>NC_133418.1:43593750-45025000 GCF_049350105.2 Macaca mulatta
TTCAGCACTAAAAGTTTTGTTATCTTGTACCAGACCTTCTCCTTGAGTAATTGCATCTCCAGTTTCTTCATGTCAGAGATCATAGTAATGATATATTTGCAGAAAAATATTTTTACAAGGTAAACATTATTTCCTCTTTGAAGATAATCTTATTTCTTCTTCTCTCACTATTTTATAATATCTATCATGGCATACACAGTATCAATTTGCAGCACAGTAAAATCTGTATAGCTTATTTTCCTCTAGGATTTCACAAGAAAATCAAAGATTTGGAAAGTGGGTACCCTGGGAAATATATTTGTAAAATGCCTGTTCACTGTGTATTTCTATGCATGGACTGGAGCTAGAATTACCCCATGGACCAGTATAATAACAGAAAGAAAGAAGACAAATGTTCTGCCAAATAAAAAGAATAAATTTTGCAAAAATAACTTATAGCAAATATCCACTTCTACTTAATTTCCTCATCTATGAAATGCTTTTACATTAATTTGCCCCCCACCACACACACACCCACACACACACACACACACACCCACGCACACACACGCACACACTAGAAAACCAAAAAGCTACAATTATGTTTTCTGTCTGCTTCTTCAAATGGTGAAATGCCAGGTGTAAATGAAGTGACAAGAAAGTATAAGTATGTTTTTTATTGAAGAATATTTGACATTCTGTTTGGTTAGAAGGAGAAATTTATTACACTGTTAAAACATTTTCAGTTACATTTATTTATTATTATTTTGCCATCTGCAATAACAGTTTTATTTATTCCTTTTAAATCATTTTACTTGATGTATATAAATTTAAGATTGTGATAATTTCCTTTTCAATGGATTGTTTTGACTTTATGAAATGCCCCTCTTTTTTGTGGGTACGCGGTAGGTGTATATATTTATGGGATACATGAGATTTTTTGATACAGACATACAATGACAGACATCAAATATTTTAATACAGAAATACAATTTTGATACAGGCATACAATACAGATATTTTGATACAGATATACAATGTGTAATAATCACGTCAGGGTAAATGGGTATACACTACACCCTTCTTAGTGTTACAAAGAATCCAATTCTCATTTTTTAGTTACTTTAAAATGTGTGATAAATTATTGTTGGCTGACGTCACCCTGTTATGCTATCAAATACTAAAGCCTATTCATTCTGACTATTATTTTTCTACCCATTCACCATCCCCACTCTCTCCACCCCACCACTATCCTTCTCAGCCTCTGACAACCACCATTCTTGTGGTTTTCAATTGAATTTTATCTCCATGAGTTCAATTATCTTAATTTTTAGCTCACACAATTAACTGAGAATTCACAAAGTTTGTCTTTCTGTGCCTGCTTATTTCACTTAACATAATGACCTCCAGTTCCATCCATACTGTGGTTAATGAAAAGATCTAATTCTTTTTTACAGCTGAATAGTACTCCACTGTGTATGCATACTACATTTCCTTTATTAATCTGTCAGTGGACACTTAAGTTGCTTACAAGTTTTGAGTATTGTGAATGCTGCTGCAGTAAACACAGGAACACAGATATCTCTTTGATACACAGATTTTCTTTTTGGGGAGTATAAACCTAGAAGTGAGATTGCTAGATCATATGGTAGTTCTATTTTTAGTTTTTTGAGGAACCTCCACACTGTTCTCTATAGTGGTTGTACTAATGTCCATTCCAACCCATTGTGTACAAGAGTTCCCCTTTTTTCACATCCTCACAAGCATTTGTTAATGACTATCTTTTGAATAAAAGCCACTGTAACTGGGGTGAGATGATACCTCATTGTAGTTTTGATTTGCATTTCTCTAATGATACGATTTTGAGCACCTTTTTGTGTCCCAGTTTGCCATCTGTATGTCTTATTTTGAGAAATATGTACTATTCAGATCTTTTGCCCATTTTAAATCAGATTATTAGATATTTTATAGAGTTGTTTGAGATCCTAGTATATTTTGGTTATTAATCTCTTGTCAGATAGATAGTTTGCAAATTTTTTTTCTATTCTGTAGATTGTCTCTTCGCTTGATTGTTTCATGTGCAGGGCAGAAGCTTTTTAATTTGATGTGATTTCATTTGCCCGTTTTTGCTTTAGTTTCCTGTGCTTGTGGGGCATTACTTCAGAAATATTTGCCCAGTCTGATGTCCTGGAAAATTTTTCTATTGTTTTCTTTTAGCAGCTTCATAGTTTGAGGCCTTTGATTTAAATCTTTAATTTATTTTGATTTGATTTTTGTATATAGTGAGACATAGGAATCTAATTTCATTTTTCTGCATATAGATATGCAGTTTATAGTGAGATACAGGAATCTAACTTCATTCTTCTGCATATGGAGATACAGTTTATTCAGCACCATCTACTGAAGAGACTGTCGTTTCCTCAATATATGTTCTTGGCACCTTTGTTGAACATGAGTTCACTGTAGATGTATTTATTTCTGATTTTTTTTTCTCTCTCTGTTGCATTGATCTACGTGTCTTTTTTTTAAAATTCCATGCTGTTTTTATCACTATGGCTCTGTAGTATAATTTAAAGACAGGTAATGTGATTCGTCCAATTTTGTTCTTTTTTTCTCAGTGTAGCTTTGGCTATTCTGGGTCCTCTGTGGTTACATATAAATTTTAGGATAGGTTTTTCTATTTCTGTGAAGAATGTCATTGTAATTTTGACAGAAATTGCACTGAATCTATAGATTACATTGGGTAACATGGACGTTTTAACATTGACTCTTCTGATCCATGAACATAGACTGTCTTTCCATTGTTTGGTGTTCTTGTCAATTTTTTGTATTAATGTTTTATAGTTTTCATTGTAGAGAACTTTCACTTCTTTGGTTAATTTCACTACATTTGGTTAATAAGGTATTTAATTTTATTTATGGATATTGTAAATGGGATTACTTTCTTCATTTCCTTTTTAGATTGTTCACTCTTAGCATATAGAAATGTTATTGATTTTCATTTGTTGAGTTTGTATTATGCAACTTTATATAATCTGTTTCTCTGTTTTAATAGGTTTTTTTGTGGAATCATTAGGTTTTTTCAAATATAAGATAGTATCATCTGCAAACAAAGATATTTTGACTTATTTCTTCCAATTTGATGACCTCTATTTCTTCTTCTTGCTTGATTTCTCAACTTAGGACTTCCAGTAATATGTTGAGTAACAGTACTGAAAGTTAGCATCCTTGTCATGTTGCAGATCTTAGAGGAAGACTTTCAGGTTTTCTCCATTTAGTACAATACTGGTTGTGGATCTGTCATATACGGCTTTTATTGTGCTGAGGTATGTTCCTTCTATACCTAGTTGTTTGAGGGTTATCAGAAATGTTGAATTTTATCAAATGCTGTTTTAGCATCAATCAAAATGATCTTATGGTTTCTTTCCTTCATTCTGTTGATATAATATATTATATTGATTGATTTGTATATGTTGAATCATCCTTGAATTCTTCAGATAAATCCCACTTGGTTATAATGAATGTTTTAGTTTGTTGTTGAATTTGTAGTATTTCATTGATAATTTTTTTATTAGTGTTGATTATGGATATTGACCTGTAGTTTTTGTTTTGTTTTGCTTTTTGCTGTTTCTGTCTAGTTTTGGTATCAGCCTAATACTGGCCTTTTAGAATGAGTTGTGGAGTATTTTCTCCTCCTCTGTTTTTCAGAATAGTTTGAGTAGTGAGTAGTTATTAGTTCTTCTATAAATGTTTGATAATATACAGTAGTAAAACCATTAGGCCCTGGCATTTTCTTTGCTGGAGCATTTTTTATTTTGGCTTTAACTCATTACATTTTATTAGTTTGTTCAGGTTTTTTATTTCTTCATGGTTTAATCTTGGTATGTTGTATATGTCTAGGAATTTATCAATTTCTTCTGTTTTCCCATTTATTGGCATACAGTTACACATAGCAGCCTCTGGATCCTATGATTTCCCTGATATTTGTTGTAATGTCTCTTTTTCGTCTTTGATTTTATTTGAGTCTTTTTTTTATTAAGTAGTTTGCCTAAAGGTTTGTCAATTTTGTTTTATCTTTTCAAAAACTAACTTCATTTTGTTTATTTTTATTTCAATTTTATTTATTTCTGCTTTGATCTTCATTAATTTTCTTCAACTAATTTTGGGTTTGGTTTGCTATTCCATATCTAGGTTTTTAACATGTATCATTAAATTGGTTATTTCAATGTTCTCTACTGTTTTGATGTAGGTGCTTATTGCTATAAATTTTCCTCTTGTGTTGCTTCTACTGTATCCCATAGATTTTTGACCTGTTGTGTTTTATTTTCATTTGTTTCAAGAAATTTTTTAATATTCTGCTTAATTTCTTCATTATCCCACTGGCTAACAAAGAGTATATTGTTTAATTTTTGTGTTTTTATATAGATTCCAAAATTGTTCTTGTTACTGATTTCTAGTTTTATTCTGTTATGGTCAGAGAAGATGCTACATAGGATTTCAGTTTTCTAAAATGTCTTAGGCCTTGTCTTTTGGCCTAAAATATGGTCTATTGTTGAGAATGATCTATGTGCTGAGGAGAAGAATATGTATTCTGTATTCTGTAGATCTTGGATGAAATGTCTTATAAATATCTATTAGGTTCATTTGGTTTATAGTGCAGATTAATTATGTTTCTTTTTTTGACTTTCTGTCTGGAAGACCTGTCCAATGCTGAAAGTGGGGTGTTGAAGTCTTCAGTTATTATTGTATTGAGGTCTATCTCTCTCTTTAGCTCTAATAATACTTGCTTTATATATCTGGGTGTTCCAGAATTGAGTGTATACATATTTATAATTCTTACATTCTCTTGCTGAATTCATTGTTTCCTTATTGTATCATGACCTTCTTTGCCTCTTTTAATAGTTTTGTCTTGAAATCTATTTTGTCTAACATAGTATAACCACTTCTGCTCTTTTTCAGTTTTCATTTTTCATGGAATATCTTTTTCCATCCCTTTAATTTCAGTCTGTGTGCATCTTTACAGGTGAAGTGTGTTTCTTGTAGGTAATACATCACTGGGTCTTATTTTTTAAGCCACTGTATATATTTTTATTAAAAAGTTTGATCTAATTTGCATTTAATGTTGTCATTAGTAAGTAAAGACTTACTCTGGCTATTCCAATATTTCTTATCTGGTTGTTTTCTGATATTTTCTTCCTTTTTTCTCTTTCCTTCATTCCTTTTTTCCCTCTTTCCATTCTTTCTTCAAGTGTAGATGATTTTTTCTTCAGTATGTTTTAATTTCTTGTTTTTTGTTTTTTTTGCATCTGTGGTAATTTTTTTATTTGAGGTTACCATGGGGCTTGAATATATTATTTTAAACTAATGACATTTTAACACTGAGAGTATGAGGAAGCAAAGTAACCAAAAAACAAGCAAAGAGAAAACTAACAAGAATTCTGCACTTTGACTTCATTCCCTCACTTTTTAATTTTTGGTGTTTCTATTTATATTTTATTATATTGTCTATATTTTGAAAAGATATTGTAATTATTTTTGATCAATGGTTTCATTTTCAGTCTTTCTGCTCAAGATATGAGCAGAATTACAATGTTGTATTACTCTGTTTTTCTGTATACTTGCTATTACCTGTGAGGTTTGTACCTTCAGATGATTTCTTATTTCTCATTAATGTCTTTTTCTTTTGGATTGAAGAACTCCCTTTAGTATTTCTTGTAGGACAGGTCTGGTGTTGATGAAATCCCTTAGCTTTTGTTTGTCCGAGAAAGTCTTTGTTTTTCCTTCATATTGAAGGATATGTTCGCTTGACATACTATTCTAGGGTAAACATTTTTTTCTTCGACACTTTAAATGTATCATGCCACTCTCTCCTGGCCTCTAAAATTTCTGCTGAAGAGTCTGTTGCCAGACATTAGAACTCTTTTGTGTGTTATTTGTTTCTTTTCTTCTGCTGCTTTTGGGATCCTTGCTTTATCCTTCACCTTTGAAAGTTCAATTATTAGATGCTTTGAGGTAGGTTTCTTTAGATTAAATATGTTTGGTGTTCTATAACCTTCTTGTACTTGAATATTGGTATTTTTCTCTAGGTTTGGGAATTTCACTGTTACTATCCTTTTGAATAAACTCTCTACCCTGACATCTCTACCTCCTCTTTAAAGCCACTAACTCTTAGGTTTGCCCTTTAAGCCTATTTTCTAAAATTTGTAGGCATGCTTTATTCTTTTTCGTCTCCTTTTTTCTCTTTTGTCTCCTCTGACTGTGTATTTTAAAATAGACTGCCTTCAAACTCACTAATTCTTTCTTCTGTTTGGTCAATTCTGCTGTTAAAACTCTGATACATTCTTCAGTATGTCAATTGCATTTTTCAGCTCTGGAATTTCTGATTGATTCTTTTTAATTGCTTAATTAACAATTTAATTGCTCAATTATTTAATTCTTTTTAATTGTTTAATTATTTTTCATTCTTTTCAATCTCTTTGTTACATTTATCTGATATGATTCTTTCTTCTCTGTGTTATCTTAAATTTTGTTAAGCTTCTCCATAACAATGATCTTAAATTATCTGTCTAAAGGGTCACATATCTCTGTCTCTCTGGCATTGGTCACTGGTGCCTTATTTGGTTCATTTGGTGAGACAATGTTTTCCAAGATGGCCTTGATGCTTATGGATGTTTGTCACTGTCTGGGCATTGAGGAGTTATTTATTTTAGTCTTCTCAGTTTGGACTTGTTGTGCCCATTTTTCTTTGGAAAGCTTTCCACATATTCAAAGGAATTTCAGTGTTATTATCTAAGTCTTTGGTCACTGCAGCCATAACTACATTAGGGGGCATCCCAAGTTCAGTAACACTGTGGCTCTCGCAGACTCAGAGGTACGGTCTTGGTAGTCTTGGGTAAGGTCAGGGAGAATTGCCTGATTTGGGGTTCTTATTAAGGTGCCTTTCCATGTGAATAGTTGTGCAATTTGGTGTTCCTGCAGTGGCCCAGTCACCGGAGGCTTTTATACAGCCATTTTGCTCCACCTCCCTCTAGGAAGGAAAACTCTGGCTACCATGATGGCCGGCTCCAGGCGGTGGGGCCCAGGCAGGCAGGCAACATGGTGGCTGGAGGGCAGTCAACATTCGTTTTTATAAAATAAATTTTTGATAAATGTTCACTCTCTTCCTGGAATGTAATTGATACTAAATTTACAACAATAAATCTGATTAACACGGTCCCTGTCTTTAAGAATATCTGATGCATGTTGGAGGAGACAAGTCTTTGGTGTTTCTATTTATATTTTATTATTATAATATTTATTATATTTTTCAAAACTTTAGTAAGCAGTTAAAGCATGATGGGGAAAATATGCTTATATGACAAAGTATAGAGTATGTTGTGGAACTCATGTGAGAGACGCCTAATTCAGACACACCCAGAAATAATATTTAACCACATTTCTGGACATCCTCTGGCCTTGTCAATTGGATATATAAAAGTAACCATCACAGTGATCATATGGCTCAGGTATCTTGTTTCACTAAAGAGGCCCAGGTAGGTAAATTAACTTGACCAAGGACACAAGAAATTAGACAGCAGGGTTTCTGCTCCCAGACTATACTTGTTTCATAAAATCACAGAAAAAAGTTTACTACTATGTACTCAATGGGCACAGAGTTACTGACCTACATGGACTCCTCTTCTTTAACACTCACTCAGAACTTGCCTCTCTCACAGTGCCCATGTTTTAGACTAAGGGTAATGTGTGATTTTTTTTCATCTCCATCAAACTTCGAGTTAATTCCTCAGGCGCTACTTTGTGAATGAATCTTAGCATCTAATCAATTTGTTGTCAATCAGGAGTGCATAACAGAAGTAATTGGGTGCTTTTTCAAAATACACATTCTTGATCCACATGCCTAGTAGTTTGATAGAAGTCTGATCTAGTTCATTTCAAAGCATACTACAAAGCAGGTCACTGCCTCCACTGGCAAACATGGTTGGCTCCAATAAGAAAGTTGTGAGTTTATATGTAGTTCATGCTAAAAAATATGCTGGATGCTTAAACCTTCAACAATTCAGCATTTCTGCCCAAAGTCCTACTATGGTTTCTAGGCCCTCAAGATGATTTGGTTTCAGTCTTAATGTATTCCTTTAACAGATACTTATAGACACTTTACTAGGAGTCAACTTCACAGTAAATGACCTTTTAACTGTCACAAGAATTCAATGTGAGCAAAACTATCCCTACTGAAGTTTAAACATATCAGGACATTTCAGAAAACCTGATGTTATGTCTCCAATAGAAATCAATTTGCATGGAAATTAAGAAGTTCTCTTTTCTTTTTTGGTAGAACTAAAGTGACTAGCAGAGCTATGGCAATAGCAGAAGTATTCAGAACCAAAAATGGGATGTCTTCTAGGCATGTAGCGCAAAAATTGAGGAAGACACTCTGCAAAGACTAGAGAGAGAATCTATGGCAGCAAAGTTACAGAGGTAGTGCATTGAAATCAACATGTTATTTAAATAGGGCCTGTTAGGATGATGGGAGCCAGAATTCTGCTAAGATGTAGATGTAGCTAAATAAAGTTTCCCTCAAAGATGCCCACATCTTATCCCAGAACCAGCAAATATGTTACCTGACATGGCAAAAGGACTTAGCAAATATGATCCAGGGTTATCAAGGTGGGCCCAGTGTAATAACATGAGTCTTCAGAAGCAGTCTTCTCTAGTTAATCAGAGAGAGAGAGATTTCTCTTCAGAAGAGTCAGAGAAAGACAATGTTGCTGGCTTTGAAAATAAAGGAAGGGCCTGAAACGATCTTTGCAAAGATTGTGACAGTCAGAGAAGTCTAGCATAGCCAACTGCACCTTGCCTTTAGCCTCACTGGCTGGCTGTTCTTGCTCATTCTTGGCTGTAGATCGTACTAACCATGACTGGCATTTAGTTTATAGTTTAACTTTGAAGCAAGGATGATAATAGTTTCCTAAATTAAACTCCTTCCTTACTCAGGATCTGAAACTGCCTTTGTAAGACTAATGGAGGGCCACAAGATTAGGATTATGGAAGGAGCTTGAATTCTGTTAAAATATAGGTGTAGCTAAATGATAACCATGCATTGTCCCCCCAGCTTGCCTTTCTCTAATCCCTTGCTGCTCAGGAGTCATGTGGCCAGAGGTCACAAGATTTGTGACTTCCTCAATTTCTCCCATAGATAACATCACTATTGTAGAACCTAAGATTTGTCTTTTGAGATGTTTTTTGGACTTTTGCATTCTGGCAACAAACCAGTTCCACCTGGATCCAGGACTAATGTGTCAACAAGTCCTGAGGCCCCACCTCAGAGACAGACTCAGCACATGAGGACTGTTTTCCACAGCCCTGTAATGTCATCCCCAACCAATCAGCAGCACCCATTCCCCAGCCGCCTGCCCACCAGGTTATCCATAAAATTCCTAACCTCTGAGTTCTCAGACAGACTGATTTTAGTAATGACCTCCAGTCTTCCACTTAGATGGCTCTGTGTTTATTAAACTCTGTCTGTATTGCAATATCACTGTCTCAATCAATCAGCTCTATCTGTGCAGTGGGCAAGAAGAACTCATTCAGCAATTACAGGTCCACAAGAAATGGAATGTAGGCAACTTCTAGAAGCTAGAAAAGGCAATGAAATACATTTTATTTTAGAGTATCTGGAAAGAATACAACCCTGCCAACACCTTGATTTTAGCCCAGCGAGAGATCCACATCAAACTCCCAACCTTGAGAAGTATAAGATAATATATTTACACTGTTCAAACCACTAAGTTTTAGATAATTTAAGGTCTTTAACGAAGAATAAAAGATAATTGGATCTATCCAGAATTAATATTGACCAACTACTGGAGATTCCCTTTCTTTATAAAATAAAACTCCCTGTGCTGTTATCTAAACTGTTTTCCAAACTGTCTTGAGTATTTTGAATTTAATTGAATTGCTGAGTTTTTTATGCCTGACAGCCCAGATCACAAAATAAGAGAATGTAGTACCAACTCTTACAATTTGTACAGAGAACATCAAGTGGAACAGCTCTGGATCTCACCCACATTCATGATGGAGTTGAACTGATGTCATATACATTTTTTGAGCTGACCACCTTCAGATGATTACTCTGAAAGCAAAGACTGAACTAAATTATTCCTACTAAACTGGGAACATGAGGGCACAAAGCTCCTGGGTGGGAAGCCACACCGATGACCCTGGCTAACATATATTTTGCTTATGTAAGCCTTCTTTCTCCTTCCCTTCCTTCCTTCCTTCCTTCCTTCCTTCCTTCCTTCCTTCCTTCCCTCCTTCCCTCCTTCCCTCCTTCTCCTTCCTCCCTTCCTCCCTTCCTTCCTTCCTTCCTCCCTTCCTTCCCTCCTTCTCCTTCCTTCCTTCCTTCCTTCCTTCCTTCCTTCCTTCCTTCCTTCCTTCCTTCCTTCCTTCTCTCTCTCTCTCTCTCTCTCTCTCTCTCTCTCTCTCTCTCTCTTTCTTTCTTTCTTTCTTTCTTTCTTTCTTTCTTTCTTTCTTTCTTTCTTTCTTTCTTTCTTTCTTTCCTTGACAGAGTCTGGCTCCTTCACCTAGGCTGGAGTGCAGTGGCGCGATCTCGCCTCACTGCAAGCTTTGCCTCCCAGGTTCATGCCATGCTCCTGCCTCAGCCTCCAGAGTAGCTGCGACTACAGGCACCCACCACCGCGCCTGGCTAATTTTTTGTATTTTTAGTAGAGATGGGGTTTCACCATGGTCTCGATCTCCTGACCTCGTGATCCGCCCACCTCGGCCTCCCAGAGTGTTGGGATTACAGGCATTAGCCATCGTGCCCGGTCAGCTTTTTTTCTGATGGTACCATGTGTGCCCTTTGGGACTGTACCTCTTGTATTTACCCTAAATATCATGACATTGTCTCAGCCCTGGAATGTTTAAGGTCAGTTTTAACTTACTGCCAGAATTGAGAGGTGCCTGAATTGATGTCTCAAGTCAAGTAAAAAGGTTAATATAGATACCTAAGGAAAAAGACACCTAGATTTCTTACATATTTATTGTTAATAGGACTTTTTAAATTGGCTAAATTCGGGACCCACATGGCATAACTGAGGCCAATACCGCAGGCAGGTTTCACCTTGATGTATGATATCTCTCTGATAATCATTTTACTATAAAGACACCTTGGCCAAGGGACATGGAGATGGATTGCAGAAAAGAATTAAAGAAGTGGGCCCAAGGCTTCTATTTTTAAAGGACCTTACAAAATTGCCATTGCTGACATCTAGGAACCTGATACTTAGCTTATTCCCTGACTGAAAAGAGCAGGAGTAGCTCAACATACCTAGATTACCTAGATTATTTGTACAAACAATATGATAACACTTGTTTTACTTCTGAGAGTCTGAAATTTTGTTACTTGCTTGGTTAAAGTGCCTAAATGACTGTCTTCCAATAAATTTTGGGTACTGAGTCTCTGATAAGCTTCCCTTAGCAAAATATTGCACACATATAACTGTACTATAACTGTATTTATTTATTTTTTTACTGTTGCAGAAAGTGATATACTCAATATGCTCTAACACTGGAGGGAGAGAAAATCAGAATGCTATTCATGGATTTCTCCAGGTTCCATCTTTGTCTTTTTCCCTTGCTGATATTGTTATGTTTCCTTTCATTGAAATATGTCTTAGCCATGAGTATAACTATAAGCTGAGTAATATGTGTCCTTCTATCATAACACTAAATGAGTGGGTCACTTTCAGGATCCCTTCACAACTAAAACATGTATGTGGGTGCATGCATGACCAAAACTGAATTGAATAATGTATATAAAACAATGCATATTAATATAAAACTACAACATACTACATGTATAACTGTAACCTACAATTAATCTGTTAACTATATAACATATATAACTATAGTTTAATTATATGATATTCTATATATGTTAAATATAGATGTGATATATATTCTATATGTTATATATATATTCTGTTATATATACATACATATATATCTATACATTTGACCCTTGAACAACACAAGTTTGACCTGCATGAGTCCACTTATATGTAGATTTTTTCAATGTATACTACATATTGACCTTCCACATCAGTTTCCATTTCTCAATAAATTTTATTTTTGATGAGCTAAATAATTTGACAAATTATGAAAAGATCTAATAAAATGGTTTTTAGTATCTACAAGGTGCCATGCTGTATGCCATGTTGTCTGAAAATATGAGTACAATTACGAATAGCTGAATAGGTGTGATGAAGTTGTGTATACAGTCATGCACCACTTAGTAACATTTAGTACAGCAGGAGACTGCACACAGGAAGGTGGTCCCATCAGATTATAACAGAGCTAAAAAAATTTCTAGTGTCTGGTGACATTGTAGCTATTGTAAAGTGACATTATAGCTGTTGCAACAAATTACAAGGTTGGAGAATGCTGGCATAAACAAACCTATTGTTGTGTCAGTTATATAAAAGTATAGAACATATGATTATGTACATGATGTCACCAGACACTAGAAATTCTTTTTAGCTCTACTATAATCTCATGTGTTCTGTTTGCTGCTGTACTAAATATTACTATGTGGTGCATGACTATATATACACGTTAATCACATCTATTGAACTATTTGTAGTTGTCTTAAGTAATGACATTATTAACAGTTGTTAATGACAATAAACAACTGTTACTAATTTACATATTTAATGTAGTATAAATTTTATTGTTCTTTTGGAGTATACTCCATTTTTTTTTTTTTTTAAATCAATCCTAAATCTTCCTCAAGCAGATCTCTCAGAGGACATTCTAGAAGAAGGCACACTTATCATGGGAGATGACAATCTTCCAGTAGGGAAATATATGGAAGTAGAAGACAGCAATATTAATGAGCCTCACCCTGTGTAGGCATAAGCTAATGTGTGCATTTGTGTTTTCATTTTTAACAGAAGTTTAAAACATACTAGAATAGAAATAAAATGGTTTAAGTTGAAAATAGTTTGTAAAATAAGGAAATAAAGAAAAAAATATTTTTGCACGACTGTGCAATGTGTTTGCAATTGAAACTGTTACAAGAGTCAAAAATATAAAAAATTAAAAATGTTATAAAGCAAATATGCTACAGGAAACTAACGTTAATTTATTATTGAAGAAATTCTGTTTTTGTAAATTTAGCGTAGCCTAAGTGCATAGTGTTTATAAAGTCTGCAGTAGTGTATGCTAATGTCCCAAGCCTTCACATTCACTCACTGACTCACCCAGAGCAATTTTCAGTCCTGCAAGCTTAATTCATGTTAAGTTCTCTATACACGAGCACTATTTTTTATGTTTTATACTTTATTTTTACTGTACTTTTCGTATGTTTACATATGATTAGATATATAAATACTCACCATTGTGCTACAATTGCCTAGAGTGTTCAGTACAGTAACCTGCTGTACAGATTTGTAGCCTAGCAGCAATAGACTAGACCATATAACCAAGGTGTGCAGTAGGTTCTACCGTCTAGGTTTGTGTAAGTACACTCTATGATGTTCACGCAATGACAAAATTACCTAATGATGCATTTCTCAGATTATATCCCGTTGTTAAGAGACACATGACTGTATACGCATGTATGAATAGAGTGGATTTGTATCACACAGTCGTTTAAATTCTACATAACAATCTGAGAGAGAGAGAAAGAGATTTAAACACAGGTGCATTTACACATCTTGGTATTCAATAAGATTTGCCTCAGAGCTTATGGGAGATGAAGACATGAATAAGCTCTTTCTTAAGTTGTTCTCTGTTCCCCAAGGCCTTTTGTAGAGTGATCATCTCACCCTGCTGAATATCATTTGATAATTTTCATATAAAACATGGCCCCTAGACATAAAGCAGCTTTTTCAACTAATAATCAAAGCATTTCTTTCAAGGTTAATTTTATTTCTGTGTTATTGTCTCTCTTCATTATTACTTTAGAAATTTACTCTCAAGTAAGATGCTTCAATATGTGTATGTGTGATATGTATTTCTCACAATGTTCCTGAATTCCCAGAACTTTATATTTAGTTGCAAGACATTGGAACTTAAAACATTTAAATAAGAATAAATGTTTGTATGGTCAATAATGGGAAAATGTTGACTGTGACCCACTGAACTTCAGAAAATAAGGAGAGTTGATATCGCTGTACTGGCCAGCAAAGGCCCTATGGAGAAGTCTAGCATATAAGCTTAGGGGTTATTTGATGTTTCATGTATAACTTGCAATGTATATGTTAAATAAATTTGTTCCACTTTTTAACCTATATTCTACTTAAAATAGGTAAGAGGCTCACGTGTGTCATGTGCTGTTCTTTGCAAATATCAAATAAACACTATTAGGTAGATCTTCTTATTGTTGTTATTTATTATTATTTTCTGTGCTACTTTATTGCCACAGTATATATGAGGTGGTTAGACTTTGCAAGACTCACCTCTGCCCCTGTCAGTTGAGAAGTGACGTTATGCTCAGGTGAAGACAGAATAGCTGACTGCTTATGCCCTGCAATTTATAAATTCTGGAATGATACTTAATACCCCCAAAGGGACCCAGCTACCTCTACAACTGTCATCTCAGTTCATTCTCAAAAATCCTCTGACGTTAGCAACTTTTCCCTTTAGCATAAAATTGTGATCTCTTTACTGATCTGATATGAATCACCTTGAATGTCATAGGTTTTTACACTTCAAAGTGAAGTAAGAATCTGAGAGGTGGTTTTTAAATTGATGACACAATCAAAAGTTGAAGAGAGTGAGTACTTGGAGATAGATACGCTCTGACTTTGCTAAAGGAGGAAAAGAAAGAAGAATAAACTGACGACCTTAAAAAATATTCTGTCTAGCTATGCATTTACCAAGAGTTTCCTTGTTTGAAAACAAATGCAATTAAGACTTTTCAATGGATACAACTTAAAAAAAATCCCTAAAAGATAGCCTGTAATCAAATAATAAATGTCAAGAGGATGATGGATTCATGAGGAACTCTGAATCTGAATGATAGCAACTTCCATTTATCCGAAATGATTCACAGTCAGGATAACCAGACTGTAACAGGTGGCTACTTTTAAGTACAGATGCTAAATGTCATACCTGCAGGTGGTTCATCAGTAGAACATGTAAAAAAATCTTAATTATATATTATGAAGCCTTTTCATAAAAAATTAAAAACAGGCATTCATTATGCTTGTTTGAGTTATATCACTGAGTGCAGATGCCGTTACAAGTTAGCTGGTGCTTTAATCAAAACAAGTATCAGTGGATCAATTTAATGATATGAAAGTTCTGACTTCAAGTTGGAAAGTTTCTGGCAATGCAAATTTCTTACAGTTTCCTAATTTATGGATCAAAGCAGAACTCTCCTCAACCAGAATCACACATTAATATGTGCCAGAATAAAGTAAGGGATACTTGACTAGCAATCCTTAAATGGAAGCATTTCTACTTGACTTGGAATGCTCCTGGAGTCATACCACACCTGAAGACTAAAGCTAGAAACATTTAATTCCTCACAGGAACTTTGGAATCACTGTGACTGATGTATAAAAGAATAGAGGTCGTTCATGCATATATAAACTTTATTGTCAAATTAGTTTTTGTTTTACCATGATTGGCCAATTTATCCATAGGCATGGTGGGAATGATTTTGCTATGGCCAAATACCAAGTCTATTCCCGAAGATGGAGATTTAATTCAGTTTAGTGTATTACAAAAGTGTCTCAGACTCTGAATGTGATTTCCTTAAAGACAGCTCTCCAAACGTTTTCAGTCTCAGCAAATCCTCCTGAAACCTGTATGGCCTCAGGTGATATCAATTTGTTAAATCATTATTCTCATTACCTGATATATTCACCTTCCACTTCATCCTCATGAGGAACAGATGTTCAAAGTTCACCTAGAGTACAGGTGAAGTTCTCTAGGTTCACTGCCTTATCTGAAAAGTGAGTCAATAATGAATGTCCTGCTAGGGCATTAGGGCATGTGTAATTGTGTGTGTGTTATATCATTGAACATATTATATAAAACTAAAATTTCCATATAAATGAAAGTTTTACTATGATTGGTTTTGATATAAAATCAAATCCAAAGGAACTTCCTCAGAACTCTGAGCAAGCTGATTTGCTAGCAGGAAGCCCAGAGTCAACCCTACTAGTAATTAAGTGCAAATGCCTGGGAATTTCTGTAAGGAAAGTTCTTTTCTTTCTTTTTGTCCTCCACTTTTTACTTAAGCCAAAAGAAAAAAAAAAAGCAAACAAAATCCTCTATTTTAAATTATAATGATAAAATTATATAACATAATGACATTAAAAATAAAACAGTACAGGAACTAAAAATGGAAAGTAGAAGCACTCCAACCTCCTCATTCCCACCTCCCAGCAGTACCACTAGAAACTGTTACTTGTATATCCCTCTTGTAACTTTCTTTGCAAAAACAAGCACATATATTTACATATCCATATACACATGTTTATAAGTCTTACATTTACACATATCACAGTATGCATTACCAGAAAAAAATGCCTGCCAGAATTTAAATTTATTTTTATTCTTATTTGGCAAAATAAGTATCAGCTATTTCACTATATTGGCATAAACAGATAATCACCTTATAATTACAAGGAGGAGTAGATGAATATAGAATGAATAGTCTGATTGTCCAAGGAAATGGGGCATAATATGACTTCTTATCCTTTGAAAAGCTACCCCACCACTTTAGCAGTCATGAAACAAGACGGGTTTTCTAGGTCTGTGAGGTGGCAATCTCTGAAACTTGTACCTTTCTGAAGTTCAGCTTATACCTAGGGAACTTGTGATAAATTTAAAAGAAACCAGCCAGTTAATAATAACTGCAACTTTGGGAAGCCCAATTTATCACTGTTGAGGAAGAAAAATTGACTTCCATGAACTCCTGAGGCCACAGGAAGTATCCTAATAAGCATGTGTGTGTAGTTGTTACAGACAAGCTTTGCCCATTGAACTGTGCTTGTCCGGGAGTAAAGTGTGATACTAGTGAAGTTAAAAAAAAAACTCATGTTTTCACTCCGTCTTAAAAATGGATACTCAAGCAACACTTTCTACCAAATTAGCCCAAGCATTCTTAGGACTTCAAGTTGGGGAGGAGTAAAGAGAAGTGAAAGCACTACAGATGGAAATTCTGGACTTGATGCTAATAAGATATGAGGAGGGTTGTTCAATTAATTAATATAAATAAAATAACTTTTCTAATTTTCCATTATGATCTCTCACAATGGCAACTAGATGAATGTTGAATAAATATTCATATATATGAACAAAATGTGAAAAACACATTTCAGATATCTTAAAATATGGACTTATCTAACTTAAAATATGGACTCCATGAAGTATGTGAAGTTGAACTTGGGGACACTGAGAGGTATCTCAGAAAGGCAAATATCCTTATTAGAAGCTGAAGTTTATATACTAAGAAACCAGTAACAATTCCAAATGGACAGTCATGTCACACAAATTAGGATGTCGTAGGCAAAGGAGATGAACAGGGATTTAAATATGAATTTCAAACCAGAAGTCAAAAGGGAGGATTCTATGAAGAAAAACAGGTACCTTTTATATGAGCAACTCTATTTTGCTCTAGAATAACAGCGGAGATTTGTTCATTCTGATGAGTTTTAAATTCTGTTAACTAATTGCATGCATTTTCGCTGGTTTAGAAATTAAAAGTCCTTCCCGTGATTGCATAGCAAATTTGGGATCACATTATATTCAGCATAGTATTAACTTTCTTTTCTCACTACAAATATCTCTGTTATATTTTCACATCAGCACATGAATATGTAATACTTCTCTGTTCTCAATGGCTGAATAACATTGACATTTTACAAAAGTATCATAAATCATTAACCAATAACCAATTAATGTCATTTCAGTTGTTTTTAGATCTTTGTGAACACTGGCAATGTTGCAAGAACCATGTTAATACTGGTATTTATGTTAGTATAATCCACAGATTAAATTCCCAACAAAAAAAATACTCAGTTGGTCAAAGAGATGATACATTTTTAATTGGTAACTATGTCAAATGGCATTTCAAATGGTTTTATTCATTCATACTCCCAGCAATGATGTATGAGAGTCAGGCTTTCTTTGTGAGTACAGCGAGACTTTGCAAATGTGGTCTCAAAGTTATTGTAATGTTACTTAAGGTCAAGGCTACTAATCTCAAGACACTTCTACTTCCACCACTCTAAAGCATCTAGTTAATTCTTTCTCAATTTATGAAGACACAAAGTTAGCTCAACAGCTATTTATATATGTGTGTCTCTGTATATATGATACACACACACACACACACACACACACACACATATAAATAGCTGTTGGGCTAACTTTGTCTCTTCATAACATATATATGTTATATATATATATATATATATATATATGAGATACACACACATATCCATATACACACATACACACATACACACATCCATACATACACACAGCTGCTGATTTTCTTTTGAGCACCTCATATTCACAGTTTTTCTGGCACAAATGTCAAGGAGGTGTGTGGTGTACCTGCTGATTCACAGCTCTGTTTGAGAAAAACACTTCAAAGCAGCTGAAAGTGCTAGCTCAATTTCATTTGCACCCCACTTCCTTCTCCCCCACTTCTCCTTTTTTAAAATTTAATTTTTATTTTAGATTAGAACGGTGTCACCTCTCATTTTCCTTAACACATCCACACACAAATGCAGCTCACACCTTCTCATTTGTGGCACCTCCAGTTAATCCTGCCAATTTGCTTACTTATCACAGAGACATTAGATACTGATATTACCAAGAAAGAAACACTCCTTGAGGAGGTAATGTATTTCTAGTGGCTATATAAGCCAGAGGAGAGGACAATTTCAGAATACTTGCACAGCTAAAACTTTTGTTCCTTCGATTAAGTTGGGTTAAAGTGACCTCTCTTCCATCAAAATCCATTCAGCATTAGCTGCTTTCGGCATAAACACTGTCCCTGTCTCATGCTTTCTTTTCCATCTGCAATTCTCCCCTTTCACTTGATGGTAATTAAAAGAGTAGCTGGCTATCATCTGTGTCAAAGAACATCTGGAAGAAATTTGGGGCCGGGCGTGGTAGCTCAGGTGTGCAGGTCACATGAGGACAGGAGTTTGAGACGAGCCTGGACAACAGGGCAAAACCCCATCTCTACTAATAATACAAAAATTAGCTGGGCGTGGTGGTGTATGCCTTTAGTCCCAGCTACTTGGGAGGCTGGGGCATGAGAATCACTTGAACTGGGGAGGCAGAGGTTGCAATGAGCTGAGATCATGCCACTGCACTTCAGCCTGGGTGACAGAGTAAGACTCTGGCTCAAAAAGAAAAAAGAAAGAAAGAGAAGATAAAGGAAAGAAAGAGAGAGATAGAAAGAATGAAGAAAGGAAAGGGAGGAAGGGAGAAAGAAAAAAAAAGAGAGAGAAAGAAAGAAAGAAAGAAAGAAAGAAAGAAAGAAAGAAAGAAAGAAAGAAAGAAAGAAAGAAAGAAAGAAGGAAGGAAGGAAGGAAGGAAGGAAGGAAGGAAGGAAGGAAGGAAGGAAGGAAGGAAGGAAGGAAGGAAGGAAGGAAGGAAGGAAGGAAGGAAGGAAGGAAGGAAGGAAGGAAGGAAGGAAGGAAGGAAGGAAAGGAAAGGAAAGGAAAGGAAAAGAAAGGAAAGAAAGAGAAAAAAGAAAGAAGAAAGAAAGAAAGAAAGAAAGAAAGAAAGAAAGAAAGAAAGAAAGAAAGAAAGAAAGAAAGAAAAGGAAAGAAAGAAAGAGAAAGAAGAGGGGAGGGGAGAGGAGAGGAGAGAAGAGAAAGAAGGGAAGGAGGGAGGAAGGAAAGAAGGAAGGAAGGAAGGAAGGAAGGAAGGAAGGAAGGAGGGAAGGAGGAAGGGAAGGAAGGAAGGAGAAGGAAAGAAAGGAAGGAAGAACGAAGTAAAAAGGGAAAAGAAATTTGGATAAAAGATACTGGGATTGCTGAATAAAGAAGATGATGAGTCCAGAAAAAAAAAATCTACCTCTCATTTTCGACCCTGAGTTTTTGGTCTCATTAAACTTCTTGCCACATTGGTACATAAGGGATCTCAAATCTGATTACTAAGGATGAATTCTTGATACATTCTTATCATATCTAAGATCTTGGGGACTTATCCATAGACAAAATTTGAGATATTAGGGATTGAATGAAACAGTCAAGTTTTCTGCTCATGTGGAATTTATACTGGGGAGTGAAGGCATACAACTAATACATGGTTGATGTAATTTTACAGAGATAAAAATATAAAGTAAATAAAATAGGTTAATATATTTTAGTCCAGATTGTGTAGAGAACAACATTAGAGTGGGGATGGAAGTTATATTTGAAGAGTTCCCATTTGAGCTGTCACCAGAGTTAGAAATCATGTGATAACTTGGGGGAAAAGAAGACCAGGCAGATAAAGCAGCTCTGTGAGGAAAATAAGCTTGGTATATTTAAAACAAACAAACAACAACAAAACCTTTCTTTTTCCTTTTTTTTTTTTTTTTTTTAATTTGAGGTGGAGTCTCGCTCTGTCATCCAGGTTGGAGTGCAGTGGCACCATCACTGAAACCTCTGCCTCCCGAGTTCAAGTGATTCTCCTGCTTCAGCCTCCCGAGTAGCTGGGATTACAGGTGCCCACCACCACATCTGGCTCATTTTTGTGCTTTCAATAGAGACAGGGTTTCTCCATATTGGCCAGGCTGGTCTCGAACTCCTGTGATTTGCCCGCCTCGGCCTCCCAAAGTGCTGGAATTACAGGCGTGAACCACTGCACCTGGCCCAAAAAACTTTTCTAATGGCCAGTTCAACTGGACCATGATGATTAAGGCTGAAAGGAGATGGCATGACAAAAGATCAGAGGGCCAGGTCCTGGAAGACCATGGTATGTAGGATGGATATTTCCTCTTATGAGTATGGACTGTGATATTGCCAGCTAAAACTGGAGCAATCTGGTGAAAACCTACTTTTCTCTTGCCTTAGAACATTCTTAGGTTACATTTTTCACAATTTCCATGGAAGCTTGCTGCCTTTTGAGGTTTTTCTGATTAGACTTGAGGTTTAATCCAAGTGACCCTGCGGTAACTGTGATGACAGAAATTTGATCCATTTAGAAAGTCTTCATGTTGTTGGCCTGACACTATAGAGCAAAATATGCCAAGAATCTATAAAAACTTAAATTAGAAAAAAAACTTTGGCTTTTATTTTATATTCAAAGGGTACATGTGCAGGTCTGCTATATGGGTATTTTTCATGTAGTGGTGGTTTGGAGTAAGGTTGACCCATCACCCAGGTAATGAGCCTAGTATCCACAATCAGTTTTCAACCCTTATCCCACTTCCCCTGACCCCTCTTCTGGTAGTCACCAATGTCTACTCTTGCCGCGTTTATGTCTGTGTGTACTCAATGTTTATCTCCTACTTATAAATGAGAATATGTGGTATTTGGCTTCCTGTTCCTGCATTAATTTCCTTAGGACAATTGCCTCCAGTGCATTCATTTTGCCACAGAGAACAAGATTTTATTCATTTTTATGACTGCATAGTATTCCTGCTGTACATGCACCACATTTTCTTTATCCAATCTACCATTAATGGGCATCTAGATCGATTCCATCTTTTTTATATTGTGAATAGTGTATAGATGAACACAGGAGTGTGTGTGTGTGTATGTGCGTGTGTGTGTGTGTGTGTGTTTGGTAGAATACTTTCTTTTCTTTGGGTATATAACCAGTATTGCTGTGTCAAATGGTAATTCTATTCTTAATTTTTTAGGAAATCTCCAAACTGCTTTCCATAGGGACTTAACTAATTTTTCATTCCTACCAGCTGTGTATAGGAGTTCCCTTTTCTCTATAAACTCAACAAGATCTGTTATTTTTTGACTTTTTATAAATAGCCATTCTGACGATGTGAGAGGTATGTCACTGTGGGTTTAATTTGCATTTCTCTGATGATTAATGGTGTGGAGCTTTTTTCAAATGTTTGCCTGTCTTTTTTTTTTTTTTTTTTTTTTGAGATGGAGTTTAGCTCTTGTTGCCCAGGCTGGAATGCAATGGTGCGATCTTGGCTCACTGCAACCTCTACCTCCCGGGTTCAAGCGATTCTCCTGCTTCAGCCTCCCAAGTAGCTGGAATTACAGGCATGCACCCCCAAGCTCAGCTAATTTTTGTATTTTTAGTAGAGATAAAGTTTCTCCATGTTGGTCAGGCTGGTCTCAAACTCCCAACCTCAGGTGATCTGCCCATCTCAGCCTCCCAAGGTGCTGGGATTACAGGCATGAGCCACCGTGTATATGTCTTCTTTTGAGAAGTGCCTGCTCATGTCCTTGGCCCACTTTTTAATGAGATTGTTTTCTGCTTCTTGATTTAAGTTCCTTATAGATTCTGGATATTAGAACTTCATTGGATGCACAGTTCGTGACTATTTTCTTCCATTTGTCAGTTAGCCATTTACTCTGTTGACAGTTTCTTTTGCTGTGCAGAAGCTCTGTAGTATAATTAGGTCCCACTTTTCAATTTTTGTTTCTGTTGCAATTGCTTTTGAGGACTTAGTCATAAATTCTTTTCAAAAGCCAAAATCCAGATGATGATTCCCAGATTTTCTTCCAGGATTCTTATATTTTGGTGACTTATGTTTAAATATTTAATTTATCTTTAATTAATTTTATATACGGGAAAAGGTTGAGGTTCAATCTTATTCTTCTACATATGGTTAGTCAGCTATCATAGCACCATTTATTGAATAGAAAATACTTTCCCAATGCACATTTTTATTGACTTTATTGAAGATGAGGTGGCTGTAGGTGTGTAGCTTTATTTCTGGATTCTCTGTTCTCTTCCACTTGTCTGTGTGTCTGTCTTTATACCAGGACCGTGCTGTTTCAGTTATTGTAAGCTTGTAGTCTGGTTGAAGTCTGATAATGTGATGACTTCAGCTTTGTTCTTTTTGCTTAAAATTGCCTTAACTATTTTGCTCTTTTTTGGTTCCAAATGAATTTTAGAATAGTATTTTTCTAATTCTGTGAAAAATGATGTTGGTATTTTGATAACAATAGGACTGAATCTTTTATTGCTTTAGGCAGTATGGCTATGTTAACAATATTGATTCTTCTAATCAGTGAGCATAAAATGTTTTTCCATTTGTTTGTGTTACATGTGATTCCTTTCAGTAGTGTTTTGTAGTTCTTCTTGTAAAACCTTTTTATCTCCTTGGTTAGATGTATTACTAGATACTTTATTTTTTGTGTGGCTATTATAAATAGACATTGTTCTTGATTTGGCTCTCATCTTGAATGTTATTGTTGTATAGAAAGGCTACTGATTTTTATGCATTAATTTTGTATCCTGAAACTTAACTGAAGTCATTTATCAGTTCTAGGAGACTTTTGAAAAAGTCTTTAGGATATTCCAGGTATAGAATCATATTGTTAGTAAAAAGAGATAGTTTGACTTTTTCTATTCCTATTGGATGCCTTTTATTTCTTTCTCTTGCCTGATTGTTCTAGCTAGGACTTCCAGTACTATGTTGAATAGAAATGGTGAGAGTGGGCTTCCTTGTGTTGTTCCTTATGGGGAGTGCTTCCAGCTTTTGCCCATCCAGTATGATGTTGGCTGTGGGTTTGTCACAGATGGCTTTTATAATTTGGACGTATGTTCCTTCAATGCCTAGTTTGTTTAGGGTTTTTATAATGAAGGGATATTGGATTTTATTGAAAGCTTTTTCCACGTCTATTGAGATGATCATATGGTTTTGGTTTTTAATTCTATTTATGTGGCAAATCACATTTATTGATTTGCATTTGTTGAACCAATCTTGCATCCCAGGAATGAAACCTACTTGATTGTGGTGAATTAAGTTTTACATGAAGTGCTGGATTCAGTTTCCTAGTATTTTGTTGAGAAATTTTGTGCCTATGTTCATCAGGGATATTGGCCTATAGTTTTGTTTTTTCCTTGTGCCTTTGCCAGGATTTGCAATGGGCAATGCTGGCTTTGCAGAATAAATTAGGAAGGAGTCCCTCCTCCTCAATTACTTTGAAGAGATTTAGTACAATCGGTACCAGCTCTTCTTTGTACATCTGGTGGTATTTGGCTATGAATATATCTGATCAAGGACATTTTTTTATTGGTAGGTTTCTTATTACTGATTCAATTTTGGAACTCATTATTGGTCTGCTCAGTGTATCAACTAACTTTCTGTTTCAATCTTGGTAGGTTGTGTGTTTGAAGGAATTTATTCATTTCAACTAGATTTTCTATTTTGTGTGCATAGACATGTTCTTAATAGTCTCTAAAGATCTTTTGTATTTCTGTATGATTGGTTGTAATGTTACCTTTTTCATTTCTGATTGTGTTTATTTGGATCTTCTCCCTTTATTTCTTTGTTAATCTAGATAAAGATCCATTAATCTCATTTATTCTTTCAGAGAATTAATTGTTGGTTTTGTTGATTCTTTGTATGGATATTTGGGTCTCAATTTTTTTCAGTTCTGGTGTTAGTTATTTCTTTTCTTCTGCTAGCTTTGAAGTTGGTTTGTTCTTGTATTTCTAGTTCCTCTATGTGCAATGTTAGATGGCTACTTTGCAATCTTTCTAACATTCTGATGTAGGTGTTTAGTGTTATAAACATCCACCTTAACATTGCATTTGCTGTATTCTTGATATTTTGGTATATGTCTCTGTTTTTACTAGTTACAAACAGTATTTTGATTTCTGCTTCAATTTCAGTGTTTTTCCCAAAAGTAATTCAGGAGCAAGTTGTTTATTTTCCAATGCTTTGGTTTTGCAATATCTGCTTAGTATTGATTTCTATTTTTATTTCACTGTAGTCTGAGAGTATGCTCAGTATGATTTCAGTGTTTTTTTAATGCATTGAGATGTGCTTTATAACCAAACATGTGTTCTGTGTGCAGATGAGAAGGATGTATATTCTTTGGTGGATGGGTGGAGTATTCCATAGATGTCTGTTAGGTCCAATTTGTCAAGTGTCCAATTTAAGTCCAGAATTTTGTGGTAGTTTTCAGCCTCAGTGTGACACTGTCAGTGGGGTGTTAAAATTTCTCACTATTGTTGTGTGGCTATCTCATCTTTTTGTACGTCTAGAAGTCCTTATTTTGTGAATCTCAGTGTTCCAATATTGAGTGCATATATATTTACGATATACACATTTTCTTGTTGAATTGAACCCTTTATCATTATGTAACTCCCACCTTTGTCCTTTTTTTACTGCTATTGGTTTAAAGTCTGTTTTATCTCATGTGAGAATCATAACTCCTGCTCTTTTTTCTTTTTTTCCCAATTGCAGGATAGGGTTTATCCGACCCTTTAAGTCTATAGGTATTGTTACATGTGACATGTGGCTCCAACCCTTTATTCTGAGTCTATAGGTGTTGTTACATGCGACATCGAAGACAGAAGAGGGTTAGGTCTTTTTTTTATAATCTAACTTGTCACTCTGTGTCAAATGAAGTATTTAGACTGTTTACATTCAAAGTTAATATTGATATGTGAGATTTTGATCCTGTCATGAAGTTGGTAGCTGATTACTTTGTAGATTCTATTGTGTGGTTACTTTATACAGTCTGTGGGCTATATACTTAATTCTGTTTTTGTGGCAGGAAGTATTTTATTTCCATGTTAGAACTACCTTAAGTATTTGCTGTTAAGCTAGTTTAGTGGTACCAAATTCTCTTAGTGTTGCTTGTCTGGAAAATATTTTATTTCTTCTTCAGTTATGAAGTTTAGTTTTGTGGAATATAAAATTCTTGGTTGGAACTTCTTTTCTTTAAGAATGCTGAAAATAGGACCCTAATCTCTTCTGGCTTGTAAGATTTCTCCTGAGAAGTCTGTCGTTAGCCTGATGGGTTTCCCTTTGTATATGATCTGACCTTTTTCTCTAGCTGTCTTTGAGAATTTTTTCTTTAGCATTGACCTTGCACAATCTGGTGACTATATGCCTTGGTGATACTGATTTGGTATAGTATCTTGCAGATGTTCTCTGGATTTCTAATATGCCAATGTCTACCTTTCTTGCAAAATTAGAAAAATTTTCTTAAATTATTCTCTCAGATATGTTTTCTAAGTTGTTTATTTTTTTTCTTCTCTCTTAAGAATGACAATAATTTGTAGGTTTGGTCATGTTACATAATCTCATTTTTCTCAAAGACTTTGTTCACTTTTTAAAATTATTTTTTCTTTATTTCTTTCTTAGACTGGCCATCAAGGTCTGAAATTCTTCTGCTTGATCTAGTCTACCAATAAAGCTTTCAATTATATCTTGAAATTTCTTAAGTAAGTTTTCCAATTCCAGAAGCTCTAATTGGTTTCTATTAAATATATTTATCTCTTTCTTGACTTCCTGGGTTTTTTAGAAGTCTCTTTGTGTTGACTTTCAACCTTCTCTTAGTCCATACTTTTAATTCTTTATCTGTCATTTCTGAGTTTCCATTTTGTTTAGGAAACATTGCTGTAGAGCTGATATAATCCGTTGGTGGTGTCACTCCATTCAGATTTTTCATGGTGCCAAAATTCTTGTGCTAGTTACTTCTCATCTGGAGATGCCAGCACTTCTAATTTTTGTAATTATTTTCATTTTGATCAGTTTTTTATTTTTCTTTTTCTTTCTTTCTCTCAAATATTTTTGTTTTCTCTTTCCCTTCTTCCTCTTCTCTAGGTGGTGTGAATGTAGACAATGTTGGGTATCGCCCTAAGCACTTTTGCAAGTTTTGTTTTGGACTATGCAGTTCAATCGATAAACCAGTAGGTGGCACTTATGGGTAAGAGCTGGTTGTGGCCAAAGTGACTGGGTGTATACTTAATCCCTGTTTACAGGGGAAGGTCTTTGTTGCCTTAGACAGTGGGCTGATCCATGAAGCTCACAGTGGTCTGGGCACCTTGCTCAGACACTTGGTTAGGTGGGGGGCAGGTAGCAAGTTGCATGTGGATGCACCTGGCAAGCACGCCTGTGGAACCCTCTATGGATGGCAGGCACAAGCACAGTGCCAAGGGTTTTCCAGTGGGTGGCACCACCAAGCACCCAGAAGCATATGCCTAGTCATAAATCTGGGAAACCTCTTTGGCCTCATGTTCTCTGTATGGACAGCTGGGGCAGCCTAAACTCCCAATCCAGAAGAGTGGTTGCTCCAGATGCCTGGAGATCTGCCTTGGCTTGGAATGTAGAGGATCTCACTACATCACAATCTCTGAAGAGGAAGGGTGGGGCAGCTCAGATTGCTAAATTAGACAAACAGGTGCTCTGAATGCCTGGAGGTCTGCCTGGGCATAGAGTGGAGATGGCCTTCACTGAACTAGAATTTTTGCACAGGAAGGTACAGCAAGTCAAGCTGCTAATACAGGTGAGCAAGTCTTCTGAAAGCCTGGAAATCTGCCTGAATGTGGAGTGGAGAGGACCCCACTGCAATCTAAGCCCAGGAAGGGTGGTGTGTCTTAGGTTGAACCAGGTGAGTGGGTGCTCCAAATGCCTGGAGATCTCCCTGGGCATGAAACAGAGAGGGCCTCTCTGCACCAGGATCTCTGCACAAGAAGGTGGAGTGGGTCAGGCTGCTGATCCAGGTGAGTGAGTGCTCAGAATGCCTGCAGATCTGCCTGGGTGTAAAGCAGAGAAGGGCCTCTGCAACAGGATCTCTGCACAGGAAGGGTGAGGCAACTCAGGCTTGGTGATACGGTTTGGATATTTGCCCCCACCAAATTTCATATTGAAATGTCATCCCTAACACTGGAGATGAGATCTGGGGGGTGGTGTTTGGGTCACAGAGGAGGATTCCTCATGAATGACTTAGTGATGACTTGGTTCTCACTCTCTTTGTCCATGTGAGAACTGGTTGTTTAAATAGAGTCTGGAACTTCTTCCTCTATCTTGTTCCCTATCTCACGGTGTGATGTGCCTGCTCTCCCTTCACTTTCCACCATGATTTTAAACTTTTTGAGGCCTTACTAGCAGCCAAGTAGATGTGGGTGTCGTGTTTGTACAGCCTGCAGAGCCATGAGACAAACAAATTTCTTTCATTTATAAATTACCCAATGTCAGCTATTCTCTTAGAGCAATGCAAAATGGACTAACACAGGCTGCTAGTCCATGAGTGGGTGCTCCAAATGCCTGGAGATCTGCCTGGGGTAGAGTGGAGGGGGCCCCACTGCCTCATGATCTCAGGGGAGAAGGTTGGGGCACTCAGCAATGACAGATGTAGGCTGATTCTAGGTCACTAAGCTGGCCCTGGCTGTAAGTCTCATCACACCAGAGAAATTGTAGCTGTAGCAGCTCTCCTCCATCCTTAGGCCTGTGATGGGAGAGAGCACTATTTTACCATCTACTGCTGAGGCACTTTTCACAATTCTGGCTGTGGATACCCCTACTCTACTCAAGAGCAAGTACTTCAATCTATGACCCAAGACTACAGTGACTGCTAGGTCACCAAAGAATTACTTTGTATGTTCCCACATTAAAAATGGTGTCCCGCTCTTGGTCTTATGATTGGGGAAACATTTGCAACTTTTCCTGTTGTATTTTCTTCTCACTGTTTCCAAGCCTCTCCCCAAATTAGCTCCAGGGCTAGGGAAAAGTGATGTGCTCTCTTTCAGTCTGAGTTTTCAGATCCCCAGTGGAGAGGTGGGTCACAGAAGGAGGCTTTCTTACCTATGTGATGTATAGAGGCTTCACCCACTTTTATCAGTCAGATGCTGTCAGGGGGCTATATGCCCACGTTTTCCTCCCTGGGATCTGGGATGTTCTTCACAATTCTGGTGAATTCTCATTTTCCTTCTTGAATTAAACCTCACGGAGTTTATTTTAATGTACTATTTCGCTATTTCCTAGTGGTGGAGGCATGCTAAAAGCCTCGAATCCACCATCTTGGGGAAGAAAAGTTAAATATTTTTAAGAATATCTCTGGAAACATTTTTCTTTAAAGTGCTGGTAAGGGGCAAATTGAGGGATTTATTTCCTCATTCTCTGTGTTGCCATTTTTTAATGGAACGTGTATCATTAGGGAGAGAGTGGAGGAAAAGCTGAACCGAGAAGCTATTACCAAACATTATTCAATGTGAAAGGTTTTCCCATGATGTTAATTGGCATCATAATTTCAATAAATTTCATATGCTCTTTTGAGGCAGACTTTTTGTTTTGGTAATTTCTATATAATTTCAAGGCTATAGGAGCACAGAGTAAAAAGATCTAAGATAATGCGTGGCCAGTTCTCTGCCATCTTCTACTGGATACATGTCACATTCACCATCTCACTGCTTATAGTCTGGTCACTAGTAATGATACCCTCCTTGGTGAGTATGGGAGCATATCTTTTTGTGTACAAAGGGAGGATGCAAGGCAAACCTCCTTATAATATTGAGTACAACCACAAAGGTATAAAAAACCAAACTGATACCTAATGTTTTAAAGATACTCTTCAGGGAATAAACACATACGCTAGCAGATTTTAAGGCCCTGATCCATATACATTTATCCAGATTGTTATCAATAGTTGCAGTAGAGTTTTTAGGAGGCCAATAGCATACAACCTTACATCACTGCATCTTCCTTATTCTCTACTTAAAGGCTATTTCCATCATTATAGGATCTCTCTGTACTGCAATCAACCACAACTTAAAAATGTAAGCGTGTTCATATTCTAGAAGGCAACAATCAATGGGGGATGGACATCTCTGGATAAATGCCCCAGCCTCCCTCTCATCCAGGAGGAAGATTCTAGTTGTATACGATTTTTCAAAGAATCCAAAAAAGACTGAAACTCAATTATTCTTAGCTGTAATCCACTCATGAACACACTCTTTGCTGACTTTTCTTTTTCCCTGCCTCACTTCCTCTACCTCACCATGTATAATATCTAGGATATCATCTCCATTAAATTATCTGTACACAGGTCTTTCCTTTTTGGAGAAATACAAACTAAGATTCATATTTTAGTCCATGTAAAGTTCATAATCATACTGTGGCATGGCATTATCATTACTTGAATCCCCATTTAATTAATAGGTACAGTTCTATTCTTCCACACTGGCCACCTGTCTGCTCTGGCAATACAGGCACATCAAGTAAGCAGTGAGGACCATATGCTAGAATCTGTGTAGGAAGCTACATTTTCTAGAAGACCAATTATATTAGTGAATAAAATGTACTGATATAACATAGATATTCTCTTGTCAGTGTGCATTTATTTGTTCAACTATATTTTCTATTTAGAATTTCCTCTCTGCGTTATTCCTCTAGAGTAATTATTCTCATCCTGGAAAAAATAGACCAAATAATAATTTTATTGTAAAGTATTCTATATTATCATTTTAAAAGTTGATAATTTATCTCTCCACTTTTTCCTTGAAGATCTTTATGTATGTCTAAATCACATTTGATTATAATTCAGTGCATTTATCTTTTTCTATATTCTGCTTAGTAGAATCTTGAGAGCAAACATGAAGTTGTATTTAACTTTCAAACAATATGGAATTATTCCGTCATATTCACCAACATTTTCACTGATATTAATTCAAAATTGCTATCAGCATATTACTTGCTATGAGCATATTAATTTGGAGAGATATCAATGTTAAGGCTTCTGCAAAGGTTCATGGGATTGTTTTTCAAGCCTTTATTTAAATGGCTTAGGGGAGTTGTATAGTTTTCATTTCAATTCATCTGCCTGGTGTAGAGTGGAGGGGGCCCCACTGCCTCATGATCTCAGGGGAGAAGCTTGGGGCACCCAGCAATGACAGATGTAGGCTGATTCTAGGTCACTAAGCTGGCTTATAAATGCACACTGAGGAACTTAACTATTTGCAATGTCTTCATAATATCATCTAAAATTTTAGTTGGTATATGGGCTATGAAATAAATTCTGTAATGCCAAAAGGGTATCCTACAACTCGACTTGATTTTGTCACTATCTTCAGTTAGCTTTAGATCCCACAAGTTGGTGGTCAACAGCCTGATAAGACTGTCCTTCAGATGCCAGCTGCAAGTGGGATTCTCAGAGTACCTGCCACCAGAGTGAAACTAGGTACGGAGAAGAGCAGACCCTCCTTTGCCCTTTAGGGGCCACCCCTGGCTACATGAACATGCAAAGAGGATGTACACAATCCTGCACCTGGTAGTATTCCACTACCACCAACACCGCGACTGCACACACAGTCACCAGTGGGGACCCTCTGCCCCACACCCTGAGTCGTGCTGCCTCCTTCAGTGTTGTGAATACCTACGCAGAGGCTGGCACCTTGACATCTGCTAGCAACTGCTACAGCTGATGAGCATGCATCCCATCATGCTGCTGCTGCTGCTGCTACTGGCACATGCAAATGAGGACAGATCCCACTGCCACCTCCCTACAAGACGCTTTGGCTGGCACTACCTATTGAAGTGCTGAGACCGGAAGTCCAAGAGCACCTCAGCCACCCCAGCACAATGAATTTCAAAACCAGAGCAGCCAGACTAAAATGTCAGGGCCAATAGCAGTCCCTCAGAGTTAGAGCACACAGTCCAGGATATGTGAGCTGAGCCTTCGCTGCCTAAAATCTTTCAGAAATGAAGCCAGTTGACTGAACCCACCTTATACCACAAACCTTCAAGGTCATCAAATAGATAAGATAAAAGAAAAATGCCTATCCAAAGGGCAACAACTTTAAAGACTGAAGTACCAGCAGCCCACAAAGATGAGAAAGATGCACTGCAAGAACTCTGACAACTTAAAAAGCCAGAGTGCCTTCTTTCCTCCAAATAACTGCACTAGCTCTACTCCAGCAAGGGTTCTCAACTGGGATGAAATGGATACAATAACAGAACAGAAATAGAAATCAGAATTGGATACAAAGATCATCAAGATGAACGAGTACATTGAAACCCAATCCAAGAAAGCTAAGAATTACAATAAAATGATACAGGAGCTGACAGACAATATAATCAGTAGAGAAAAATGTGTAACTAACCTGATAGAAGTGAAAAACACACTACAGGAACTGCATAATGCAATGGAAAGTATTAATAGCAGAAAAGATCAAGCTGAGGAAAAATCTCAGAGCCTGAAGACTGGCTTTCTGAAATAAGACAATCACAGAGGAATAGAGAATAAATAATGAAAATGAACAAACAAAACCCCTGATGACTAGATAACTATTGGATTATGAAAGAGACCAAATCTATGACTCACTGGTGTCCCTGAAGGAGACGGGGAGAATGGAAGCAACTTAGAAAACATATTTTAGGGTATCATCTATGAGAACTTTCCCAACCTAGCTAGAGAGGCCAACATTCAAATTTAGGAAATGCAGAGAACCCCAGTAACATACTCTACAAGAATATCATCCCTAAGACACATAATCTTCAGATTCTTATAGGTTAAAATGAAAGAAAAAATGTTGAAGGAAGCTGGAGAGAAAGGTCAGGTCACCTACAAAATGAAGCCAGTCAGACTACAGACTAATGCCAGACTTCTCAGCAGAAATACTGTAAACCAGAAAAGGTTTGGGGCCAATATTCAACATACTTTTTTTTTTTTTTTTTTTTTTTTTGAGATGGGGTCTCTTTCTGTTCCCTAGGCTGGACTACAGTGGTAAAATCCTGGCTCACTGCAACCTCCACCTCACAGGCTCAAGAGATTCTCCCACCTTATCCTCCTTAGTAGCTGGGTCCATGGGCACATGCCACCACATGTGGCTAATTTTTTGTATTTTTGGTAGAGAATAGGTTTGCTTTATTGCCCGAACTGGTCTTAAACCTCTGAGCTCGAGTGATTTGCCCACCTCAGCCTCCCAGAGTGCTGGGATTACAGGCATGAGACACTGCACCTGGCCAATATTTAACATCTTAAAGAAAAGACATTCCAACCAAGAATTTCATATCTGACCAAAGTAAGATTCACAAACAAAGAAGAAATAAGATCCTTTTCAGACAAGCAATTGCTGAGGAAATTTGTTACCATGAGATCTGCCTTGCAAGAGCTTCTGAAGGAAGCACTAAATATGGAAATGACTGTCATCAGTCACTACAAAAATGCACTGAAGTACTGAGACCAGGGACACTATAAAGCAGTCACACAAACAGGTCTGCAAAATATACAGCCAACATCATGATGACAGGATGAAATCCACATATATCCATTCTATCTTTGAATGTAAGTGGGCTAAACGTGCCAATTTAAAGACATAGAGTGGCAACTTGGACAAGGAACCAAGATCTAATGGTATATGGTCTTTAAGAGATCCATCTCACAGGCAATGACACCCATAGAGTCAAAATAAAGGGATGGAGAAAAATCTACCAAACAAATGGAAAACAGAAAAAAAAAATCAGAGATTATAATCATAATTTCAGACAAAACAGACTTTAAACCAACAAAGACCAAAACAGACAAGAATATTACATAATGATGTAAAGGATTAAATTCAACAAGAAGACCTAGCTATCTAAATATATATGCATCCAATACAGGAGCATCCAGATTAATGAAGCAAGTTTTTAAATACCTTCAAAGAGACTTAGACTCCCACACCATAATAGTATTATGACAGTAATAGATAGATCATCAAGGAAGAAAATTTACAAAGATATTCAGGACCCAAATTCAGCACTGATTCAAATGGACCTGATAAACATCCACAGAACTTTCCAGCAAAGAACAACAGAGTATATATTCTTCTCATTGCCACAGGGCACAGACTCTAAAATTGACCACACAATTGGACATAAAACAATCCTCAGCAAACACAAAATAACTAATATTATATCAAAGACTCTCTTAGACCACAGCACAAAATGAATTAGAAATCCAGACTGATAAAATCACTCAAAACCATACAATTGCATGGAAATTAAATAACCTGCCTCTGAATGACTTTTGGGTAAATAATGACATTAAGGCAAAAATTAAGAAGTTCTTTAAAACTAATGAGAACAAAGATATAACATGCCAGAATCTCTGGGACACATCTAAAGCAGTGTTAGGAGGGCAATTTATAGCTCCAACTGCGCATATCAAAAAGTTGGAAAGATGTCCATTTAACAGTCTAACATCACAACTAAAAGAACTAGAGAACCAAGAGCAAACCAACCCCAAAGCTAGCAAAAGACAAAAAATAACCAAAATCAGGGTCAACTGAAAGAGATTTAGACACAAAAAGCCATTCAGATCAATGAATCCAGAAGTTGGTTTTTTGAAATATTCAATAAAAGAGTTAGACCACTAGCTAGACAAATAAAGAAGAAAAGAGAGAAGATTCAAAGAAACACAATTAGAAATGACAAGGGGGATATTATCACTGACCCCACAGAAATACATATAGCAACAGAAGGTATTATGAACAGCTCTTTGCACATAAACTAGAAAATTCAAAAGAATTGATAAATTCCTGGATGCATGCACCCTCCCAAGACCCCATGAGGAAGAAATTGAATCCCTGAACAGATCTTAATGAGCTCTGAAATTGAATCAGTAATGAATAGCCTATCAACTAAAAAAGGCCAGGACCAAATGGATTGACAGCCAAATTCTACCAGATGTACAAAGAGGAGCTGGTACCATTCCTACCAAAACTATTCCAAAAAATTGAGGAAGAGGAATTTCTCTCTAACTCATTCCATGAGGTCAGCATCATCCTGACACCAAAACCTGGCAGAGATGCAACAAAGAAACTTCAGGCCAATATCCTTGATGAACATGGATTCAAATATCCTCAACAAAATGCTGGCAAACTGAATCCAGCAGCACATCAAAAAGCCTATTCTCCACGAGCAAGTAGCCTTCATCCCTGGGATGCAAGGTTGGTTCAACATACTGAAATCAATAAATGTGATTCATCACATATACAGAACTAAAGACAAAACCACATGTTTATCTCAGTAGATGCTGAAAAGGCTTTCAGGAAAATTCAGCTTCCTTCATATTAAAATCTCTCAATAAACTAGCAATCAGGCAAGAGAAAGATATAAAGGCATTCAAATAGGAAAAGAGGAAGTCAAACTATCACTATTTGTAGACACGGACAGCATTTCTAGATTCTATATTCTAGTTTCTATTTCTAGATTCTATATCTAGAAAACCCCATAGTCTAGGCACAAGAGCTCCGTAGGCTGATAAACAACATCAGCAAAATCTCAGGATACAAAACCAATGTAGAAAAATCACTAGCATTCCTATACACCAACTGCAGTCAAGCCAAGAACAAAATCAGGAACACAATCCCATTCAGTTTCCACAAAAAGAATAAAATAATTAGTAATAGAGTTAACTAGGGTGGTGAAAGAACTAAAACTGAAAAAAGTTGTTTTAAAATTTATATGGAACCAAAAAAGAGCCTGAATAGACAAGGCAATCCTACACACACACTCATACACACACACGCAAAACAAAACAAAAGCCGGAGGCATCATGTACCTCACTTCAAACTATACTGCAGGGTTACAGTAACCAAAATAGCATAATCCTGGTACAAAAACAGACACATAGACCAATGGAACAGAATAGAGCGTCCCAAAATAAGGCCACACACCTAGCACCATCTGATCTTCAACAAGGCTAACAAAAGTAAGCAATGGGAAAAGGACTCCCTATTCAATAAATGGTGCTGAAATTACTGGCTAGGCATATACAGATTAAAACTGGACCTCTTCCTTACATCATATACAAAAATCAACTTAAGATCCATTAACAAATTGAATGTAAAACCCCTAACTACAAAATGCCTGAAAGACAACCTAGTCAATACCATTTAGGACATAAGAACAGGCAAAGAATTCATGACAAAGATGCCAAAAGCAATCCCAGCAAACTCAAAATCGACAAATTGTATCTAATTAAACTAAGGAGCTTCTGAAGAGTAAAATAAACTATCAACAGAAAAAAAAAAAACAGACAACCTACAGAATGGAAGAAGATTTTTGAAAACTATGCATCTGACAAAGTTCTGATGTCTAGCATCTATAAGGAACTTAAGCAAATTTTAAAAAACCATGTGTATAAAATAATTTCCAAATATTTACCTCTATTTCTGATATGCTGTAATATCCAATTTTTAAACCACTTGTTAGATGCTTCAACTTGGATAATGATCTATTCATTAAGACTGAATATATCTAGAAATATTTTTTATTTATCTCACTCTGTTCTGGGTCATTACTTCCAGATGCGAAAATGTAAACTTTATTCGTATTATTTTATTTTTCACTGTAGAGGCTATTCTTTTCAGTCCTTCCTTCATATACAATTTTACCTTTTTACTTATTAAGTAATGAATAAAGGGCCTACTTATTAAGTCATTGTGGAAATAGCCAATCAGGTTGAATCATCTGATAGTCTGATAAGAGTCCTTAGAACAACAACATATTAATTCTGAAATCAATATCCTCAGAAATATCCTTGTCCAAATTGTCACCAATGTTTTCATAGTCAACTTTGCTTTCATTGATTTGAAATACCCCAATATTTTTCTAATAATATCTGTCCCCATTTTTCCCCTAAAACTTAGTAAGTACCTATAACAATTGCTTTCAATGGAAGAATTATCAACTTAACAATTGATACTAAACAAGTGATTACAGTCAATGAATCCTCAGAGACAACATGAGATATTCTCTATAGATTAGAATCTAAAAATAGATGAAATGTAAATAAAATCCTGTTTATATACTGAGAATGGGAAAATGTCCATGATGAATTGTTCTTACTTGTATGAACCTAAGAAAAGGTCATCATTAGGGATGAATTTGGCAGAGATCAGATAGGTACTCCCATTTCACCAATTTAAAGGAAATGAGAAATTAAAAAACAAAAAACAAAACAAGATGGTTGTTTCTAAATACTATTTATAATAATAGAGCAGAAGAAAACAAACTTTAACCTTCAGCTTCTTGTGTTAAGCCAGGAACTGAATCTGAGAAAGTATATGGCATTGCTGTAATAATTTCTCATTCCTTAAAACTTCAGGCTGACACTCCTGAAAACCAAGGTCACAGAGTCACTTTGTGGGTTAATGAATTACAACTTCAGTTGAATGAACAACATTGTCAGATCTCTTATATGAAAGTTAAGAACCTGACTTTTTAAATAAAGTTATAACCTAATAATTGTAATCAGTGTTTCTTAGAGGACCCAGAGGACTTTTGAAATGCTTTTAAAAAGAGCTTCCTTGTTTGAAAAAGTCATGACCCTCCTTTCATTACTGTTCACTTGTAAATAAGAATTTACATTCAAAATAGTCTACTGAGTGAAAAGCAGAATCAAAGTTAAATCCAGAAGAAATATAGTAATTCACTAACTTATATTGTTCAAAATAATGGAGGATCAATTTAGTGAGTGCTTACTCAAGAAAGTAAGATCTTAACTTTGATTAGACTCAATTTATTGTTATATGTGCACTTGTAGGAAATCCTGCATTAAATAAGGTTGTTGAGGCATTTGTTTCGTTTTTAACAGTTAATTAGATTGGTTAATGAAAACTTCGTTTATGGCTAACCAACATACACAACTTGTAAGGCCAAAGAAAAATTGACATAATGTGAGGAAAGATGTTTAAATATTTGAAAAAGTATTTAAATACTTCCTGCTTTCCTACATTCTCCATCACTATATTATTTGACAGTGTTCAGAGACTTCATTTCCTTATCATCAGGAATACACTGATGTGAAAAACACTAAAATATTTTTTAAAACAATTTATATATGTTTTCTGCTGATCAAAAATGTTGGTAAGAATGTTTATAGTTAAAACTGGATACCTCTCCTCAGTAAAACCAGAAATTTTAAGATTGTGAAGCGGATATAGGAGCAATTAACTCCAAGAATAAATATGGATCTTATCAGCATTATAGACATAGCTGATGACAAGTTTTAACTGTGGTGTTTAAGTACAGTTAAATAGATATGATGACATAACCATATTTTAGGAAATAAATTGATCTGAGCTCTCTAACTGTAGTTAATATATCATAGAGTACTAAAGAAGAATACAAACAGCTCATAAAGGTTTTACTGAATTTACTCATCTAAAACTACTTTGGTTACAACACTCACCTAATTCCCAGATGTAAGTAAGTTCATAGACGTGAGCCTTGAATGAAGTTAGTATTTGTTGATATCAGTGAATCTTAATTGACACAATCACCTTGTGCACCACTGTGGGCTAAAAAGATTTTTCTCACTCTCATCTGATGTTACCTAGTTGGCCATCTGGTGCATTAGCTATCCATAGGCTCTTGTACTGAAGGACCTGAACAGCAAGTGAGACGTTGTCAATTCCACTACAGAATTATCATGTAGGAAGGTCGTGATTAGCATTAGAAGTATAGAATCGTAGGTATTTAGAATCCAACTTACAAGGGACGTGAAGGACCTCTTCAAGGAGAACTACAAACCATTGCTTGAGGAAATAAGAGAAGACACAAACAAATGGAAAAACATTCTGTGCTCATGGATAGGGAGAATTAATATCATGAAAATGGCCATGCTGTCCAAAGTAATTCATAGATTCAATGCTATTCCCATCAAGCTGCCGTTGACTTTCTTCACAGAATTGGGGGAAAAAAAAAAAAAACTTTAAATTTCATATGGAACCAAAAAAGAGCCAACACAACCCTAATCCAAAGAGCAAAGCTGGATATATCATGCTACCTGACTTCAACCGATTAAAAGTCAGGAAACAACACATACTGGAGAAGATGCGTAGGAATAGGAATGCTTTTACACTGTTGGTGGGAGTGTAAATTAGTTCATCCATTGTGGAAGACAGTGTGGCGATTCCTAAAGGATCTAGAACCAGAAATACCATTTGACCCAGCAATCCCATTACTGGGTATACACCCAAAGGATTATAAATCATTCTACTAAAAAGACACATGAACAAGTATGTTTACTGCAGCACTATTTACAATAGCAGACTTGGAACCAATTTAAATGGCCATAAATGATAGACGGGATAAAGAAAATGTGGCAAATATACACCATGGAAAACTATGCAGCTGTAAAAAAGAATGAGTTCATGTCCTTTGCAGGGACATGGATGAAGCTGGAAACCGTCATTCTCAGCAAACTAACATAGAAACAGAAAACCAAACACCACATGTTCTCACTCATAAGTGGGAGTTGAACAATGAGAAAACATAGACACAGGGAGGGGAGCATCACACACTGGGGTCTGTCAGGGGGTGGTGGGCAAGGGGAGGGATAGCATTAAGACAAATACCTAATACATGCGGGGCTTAAAACCTAGATGATGGGTTGATGGGTGCAGCAAACCATCATAGTACATGTGTACCTATGTAACAAACCTGCACGTTCTGCACATGTATCCCAGAACTTAAAGTATAATCAAAAAGAAAAAAGAAAAGAAAAAAAAGAATCCTAGGTATTTAGAAAAAAATTAATTAGATCCAAGATTTCAGTAAAACTCAGCATAAGTATGTGTAAGGGATGAGGATTAAACTATACCTACTATCAGGGAAAGCTACAAACATTTACCTCTGTTTCTAGATACCAGAGAATGAACAAAGAGAAATACTAATAATTTTCTTCACTATGAGGATGTAATATTGCTGACAGTTAGTTGTGATAACTATTTACTATTAGTATCATATTATCATATGCAAAATAACTATTGTGTGTAATATAAGTATATGCCAGGTTAATTTTGAAAATTTTTATTTGATTATGATTCTAAATTTGGCTCCCTACTTTCAGTTTTCTGTTGCTAGGCTGTCATGATCACATGATTACATTGTAAAAAAAAAAAGAAAAAAGAAAGAACATTGACTGTAACATTTAATAAATGTTTGCTGAAAAATATATGCCTTTTCCCCCCTTACCACACAAATTTGAAGACAGTTTTCATTTTTTATATCCTGTATAGAGTTCTAAGCTGAAATCTCTGGAGGAGATGAGACAATGGAAGACAAAAAAAAGGTTTCATATCTCATCTGTGCAGTGCAGGCTAAATGCAGGTGGACTTCTGATGGGGCCCTGAAAGACAAGGTTGATCTGGTGGGAGTTGGCTGAGACCAAGAAAGGTTAAGAATGAACTTATATCTTAAAAAAATGAAAGAAATCAAAGCTAAGAAGCCAAATGTGTTGTCAAATCCAAGGGGAAAACATAACTAAGATTAGACAGGCAGGTCAAAAGTTTAAGGGAAAGTAAGATTCACTTACCAAACATTTTGAATGCATACCATGTGTTTAGTGTCTGAGGATATCCACACTGAAAAGCTTATATCCTAGTGTTGGAGACACACGTAAATAGATCACTATAACACAACAAAAACTATTTTATCATAGAAAATGGAACATAGTATTATAGATGCAAAAGAGTGTCAGTTAAGGCAGTTGTAATGGAGGATACAAAAGGTTTTCTGAAAAAAAAAAAAAGCTCGAGCTTATACTTAAAGAATACATAGGCATGAAATAGATAACTGATATCTGATGATAAATTCAGAAACATTCTGGTAGGGAGAGTTAAGATGCCCCAAAGTATAAAAATCAAGACACAGAACAAATAATCCTGGAAATAATGAACAAGTAAGTGCTGCTAGATATAGAAGTGAAAGGGAGAATATGGCAAGATGGTGAAGGATAGAGGATGTGGGTAAAGGAAAAAAGATGTTCTCTATTATGCCATGTTGAGAAACTTAGATAATAACTTGTAGGAGATGGGTGGTCATTAAAAGGTTTGGGAGATTTTATTAGAGGATAAGTCATTTCCTTTGATCTAGGATTTCCGTTAAATAAACATCCCATGCCTCTTTCCCCACCTCCTACTCACTACTTCCCATTGAGTATGAATGGAATTATCTAATTGATGAGTTAGAAGGAAAATGATCACCCTCTTATAGGCTGTCTCTTGGATATGCCTTCCTTCTGAGAGTGCCTACTCGTCTGCTCCTCCACTGAGTGGATGGCTTAGAGTGGCAGCCTATAACACTATGGGGGAGATCTGAATGCTCAGCTGTGCTCCTGACTGATTACAGCTGTCTGTCAAATTCAACAGAGAGCACTGACCTCTCTCTTACTCTAGATTTGAAGACACTTTCTACTGTCTGCTTTTCTATAATAAATGGAACATTTTGATCTCTAATTGATTTGTTCCAGGAGGGAAGAAAAAAGATAGTGTTTACTGATGTCATAAAACTCTAATACCTTTCATTTTAGATGGTTCATTGGTAGTTGTGCTTAAGGTCAGTTTCACAATTACAAGGTCTGTCAAAAAACATTAATTACTTCTACATGAGGTGAGTAGGAACAAGAAGTTTGACAATGTGCATAAAAATAAAAAGTAGAGTTGAGGAATGCTTAAAGAAGAAAAACGCAGCTCAGTAAATAAGATGTTACTGTATGGAAAAGAAGTTGGTAGGGATGGCACTTAAGTTATTAATTTAGGTGACCATGTGAATAGTAAGACCACCAAATCATAGAATAAATAAGGAAGTTCTAATTTAAGAAAGAAACAATTTGGAATTAGATTTGAGTTTTCTGTGTGATATCTAAGTGTACATGTCTAGCTGAAGTTGGATATATGAGTACAAGGACCCGCAGGAGATGGCTTGTTGAGAGGTAGTAAGTGAAATCATGAGAAGAAGTTACCTCAGAAATACTCTAGAGAGTGAGAACAATAGAATAAGAAAGACAATGGACCAAAATAACTTTTAAATGGTATGTGGTAGAATACTATCTCACTTAGAAGACAAAGGAAAACCAAGAAGTTGTCACTGAAGCAAAGGCAATCACATTTTTATAAAAAAGAAATAACAAAAGATATCAAATTTACAAAGAGGTTCATTTACAGAGGAATTGAAAAATTATAATTAATGTGACAGTTAGTGCCTTACCATGGCATTATAGTTTCAATCTACAGTTAAAGAGTGAAATGACCAGATCTCCAAAAAATACAGACCATAATGTAAAATAAATTCAATAATATTAAATTTAAGAATTTCTTTTTATTAAAACGGGCCATAATGAAAGTGAAAAGACAGGTGACACTCTGGGAAAAGATATTTGCTGCACATTCAGCAAATAAGCATTTAATATATGGTATATATAAAATTATCAACAACAACAAAAGCCTAATGACTCAGAAGGGAAAAACTGGGGGCGGGGGGGGGGGGAAATGTGAGCATTCAATTACAGAAGAGAAAAAATCAATGGCAGATAAATATATGAAAGGATTCACATGCAATTAGCATGTAAGGAAATACAAACTAAATCCAAAATAATACAGTATTTCACATGCACCAGATTGACCAAAAAAAAAAAAAAAAGATAAAATTAAATGTTGTTGTGAATAGTTAGCCAATTAAAATCTCTTATTTACTCTTAGGAGTAAAAGTTGGTGAAACCCTTTTAGAAATATTTTGATGCTTTCTAGCAAAGTTAAACATGTACACATTCTATGATTGAGCTATTGCATTGAAAAGGACAAATGACACAAACAAACACTTTTCAAAAGAAGACATACACGTGGCCAATAAGAATATGAAACAATGCTCATCATCACTAATCATTAGAGAAATGAAAATCAAAATCACAATGAGATAGCATCTCATGCCAGTCTGAATGGCTATTACTAAAAAGTCAAAAAATAACAGATGCTGGTGAGGTTGTAGAGAAAAGGAACACATACACTGCTGGTGGGAATGTAAATTATTGCAGCCATTGTGGAAAGCAATTTGGTGGTTTCTCAAAGAACTTAAAACAGAATTACGATTTGACTCCGTAATCCAATTATTAGGTATATACCCAAAGGAATATAAATCGTTCTGCCATAAAGACACATGCACGTGTGTATTCATCACAGCACTATTCATAATAGCAAAGGCATGGAAGCAACATAAATGCCATCAGTGATGGATTGGATAATAAAAATATACACCATGGAATACTATACAACCATAAAATGGAACGAGATAATGTCCTTCGCAGCAACATGGTTGGAGCTGGAGGCCATTATCCTAAGAAAACTACTAGTACAGGAACAGAAAACCAAATACCACATGTTCTATTTATTAGTGGGAGATAAATATTGAGTACGTATGGGCACAAAAAAAGGAGCAACAGACACCAGAGCCTATTTGAAGGTGAAGGGTGGGAGAAGGGAGAGCATCAAAAAACTACCTATAGGGTACTATGCTGATTTTCTGGGTGATGGAATAATCTGTCAATCAACTCTGTTGCATGCACTGTACCTATATAGCAAACCTGCACATGTATTACTGAACCTAAAATTAAAGATTAAAAAAAATCATTACCTCAGACAAGTCTTGTATCAGAAGATGTTTAGATAGTTTATATTAATATTTTTACTGCATTATATGTATTTATAAATATATATACTATATCTATACACAAAAGTTTGTATATATAAACAATCCTTATAATCTTCAATAAATAACTGATAAAATGAAATATATAATATATAAATCACACTTGCACATATTGGTATGAGATTAAACATCTTTATAGTGTTCAACAAAATAAATCAAGAAGTACAGCTAAATAACACTTGTATAAATTTAAAAGCCAGGCAAAATTAACATATATTGTTTATGGATACACATATAAGTGGTAAAACCATAATGAAGCTTCAAGGAATTATTAACTTAAGAGCAAGAAGAGTGACCATCTGATGGAGGGGTTTGGATGAGGCTATGATTGTTGACAGGCATAGAGGGACTTCTGGGGTACAAGTGACATATGCTTATTAGTCTAGGTGATGGGTACACAGGTATTCTCTTTATTGGTTTTTCTTTAAAATGTAGTTACATATTTCATGTACTCTTTACACTATATTTTACAATTTAAAGAAAAATTTAAAAAATAAATAGGATGCTGGAAGGATGTCATTTCTTTCTTAGCCACATACTTGAAATTGTTATAAAAACTATTTTTAGAAAAGTGATAGTAAACAGGACTTCTGCATTGTGCAATCTGACAGATCAGCTCTTGGGACAAATCAGAAATTCAAATACAGCAACATTATTTCACTTGCATTGCAAAGCTGCAAGGCTTTGGGTCATGGTGGGATGCTTACATCAAGAATTTTTTTCTCTAAAGAGAACAGAGAGTGGCTCCAGAAAAAACAATAAGCAGTAAAGAAAATAATGTCGAAATACATTATCTACCCTTCTTTAGGCCTAGATAATTTTATGGGTTGATTCTAGCAAATGCTCAAGCAATACACCTAATCTCAATCTTATACAAGTTGTTTCAGAAAAAAATAAAATAAAGAATTAAATGTTATCATGATCTTTACAGATCATGAAATTTATTTTCTGCAATTAATCTTTTCTTTATATTTTCAAACTCCCCAAAACCACAAATGTAACCAAAATTCCTTAACTTGGTAAATGTCACATACCCCGTAACAAAAAAATTAACAAGAAGTGGTACATGTGCTTTATGTTAGAAACAATTCTTGGGATTTTTGTTATCACCATAGGATTTCATATTTCCTTTTTATTATAGTAACTCAAGGGGACCGGGCACGGTGGCTCATGCCTGTAATCCCAGCACTTTGGGAGGCCGAGGTGGGCCGATCACGAGACCAGGAGATTGAGACCATCCGGCTAACACGGTGAAACCCTGTCTCTACTAAAAATACAAAAAATTAGCCAGGCTTGGTGGCGGACGCCTGTAGTCCCAGCTACGCGGGAGGCTGAGGCAGGAGAATGGCGTGAACCCGGGGCGGGGCGAAGCTTGCAGTGAGCCAGGATCGCGCCACTGCTCTCCAGCCTGGGCGATACAGCGAGACTCCGTCTCAAAAGAAAAAAAAAAGAAAAAGAAAAAATTAATTCAATAGAAAACATGAGGTATGAGGTTTAGGAGGGAAAAGATAAAACTGTCATTATTTTCAGGAACCACAATCATCTATCTACATAGAAAAGGCAATGTAATATGCATCAAACTAGAAATGTGTGGTGTTCTGGAATCCATATGAGTGTTTCAAGAAGAGAATGAGCACAAAATCTAATGGTAGTAGGTCAAGTAACATGAAGTACAGACAATGAATGCTTAATTTGACATTGTGCCCCTGATTGGTGTCTTGGATAACACCAATTTCTATAGAGGGGTAGGAAAACAGATTAAGAAAGGCACAAAAAGGAGTGCATGTAGTTTTTTGTTTTTTGTTTGTTTGTTTGTTTTGTTTTGTTTTTTCCTGTTCTTTCACTGAGTATTTTAAAGGGGAATAGAGAACGGTGGAAGTAGCTGCAGGAAATATGAATTTTGAATTCTTTTTAAGATGGATGTTATATGCTAATGGAAATAACCCAGGGCAAGGGGTGGCAAGAGATACAAAAGAGAGAACAATACAGAAGTTATGGCCTTAACAGGCAAAAGAGAATGACATTCATTTTAAAAGGAATTAATGTAGACTTTATAGGTTCAAACATGTAGTTGCTGACTTTGAGAATAAAGGAGAAGGAATAGAATTGAAAAGAAATATAAAGACGTGTTCAAATACTTGGACTGTATAAATAAAAAGAAACAGAAGTAAATAAAATGGGGTTCTAGGCATAGTCTGCAGATATTTTTATTAAATTGGGGGGGAAAAAAAAGGAAAAGAGACAGAAGGAGTTAATAGGTGAAAGAACTGAAAAATTGGTTAGATCATTTATAAAAAAACTCTTCTCTTGCCCATACAGTAGGCATCATGGTCATTTGAGAGTGAGATATGGAAAAGTTGGATAGGGGACTATTGAACATAGTTCAAGGATTATGAATTTCTAATGACACAGATCTGCTTGGTTCGACGCTTTTCCCCAGAAGTACTTGGATACTCAATAAAGGACCAGAGAAGTGGCGGGGTTGCTGGTAGAGAGCTGCAATTTTGCGGATAACCCCAAAGGGAATCAAGGTATTAAGAGTGTTGTAGAAAGAACAGATCATATATTAACCGGGGCCAGGGCCCTTCTCTGTCTTGAGCAACAGAGCAGGGCTGATTAGGTAGCTTATGTGAGAACATTCATTAGCGATATGCCATTCATTAGCGATTAGGTACCTTATGTGAGAACATTCTATAGGGAATTCTGAGTAATTTTTTTTTTTTTTTTTTTTTTTTTTTGAGACGGAGTCTCGTTCTGTCGCCCAGACTGGAGTGCAGTGGCTTGATCTTGGCTCACTGCAAACTCTACTGCAAGCTCGGCCTCCCGGGTTCATGCCATTCTCCTGCCTCAGCCTCCCAAGTAGCTGGGACTACAGGCGCCCACCACCATGCCCGGCTAATTTTTTATATTTTTAGTAGAGACCATGTTAGCTGGGATGGTCTCAATCTACTGACCTCGTGATCCACCCATCTTGGCCTCCTAAAGTGCTGGGACTACAGGCGTGAGCCACTGCACCTGGCTCTGAGTAGTTTTTTATACTTATATTCATAATCTTGTTTTTAATTTTTCTGATTTTAATTATTAATGTAGAATCATTGTGAAATGCATGTAAAGATTTTCCCAAATACATCTGAGCATTATAAAGTCTTTACATTTCTTCTGGTTACCTCTTGCTCCAGTTTTCTTCTTCCAATGAATTCTCCATCTTAGGAATGAATTTCTTTTTCTGGCATATATCAAGTTGTAAATAAACAGCACAACTTGGAATTGTGTAGTATAGCAGCTTAACTGATTATTGTTCCTTTTCTGGGGTTGTTTTTCCATTATAGACTTGATTTTTATTTATTTCCTTTTTCTATTTTTTGGTATAAATATTTATTCAACTAGAAGTATAATAATATTACATTTTTGCTGGAAATTTAAATAAGTTTAATTTATTGGCATTATAAATAGTACTGTTATCAATACCATAAATAAAGTCTTTTCAGTCTTCTTTCTTTTTTTAACTTTTATTTTAAATTCAGGGGTACATGTGCAGGATGTGCAAGTTTGTTACATAGGTAAACATGTGTCATGGGCATTTGTGGTACAAATTATTTTATTACCCAGTTTTAAGCGTAGTATCCATTAGTTCTTTTTCCTGACTCTCTTCCTCCTCCTATGCTCTACCCTCCAGTAGGCCCCAGTATGTGTTGTCCCCCTATATCTGTGCATGTGTTCTCACATTTAGCTCCCACATATAAGTGAGAATGTGTAGTATTTCGTTTTCTGCTCCAAAGTTAGTTTGCTAAGAATAATGGCCTCCAGTCCATTCATGTCCCTTTAAAAGACATGATCTCATTCTTTTTTATGGCTGCATAGTATTCCTTACTGCAAACATACCACATTTTCTTTAACCATTCTATCACTTATGGACATTTGGATTGATTCCATGTATTTGCCATTATGAATAGTGCTTCAGTGAACACACGTATGCATGTGTCTTTATAATAGAACCTTTGGGTATATACCCCATCATGCGATTGCTGGATCAAATGGTATTTCTGTCTTTAGGTCTTTGAAGAATTGCCACACTTCATTCCACAATGGTTGAACTAATTTATGCTCCCACAAACAGTGTAAAAGCATTCCTTTTTCTCCATAACCTCACCAGCATCTGTTATTTTTTGACTTTTTATAATACCCATTGTGACTGGCGTGAGATGGTATCTTATTGTGGTTTTGATCTGCATTTTTCTAATGATCAGTGATATTGAGATTTTTATATGCTTGTTGGCCCCATATATGTCTCCTTTTGAAAAGTGTCTGTCATATCCTTTGCCCACTTTTTAATGGGATTGTTTTTTTTTCTTGTATATTTGTTTAAATTCCTTATAGATGCTGGATATTAGACCTTTTTCAGATACATAGTTTGAAAAAATTTTATCCCATTCTGTAGGTTGTCTGTTTACTCTGTTGGTAGTTTATCTTGCGGTGCAGAAGGTCTTTAGTTTAATTAGATCTCATTTGTCAATTTTTGTTTTGGTTGCAATTGCTTTTGGTGTCTTTGTTGTGAAATCTTTGCCCATGCCTATGTCTTGAATGGTATTGCCTTGGTTGTCTTCTAGGGTTTCTATAGTTTGGGGTTTTACATTTAAGTCTTTAATCCATCTTGAGTTGATTTTTGCATATGGTGTAGAGATGGGGTACCATTTCAATTTTTTGTATATGGCTAGCCAGTCATCCCAGAACCATTTACTGAATAGGGAATCCTTTCCCCATTGCTTGTTTTTGTCAGGTTTATCAAAGATCAGATAGTTGTAGGTGTGTGGTCTTATTTCTGGGCTCTCTATTCTGTTCCATTGGTCTATGAGTCTGTTCTTGTAGCAGTACCATGCTTTTTATTTATTTTCTTTTTTCTTTCGAAATAGGGTCTCACTCTGTTGCCTATGCTGGAGTGCAGTGGTGTGAGCATGGTTCATTGTAGCCTCAATCTGGGCTCAAGTGGTCCTCCTGCCTTAGCCTCCCAAGTAGCTGGGATTACAGGGTATAAACCACCCTTCACTTTTCTAAGTACTACTGATACAAAGGAGTTGCATGAATAGGCTTTCACTGAAGCTTTACCATAATCGAGAGGAACTTACAGTGTGAGCAACCACTTCAACTTTACTAATAAATAGGATAACTCTAAAATTCCATTCACCATTTTTTTCAGTGGAAAATTATCACTGGCCTTGACAAGAGCTGCTTTTATACATGATGAGAGAATAAATATAATTCATTAGGTGCTTTACCAAACAGAGGACAACTCAAATCATACCTCCACCTTAGAAGCTTTAATTATTCACAGCTAGTTCAACATGAGATATTTTCTGAAACATAAAATCTTACACAGGTATCCCTCCTTCTACTTTTATCTGAAAGAAGAATGTGCAATATTAAAATTTAGTCTCCTGATGTCAAGAACAAACCCACAAACAAAATGATTTTTATTTCTCTTTCTTTAAATGTATATGAATTTCATGTGCATGTAAGTATATAAAAACGTTTTGAATGCGGTAAATCAATTCATATCATTTGCCAATGTTTTTGAGTTGATTTAGTTTTTGTGGTTTAATATGGGTATCTTTCTATGTTAGATTTATATCAACCTGTTGTGATGACTATATAATTTTTAATAATGTGACATAAAATAATATTTTAATACTTTAGTAATTAAGGGAATGTTTTTCCTAACTGTTGCTACTACAAACACGCCTACAAATAAACTCCTTGAAAATATATCTGTGAAGGCCTGTGCAACACTTCCATTAGAATAAGTCTACAAAAGGCAATTTATGGTTCAAATAATATGTTATCTTAAAGTTTCACAGTTACTGACAAATGTCTACTTTCATTTTCTATCCGAAACATCTACTCAAATTTACATTCTTAGAAATAATACATGAAAGGATCTGTTTTCTAATGACCTAAATAATACTGAATATATGTGATTTCTTATTTTTGTTAAGTTTTAGCATTATTGTTTTCATATGAATCCCTTAGATCATGAGGATAAACCTTATTATATATAGTTAATAAAGATTTACATTTCTACTCTCAATTTCCTTTCTGTAAGTTTGCTAATGTTACTATTAAGTTGTTCAACATTTTTTTCTTATTCATTTACAGAAGTTACTATGTGTTATAAAATTTAATCCTATATCTGATATACTTACAAACAGACTTTTTTTTCTTTAAGTCTCTTCTTTGCTTAAGACATCATTCAGTATATTAAAATTGGAATGTTTACATTACCAGTGTGTCTTTTCTTGGTGTTTGGGTTTTGGTTTTTATTTACAAAGACCTTCTTCTCCTATTTTTAAATTCCCCAAGTTCAAGGTCAATCAGTTCAATAATTAGAAATTTTAAAATCTTAAAAGCTCTTTTTCCTCAAATTAGACTCTATAATTTTATACACAAAGCAGTTATAAATAAAACTTGCATAAAATTAGACTTGTTTTAATCTGGTGTTCACCACTCAATAGTTATGTGTCTTTGGGCACATTATAAAACCTATGTAAGCCTCAGTTTTCATATCTGCCTAACATAAGTAATAATCATAATTAACAAATACATTCGTAGTGAGGATTAATCAAATAATGTATGCATTTTGGCATATAAATAATCAATAAATATTAACTTTATTCTGTCTTGGTACATTGAATTGACTCAATAAATATTTGAAGTACACAAAGTAAAACTAAGTATCCTTATGCTTAAATATTTAAGAGCCCTAGAATTTTTATTGTATTCATTGTTTGAATTATGTATTTAAAATTATGAATTTTATCTTTAAATGCATGCCCCAATACATCAATTTGAATAAATCACACTAATGATATACAATTCCTATATAAAGATGAGTCTGTTTCTAGTTGCTCTCTTCTAAACATTGATGTATTTGACATTTCTTGCATGTAAAATACTTTTAAAATTTCAGAGTTTTTACTGTGCTCACACTATCCATAAGGAAGACATGAAAGCTAGCACCAACTTAATAGTACACAAAAACGGAGGCCTAAAGAGATTCGATGACTTGCCCAAGTTCATATTATAGATTAATTGATCCATAATTATATTTTATATCCTCTGCCTCTTAGTCCAGGATTTGATTCTACTTGCTACACCGATGGTAACCGAGTTTTGAAACATCAGACAGAGTTTCTCAAACCCAAATATGCATCAGAATTATCTGGAGGGCTTATACAAACCCAGAGTTTTGGATCTAACCCCAAGAGTTTCTGATTAGCAGGTCTAGCTTTTCCAAGAAGTGTCCAGCTGACAGTAATGCGGCTTATCTGGGAATTGCGCTTTGCTCACCTTTGCACTAAAAGATCCACTCTTGAGACTGTCATGAACGGATAAGGGGACGAGAAGGTGGGGTTTGATGGTTGCCCTCTCTCAGCTTCAACCAAATGAGCTGTACTTCTTTCTGTCATACATACTGGACTTTCATCAAAGCAAAAACTGTTTGATAAAAAGTTTCTGCTTATTGAAAAATATGTAAACAATAAATAGAAATTTAAAACACTGCCTTATAACAAATACATCTCTTTGTTTCATATTAAAAGAATAGAGAACAGGATTGTACCCAAGAGATCCTTATGCTTTCCTGAGGAATGTCAGAGCCCATAGACCCCAGGGCAGAGTAATATCTTTAGTATCACATAGTTGGCTGTTTTTTCTTTCTTTTGGTAATGTTTTGTACAAAGCATCCATTTATCTTTCTTCCCAATTTGGATGAAGAGTCTTCCAATCTAAAATAGCACAACATTCTATTGTTATATCTGATCAGAACCTGGAAGAGTCAAAATGACCTAATCGTAGAATGTTTAGAACCAGCCAAGTCAGTATAGTATGAGAGGGAATCTATCCTTAGAAGTCTTTGACACTGTAGGATACCACATGTGACCTATCCCTATGTGTTGTTTTCCACGTGTTTGTGTATTTGCATGTGTGTGGTAGTTAAACATTCACAAAAGGCCTTTAAGACAACTATGCTAAGTTACTCTAAATATCAAGCTATCTTCCCTTGGCCCTAGTGTCTTACTTTTTGAATCAATGGATTTGACCTTAATGTTCTCCCCAATCCCTTCCAGTTGTGTGTGACCATAACCTTGAAAAAATCACAGGCAGAACTACGCTCAAAGCCTATCTTCTGGGGAAAAAGTAAGTAAAATGTTTCTTGACTCTCTTGAGCTAACTCTGTTTTGACTTTATTCGGCTCATTCTACCCTCAGGTGTTTTAAAATATAGCTTTTGCAATCAAATACTTTCTTGGTACTATAATAGTTCATAATGAATTGCTATTATAGGAGCCACAGAATAACCTGAATTCACCTGTCCAGAGTCTTTTCTCAGATGTCGCAACATGTTTTATCTACTCAGCATTTTGTATGGTTCTTAAATTCAAACCCTCTTTCACATAGATTAGCAAGTAGATTGTACAAAACAGAACACAGTTCTTTCTGCATCTGCCTCACTCCGTGATTATCCCAGTGTAAGGAGATAATTCTCCTGGGGAAGGGAAAAGTTCAACACAATTGACACTGAGTACAAAGTTGTGTCTTAGAAGCTGTCTTGGAATTCAAATGGGTAGACTTATATTCTAGCCAAGATAGCATTTTGCCAAATATAAAACTAAATTTTTCCTTTATAGAATGGGAATGTTTCCCTCCTCTTGCCTCGAAGAACTACAGATTGTCCTGACTTACACTGATTTGACTTCCGATTTTTTTTTTTTTTTTTTTTTTTTTTTACTTTACAATGGCGTGAAAGCAACACACATTTAGTACAAACCATAATTCACATTTGGAATTTTGATTTTTCCTGGGCTTGTGATATACTGTACCATATCCTCTAGTGATGCTGGACAGAGGCTGCTAGCCACAGCTCCTAGTCAGCATACAATCACTATGGTAAACCACCTGTGTGCTACCGTTTACTGTATTGCCAAATGGTTGCCCAACGGTAACAGACTAAGGTAAATTTTCTAAGCACATTTACGGTAGGCTTGGCTATGATGCTCTGTAGGTAAGATGTATTAAGTGCATTTTTGGCTTATAATATTTTTAGCTTTTGATGAGTTTATTGGGACATAGCCCCACCATAAGTCAAAGAGCATCTATATATAACATGGGACTCAATAAATGCTTTGCAAACATGAAAGTGTTCCATAAATGTTAGAAGTGGACTTATTTTTCTTTTCTCCCTTAGAGCATTCTTCCCAACCATGTTCTCTGAAATATTTGTTTGAGAGGTTTTAGTCAGTGATTTGCAGTCTTCATTCTCTGAAATCACCAGCTCTGTCAAGGTTTAAATAATCTTATATAGGCAAAGTAAGACTTTATGCCTCCCAGTAAGGTTTTTCCTTAACTTTGGTCTGGGTGGGGCTGTCATCAGGCAAGTTTTGATCAGAGGAGGCAGTGAGGGCCCAACCACAAGAGGAAGAAATGCATGATTAAATATGTAGGAAATGGAATCCTAACTACAACAAAGCCAAACCTACAAGCTTTATATACTAAAATGTAGCCCAATGTTAGACAAGGTAGGCATGTGAATAGTGTAAAGTAGTGAAATAAATAAAAACATGGTCAAGTCATGAGTTTTGTTATTGAGAAACTCTTACTCCAGTCAGGATCACTAACACATGAGAATGCAAGATATGTGATGTATATGATGTGATATGATACACAGATAGATGATATAAATAGACATTGATAGATATAGATATAGCTAGATGGACAATGTCATACAGAAAAATTAATCAGTGTATGACTAACATGGACAGACAGAACAAATGTATGAATGGATTCTGTAACATAAGGGAGAGAAGGCTATTACAAGCCTTACAGGAAAAGAGAAGAATCACTGATCTGCTCTGCCTGGATAAATTACACAAGCATTCAGAGAGAGTCAGAATCATTCCTTGGGCAAACTATGGGTCTTCCTAGGAGGATCCTTAAAAGACTTACTGCAGCTTCCTACGCATACCCTAATTCCACTCAGTTTTCTTTCTATTACTCTCCAATAAAAGAACAAAGAACAGTTAAGATTTTGGTTGGCAGCATTTGAAATGATAAGTTTGCCAGGAAATGCTCTTTTTATATATTGGAAAAAAATATAAGTCACATATTCAGCTATCTAGTCTGTCCTTGAGGATTTAAATGTTCTCAGCAAGTTTTTCTTACTACTTGAAAGAAATTCCACGGGGATAGCAGCACTCCTTCCAGTTTATCAGTTTGGATCAGTGTGCCTAACTGTCCATTGATTTGCTAACAGCTTGTAATAAAAATTTTTAAATCTACAACATGGCTTGAAAAAAAAAAATACCTGTACTAAATCTTGTTTGGTCTTAAAGAAGATACACTTAAAAGTGTAAACTTAGGTACTGATGAGCTTTACAAGGTCATAGTCTGGCTGCTTATATAATATGCTATGAGATTAATAAGAAAACTCATTCACAAAAATTTTTACAACTAAAGAAAAATGGAAAATAACTGCTAAGGAGAATTCATTTTAGCTTGGTAAAGTTAAATGTTGCCACCCTCAGTCCATCCTTCCTTCCTTTCCTCCTTTCTTCCTTCCTTTTCTTCCTTCCTATCTCTCACTCTTTCTATCTTTTCTTTTATTTTCATGCAACACAAGAAGAATATTTTAATCAAATTTTCTAAAGATAATAAGCTTATTGTGTCACCTAACATTTATGGTCAGAGAGAATCCTCTCTTCAATGCAAATTGCATGACAATCTACTTTCTTCTCATCTCCATTTCTCCTCCAGCATATTGTGTGATGCCTATATTTAGTAGGTACCCAACAAATATGCATAACACGAATAACTAAATGTCAGGTACAATAGGTGATATGCACAAGAATGTTCATAACAGTACAGTTTATAATAATTTTTAAAAAGATAAACGATACAATACTCTTCAACAGAAGGTTGAATTAAGTGGATGAATGAACTTTGCTGTGTTCACACAATGAAATTAGTATATGACATTTAAAATAAATAAACTATAGGCACATATGACAATATGGTTAAATATTAGCTATATAATACAAAAAGATAAGTCTCAAAATATTACATATAACCTATTTTTTGCAAAGTTAAAAAACTAAATTACAAAAAAGTCTTTTTAGGGGCACATGCATATGCAATAAGAAACATATACAAAGAAATGTAACGGCAAGATGAACATGGGATTTTGGTGATCATTCACTTAGATGGAGGTGGATCCTGGAGGATATGTTACTAAAGGAGTATTATATAATGAAATAAAACAATTTCAAGTGTTTGTTTGGGGTAGTGGGTTCCAATAATTAATAAATAACTGAGTACCTGAATATATATAAAATGTCCATAATGATAGTGTGTCATGAGCCAAGGATTATAACTGATTTTAATTTTTGACTGAGGAAATCACATACACAGAAAAATAAATCAATGTGTGAATACCAATGGACAGGAAGAATAAATGAATGAACGTTTTTTCTAACATGAGGGAGAGAAGGCTATTCCAAAAAACAGGGGTTAGGCAGAAAGGGGAAATAATAAAATACAGAGAGGGAGAAAATCATATTCTAAGGGACTACTGATTCCCTAAGCGACTTGATTTCAATAAACCAGAGCCATGGTCAGAGACTCTGGCCTTAAAGAGGAATAAGAAATTTCTTGAAACATTAGGCCATATTGTTAAATACATTCAATGTTCCATCATGTTATTATGTTGCCCAGGCTGAACTTGAACTCCTGGGCTCAAGCTCTAAAATTTTCTCTCCATTAATCTCTTAATGACCATTTGGGTTATTTTCATCTTTTGGTTATTGTGAATAGCGTTGCCAATAATATGCAGGTACAAGTAAGTATTTGAGTGCCTGTTTTTAATTTCAGGGGGCATACACCTAAAAGTAGAAATGCTTTGATAATTATCATATGATAATTCCATATTTAACTTTTTGAGGAACCCCCAAAATACCTTCCTCAGTGGCAGCACCATTTTTCATTCCCACAAGCAATGTTAATGGTTCTCTACATCCTTGGTAATAAAATAATTGCTTGATATCTGTGAGGGATTGGTTCCAGGACCTGCCCCAATTCTCTTTGCCCTACCACCCCTTGCCCAGATACCAAATTCTGGGGATCCACAAGTCTTTTATATAAAATGGCACCATATTTACATGTAAACTATGCATATTTTCTCATGTATTTATATCATCCCTAGATTATTTATAACACTGAATAGAATGCCTTCACTGCACTTTAATTGCGTGGATTCAACGTAGTGCTTGATGCAAGCATATTCAAGTTTTGCTTTTCAGAATTTCGTAAAATATTTTTTTCCAAATATTTTTTACGTGAACTTAATTGAATCCAGGCCTGTGGTGTTCATAGATTTGGAGAACCAATTGTACTTGTTATTCCCCCTTTTTTTATAAAAACTATATTATTACTGTAGCAATCCTCAGGAATGAGAAGTGGCATTGCATGGTGGGTTTGATTTGCTTTTCCTTAGTGATAAACAATGTTGAACACCTTTTCATGTGCCACTGGCCATTTGTATATTTTTAGAGAAATGTGTATTCAAGTATTTTGCCCATTTTAAAAATTTGGCTGCTTGTCTTTTTGTTGTTGACTTGTAGGTATTTTTTATATATTCTGGATGGTAGACCATTATCAGATACACAACTTTCAAATATTTTTCTCCATTCTGTGCATACTCTTTTTACTCTCTTGATGGTTTCCCTAATGCACAAAATTTTAATTTTGATGAAGTCATATATATATACATATATATAAAATATGTATATATTATTTTGTTGCTCATACTTTTGGCGTTATACCAAAAGTCCATTTCCAAATTTGAGTGTATTGAGATTTACTCTTACATTTTATTTTAGGTAATTTGTAGTTTTAGCTCTTTAAGTCAAGGACCTATTTTTATTTCATATTCATATTTGTCGTAAGGTAAAAGTAAAACCGTATTCTTTTGCAGGTAAATATGCAACTGTCCCAGTGCCAGCTGTTAAAGAGTCTTGGCACTCTTGCTGAATCATCCTGGCACTCTTGTTGAAAATCAATTGACCTTATTCGTATGGTTTTATGTGTGGACTCTTAATTCCATTCCATTAGTTTATATGTCTACTCTATGCCAGTACTCCACTGTTTTGGTGACTATAGCATTGTAGTAAGTTTTGAAATCAGGAAGCATGAGTTTGTACTTCTTTTAAAACATTGTTTTAGATATTTAGGGGTCTTGGTATTTCCACATGAACTTGTTTTTTCATTTCTGCAAAAAGCGTCATTGGAATTTTGATATGAGTTGAATTGCATCTGTAGATCACTTCGGTTAGTAATGACATCTTAACAATATTAAGTCCTCCAATGCATGAACATGAGAAGTCTTTGCCTTAACTTAGTTTTTCTTTAATTTCTTTCCGCACTATTTTGTACTTTCCAGCGAACAAGTTTTCACTTTCTTTGGCTTTTTTTGTTGTTTTATTCTTTGAATGCTATTGTAAATGGAATTGTTTTCATAGTTTTCTTACAGCATTGTTCATTGCTGGTATATAGAAACAACTGGGTTTTGCATATAGATCTTGTACACTACAACATACTGAATGTTTATTATCTATAGTAGCTTTTTTGTGGAAAATAAAAAATGTTGTATATATACAATCATATCATCTTCAAATAGAGAGAGTTTTACTTCTTACTTTCCAATTTGTTATTTCTTTTTCCTAGTTAATTGTTCTGGCTAGAATTTCCAGGACAACACTGAATAGCACTCGTAAAAATGTGCGTATTTCCCTTGATCCTCAATTTAGCAGTATAGCTTTCAGTCTTTCACCACTGGCTATCATGGTAGCTATAGGTTTTTCATCAATACCTTTTTTCACATTAAAGAAGATCGCTTTTATTCTTGTTCTTTGAGTGTGTTAATCATGAAAGGGTGCTGAATTTTGTCAAATGCTTTTCTTTCACCAGCAGAGATCATCATGTGGATTTTTCCTACATTTTATAAATGTGAGGTCTTATAACTGGTTGATTTTCTTATTTTGAGCTACTCTTGCATTCTTAGGATAAATTTATATTTGTAATGAATAGTCTTTGTCTAGCTTTGGTATCAGTAATACAGGCCTCATAAAATGATTAGAAAATGCTTTCAACTCTTATTTTTTGGAAATGATTGAGATAATTTGGTGTTAATTACTTTTTAAATGTTGTTACAATTCACCAATCAAATCCTCTGGTCCTCGACTTTCCTCTGTTGGAAGTTTTTGATTACTGGTTCAATTATTTACTTAATATAGGTCTAAGATCTTCTAGGCTCATTTTATGCAATTTGAATACTCCCTATAGTTTATTTCATCAAGTTTATCTAATTTGTTGGCATACAATCATTCAGAACATTATCTTATAATCTCTTTTAATTCTACAAGATGAATAGTAATGTCTTCACTTTTATTTCTGATATTAGTTACTTGTGTCTTCTGTTTTTTTCTTAGTCATTACAGCTAAAGATTTGTCAATTTTGTATAGTTTTTGAAAGAGTAAAACATTGAGTTTATTAATTTCTCTATTGTTTTTACATTTAATTAACTTCTGGTCTAATTTTTATTATTTCCTTCCTTTTGTTAGCTTTGGGCTTAGTTTTCCCTTATTTTTCTAGATCCTTAAGTATAAAGTTTGATTTTTGATTTCAGATCTTTCTTCTTTTATAATGTAGGTATTTATAGCTATACATTTTCTTAGAGCACTGCCTTCTCTGCATTCTATAGTTCTTCTATGTTGTTTTTACTTTTATTTGTCTCAAAGTATTTCAAATTCCACATGTGATTTCTTCTTTGGCTCATTGGCTAGTTAAGAATTTGTTGTTTCCTTGCCACGTATTGGTAAATTTTACATTTTTCTTTCTGCTATTGATTTCTAGCTTTATTCCATTGTAGCCAGAGAAGATACTTTTTATTATTTCAACCTTTTTAAATTGATTGAGACTTTTTGTGGCACAAAATATGACCTGTCCGGGTGAATGTTTCATGTGACTAGAAAATAACATATCTCCTGCTGTTGTTGGGTGGACTATTCTATATATTTGTTAAGTCTAGTTGTTATATAGAGTTGTTCAGCTCTTATGTTTTCTTCTTAAACTTCTGTCTAGACTTTTTACTCATTATGAAGAATAAGTTATTGAAGTCTCCAACTATTAGTACAGAATTATCTATTCCTCCTTTCAATGTTGATAATGTTTGCTCCACATATCTTAGGACTCTGTTGTTTGTTGCTTATGTATTTAAAATTGGTACATTTTCTTGATGAATTGACTTTTTTATTAATATATAATTTCATCCTTTGTTTTCTTTATCCAACAGAGCTCTTAGTATATTAATCATAATTGTTTTAAATTCCTGGTCTGATAATTCTAACACCTCTGCCATATCTGAGTCTGGTTCTGATGCTTGCTGTTTCTTCAAGCTATGTTTTTTTTTTCTTATGTTTTGTTTTACTTTTAGTATACGTTATATATATTTTTTCTGGATAGCCATATATGATATACTAGGTAAAAGGAACTGTGGTAAATAGGGCAGTCTTTACTAAGAAAAATAGAATGTTCTGGTGTATTTCAAAATTGTTCCTTTCTTCCTGCCTCTGCCAAAAGCACAAACATATTTTTCTCTAATATTCACTGTGAGAACCTAATAGAATCCTGGAAATAAAACTCATAAAAATGGGGATAAAGACCTATGATTGGTCCTCCATAGAGCTTTTAACCCTCAGACTTGTCCACTCTGAGCCACCACAAATTCTCTCACTACAGTTCAAGTTTTTACCCTAATCCTAGTTCCCACGAAGGTTTCTACTCAGGATTTTCTGCTCTATTAAGTTGTCATTATCTGTATTTGCTTGTCTACATTTCCAACTTTGCAGGCAGTGGTTTGCCCTGTGACCTCACTTCTCTGATGGATATAAGAAGAGTTGTTAATTTTTCAGTTTGTTCAGCCTCTAATTTACTACTAGGACCAATTTCGAAGCTTCTTACACACTGGACCAGAAAATAGAAGTCCTCCTTTGTCACTAGTGACAGTTTTTGACTTAAATAGATTTTGTCCTATAATAGTATAACTATCCTATCTATCTTGTTGCTATTTGTAAGGAGTGTTATTTCCCATCCTTTTACTTTCAGTTTGTTTGTGTCTTTGGTTCTAAAGTGAGTCTCTTGTAGATAGCATATAGTTGGATTGTGTTTTTAAATCCATCTCCCTATGTTTGCCTTTTGATTGGAGAGTTCAATTTATTTATATTCAAAGTGTTTCTAATAAGGAAAAATGTATTTCTGATATTTTGTCATGTGGTTCCTATGTCATATCTATTTTTTGTTGTTGTTCCTTATTCCCTATTCCCTCCTCTACTGACTTTTTTTGTGTGTTTTATTTTGGATGTACCATTTTGATACCCTTCTCATTTAATATATATATATGCCATATTCTAAGTGGTTATCAGGATGACTACAATTAACATTCTAAATTTATAAAAATCTAGTTTGAATTTATACCAACTAAGCTTCAATAGCATACAAAAAACTTTGCTAACCTACAGCTCTGTCACCTTACTTTATCTTGCTATTGTCACAAATTACAACTGTATACTATATACCCATCAACGTAGACAGAATTATCATTTTATAAATTTATCTTTTATTATATAGACAATAAAAAGAGGAGTTACAGACCAAAAATACAATAGCACTGGCATTTACATTTACCTATGTTGTTATGTTTATGGGAGTTGTTTAATTTTTTATATGCCTTCCAATTACTGTCAAGTGACATTTTATTTCAGCTTGAAAGGCCATCATAAATATCTCTTGTAGGATAGTTCTATTAGTAACAACATTTTGTTTATTTGGGAATGTCTTATGTTCTCATTCATTTTTGAAACAAGCTTACTTTTGTTGAATAAAGAACTCTTGGTTGATGCTTTTTTCCACTTAGCACTTTAAAAATGCCATCTGATATGGTGTGGATTTGTGTCCCTACCCAAATCTCATGTTGAATTGGAGGAAGGGCCTGGTAGAAGGTAATTGGATCATGGGGGGTGGATTTCCCCCTTGCTGTTCTCATGATAGTGAGTTCTCATGAGATCTGATGGTTTAAATGTGTGTGGCAATTCTCCTCTTGCTCTCTTTCTCCTGCCACCCTGTGAAGGTCCTTATTTCCCCTTCAACTTCCTCTGTGAATGTAAGTTTCTTGAAGCCTCCCAGTCATGCTTCCTGTTAAGCCTGCAGAACTGAGTCAGTTGATCCTCTTTTCTTCATAAATTACCCAATCTCAGGTAGTTCTTTATAGCAGTGTAAAAATGAACTATACATCATCCCACTCCCTTCTAGCCTCCAGGTTTCTAATGAGAATATTGCTGCTAATATTATTGAAGATCCATTTTATATTATGAGTCACTTATTTTTTGCTTTCAAAATTCACTCTTTTGCTTTTCCTTCCAACAATTTTATTATAATATGTTCCTTTGTGGATCTCTTTGAGTTTTTCTTTCTTGAAGTTGAATGAACTTCTTGGAGGTGTAGATTCATGTCTTTTATCAAATTCACAGTCTTCGGGCATTCTTTCTTTATTTTTTCTGTCCCTTTAACTCCCTATATTTCTTCTTGGATTTCTATGATGTATATATTGGTATGCTAATGGTGTCATAGTTTCATTTTTCTTCATTTTTATGTCTCTCTGCTCCTCAGATTGGATAACTTCAATTGACTTTTATTCAAGTTCACAGATTCTTTCTTCAGCCCACTCAAATCTGCCACTGGAACCTTCTAGTGAGTTTGCCACTTCAGTTATTGTATTGTTAGGCTCCGGATTTTGATTGGTTCCTTTTTACAATTCTAATCCCTTTATTGATATTCTCTATTTGCTCAGATATTATTCTCTTAGTTTTCTTTAACTCTTTGAGATAGTTAACTTTTTCTAGTAAATCCAATGTCAGGCTTCCTTGGTTTCTGATAATTTCTTCGAGTCATATTTTTTTATTTGTATGCTTTGCAATTTTTGTTGAAAACTGGACATTTTTTTACATATAATGTAGTAACTATGAAAATATGATTCTTCTTCCTCTTCAAGGTTTGTTTTTATTGTTTGCTGTGGGCTGTAAATTTGTTTTTTAGTGAGATTTCCAAATTATTTTGTGAAGTCTCTATTCTGTGTCAAGTGTGGTATCTGAAGTCTCTTTTTTTCTTTTTCTTTTTTCTATTTTCTCTTTTCTTTTTTGTTTAATGAAGTCTCACTCTGTCACCCAGGCTGGAGCGCAGTGGCACGATCTCGGCTCACCAGCAACCTCCACCTCCTGGGTTCAAGCAATTCTGCTGCCTCAGCCTCCCAAGTAGCTGGGACTACAGATGCACGTGGCCATGCCTGGCTAATTTTTTGTATTTTAGTAGAGATGGGGTTTCACCACATTGCCCAGGCTGGTCGTGAACTCCTGATCCCAGGCAATCTGCCCGCCTCGGCTTCCCAAAGTGCTGTGATTACTGGTGTGAGCCACCGTGCCCATTCCTCTTTTTCTTTTCTTTTCTTTTTTTTTTTTTTTTTTTTTTTTTTGAGATGGAATCTTGCTCTGTCGCCCTGGCTGGAGTGCAGTGGTGCGATCTCGGCTCACTGCAAACTCTGCCTCCCGGGTTCACGGCATTCTCCTGCCTCAGCCTCTTGAGTAGCTGGAATTACAGTTGCCCGCCACCACGCCTGACTAATTTTTTTGTATTGTTAGTAGAGACGGGGTTTCACCATGTTAGCCAGGATGGTCTTGATATCCTGACCTCGTGATCCGCCCGCCTCGGTTTCCCAAAGTGCTGAGATTACAGACTTAAGCCACCGCGCCCGGCCCATCCCTCTTTTTCTTCAGCTTATGCTGTGCTCATATTTTACAGAGAGATAAGAGAGAGCGGGGAGGGAGGAAGAAGAGAAGGAGAAGGAAGGGGAGGGAAGTGACCTTCCGATTCTTCACGCATTGCCATTGTGCTAAACCACTCCTTCAACTCAGCCAGGCACAACTCTTAGACTGCCCCTCCTGCTTATACTGAGGCTAGGAATTAGGATCACCCAGAGGTGCAAGCTCGAGGTCTTCTTAGGACTTTTCCAAGCATGAACTCTGCCTTGGGCATACATGTAAGTTTCTAAATTCCCTAGTATACGTGAGCCCTTCTGAATGCTCTGATTTCTCAAAGAGTATATTCCTAGTATTTCCTTTTAGGCTTTAGGCTTTCTATTGTTTGCCTCAGTTGTAATCTTTTTCCCCAGGTGGTTGTGGGTTGGGTGTTTGCCTTACAATGTTGTCAAGAAATGCCTTACACTTTTACACGAGGAATGATTTCCATAATTTGCTAAACAAAGGTAGCACATGTTGCCTCAGTCTTTCAGGCAGGCCTTAAAAAGGTTGGAACAGACTAAAACAATTCTTTAAAAGTAAGATCTGTTCTGCTTCCTTAGAAATAGGGAATCTGGGTTCCACAGTGAGAATGTAAGCGGCAATCTTTAAGATCACCATCAAGTCTGAAAGGGGATAGGACAAGGGTAAGTAAAAAAGACCATGAAATATTTCTACTATTTTTAAATTATCTTTTTCTTGATTCAATGTTCAGTTAGCTATTATAGATCTTTTTCTATTTTCCTGAGTTCTGACAAAGTGGACTGGCAGTTTTTGCTTGTGCTTGGAGTTACCTACTTTACTATTTAGTTGATATTCTTAGCACATAAGCTTTTATACTTCATTTTAATCTCTTTCTTAGTTTTTCTCTGTGTTCTGGGAGGTTTTTTAAAACTAGTAATGTGATTTTTGTTTTGCTTTTTTATTTAGCTTTCAATTTTCTGTTAATCCCTCTATTGGGTTTTTTATTCAATAATTATGCATTTCATCTTCAGTCAATATTTTCCACTCTTAGATTTCTCCCTTTTGCTAGATACAATGATGTGTGAAATCCACATAAGACCACTAAATTAGATATTTTCAAAAGCCTTCTCTTATGTTTTTGCCACATTGAAAACTGGCCTTTGTTTTTGGAAAAGGTAGATTTTTCTTACTCCAAATTCATTCTTATCTTAGAAAAAAAAGGCTCATAGATAATAATGTTTTTCTGTCAGTCTTTTATTCTTTTTAGTTTTGAAAACTGTTCTTTCGTCCTGGGTTTTTAAGGCTATCTTATTAGAAAAGTGGAAGATTTTGCAGAAAACCCACCATCAGAAGCTAGTTATAATGAAAGTCTGTATTTTGAAATCTTAGCTATTTTAATGCTACACATTGTATCTCTTGATTTTTTCTGATTTTAGTCCAGGAATTTTGTGCCTTTTTTCCCCTAAGATACTAGATATAGATAATGCCAACCATTAGAATTAGCTTATATTTCTTTAATTAAGTAATTTAAGATAATTAAAGACAATGTGGGGAGATACAAAGACACACAGAGGGTTGGGGGGAGACACAGAGAGAGAATATCTATATCTCTATTTGTCTATATCCACACCAACCATTAGAATTTGCTTATATTCCTTTAATCGAGTAATTAAAGATAGTTAAAGATGATGTGGGGAGAAAGACACACACAAACACACACACACACACACACACACACACAGAGAGAGAGAGAGAGACAGAGAGAAATCTGTTTCTATTTGCCTATATCTATACCAGCAAAAAAATCCTGAACTCTAAAGCGTGAAGAATCACTGAAAATTGAAGGGAAGAAGCACCTCTTAAAACCACTGTAACTGCTTAGGTGAATGTGGGAACAGGTAAATAGTTTCTAAATACACAAAAGGGAGAGAAAGTAGAGTCTATACAAATATAAATATTTTTAACTAGAAGTTTTTTTGTCCATTGGACTGCATCAAATAGAAAACATACCAATCCCTCCTTCTTAAAACAATTAAATGTAGTGAAATAATTTAAAAGGAGCTACACTGATAGGAGATTTGGCATATCTTTTTTCAAATGTTTCATAGTGTTTGGAAACAGACCATTCAAAAATGCACACAGAAACACATACACAAATACACACTCACTTTAAAAAAAAAAATGTCACCCAGCATTTTACCCTTTCTGCATGTTCTCAATTAGTGGAATATTTGAATGTCCCTCTCAGTAAGTTTAAGAGATTAATGTAAAATCTTGGGGCTATGATAACATTGTTTTAATTGTTCCCTGTGACTTTTAGATTTGTGTCAAAAAGGCAAAAGATCAACTAAAATTCCAATTAAAACACTGTGTAAATAAAATCCTGTATAAATGGTGGACTTCATTAAATTCCAGCATTAAATATGTGTTTCTTTTAAGAACAAGGCCTTTGGACTTCATGAAGAGAATTATTTTTATTACTGAATCAACATGGCAATTTTAGGTACAAAATAGATTTAACTAATTCTAACTCTGAATTACAAAAAACCTGAAGAATCTCTCAACTTGCTCAGTGGTTATAACTAACATTCTCTAGAACAGCTCCAATTTTATGTCTCAGACACATGGTTTCACTGCATATTATTATCACCTGGGGAGCTTTTATAATTCCTGATGCCCTGCTTGCTCCCCATGCCAATTAAATTAGAATGTGTAGAGATGAGATAAAAGTATTAGAAACATATTGCCAGGGAAATACAATACATAGCAAAGTTTGAGAATCATGGTGTTGACAGAGGCAGGAGGCAGACAAAGGCCTATGCAGATAGGGAAGGGTCCCTGGAGAATCTCCAACCCACTCCACAAGTGTTTATACCAGATATTTTGTACAGATGAGGGAACCTGCACAGGGGGCTTGCCTGGGCATGCCCACAGCAGACAGAAGCCCACATGCACTGGGGAAATGGGGTGAAACACCGGGAATTCATACCTTATGCAGGGGTGCTGCCTGGCCTCTTCAGTTCGTTGGTTGTGGCCCTGGTTTTCAATTTCGGAGATGAAAACCTGCTTTCAGAACACTCTCTCTTTGGTGAGAGTTTTCTTTTCACTTAATACATTTTGCCCTCCTCACTCGTCAATGTGTCTGCCTGCCTAATTCTTCCTGCTCGTGAGACAAGAACCTAGATTATTGGAGCTAAGGAGCAAAAACTCCTGCATCGGTGTAGTTTCTCAAACAATAGTGTAGCTAGAAATCATGACATGCTATGTTTAGCTTCATGGCTACCTCCTCCACTTAGTTTGATTCAGGAGGTCAGGAGTGGGCACTTTAGGTGATTTGGATGTGAATGAGCCATGAACACATTAAAGAAAATACAGGCCTAAGACAGTGCTACTCACACAGTGGTCCTTAGAATTAGCAGCATCAGGATCAGCTATGAGCTCTTTAGAAATGTAAATGCATTAGTGCTACCACCACCTACTGAAGGAGAACCCCTGAGCCTATGTTTTTGTCAAGCTCTCCACGTGATTTTTTATGCACTTTATGCAATTTGAGAACCACTGTTTTAAAGCATACAAAGTGTGAAGTAAAGGCAGATAGTTTCTGATTGGGGCCCAGTTCAACCCACTACTTCATATTTTTTCTATGTTTCAGATTCTCCACCATGGCACTGAGATTATGCCATGTGTTCCAAGATCTCCTTGGAGATAACAGATTTTGGAGAAAGAGGGTACCAGAGAAGAAGAGATGGTGAACAAAGGACAGGCCATTCACAAGAAAGAGCAACACACTTGGATTTAGAAGTTCTAATTTCCTTTCCTTCTGTGTCACTGACTAACTGGATTAATTTGGGTTAATGACTTCACCACTTTTTTTCCAAATTTGACATGAAGTATAAAGATAAGGCTACATGTGGAAGAACTTTTAAAATATAAATTTTCTATATAGGTATTGCATTTTATTATTATTGCTCAAAGCCAGAAGAGTATATACTTATAGAAGAAAATGCTAATATCAAATGAAGCTATTTTAGGACCATACCTTAATAATACAGAAAGTGGCAAAGGCAACACTTCTACCTTTACTATAAGAAAAAAGCTAGACAAATTGCAAATTAGTGAGTTTTTTGGAACCTATTACAAAACTAAGGTTGCAAGTCTATCAATTAGTCCTACATTTGGGAGAAAAACTGCCCCTAAGGAGAAAGAAGACAAGACAACCATCTCACCAGGGGGATAAATCCATACAATCAGTAGGATAATTCAACTAAAAAACCTAACAATCACTAAAAACCAACTATAAGCTAGCTTAAGAATGTGAAATTAGCCAAAATAGAAAAGATCGTATGAATAGTCCTAAAACCATTAAGGAAATTGAATCTGTAATTTTAAAACTCCTCCAAAAAGTAATCCTGGGCCCAGAAGATTAGAATTCTACCAAATGTTTAAATAGCACCAGTTCTATAAATTTTTATTTTAAAATTTCAAAGAAAATAGAAATAAAAGCTATGTACACACAAAAACCTACACATTAATCTTATATCAGTTTTATTCACAACAGCCCCAAACATCTTGGTAAACAACCAAGATGTCCATTAGTGTATAAATAGTTAAAAAAAAAAACAACTGTGGGATATCCACACTATGGAATACTACTAAGAAATAAAAAGAAATACATTATTAGTACAACAACATAGATGAATCTCAGTAATTATATTGTATGAAAAAAGCCAATCCCTAAATATTACATACTGCATGATATCGTTTACCTAACATTCTTGAAATTACAAAATAATAAAGATGGAGGACAGATGAGTGGTTGCTAAGGGTTACAGAGTGAGTAAGGGAGGGAGAAAAGTAGATTTGCCTATTAAAGGGCAACATAAGGTATATAACATAAGTTATCCTTGTGGTGATAGAAACGTTCTGTATCTTGATTGTCAATATCCCAAATATCAATATCCTGGTTGTGATATTATACTACAGTTTTGCAAAATATTACTATTGAGGAAAACTGGGTAAAGAGTACACAGAATTACTCTGTGTTGTTTCTTAAAACTGCAAGTAAATCTCAAATTAACTCAAAATTTAAGGAAAAGACTTCTAAAATTTGTGCAGCTTAGAAATAAGACAATTAAAATTCATATCAGTAAATAGGTATCCCAAATCACTGAGAAGACAGACATATAAAGAAATGTACAAATAATTATGAACCACTTAACTTGTGAAAAGATGCTTACCTTATCTAGTAATCAACAATGCAAATTTAAGAAAATGTATTTTATAGATTTATATACTGTGAACCCAAAGAAGAGAAAGAAATGGACATCTATATTTATTGTTAAAAGTATTACAAATCAGTACAACTTCTAGAATGACAATTTGGCAGTATCTATCAAAATTTTGAGCATATAATATGCATACAAATAACTCAGAAATTCTAAACAACTGTATCGTATGACCTCTATAAAGCCAGTATTATTGACTGCTCTTTCAGGCATTGTAGTGAGTGATAGGAAAAGAAAGTTAAAAGACAGTTTCGACACTTAAACCTGCGTGTATCATAAGTACTCAAAATTATACTAGATTGAGTTAGTTGGAGAAAAAGGAGGTTTTTGTGAAAATGCAGAATAATTTGTGTTGAGTATTCTTTAGTTATACAAACAGAGACAGAGAAGAGGAGATGTAGAAGCAGGGGGATCATATTCTCATGTGCTCAGAAATGTCTCCAAATATGAATTTCCTGTCCCACTAAAGAATGGAATATGAAGAAAATAAGGTATTAGAAGAAGTTTTAACACTGATAAGCTTTGGCTCTGAGGATTGTTGACAATTCAGATAAAGCCAATGAGAAAAGCAGAACTTCACGTGAGAGATAGAACTGGCCTCAAAGCGATACAGCAAAATTCAACTTGTCTAAGCCAACACAGGTTCTAGGCAACAGAAATCTTCAGACAGCCGTCACTGAGGTGTGGTGTGGGACAGAGTTGGTGTAATCTTTGGAGCAGTTACTAGTCATGAATACCATCGTGGAGACAAAGGATAAGCTTGTGTTTTATTATTAAGCTTTTGATGAGGAATCAAAACTCTATCCAAATGAACTGAAATTCAGTTCCTTTCCCAGAAGAAAAAAACTCTTTTTAAAGACAGAAGCTCATGTGGAGAAATCAAGACAGGAATTATGAGAAAATCATACCTTTATGGAAATGCAGATGTTAATGGTTAGTTTCAGATACTCCCAAAACAAACTAAGAAACAAAAACAATTATTTATGATAAGACTAATTCTAAATCCCACTTTGAGCATTTAGACTAAATCTCTAGAAGTAGTTTCTTTTTTTTTTTTTTTATAGATGAAGTAGTTTCAAAACCTGTTTCAGAAAAGTATTAGATGAAAGAATTTCTAAGTTTGCTCCCTGTTATGAATAATTGTTTATGTTCCTCTTGGATCCTATTTTTAACAAGAGAAGAGACTCCTGAGAAAATAATGCATAGAGAAATAATTTAGATAGGAAGGAATTATGAATAGAAAATAATAGTTTCAATCATCTATAGTGATTCCTTGTTGTTTTCAATTTGGGGAGGAAAGGAGGATGAGGGTTTTATTTAGTTTTTGAATGTGTAATATTTTCTCAAGGTTCAACATTTCAAATTTATTAAAACTGTAATAAAAGGCCTGTCTGCATATTTTTGATGTATGACTGCTGACTTCTTTTAATCCTCTCCCTCTTCTTTTCTTTTGGTTTGACGTCTATTAAATAGATGGGCTAAGAAATCCTGCACATGTCTCCTCCTTTGGTGCCTGCTGGAAACTCAAACCTCACACATTCCAGCTCATGAAAACTTCTATCCAGTATAAGGCCTGATCCATTCATTTTGCATCCCTCAAGCCAATCTATGTCTGTTTGTGCCACCTCACTCTCCCTGGAAGTCCCTTATGTGAGTAGCAAGCTTTTCAAACTTTGAGTGTTGAGAGAGGTTGTCTTCTTTTTGTGGAATATCTGAGACAATGGTGCTGTGAGCAGGATGTCTAGATGATATCCACCACTAGCAGGGGTCTTTCTTCTCTTGCTTTGGCTTGATGACTGGCTCTGCTGCCTGCCAGTGGAGCAATCCTTTTGATCAGCTGCTTGCTGGCTACATGCTCTTTGAGCAGTGTTGCTGCCTTCAGGCAAGTTTGTGCCTTCAGCTGTGCTGCACAGTGCTGCATTCACTGAGCTCCACCCAATCTTTGTTATGAGTCATATGAAATTGAGGCCCCCTCTTATAGTGGCCTTGGCTTGTGTGTCTCAGCCTCAGCCTGGACGCATTGTATGTCTCAATTTCAACATACACCATGGCAGAACTTTATGCTGAGAAGAATGACTCTCATCCTGTGACTCTTGGATGTGTCCTAACCAGGCACTGACTTCCATTCTATAGAGTCATCAGGGGAAAGACTGATACCCTATAAAATACATGGGCTCACTTTGATCAGAAGAGGAACTGTTATTAGGTGGCATGCCAAGATCCACACTCCTAAAAGCAGATGGCACAATATAATCTTACAAAATATCTTTACTACTGATGTTACTGCATATGCCTCTGTCATCAAAACAGATGTAGATCTCCAAGTTATAAGTAAAATTACCTACCTATATTTGTGGCACAATCAGGGGGCTACTTCAACCATTTTAATGAAGGAGGCCCCTAATGCTGATGACAATGATTAGAGATTCTCTGGAGAAAAAAAAAAAAAAAACTTCTAAATATGAGCTGAGTAGAGACCTTGTCACCCCACAAAAGTATATACAAAAAACAGAGAGGAAGACAGTGAGAGAAGAAGAAATCACATATAGGAGGATGAAATGGAAAACCAAAATCAATGTCCAAAAATTGACCCAATTGGAAATCCAAAATTTACTAAAATAATTTATGCAACAAAAAATGACTTTCATACCTCCATATTATAGGTTCCGAATTAACTTTAAAATCTGCTGAAATCTACCAACTGGCAAACCTTTATGGTTTTAAACAATACAGGGGCTCAGGGAGCAAGATAACAGAATAGAAGCCTACATCGTTCATTCCTCCAGAAGAACACCAAATTTTAACAACTATCTGCACACAGAAAAGCATGTCACAAGAACCAAAAATCAGGTGAGCAATCATAGTACCTGATTTTAACTTCATATTGCTGAAGAGGTATTGAAGCGGGTCAGAGAGAAACTCTTTGATAACCCACACCATCCATCCTCCATTCCCCTGCAGCAGCCATGGACATGGAGAGTCTCTGCAGTTGTGGGTGGGAGAGCGCAGTGACTGGGGAACTTTATATTGAATTCAGTGCTGCCGTGTCACAATAAAGAGCAAAGTGTGCTGGGCTCAGCCAGCACCCACACATGAAGTGAGCATTTGGACCAGGCCTAGCCAGAGGGAAATCATCCATCCCAGGGGTGGGAACTTCAGATTCTCGGCAAGCCTCACCATTAAGGGCCAAAGTGCTCTGGTGTTGTGGTAAAATTGAAAGGCAGTCTAGGACACAAAAACTGCAAATTACTAGGCAACTCCTAAATGCCATCTGACCTATGGAGATACCAGTCAGGGTGGCTAAGGGAATGCTTGTGTTACTCCTCCCCGAGACCCAGATGGTGCAGCTCACTGCAATGAAAGTGACTTCTTCTTTCTGTTTAAGGAGAGGGGAGCTAAAAGTAAAGAGAGGACTCTGTCTCACCTCTTGAATACCAGCTCAGCCACAGCTAACGGTGCAAGAGGCAGAGTCATGATGCTCCCATACTAGGCCCTAGCTCGTGGATGACATTTCTAGACACACCCTGGTACAGAAGGGAATCCGCTGCCTGAAGGGAAGGACTCATTCCTGGCAGGATTCATCACCTGCTGACTAAAGAGCCCTTTGGCCCTGAATAACCAGCAGTGTTACCAAAGCAGTACACCATGGGCTCTGAGATGAGCTGCCCACAGGTATGACCCAGTACATTCCCAGCTGTGTTTGTTACAGTGAAAGACTCCTTCTGTTTGAGAAAAGCAGAGGGAAAAGTAAAGGAGACTTTGTCTTGTACCCTTGGGTACCAGCTTAACCACAGTGGAACACAGCAACAAGCAGCCCATTGGGGTCCGAAGCCCAGTCCTAGCCCCTTGGACAGCATTTCTGGACCTGCCATGGACCAGAAGGGAGCCCACTGCCCCGACAAGTGAGTCCCAGAACTGGCAAATTCATCACAAGTTGAAGAGCCTTGGGATTTACGTGAACGTCAGTGGTGGTTTGGCAGAATCCCCCATGGGCCAGTGATAGTGGTAACCAGAGAGAGAGGTTCCTCTGCCTGTGGCAAGAGGAGGGAAGGATGGGAAGGACTTTCTATTGTGGTTTGAGTGCCAGTTTAGCTGTAGTAGAAAGACATAAGAGACAAATAAATTTCTAAGGTTTTTTAAATTCCAATCACTGGCTTGCAGATAGTATCTTTAGACCTGCCTTTGGGGAAGGACACAAACCTGACTAGTTTTATGATTTGCTGTTTGTAGAGCCCTAGGGTCTTGAGTAAACAAAGTGGTAGCCTGGTAGTGGTTAGAGCTGGCCTTGGGCAAGATCCAGTGATGTGCCAGCTTCAGGTTAAACCCAGAGTAGTCACAGTGGTGGTGGCCAAAGGGATGCTTGCATGCCCAGTTCCATGTGGCTCAGTTCAGAGGAAGAGATGCTGTTTGGGAGAAAGTAAAGGGAAAGAAGAGTCTCTGCCTGATAATCCAGAGAATTTATCTGGATCATATTGAAGACCACCAAAGCAGTAACTCTGCAAGTCTGCAAAAATAATCTTACTGGGCTTGCGGCCCAAGTTCCATTTAATACCTGGAAAGCCTTTTCAAGAAGCACAGGCACAAACAAGCCCAGACTATGAGGACTACAATCAATACCTGACTCTTCAATGCCCAGAAACTGATGAACATCTACAAGCAGCAAAATCATCAGACTAACATGACCTCAACAAATGAACTAAATAAGTCACCAGCTACCAATCCTGGGGAAACAGAGATACACGACCTTTCAGACAGAGAATTCAAAATAGTTGTGTTGAGAAAACTCAAAAAATTCAAAATAAAACAGAGAATAAATTCAAAATCGTATCAGATATTTTAACAAAGATTATCATAATTAAAAACAATCGAGTAGAAATTCTAGAGTTGAAAAATGCAACTGACATGCAGAAGAATGCATCAGAGTCTTTTCATAGCAGAACTGATCAAGCAGAAGCAAGAATCAGTGAGCTTAATAACAGGATATGTGAAAATATGCCATCAGAGGAGACACAAGAAAAAAGAATAAAAAGCAATGCAACATGCCTACAGGATCTAGAGAATAGACTCAAAAGTTCAAATCTAAGCATGACTGTCCTTAAACAGAAGACAGAGAAAGAGATAGGGATAGAAAGCTTATTCAAAGAGATGTTCACAGAACTTCTCAAACCTAAAGAAAGATATCAACATTCAAGTACAAGAAGGCTATAGAACACCAAGCAGATTAACCCAAAGACTATCTCAAGGCATCTAGTAATCAAACTCCCAAAGGTTAACAATAAAGAATCCCAAAAGCCAGAGAAAAGAAATAAATAGCATACAATGAAACTCCAATATGTCTGGCAGCAGACTTTTCAGTGGAAAACTTAGAGGCCAGGACGTTCCACATTTAAATTACTGATGGATAAAAAACTTTTACCCTAGAATAAGATATCTGGACAAAGCATTGTTCAAGCGTGGAAGAGAAATAAACACCTTTTGAGACAAACAAAAGCTAAGGGATTTCATTAACATCAGACCTATCCTACAAGAAATGCTAAAGGGAGTACTACCATCTGAAAGAAAAGAATTTTAATGAGCAGAAAGAAGACATCTCAAGGTACAAACTCAGTGGTAATAGTAAGCACACAGAAAAACACAGAATATTATTAACACCGTATTTATGTTGTATAAACTATTCTTAACTAGAAAGACTAAATAATGAACCAATCAAAAATAATAACTATGAATATTTTTCAAGACATAGTACAATAAGAAATAAAGAGAAACAACAAAAGTTAAAAAGTGGGAGGATGAAGTTAAAGTGTAGCGTTTTTATGAGTCTCTTTTGCATGTTTGTTTATGCAGTCAGTGTTAAGTTGTCATCAGTTTAAAGTAGTGAGTTATAGAAAACTATTTGCAAACCTCATAGTAACCTCAAATAAAAAAATACAATGGATACAAAAAAATGAAAAGCAAGAAATTAAAACATACCACCAGAGAAGATTACCTTTACTAAAAGGAAGACAGAAAGGAAGGAAAGAAGGAAGAGAAGATCTCAAAACAGCTAGAAAACAGATAACAAAATGGCAGGAATAAGTCCTCACTTATCAATGATAAAAATTGAATGTAAATTAGATGAAAATTCTACAATCAAAAGACATATAGAATCTGAATGGATAACAACACCCAGTGGTCTCTTGCCTATAAGCAACACACTTCATCTATAAAAACACACACAGACTGAAAATAAAAGGATGGAAAAAAGATATTCCATGCAAATGGAAACCAGAAAAGAACAGGAGTAGCTTGGTTTACATCGGACAAAATAGATTTCAAGACAAATCTATAAAAAGAGACAAAGAAAGCTATCATATAATGATAAAGGAGTAAATCCAGTAACAGGATATAATGATCGTAAATATATATGCACCCAATACTGAAGCACCTAAACATATAAAGCCAATACTCTCTGAGCTAAAGAAAGAGATAGACTCCAATACAATAATAGCTGGGGATGTCAACATACTACTTTCAGCGCTGGAAATATCTCCTAGAGGGAAGATCTCCCATAATTTGCACTATGGACCAAATGGACATGATAAATATATTTCATCCAAACAGTACAGAATACACATTGTTCTTCTTCTCAGCACATGGATCATTCTTAAGGATGGACCCAATGTTGGTTCCCAAAAACAAGTTTTTGAATATTTAAAAAAATTGAAATAATATCAAGCATCTTCTCTGACCATGATAGAATAAACCCATCAGTCAGCAAAAAGAAGAATTTTGAAAACTATACAAACACACAGAAATTAAACAGTATGCTCCTAAATAATAAGTCCATCAATGAAGAAAGTAAGAAGGAGAATGAATAATTTCTTGAAACAAATTATAATGGAAACACAACATAGTAAAACTATGAAATACAGCAAAAGCAGTACTGAAGGAAGCTTATAGCTATAAGTGCCTACATCAAAAAAGAAGAAAAACTTAAAATAAACTAATGATGTATCTTACAAAATTAGAAAAGCAAGAACAAACCCACCCCAAAATTAGTAGAAGAAAACAAATAATAAAGTTAGAGCAGAAATAAGCGAATTTGTTTTGTTTTGTTTTGCTTTTTGAGACAGAGTCTTACTCTGTCACCTAGGCTGGAGTGCAGTGGCATGATCTTGGCTCACTGAATCTCCACCTCCCTGGTTCAAGCAATTCTTCTGCCTCAGCCTCCCGAGTAGCTGGGGTTACAGGTTCTTGCCACCATGCCTGGCTGATTTTTTTATTTTTAGAAGACATGGGGTTTCATCATGTTGGCCAGGCTGGTCTTGAACTCCTGACCTCAGGTGATCCGCCCACATGGGCCTCTCGAAGTGCTAGGATTACAGGTATGAGCCCCCATGCTCAGGCAAAAATTAGTGAATTCGAAATGAAGAAAACAATAGTAACAATCAATTAAAAAGTTGGTTTTTTGAAACGATAAAAAAAAAAAAATCGACCAAACTTTAGCAAGACTAACAAAGAAAAAAAAGGAGAAGAATCTAAGTAAAATAGGAGATGAAAAAGGAGACATTACAACTGATACTACAGAAATGCAAAGGATCATCAGTGGCTACTATGAGCAACTATATGCCAATAAATTGGAAAATATAGCTGAAATGGACAAATTCCTAGACAAATGCAACCTATAAATATTGAACCATGAAGAAATCCCAAACCTAGACAAGACAAATAATAAGTAAGAAGAAAAAAGCTGTAATTCAAATTCTCCCAGTAAGCAAAAGCCTGGGGCCTAATGACTTCACTGCTGAATCCTACCAAATATTTAAAGAAGAACGAATACCAGTCCTATGCAAAGTATTCTGAAACACAGAGAAGGAGGAAACACCTCCACACTCATTCTACAAGGCCAGTATTATATTACTCTGATACCAAAACCACACAAATACACACCAACAAAAGAAAACTACAAGCCAGCATCTCTGATGAATACTGGCACGAAAATCTTTCACAAACTGCCAGCAAACCAAATTTAACAATCTGTTAGAAAGATCATTCATCATACCAAGTGGGATTTATCACTGGGATCCAGGGATAGTTCAACATATGTGAATCAACAAATGTGATACACCATATGAACAGAATGAAGGACAAAAACCACATGACCACTTCAATTGATGCTGAAGAAGCATTTGATAAAATTCAACATTCATTCATGATAAAAGGCCCAGAAAAATACTGGGTATACAAGAAACATACATCAACATACTAAAAGCCATATACGATAGACCCATAGCTAGTATCATGTTGAATGAGGAAAACTAAAAACCTTTCCTGTAAGATCTGGAACATGACAAGCGTGTCCATTTCAACACTGTTATTCAACATGGTTCTGGATGTCCTGGCTAGAGCAATCAGACAAGAAAAAGAAATAAAAGTTATACAATTTGGAAAGGAAGAAGTCAAATCATTCTTGTTTGCAGATAATATGATCTTATATTTAGAAAAACCTAAAGATCACACCAAAAAACTATTAGAATATATAAACAAATTCAGTATAGTTGTACAACATCCAAATACTAGTATTTCTATATACTAACAGTGAATAATATGAAAAAGGAATTAAGAAAGTAATCCCATTTATAGTAGCCACAAATAAAAATTAAATATATAAGAATGAATTTAACCAAAGAAGTGAAAGATCTCTACAATGAAAACTATGATACACCGATGAAAAAAATTAAAGACACCAAAATATGGAAAGATATTTTATATTTATGGATTGAAAAAAATCAATATTGTTAAAATTTTCACACTCCCAAAGCAATCTACAGATTCAATGCAATCTCTATGAAAATACCAGTGGTATTCTTCACAGAAATATAAAAAAAAAATCCTAAAATTTATATGGAATCACAAAAGACCCAGAATAGTTGAAACATCCTAAGCAAAAAAGAGCTATACTAAGCAAACAGCACATTACTGTTCTAAAAACAGATTCGTAAACCAATGGAATAGAATAGAGAACCCAGAAACAAATGCACACATCTATAGTAGGCTCATTTTCGACAATGCTGTCAAGAATATACACTGGGAGAAAGACAGTTTTCAATGAATGGTACTGGGAAAACTGGACATCTATTTGCAGAAGAATGACACTAGACTCCTATCTCTTGCCCAAAGTCATTATAAAAATTTAAATCAAAATGGATAAAGGCATAAATCTAAGACCTCAAACTATGAAGTTACTGAAAGAAAATATTGGGGAAACTCCTGGACATGGTCTTGTCAAAATTTTCTTGAGTCATAGCCCACAACCACAGGCAACCAAAGTAAACATAGACAGATGGGATCATATCAAGTTAAAAAGCTTCTGCACAGCAAAAGAAATAATCAATAAAGTGAAGAGACAACCCACAGAATTGTAGAAAATATCTGCAAACTACCCATCTGACAAGAGATTAATAACCAGAATGTACAGGGAGCTCAAACAACTTTATAAGGAAAAAACCCTAATAATTTGATTTAAAAATGGGTAAAAGATATGAATAGCCATTTCTCAAAAGAAGACATAAAAATGGCAAGCAAGTCTGTGAAAAGGTGCTCATCAGAGAAACACAAATCAAAACTACAATGAGATATCATCTCACCCAGTTAAAATGGCTTTTATGTAAGTCAAGCAATACATCAAAGAGATATCCATACTCCCATGCTTATTGCAGCACCGTTCACTATAGCCAAGATTTGGAAGCAACCTAAGTGTCTAGCAACAGATGAACTGATAAAGAAAATGTAGTATATATATACAATGGAGTACTATTCGGCCATAAAAGAAGAATGAGATCTTATTATTTACAGCAACATGGATAGAACTGGAGGTAATTACGTTAAGTGAAATAAACCAGGCATAGAAAGGCAAACATCACATGTTCTCACTTATTTGTGGGATCTGAAATTCCAAACTACTGAATTCACAGAGATAGGGAGTAGAGATACGGTTTTCAGAGGCCAGGAAGAATAGTGGGGAGTATGTACAAGGTGAGGATGGTTAATGGGCACAAAAAAATAGTTATAACAAATGAATAAGGCCTATCATTTGATTACACAACAAGGTGGCTATAGTAAAAATAATTTAATAGAACATTTAAAAACAATTAAAAGAGTATAAATGAATTGTTTATAACCCAAAATATAAATGGTTAAGGAGATGGATACCCAACTTCCATGATGTGATTATTAGGCATCATATGCCTATATTAAAATATCTAATGTTGCTTATAAATATATGCACCTACTATGTCCCTACAAAAATTAAAAATTAAAAAAATATAATGGCTCAAATTGTGGTTACATCTGGGGATGCACTAATGTAAACAAGATACCCCCTATAATCTTAGAGGAGTTGCTGAATATAAAACAGAATAAAAATGATTACACCTGACCTTAACTGTGAGAACTATCACCTTGCCTAAATTGCCTATGATCATCAAACCCATTGCCCTAAAATATTCCTAAATTTCCTGGAAATAGAGGCTTCCAGAGGCTATGAGATTGTGACCCTTGCTCATGACTAACTGAAAAGTCCCAACACAATTTCATGAATTAGCTTTCATTTCACCATTGATTTGTGTTGTTTTCTTTAATAAGTACTAAATTTCCGTATACCTGGATCTATATTGAACTCTATTTTTTCTATTGATATTTACCTGTTCATGACTAATACCACCCGGTGTTAACTACTGAAGCTTTATTGTATACATATTACCTAATACTTAATAGGGGTTGCTCCCATTCTTATTTCTGACTCGCAAGTGATCCTGAGAACTTGTAAATTTCCTTGATCAAACTATCTTCCCCCTATAGGTCGAACTACTTCTCTACCTTCTACCTATCAACTCTGCATTGAATCTCTGGAGTGAATCCTGACCTTTACCCCATGTTTCTTCAAACTTTACTGCATAATATTCTGACTCTCCTGGGCAGCTTTAAGAACTCCAATGCCTATCCCTTATCCCATGCCAATGACATCAGAATATCTGGAAGTAGAAGCCAAGCATTAGAATTTTTTAAAGAATTCAGATTCCAATATGCACCAAACTTTGACAACCACTACATTTAGATTCAAACAACCCAGATGCCCAGATAATTGTTCACTATGTCAATTGTGATGTAAAAAGCGTGTTTATTATTTTAGGAGCCCTTGATTTTGTAAAAAAGATGCTCTGTGACACATTTTTCTCTCTTTCTCTCTGTCTCTCTCCCCTCCTCCTTCCATCTCTCACCTTGCTCTTATCAATTTTCTGCCAAAGCTGAGAGTCCCACCACCATACATACTTGACAATGATCTCTATCTTCTTAGATGCCAATTGTGCCGTCTTACTGGTATTTCTCTTAGACAAACAAGTAAACTGCTTATACTTGAATGTTTCTACTGACCTCGTCATTCATATGTGGGTGTATCCCATCTTGAGTTCCAAATGTTTCCAGTCTGGCATGACTCAGAGAACACTAAGACCTTACCCTCAAGCTAACCGTACAGAATTAAATGGGGGGAACTATTGTGATTTAGGTTGTGTAAAGCTGTTATATTATACCACATAAAAAGAACATTCAAACAAAAAATGCATATCTGAGAAACAAAATAATACTTTAAGAATCTAAAAAGAATGTCAGAACAAATTCTTTGGAGGTTTCTTTATTTCTTAAGGTCCTTAATGGCAGTTAAAATATTTATATTTCATAATAAAGTTTCTTGGTTTTGTTTATAATTGCATTTTTCCTCATAGTCAGATCTTGGCTGAGCTTCAAAGTTTACTAATTTGTGTTTGGTGTCTTAATTACTAGTGCACTTTGCTGACACTCTACAGAACAGTTCTGACTCTCCACATTTGGTCAGCTTTCCTTGAAAGGTAAATATGTCAAGTATAAATGAAAGAAAAGAAGTCCAAATATATATATTTTTAACTGAAGCCAAGTAATCGCAACAGCTGTTTATTTTTTATTTGCTTGTTTTTAATTAGAACAAGGAAATAAAATTCAATTTGTTTAAAGTTAGTCTTAATTGCACTTCCTCAAATTTATTTTCCCTGATTGTTATCTTCATGCAATTAAGTAGTTTTGTGATAATACACAGTGGTGTTGTTGGCTTTTATCTGTTGTCTACAGTTTAATTTTATACACAACTTTTACATTAAGGGATTTGAATTTTGTTTTATGGGTATTTATTATTTTTGCTGTTCTTTTTACTGGCTGAAAATATTCCCACATTCATTATTTAGGGAAAAACATGGCAATACCCAATCAAATAAGATGTAGCTCTTCCTATCGCCATGTATCACTCCTCCCTTCCCCCATTTTTCTGTTCATACAGTAAGGTTGTGTGAACAGCAGCCAGCATCAAATGGTGCAACTGAGTCACCTCCGGCAGCAGGATCATGGATATCCCATTCTCTTAGTCATTTACAGAGATGTTCTTGGCATGGCATGTAGATTGACATATTCAGAGTGCTAAAGTTTCAGGAAAGAAATCCATGTATCCAATGACCATTCTGCCTTCCAGACAATATTATGTGATGTCTGTTAATATAAAACAGAGCCTCTTATACAACATCCATCAATGTATTTCCCATGTCCCTCTACTTTAACAATTTAAACATAGCTCTTTGAGAAATTATTTGAAAATAATGGTATAATCTCTGTATATAAATATACTTAATTTATCTCTGGTGCTGTATCACATCTTACATTCAATGCACTTACCTTCAATATAATGAGGACCTAAAGACTCTAGGATATTTGGGAAAACCACGAGCTTTACAGTGAAGCAAAAATGACTCCCATTTGAGTCACAGCATTTAAGATCTATGTGATTTGGACAAATTACTTAAAGCTTCTGAGGTCTAATATCATCATCAATAAAACAGGCATGTAGTACAATCCTAGCTGTGTTACTGAGAGGATTATATATGACAGTGATAACTAATTTTTTCAGCAGAATACTTTATAAAAATGAAATTATGCACAGAACTTTTTCACAGAAGTCCAACACTGAAAAGCAGATTTAAAAAAGGAATATCTTGACAGAAACTTGTTTTGTCGAATTATTAGTTAAAATCTTAAGAAAGAAAACATGAAGTATAGAGAAAATTACTTAGAACGTTCCGGAAGTCTCTAGATGAAACAGATGTATGGATTCATTCAAGACTTTTTTTTAATGTATACCATTGTTTATACTCTAGTAGATGCTGGAGATCCTATAGTGAGCAAGACAGAACCAATCTGTGCCCCAGAGATTTTAGACTGTAGTCAGGGAGAATTACAGTTAACAGATAAGCAAATGTATTTATGAGATCTGTCTGAGAGTGATAGATTTTTTGATGAAAATTAAAATGAGGTAATGTGATAATGAAGAGGTTAATTTCTGAAAGAATGGTAAGGTAAGGCATCAGGAGATGACATTTGAATAGTAACATTCTTAAAGTGAGGCAGGTATGCTAATATGTGGAAAAAATGCTCTCTATGTCAGTATTTGGAGAAAGGATGTTCAGAGTAAAGAGAAACTCACATGTGCTGAGGCAGAGTCATTGTTGACTCTTTTCAGGTAAACTAAAGAAGCCACTGAGACAGGAGAGGAGGAAGCCAGAATGGAGTGATAGGGGATGCAATCAGAGTTAGTTAAAGGCTGCAGCAAGCTGGGTCTTTGTAAGCCCATGATAAGGGGTTGGAATTTTATGCTAACTCATTGAGAACCCATTGAGGTATTTTCAGAAGAGAAGTAATGAAATTCATGTGTGTAAAGGATTATTTTTCCTATGTGAGAAGAGTCTGTAGGACACAAGCATAGAAGAAGAGATACCTCTATCATACTACTGTAGTGGGAGATGATACCAACTTGGAGCTGAGTGGCAGCAACGGAGGGCTGTGAAGTGCCATGATTGGAGATATATTTTGATGGAAGAACCAACCAAATTTGCAGATAAACTGTATATGAGCCCAAGGATATCTCCAGCATTCTGGGCCAGAGCAAAAGAGAAGCAAGAAATGGCATGCAGCAGTAGGTTGTGGGTTAAGGGAGCCACAGTTCTTTTCCAAGATTATTGCAAAGAAATTTTCAGTAAAGAGAATTTTTGAAAATTCTTCTACATGTTGCCATTTAACGCCCATAGGGAAGTGTGTCACTGGAGAAAAGTTAAATATTATGGCATGAATCTTCATACAAGACTGTGGTTATGTTTGCCTTGGGGAGAAAGTGTAGAGATAGAGACAGAGATTATTAAGCCGTTTGCCATCATATGATTTGCTTTGTTTCAGTATAATGTTGTCTCCAGAATTTTTGTTTAGGCATGAGATAACAAGGAAATTTTTCTTAAAAATGCTTCAAGTGTCAAGATAAAATGGGAAAAACCCTGATAGATCAACAGAAAAAAATTGGGTGAACACCTTCTTAAATTAATTCTTTACCTACATTATAACCCAGCATTATCTATGCAAGAGAAATGTTTACTTAGTTTATCAGGAGACATCCATGCTAATGTCTTTAGAGCTACTGATCAAAATACAGAAAACTTGAAGTTGCAAAAATGCCTTTCAGTGGGAGTGTAGGTGAATAAGCTGTGGCATATCAAACAATGCAATATGTTCTAGGAGTCAAAACAAATGAACTACAGCAACATGCAATGATATGGACCTTCATAAGACAATGTTAAGGGGGAAAGCAAAATCCCCAAGTGGACCATAAATATGATATCCTCTCTCTAAAGTGTGAAACAAATAAAAATTAAAAATATTTCTAGTTGAAAATGAAAATATAACTAAACAATAAAATCTCATTTAAAAGGAAAGCACGAAGGGACAAACATAGGATTCAGGATGTGTGACCCCTATGGATATGGAGATACAGGAAATATGCCCATGGAAGCACAGGATTCAAGGCAGGCTATTGTCAAGTTCCTAGCTTTTGTTCAGAATGGTGGGTCTATAGATATTTCTTACTTTTTAAAAATATCTAACAATATATCTTAAAAAACATTTTTTTTTAAAAAAAGGAGAGGTCATTTGTGGACCAACAGATACAGTATATCATGTATAAAAAATTAGGATTTATCTAAGTCAGCACCAAGTCCTGCATAGAAAATGCAGGTGACTTCTCTTGTCCAGAGCAGCAGAATCCAAATGTTTTTAATTACACAGGCTTGTTTATGAAATAACATTACCAGGCACACCAAAAATGTATACTTCTATTGGTTTACAAAATTTAAATAATTTGTAATATAGGATTATCTCATTTAACATATGTAATACATTTATAACACTATATGAGGTTAAAATCAACATTTTAAAACAATTAAAAGATAAACATTTTAAATGATTTCCTTATTAACACTAAAAAAGCTTTTTAATAATAGAATATACGAGAGATCATATCAAGTTGAAAAGCTTCTGCAAAGGATTCAATCAACAAATTGAAGAGATAACCCAAAAATAGCAGAAAATATTTGCAAACTACCCATCTAAGAAGAAATTAACAACCAGAATATATAAGAAATTCAAATTCTATAGGAAAAAAATCTAACAATCTGATCAAGAAATGGACAAATATTTGAATAGACATTTCTCAAAAGACATACAAATAGCAAACAGGCATATGAAAAGGTGCTCAATATCATGGATTATCAGATAAATGGAAATTGAAACTACAATGAGATATCATCTCACCCCAGTTAAAATGGCTCATATCCAAAAGACAGGCAATAACACAGGCTGGCGAGGATATGGAGAAAAGGGCACCTTTGTACACTGTTGTTGGAAATGTAAATTAGTACAACCACTGTGGAGGACAATTTGAAGGTTCCTCAAAAAACTGAAAAGTTGAACTACCAACACAAAAAGAGAGTTTTAGACCAATATCCCTGATGAACATCGATGCAAAAATCCTCAATAAAATACTGGCAAACCGAATCCAGCAGCACATCAAAAAGCTTATCCACCATGATCAAGTGGGCTTCATCCCTGGGATGCAAGGCTGGTTCAACATATGCAAATCAATAAACGTAATCCAACATATAAACAGAACCAAAGACAAAAACCACATGATTATATCAATAGATTCAGAAAAGGCCTTTAACAAAATTCAACAGCCCTTCATGCTAAAAACGCTCAATAAATTCGGTATTGATGGAACGTGTCTCAAAATAATAAGAGCTATTTATGACAAACCCACAGCCAATATCATACTGAATGGGCAAAAACTGGAAGCATTCCCTTTGAAAACTGGCACAAGACAGGGATGCCCTCTCTCACCAATCCAATTCAACACAGTGTTGGAAGTTCTGGCCAGGGAAATCAGGCAGGAGAAAGAAAGGGTATTCAATTAGAAAAAGAGGAAGTCAAATTGTCCCTGTTTGCAGATGACATGATTGTATATTTAGAAAATCCCATTGTCTCAGCCGCAAACCTCCTCAAGCTGATAAGCAACTTCAGCAAAGTCTCAGGATACAAAATCAATGTGCGAAAATCACAAGCATTCTTATACACCAATAACAGACAGAGAGTCAAAGCATGAGTGAACTTCCATTCACAATTGCTTCAAAGAGAATAAAATACCTAGGAATCCAACTTACAAGGGATGTGAAGGACCTCTTCAAGGAGAACTACAAACCACCGCTCAACGAAATAAAAGAGGACACAAACAAATGGAAGAACATTCCATGCTTCTGGATAGGAAGAATGAATATTGTGAAAATGGCCATACCGCCCAAGGTAATTTATAGATTCAATGCCATCCCATCAAGCTACCAATGACTTTCTTCACAGAACTGAAAAAAACTACTTTGAAGTTCATAAGGAACCAAAAAAGAGCTCACATTGCCAAGTCAATCCTAAGCCAAAAGAACAAAGCTGGAGCATCATGCTACCTAACTTCAAACTATATTACAAGGCTACAGTAACCAAAATAGCATGGTACTGGTACCAAAACAGAGATACAGACCAATGGAACAGAACAGAGCCCTCAGAAATAATACCACACATCTACAACCATCTGATCTTTGACAAACCTTACAAAAATAAGAAATGGGGAAAGGATTCTCTATTTAATAAATAGTGCTGGAAAAACTGGTTAGTCATATGTAGAAAGCTGAAACTGGATCCCTTCCTTACACCTTATACAAAAATTAATTCAAGATGGATTAAAGACTTAAATGTTAGACCTACAACCATAAAAGACCTAAAACCATAAAAGCCCTAGAAGAAAACCTAGGCAGTACCATTCAGGACATAGGCATGGGCAAGTACTTCATGGCTAAAATACCAAAAGCAATGGCAACAAAAGCCAAAATTGACAAATGGGATCTCATTAAACTAAAGAGCTTCTGCACAGCAAAAGAAACTACCATCAGAGTGAACAGGCAACCTACAGAATGGGAGAAAATTTTTGCAATCTACCCATCTGACAAAGGGCTAATATCCAGAATCTACAAAGAACTTAAACAAATTTACAAGGAAAAAACAAACAACCCCATCAAAAAGTAGGTGAAGGATATCTACAGACACTTCTCCAGAGAAGACATTTATGCAGCCAGCAAACACATGAAAAAATGCTCATCATCACTGGCCATCAGAGAAATGCAAATCAAAACCACAATGAGATACCATCTCACAACACTTAGAATGACGATCATTAAAAGTCAGGAAACAACAGATACTGGAGAGGATGTGGAGAAATAGGAACACTTTTGCACTGTTGGGGGGACTGTAAAGTAGTTCAACCATTGTGGAAGACAGTGTGGTGATTCCTCAAGGATCTAGAACTAGAAATACCATTTGACCCAGCCATCCCATTACTGGGTACATACCCAAAGGATAATAAATCATGATACTATAAAGACACATGCACATGTATCTTTATTGTGGCACTATTCACAATAGCAAAGACTTGGAACTAACCCAAATGTCCCTCAGTGATAGACTGGATTAAGAAAATGTGGCACATATATACCATGTAATACTATGCAGCCATAAAAAAGGATGAGTTCATGTCTTTGTAGGGACATGGATGAAGCTGGAAGCCATCACTCTCGGCAAACTATCACAAAGACAGAAAAACAAACACTGCATGTTCTCACTCATGGGTGGGAATTGAACAATGAGAACACTTGGACACAGGAAGGAGAACATCACACACCAGGGCCTGTTATGAGGTGGGGGGAGGGGAGAGGGATAGCATTAGGAGATATACGTAATGTAAATGACAAGTTAATGGGTGCAGCACACCAACATGGCACATGTATACGTATGTAACAAACCAGCACGTTGTGCACATGTACCCTAGAACTTAAAGTGTAATTAAAAAAAAAAATTGAGCTACCATGGGATCCAACAATCCACTACTGGATATATACCCACATGAAAGGAAATCAGTATATTGAAGAGCTACCTGAACTACTATATTATATGCAGCACTGTGTACAATAGCTAAGATTTGAAGGCAACCAGAGTGTTCACCAACAGATGAAAGAATGAAGAAAATTGTGGTATATATACACAATGGAATACTTTTCAGCTGTAAAAAGGAGTGAGATCCAGTCATTTGCAACAACATGAACGGAGATGGATATCATTATGTTAAGTGAAATAAGCCAGGCACAGAAAGACAAATATCACATGTTCTCACTTATTTGTGAGACTTAAAAATCAAAACAATTGAACTCATGGACAGACAGTAAAAGGATGATTACCAGAGGCTGGCAAGTGTAGTGGAGGGATGAGAGGGCTGGTAGAAATGGTTAATGGGTACAAAAATAATAATAATTACAAAGAACAAATACAACCTACTATTTGATAGCATAATAGGGTGACTATAATCAATAATAACTTAATTGTACATTTTAAAATAAAGAGTGTAATTGGATTGTTTGTAACTCAAAAGAGAAATGTTTGAGGTGACAGATACCCCATTCTCCATGATGTGTTTATTTCACATTGCATGCCTATATCAAAAATTCTCATGTAACCCATTAATATATACACCTACTTCGTACTCCAAAAATTATTTTACAAAATTAAAATTAATAAAATAAGTAAATGAAATAAAATTAGATAGTGGTGATGGTAGTACCACTCTGAATATGCTAAAAACCACTAAATTACACACTTGAAGTGGGTGAATTTTATGGTTTGGGAATTAAATCTTAATGAATTAATGAAGTAGCCAAAAAGTAAGAATATAATTCAAATATATAATAGAACTATATGATTGAATATAGTTATTTAATTCCAGAAAATTTTCATGTAACCCTTTAGATTACTTTAAATTGAAGTATGTTTCTAAGTCCAATACATTATAATACTTTATTTTAATAACTATATATTTGAAAATGTGCCTCTCATTAAAAATTAATCAAAATGAAAAATTTGGTCATTGGTTCATGTCATGAACTGTGTTCTGTAATCTTATTCACCAATTATGCAAAGATGTGTATAAGCAAATTCAACAAGCAAATCGACCTTATCATTATACAAACAATTATTCTTGAAAACGAATTGAAAGTTTATAACTTTTATTTTTACACAGATTGAAAATTATATTCCAAAATTCTTTGTGAGGAGAACTCTGGAAGAATGTATAGTTTATAGATCTATATTGTTTTTAGAGGCAAAAGTCAAATAACAATAAATATTTCCAATTATTTTTGTCTTTTCCATGTTGAAAAAGTGATTTTTCTCTTACATTTAAAGCATCTTCTTTACTATGAAGTGGCATACTTTGGCTTTCTCTTTCAAAAATTTTGCTAGATAGAAAACTGTTGAAAATGCTTGTATTGCACTTTATATGTGTTTTTTGTATGTATTTTTATATGTGTTTGTGCATGTGTGTGTATATACACATAGTGCTATATACACACAAATAGATACACACACACAATACTTTATATGAAGATAAAATATGATACATATATCTTGTAAGAAGATATATCTGTGTATATTATGTATTATATAAATATAGAAAAATATAAATATATAGAAAATAAATATAATATATAAATATTAAATGTAAATAAATATATATTATAATACATATAACTATTTTATAATATATAATTTTATATATTTTTATTATATACAAATATATAACATATACAAATTATATATTTTATAATATATTTACATATATAAAATATTGTATATGTAAAAATATATTTACATATATAAAAATATATAAACATATAAAATTATACAAAAATATATTTATATGTTATCTATTTATATTATATTCATATTTCTTATTATGTATATTATATATTATATTACATGTTACATATATTTATATTATATATTATATATTTATATTATATATTATACATATTATATATTATATATACATATTATATATTATACATATATTTATATTATATATAAATATACTTTTATATAATATATATGAATATTATATATTTATATGACATTATATTACATAACTATTATATATTTATTTAATATTACATATTATATGTAATATACATGTATATATTATATATATGTGTGTATATTCTATTTATTCTCCACACATATATCTTCTTAAACCTCTACAATACCTCAATACTTTGTACCTAGATAATCAATGAACTCGTGTGTGGAACAAAATATTTTTTACGTCAAGTACTCTACTGTAAAGATGAAGGGTTTACGGAATCATCTTTAAGATATCTAATAGAGCTTATAAGATCCTTACTTACCTGGTCTCAGCCTCCTTTCTAAGCTGTATGTGGAGCCTTTTCTCTCTGATAGATGTGCCCTGTAGCTAAACTTCTATACTTTTTATTTATTTTCCTGAATATGATATTCTTCATAATTGTTTCTCTCTAAGAAACTCACTCATTCACCAACATTCAAAATAAATGACACCACTTTTCTGAAATCTTTCTTCATAGTTCTCATGCTTAATCTTTTTTTGTGGTCTGTGTATTCTCAGTCACTGACTAATTTCTATGATAGTACATGTCACAATATATGATAGTTTTCTGTCCATATAACTGCTTCCTCTGACAGGCTGTGATTAACCCAGAGGAACTAAAACTTTTTAAAATATGTACTGATCTTATTTAACTCCATACTTCTTCTACAGGTACATGGTAGGAATTCAATAAATTCTTGTTAAATGAATAGTTAATGAACAAACGAGCAAATGTTTAAATAAATCAGTGAATAAATGAATTCAAAAGGCACATTGAATTTTAGTGAATATTCTAATAAAGTTAATTTAATTTTAGCAAACCTGAGCTCTGGGTCTATGCAGATATTTGAGAATAGTACCAATAAATTCTTTGCAGTCATCCGTTTTCAATAGACAAGCAAAATAGTCTATCTTATTTCAACTTCCTATCGACACATGAGGAGTAGAAATCAGTCTGTAATTCCAAAGGTTGAAAAATTAAAATATAATGGGAGAAATTAGTGCCAGGCTGTGCAGGGATATAATATGCACATGGCAGGAATTGCTAATATCAGGAGCTATTTTTCACATAGCAAACATCCAACAAGCATCTAGTAAATGACATCAGGAAATGACTGACAAATTCCCAAGAAAGATGCAGAAGGAAATAAGATAACTACCTTATGATTTCTTATGGGAATTGAATGGATACAGTTTTTTAAAGGGCTTAATAATTTAAAAATATGATAAATTGCAAAAAAAAATGTTTGGGGAAAAGTTTTAGTAGGACAACAAAAATACAGATCACCTCTTGAAAAGGTTTTGGAATGTAAGTGCGTGGTAGTTAAGCTGGACCTGGAAACATGATTCCATACTGTGGATCCACAGACATAATGCATCATGGTTGTAAAACTGCTTCTATGGTAAAACATGATGGATGCCAGGGGAGCTTTCATTTGGTCATAATGGCCAACATCTGAGCTTAGGAGACTCCCATTTTATGCCATTGTTTAAGATTTCTTCAAAAAGTTAAAAGTCCAAAATATCTACATTGCTGTTTTATTGAGAAACATTTGTTTTACTCATCTTCAAAAATAATGGGTGATATTGTGTGCTCAGCCATGACATTTTTGCCTAATTTAATGTATTAAGCAATGATACTTCCAACCTCAGTAGGTGATCATCATAGATAACTATGGATATTAATGGATAACCATAATCATTAAACTAATGACATCTGTCACCACCAGCCATAAGGGTAATGAATGAGTTGCAACATGAAATTTACATCAACTTTGTAATGCCTGGTGATTAGGAATTAGTGGTGACATAGCAGGATTAAGAATATATCTCAGAAGCTTGAAAGATAAAACATCAGATAGTGTTTGTTCTGATTCTCCATAACATTAACAGAATTAGGCAATTCAGCTCTCAAAGTGGATTCGGTGAGGAAATATTCATGAACCATCCAAGCCAACAGATTCAACCCATCCTTTGTTTTTTCTCAGTAGCAATTTAAACCAAGTGAAAAACTAGAGTGTAATAATGAGCCATCTGAATATTAAAGTTTTTTCCACATAACGTGCCATTCTCCTCTGCCTTTTTAGCTGTCTTCACTGCTATCTGTGCAAGCAAGATACATTAAACATACAGCGTTACAAGAGGACAGAGTCAATGAAAAGCAGTTGTTGTAATCAAGGGTCATCATCATCACTATCTTCATGATCTGGTATTTATTCCCCAGTGCTTATTGATCTATTTTGCCTATTATTCCCCAGTGCCTATTGATCTCTTTTGTCAAAGTAAGCACAATTCTAGGCACTGGAGAAAGAAAGAGTGTTGATCAATACTGAGTAAAAGAATGATCAATAATATATGATGTGTAACACCCATTCCCTGCTCCTAGGACTTAGCCTTCCAGACTGCCTTACCTTTGCCCAGTATTAAAATTAAATTCCCATGTGCTGTGTCTCCTTCTGTCAAGGCCTTGACCTCTTCCTTCCAAGGTGATCAAGAATTAGCTTGATGTAATATTCATATGCATTATCTTTCTATATTTTGATAGAATCAGCTGGGAATAGAGAATATTTTATCATATATCCAGGTATCCTTGAATTCTGAACTGAATCAAGAAGATGCAGTTCAACAGAAATAAACATGAAGTTCTAAGTTCAGATCACAAACATAAAAAGATGATAGAGTCACCCCTCTAGAGTGCGTTTGTTTTGACCGCCAGGAAGCTCATAATAAGCTATGTGGTCAGTTCCCCTAATATTGATGCACAAGTTAAGAAATCACTTACGCAATAGTGAGGGTATGGACGTCCTCGGTAAGGCTTTTCTTTTTAATAAAAAGCAGCCTCAAATCATCTTCTAACAAAGAGCAGCCTATAAAGTCGAGCTGCAGACATAGACAAGCAAGCTGGGAGCTTGCATGGTGAATGCTGGCAGGAACTAAGGACTAGACATTTTCTTCCTTTCTCTCTCTCTCTCTCTCTCTCTCTCTCTCTCTCTCTCTCTCTCTCTCTCTCTCTTTCTTTCTTTTTTCTTTTTATGAGACAAAAGTCTCGCTCTATCTCCCAGGCCGGAGTGCAGTAGCGTGATCTCGGCTCACTGCAAGCTCCACCTTCCGGGTTCTTGCCTTTCTCCTGCCTCAGCCCCCCGAGTAGCTGGGACTACAGGCGCCCGCCAGATGGTAGCTCCATCTTTCCTTCTCTTTGTGAGCCACGTGTACAGTAAAGCAGACAACATGGCCTATCAACTGGAAAGCCGATCAGCAAAATAAGATTGGCATGGGTCGACCAGACTTCTCCCAGAGCTCTGTAAACGTCACACCTGATCAAACCAATGCGTGATCCCTATGTAAATCAGACACCACCTCCTCAAACCTGACTACAAAGTTCAGTGCATCCACCACTCAGTTGGTCCTTTCCACTCTGAGACCCCTCCCTCTACAGAGAGAGCTGTCTGTCTTTCTTTTCTCTTCTGCCTATTAAACCTCCGCTCTCAAACACTTCGTGTGTGTCCCTGTCCTAAATTTTCCTGGCGGGCAATTACGAACCCCAGGGTATATACTCCAGACAATGTAGCTGCTTTGATCTAATTATTAACTTCTCCCTCTGAAGGTGGTGCTAGTTTTTTGTTGTGTTTTTGTTTTCGTTTTTATCATTTCAAGTTTTGTATTTTAACTCCAAATAGAATTTTTAAAAAATTTTTTATTGATTTTGTAATTCTACATATTTTATTATAATTGTACTCAAGGTTTTGTAAACAGGTGTAACACAATTAAAAATAAAATACAGAAGTAAAATAACTTGGATCGTCAGTCATGCCTTTGTAAAATCATATGGTTAAAAGTTAATGGCAAGTTGATGTAAATCAAAGTATATCTAGCTTTTGAAAATTAGTATAAGTCAAATGACAGAAATACCATGTTAAATCAGATGTAATACTTTCACTGAACTTTATTGTACAGTGTATTTATACACTGTATCGAACCATATTTGACTGTTAACTATTGATAATAAATTATTACAATCAGAGGAGTAACATGAATCAAAAGCTATCTTGAGGTCTTCTTTGCAAACCCACAGAGGGTTCTCCATTTTAAATGAAGATTCACAAAGCACTAAGGACAATCCATTGAATCATGCATACATAAAACACATTCAGCTGATGTGTACCCATTTAATATGCCACTTTATATGATCTGCCTTCTTGCTGCTTTTGAATTTCCTAGACATAATGGGGTTAATAATGTTTATGAATGATTCCAAAATTTTCTAACACAAGCAGAGCATGCAAACACACAAATATTCAGAGTAAAATGTCCAACCCGAGCTAGGGTACTCTTTCTAAAGTGAAGAAAGAATTGATAAACTGTACTCCTGAGAAAGCCATGGTAAAAGCCTCTGGAGGCTGAAATAATATGAGCAGTAAATTTGTTTGTTTTTGGCTTTGATTTTGATTTTAAATTAAGAAGAAGTTAAGAGTAGATGATTAGGTGGACTAAATGTGTGCTAATTTGTCCAAAATTTTACTTTATAATGTGATATACAGATTATTGACTTTTTCATAAATAGTAACTCCCTTTATTTTCGTACTATACTTAAAAAGAGATTTAACTTCCTCAGTTTGATTTTCTGAATTCTCCAAGATCTGACCTCAGTGAAACTACTTTATTGCACATTCTCACACAATATATAACTGGGATGAAAAGATGCATCTAGCCCCTAAATTGTAGAAAGTTTTAACATACAATGTAACAAGAGGACATAGTCAATGAAAAGCGACTGTCATAATCACCATAGTCATCATCATCATCTTCATTATCAGGTATTCTATTACTCGCCAGTGCTTACAGATCTCCTTTGTCAAAGTAAGCACAATTCTAGGCACTGAAGAAAAGATGTTGATCAATACTTAGTAAAAGAACCATGATGTTAATGATACATTTTATCATAGAAAAGAATGACTTTAATATTTTGCGATTCTTGACCTTTCAGAGAGAAAGGTGAGTCACAAGAAAACCATCTAATATTAAGGCTTACCAAAAACAAAACAAGGCCGGGTGCAGTGGCTCACGCCTGTAATCCTAGCACTTTGGGATGCCGAGGCGGGCAGATCCCCTGAGGTCAGGCGTTCGAGACCAGCCTGACAAACATGGAGAAACCCTGTCTCTACTAAAAATACAAAATTAGCCAGGCGTGGTGGCGCATGCCTGTAATCCCAGCTACTCGGGAGGCTGAGGCAGGAGAATTGCTTGAACCTGGGAGGCGGAGGTTGCGGTGAGCTGAATTTATGCCATTGCACTCCAGCCTGGGCAACAAGAGCAAAACTGCTTCTCAAAAAAAACCCTCCTCAACCTTTTTCAACACTGAGCAATCCTTAGAGGCAGCATCGCAGAGTAGTTAGGGCCTCAGACTTGGTGCCTAATGACCTAAGTTTGCGTGCTGATTCTAACACAGGCTATCAATGTGCCTGAAGCAAGTTTTGTGCTTTCTCTGTGCCTCAGTTTCCTATATCAATGGTCCTTGACTTACAATGGTTAGACTTTCAGTATTTCGAACTTTACAATGGGTTTAGCGGGATATAACTCCATTGTAAGTTGAGGAGCATCTGGACTTACAATGGTTTAACCTATAATATTTCAACTTTACAATGGGATTATCAGAGTATTAAATGCATTTTTGACTTATGATGAGTTTATCAGATGTAACCCCATTGTAAGTCAAGCATTTCTACCATAAAATGGGGATTACAATAATGTCCCTACCCCATAGGGCTGTTGTGAGGATTAATTAGGTAAAATAATTGAAACAGAGCCTGGTACATAATAAGTCTATGTTATTTTGGTAATGATAATGATAATGGTAACAATGATCATGATGGTGAAGTAAGAATTTAACTTTAAATGATGACTTGCCAGGTTTTTAATCATAAATGCAAATCTAATTACATTTACTAGGCTAAGATTACTGAGACAAACTAATGAGTTTATATACTTGAGTCAAGATTAAAATAATCACAATTATTATTATTATTATTATTATCACTTTTTGAGATAGAGTCTTGCTCTGTCAGCCATACTGGAGTGCAGTGGCACAATCTCAGCTCACTGCAACCTCCATTTCCCGGGCTCAAGTGATTCCCCTGCCTCAGCCTCCTGAGTAGCTGGAATTACAGGCATGTGCCACTACACCCGGCTAATTTTTGTATTTTTAGTAGATACAAGGTTTCACCATGTTGGTCAGACTGGTCTCAAACTCCCAACTTCAGGTGATCCACCCACCTTGGCCTCCCAAAGTACTGGGATTACAGGAGTGAGCCACCACGCCCAGCCCATGAAAATATTTCTAAGGTCAGCTTTTAGTTAAAAATTTATTACTGCTAGGTGCAGTAATACATAAATAAAGATAAATAACAATATAAATAAAGATATAATAATATCTTTATTACTAAGATATTTTCTGTCTTTCCTCCTAATCCCCAAGAATTTGACTAATGAAAGTGTATTAGATATCTATTGCTGTGTAACAAATTAATCCAAACTTTAGAGACATAGACCAACACACACTTGCTATCTCACTCTGTGGGTCAAGAAGTTAAGTATGGCTTACCTAGATTTTCTAGCTCAGACTCCCTCACAAAGCTGCAATCAAGCGTCAGCAAGGGCCATAACCATTTCAAGATTCAACTGGAGTAGGAATTGCTCTTAAGCTCAGTCAGTGGTTGGTTAGCAAGATTCTCCTTTTTTGCAGGCTGTAGGATTGAGAGCTTTTCACTGTTGGTCAGCGACCTCTCCTTTGGCTCCTTATAACTTGGCATCCAGCTTCTACCAGAGAAAGCAAGAGAGAAAGTGGGGTGAACAAGATGGAAGCCAGAGTCTATTATAACATAATCCATAAAGTGACAGTCTTTGACTTTTGTCAAATTCTGCTCATTAGAAGCAGTTCACTCTCACTATGCCCAGACCAGGCTCAAGGAGGAGATTATACCATGGTATGAACAGTGGAGTGAGGATCATTGGAGACCATATTAGAGATGGCCTACCATGGTATCTAATGTTTGATATACGTGTCACTTTACCATAGTAGGCCTGATCTTCTATGCATTATAATATGATCTGGCCTAGTTGGTCATGAAGTGGTCAGACAGCAATCTTCAATTGCTTTGTTAGGAAATATAGTGAATAGGTATTTTTGTTTGGATAATTTTGTTTGTTGTGTTTTGAGGTGAATAGAGAAAAGGAGCATCCCCAGATTGAATTAAAACTAAGGAATGCTTTTTTTTTCCCCCAACAAAAGCTAGAAAATATCTGGACTCTTCCCACTGCCCTATCACAATGGAAAGGAATCTTCTCCTGCTATTTTATAGATCAAAAGAGGGATTGAGAAGTCAGAGTTACAACTGATGGGGCAGGCAGCACAGTCAGACCACAGCTTGAGGGAAAACCCTTCCAGGGTAACACACAGCTGCAGCCCAGCAAGCTAAAGCACTTAATGAAAGATGCTCTATCTCCGGTCCAGGCATCACTCAGACATGTACATTAGACAAGACCTCAAAACATAATAAATAAGAAAGATAACTCAAATACATGGAACATTCAGTTTGTGACACTGTTTGATTATTATGATTCTTAACTCTAATATTTGCAACAACGCTATGAGGTAGGTCCTATTATCACTCTATTTTTGCAGAAGAAAAGACTGAAGCATAAACAGCTAAAGTAACTTGCCCAAGGTCATACAGCTTGTTAATGACAAAACCAGTCTTTGAACTGAGAAACTAGGCTCCAGAGCACATGCACCTGGCCACTGATGAAGATGGTCTACTTAAAGTGAGGTGGTATCAGTAACAATAACATCCCATGTGCCTGTGCCTGGAAAAAGAAGACCATAAGATAGAGGTAAGTTAGTGACAAGGAACAAGAAAGAACATTCAAATAGGACCAAAATAGCGGCATTTTCTTTAACTGCATTTGGTTATAGTTTTTCTCTATTCCCTAAAGAAGACAAACACTGTTTGGGTTAGTAGTTTGTTGTATTATATAATCACAAGAAATTTAATTATATAGTTCATCATTATTATTCTATGGGGTGTGTTCAATTATTCTCAAGCAATCCTTTTATTGTCATCATAAAGTCCTTATTAATAAAGCTGTGCCTGGTATTGTAACAGATGACCAGACAAATCTTGACAATAGTGTTGTCTGCAGTGAGCAAATTAGCAAAAACTATAATCAGCTATTAAAATATATCTGTGGTAATATCTTTAAAAAGATATATTCTTTCCTTAGTGTGTAAAACATACTTCTCGCTTTCCCTCCTTTTCTATTTCTCTCTCTCTCTCTCTCTCTCTCAGACATGTAGTTCCTGCCATCTGGCAGGGAAGTGGCAAAGGGAAAGAAGAAATTTGAAAAGTCAAATTTACCCCAAAATTACCAGATTTCAACTATATTCTTCCAATATTTATTACGCATCCAGTAACTTTCAGGAAGTGGTATCCTAACACCATTGTTCAAGTACACAGCCTGTTTTCACCAGCAAAAAGCACTATAGTTCTGATGCTGTAAGTAGCCACCAAGACTGAAAAGAGAAGAGAATCCAGAATGAAGTGCACGTCCATACAAGGTAAAACCCGTGCGGGTGATTCAGGTAAAGAAAATAATCGTAAAGCAGATTTCTGAGTATATACATGTATTTTCTATTTTCCATAACTGTATGCAATTATTTTTTATTCGACAGGTATTAGAAGAAGTGTAAGGACTGTTCTTGGTTAGGATAGGGGAAGAGGCAGGGGAAAACAGGAGAAATAATTCAACATACCCAGCTGCTTCCTCTATTTCCCTTTGCTCCTCCTACAAAAGATGACTTGTTCCTTGGGGATTTTCAATTAAATAGGAACTGAATACATTAACCTTTTCTGCATACAATACATTCATCAGAACAGCCTTGGCATGCCCTTGGATTCCAGTGCTGGGCTCTGAGGAAAGTTACTATGATATCCAGCAAAAATAGGTTCAGGTGATGGTTGGAAAGCCTTCACTCCTGTGCATAAATGAAACAATCTATTTTAAAAAGGATCTTTCATAGCACAATTTTGAATCTGAGAAATGTACCAGAACTATGTGTTTGTTTGACTGACTTTTCTCTAAAATAAGATTATACTAAGTAGCTTGCCATCCATATTGTAACTACAGGATACATGTGTAGAGGTTTATTGATGACACAGTAGTTTCACATTTATTATCACATGTGATCCTCACAACAATCTGTGAGATACAGTAGTGAAAAGAAGGGAGAAAAATAGAAAGTAGTGTTAATTGAGTGTTTACTGTATGCTACACCTTGTCTTAGGAGCAAGTATTTTTAACATTCCTATTTTTGTAGATGTCAATACCTAAAAATGCTAAATAATCTCGCAGTTACATAGCCTTTCATGGTGGACTTTCTCAGGCATTGTGACCAGGACAATTCTTTGATATATGAGATTTCTCTGGACAATGCATTTGGGGTTTCTGGCTGCACATGTTAAGTGATATTAGCACTCCTCAATCAATGCGATCTCCAGAAATACCTTCACCCATTTTCACGTGCCTCCAGTTAGGATAGGTATAGAGACAGGCACACCCATACCACCTCTGTTTCAAAACTTAGACTACATCCTGCATTTCCTGATTCATAATAGCTTTGCCTATGCTTACTGGAGAGCTTTCCTTACCTTTCTGTAGTGGTATGAACAGAGTTGCCATTTTTGTCATGCTGGAAGAGTTCAGGCCTTAGTCTAGAGCTAAAAATTTGTGTATGTATGAAGAGCATGGTTAGGGGTTGACACTGTGGTAGGTGAATGAAGTAGGAGGAAAAAGGAAGTTCTGGATAGATCAGTCTGGCATGGATAAGGAGTTTGAATCTGATTCCAAAAAGTATGACAGGATTTGGTCATGGTGTAAGTTTGGGTCCAAGATACCAAGAGAGAATTAGAGAGGCAAGAAATAGGGAGAACACACTCACTTGTAGTGAAGGTTGTGCCACCCCAATTTGCAGGATTAAAATTAAAAATATAAAAATAGAGAAAAAGAGAGAAAGATGGAAAAAAATGAAAAAAGAAAGGCAAGACATTCATTGGGGGAAATGCCTGTGAAGGTAGAGCTGAAAGAACAGGAGTAGGCAGAGAAAGTTTCAGACCAGAGGCAGGAGTAGTCAGGGAAAGCTTCAGGCCAGGGGAAGGTCTCCCATGATGGGACAGGGGATGATGAGGATGGGAGAGGAAGTGCTTAAACTTCAGAGCAGTCCTGAAAAAGTGTCAGCCAAGCAGGTGCTGGGCCCAGAGCAATGCCGCCTGTTAGAGGATCCTCACAACAGGCAGAAATGATTCTGCTTAAGTCCCTCAGCCACTGGTTGGGAGCAGCCAGGGCCACACACCCTTGGTGTGAATGCTGAGACATCCCGGAGGTTTAGCACTGGAGACTATCAGCTAAGAGCCACTCATAGCAGGCTCTCTCTTGAAGGAGGATCTGTGCAGACACCACCATACCTGCCACTGCTGTGTTCAAAAGTGTCAGGAAAGGCTGCACTTACTTACAGGTCCTCGGAGGAAGGGAGTGAGGCAGGAACATCACTGGGCAGTGCTGTGGAGACACTGAGCCTGCTCTGACTCAACAAATACGTGATAGAGGAGGTGATAAGAAAACTCTTAATGGTTATGCACATGCAAACAGGACTAACTGTCAAAATCCCCGCTCTCTGTCCATCTGCGCATATAGGACTGGCCTTATATGATGGCAGAAGACACAGTTAGATACCTGGGAGGGTTTGGGAAACCTCAGAAAGGGAGGACATTGTCCCAAACTAGCTCCTGCACTGAGATCTTTACCTTTACCTTGCAATATTTGCCTGTTATTAAACTGTCTAAGGTGACACCTACAGCCCAATTCCATTTAAGAATATCTTTCATTTTTAAATTCATTTAATGATGCATTTAGAAGAATTTCCCAAAAATATTGGATGTAACATGTGACTGGCATACATGTTAAGAATGTGGAGCACCCTGGTGAGACTCTGTAAATAGCAAATGGTAGTATTCTTGAGCAACAGGGAGGATCATGCATAATAATAATACCTATAGCTGAAAAACTGGATACCTGTCAGGAGGGGGAGAAAGACATGGAAGGGTTGCATAAGAAAAGGCATCTGTAAGAAATGAACACAAATGTCATTCATCACATTCTTGTTGAGATCCAATACTATATATAGACTATGCATAGAAGCAGAGGCCAAACCAGTGGTTCTCGAAGTGTGGTCCCCTGACCAACAGCCCCCGCATAATCTGGAAACCTCTTAGACATGCAGATTCTTGGGACCCACTCCAGATCCCCTGAATCAGAGATTCTGTGCTTGTGACCAACAATCTGTTTGCACAGATCCCCTTCCTGGGGATTCCGATGTACCCTCAAGTTTGAGAACAACTCGTCTAAACTGTTTCCGCAGCAACTTTCACAACCTTACATATCTGCCTGTGTCGGTGTCATTTGGTTTCCGAGCTTTCCCTTTCCTTTTCCCTTTGGATTTACTTATCTTACACCCTCATTCCTTGCATCTTATTCCAACCTCCACCCTCCCACCCCACCATACACATGCATATTCTGGGACCATACACTTGATTTTTTAACTTTCCTTATATAGAATATGCACCCATCTGTCTTCCGAAAAAGTGCACAGGCTCACTTCCCCAATTATTCTTGCCATCTCTACTCCAACCTCATCAAATAGGATTCAACAATAGCCCATTTCCCCAGACATTAGGAAGCAGTAGTTGACCTTTGCCTTATTAGTAGACACAGATCACGTCAGTGGCTAGAATGTACCTTCGTATTTTGATGGGTACTAGAAGCATAAAAACTGTTTCTGGTCTAGGCAGGAGGGGGAAGAGGTGGCCAGGAATTGTGTTAAATCCATTCCTCTTAATACCTGTGTTTTCCCAAGAGGTGAGTAGTTATATATGGTAATCCTCAAAGGGCTGCTGCTGCTGGAAAGGAAATGAAACACTAAGAGAAACATTCTCACAAACAGGAGGTGGAGTGGGGTCCTAGCATTTCCAGGTAAATTCAGAATTCTTTACGTTGTGAGCTAGATGACAATATAGTTCATGCATTTTCCTTTTTTATTCCCTTTTTTGTTCTCTGCTGGTTTTCTTCAGTCTTTAGTGAAATCTTAACCTTTTCTGGATGTTAAACAAAGCAATAAGCAGACTTGGTGTAAATACTTGGATAGACTATTTAACCAAAGGAGCATATTTGGGGACCAGTGTGGTTTTGGCTGCAATAAACACTGTGAGAGGCCTGAAATTGGTGGTAAACCTTGTGGAGAATAGTAAATTCCCCTTAGCCCATTTGCCTATGGATTCTCTTTCATGCTCACCGAGTCTAGGAAATTCTAAAACTGATGGAAATTTGAGTCCAAAATATAATTTTAAGTCATTTACGTGGTTTGCATGAGGCCTATAGCATGTGTTTCAAATTAGTCCTGAAAAGCAACATTCAGGACTGCAAAAAATACAGTCATGAATTGTTGGCTGAAATTATCTCCTTAACTTAGCTACAGGAGCATAATTACTCACATCAAGGAAAGCAGAGCAGACATGCAAAAAACTTGCTGGGAAAAATGCACCATTGAGCCCCGGTAGACTGAACATTACTAAATGGCTTTGTCAAATCCAATTTTGATGATTATTTAGCAATCCCCTACCTGCAGCATCAAAGTTCCCAGGGCATATCCTAAGTGGAAGGATATTTGTAATAAAAAGATATAAGCCTCCAACTCTCATTTTTGCCAAACATTAATAAAAATCGAATTAGAAGCAAGTGCCTTGAAAGGCTACCGGCAACGGTATGACTACTGTAACAATGTGAATCTGATAAGAAAAAGACATGCTCTTCTCTTTTTTCTTTTTTATTATACTAATAATATAAAAACCACTTAAAGTTTTGTAAAAAAATTTTTTCACATTCTACTACACTTAGAAAGAACAGATTCTAATTTTTTCACATTGCAAGGAATACACAGATATGAAAGGAGCCACCATGATTAAAAGCTGCACAACTATCTCAAACCACAATAGAAATTCTGAATCCAAATGCCCTTTTCATTATTCTTAATGAAATGCGACTTCATTTTCCCACACATTTGAAATTGTGTTAGCAGAGAGTTCAAACATGTAAATGAAGCCAAACAGGCAAAAGAATCCCTCCATTCTCTGTTTGCAAAGGCCATGTGAGGACACCAGCTTGTGCCAAGTGAACACATGGGAAGAAAAAGAGGGGGATGTTGGGTTATTAACTTTTTACTTCTCAATCTTTTTTTGGAGTTAGGCTAGGGCTGTTGCTGAGTTTACTTTCCTATGCTTCCATGAGTCCAGTTAAAACTGGTTCTAGGTGGTATTGGACCAGATTTGTTTCAGAAAGATAGCCGTTGTCAGATGACACCCCTTCCGGACCAATGTCAAGGTCCTCACAGATGGTGCTGGGTTCTATTATTTTATTACATTAAACACACACATTGTGTTGTTCCCAGAGGTGCAGTCGAAATATCACTGGATTGGGCATCGGAAGACCTGCGCTTTAAGTTCAGTCCAAATTTTCCCTTATCTATTCTCTTAAGCAAAAAGGTTGTAAAATAAACAGGCAAATGCTTGTTTTATTAGCCTTCTCCAGGTAAGTAGCACCCTACAATCTGATCACCATGTTTATTCTCTCTCCCATTTCTCTGCCTTATTTCTCAGTGTGAAGGAAGTTTGGTGTGACAGGCAGGTAGAGTTAAAGATGCCAGATCAAGTTGGGAAGAATGATTTAGGCATAATTAACTCCTTTTACGTGAGGCCATGCACACCTGGCTTCCAACTCCAGTCTCCCATATGCACTGTTGACAGAGCAGCCTTGTTTCTTTTCCTTGATAATGTCAGTATCATTCCAACCATAGTGCTTTTATCCTTGTTGAAATACTGTGCTGGGAATGTTTTTTGCCCAAATATTCATATAGCTTGCTTATCCTCCATTGTTCATTTCTGAGCTTTGATCTCACCTTCTGAGAGAAGCCTATCTGAGCCACTTATCTAAAATAACCCCTCCACACATGTATACCCTTTCTATAGCCTACTATCTCTTTTCAATTCCTGCATGATACCTATAATTCTCTAATTTTATTTTGAGTATTTATTTGTTTCTTTGTCCATTGTCTGGCTCTCTTTCCCTAATCACAGTAGAATGGAACCATCATCTGAGCAAGAATCTTATCTATTCCATTCACTGCTGTATCCCCAGGGCCCGGAATAATATAAAAGTGTATCTCGCTCATCATTTAATTCTATATTTTACCTCCTATTCAGTTGTTCACAATATGTAGATAACAAATGAATTGTTAGAAGCATTAAATATGATCCTTGCCCTGATTTGCTTGTATTAAGTTGAGGAAGCTTGTATTAAACATACAGAAAACTTAATGTAAAAGATTTAAATAAAATTCCAAGACAAACAAAATCAGAGAGCCACCACAATGCCTAATGAGGGAGTAGAGCAAAAATTGGGTCTTTTTTCTTCCAGGATGAAAAGACCCTTATAGAATTTTTTCCCTTATTTTATTTTTATAGGCAAATGGAAAATAAATTAGTATTTTCCTGAGAATGGATTTCTTCATATGTCTTTGAACTTCCTTCAGCTTCTGCAACACCCCTTAGCTTATTATCTCCATTAAACTGAAAGCACTAATAAGGGCTGACATTCTCAATGCCGTTTTAAAGATATTAGAAATTACAGGATTCAGATTTTTCCACCACTTCTTGCCACACGAAGCATTTATTTGAGTTTATTCTTCACTGGCCTGAGAAATCAACATTTGGCACCTTATGTGATGTGGACTAGGGCTTACTTAGAAGCTTTTTTTTTTTTAACTGAATAGTGTGAGGTTTATGTGACTCTTGGATGTATTAGATACTTCTGGGTATATTAAACATATACACCACAGTTTCCATCTGAGAGAACCAATGCACTTAATAGATCTACTTCTGCAGAAGTTAGAGGTGGTTCCTTATGAACAGGTGCAGATATGTTCTTTGTAACATGTGATGTTGACCCCTTGCCCACAGTTGATTGGATGGGACCAATTTAATTGCAGGTGTAAGGTTCACAAGGCAACTGGCTTAGATTCAGTAATGTAAAGCGGTGACTTGCTTTCTGCTGTAGGCTGCAGTGTCTCTGAGGATATATATATATATATATATATATATATATATATATATATATGAACCAGGAAGATCTCAGGAGACCTGCTCCAAGATTCCAAAATCTTTGGTGGATCTGAAAAATGACTATTTATGTATTTTATAGCAATCGGTGTCCACTTCTGCTAAAAGGAGAAATAATTTAACTTGGAGCAGGGTAAAGATTCTTTTATTTGAGGATCAAGATATTATTTGGTCATTCAGAGGTGTAGAGGTGAGGCCTAGAGCCTAGACCAGAAGAGATAGTTTGAAAGAAAGAGTACTTGATTAATATAGCATAAAATTCAAAATACTGCTTTACTAGGGAAAGGGTAACCTATTAATTATCTTACTCCAGAGGGAACTTGAGAGAGGGTTTATAAATTTTTCTTTTTCCAGCTTTGAATCTTAAAGTAGAAGAAGATATGAAAGCAGAGAGTAAAGAGAATCAGATAACATGCTAGAAGGGCCTTAGAAGGAAAACTCACCCTTAGGAATTTCCTGTGAAGGTAGATTTCTGACTAATGAACTCTAGAAGCAATTCTATCTGATACTAAATTCTAAGTTAATTTATCTTTTCATTCTTTCTCTGTCAGTAAATTCATCTATCACTGTCAAGATTTCAGCAAAATCTACTTAGGTATTAAAAGTTTGTGTTAGTAGTACCACCTTAGTGGCACTACTAACTAATGGAGAAGCCATGGGTCAGTATGACCAAACTTGGTTTAGCTTAGAGCGGCTGTGCAGAATCCCGGGAGCATGAAACATTGCAGACATGTGAGCAATCTGGGAGAAGGAGGTGAGCCTGGAGAGGAAACTGAACTTCCTGCAATTATGGCATGGAGGAGCAATTATTTACCTTGATGTTAAGGAAAAGGGTAATCAAAGGAGGTAAGACAACTTGGAGAAAGTCAGTTTACATATGTGAAAGTGCTTTAACGTTCTTCTTACAGGAGTATTTTAGGATTATCAGTCCTTCAAAGATGAACTGAATGATTCCAAGCAAGGTATCAACATGGTCATTTTTTGAGTAAAATTTGTATTTACATGTGCCTAAGACCAGTATCCCTTCACAATGGTTTTACCCCTCATTCTACTTTCTCTCTTATACAGTGTCAAGGGAGTAGAATGGACATCCTTAGAATATAGCTAAGGGAAAACTGAATTGGGAATATTACCATAATATGGAAAAGCATTTTGAAACATTTTAACAAAACAATGATGAGATAAGAAATATTTTAAATATATTGTAACAGGTACTGTGGAATTTCACCAATGTCCCCCCAGGCCTTAATATTTACAATTTACAGTTGATATCACACTGCCATAATTTGCATTTCTCCTGGGATCTTTTACTAGTAGCCAGGAGAATATTGACACTTACCCTCTCACCCAAGAATAAGCTCAAAAAATCACTGAGGATGTTGGTAAATCAATTCCTCAGCTCTCACATTCCTTATAACTCAGGTTGGATATTTCTGAGACACCTATTTACACTGTCTGCCCAAGTTCCCAAAGTGGTTTAAGCTTAGTCATCCACAGTGATTACTTGCTTGATAGTCTTCCGTCTCTATCTGTACCTCCCTGTCACAGTCCCCCACTATTAACTGATACTTCCAGGGATGATTTCCCAAATGAAAGTCCTTGCACTCAAATCTCAATTTCACGTCTGCTTCTGAGAGAACTCAAACTGAGATGAGTACTCTCTTTTGTCATCTTGTTCTTCTTTTTTTTTCTTTTTTTCTTTTTTTTGTGACAGAGTCTTGCTCTGTCGCCCAGGCTGGAGTGTAGTGGCCCAATCTCGGCTCACTGCAAGCTCCGCCTCCCGGGTTCACGCCATTCTCCTGCCTCAGCCTCCCCAGTAGTTGGGACTACCGGTGCCTGCCACCACATCCGGCTAATTTTTTTGTCTTTTTAGTAGAGACAGGGTTTCACCGTGTTAGCCAGGATGGTCTCGATCTCCTGATCTTGTGATCCACCCGCCTTGGCCTCCCAAAGTGTCTTTTGTCATCTTTAGGTCTATTTTGTTTTAAAAAGGTGAAAAAGTTTCAGGTAAAAATATAAAAGAATATAAAGCATACTTCATCATAGTGCCACGATAACCAAAAAACTAATCGAAATTATTCTGACACAGAGAACTGAATTGTAACAATATTTTTCAGATTATAGCAAGAACAGTATTTCTTAAAGAAGGGTTATATTTTTAATAGAAATAATAACAGACTGTTGGATTTGTAGTAATATAATTAATGGAGAGGATTTAACCTTTTCATTAGAAAACACATTAAAAAATAGAAAATTTTTATTTGTTTAACACAGAACACTAACAGAATGGAAGACTTAAAAATAAACCACCACAATGAGGACACTGGTGGCTTATCAGTTAGCAAGCATTATCAATTCAAATAGTGCTTAAGATGAACCATTGCCTAAGAAAATTTGAAAAGCCCACAAATTTTACTGTTTCTTCATGAGAGAGGCAAATCTGCCATGATCCCTGAGCATCACTGCATATTCTTACTGGGTACACCAAAAATGCAAGGCCCTGACAACTCTTTATCTGGGGCATTTCTTAGAGTTGTGTTTGTAGTGAGCAAACTTGAGGGATGAGATAATGTCTTCCCTTGCACAAACAGTAGGCTTGCTTCTATTTACTATAAAAGTGGTGAGTCCCTGAAGTTTGCAATACCTCTCCTATGAACTAACACACAGCATGTGCATAAATCTATGATAAGATCTTCGTGTGACCTCTGTGGAGGGTATGGTGAACCTGTCAAAACCTGTACAAACCTACATTTATCTCTAGCTGCCGTTTTTGACATGACTAATAAAGTTCTTTATCTTTTGTCTCTGACCCATAGTCTGTGAAACAGTAATGGTAACTTGTTCATTTGTAAGGAGAGCAAAATCTCAGACCTGAACAGCTTTAGCCACTTGCATGTCAAAAAAACTTGACAGAACTGTTCTCAAATGTGTTAATGATTTTTAAAATTGATGTGATATTCCCAAGCAGGAACTATGATCCAGAAAGAAGCTTTTCTAATCTATCAATACTAAAAAATAAATTTAAATCAATTATACTACAAGAAGGGCTAAGTGAGTCTGTTCTCTAAAGATCATGGTTTATAGCAAATCTGTTAAGTGTGAAGATAATCAAAGAGTACAAACACAAACACAAAAGAAAACAGTATTACTGAAGTGTGTTTTAAACACATTTCAACATGTTTGTTGTAAACATGTTTATTATAAACATGAGTTTATTAATGAAAATGCTAAATTAACTTTCTAGATTTTGTGAAATTTGTGACAATTGCTAGCTTTTATAAATTTGCTATTTTTTTACTATTACTTTTTTTGTTCTAAGTAAATAGTCACATCTTGATTTTTTATTCAAAATTTTGATTTCCTTTTCCGAATGGTCCCCAGTGATTGTTGATTGTATAAGCTTTAAACCCCAAACGTACATCTGTCCTTATTCTCAACATTTGTTTTCAGCCTTTAAATTTTATAATTCAGCAATTACACCTTTTAGCCTCAGCACCTTTACTTTCCTGTCCAAAGTGAGACTTGTTTATATTAAGATAAGTGTAACTGAGGATCCCTGGTTTCCTGGTATTCACTGTGAAAAAGCACCTACTTATAACTGTTTCACCTTGAGTTATTGCTGTTTAGAAAAGTCCCAGGAAGAAGCCCAGCCCTAGCAAAACAAAAACTGGTTAGATCCAGAGATGCCTGACTTGGAAATGAACTTTGGCAAACTCTCTATATTACCATAGTAAAATCCTCACCCAGGAAGGAACTTATTAGCTATTTTTTATACATGAGATGTATTAGAAACATGATGCGTGACTGCATTTGCACTGCCCGTATTTCACCCCTATGTACAGTGACTCAGGTAATCCACCTAATAAAAGCCCTGTTTTTACCTTTGTTCAGGAAGGCACTGCTTTGGGGGATTATCTCAGGTTTTCTCCTTCTTGGTGCAAGTAATAAAACTCCTGTTTTAAATCCTCCTTGGATATGGTCATTGGAATGTCATCTGCCAAGTTGCTAACCAATGAACCCACCCATTGTGTGGGTAATATAATAATTGCTAAGAAACAAATTACTCTTTTCTTCACTTCCACCCCAAAAGGTATTCGCATGAAAGAATTTTTGGTTGCCTTAGATCAAAGAGTGCATATCATATGCTACATTTCAGTATTAGGAGAACCTCTCTGTCATACAGGGTAGTATAATACTTACTACAAAGATGCAAAAGGCTGAATTAGCCTGACATTAGCCTAATAGGTTAAGAACAGAATCATTAAAAAAATGAAATGGGCCAGGTGTGGTGGCTCACACCTACAATCCCAGCACTTTGGGAGGCCAAGGCAGGCAAATCACAAGGTCAGGAGTTTGAGACCAGCCTGGCCAACATAGTGAAACCCCGTGTCTACTGAAAATAGAAAAATTAGCTGGGTGTGATGGCGGGCACCTGTAATCCCAGCTACTCAGGAAGCTGAGGCAGGAGAATTGCTTGAACCTGGGAGGTGAAGGTTGCAGTGAGCCAACATATGCCACTGTACTCTAGCCTGGGTGACAGAGCAAGACTCTGTCTTGACAAAAAAAAAGAAAGAAAGAAAAATGAAATGCCTAGAATGGCGGTCAGCAAACTACAGACCAAGGTTTTGTAAAGTCTTTAAGGTAAAAATAAATTTTAAATTGTAAAGGGTTGTTGTAGAAGCAGAAGAAGAGGAGGAGGAAGAAATCAAGAATCCATGACAAATATTATATATATGTAACTCTCAAGGCCTAAGGTATTTACTATACGGCTCTTTACGGAAACATTTTTCCAACCTGTTTCCTAGAATAGGCACACACTGGGCCATCAATGTCACAGATACATTTTGGTTTATACACATTGAATCCAGTAGATATGAAATATATTACTTAAGGACAACTTTTACTGAGCTTCAGACCCCAGCCACATACATAAGCCAGCCAGACGTCATCTTGCCAATTAATTCTTAATGCTTTGCCCACCTCTGTCTCCTGAGGGTGGCCATTTAAATATATTAAAATTAACAGAATCAAAACAAAATTAATTCATTTCATAAAGTAGTTACATATGATTAAATCTATGATCATTCTTAACTCAGAAAAAAATTTGAGAATTCTAGCCAAATAATTCATGTAAATTGAACATGCTAAATGATATTAGAATAAAGATAACACAAATTACTTTCCTTTTCATCTATCACCAAATATATTTCTTTCATCTGAGTGCAAATATTGTAATGAGTCATTTCCAGTTCTGCAAAAAAGAAATACAATTTTTGGTTTTAGAAATAAAAGAAAGAAAGAAGGGAGGGAGGGAGGAATGGAAGGAAGGAAGGAAGGAAGGAAGGAAGGAAGGAAGGAAGGAAGGAAGGAAGGAAGGAAATAACTTTCGGGATATATTTTTTCAAATGTATCTAGTGCTAAGGTGTGCCTAGTTGGGAGCAATAGGATACAAAAGAATTTAAAGCTGAGAGGAGACCAATTTGATATAGCAATAAATTCTACCATGTTTTTGACATATCCCTACTCAGTCTGGAGCTCATCACCCTGCAATCGGGATAATAAAGCTCATTGTTATTGTCAGAAAAGTCTGCTTTACTCAAATAGGAATATTCTGTAACTTTTTTTCCAGAGCTGTGAGAAAAACTTTCATTACTTAAAGTCCCTAAGACTGTGGAACTTTCTTATGGCAGCCCTGGGAAACTAGTAGATGTCTCAGGCTGAGTAAGAGATGATCTTTCCTCCAAGCATTTCCTACAGTGCAGTATTCAGGGAATGCGCTCCACAGAGTCATCTCTACTTTGCCAGTGGTCCTCTTAAATGAACGCCCAAGATTTGAATGGTGAACTCCAGGGATGGTTGACTTCTTCTATCCCATCCATGGTAGAGAGTCAAATACAAAATAAAATTAGGCTTAATGGTGCTTGAGAAATGGGTGGAAAAAAAGCAAAACCTAATCTCAGAGAACAGGCTTCTGCCAAAAAGCAGAAGAAAAGTACAAAAGAGTGGGAGAATAAACACAAAAAGCACAAATAAGTTGCCTTAACAACATTGACATTCACATGATATAACAAAAGTGACTATAGCTCTCACATTGTTATGATTACAAAAGCATTATACAGTTACAGACACTTGAAAGAAAACCTACTCCCACCAGAATAACGACAAGAGGGTGTGAGAGAGTACCAAATTTAGTTGTCTGGAGAAACGAATCCCTACCTGTTCTTTATAGCAGGGGTCAGCAAACTCTTAAAAAGGGTGAGATAGTTAATATTTTAGGCTGTGCAGGTCATAAAGTCTCTGTTGCAAGTACCCATCTCTGCCAACATAACATAAAAGCAGCCACATATACTACAGAAACAAAAAGGTGTGGCTATAATGAAACTAATCATGGACACTGACATTTAAATTTCATATAATTTTCATGTGCCATGTAGTATTATTTTTCTATTTTTTTAGCTATTTAAAAATACAAAATTAATTAATTCATAGCTTTCAGGCCATAATTTGTAAACTCCTGCCTTAGATCCTGAAAGGGAATTAGATAAACTAGATTAATACAGCTCCAGGGTCAACTAGACTGAAAAATTAGTGTGATGCAAGGCAGGAGCATAGCGTTGTAAAGAGAGGAAACAAAAGAAAGATGTTTGATTCTATAAATTCATATATTTGAAACTGCATGCCTGTGGGCTTCTATGTTCTAAGCATATCTGTTATTTCTTCTATTCTCAGGGATTCTGCAATGAAAATAAATCAGGCTCACATAGCTTCACCTTCTTCATCTGTGGGACTCACTGCTGGACCGAGTGGTGGCAGGATGCATTCTCTTGAAGGTAGTGTGATTAAGAGATGACAATTATAGTGGCTGGGGTAATGTATTGTCTCAATTGCCCCTTATTACTGCCCGAGACGTTTGAAGCTGTCTCAAGTAAGGCGCTGACATAGTTTGGATATTTGTCTTCTCCAAATCCCATGTTGAAATGTGATTCCTTGTGAGAGGTGTTTGGGTCATAGGGGCAGATCCCTCCTGAATGGTTTGCTGACCTCCCTATGGTAATGAGTGAGTTCTCGCTCTGTTACTTCACGTGAAAGCTGGTTATTCAAAGGACGCTGGCACCTCCTTCTGTCTTGCTCCCTTTCTCACTATGTGATATGCCTGCTCCCCGCTTTGCCTTCCACCATGATTGTAAGCTTCCCGTAGCCTCACCAGAAGCAGATGCTGGTGCCATACTTGTACAGCCTGCAGAACTGTAAGCCAAATAAACCTCTTTTCTTTATAAATTATCCAGTCTCAGGTATTTTTTTAAGGTAATGAAAAACGGATTAACACAAGCATAGGAAGTTACTTGTCTGTAGTCCATATATCGAGTCTTTCTGATATACCAGGAAATAGTACATTATAAAAGAAAGCATGAATCAAATCTGGGTTAGTATTTTAGTTTTACTGATTATGAATCATCTGATTTTGTACAAGATAGTTAACCTACCTGATTTCCATTTTCCAATCCTAAAAATGGGAATAATTGTAATATCTGCTTCACTAGACTGCCATGGAGATGAATGATATGACATATGTAAACTACCTAGCTCTCACTGAATGTGTAATAAAAATTGAAATGTCTATCACTCCTTTTCTCCTTGCTTCAGGTTTCTTTTCCTAATAGAAAACGCCTTCGGTTTGCTTCAGATCTGGTCCTCATGTAAAGTGTTGTTGTTGTTATTATTGTTCTTGTCGTTGTTTTATTCAAACAACTTTATTCTTTGTGTTGTGCTCAGTGCTGGACTAGCACAGATGAAAAATACTGTCCCTGCTCCCAAGAAAGTCACTGCTTGTAGATGGAGGCAAAAGAAAGAGAAAGGGAAGCAGCAGACGCGTACGCCGTAACTTACCATCAATATATCAATGGTAGAGAAAACAAGTCTAAGGAGCACAGAAAGGAGGTGTGTTGTTGAGACAGAAGGAAAAGAGAATGGAAGAAATAAGGAAGCAAAAATTTCTTAAGATCCTGCTATGAGCCAAGCCTTCCAGAAAGAGTTTCAGATATGTTAGCTCACCTAAATAGTAGATAAGGGCACCCAAATATCTTGACTTTTTATTTTCTGAAGAATATGACACTTGAGTTGAGCTTGAGAGAGTACTAGGGATATGCTAGAAGGACAATAAGAGTGGCCAGACCTTGAGATCACAATAGCACAGTTTGCTGGAGGTCACCATGTTGGGTGTGTGTGGAAGAGGGGGTTGACTTTTTAAAAATACAATATTTAAAGTATACAAAATTTATTATAAAATAATAGAAGAAATGCCTATGTTTCCACCATTCAATTTAAGAAACAAAACTCTTCCAGACAGTTAAATCTTTCTTGGTTGCATAGCGAATCTCAAGCCAGCCCTTCATTCTTTACAGGCTCTCAGAAAGAATTCGGATGACCACAGTGGTCGAAGGCACTTTGGTAGAATAGGGCTCAGGGTGCCTCACTTTCATGTCAGCTCTGGCTTTATAGATATGTTTTCAAGTTGTGCAGCTAAAAGAAGCTTTAAACATATCCTTTTAGCCTAATACTATGAAAAACCACTTTAAAAGATGACAAATTCTCTTTCTCTAGAGGTCGTTAATAATAATACAGAAATCCTGATTTCCTAGCATGGTTTACGCATGGAGCTGCCTGCAGACAGGGCTTTGGTCTAAATGATTTTTCCATTCATTTCTCCTTATTTTAATCTTATTACTAAATCCCTAGGATTTAATGCCCTTCTGTTTGCTGTGAGAGCAGGCAAACTGAAGGGTCAGATAAAAATGGAAATTCCTCACCTTATTTTTTTTTATTAAAAGAGAAGAAAAATATTAAATAGGATTTCATTTATTATACTAAAAAAAACCCCCTATATAGTGGAGTCATGTCTACATAAGAAGAATGAAGCATTGAAGTTATTACCTAGATCATTCAAGCACTCTTCACATATGTTTTTCTGTTCTCAATTATCTAGTAATTTCAAGTCAACATAATTTTTGGTCACATTTAGCTGACTGATGGCTTCAAGTCTTTATTTGTTTGAAAGACAATTAACTTATTTTTTTTCTCGAACTACAAAACAAATGTACTTTACTTTGTCATTAAACTAAAGGGTATGGTGATAATCATTGCAGAAATAATATATCTTCAGCACTTAATTTGCAATTGGCATGGCTGGCCATGTTGTAACAAATAATGGAGTGTTTACTTGCAAAATAGTTCCCTTCAGACAGAGGTACATACCCTACAGTCCCATTTTTCCCTGGCCCAAATTGTAGGAGTTCACAAGGGAGGAACTGTCTGTCAGCAGCAGGAGGCTGTGAAATCTATTTTAAGTTGTTAATCAAAGGTGACATTTGGCCTTATGGTGAATCAAGCACCTGACTTCTACAAAATCAGCACAGTGAAGGAATGCTCATCAAAAACATGATAACTATAGATCCTGAAGGCCAGAGGGATGCTCAGTTTCTCACAAGTTTATATGAATTTTTTCAGGCCTTTTGTTCTGATGTTGACTCCAGAATATGTTACCCATATCCACAAGAAGTCAATTCCAGGGATGGCTGATGCACTTTCTACCAGCTTTGATCAAATCATTTTGATCTGTTGAGATCTGGGAAAACACATTGGTTTAGGAGCTAGGACAAGCAGGATTCAAGCCCTGACTCGAAGTTGATTGGGTGACCTTGAGTAGTTTATGTAATCACAACCATCTATGGTTTCTCTTATGCAAAGGGGGCTTAAATTCCTTTCTTATAAGCTTGTTGTGAAAATTAAATAAGATATGAACCATGCCCAGCTCTCAATAAAACTTTGGGCGAGTTAATTAGTTCTCTGTGCTTAATTACTTCATCTTTAAAATGGGGATAGTATTAGTGCTTAGCTCAGAAAGTTTCCATGAGGATCAAATTAGTGTGTGTGTGCGTGTGTGTGTGTGTGTGTGTAGAGAGAGAGAGAGAGAGAGAAAGAGAGAGAGAGAGTGATCTAGATATATTAGTGTATGTGTGTAAATAAATATATATAGATATTTTCCAAATATATATGAAACATATATATCATATCTATAAATACCTCAAATGAATCTGTCATATAGTATGGGCTCAATAAAGGTAGCTAGAATTTTGTGGTAAATTATTATTAACACTCCATAAAATAAATTATTTTATTATTGTTGATAGTCTTGGTCTAAGAAAAAGAAGACCGAGATTGTATTTCTAGGTTAGCCAACAATTAATTTTTTAACCTACTGCAATTCACTCCTTAGTAAATATTGTTCAAATAAACCCTGAGTTCCCTATTGCCCAAATATTTAGCATTACAGTATGTCTTTAACTCTGGTAGATGCTAGGAGTGTGAAGAAAAAGAACTGTTTCTCCCCTTATCTAAAATGGACATGTCAGTTTCATAGGTTGAAATGGGTAGCCCCGTGTATGTGCGAGTGTGTGTGTGGTGTATGGTGTGTGTGTGTGGTGTATGGTGTGTGTATGTGGTATGTGGAGGATGACATATGTGTATGGTGTGTGTAGTGCATCTGTGGTATGTGTGCTCTGTGATGTGTATGTAAGAAGTAGTCCCGAAGATCAGCTGTAGAAACAATTCATTCTGGTGAGGGCTACATCTAAGAAAGATTTTAAAAATGTAAACACTGGCCAGGCGCGGTGGCTCACGCCTGTAATCCCAGCACTTTGGGAGGCCGAGATGGGCGGATCACAAAGTCAGGAGATCGAAACCATCCTGGCTAACATGGTGAAACCCCATCTCTACTAAAAATACAAAAAAAAAAATTAGCTGGGCGTGGTGGCAGGCGCCTGTAGTCCCAGCTATTCGGGAGGCTGAGGCAGGAGAATGGCGTGAACCTGGGGGGTGGAGCTTGCAGTGAGAAGAGATCGTGCCACTGCACTCTAGCCTGGGAGACAGAGCAAGACTCCGTCTCAAAAAAAAAAAAATTGTAAACACTATTTACAAGGAGATCAACTCTCAGACTAGCAGAACTTCATGCAGATATTAATCAATTTCCTTTCCAATGGAATTCCTACTGTCAGAGATAGAGAAGTACTGTTAACCCCATAGTCATAGCACCAAAGGCTCCATTGCACCACTTTAAACATTGGCAATAATTCAGAAGTCAGAGGATTTAAACATTTAATTCCTAAAGAAAGACTGCCCTCTAATCTTCATAGATAACTCAGAATTGGTGGAGATATTCCTATAGCCTCTCCTTTAGTCATAAGAAAGTTCTTTGATGGTCATAAAGTTTTACATGATGACTCTATATCATCTCTGAAACTATTTTTAATGTATTCAAAGGGATATGGTTTCCCTCAGTGAACATTCAAAATGTTCACAAACAAGAGAATTTCCTTAATACATTTTGAAGCAGGTAGCAGCCTGCCTTTTCTGCTTTCCAAATCACAATTTGCTTCTTAGACTTTCCTTTTGCTTTTCTGTCTCCTACAGTCAACATTAGGGCCTTCTACCTGCCAGGGAACCACCCACTGTACCTCTCTCTACCAGTGCCTCTGCCTCACCCCTGGCCCTGCCTTGGCCTGGTCCTCTCACACTCAAGTGGAGCACTTTTCTCCAGTTGACTCTACTAAATGAGCTCTACACTTTCTCCTCATCTATATAATCTAATGACCCAGAACAGCTATTCCACCTAGATACCAACCATATATTTTATCTACATACCACTTACCATGCTGCATACTGTCTGTAAGAACCTGCCCTAAGCACTGGCAGCATAGACTCATGTTGAGATGACTTTTCAGCCTTGTCCTCAAGAAGCTTGAAATTTAGTTGAGGAAATAGGAAACAAATGAGTTAAATTATTTAGAGAAATGAAGAAAACAATTGAAAAAGAGAGAATGGAAAAGAATAGAAACACTTGCTTCTAAGTTTCTTATGAAAAATAGTATTTAGGAGGCTTCTCTCAATAAAAAAAGAAACCAACAAAACTATGTTATTAATGATAATACTAACCAAAAATCAAATTCTGTAAAACACTTTAAGGAAGTTTATTCTGAGTCTATATGAGTGACCACGGCCCAGGGAAACACAAATCCAAGAAGCCATTAATAAGTGACATAGTCAAATTACATTTTGGCTTTATATATTTCAGGGAGGCAGGAGTTACAGGCAAAGACATAAACCAATACCTGGAAGGTATACGTTGGTTTGGCCTGAAAAAGTGGGCTATCTTGAAGTGGAGCTTTCAGGTTATGGGTGAATTGAGAGATTCTTTAATTTACAATAGGATAAAGGAGTAAGTCTCTGTCTAAAACTTGGAGTCAGCAGAAAGGAATGTTTTAAGTTAATATAGGGATGTTATGTGGCAAGGATGATGGCCTGCGGATGTGACTTGACTCTTGACTTGCATGGCCTTAGTTCTTGTGTATCATTTGTTATCTTATTCCCACAAAGAGTCTCTTTTGTCAGCCTTATGATTGCTGTTTTAACATTAATAATAGTCAGTAGTTGTGCCTAAACTCCAAAAGGGAAGGAGCATAATGAGTTGTGTTCAATCTGCTTTCCTTCACGTCCAGGAATTCAGTTTTTATGGTTTCTCTGGGGTCCCATTTGGCTAAGAGGTCTGTTCAGCGGGTAAGGGCTTTCAATTTTAAATTTAGTTTATAATAATTTTCAATTCAGTCCAAAAAGCCCTACTTAAACATGAAATGCCTATAATCTAACACTTCTGTGTTATTTTAGCTATACCTAATCACCACAAAACTTTGCTAAGGAAAATATATTAGAAATGTTAAATGGAAATTCCTAATAACTAAAAACATATGAGTACCTAAAAAATGTTAGCACTTCACTGGAAAGTAGGACAAACAAGGGTTTCTCCTCAGAGTGAGGAGAGCAAGTTATAAACTACAGGAATCCGGGGACCTATTCACTTCCTATCTGCATAAGAATAAGAGAAAGCTTCTTTTAATTTGCATAAAGAATGACACTTCTAAGGTCAATCACTCCCCAGGTGATCAGTACTAGAGAAAAAAGAAAAGAAAGGATTGCTCCTTTGAGGGTGCAGGAATTCAATACAAAAGAACAAGTCATTCATAAGTCAAGGGCTCCCCAAATATGGAACTGCAGGTGAATGTAATAAATAGTTGTGCCCTCCTCTGTACAATGAGGGTTCTGAAGGGGATGATTTCTACTTTTCCTTTCAGCTCTCCTATACTAGTTCTTTTTGCAGAGTATTGCCTGAAATAGCTGATAATTATTTATCTATTGCAAGGTATTTTTAAAATAATTGATATAGATCTTCCACGCTATATGAGTTGAGAATAAGGAGCTGAAAGGACACAAAGATAGATGTGTACCCGCCCCCCACCCGCTACACCCTTGTTCTGCTCTCTAATCTTTGCACGTACCAGAGGTTTCGTAAGTTCTGTAAGTACATGTTTTTCTTTCTGAGGCCAGGTCACAAGGAATGTTTAAGTAAGATAGCCAGGTCACAAGGTGTGTTTAAGCAAGATAGCCATAAACTGGTCGTGCAGCCTGATGCAATATAATTAACTGCCTTTGTGTAAAACTGTTCTTCCGCCTCAAGGGTTGTACTGAAATATCAGAAATGGCGGGAACCAATCATAGTTTGCCAAATCGCTTTGTTCAAACTCCAGCCAATCATACCTCTAATTTGTATAATGATTCTATGCCTACTTTCCTTAGACTATATAACATTGTTCGGAGCTCAGTAGGGGAGCTCTCCTGCCCGTCTCGTTTCACGAGCAAGTGAGAGCTCCAGGTTCGAACCTGTAATAAAGATCCTTGCTGCTTAGCTTTGACTCTGGACTCTGGTGGTCTTCTTCGGGGAATAAACGGTCTGGGCATAACAGAGCCATCTTATTTATATGAGATTTCAAATGTATTCATGGGCAAGAAGAGGAGTGAACTGACTCCTGTGGGGGTCAATAGCATGTACATATTTGGAGTGGAAGCTACAAGGAATTTCTGTGAGGGCAACCACAGGAACCAAGGTTTGGGGAAACATCGAAGGAAAATTCAAACTGCAGCAGAGAACCCAAGAGAAGTTGCAAGAAAAGAGCCTGTGGGGGCCTCTGGGAAGGAAGGGAGTTCTACTTATGGGAGAGCTGCTGATAGAGAGAGATCTTGCCAACATTATAGATGGCTTTGCACTACAGAAGTCAGTAATGTGACAATTTTAAACAGAGGAGGCAATTCAGACAATTTTTCTTCCTCAAACTACACCATACAAGGTATGCTGTTATTAAAAGATGATTTTTAAAAAGTGGTAAAATCATGATTTCCATACAGATAGGAAAATTAACATATGCTAAAGACTTTATGTAACTCTGTTAATGAGGCAACTGGTAAGGTATTGCAACTAGTTCAACAGCATTTTAGATCTAGAATACTAAAATACATATATAAATGGTTTCTACTACATTGCAAAGGGAAGACTGTTGACAGAATTTGCATGTTCGTAGACAAGACTTCTTTTGTATTGTTATCAGCTGCAATTCACAGAAATGTAAACTAGCTTAAAGACAATGAAAAACTAGAATCAGGTAACCTAAAAAGGTAAGATCTAACAACGCATAGTTTCCTTTGAAAACTTTGCAACTCTATTTTAAAAATACGCTCTGTTTACAATACTGGAACCTCCTCTGAAAAGCTCTTATTTCAATTCTCCATCCATAGACCTAGGTCGCCAGCATAGAATTTATAATATCAAGACCATAATTGCTAAACATTTTCAATTACCCACTAGTTTCTTTATTTTTAAATATAAATAAATATCAAAGCTTTTTGGGAAATTGCTCTGACAGTAAAATAGAGCAGAGATAAGTGTGTTGGATAACAGATCCTGTCAGAAATGGAGAAATAAGGCCAATTGGGGAGAAGCAGGACATGAAGGGAAGGACAACCATGATGAATTTGTAAGTGAGTAAGATCTAATCTGGAACTGGAAGGATGGGTATCCAGGAGGGAAATCAGGAAAGCCAGCTGGGGCTAAGCAAAGAGAACAAAGTTTTAAAGGTCCCAGAGTAAATGAGATTATGAACCAAAGAGGGAATTTGTATAATATTGTAAGTATATAGACATAGCTGAGGAATGGGAAGAAAGAACAAAAAAAGGGTCAAAACCAAACAATTTTTTTTAAAGCAAACCATATTCAAAACAGAGCTCTTTCTCATTATAATTGAACTGGTATTTTTCTAAAATGTAACACTGATATTAAGGGACATTTTCCTGGAGCAGTTATGGAAGAGATGAAGGAATCACTGGCATTGATCATTTAAGTGATCCAAAATAAGCAGTCAATGTTTGCAATTCAATAAAACCATTGTACAACTTGAGGGAAAAAGAATCAATTATTTAACAGAATTTGGCCTCTTGTGTCTGTTATGAGATGAAACCCTTAGCTATTTGCTTGAAAATTAAATAAAAAGTCACGTCTAGATTTAAATTGTCTATACTTACTAGATTTCTGAAGTCGAAAAAAAAAAATGCTAGAATTTTTCTAATAAATAAGAAACCTGAGGTTCCAAAGGGAAGTAATTTGCCAAAGTCATATACCCAGATAGTAAGAAGTTACTAGACTTCTAGTCTCATACATCTATTGCAAATTCTGTCTACTACCAAGGAAAACACTGCATTAAAGAAGTTTAATATTTTTTAGGGGATCTCACAGTCTTTACTATTTTCATGTGACTATATACCTCTAAGTCAAGAAAGGCTATGAAACATTCCCTATGTGCTTTGACTATTGAATAAATAGAGGGACTAATGTTCTTGAATGCACACACACATATTGGAAAATGTTTCACGCTATGTTACCTTATGTATGCTGTCACATTTGTTCTTAATTTTCTTACATGTGGATTCTGTTATGCCCAGTCCGTTTATTCCCCGAAGAAGACCACCAGAGTCCAGAGTTGAAGCTAAGCAGCAAGGATCTTTATTACAGGTTCGAACCCAGAACTCTCACTTGCTCTCGAAATGAGAAGGTCAAGAGAGGGAGAGTTCCCCCACCCAGCATTAAACAGTGTTATATAGTCTAAGAAGAGTGGTTATAGAATCATTATACAGATCAGATGTATGATTGGCTGGTGTTTGAACAAGGCGATTTGGCTAACTATGATTGGTTCCTGCCATTTCTGGTATCTCAGTTTAACCCTTGAGACGGAAGAGCAGTTTCTGCACAAAGGCAGTTAATTATATTGCGTCAGGTTGCACAACTGGTTTATGGCAGCATGAGTTTATTTTACTTAAACATGTCTTGTGACCTAGCCCCAGGAAGAAAAACAGGTACTTACAGAACTTTCGAAACCTCTGGTACTTGCAGAGATAAGAAAGCAGAACAAAGGGTGTAGCAATAGGGAGCAAGGAGGGTGGGTATGTCTTTGTGTTTTTGTGTCCTTTCAATTCATACTAGTTGTCTTCTGCAAACAAAGATCATAATAATAATAATTAATATGTTGGTTATAGTAGCAGATTAATATTCTAAGAAATAGAGCAAATTAATAGTGAGGTACAAAAACAGCACTACTAACCCCCACCATCAGGGCTTTTGCCATGAGTTATAGTCAAGTTAAGCAGACAGGCAGCCCTGAACTTCAAGCCACGGCTGATCGGAGTTAAAGATAATGAACAGAGATTATGGCAAAATAACATAAAACACTCACTTTTCATCAATTTATAAAATCAACACACGCCTGGCCTCCAAATTGTCTTTCATTCTGATTGGTTTTTGTCCTATAAGAATAAGTATATTGAATACAGCCAAAATCATTTACTATGTGCCGGCATACTTTGAAGCACTTTTCAACCAATTAAGCATTCATTCTACAGAAAAGTCCTATGGGTTAAATGCAAACATTTTCAACTGTATTATTATACATAGATGGAGAACCTGGTGCTGAAGTAAGTTGCTGACTGTGGACCCAAGATTTAAAGACTGGGAGCCCTGTCCTTACATATAACATTCGTATTCCCAACTAAGCCATCTTCAAACATGATACCCTTATCACACCTCCAGAAAAGCAAACTAAATCTCATTCACACTGAAGTTGGGAGGATTAACAATGATGTGAGGTTGGAAACCAACACCTTAAAGCCTTCATGTAGGAAGAAGGCTGAATCAGCCCTCAGAAACCCAAGGCAAAGGAGAGTATTTCTTGTGGGGAGGTCTGGTTTTGGATGGGATAGAATTATACAGGGATAGAGAGAAAGTCCCAGAGATACCTTTTGTCCTTAGAATAAAAGTTTTATAGGAACTGCTGCTCTCTTCAACACCGATAAACAAGCCAAAGAACTCAATTTCAATTTTTTTTTTTTTTTTTTTTGCAACAGACAGACCTAGGCACTGCCCTCTTCCCCAAGTCAGCAGGTAATAAGCACACAGCATTTCTACTTTCCATATCTAATCGCGATGTTTAGGCTGACAGCAAAAGTGCCAGGTACTGTCAGTTGTGATCACAGTCACCAAACTGGAGAACATGAACTGAGACCTTGACACTGACCAAACTTGAGACAGCAGCTGCTTCACATCTCTACCACGCAGACGCAGTTGCAAAGCCGTAGTACTTGGGAGTGAAAAGCAGTCATGCTCCTCTGGTTCATCTTGCATCCTGCGTTGTCCACATTGCACCCCCGTCCCTTTCCATTTATCACGCCAATTGTGACAAAGAGACGTGTTATTTTTTTCCCTGCTTTAACCTGTTTCAAAAATGCTGACCTTGTGAAGGCAAGTCCTTCTCACATCTTTTTCTTGACATTTATTTTATTTTTTTTAATTCCAGCTGACAGAGCAAAGTGTTAGGTACAAACTTAATAGATACTCAAATCAGTTGTTCCCAAAATAATTTCTTGCTAATTAGGCAATTATTTTATGTTATATTGACGGGGGAAAAGGATAAATGACACTTCAATTATAGGGTAAAATAAAAAAAAAAACAAGTCAATTAATACTTGACTTCAATATTCATTTATAAAATAACCGGGGCTGTGTGTGTGTCCTCTTCATCCTCATTCATACCCAATGGAGGATGAAAAATAAGGGAATGCAGGTGTGTTCAGACTCAAGAATATACACTGGGGCCTAGAGTAAATAATTGATGATCTTGAAAAGAGCATATCTACAGTGGAGAGAATGAACAAACACTTGCTTGGTTTATAGATCTCTTTCCCTTAGACTTCAAACATACTTTTTCTTTGCTTTTGATTTCTTGGATTTTTAAAACAATTTTCATGGTGTTACTGAATATACTAGTTTCCTATTGCAATTGTAAAAAATTACCAAAAACTATGTGGTTAAAACAACAGAAATTTATTATCTTACAGTTCTGGAGTTCGGAAGTCCTAAATGGGACTTACGGGCTAAAATCATGTCAGCAGAGCTACATTCCTTCTGGAGGCTATTTTCCAGATCCTAGAGGCTGCTTATATTCTTAGGCTTAGGGCCTTTTCCTCTATCTCTTAAACTCATCTCTCCAACCTCAGCTTCCATTGTCAAATCTCCTATTTGATTCTAACCTTCTAACTTCCTCTTAAAAGGACACTTGTGGTTAAACTAAACCCCCACCCAGATGATTCAGGAAAATCTCCCATTCTCAAATCCTTTCACTTAATCATATCTGCAGTTTCTTTTGCCATGTAAGGTGATATATTCACAAGTTTTGGAGATTAAGACAGAGATATCTTTGGAGACCTTTTTTTTTTTTTTTTTTTTTTTAACCACAGTGACTTCCTTTCAGTTTTCACCAAAAAAAAAATTGCTCGCTTATTTTATGCAATGTGCCAGTATGCTGTCCCCTCTATCCCCCTCTTCTGCTCAGCTCTGTAACATAGAAAGCTATACCTCCAAGCCCCTCTGCCATTCTAGCTTCTAGGTAGGTTTTACTATAGAGTGGGAAGCAATGGTGTAAAATTAAAGGTCTTGATGAAGGGAGAAGTCAAGATATATTTCCCCTTCTCTCTGTTTCCTGTGGTGTGTCCTGGTGTTGGCTGCATCTCCTCCATCTCTGAAGAATACCCCCATTATATACTCACATGATATCAGCCGCCCCTGCTTTTGCCAGATAATACTGTTGTTTCCCTTGCTGTAGGATTTGTGGCACCTTCTTGAGAGTTTATAATCTCCTTTATCCCAATCTTAGTATGACTTCTTAGCTGTTTCATTACCTGTACTAATCTCTAGTTAAATACCTCAGAAACAGAGTCGTTTCTGTTTCACTAGCCAAACCCTGACTTCCATGCCAATCCAGGCAGAGTCTAAATCAGTGAATTTGCCCAGGGATTGATCACCCCTGAGAATGGGGGCCATGGAGACTCTGCTTCCCCCTTACACACAAAGCTGGGAAACATCATCCAGCCATGCATAGAAGCAATACATGGTAAGGCTCAGGCTCCTTTGTATTCATGCCAGTTCTTCCTTATATGTCTCTACAATCATGCTTATAAACAACACATGAAATAAACATGCTGTATTTTGATCTGTCATATTCTCTGGATTCTGCAAGGTGGCTCGGAAATACCACGACTGGTTTACCACAATTTAAATGAAATCACTTCATCTGATGGCTGTGTGGGAAATGCTGGAGTCCTGTCTCACCTCTCTGAGTCTACCTACTTACCCAGAATTTCCTCAACTATAATGGGCATAGGGATCACTCTGAAGGGGGAAAAAAAAGCCCTCATGGATGCTGAAAGCATCTTTTTCATTAGAGTCAAGGCCAAAGTTCTCCAAGGCAAACCAAAGCAGCCGCTGAGGTGTACGATTATGCAACATTCTCAACATGGAGACAGACATTCTTAAATTAACTCTGACTTCCTGGCCTAATTCCCTCTTCTGGCATCCATATCGGTAATTTGAAGCCTTGTAATGTAACACTTTGTAGAGCTAGACTTTAAAGGGAGGTGATTCCTCTAGTTAGTGGATTTTGCTTCAGCCAGATAGTCAAACGTGGCACATGCTAGGATTAGGAGTACTGAGCTTTCTCTGATGTCTACATTATCAGCAAAATTAAGGGTCATGGTACAACCATAGTTCCTGTCTCTTTAAGCACCATCTGAAAGAAGGCAGCCTTTACTAATAAGTTGTAAATCTGCCTAAAATTGTCATTTCTCAAAGGTACTCTGGCAAATAACTTAAATATATCTTATCAAAATAGTAAATCTTTCACGGAGTACAGGAATACCTTATTTTATTGCACTTCACTTTATTGTACTTCACAACTATTAGGGATTTTTTACAAATTGAAGATTTGTGGCAACCTTACATCAAGTAAGTCTATCATTGCCATTTTTACAACAGCACATGCTCAATTACTGTCTGTGTCATATTTTGGTAATTTTCAATATTTCAAACATTTTCATTGTTTTTATTTCTGTTATGATGACTAGTGATCAGGAATCATTGATGTTGGTATTGTCATTGTTTTAGGGCCCCACAAACTGCACCCATATGACATGGCAAATGTAATAAATGTTGTATATCTTCTGACCATTCCACCAACTGGCCATTTCACTGTCTCTCTACCTTGTCTCAGGCCTTGCTATTATCTGAGGTACAAAAATATTGAAAACAGGCCAATTAGTAACCCTACAATGGCCTCCACAAAATGTTTAAGTGAAAGGAGTCATCGCATGTCTCCCAAGTTAAATCTAAAGCTATAAATGATTAAGCTTAGTGAGGAAGGCACACTGAAAGTTGAGATAGGCCTATTGCACCAAAGAGCACAGTTGGGACTGCAAAGGAAAAGTTCTTGAAGGAAATCAGAAATGATACTCCAGTGAACACTCAAATGATAAAAAGAGAAACAGCCTTATTGCTGATATGAAAAATATTTTAGTGATCTGGATAGATCGAACAAGCCAAAACATTGCCTTGAGCCAAAGTCTAATGCAGGTCAAAGTCCTAACTCTCTTCAACTCTATAAAGACAGAGAGGTGAGGAACTGCAAAAGAAAAGTTTGAAGCTAGCAGAGGTTGGTTCATGAGGGTTACAGAAATAAACCATCTCTACAACATAAAAGTGCAAGGTGAAGCAGTAAGATTGGTGTAAAAACTGCAGCAAGTTATCCAGGAGATCTAACTAAAAGCATTGATGAAGGTAACTACACTAAACAATAGATCTTCAGTGTAGACAAAACAGCTCTGTATTGCAAAAAGCTGTCATCTAGGACCTTCCTAGCTAGAGACAAGTCAATGCCTGGCTTCAGCATTTCAAAGGACAGGTTGACTCTCTGGTTAGGGGCTCCTGCAGCTGGGCGATTTCAAATTAAAGCCAATCCTCCTTTACCATTTTGAAAATCCTACGGCCCTTCAGATTATGCTAAATCTACTCTGCCTTTATGCTCTATAAATGGAACAACAAAGCATGAGTGACAGCACATCTGTTTATAGCATGGTTTACTGAATGGTTTAAGCCCATTGCTTAGGCCTACCACTTAAAAAATAAATACAAAAAAAAGATTCTTTCGAAGATTATGCTCATTGGCCATGCATTTTGTTACCCAAGGGCTCTCATGGAGATGTACAAGGAGATTAACATTGTTTCTGTGCCTGCTACCATAACATACATTCTGTAGCCCAGATCAAGGAGTAATGCTGACTTTCAAGTCCTATTACTTAAGAAATGCATTTCATAAGGCAATAACTGCAAAACATAGTGATCCCTCAGATGGATCTGAGCAAAACTGAAAATCTGGGAAGGATTTACCGTTCTAAATGCCACGAAGAACATTTGTGATTCATGAGAGGTCAAAATGTCAGCGTTAACAAGTGTTTGCAAGAAGTTGATTCCAACTCTCATGGAGTACCCTGAGGGTTTCAAGACTTCAGTGAAGGAAGTAACTGCATGTGTGGTAGAAATAGCAAGAAAACTGGAATTCAAAGTGGAGCCTGAAGATGTGAATACATTACTGCAATCTCATAATAAAACTTGAATGGACGAGGAGTTGCTTCTTATGGTTAAACAAAGAAAGTAGTCTCTTGAAATGGAGTCCTCTCCTGGTGAAGACGCTGTAAAGATTGGCGAAATGACAAGAGTGGATTTGCTGTATTACATAAACAGAGTCAGTAAAGCAGTGGCAAAGGTTGAGATGATTTATTTCAACTTTGAAAGAATTTCTATTTTGGAAAAAATGCTATCAAACAGCATCATATGTTACAGAAAATTTTTTTGAAAAGAAGAATCAATCAATGCAGCAAATTTCATCGTTGTCTTATTTTAAGAAATTGCCACAGCCACCCTAACCTCCAGCAACCACCACCCTAATTAATCAGCAGTCATCAACATTGAGGTCAGACTCTCCAACAACAATAGGATTATGACTCCTGAAAGCTTAGATAATTGCTAGCATTTTTAAGTAATAAAATGCTTTTTATATAAGGTGTGTCTTTTTTGTTAGACATAATGCTATCACATATTTAATAGACTATTATACAGTGAAACATAACTTTTTTTTTCTTTTTTTAGAGACAGGTCTCACTTTGTTCTCCAGCCTAGAGTGCAGTGGCACAATCATAGCTAACAGTAACCTTCAACTCCTGGGCTCAAGCAATCCTCTTCCCTCAGCCTTCTGAGTAGCTAGGATTATAGACATGTGCCACCCTGTCTGGCTAATTTTAAAAAATTTTGCAGAGATGGAGTCTTGCTGTGTTGCCCTGGCTGGTCTTAAACTTCTGATGTCAAGTGATCCTCCTGCCTCAGCCTCCTAAAGGCCTGGGATTATAAGCACGACCACTGAACCTGGCTAATGATAACTTCTAAATGCACTGGGAAACAACAACAACAACAAAAAAATGCATGCAACTCACTTTATTGTAATATTTACTTTATTGCAGTGGTCTAGAACTGGACCTGCAATATCTTGGAGGTATGCCTGACATCATCCCATATTTCTCAGAGGTTTGCTTCATTTTTTTTTTTTTTTTAATTCTTTGTTCTTTATTTTTGTCTGATGGTTTGATTTGAAGGATTGGCTATCAAGCTCTGACATTTTTAAAAGTTTGAAGCTCTAGCATTTTTGCTCTGAAAAATGCTAGCAATCATCTAAGGCTTTAGGATTCATAATCTTGTTGTTGATGGAGGCTCTGACTTCAATGTTGATGGCTGCAGTGTTCACATCTGTAATGCATTATAAGAAAGATATCTCAGAGATAAAGACTCACTCTTCTTGCCCATTTTTAGAAATTTAGTCACTAAAGGTGGAGGAGGAAGAGGAAGAGGAGGAGAGGCAGGGGGAAAGTAGGAGGAAAAAGAAGACACATAAACAAAAGAGATCATGGATAAATAAAGATGGCTGACTAGATGTAGCCAAGAAATGCCTATCTCACACAGATAAAATGAAACATCAAATAAATCATCACACTTTGAAAAGATCTTTGGAGAGAAATATCGAAAATCAATAGAGAGGCAACAGAGACACTGAGGTTGAAGAGGGAGAAAGTTGGGAAGCCTGCACAGAGTCACCAAGTGCCGAACTAGCTTCTCCTTCAGAACAGGATCTAAGGAAGGGGTGAGTGAAAGAACTCTGAGGTACCACCCTACCACCACAGACCTCTGGGATCTGAGCTACAAGAGCCCTCACAACCCAGACAGACATTTGAATTGTCAGGAGGAACTGCCCAGAGAGCAGGCAGAGGCAGAGCTAGAACCTTCATGCAACCCAGCTTTCACACTCAGGGCGGCTGCAACAAAATGCAACCATAGGTGCCCATCCCCCAAGACTCTCCATCTTGCTCTGAATGACTCTAGCCCCTGCTGACTGCTAAGCTTGGAGAAAGCATTACTGCCTTTCCCATGGAACCACGATACAACTGATCAACACAGCCCCTTGTCCTCCAGAGCCTCCCACAGCCTGTGCCCGGCCACTCCTACCAGAGCATGCTGGTGGAACAGCCTCTACTCCCCTGCCTGAGGGCTTCACCTGCAGCCTGGGAGCAGTTCTGCACCTCCAGCACAGCCTCTGCTCAACCCCAAGGGACCAGAAGACAAAGCTGAAGGCCCGGACTCAATCCACCAGGGTTCGAGCACACACTCAGCAATATTGAACTGGGATCGGTGACCTGAGCCTGAATCAGGGAGGAGCCTACACCCTCGGAACACTGAGAAGAGTGAGACACAGGTTTCTGTGCTGGTATGAAAACTGGGCATGCCTCCCACTGCAAGACTTGTCCAGTAAGGGCATAGCCTGTCAGATGGCTGCAGCTACCACCCGAGAGAGCACTGTGGCTCGGAGCACCTAACAGTTCAGGTGCAAAAGTCTTGGGAAAAAAACTAGCTGCTCAGGCCTGCCCCAGGGGTAGACACTGGAAGGAGGTTCAGTTGGGGGAGTAGAAGCTAGATGGTCCCCACATCTGTCTGCTGGGCAGAAAACCATGGGCCATAGGTGTCATACCAGCAGTACAGCCATGGCATCATCACCCTGCCCAGGGAGTCATCTGTCTTTGACTCACTGCATCAGCAGACTACTCACAGACATACTCCACAACCTGCTCTGACTCTACCAACCACAGAGGACCAGCAAGTCCCCAGAGAATTGCAGATCTCCTGGTGAAAATATATTTGGCTCAGGTTTCCCCTAAGGGAGAAGGGTGTGCAGCCTTCCAGGGCCCATTTTGGGGCTGAGGAGACATGGCCAGAGTTGCAGTGAATGGAGGGGTCTCACTTAAGGCAAAGGGATAATCTCTCTGCCCCAATCCCCCATCTCCCCCTTCCCAAAGCACGGCTGTGAACACACTGAAATATAAAAGAAGGGTGCAGCTGAGTGAGAGCCTATCTGTTGGTCCTTATTCTTGAATACCATTTACTGAATTGCACGCTGATTACACCACCAAACAGAAATAATTTATTTCAACACACATCACCTGTGAAAGCCAGGTCAGGAAACTAGCCACAACTACGAAGCCAGTACAAAACCTTGGCCCTCCAAAAGCACCCAGAAATAAAGCAGATCAACTATACTCAACATATACAACAGTCAAATCTTCAAAGGGAAAAATGAAATATAAAAGCCCCATCCAAAAGACAGCAATTTCAAAAAGATAAAGAAACACCAGCCCTCTTAGATGATAAATAATCAGGACCAGAATGCTGGCAATTCAGAAAGTGAGTGTTTTCTCGCCTCCAAAGAGGATTTCACTAGTTTCCCAGCAGTGGAACCTAACCAAATTGAAATGTCTGAAATGATAGACATATAATTCAGAACCTAGATATCAGAGACACTCAATGAGATTCAAGAGAAAGCTGAAACCCAATCCAAGGATACTAATAAAATAATACAAAACTTGAAAGACAACATATTCATTTTAAGAAAGAACCAAACTGAACTTCTGGAATTGAAAATTTTACTACAGAAATGTTAAAATACTGTTGCAAGCCTTAATAACAGACTAGACCAAGCTAAGGGAAAAATTTTAGAGCTCATTGACCTGTTCTTCAAATTAACCCATCAGACAAAAATAAGGAAAATGGAATTCTAAAAAATGAACAAAATCTCTGAGAAAGGTGCTGTGAATGCTTCAAGCTTATTGTTAAAGTAAATTAATATGGAGTCCCGGACTGAAGAATTCTGGAGCAGACAAAACCAATTAGACCTCAAAAGTCACCTTAACCTTGCTATTACAGATTTGCAAACAGAAGTAAACTTAAACTCTTTCTTGTAAATGCCTACATTAAAGAAAAATGAAACTTAAGGTTGGCTTTCTAGCAGGATAAGCCAAATAAGGAAATTGTGTAACTATACATCAAATAATGGGTTCACTTTCATGTTTACACTATAAAAGCCTTCCCCTTGCATTTCCTTAGCACAGACCACAACCACCTTGGGTTTGGAGTTGCCTGATTCATGAAGTACTGTTTGCACGAATAAATTATTCACAATTTTAAATTTTATTGTGCCTTAATTTACCTTTAAATATGACCCAGTATCCATTGCAAAGCTTGAGGAGAGCTGGTACTTACTGCAGTCAACTGTCTTCTTGTCATGGTCTTTCACTGTATCAAGTTTCCTAGTATAATCTTGTATGTAACTTTCAACATTCAAACAAGAAAACAAAAGAAATTTTGTCACAGCTGTTCCAGATAAAATAGACAAGCTGGCTTGTCTATTTTGAGAATTTGAATTTGAGAGGCACAAAAGAAAACCAAGTTACCTGAGAATTTGTGGCAGATTAACTTCATTCCTCCTACTCACAGTAATGAATCTCCAACTTAATGTCACACTTGGGCAATTACCCACCAGCATCACAATATTGAATGGAATAGTGTTAAGGAAACTTGAACTGAGAATATTGCCTTAGCTGATTAATTTAAAGTGGAGCCATACAAGTGAAGCTGAGGGAATGAGTGCTCTCCAGTGTTGCATTTACATTCCAGAACACTGTAAGCCTTTCTCAGACAGTGATGTTCAAAACCTGAAGTTAGCATGTAGAAACTGCAGAAATGTTGGTTTTATATATAAGGATAAGAAGGTAGAAAGTGACTATGTATCTAGAATATAGTACGCACCTAAAAAGTGTTTGTTGATTTAATTTACAAATAAATTTATGCATTTTTTTTTTTTTTTTTTGAGACACAGTCTTGCTCCGTTGCTCAGACTAGAGTGCAATGGCCGCAATCTCCGCTCACTGCAACCTCCGCCTCCTGGGTTCAAGCGATTCTCATGCCTCAGCCTCCTAGTAGCTGGGATTACAGGTGTGCACCACCACAACTGGTTAATTTTTGTATTTTTACTAGAGACAGGGTTTTGCCATGTTGGCCAGGCTGGTCTCCAACTCCTGACCTCAGGTGATCCACCCGCCTTGGCCACTCAAAGTGCTGGGATTACAGGCATGAGCCATGGCACCCAATCATAAGTTTATAATTTAATGATACTGTATTAGAATTTTTCATTTCCATATAAATCATTTTATTTCATTCATCTGTGTATTTTTTATTTTTTCCATTTGTACTAAGTAAAACATTTTAACCATAGAAAAAATGTAAAAAATAAGGAAAGGAAAAGAAAATGACTTACAAATCTATCATACAGAGATAACACTGTTAACATTCTGTTACATTTCCTTCTAGGGTTGCATTCTTGTTCGGTAACAAACTATTTTTAATTTTAACAATTGTGAGTGAATACTATATTTGAAGTTCCTATAGAAAATCCATTAGAGAAGGCAATTTCTTTCACATTGTTTCCCTTTGAAATTTTTAATTTAATCTTGTTTGTTTCAATTTTCAGAAAATTTTGTAATAATTTTTTATCAAGTTTGAACAGTATGACATCTGGATGTAGTTGAGAATTGTACTTAATTTACAAATTAATTTGAGTTATAATTGCATTTTTATACTATGGAACCATTCTTTGAGGAATGTGTTATGAAAACAAAGGATGCAGCTATTGGTTGGTCTGTATTTCTAAAGGGTTTTCTAGAAGAAAAATATATGATTGGCATGTATTTGTCATTCAAACACTAATTATATCTATCTATCTATCTAGTGTGTGTGTATATGCTTATGTGTATATTTAATCAATAGTTTTGCTTCCAAGCAAACATGTTCATATTATGACTAAGAATATTGACTAGGTGGGCATATTCTAACAGACAGATCAACAGAATAATACATATTTGTTGGTTTTCTCCCACCTAGAAAGCATGTGTCACTTACAACTTGGCTGTTTTTGCCGCCATGTTGATTGAGGAGCACCAAGTCACTCATTAATAATACACACTAGGCTGGACATGATAGCTCATGCCTGTAATCCCAACATTTTGGAAAGCTGAGGTGTGAGGATTGCTTGAAACCTGGAGTTCAAGATCAGCCTGGGCAGCAAAGCAATACCTTGCCTTAAAAAAAATTTTTTTTTAAGGTTAGTAGGACAATGTGGCATGCACCTGTGTCCCAGCTACTTGGGAAACAGGGGAAGATTGCTTGAGCCCAGGAGATCAAGGCTGTGTTAGGCTATGATCCTGCCACTGCAATGTAGCTTGGGCAAGAGAACAAAACTCTGTCTTAAAAAAAATACACACTAGATTTTAGTTTACCAAGAACTCCTACCTCCATGAAAGTGATGAGAGACTTGGCATATGTTTTTCAGTCTATGATATTTAATAATACATCCATTGGGAATATAATATAAATAATTTGAAGGGACAGTTAGTCAATCAGTGGTAAAAGAAAGAAACAGCAGCCTCAGAAATTATCAATAAGAAAAACTATGAACATACATACCTTTCGGCATAAGGATGTGAATAATCTCATACCCAGGCCTTTATCTCAATAGCATGTTCACTCTACATGTGTTTCCTGCTTGGGTCAGAGGCTGGTTGTTAAGGAATCCAGGCCAAAGTAAGTATTCTATCAATTATTTTCCTTCAAAACATGTGACTATTTCTCTTGCTATGTGATTTTCAAAGCAAAAAAGAAAATAAAAGAAAAGAAAAGAAAATAAAAACCCGGAGCTGTTTACATAGCAAAACAAGCAGACATTTATTATTCTTAAGCTAAAGATGTGTGTGTGTGTGTGTGTGTGTGTGTGTGCGTGCGTGTTTTCCAGAGTGTAATGGCTTTTGAGTGATGTCCCCCCGACACTTATATCTCACTGTCTTCCTGCTATTTGTTTTATATGTAATTGTAGACAAATCTCGCATCACAATGGCCCCCAGAGTCTACTCAAGTGTATGTTATTCCTAAACTGGTGCTCTGATAAGGACAAAATATTTGGATCTATAGCCCTAACTCTGATGACTAACAGTTTCTTTGTTTAGGTCAGCTAGATGTTACCTGGGAGAATGTCACTTGAAAAACATCTGGCTATTTTATCAACTAAACAGTAAAATTACTTTTCTAACTACTTAAAAACAAAAAATATTAGGTAAAGTCTGTTATTGGTTAAATTCCAAGTTTTAAGGGAGGTCTAGAATTGCCTGCGGCCTTTTCAACATAATGGGCATCTGCAGTGAGCATCTCATTCTATGAGTTAAGATGATCAGAGAACATAGAAATTGTAGGGTAAAAATGCATCTAGTTTCTTCTTGCTGAGGCATTTCTCCTACATCTCTTTGGCCTAGGGACCAATTAGGCAAAAAACAAACAAACAAACAAACAAAAAAACCCACCAGGATGCAAGCATGGAGTGCAGCCTTTTTACCTCCCAGGTTTCATAAGGATTCTCCCAAACGTATTTGTACTCATTTTCTTGCTTTTTCATTGGGGAGATAGAGAACATTGCTGTTTGGTAAATTTAATGAATATAACTGGGCATGCTTGACTCAGCTAAGCCCTTCTCCTTGAGAGTGAGTCAAACTCAGAAAAGGAATATTTTTGCCTGCTTCTTCAGGGACCAGCTCTTACGTGGGCTTCGGATGATCATGTCTCCTTTAGTATATCTGCCTACTCCTGGTATTCAAGTAAGTGGCCCATTTGGCTTCCACAACAAAATGACTCTTTCTTAGCCTTTCTGAAGAATGATGCTGATATTTAATCTCTTAGCTTTCCTACTCTTTGTATCTCAGCACGTTCAGAACCCAGACGGGAAAGAGAAAAAGGGAACCTAAGTTATTTTTGAACTCCAACAGGGGATGTCCAATGCAAGTCATTAAAAAAGCTAATGTCAAAGATTACTATGAGGGCATAAAGGCCTGTGCCCCAGAGCAAGACAGTGCCATATGCTAAGCATAGGGAATAGGTCTTGCCAAGAGCTAAGTCCACGGATACCATATCTTCCCCCTGTGCTTATTTAGTCTCATCTCCCCACATCTCTGCAGTCGGGAATTTTCTTCATCACCCTCCATACAACATGAGACCGGTGATGAAAAAATATTTTAAACAACTTATTTTCGAACCAATTTACCTATCAGCTAATTACCACATCAACCCTGGAGAGTATCAGGAAACTATTTAAAACCATTGCCAAATATTAGTGCCTAGCTCTAATTATAGATAAGCAGATTATATACATCATTATTTTATTTAGAATTGACTCTGCTTCCTTTCTATGTCATTGATAATCAAATAGCATTAATCGAAGCTTAAAAATCCAACAGAAATCCTCAAACGTGTTCTGTTTTTTAAAGATTCATATTTTTACAAGTCAAATTTCCATTATATCAACCATTTCTCAACTGTGTATTTTGTTTCTAATGATTTTAATTTGCCCTGTATACATGAATTTCCAGACTTAACCCTTTTGCTGAAGACATGTCTTTCTCTATGAACAAGTTTTAGTCATTGAAAATAATGTATCAGTTGAATAGCTGGCCGTTAAGATATAAAATACCTGCAAACAAGACCTGGGTTACAAACAAACTCTATCAAATCTAAGAAATTATGATAAAAGTAATGACTCCTCCTGTATGATAATAATTAATATAAATATTTGTATTATACTATCTATGAGTCATGCTTGCTGTAACTGAAGTATATGAATTAGTGAAAGATTTATGCAGAATCCAAATAATGCTTACATTTTAATAAATTGCTGTTTAGGAAGTCAAAAAATTAATTACTTGACATGCTGTGTTCTTCGATAAAAATATTCAACACTCCAGATATGTCAATTATTTCTAAATTGTTCTAAAAATTTATGTAATCCAAACAAAAATACTAATTTTTTTTAATAACTGGAAAGTGATCCTAAAGTTTATATGAAAATAAGACAACATAATTTAGAAATTTAACATAAAATATAATCATAGCTAAGACAATTAGGACAATATAGTACTGGTGCATAAACAGACAAACTAGAAAACCTAGAAATAATGTTCCCAAAGGCCAGGTGCGGGGGCTCACGCCTGTTGTCCCAGCACTTTGGGAGGCCGAGGCGGGCGGATTGAGATTGAGACCATTCTGGCAAGCATGGTGAAACCCTGTCTCTACTAAAAATACAACAAATTAACCGGGAGTGGTGGCGGGCGCCTGTAGTCCCAGCTACTTGGGAGGCTGAAGCAGGAGAACGGCGTGAACCCGGGTGGTGGAGCTTGCAGTGAGCGGAGATCGCGCCACTGCACTCCAGCCTGGGCGACAGAGCGAGACTCCGTCTCGGAAGAAAAAAAAAAAGAAATAAGGTCCCCAAATATATTGGATTTTAGTAAAGAAGATATGGATAATTTATTATGTTGAGAAAATTTGGCAACCATCTGTGAAAAACATATATTTTTTTCTTTTTTTTTTTTTTTTTTGAGAGGGAATCTTGCTCTGTTGCCCGGTCTGGAGTGTGGTGGCATAATCTCAGCTCACTGAAACCTCTGCTTACTGGGCTCAAGCAATTCTCACGCCTCAGCCTCCCTAGTAGTTGGGATTACAGGCACACACCACCATGCCTGACTAATTTTTGTATTTTTATTAGAGATGCAGTTTCACCATATTAGCCAGATTAGTCTTGAACTCCTGGCCTCAAGTGATCCGCCCCCTCGGCCTCTCAAAGTGCCGGGATTACAGGCATGAGCCACCATGCCCGGTCCCAAAAAACAGATTATTACCTCACATCTAAAACCAAACAAGTTCTAGATAAATCTTAGAATTTAATGAATACAAGCAATAATAATAACCTAAAACAATATAAAAAGAGGCAAAGAATATGTTTGTATTGCTTATATCAGATAAAACTTAAATATAAAATATTTAATCTCATAATGAAATTAACTTTTAAAAATAAGATGTTTTAAATGTATAACATTGACTTGGTCCAACCGAAGGGAAAACAATTCAGCACTCTATCAATATTGAAAATCCACATACATTTTGAGCTATACTTCCTTGTCTTGTGTCATCTGGTACAGATAGCATATATATGTAACAAATTACATTTGAATCAGATTATTCATTGTAACCATGTCTATAATATCAAAAAACTTGACACAGGTTAGAAGCTGGGCTCTGAGATATTTCTATGATGTGACTAAGTTTTATAAAAATGGTTTAACAAAGACTAAATTAAATACCTTATATTGTTGAGAATTAGTAAGTGAATAATTTGCTTTAATATCTTAAACTTTTACCTGGGTACAGAAGCATAATGTTTGTTGAAATCATGTGATAATTAAGATACCCAGAACTTCTTGACTATTCTCTACCTGGTTATTACCTCACAGACTGCTCTCTTGCAAGAAGAGTTGTCAGTAACTACCCCACCAACTAAAGAAAGTTAATTTCTGTTTAAATATGTGTTCTAGAAAGGCAAATGCACTTACTCATTTATATGTCGAGTATACTTTGCCATTTTCCAAAATGTGTTCCATGGAACTTTAATCATACAGGACTAAGCAAAGTCCTATAGGACTGAACAAAGAGGATCACAGGATAAAATAAAATGTGAGATCTATTACATAAACTTACTCTTGAAGTTTAGTTGGACACATTTGCACATTAAAGGCACTGAGGAGTTCTGCAGCAAAGAAACTAGCACAGTTGTGTTTAATTTTATCTTTTCTAAAGTTATCTGGCAATAAAACCTTTTTTTCTTGATACAATAAATTTACCAGTCTGTGTAACATACTCATTGGAAACCCTGTTTAGTCTCCCAAATGTGTTTTCAGGGTCCCAAGGGGATGATAAATGAGATAAAGAATGAGTGGATGCAGAAGCCTTGGTGTTTAGGATATCCAGAGCAGGAAAGGTGAAGCATGTGGGGCAGGATCCAGGAGTCAGGATCCTTGGGATGGGAGTGCAATGGGGAAAGGAGGACCCAGAGGATAAAAAGGACATCACCAAACCATGAGATATTCAGAGAGGAAAGAAAGAGTGCAAAGAAAAAAAAAAACAAGCAAAAAATAATTTCTAATACCACATTTTATCTACTTAGCTAGATTAATAGTGTAAAATTACTAGAGGCAACAGTCACACAGGAATAATAGGCAAAATCCTTGAGGGTAGTCAAAGGGTCAAAGGGTCTCCAAATTGCTCCAGAAGAGGATCTTCTAACTCACCCACAGCACTGTGAGGTTCTAAACAAGTGCTGACCTTGACTTGACATTGCACTCATATGGCCATGGCTCCAGTAGTAGCTGGAGTACTGCACTCTTTTTATCTACTGATTAAGAATCATGGAATTTAAGACTGTGAAGATCTGGAATGGGCAGTAAAGTATATCATATTTAAAGTCTAATTTCTGTAGAAGTGAGGAAACTGAAAAGGGAAAATAAAGAAATGTTTGGCTAAAGGCATTCCATGTGTTTAATGTTGGATCTGTGACTGGTTAAGAATCTAAAATTTGAAATCAGAAGAGCATAGATTTAAATGTAGGGTTTGCCTATTATTAAACATGTAAGCATAGGCAAGTTATTATTCACTCAGGTCTGGGACATTCTTCCTCAAAATGTTTCAAATGAGATAAAATGGGTAAATGGATAGTACACTGTTGCCAGATAGTGAATAATAAATGGCAGCTTGTCATAGTAGTGATTATTATAACAGTGACATCACAGAAGAAAAGAATCATACAAATTGCAAGTTCAACTTGAAGAGGCAAGAGGTTCTTCATTTTGTCTCCTTGTTTCATTTATTTGAGTCACTATCTGTATTAGAGTTCTTCAGAAAACAGAACCAATAGGATATATGCCTATGAATATAAATACAGATTTTTTTATAAATGTGTATTTTGTACATTTTTATAAATTATATATATATATAGAACCAATAGGATGTATGCCTATGAATATAAACACAAATCTTTTTATAAATGTATATTTCATATATTTTTATAAATTATATATATAGAACTAATAGGATGTATGCATATGAATATAAATACAAATCTTTTTATAAATATATATTTTGTATATTTATATACAGAGAGAGAGAGAGAGAGAATATAGAGAGAGAGATTTGTTATAAGAGAGTGGTTCACATGATTGTGGAGGCTAACAAGTCCCAAGACCTACAGAATGAGTCTGCAATTTGGAGACAGAAAAGTCCGTGGTTCTGAGGCCTGAGAACCAGGAGAATGGATAGTACAGTCCTTATCTAGAAGTCTGGCAGGTTCAAGACCCAGCGAGAGCCAGTGTTTCAGTTCAAGTCCAAAGACAGGAAAAAGCCAATAGCTCAGTTTGAAAGCATTCAGGAGAATTCTGTTACTCAGAAGAAAGTCAGTCCTATTTCTTTCTTTTTTCTGTTCAGGCCTCCAACTGATTGAACAGAGGCCCATCCACATTAGGGAGAGCAGTTTGTTTTACTAAGTCTGCCAAATTGAAAGTTAATTCCATCCAAAAACACCCTCACAGAAACATCCAGAACAATATTTGGCTAAATATTGTTCACACTGTGGCCCAGTCAAGTCAACACATAAAATCAACTATCACACTATCTCTCAACTTATAATGAGAAATCATAACAAGTTTCCTATGATTCACATAGACTCAGGAAAGTTGCTCCTTTCTTATCATTTTTTTATTCACTTACCTATCCATCTATCCATCTATCCATTCACATATCAGTTAACAAGATTCACTAATCATCTCTCACTTCTAGGCGCATTTTTGGCCCCTGGATTTAGTGTTTCAAAAACAAAGAGGAAGAAATAAAATGGACTTTTTCAAACATCTGTCAGTGACTTCAGGAACCAAAAGGAAAAATTACTTGAGAGCATTTATGTTTGCCATAGGAATAGAAAATAATCATTGGGTTTGATGAAAGTCTAAAAGGTCATTTCTTCTCTAATTCTCTCTCTAAGGCAGCTTGTAGCACAAAGGCAATGAAATTCAATATAACACTATGTGTAACAACAAACCTACTGTGCAGAATGCCTTTGAAATGAACCTGGACTTCCATATCACAGACATTTCAGGGTGTTAATACAACATATACTCTGCTAAGTATTTTCCCCTAAACATTTATACTATGGCTCATAGTTAATAAATGGAATTTTAGTGTTGCAGAACTTTCTGTAAATTATGCAAATCTTAATCTTTTGTACATATGGATGGGCGCTTCTTGAGTTCACCTTGAATCTCACTCAAACCCTATGAATAATAGCATTTTATTTTGGAAAATGAATGAGAGTGTGCAAATCTAGTGTTAATGTTATAAAAAAAAACTATGCGTTAATTAGAATCAGATCAATTTTACATCCTGACATGTTTCTGCGTGAAGTCCTGGTCAGCTGAACTGTGGGAAAAAAGGATGCTCTGGAATTGATCCCTGTGATTCCATTATAATTGGAGATCGTCCTTGTCATCTGTTATCTGGAACCCTGCAACCACTTCTCTACTGTGACAGCTGGCTTCTTGTAAGGCTCTACCAAGAGCGGGAGGTAGAGGGAGGCTCAAGGCTGGCAGAAGGAGGGACTGACTCCTCCCGGTTTGCTTTTTTGCTTTCTGCCCCTGTCAGTTGTACCAAGCAATGCTTCTTTATTCCAATAGCAGGAGTTCCTTCCCTACCAGCATATTAATTCAGTTTGCAGTTTTTTTCCAGCACTTGCAGTACCAGCTATTTGTGCTTACTGAGAGAAACCAGCACCAGGAGGCCAGTAACTCCTTCTCAGAGATCTGCACCCCAGCCCAGTGAGGCCTCTCCTCCAAGGGCCCCTCTTCAAAACACAGACACCATCCAGAACAATATTTGGCTAAATATTTGGGTACACTGTGGCCCAGCCAAGTCGACACATGAAATTAACTATCACATGATCTCTCAACTTATAATGAGAAAACATAACAAGTTTCCTATGATTCACACAGAATCATGAAAGCTGCTTCATTCTTACCATTTTTTTTCATTCACTTACCTATCCATCTATCCATTCTTGGCTACTGAGCAGCAGCCCCTCCTCAGTGGTCTGAGATTAGCTTTCTCGAAGAGTTTACATTTTAATAATTCTCATATCTTCTCTTTGTTCCCTTACTCTTAGTGGTGGAAGCTGTTTCCTGCAGCTGCTTCCTCCTTGATACTTTAATGTCCTCTTACTGCCTTTTCAAGTTTTTAGTTAACATTGTACCAGGTTTAAAAATCCTCTATATTAAGGCCTCTCAGTTAAAATTAATTACTTGTGTGGTTTTTTTCTCCTGACTGGATCCTGACTTAAAGTTGTACTCATCTAGCAGAAATAACCTGGCATTAGGACTCAGAATATCCACTATCAATACTTAAGTGGGAAAAGGCAGGAACCTGTATGTCTTATGGGGAGGACACCCACAGGGAAGTATGGAATCACTGAAAGAGAAGAAAATGAGAACAATTTGGTGAATATTTTGATATCTTCATTAAGATGGGGCCCAATCAGTAATACTGCCATGAACTCTTCCCTTCCTAGTGCTAGAACATAATGTTTGGTAGTCCCCACCTTAACACGTGAGGAAATAGTGTCCTTTTCCCTTTGACCTTGAAGAAAATTGGGCCACCCAAATGAATTAGGCCTAGCTCATCTTCAATCCATTTCCACTTTTTCTTGCTCTACTCACTTTTCCACTCACACACAGATGCCCAATCCTCTCATGCTTTTCTCATCCTGCCTCCTATCTTTATGTGCTTTCAACTGGCTGTTGGATTGGAGACCACAAAAGCAATTCATTCACAAGTCAGAAGTACCTGCTAATAATATAAATATCATACTAACCCTTTCAGTATTACGTGTAACCTAAAATGGGAAAAGCTTTTATTGGAAGATATATATTTTAACAATTGAATCTGAGCATAAATAATAGGTATATGATCAAGTGGAGCGAATGTTTTAGATAGGAGTTTGAAGAAAGAGTCTTCTTGCCATTTGAAGTCAGATAAAGTTCTGAATGTAGCAAATATTTAACACATACTATGCATAAGCATAGGAAAATTTATCTCCTTATTTACCATAATAAATGGTCTAAGCTCCAAGACATCAGAATTGCTAGGAGAACAGATTTCTGGACTCAACCCTTTAGAGATTAATACAGTGGTTTTTGCAATTTGCAGATTTAATTAATATTCCAAATGATTCTAATTTAAGTAGTCCATGAATTACAGGAGCATAATTATGAAATGAAGACAGAAGAGGGGGACAGACTTTGAAATCAGGAATAGGTTGGGATGAAAATGTTCTTCAGATGTATATTTCTGATCTGAGAGTTTTGCAAAGTGTTCAATGATAATTGTGCCTCTATCAATTTCTCTTCAAATTTCTAATAGCTTTTAAGATTTATAAATACAAACGTGTATATATATGCATGTGTGTATCTGTTGGTGCATAAAGGGTTATGTCTATTGTTTGTCAGAACAGTCTCAAATATTTTAATAATTCCTTTCCTTTTAATAAGATCTAAATGAATCTGTTAATTCTACCAAACCAGTGAATCACTGAGATGTTTGTATATTTGTTTATTAACATTATTTTCAACATTTTAACATTAACATCTCAATCATATTGAAAACTGAGGGAATTTTACCATGGACATTTAAATATGTATCACCCAGACTCCACTATTAACAGTTTAATCTCTTTGTTTCATCAGTTTTTCTCTGCTTCAGCTGAGTGGCTGGAACCACAGACGTGCACCTCTATGCCTGCCTGAATTTTTTATTTTTATTTCTGTAGAGATGGGGTCTTGCTATGTTTCACAGACTTATTGCAAACTCCTGGCCTCAAGCGATTCTCCCACCTCAACTTCCCAAAGTCCTGGGATTACAAGCGTGAGCCACTACAGCTGGCATAAAGTTCTGAATGTAAGAAGCATCTAATATATACTTATCCTGGATAATGATCAAAGGCTAGAATATAAAATCATTGTATTGTCTTCTCATTGCAAGTGGGGAGTGTCACCTCACTCTGCATACTGCGTGCATTCATCTAAAGTCTACCCTGAGTTTTCCCTAACTTTCAAATGAATCACTGAATAGGGACTTCTTAACAACCAGCTTGCAAATCTGACATTAAATAACCTAACTTCCTATTTTGAATATCATCCACCACACAAATATTGAATAAATCCAGTCGAAGGAGAAAAAAAGGTTCATGACTTCTTATCTGGATATAGAATATTGCCAATTGTGTACCTGCCAAGAAAGATGAAAATCTTTGTCCCAAAGATTGTCAGTTGAGGTCAAAAAGCTAGTGACTTCAGGTCGTACACATTTTATTTTCTCCTCTTGAGATACAGTGTTCTATTTATTGTATTGTCAAGAAAGGTGTTAGAGCTTAAAGAATCCAAGAGCTCCTGTAATAGGAGAGAATGATCTTATAGTCTAGGGGTTGGCACTAGACTACACACTAGACTATACTAGGCGGTGTACAGCTATAGAACAAGGTAAACAAGGAGGGGCCAGGGGCGAAGCTGAACAATGAGTGTAACGACTGGGGTGGTAAGCAAGCAAAAGAACAAAATGAAGGACAATTCATGTGCAGAAAAATGTGTGTGGTTGCAAGTTATGGGATGAAGTTGATATCAGAATCCAGAGTACCTAACCATACTTGAACGTATAGGAAAGTCTAGTGCCAAACAGGCTGGTCAAAATAGGTGACAAGGAGTTCTAGTTTGGTAGGACCATAGGAAGTTTCAGAGTCTGACAGTAAAAATGTTCAGGATGACCATTTCAAAATTTAGGCCTACCAAAAAAGAAATAGGTAGAAATTAAGGAACAATAACAACAACAACAACAAAAAAAAACAAGTCTAAAACCGGAATACTATAGCGTAATACCAGTGCTAGGACTACAAACAAGTGTCATACAAATATGGTCTTAATTGATTATCACAAGAAACTTATAAGATTGGTATTCTCATAGTACCCATTTTGCAAGTTAGGAAATGATGTTTACTTAAGTAATTTGGCCACAGTTAAACTTGGTGGCACAGCGTAAATTTGCCTAGATCTGCTCAATACTAAAGACCACATGTTTAACCACTGTGCTATAGTGCTCATTCCCAAAAGCACAACTAGGGTATGACTATATAATTACCAGGACAATTTTCAGCTACCCTCTGCTAATCATGAATGTTGTCTTTTCAGGTGTGGGCAGTGGAATATGATACAGCAGCAACTAGAGTTGCTGCTGATTTTCCAATTGCTGTCTGTGGCAAATGTTTCTAGAAGAGCCCACCAAATCCTAATATTGGGGAAGGCCCAACAATGTCTACAAAAGCACAGTCAGAATTAACGGAGTTGTATTTATAAAATAAACCCTCTTTTAATTCAGAAAAACTGAAAATAGAAAACTGCCAAATAATGAAAGATAACTGTTGAGACATAAGAGCATGCGCTTATTCTATTGATCTAGCAGCTCGAGATTGATAGGAAGATGTTTCCAGACATTTACATAATGGAATATCACCAGAAAATAATAGCAAATCTTTAAAAAGTAGTTTTGAAGTGAACAAAATGGTACAGCCTGGTATTACAAAATAACTAGGTTTAAGTTTCTGACATTGATTTTCTGAAGGAGACAGCCACTTGAAGACACTTTCAGAGTGCTTTGTGTGGAAGTTTTAGAAGAGAAATTTACAATCATCCCCCTAGAAAAAAAGTCTTAGGCTTTTAGTCAGAAATGTCATTGTTAACAGGCTTGATGCAACTTGACCAGCCTGACATGTGCAGTAGCTTATGGTATCTCTACACAGAGTTTGTAATCCCACAAAGGAATCCAGAGTCCTTTAATCCATTATTCCAGACCTGCCACCAAGGAACATGTATTGCTCTACGTTGGTCCGACTCTGGAGCCACATTTTAACATGTTCTTCAGATGACTGGAGGGAGCAAATAAAGACTGAAAACTCTTTGGCCTAATAATCTGATATCCGTGGTTTTTAAAAAATGGTGTTTTTGTTTTTAGATACAGGGTCTCACTCTGTTGCCTAGGCTGGAGTGCAATGGTATGATCACATTTCTGACATATGAATGAAAAAGACAGTCTGAGATTCTTCCAATGAAGCATTCCCGAAGTAGTAGAGAGCCGATGTATAACCTAAGACTTTTGGGAAGAAGCATGAAAAACCACTAAAACAATTTTTATGTACTCTGATGTTTTGTTTCAAGATACATATGCTGTTTTAACATTCTACCCCATCATGTATCTGAATTTGTTTATTCTAAAGTTAGTATTTTATTTGTTGCTTCATTTTTTAAAGTCCACATTTTAGAATATTTAACATTTTAGAAAATAAATTATGTGTGTCTTTTTGACTGACATATTACATATTATAGTCCCCCAGGAGTATATGTACCTGAGTGTGAAGCAAGAATTAAGGTTCTCTTCTTGATTGTTGAAAATAGGACAGAAATTTGAGTTGGATCCTTTGTTCAGCTAGGGTTCAGTAATCCCCACAAAATCTACGGCCATAAATGGAATTCTTAACCCTAACCAGTTGATGTGCAAACATGTTGACTTAATCACTAGGGAAGGAAAGTGAACAAACGTGGATAGATGAATGCAAATCCTGTTCTACCAGAAAAAAGAAACTTCATTTCACATAATCCTCTTCAGAACAGAGCAGACAACGTTTACAATTTTATACACTTAATTTGTAATAAAGTACCTTGTTCATAGCTGACCGCAGTTGATTACTGATTGCTGGTGATTGATTATTGGTGATGGATCAGCAGCATTACTCTCTGAGATGGTTAATACTGAGTGTCAACTTGATTGGATTGCAGGACGCAAAGGATTGATTGTGGGTGTGTCTGTGAGGGTGTTGCCAAAGAGATGAACATTTTAGTCAGTGGTCTCAGAAAGGCAGACCCACTCTTAATCTAAGTGGGCACCATCTAATCAGCCCCAGTGTGACTAGAATATAAAGCAGGCAGAAAAATGTGAAAAGACAAGATTGGCCTAGCCCCAGCCTGTGTCTTTCTTCTGTGCTGGATGCTTCCTGCCCTCAAACATTGGACTCCACGTTCTTCAGTTTTGGGACTCTCTGCCTGGCTCTCCTTTCTCCTCAGCTTGCAGGTGGCCTATTAATAAACTCCCCTTTATATACATATATAAGACTCCCCTTTATATACATATCTATGTATATAAAACTTCCCTTTATACACATATATACATATATAAAACTCCCCTTTATAAGCATATTTATGTGTATATATATATTCCTATTAGTTCTGTCCTGCTAGAGAACCCTGACTAATACACTCTCTCATTTACCATTTTAAAAAAATTATAATATTTCACCTTGATTCCTTCTGTTCTGCTAGATTTATATCACCCATTTAAATAATTTTTATCTTTCAAGGATCAATTCAAGTCCCACATTTTCAAGGAAACATCTAAGTGAGAGTTCTAAAGTTTGTCTAATATTTTCAAAAATAAAAAGCATTTTAGAAAAACAAACTCCAACTCAAGTTGGGTGGTGATAACATCATCAGTGTTACAAATAAAATGTTACTGGCAAACAATGGAGGGGAAAACCAGGTAAAAGAATCTGGAAATGCTTCAATCATGGGTTGATCTTTGAGATGCTATCCTAGAATGATAGGTCGAATGAAAATTTGTGGTAAACATTAAGAATGTGGGGTGAGGAGAAGAAAAAAGCAGGCAAAACAGAGCGACAGAAACCAAACAACAACAACAAAAATCCATCAAGATATTTGGTCCAATAAAGTGAGAGAGAAAACCATCTTTTTTTTTTTCTCTTTCTTAAGACAGAGTCTCACTCTTGTCACCCAAGCTGGAGTGCAGTGACGTGATCTAGGCTCACTGCAACCTTGGCCTGCCGTTTTCAAGCAACTCTCCTGCCTCAGCCTCCTGAGTAGCTGGGATTACAGGTGTGTGCCAGCACACCTGGCTAATTTTTGTATTTTTAGTAGAGATAGGGTTTCACCATGTTGGTCAGACTGATCTCGAACTCCTGACCTCATGATCTGCCTGCTCGGCCTCCCAAAGTGCTGGGATTACAGGCGTGAGCCACCATGTCCAGCTGGAAACCATCATTTTTTGATCATATGGAATTCAGTTAATTTTTAAAACACAACTGATTGGTATTGGTAGGTGATAGTGATATAGTTTGCAGACTCTTGTGACAAAAATACTGATATTCAGAAAGAATAAGGGATGTATATGTCATATCTCAAGAAGTTTTTACAAATTGTAAAACTAAAATATTGACATATGTTCATTTTATACTTTATTATGTATCTCTTATATCTCAAGGGTTTCTAATCAGAACACTGAGAAGATCTTTTCTGGCCCAGGAATTCAATTGGTTAACAGCAATTCTCAATAATCCCATGCTTACTCCACAAAGTCTTCATTTTCTTCTGGGCAGGAAATTGACATAGAGGGCTGGTCATGGACCTCTTAAAATTTCATCAGCAATTATAACTAAAAAGGTAGCTGTCCACAAAAGTTCATGCTACGTTTTTTCCTGGCCATATGGTTGGACTGCTTTTTTTGAGTTTGCAGTGATTTTGTGGGTAAGTTCTGGCCCAAGAGCTCAAGTGGTATTTACAAACAGCCACACTATTGAACAAACCATATATTGAAGACATCAGAGCTTTCATCCAGGTCCCTAATTGACTTAGTGAATAGAGATATCTCCTGATTTGAGACACATACCGTGGACAGTTAAATGAGTAAGAAATCAACTTCTCTATTTTTTAAGCCAGTGAATTGTTTTAAGTCTCTCATTATCACATATTAGGCTTTAACCAATAAAACGATCCTACTTGAAAGAAGACAAAAATATTGTTTTTTGTTTTTTGTTTTTTTCAAAATTTACACTGGACTAGCCAAGGAGAAGAGGCAAATTGAGGTGCTCTCCTAAATAAATGTATCTACATAATTTTCAGGTTAAGTATTAGGTAGATATAAATTATTTATCTATAAGTTTCAATTTCTCCCACTTTAACTTGGTATGTGGGCACCATCTCAACTACAAGGTGAGACATTCAGTAAAGATAACATGACATAGAATAATCTCACAGAAAGGGATTGAGAATATGGAAAGTGACTTAAAGTTGTTTTAATCCTATTATGTGCTTAATTTGACATCATCTCTTCGAATATACCTAGCTGGAAAATTTTTAGTTACTGTTTACTCTCCACTGGTAATAATGAAATAGTTCTTCAGTGATCACCAAAGACTTACCATTAAGAAGTCCTTGTATAATACATTTTCCTGGTCTACTGGTGAATTTCCTTTTGGAAAGTTATATCACGTGATGTTATAGATATTATTTTAAAAAATATTATTCTTAGAGTTATACTTAAGGAGACTTTTTTCCCTGAAATATACAATCATCACCCTCCCTCCCAGCAGGCGGAAAGTTTTTATTAATAAATCTATTATGAGAATCATGACAGAGTAGATGTATTAAAATAAGTATGTTAATTTCCTACCACTTTGGCTTGCATTGTAAGTGAGATCTCCCCTTCTTTTATCTTTAAAATGTGCTGAGGTGAGGTTATCTCTCTTTGACCTTTCTTAAAAACTTTTCCATTAAAAAAAATCAGTTCAAATTTATTTTTTTTATAAAACAGACATGCCTTTCTAATTATTCTGATCTATTTTCCTGTCATTTTCCCCATTGAGAGCTAATCCCTAATTAGAAGTGAAAAAGTCAGTCAGTCGCACTCTGCCTCCTCCCTGGTTTCCTGTGATCTCCTTTTGTAGGTTCCTGGACATGTTTCTGAACCAGTCCTGACAGTGTGAGTGAATGATAATTGGAATATTTAGATGATACCACATTTGAATTGTCCAGGAGCCCATGATGCCTGCGCATCAGGCAAGACCTGTATCAGAAAAGGATAGGTATTTAAAGGAGAGTTTTAAAAGGTGCTATTTACAACAGTATGGCCACAAAATTTAAAATGGCAGCCACAACAAGATAGTGCAGTTTCCCGGAGCTGCCCCAAACAGAATGGCCACTTCTAAGTCTGAAGAGCAAGGAGAGCAGGCAGTTAATAAAATATGGGACTAAAACATAGAAGCTGTACATAAAAGGGCCTCTGATAGGGGTTGTGACTTTTGGTAGAAAAACATTGCCAACTCACTCTAGCCTGTCAAGGAAGGAGCTGAGGAAAAATACTCTGAACTCACATTCAACCCAACCTCCAGTCTCCTACCAGTACCTCCCACTGGACAACCCCAACATGGAGTGAAAGGGTGAAGGAATCCTTTAATGAAGCCCTCATTATCAGACCCCAGGACATACACAGAGCAGGTTGGAGGAGTGTGGAGCGGTAGAAGTGTAGACCACTCTAGAGAAATAGATAGGAGATGCTCAGCCCAGATAGCACAGAAACACAGCACTAGAAATACAAAGATGAATCTATGTATATGCAAAGAAACCTAAGACTAGGCACCAGAGAGAAAAAACCTCTGGAGAGCATACTCTATTTCAGCTGATGGCATTCTTGTTTAAGTGAACCCTCAAAGTGTCTTTGTGAAATATTATTATCTCATTTTACACTATTTCAATCATTTAGCCAAGGTCACAATACCTATGTCACAATTTGAACCAAAGTTAACTGCTTTAAGGTCATTCTGCCTTGCAGATTTAAAGGAGTAAATCAGGCTTAGACAGAGCCAACAAGCTGACAGTAAAGACCAAAATGAACTATAAAAATGAAACAAAAACAAAAACAAAAACAAAGCTGCATGTGGTGGTGCATACCTGTGGTGCCAGCAACTCAAGAAGCTAAGGCGTGAGGATCACTTGAGGCCAGGAGGTTGAGGTTGCAGTGAGCTGTGATTGTGCCATTGCACTCCAGCCTAGGTGACAAAGCAAGACCCTATCTCCAAAAACAACACAAAACAAAAACAAAGCAAACAAAGAAAAAATAAAGACCAAAATGAAAACCAGAGAACACTTTGATTCTTTTTTTTTTTTTTTTTTTTTTGATGGAGTCTAGCTCTGTCGCCCAGGCTGGAGTGCAGTGGTGAGATCTCGGCTGACTGCAGGATCCACCTCCTGGGTACACGCCATTCTCCTGCCTCAGCCTCCCGAGTAGCTGGGACTACAGGCGCCCACCACCACGCCTGGCTAATTTTTTTGTATTTTTAGTAGAGACGCGGTTTCACCGTGTTAGCCAGGATGGTCTCAATCTCCCGACCTCGTGATCCGCCCGCCTCGGCCTCCCAAAGTGCTGGGATTACAGGCGCGTACCACCGTGCCCAGCAGCTTTGATTCTTAGGACACATAGACTTGCGAGAGACTGCAAAAGTAGATAAGACAACAGAAAGTATGTAACATTATCTTTTAGTAAGAAAGTAATCAGCAACACTGAAAGGAAATTTCTTATTCACAGAAAACTCTCATTCTCAGGAGTACAGAGTCTAGACCACTATTTAGAAGACATTTTTATGGCCATAGGATGTCTCCCAGCTACTTTCAAGTCTCCATATGTAAATGGCCAACTATTTTTTTCTATGCCTGATTAAAAGGATAGCTTGAGATTTACTATGCAAGAATGTTTCTTGCTTTATAAGGGAAAAATCTCTACTTTCTACTTACAGTATCAAAATTTGCATTTATATTGCGAATTACAGGAAAGAGTGTTGGAAGCATTACTATAATAAATGAAAAGCATTGCTGCTTGCAATGAGGGTTTCCTAGACACTTCAACATTAGGATTGCAAAAGTAACATTTCTAAAGTGGTGGGTGGTGAACACAGGACAAGAAAGAAGTGCTAGGGCTATTTGAACCTATCATGATTTGGAGGCCTTTGGTTCTAAATTTAGCTATTAATGATACTGCAGTGTTAGAAATTTCAAGGTAGAATCGCAACTCCAGCTCCCAACTCAGTGTATATTAAAAAAGTTACTTCCCTTCTTCAGGTCTCACTTTCTTAATTTGTAAAATAAATTATTTGAATTGTTATGATTCCTTATTATAGTTTCTTGACTATGGCTAGGTTCACACAGTCAGGGATAAATACAAATAAAGGGATTTAATTATGGTGAGATTACCCCTTAGCCCCCCTCTATAGCATCTGTACTTTTTTTGTTGTTTTTTTTTTTTGAGATGGAGTCTCGCTCTGTCACCGAGGTTGGAGTGCAGTGGCTTGATCTTGGCTCACTGCAACCTCTGCCTCCCGGGTTCAAGTGATTCTCTTGCCTCAGCCTCCCAAGTACTGGAATTTTAGGCATGTGCCACTACACCCAACTAATTTTTGTATTTTTAGTATAAATGAGGTTTCACCATATTCGCTAGGCTGGCCTCGAATTCCTGACCTCAAGTGATCCACCTGCCTTGGCCTCCCAAAGTGCTGCGATTACAGGCATGATGTACATATTTTTTAACAATTAAGTTTTTATGAAAATCATATCACGCTTTAAAGATTGAATTCAAGTTCTAATACCTCTAAGTATTTTTCCTTACAGCATTTCTATAGGCATCCATAATTTTTAAAGTATAATTTATATACAGTAATATTCCCCCTTTTTATTGAGCAGTTTCGCAAGTTTTGACAAGTACATATTGTCATGCAACCACTGTTACAATTAAGATATATATGAGATAAGGAAGTTTATAGCTATAAGCACCTACATCAAAAAAGAAGAAAAACTTCAAAATAACAACCTAATAAGGCATCTTAAAGAACTAGAAAAGCAAGAGCAAACTAAACCCAAAATTAGTAGAAGAAAAGAAATAATAAAGATCAGAGAATAAATAAACGAAATTGAAACAAAGGAAACAATGCAAAAGATCAATGAAACAAAAAGTTGGTTTTTGAAAATATAAACAAAATTGGCACATCATTAGCCAGACTAACTAAGGAAAAAAGAGAGGGGATCCAAATAACTAAAATCAGAGATGAAGGAGGCATTACAACCAATACCACGGAAATTCAAAAGAGCATTTGTGGCTTCTGTGAGCAACTATATACCAATAAATTGGAAAAATCAAGAAGAATTGAACAAATTCCTAGACACATACAACCTACCAAGATTGAACTATGAAGAAATCCAAAATCTGAACAGAACAATAACACATAATGAGATTGTAGCAATAAAAAGTCTGCCAGTAAAGAAAATCCAGGACACTGCTGGAATCTACCAAACATTTAAAGAAGAACTAACACAATTGTACCTAAAGTATTCTGAAAAATGGAGGAGGATGGAATACTTCCAAACTCATTCTGCAAGGACAGTATTATATTACTCTGACACCAAAATCAGACAATGACACATCAAAAAAACAAACAAACTACAGGCCAATATGACTGATGGATATTGGAGCAAAATTTTTTCAACAAAATACAAGCAAACTGAATGCAACAATACATTAGAAAGATAATTCATCATGACCTAGTGAGATTTATCCTAGAGATGCAAAGGTGGTTCCATATATGCAAATCAATGTGATATGTCATCTCAACAAAATGAAAAACAAAAATCATATGGTCATTTCAATTGATACTGGGTAGTTATTTGATAAAAATCAACATCCCTTCATGACAAACACCCTGAAAAACTGTGTATAGAGGATCATACCTCAACATAATAAAAGCCCTATATGGCAGACCTGCAGCTAGTATCATAGTGAATGGGGAAAAACTGAAATGGTTTTCCCTAAGATCTAAAACGTAACAATGATGCCCACTTTCACCACTGTTATTCAGCATAGTATTGGAAGTCTTAGATAAAGCAATCAGACAATAGAAGGAAATAAAGGACATCCAAATTAGAAAGGAAAAAGTCTAATTATCCTTAATTGCAAATAGTATGATCTTATACTGGGAAAAAACTATAGATTCCACACACACACACACACAAACACACACACACACACAAACTATTAATTAGAACTGAGAAGTTCAGTAAAGTTTCAGGATATAAAATCAACATACATAAATAACTGACATTTCTATATGCCAACAGAAGGCAATCTTAAAAAGAAATAAAGTTACCTCATTTATAATAGCCACAAATTAAATACCTAGGAATTTACCTAAACAAACTAGTGAAATATTTCTACAATGAAAATTATAAAACATTTATGAAATAAATTGAAGAGGAGACAAAACAATGAAAAGATATTCCATGTTTATGGATGAGAAGAATCAATATTGTTAAAATATGCATACTTCCCAAAGCAATCTACAGATTAAAAGCGATCCCTATCAAAATATCAATGACATTCTTCACAGAATTAGAAAAAACAATTGTAAAACTTATATGGAATCACAAAAGACTCACAATAGCCAAAGTTACCCTAAGTAAAAAAGAACAAAATGGAAGAATCACATTACCTGAATTTAAATTATACTACAGAGCTACAGTAACCAAAAAAGCTTGGTACTGGCATAAAAGTAGACATGTAGACCATTGGAACAAAATAGAGAACCCAGAAACAAATGCATACATCCACAGTGAACTCATTTTTGACGAAGGTGCCAAGAACAAACCCTGAGGAAAGGACAGTCTCTTCAATAAATGATGCTGGAAAAACTTGATATTTATTTGCAGAAGAATGAAACTAGACCCCTATCTCTCATCATATATAAAAACTCAAATGAAAATGGGTTAAATACTTAAATCTAAGACCTCCAACTACTAATAACTAAAAGAAAACATTGGAAAAACTCTCCAGAACATTGGTCTGGGCAGATTTATTGAGTCATACCCCACAAGCACAGGCAATCAAAGCAAAAATGACAAATGGAATAATGTCAAGTTAAAACGCTTCTACACAGCAAAGGGAGCAAACAAAAAAGTGAAGAGACAACCTTTAGAATGCAAGAAGATATTTGCAAACTACTCATGTGACAATGCATTAATAACAAGAATATATAAGGAGCTCAAACAACTCTACTGGAAAAATTCTGATGATTCAATTAAAAAGTGGGCAAAATATCTGAATAGCCATTTCTCAAAAGAAAACACACAAAAGGCAAACAGACTTATGAAAAGGTGCTCAGCATCACTGATCATCAGTAAATGCAAATCAAAACTATAATGAGATATCATCTCACTGCAGTTAAAATGGCTTTTATCCAAAAGATAGGTAACAACAAATGCTGGCAAGAATGTGGAGAAAAGAAAGTTCTCATACACTATTGATGGGAATATAAATTAGTTCAATCACTATGGAGAACAGTTTGGAGGTTTCCCAAGCAATGACAAATAAAGCTACCATACAATCCAGCAATCCCACTGCTGAGAATATACTCCCCAAAAAGGAAATCAGTATATCAAAGAGATATATCCACTCCCATGTTAGTGACAGCCATATTAACAGTAGCCAAGATTTGCGAGCACCTAAGTGTTCATCAGCAGATGAATGAATAAAAAAAAAAATGTGGTATGTATACACAATAGAGTACTATTCAGCCATAAAAAATAATGAGACCCTGTCATTTGCAACATCGATGAAACTGGTGGTCATTACACTAAGTGAAATAAGCCAGGCACAGAACAAGAAATATCACATGTTTTTACTTATTTGTGGGAACTAAAAATTATTAATAAAACAATTGAATTCATAGAGAATAGAAGAGTGTTTACCAGAGGCTGTGAAGGGTAGTGAGAGGGTTGTGGGAGATGGGAGTGAGAATGGTTAATGGGTTAAAAAAAAAAGAAAGAATGAATAAGACCTAATACTTACTAGCACAACAGAGTGACTATAGTCAAAAATAATATAATTATACATTTTAAGATACCTGAAGAAATATTATTGGATTGTTTGTAACACAAAGGATAAATGCTTGAGGTGATGGACACCCCATTTGCCCTAATGTGATTACTATGCATTGCATGCCTGTATCAAAATATCCCACATAACCCATAAAGATATATACCTACTATGTACCCACAAAATAAAAAATATATATGTTTAATTTAATAAAAATATTTACAAGTTTCATCAGCTACAAAAATTTCTTAGTGTCTCTCTCAAGTCAAAATCACTCTCTATTCTAGCCCTTGGAATTCACTGATATGTTTTCTGTACTTACAGTTTTACATAGATTTCAGAATGCCATATAAATGAAATCACACAGTAGGTAGCCATTTGGGTCTGGTTTTCTCCACATTTGAGATTCATCCATATTACAAAATGCATCAATAGTTCATACTTATTTTTTTTTCTGTCTACCTTAAAGATTTGGCTTTTCTTTGTTTTTCACTTATTTAAATACTATGTGCCTGGTATAAATTCCTCTAGGTTTTATTCTGTTTAGTGCTCTCAGTTCTTATATCTGTGGCTGAAGTCTTAAGTTTTGAAAAACTTGTAGCCATTATCTCCTTATATGTGTATTCTGCCCTTTTTTTCCTCTCTGTTCTTCTTGTTGGATTCGAATTACAGGCACTAGAGGTGGTTTTATATTGTCTCATGGCTTCTGGCTGCTCTGATTTGTTCCATCTCCCATTCTTTTTTTTTTTTTTTTTTTTTTTTTTTTTTTTTTTTTTTTTTTTTGCATTGAGTTTCAGTTTTGGATAATTTTTATTGATAAAACTTCAAGTTCATTGATTTCCTCTTTTGCTCCCTCAAAACTACTGATCGATCATGAAAAGCATTTTCTGTGTCTGATATTGTGGATGTTCTTCATTTCTGGTATTTCTACTTTATTTTTTCCTTAGGGTTTCTATCATGATGCTAAGTTCCCCAACTTTCCATACATATTATAAGACTTTTTCACTAGAGGCCTTAAGTATTAATCATAGTTATTGTAAATTCCATCTAATAATTCCAATATGTGTGTTATCTCTGAATGTAGATTGGCTGATGGAAATCTTTCTTTATACCCTCATTTTTTCATTAATGCAATAAATCTCCAAAAATCGAAACTTAAGACCCTTATTATGACCAATTAAAGTCTATGAACATTGAGATTGTTCTGGTGATCAAATTCAGCAATACAAGGCTAATCAAGAACAAGCACTTCTGTTTCTCATGGAGTAGGGCAAAGTCAGGAACATATACATGTTTGGCTGTTGTTTGAAGATAGATTGGGTTGGCATTGATTAAAACTGCGGCTGATGAGAGAAATGACCCCAAACAAGAGTTCTTAAATAGATAACTGTTGTGTTTGGTTATCCCTCTTGTTGAAGTCATGGGAGTTGACATATCCATTCTGATATAGGAATGGATCCTGATGTATTTTCCAAGGCATGGAAAAAAAGGGTTCTTTTTTTTCTTATCTACCTAGTCTCTTTCAGTGCTTTAACAGTAAGGCTGAATACAAGGTATTTTTCTCAAGTCCCTTCTATTTAGAGCAATGAATTTAGAGGACTCCCTACATCTCTGTTCCTTTTTGTTATACATGACTGATGACACTTGTGTGACTTGGGCCACTCTCATGTATGTACCCAAGGTTATCTACAATTTCAGAATTTAGTTCTCCCTTTCTCAATAAGAAAGCCAGAGATTGAGCTAAATGGCATAAATGTAACTGAATCCTCTTATTTCTATAAGATAAAATAAATGTTACAAAATATATTTAAAGAAAATCAACTGCAGAAGAGGGAGATTTTTTGCTCAATGAAGTAAAAGAAAGAAATTTAACTATGTGTTAAATTATAAAAATTTGTTGACTCTTACACATATGAAGATATTATATCTGTATTCCTTATCCTTGGAAAATGTGTTACTAAAATCATTCACTTGTGAGTGACAAATGGTACTTGTTATAGCATTCACATTTACAGATTATCATTTTGAATACTGGTGGCTATGTTCTCATTGAATATATTGTTCATGTTTTGTTTTGTTTTGTTTTCCTTCCCTTTCTTCATCAACTTTCTGTTCTCTTTTGGTTTATATCATTAGGTACAGGAATGTCTTAGTAAAATTTGTACTTTCTGTTTCTTCCCCCTCCCTCTGCCAGCTCTGATAAATAGTTGGCTTAGGAAGAAGATGGCCACAAATTAATATATTGTGGTTTAGGAGTTATTTGTACTCTAAGGAGAATTCTATGTTCTCCTTAGCAGCACCAGGGACTTGAAAATAATCAATTAAAAAAAATAAAGCAATATCTGAGGAAAGTGAATAAGATTTGGCACCATGGAAAAAAAGTAACAATGCTATCAACAGAATGTTAACATAATTAGAGTATATTATTCTAAATCTCAGTATACTTTCAGTGTTTTGTTTCCACTAGCTGAGTTGAATCTCCTATAAATAATTATGTTTTTGCTATATTTTACCTGGGTAAATAATATTTGGACACCATCAGAAAAGAACATAAATTCACCAGTATGGGAAAATCAATGTCAATTAGCCAGTTTGTTGGATTATATTATATAAATCAATAATTCTATTTTAAAGTAGTTGAAAAGGCAATTTCAAAGTGTTGAATTATATAAGCCAAAATTCTATTTTGCATTTTATATTAGACATAGCATCTCTTCATAAATTATTATCCCTGGACCTTATAACAAACTCTGGGGTAGATGTTATTTTGAGTCCTCCCACCTCTGTTCACCATACTAAGGTTTGGGTTAGTAGACAGACCCCACCTCTGCCTGACCTAGACAGAGAGTGCAGCTGAAACATAATATTTTCAGAATGCAAGACTGGGAACTAGTTTTTCTGCTTTAGTCAAGTATCTATGTTCCTAGGATGACTCTAGGAAATTCAAATTGTTCACTAGATTACAGTTTTCTCTAATTCCTATGAGAAAATCATAAACTATAATGACTAGAGTTCTGCCAAGATCCCTGCCCGAGACCAGAATACTAGGCTTTACACCTGGCACCATTACAGTCTCTGTTAAATTTGTTTCTCTAGGTACAATAAACCTGACATCCATAAGCAGACTCTGCCCTCTCTCTTCTCTGGTTTCCAATAGGATAATGTTTGCGGGGAAGCATCCAACCAAAGCTATGATGCTGGCTACGGGAAAGAAGGCCCAAAGAGGTTCAGGGAGTTCCTTAGGTTATACGATAAGGAATAAAAGATACAAAAATGGTAGCCAGGTCTCCTCACTCCAAATACAAGTTCCAGTGGAGCCTTTGTAACATTCTAGTATTGATTTTACCATAGTTAAATACATTAGACATAAAGTATATATACATACATAAAGTAATTATACTCACATGTATTTTATACTGTTAAATTGGCTTTATACTATTATACTTTTTATAAGATCTCTGCAAGACGACCACTATCAAAATTTCACATATAAGTAAACTAAGGCCTGAAGTTAAGTAACTACTTGCACAACTGGTAAATAACAGAACTAGTATTCAAGGCTGTGAAAGCTTTTAATTCAAAGCCGTGCTTTCTAATACACTAGATTTTTTAATGGAGTTTCATGACTTTCAAACACAGTACATTTTTAAACTCGATGACCAAGACTTGTTCATGTTTTTCTTTCTGCCTGAATTGTTCCATGTCTTTTAAAGAAGGTCACTGCTTTTGAATAAATGTGCTACATGATTAAAGGCTTCAAGAAGGGCTTAAATTTGAATTGTAGTTAAAAACAAAGGGCTTTAGTTACTAACCTGATTGAATTAACAAACCCTTACATATAATTTAATATAATGTTAGAGGGAATTGGGGAGAAAAAGTAAAATCAATTTATGAAAAAATGTAGAGTTCACAATGCCCCTACATCGTATGTGAATTATGATAAGCAAGTCATTCAATGCACAATGATTACAGCTGAAAATCACAGGATGGAAACTCATGAAGAAATTCTTCATGATGAAAATGCTTCTGAGAACACTGAATAATGAAAGACTACATTAAACAATCTAAGGACTATGTATTGGCCTTATGAAGTATCACAAATTCTGGATCAGAGACATCTAAATTTTATGTCTACTCTATCAATCAGATCTTCACTTCTCAGCTAATGGGTTCTGAGACATTGATATGGTATGATCGAATGCAAGGAGTTACCAAATATCTTCCTTATGAAAGTCAAAATACCAAAAGTCACAAGTTATTTCCTTTTTATCTCTTCTTACGGAAATGAGAAGATTCAGTTACACCTATAACGTCTAGCTCAATCCCTGGCTTCCCATTGAAAAAGGAAGAACTATACTCTGGAATTGTAGATAATTTTAGGCACATATATGAAAGGGGCCCAAGTCACACAATTGTCATCGGTCATGTATGACAAAGGGGAACAGAGATGTAGAGATTCCTCTAAATTCATTGCTCTAAATAGAAGGAATTTGAGAAAGATACCAGGTATTCAGCCTTACTACTAAAGCATTGAAAGAGACTAGACAGGTGAGAAGAAAAGGAACACATTTTTTCCATGACTTGGAAAATGCACCAGCATCCATTCCTCTATAAGAATGGACATGTCAACTCCCATGACTTGAAGAACAGGGATAACCAAGCAAAGCAGTTATCTTTTTAAAAACTCTTGTTTGGGGTCATTTCTCTCATCAGTTTCAGTTTTAATCAATGCCAACCCAAGCTATCTGCAAACAAGAACCAAACAGGTATATCTTTCCTGACATTGCCCTGCATCATGGGAAAGAGAAGTGCCTGTTCTTCATTAACCTTGTGTTGCTGCATTGGATCACAGAGCAATCTCAATGTCCATAGACTCTAATGGGCCAGAATAAGGGGCTTACACTTTTTCCCCCCCATTTGGAGCTCTGTTACATCAAAGAATAAAAGTTTAGAGGAAGAAAAAAGTTTTTCTCCAGAAGAAACAAATAATTTTAGAAAATTGGGACATTTTCATGCTGAAGAAAAATTACAAATTTTTCATATATATGTTAATGAATGTTTTAGAAGAATGCCTGAGTGCATTGTAGGTAAGTAAGGAAACACTTTAAGGAAGAAAATTAGTAACAGTTTAGTGCACTAAATGTTGCCCACCAATCTGAAAGAGTTGATGCTAATGCTAACATATTCCCCAGTAAGATTATTTTAATTAAATATTCTCTGACAATGCAAAGCTATATGCCTGTATTCTTTATTTAGTACCTGCAACTACCAAATCTCCCAAATAGAGTTACTTTCATTATTTACACAATTTAAGTGGAATTACTTTGTTATGAAACGTAAGAGGGGACCAATTTGTTTAGTTGCATCATCATTTTGTGACAATGAATTTACTTTTAGAAATTGTATTTCCAGTATCTTAGAATAGAGATACAACTCTCATAACGCAGCACTTCCAAAACGAGTATTTCAGCAAAAGGAAGTGTTCAAAGGAAAAACAGGAAAGTGGGATGCATAAACCCCATTTCACCTTTTGATTCTCCAAATATCTTGATTTCTATGACTTACTTGTTTTAAGCAGAGTTTTGGAAGTTCAACTAGTCGGTTAACTAGGCTGATGAGAGATAAAAAATGTATAATAGAAATGGAAGTTTAATAAGTACAGCCTGGTGGTAGGATGAAAACTGCAAAGAGTTCATTATCCCTTCTCTCTACTCACATTGTGGTCCACATGGTCAAGCAATATTTACAGGTCTCTGACTATCCCATAAGTAAAAACCAGAGAAAGTACTTACATTATGGAAGATTTCACGATATGCAAAGCATTGTAACCAGACATCATTACCATAAATTTTCACTTGGAAATTTTCTATCAGAGCCTTTGTCTACAAAATGAAAACATAGTGACTATAACCGACGTTGTGGAAAGCAAAGACATTCTAATGGAGAGTAAAGAAATTGCCATCAAGACCCTTATGGGTCTGGTGAAACTTGTATATATTTTAACTGCGCTTGTTTTAATGAGCTCAGTTCTAGATGGTGTGTGATCTCCTAATCAGTCATTTCTAACACCTCACTTCCAAGTCCCTGTACAGTAAATTGTATCTTCCTCTATGTTCCTGTTGGACTATATTCATATAGATACTGTTGCATCTGTCCAACTCTATTAGCAATTTAAGTATGTGGGCATGTAAATTATGAGCAAATGGAATATAAATACTATTGTTATTGATCATTGTATTTCCCATCAGTCCAAACCATATCAAGAGTTAAATCAAACTCTGAGAGGACTCAAGAAACTTATAGCCTATTGAGGGAGGCAGAAACATAAGGATATGATAAAGCAGGATAAGGGAAATAAGGAAGATAAGTTTTAAATATTATGGGAACATAAAACGGGCAACATTAGCCAGGCGCAGTGGCTCATGCCTGTAATCCCAGCACTTTGGGAGGCCGAGGCGGGTGGATCACTTGAGGTTAGGAGTTTGAGACCAGCCTGACCAACATGATGAAACTCCGTCTCTACTAAAAATACAAAAATTAGCTGGGCATGATGGCGTGTGCCTGTAATGTCAGCTACTCAGGAGGCTGAGGCAGGAGAATCACTTGAACCTGGGAGGCGGAGGTTTGTGAGCTGAGATCTGCCATTGCACTCCAGCCTGGGCGACAGAGTGAGACTCCATCTTCACACAAAAAAAGGGAGGTGGGGGCAACAACATCCAGCCTCAGCCTCAGATAGTTAAAGGAGGCTTCTTGGAGAAGGAAGCATTGGACTATTTTATAAACTAGTAGATCAGTCTAACTAGATTGCTAGTAGGCGAATAGTCATTCTATGTGAAAGAAAAAGCACAACAGGATGCATATAAGAAAATAAATATCTCAGTGAGGCCATATTATATTGAAAAGCCAAGTGGCGAGAAATGAGGCCATGCATCATCAGATTGGGGGCACATGACGGAAGTGGCTGAAGGACTTGTTAAAATAACTTAGACTTTATACTTTATTAACAGCCAGGTATGGAGAAATTTTCAAAAGGAAGATAAATTGTCATATTTATATAGCAACATGCTACTATTTTGTGTGAAGGATAAATTTGAAGTGAATAACACTAGACACCAGGAGCCTGACTGATCTTAATAATGGTTTCAATAATTCATGTAAGAAATTGTAGGGCCTGAAGTTATGTGATAATGGAGGTGAGGAGACAGAAGCATGCTTGGTTCTCTACTTTGGCTTTGCATTAGAATACTAAAAAGCTTTTACATATCCTGAAATTCAGCACCCACCCCCCAACCATTTAAATCAAAATTTAAACTGAATCACTGGTACATTTTAAAGTTGTCCAGGGGATTCCAATGGGCAGTCAAGGTTGTGAACTCTTGAACTAAAGACATTTTTAGGTGACCGAATGAACAGGTTTTGGTGCTTGATTAATAGGGCAGGTAAAGAGATGCAGGTGTTAAGTATGAAACCCAGGTTTCTAGCTTAGGAGACTGGGTAAATGCTGGTACTAAATAAGGAATAGAGGAAGAGAAAGGCTACACACATCTATCTAGAAGGTTTACACACATCTATCTGAAGTGTCTACAGAGCATACAGGTACGTTTGATCATTAGTTGGTTATATATCAAGAAAGAGAAGAGGTCTGGGCTAAAAGTTTACAGGTGAACAGCAAGGGTCTTCTAGAGCAAAGGCACTATATTGTACAGAAAAGCAGAAAGAGACTTGAACCTGCTGAAAACTTTCAAGAGGTGTGCAGTAACAACTGAAAGAACTACAACTGAGTATGAAAAGGCAACACTAATTACATTCTCTCTGAGCCAAGCAGAGAACATTTATAGAAGGTTGTGGCAAGCGCAGAGTTCAAGAATTACACAAACACAGCTACAGGTGTTAATGATTGGTTAGATTTAGTTGTAGAAGTGTGGCTATCAGAGTGTGTCTGTTAGTGGCTGGCAGTCTTTCAGAGGCGATTAGTGAAGCAGCTGTCATTCTTTGACGAAATGGGTTTCTAGCCCATTCTGGTGGTAACTTGTTACTAATACAACTAAAAAATTAGTTCTTGCCCCAAAAAACAACAGTTAGCTGCTTGTTGGCATTTGTTACTGAATATTTGTTTCCTATTATATTAATTTAAGCATTGATTTTATTATTTCTTTCTATTCTCTTTAGAGATATTTTGTTGTTTCTTATTGTCTAAAGTTGATGTTTCAGATCTCTTTTCAGCCTTTTTTCTTTAAAACTAGAAGCATTTAAGACTATAAATATTCCTATAATTATCACTTTAGTGCTGTCCCACATTTTATTTGCTTTTTAAAAAGACCTTTGAAGATGTTTATTCTTTCATTAACTCAGATTTTTTGAGGTCCAATTTGTAGTCAGTAATAGTCACCTTTTGTAGGTGCGTAAGTTAATTTTTGACAAATATACTGTCATATATATTCACCAAAACTAATATGTAGACTATTTCTTTAAGCATCTCTTTTATGTCTTGATACATATTATGTTTTCTAATGTGAGAGTCTTCATTAGAGTCATTAAATAAACATGTCTTTTGTATCTAATTCCACAGTCTATTCCCCATGGCCCCTTGATCTTTTATTATGTTTCTTTGTTTTCTTCTGTTTGTGTTTTGTTCCTTTTAACTCTGAGCAAATGTTCCTCAAAAATTCTTTGTGGAAATTCTTTGATACTTTTATTAAAATTGTGTTCCTTCAAACAGTAATTTGCTCTGCTTCTGATGGTTATCTGTGGTCACTACCAGCCTGTGAGCACTTTCAATTAAGTTATCTTCTTGAGTTTTTTTGAAATACATTGGTAGCGTATGTTCAGGCCATAAACCTATATAGGGAACATTCTAGCATCGTTCCCCTTCTCAATTCATCAAGATCAAGAAAAACTAGTTTTCTTAGCATTTGCCCATTTATTTCTTTTTCATCTTTCAGCTTTTGCAGTAGTCTTCTACTAAACTTCCATCATAGTTGCTTCCAATCACTTGCCTCCCATGCAACTGTTGAAGTGGAACCACTGCATCACAAAGTGAAAGCTGGCTTTGGTATTCATTTTCATAAGTCCTTGCTTTTACTTTGTTTTGGCTTCTGCAAATGTCAGCTCAGTAATGGATTTATAATTATTGTTTTAATAGTTCTTCCACATTCATAGTTTGTTTTAATCAAGAGTGCCATTTAGAGTGTCTATTACACTACACTGTGGGAAATAGAAACGAGCTTGTGTATTTTGAAAATGATCCCAGGAAAGTCTATATGTACACCAAAATTTGAACACCACTAAACTAAATCTCATAAAAGTTATTACTGTCTGTATGCAGAGTATGTAGGGTAGCAAGAATCTGAGCAGAAAAATGAAAAACCAATTCTAAAACATAAATGTTAAAATAAAAAAGAATGAAGCAGTCATTTAGGTAAATTCAACCCAAATCAATTAGTCATGAATACAGAGACTAGCCACTCTTCACTCCTTTACTGTGCTGAAGAGGTTCAAAAAAAGTACAATCACAATTTCTGCATGATATGACTAATAATCACAAAACTATTAGACTTAAAGAAATATGTTAATGGTCATATATCAAAAGAGTTAATGGGCTACTATAACTGTAAACACAGAGAAGGTATAGTTGCTGCAAGTAATTCTTTAGAAAAAGCTAGACTTGAACTAGGTATCACAAGGTGAATATATGGAGATGGAGAAGGAGTAATGTGATTCCAGGTAAGGGCAAAAATGTGATGAAAATCTCAGAGGTAAGAATGAACATAGAAAATCCAGGCTGGAGTGAAGAGATTGATCAGCCAGGCTAATAGAGTAGCACAGTGACAGCCCATATGGAATGTGAATATGGTGTCAGAGAAACTGAACTCAACTCCCGGCTTAACTAGCATTATTACACACAGATGAGAAGATTCTTACTGTTTGATTGGGAGTAAGTAGTCTTGAACAACTAGTTAAATTATTTAATCTTAATTTTAAGTATTAACAGACATAACTCTTTAAGCAAGGAAGAGACCGAAAGCAGGAAAACTAACTCAGAGGGAAGACGAGAGGTATTCTGAGATATGCTGGGCTCAAGTAAGTATCATAAAAGTGATTCCCAGGTAACATCTCATTCCAGAATATTTCAAATTTACTAATAATGACAAATCCTATTCTGATGTATATTATAGCTGACATTTAAATGCTATTTTTTGTCCAACCCAAGGAAGACTCAAAAAGGATTAATGTTTAAAAAAAATTCCCCTTGATTGTAAGATTTCCTAGTGTATATATTACATGAGATGGGCTCCAGCTACGACAAGACAATGACATGGATATAATATATTCTTGTAAATGTGTGCACAGTGCTATTTATTGACACTAGTGCTATAATAAACCTGTTGGCAAACTCACAACAAAGTATGTATGATTCTTGTGAAATACTAACATAGATTTTATGTTCATCATCTTTATATATGTGATATTTTTCCATTGTATGTGTTAACTAAATGCTAGATTAATACAGATATTTCCATCCTACTGGAAAACAGTATTTTTAATGCTCCCTGATTATTGCTACCCTTCCTTTAGTCAACAAAGAAGAGAGTTGGAGAGTGCTGCTGTGATTACCATCAGTTTATTAAACAATTAAGATGTCAGGTTCTTCACATACATGAATTAATATTAACAATGATAGAAACACTACCAGTAAATACACTTGCATTCCCAATCTTGAAACTAGATGGCAGAGTTTAGGTAACTTGCTCAATTCTGCACAGTGTAACAGAGAATGGTTTGGGCAAATGTCAGATTTTTCAGCCTACACTACTCAACCAACCAATCATGACATTTTATAGCGACTGAACCTCTAACTCAGGAGTGCAATGGAAACATACTTCATGAGTATAAATTATTATATGTGAAGACTGAAAAGCAGAAAGCCATTTGTGTGTGTGTGAGAGATTATGGTTATGTAATATCTGTATTATATACAGTAATATACATCACACACATATATATGTATATATAGGATATATATGATATATAGTATATATAGAGGATATACATGTATATCCTATATATACATATATATGTGTGTGTCAGGGCTCAGAACATTATACCTTTGCATAATGAGTAATTTAAGCTGAAAGAAACTGAGAAAACTGCAGAAGCAAGCAGGTCATTCTCTTTTCCTCCCCCCATGAAGATGCTCATGTGACAGTTGTTCTGTCCTATATCTGGAGGGAAACAATGACGCACACAGACGCTAAGAAGAATCTGAACAAACAAGCCTTGCTAAGTTTCCCTGGTTTACTACTATTAAATTATACCCCTCTGACCTCCAAACACACTTTTGTGTGACTGTCCATAAAGATACAGTTTTCCCTGAGTCTCTGGGTCTACATTTTTAAAGGTTCCCGTGTCACCTAAAGCTCTTTTTTAAATAAAACATTGTGCTTTTCTTTTGTTAATCCACCTTTTGTTTTAGGGGTCTCAGTAACAGGTTTGGAAAAGATATTATTCTCCCCTACACATATATAATATATATAGATATGCTTTAAATATATATATGTATATATGAACACCCATACATATGGATGTATACACACACATAGGTTAGAGGAGGGCTGAAAAGGTATTTAGAGATATCTTATTTGTAGCACAAAATAAAATATTTTACCGATATTGAGAGGCAGACTACAGTGCCAGCAAAACCACTACCACCTGTGGTCTATCTTGCTTCTTGCTACTTGTCAGAGAATTCTTAGTTACCCACACCAAACCTCTGTTGTTCTTTATCTTTACTCCTTTTATCCCCCATGAAACAAAGGTTTCTGAGCTGCATTCCATGAAACTAAGGTGGGTGGGCTGCTGAGAAGAGTATATGAACAGGAAGTTTCAGCAGATGGGCTGGTGGGCCTCCACCACCCTTCCCTCATAGAAACAGAACAGCTTCATTTTATTTATAAAGATATTGAGATGCTGAACAATATTTTAGTTTTTTAAAAAGTCTGATGCTAAAATTAGTTTAAAAACATCTGTGCCAGTAGATGGCGAGTGGAAATTGATTAATCAGATACAGTAAACACTATTGATTTTAGTGCCTTAAAGTTTAAGGGTATTATTAAAATGATTTTCAAATTGCCAAGACAGGCTGAATCAAGCCCTGGAGACAGCCATATATGTTACCGAAAATAAGGTTGGCTGATGCAAGGGCAGACAGTTGGTATTCCTTGATTTAGCTCTTAAACTTCCTTTGTGCTCAATTTTCTGGCTCCACTCCTGATTGATAGTTACCTCACCAGATACCTTGTTTCTCCGGAGTATGAATATGGCTCTTTCCCTTGGCACTATACTTCCATGAAAGATAACCTCGTAAATCACTACACATTACTTTGAAATGTTTGATAATATTAGTCCTACTTTATCTTTGAATACATATCACATACACACGATATAATAGCAAAAGGTACAAGAAAGTGTGAAATAAAAAGTAAGTTTCCCTTTCAACTGGATCTCTCAGCAACTGAGTTTCCTTTTCAGGGAGCTGCCACCAGTCAGATTCTTGTGCCTTTGTGCAGACATTCTCTGCATGTGGACAGGGGGACATGTATGTTATTTTTTCTCTTTTAACAAACACTCAACAAACTCTTCTGTACTTTGCTTTTGTCACTTAGTGTGTGTTTTGACGGTACGTATTTGTTATATATCCATACATAATGGTGTCCCTCATTTTCTTTGTAATGCAAACTCTTCTATTATATAAATGTTATATAATGTATTTAACCAATCCTATTATTTAGAATTTTTAAAAATATTGTGCTATTACAAATATAAAGCTGCAATGAATATATGGACATATTTAGAATCAAATATCGATAGATATTGCCAAATTATTGCCATAAAATAGTATCATTTTATATGCCTAGAAAAAGTATGAATGCCTGCTTTCCATACCCTCACCAACACAATGTGTTTATAAGCATTTTAATTTTTGCTAATTGATAAAAATTATTTCATAATTTTAACTTTTATTTATCTTATTATGAAGGAGTTTGAGTTTCAGCAACTTTTCATGTTCTTAAGGGCCCTCTCTATTTGCATTTCTCTGACTTATCTAAATTTTCCTCTTTTAACTTGGGTTACTCTTTTGTGTTCTTATTAATTTATAGAAAACTTTTGCATAATAGGAAAATTAACCAATTTCATATTATATGAATTAAAAGTTTAAATTTTGTTTCTGATGTTTTTGTGTATTTTTTATGTGCTGTGTAGAATAATTTAGAATTATGTAATCAAATTCATTTTTATGACTTGTTTTATTCCATAATTTAAAAGAACTTTTCAATATAAAAAATTTTTTGAAATTTTCTTCTAAGTTTTATTTTTCATGCTTAAGTCTTTCATGCATCTGAAATTTATTTTCATGTACATTGTGAAGAAAGAATATTTTTAGTTGGCTAAAGTCTTTAATGCATCTGAAATTTATTTTCATGTAAATTATGAAGAAATAATATTTTTAGTTGACAAACCAATTGTCCCAAATTTATTAATCTTCTATTTTTTCACCTATGATCACAAATTTAAACTTTATTATAAACAAAATGCCTCTATATATTTTATCTTCTATGTCTGCACTTTGGGGACTTCCATTGAACTCTTAATGTGCTAACTCCTCATTGTTTAAATTAGAAGATATAGTTTAATATCTAATAGGACTATCCCCCATTATACCTTTTTCAAAAAAGTTGTGGGGTTTAAATTGTTTTTGCTTTTTTTAATACAAAGTTTTAAATGATCCAGTCCAATTAGTATTGTTGTTTTTACAAAATCATATTAATTTTATAGATTTGATTTGTGGAAAACTGACATCTTCATGATATTGAACATTCCTAATCAAAAGCATGATATATTTTTTTCTATTTCAAATCGCCTTTTAAATCCTTCAGCAACATTTGAGTTTTTTTCTTTTTTTTTTTTTTTGAGACGGAGTCTTGCTCTGTCACCCAGGCCGGAGTGCAGTGGCATGATCTTGGCTCACTGCAACCTCCACCTCCTGGGTTCAAGCCATGCTCCTCCCTCAGCCTCCCCAGTAGCTGGGCTTACAGGCGTGCACCACCACACCCAGCTAATTTTTGTATTTTTAGTAGAGACCATGTTTCACCATGTTGGCCAGGCTGGTCTCGAACTCTTGACTTAAAGTGATCCGCCCTCCTCGGCCTCCAAAAGTGCTGGGATTACACGCATCAGCCACCATGCCCAGTCTGAATTTTTTCTTTATATATTCAGCACATAAGTTCACAGGTAGTCTGTTCATTTATTTAATTTTTTAATTGTTTTGGTAAATGAGAACTTTTATTCCATTACATGGTCTATCTGGATGTTTCTATTACATGGTTTTAAAGGACTTCCCTTCAGGATATTTAAGTAGAAACAATGTAATATATACTTAATATATACTGAATCTGTGTGTGTGTGTGTGTATGTGTATGTGTGTGTGTGCATGATATAAGTTAATTTTAATGCTTACCATAGGGTTGGTTAATTAGTTTTTAAAGATGCTAGTTTATCAGAAATATAAACTCAAAAATATTACTTGATCACTTCAAATACTGTTATTGAAATGTATACCAGAAGATTTACTGACTATTAAGATAGATGTCAGAAATATATGTTACCTATTATAATTAGGCTAATAGAGTTTAAGGTATGTGATAAGGCTGAAACCTTAAGGTTCCTGAAGGAACCCCACTGCCTTAGCAAAAATGAGGTTGAATATCCCAGGAAAAGCAAGCCCTGTTTCCCAAAGCTTGGTAGCAGCACCTAAGATATGGAGTCTTACTTCATTTGTGTTTCTCCACTTCACTTATCAACCCATGGGATGACCCAACTGACTTGCCCACCTATCAGAATGCCATTATGTCCACCTCAGACTAAGTCTTTTAAGTTAGATATTGGTCAGACTATATCTTGCCTTGAGATACAAGAACTAGTTATTTGACCAGTTTTGAATGCTTGATAGTAACATTTGTACCTGTCAGAATTTGATCGAAGTCCTAATTTTGTTATTAGATACAATGCACTAACAGGAACTCTTCCAGGCTTGTGCCCCAATGATCTTGCACTCTTCCACACAGGCAACACAGGGAAGGCTTAATCACAGCTGATCTCGCAGGATGCCCTTTGATTCTCCTGGAATGTAAAGCATGAGGGTCCTACGAGGAGTTGGTATGAGCCCACTTCTCACCTACTGTCTATCCCATAGAAACCACCTCTGAGATAGTTTTCATCTCCTAGGTTCTGATAAGGTATGAGAATTTTTGGCTTGCCTTCTCCTTTCGGGTCTAGCTGCACACTGTGACACTGGTTAGCAACAGTATATATTTAGCTCCTCAACAGCAGGGTGCCCCACCACTCCTGTTGCATTGCCATCTGCCTCCTTTGTTTTGGTGTTGTCCCTGTTCTGCTATTGGGACAAAGGATGCAGTGGGACATCACCTTTATTATTCTTGATTTTACTGTCCATGTAAGTAATACAACGTCTGCAAGTTAAAAGGGCTCCTTGCCCCTTTCACGTCGACATCTGTCAGACTTATTGGACAGTTTTCTGGGGAATAAAGGTTTAACCTCCATATACCTCTAATAATTGGAGACTTACTGTCATTTTCCTGAAGTCTGATACTTGTTGGTATCAGACTTTAGATACAATTTTATCCAAGATTGTTCTAGGTCATAAGAGTGGTATATGTGAAAGGTGTTGACTTTTGTACATGTTTTAATCTTAACACTTAATTAAATTATTTTAACATTTATAATAGAGTTTAGTTTTTTCTTGGGTTTTCTAGTTTCTGTTACTTTGAGATGACACTGTACTTCCTATTAAACACCATCTTTAACTAGTCAGCCTATGTACAGTTAATTCTCATTAATCTTAGTGGTTATGTTTTTGTAAAGTTACATGGATCACCAATAGTAAATACAAATCCTTTGCTCCTAGGGGAAAATTATATATATGTGTATATACATACATATACATATATACACACACATATATGTATACACATATGTATACATATATGTGTGTACATATACATATATATGTATACATATATGTGTGTATATATACACCTGTTACATTAAATAATTAGATATTATATGCAATCATAAGGAATAATTAAAACAATTATACATTTATCTCACAAAGATTATAATCTTAAATTTTAGAAACTACTCATCTTAGAGAGATTTCGTTTCTTTTATTTTACAAAAGATAAAATGAGATTCAGAGCATTAAGTGACTTTCCTGAGGCTGCCCCAGTAGCAGATGCCACAGGTGGGATTCAGCTGGAGCTTCTGGTACCACACTACACCGCTCCTCCTGTCTTTATCCTCTTGTCATCACTGTAAGGGAGCTGAAACACAATTAGGGTGTTACTTTGTTTGATCTCATCTGGGAAAGGAAGAAATTAGTGACTCAATTTTTTTTATCACTTTCATATGTCCTTGAATGATGGCAAAAGTGCTATGAATATTCATTACAAAGACATTTTAGTGAGTAGGCAAATTTGTAAGTATGGACATGAGTTCTGGTTTCAAGCAGCATGATACTCTTCACATACAGGGAGAGGATTAATGGTTAAAGTCCATCGGAAGAAGAAACTCAATTCTGGATTTGGTCAGATACACTTGGATATTGACACTGTGGAAATTTTAGCTCTAGAATATTCGTAGCTCATTGCCAAACTGACAAGCTGAAAATCTAGAACAAAATCATAGTATTTCATTAATTCAGTAGTGTTTTTTACAAGAATTGATGAGGGGAAAGGAATGGTATTGCAAAGGACAAAAGCCAGATATTGTATAGTGTAATGTGACTCACACTAGAAAAATATTGAAATAAAGCCATAAAAATAATGTTAAAATTCAACAAGAGGAAAATAAAGTGATAAATGTGTATACTGCATTATATGCTGAACTGCAATCTAAAAACTTAAGAGAACATTTTTTCAACATTTCAAATGAATACAAGTTGTCTAATGGTCAATTATAGTTATCAATGACTTTAAATGTTTCTAGCTCCTCCCAAACACAGTTTTATCATTAAGTCTGCCATTCATAGGCAGAGATAATCTATGAGGTCTCAGATATATATTATAATTATAGACCCCTTGTGGGGCTGTTAGAAGATATTTTAATGGTTTAAACTCTACTTCTTAAAAGGGGTAACTGCTTCACAAATAATAGTCTGAGTTCATTTGATTAACTTAGTCTCTCATGCTGGGTTTCAGAGACTAGAATCTAAAACTGTTAGAATATAGTTAGCAGAAGTAGATTTTAATGTAATTGAGATATATTAATATTGAGCCATGAGTAAACACTCAGTTGAAACTTTAGTTAGCCAAGAAGGCAACATAAGAATACTTTGACAGTATTATGACAAATTTCAGGAATGTCCTTTCGTTTACTCCAGCATATTCCCTAGGATCACGGTATAGTAAATGACAACACTACTTATCTTCATTTCTAGGCTCCAAGACTATTCACTTTTGGCAATTATCTTCAAGTCAGTGCCTATGAGAAACCCTGTATCCCTGTATTTTATGACTTTTTTTTCTACTTTAAGTTCTGGGACACATGTGCAGAATGTGCAGGTTTATGCTCTCCCTCCACTTGCCCTCAACTCCCGACAGGCCACAGTGTGTGTTGTTCCCCTCCCTGTGTCCATGTGGTCTCATTGTTTAACTTCCACTTATGGGTGAGAACATGCAGTATTTTGTTTTCTGTTCCTGTGTTAGTTTGCTGGGGATGAGGGCTTCCAGCTTCATCCATGTCCCTGCAAAGGACACTATTTCATTCTTTCTTATGGCTATATAGTATTCAATGGTGTATATGTGCCACATTTTCTTTATCCAGCTTATCACATGATGGGCATTTGGGTTGGTTCCAAGTCTTTGCTGTTGTAAATAGTGCTGCAATAAACATATGTGTGTATGTGTCTTTTTAGTAGAATGATTTATATTCCTTTGGGCATATACCCAGTAATGGCATCGCTGGGTCAAATGGTATTTCTGGTTCTAGATCCTTGAGGAATTGCCACGCTGTCTTCCACAATGGTTGAACTAATTTACATTCCCACCAACAGTGTAAAAGTGTTCCTATTTCTCCACAGCCTTGCCAGCATCTATTGTTTCCTGAGTTTTTAATAATTGCCATTCTGACTGGCGTGAGATGGTACCCTATTGTGGTTTTGATTTGTATTTCTCTAATGATCAGTGATGATGAGCTTTTTTTCATGTTTGTTGGCTACATAAATGTATTCTTTTGAGAAGTGTCTGTTCATATCTTTTGCCCACTTTTTGATGGGGTCTTTTATTTTTTATTTTTTTCTTGTAAACTTGTTTGTTTCTTGTAGATTCTGGAGATTAGACCTCTGTCAGATGGGTAGATTGCAAAAATTTCCTCCCATTCTGTAGGTTGCCTGTTCCCTCTGATACTAGTTTCTTTTGCTGTGCTGAAGCTCTTTAGTTTAATTAGATCCCATTTGTCAATTTTGGCTTTTGTTGCAGTTGCTTTTGGTGTTTTAATCATGAAGTCTTTGACCATGCCTATGGCCTGAATGGTATTGTCTAGGTTTTCTTCTAGGGTTTTTATGGTTTTGGGTCTCACGTTTAAGTCTTTAATCCATCATGAGTTAATTTTTTTATAAGGTATAAGAAGGAGTCCAGTTTCAGTTTTCTGCATATAGCTAGCCAGTTTTCCCAGCATAATTTATTAAATATGGAATCTTTCCCCATTGCGTGTTCTTGTCACGTTTGTCAAAGATCAAATGGTTGTAGATGAGTGGTGTTATTTCTGAGGTCTCAGTTTTGTTCCATTGGTCTATATGTGTGTTTTAGTACCAGTACCATGCTGTTTTGTTTACTGTAGCCTTGTAGTACAGTTTGAAGTCAGGTAGCGTGATGCCTCCAGCTTTGTTCTTTTTACTTAGGATTGCCTGGGCTATACAGGCTCTTTTTTGGTTCCATATGAAATTTAAAGTAATTTTTTTTAATTCTGTGAAGAAAGTCAATAGTAGTTTAGTGGAAAGAGCATTGAATCCATACATTACTTTGGGAAGTATAGCCATTTTCACAATAAAGATTCTTCCTATCCATGAGCATGGAATGTTTTTCCATTTGTGTCCTCTCTTACTTCCTTGAGCAGTGGTTTGTAGTTCTCTTTGAAGAGTCCCTTGTAAGCTGCATTCCTAGGTATTTTATTCTTTTTTGTAGCAATTGTGAATGGGATTTCATTCATGATTTGGCTCTCTACTTGTCTATTGTTGGTGTATAGGAATGCTTGTGATTTTCACACTTGATTTTGTATCCTGAAACTATACTGAAGCAGCTTATCAGCTTAAGGGGTTTTTGGGCTGAGATGATGGGGTTTTCCATATATAGAATCATGTTGTCTGCAAACAGAGACAATTTGACTGCCTCTCTTCCCATCTGAACACTCTTTATTTCTTTCTTTTGCCTGATTGCCCTGGCCAGAACTTCCAATACTACATTGAACAGGAATGGTAAGAGAGGGCTCCTTGTCTTGTACCAGTTTTCAAAGGGAATGCTTCCAGCTTTTGCCTATTCAGTATGATTTTGGCTATGGGTTTGTCATAAATAGCTCTTATTATTTTGAGATATGTTCCATCAATGGCTAGTTTATTGAGAGTTTTTAATATGAAGGGCTGTTGCATTTTGTCAAAGGCCTTTTCTGCATATATAAGATAATCATGTGGTTTTTGTCAGTGATTCTGTTTATGTGATGGATTATGTTTATAGAATTGCATATGCTGAAATAGCATTACATCCCAGGGATGAAGCCAATTTGATAATGATGGATAAGCTTTTTGATGTGCTGCTGGATTCGTTTTGCCAGTATCATATTGAGTATTTTCACATCCATGTTCGTCAGGGATATTGGCCTGAAGTTTTCTTTTTTTGTCATGTCTTACTGGGGGAACTCACCCCCCATACATCAACGTAGGTTCTTTCTGTTTCCCATAAGTGTCAGCTGGTTGAAAAATAAAGAGAAGGAGTACAAAGAGAGGAATTTTACAGCTGGGTGACCAGGGGTGACATCACATATTGGTAGGACTGTGACGCCCACCTCACTCACAAAACCAGCAGGTTTTTGTTAAGGATTTCAAAAGGGGAGGGGGTGTAAAAACAGGGAGTAGGTCACAAAGATCACATGCTTCAAAGGGCAAAAAGGAGAGCAAAGATCACATGCTTCTGAGGAAACAGGACCAAGGTAAAATCAGAAACTCCTGATAGGGGTCTATGTTCAGCAGTGCACATATTGTCTCGATAAACATCTTAACAGAAAACAGGGTTCGAGAGCAGAGAACCGATCTGACCAAAATTTTACCAGGCTGGAGTTTCCCAATCCTAGTAAGCCTGAGGGTACTGCAGGAGACCAGGGCATATCTCAGCCCTTATCTCAACTTCATAGGACTGACATTCCCTGAGGGACCATTTATAGACCTCCCCCGAGGAATGCAATTCTTTTCCCAGAGTATTAATATCAATATTCCTTGCTAGGAAAATAATTTAGCATTGTTTTCCCTACTTCACATCCACTTATAGGCTCTCTGCAAGAAGAAAAATATAGCTCTTTTTGCCCCACCCCGAAGGCAGTCAGACCTTATGGTTGTCTTCCCTTGTTCCCTAAAATCGCTGTTATTCTGTTCTTTTTCAAAGTGCACTGATCTCATTGTTCAAACACACATGTTTTACAATCAATTTTTACAGTTAACACAATTCTCACAGGGTCCTGAGGTGACATACATCCTTAGCTTACGAAGATAACAGGATTAAGAGATTAAAGTAAGACAGGCATAAGAAATTATAAGAGTATTATTTGGGAAGTGATAAATGTCCATGAAATCTTCACAATTTGTGTTCCTTTGCTGCAGCTCCAGCTGGTCCCTCTGTTCAGGGTCCCTGATTTCCCACAACAGTGTCTCTGCCAGGTTTTGGTATCAGGATGATTCTGGCCTCATAAAATGAGTTAGGGAGGAGTCTCTCCTTTTCAATTGTTTGGAATAGTTTCAGAAGGAATGATACCAGCTCCTCTTTGTACCTCTGGTAGAATTTGACTGTGAATCTGTCTTGTCTTGGACTTTTTTTGATTGGTAGGCTATTACTGCCTCAATTTCAGAACTTGTTATCAGTCTATTCAGGGATTTGACTTCTTTCTGGTTTAGTGTTGTGAGGGTGTATGTTTCCAGGAATGTAACCATTTCTTTTAGATTTTCTAGTTTATCGATGTAGAGGTGTTTATAGTATTCTTTGATGGTAGTTTGTATTTCTGTAGGATCAATGGTGATATCCCCTTTATCATTTTTATTGCATCTATTTGATTCTTCTCTCTTTTCTTTTTATTAATTTAGCTAGTGGTCTATTTTGTTAATGTTTTCAAAAAACCAACTCCTGGATTTATTAATTTTTTGAAGGTTTTTTTGTGTCTTTATCTCCTCCAGTTCTGCTCTGCTGTTAGTTATTTCTTGTCTTCTGCTAGCTGTTGAACTTATTTTCTCTTGCTTCTCTTGTTCTTTTAATTGTAATGTTAGGGTGTTGATTTGAGATCTTTCCAGACTGCTGACATGGGCATTAAGTTCTATAAACTTCCCTCTTAACAGTGCCTTAGCTGTGTCCCAGTAATTCTGGCATGTTGTCTCTTTGTTTTCATTGGTTTCAAATAACTTTATTTCTGCCTTAATTTTGTTATTTACCCTGGAGTCATTCAGGAGCAAATTGTTCAATTTCCATGTAGTTGTGCAGTTTTGAGTGAGTTTCTTAACCCTGAGTTCTAATTTGATTGTACTGTGGTCTGAAAGACTGTTTGTTATGATTTCAGTTCTTTTGCATTTGCTGAGGAGTGTTTTACTTCCAATTATGTGATCAATTTTAGAATAAGTGCCGTGTGGCACTAAAAAGAATGTATCTTCTGTTGATTTGAGTTGGAGAGTTCTGTATATGTCTACTAGGCTCACTTGATCCAGAGCTGAGTTCAAGTTCTGAATGTCCTTGTTAATTTTCTGTCTCATTAATCTGTCTAATGTTGATAGTGCAATATGAAAGTCTTCCACTATAATTGTGTGAGAGTCTAAGTCTCTTTGTTGGTCTCTAAGAACTTGTTTTATGATTCTGGCTGCTCCTTTATTGGGTGCATATATATTTAGGATAGTTAGCTCCTCTTGTTGCATTGATCCCTTTAGCATTATGTAATGGCCTTCTTTGTCTTTTTGATCTTTGTTGATTTAAATTCTGTTTTATCAGAGACTAGGGTTGCAAATCCTGCTTTTTTTGCTTTCCATTTGCTTGGTAAATATTCCTCCATATCTTTATTTTAGGTCTATGTGTATCTGCATGTGAGATGGGTCTCCTGAATACAACACACTGATGGGTCTTGACTCTTTATTCATTTTGCCGTACTGTGTCTTTTAAATGCAGCATTTAACTCATTTACATTTAAGGTTAATATTGTTATGTGTGAAGTTGATCCTGTCGTTGCAATGCTAGCTGGTTATTTTGCACACTAGTTGATGCAGTTTCTTCATAGTGTCATTGGTCTTTATATTTTGGTGTGTTTTTGCAGTGGCTGGTACCAGTTGTTCCTTTCCATATTTAGTGCTTCCTTCAAGAGCTTTTGCAAGTCAGGCCTGCTGGTGACGAAATCTCTTAGAATTTGCTTGTCTGTAAGGGATTTTATTTCTCCTTCACTTATGAATATTAGTTTGGCTGGACATGAAATTGTGGGTTGCAAATTCTTTTCTGTAAGAATGTTGAATATTGAACCACACTGTCTTTTGGCTTACAGAGTTTCTACAGAGAGATCCGCTGTTAGTCTGATGAGCTTCCCATTGTAGGTGACATGAACTTTCTCTCTGGCTGCCCTTAATATTTTTGCCTTCATTTCAACCTTGGAGAATCTGATGATTATGTGTCATGGAGTTAATTTTCTTGTGGAGTATCTTAGTGGTGTTCTCTGCATTTCCTGAATTTGAATATTGGCCTCTTGCTAGATTTGGAGAGGTTCTCCAGGATAATATCCTAAAATGTATTTTCCAACTTGGTTCTATTCTTCCCATCACTTTCAGGTACACTAATCAATGGTAGGTTTGGTCTTTTCACATAGTCCGATATTTCTTGGAGGCTTTGTTTGTTTCTATTCAGTCTTTTTTTCTCTAATCTTGTTTTCATGCCTTATGTCAGCAAGGTGGTCTTCAATCTCTGATATCCTTTCTTCCACTTCATTGATTTGGCTATTGAAACTTGTGTATGCTTCACTAAGTTCTCATGCTGTTTTTCCAGCTCCATCAGGTCATTTATATTCCTCTCTAAACTGATTATTCTAGTTAGCAATTCCTGTAACCTTTTTTCAAGATTCTTAGCATCCTTGCACTAGGTTAGAACATGCTTCTTTAGCTCAGTGGAGTTTGTTATTACCCACCTTCTGAGGCCTACTTCTGTCACTTCATCAATTTCATTCTCTGTCCAGTTTTACGCCCTTGCTGGAGAGGCATTACAATCATTTTGAGAAGAGGTATTCTCACTTTTGTAATTTTTAGCATGTTTGTGCTGTTTTTTCCTCATCTTCATGGATTTATCTGCCTTTGTTCTTTGAGGTTGATGACCTTTGGATGAGGTTTTTGTGGTGGGGTTTTTTTGTTGATATTGTTGTTGTTGCTTTCTGTTTATTAGTTTTCCTTTTAATGGTTAGACCCTTCTTCTGCAGGTCTGCTGCCATTTGCTAGACGTCCACTCCAGACCCTGTTTGCCTGGGTATCACCAGTGAAGGCTGCAGAACAGAAAATATTGTGGCCTGCTCCTTCCTCTGGAAGCTTCATCCAGATGCCAAACAGAGCTCTGCTGTATGAGGTGTCTGTAGACCCCTGTTGGGAGGTCTCCCCCAGTCAGGAGGCAAGGGGGTAAGGGACCCACTTGAGGAGGCAGTCTGTCCCTTAGCAAGCTGGTGTGCTGTGCTGGGAGAATTCCCCTTGTCAGGGTTAGTCACTCTCTTCAGAGCCAGCAGGCAGAAAAGATTAAGTCCGCTTAAAGTTGCCACTGCAGATGCCCCTCCCCCCAGGTGCTCTGTCCCAGGGAGATGAGAATTTTGTCTGTGAGTCCCTTACTGGAGCTGCTGCATTTCCTGCAGAGATGCCCTGCCCAGTGAGGAGGAATCTAGAGAAGCAGTCTGGCCACAGGAGCTTTGCCGTGCTTTGGTGAATTCTGCCCAGTCCAGACCGCCCTGTCTCCTTAGCACAGTCAGGGGAAAACTGCCTACTAAAGCCTCAGTAATGGTGATCTCCCCTCCACCCACCAAGCTGGATCTTCCCAGGTAGACTGCAGACTGCTGTGCTGGCACTGAGAATTTCAAGCCAGTGATGTTAGCTTGCTAGGCTCCATTGGAGTGGGACCCCTCAGCGAGATCACTTGGCTCTCTGACTTCAGCCCCCTTTCCAGGGGAGTGGATGGTTTTCCTGTATCACTGGAGTTCCAGGCACTGCTGGAGTACAGACAAACAAATAAACAAAAACAAAACAAGACAAAAAACTACCTGCAGCTCAGTGCCTGACCAAACAGCTGCCCAGTTTTGTGCTTGAAACCCAGAGTCCTGGTGTTGTAGGCTAATGAGGGAATCTCTTGATCCACGGATTGCAAAAATCTGTGAGAAAAGTGTAGTATCTGCTGGGCGCAGTGGCTCACGCCTGTAATCCCATCACTTTGGGAGGCCGAGGCGGGTGGATCACGAGGTCACGAGATCGAGACCATCCTGGCTAACACAGTGAAACCCCGTCTGTACTAAAAATACGAAAAAATTAGCCGGGCGTGGTGGCGGCGCCTGTAGTCCCAGCTACTCAGGAGGCTGAGGCAGGAGAATGGCGGGAACCCAGGAGGCGGAGCTTGCAGTGAGCTGAGATCGCACCACTGCGCTCCAGCCTGGGCAACAGAGCGAGACTCTGTCTCAAGAAAAAAAAAGAAAAGAAAAGAAAAGTGTAGTACCTATTGTGGGTAGCACAGTCCCTCACTGCTTCCCTTGGCTGGGGGAGGGAGGTCCCTTGGGTCCTCACACTTCCCAGGTGAAGTGAAGACCCACCCTGTTTCTGCTTGCTCTCAGTGGGTTGCACCCACTGCCTAACCAGTCCCAATTAGATGACCGGGGTACCCAATTAGATGACCTGGGTACCTCAGTTGGAAAGGCAGAAATCACCTACCTTCTGCATTGGTCTCACTGGCAGCTGCAGACCAGAGCTGTTTCTACTTGGCCCTCTTGGCCCCTCCCTAAATATTTTAGGATTTTTAGAGATGAGGACACATGAAAACAAGATGAGCAACACCTATTATGCTTTAAGGCATAATAAGAGATACAACACTTATGCTTTCAAACTGAATACCAGATCTTGTGTAGTAATGTTGTAGGGTCAGGATGAAAAGTATTTTCTAGAAAGAAAGAAGTTATGCTTGAAGGTGGATCTTGAAGGACCCAGTCTTAGAATAATAGTGGCCTCTAATATTCCCATGATCCACTCTTCCTCACAATTACCTTTTTGGAGTCTGTCTTCATAGCCAGAAAACATTACTGTCTGACTCAAACAAGAACAATAGTCCCACCTTATTCACAGGGATACATTCTAAGACCCCCAGTGAATGCCTGAAACTTGCAAATGGTACAAATTCTATAAACACTATGGTTTTTTTGATCGGATAAAGGAGGTGGCCACTAAGTGGTTAATGGGCAGATAGTTTATATAGTGTGAATATGTTGGACAAAGGGATGATTCACATCCCAGTTGGAAGAAAGGTGTGAGATTTTAGTATGCTACTCAGATGAACTATAGATAGGTGCTGAATGTATGTAGAAAACAACAAGAAAGGACAGACACAGACATTCAAGCCAGAAGTACTGATTAGTCTGTCAAATGTCTGGAGACCCAAACTGATGCTTTTCTGGTTCACATAAGGGCCAAAAGAAACAGAAGATAAATTAGAGAATGCTCCAGGTAATAAGATATCCAGGCTTCTAAGGAAGCAAAATTAAAATATTTAATTAATAATAAAGACTACATTACTACACGTAACAACCACGTATATTGCCATGGTAAGCATCTAAACAAAAGATTTTCATGTTATTGAAATTCTCTCTTCTCCAGGTTGGAGAAATGACAGATCAGGTATATAAATAAAGGTCAGACAAATTTAGTTGAAAAATACTGCCTAATATATATATTTCAAACATATATATATTTTCTATATAAAACAAGAAAATATTTATTATCTATCTATATATCTATGCATTTTGTGTGCGTGTGTGTATATATATACATGTATATGTACAAAAACAAAAAATATTACCATAAAAAATAAAGTAGTTTTTGTGTTTCTTTAGTCATTTTCTTCAGAAAGTAATCTTGAACTTCCTATATTCAGGCAAACCAGAATTCCTCTGTGACTATGATGATTTAGTGCTCCTAAAAAAATTTCTAAAAGTAGAGAAATCTGAGCAGGAAGCTTGGTGGGTTCTTAAATTGATTCCAAGTTTCAGAAAAATAAAAAGCATATCTGAAACTTGGCATTGGAAATTATCAGGTGTTCTTTCAGTGCCGTGGTGTTTGCCTGTTTGATTGGCCGTCTCTTGACAGCCTTATTTTAAAACTCTGTAAGTCTGAGGTTAACTTGTAACTTCTAGTCAGTAAAGTTGCCAATAATTTTTGTCTGCTGAAAAACAAAGCCTTAAGTGTGGCAGTCTGCTACTCTCTAGAACTTCTAATCATTTTCTTAAATGCAACTGTCTTTTCCTAACATTACTTAATTTAGTTGCCTATGAAACCAAGTTCCTCAATTCTCATTTCAATTGGTTTAAACATCTTACTTGTTACCTCATTAAGTTCATTACCTCATGAGTTCATTACGAGTCTTGATTTTACATTTTCTTGTTTTTTGGGATATATTACATTTGCACATTTTTATGGGGTACATGTGAAATTCTGTACATCCATTAATTGTGTAATGATCAATTCAGGGTATTCAAGGTGTTCCTCACCTGAGTATTTACCATTTCCATATGTTAGATACATTTCAAGCCCTGTCTTCCACCTATTTGGAAATATACAATGCATTATTGTCAACTATAGTCACTCTAATTTGCTATCAAACATGAGAACTAATTTCTTCTACCTCATTCTATGTTTATACCCATTAACCAACCTCTATACATTCCCCATAGCCCTGCAACACTCACACACTCCCTTGCCTTGGGTATCAATCGTTTCACTCCCTACCTCCATGTGATCAACTTTTTAAGCTCCCACATATGAATAAGAACATGTGATATTTGTCTTTTTGTGCCTGGGTTGTTTCACCTAACATAATGACTTCCAATTCCGTCCATGTTATTGCAAATGACATGATTTCCTCCTTTATAGCTGCATAATATTCCATCAATTAGGTCAACTACATTTTCTTTTTAATTTTATTTATTTTTTATTATACTTTGAGTTCTAGGGTACGCAATATGCAGTTTGTTATATAGGTATACATGTGCCATATTGATTTGCTGCACCCATCAACTTGTCATTGATATTAGGTATTTCTCCTAATTCTATCCCTCCCCCAGCCTCCCACCGCCTGACAGGTCTTGGTATGTGATGTTCCCCGCTCTGTGTCCAAGTGTTCTCGTTGTTCAATTCCCAGCTATGAGTGAGAATATGAGGTGTTTGGTTTTCTGTCCTTGTGATAGTTTACTCAGAATGATGGTTTCCAGCTTCATCCATGTCCCTGCAAAATACATGGGCTCATCCTTTTTTATGGCTGCATAGTATTACATGGTATGTATGTGCTACATTTTCTTAATCCAGTCTATCATTGGTGGACATTTGGGTTGGTTCCAAGTCTTTGCTATTGTAAATAGTGCCACAATAAACATACGTGTGCATGTGTCTTTATAGTAGCATGATTTACAATCCTTTGGGTATATACCCAGTAATAATGGCATCGCTGGGTCAAATGGTATTTCTAGTTCTAGATCCTTGAGAAATCGCCACACTGTCTTCCACAATTGTTGAACTAACTTACACTCCCTCCAACGGTGTAAAAGTATTCCTATTTCTCCACATCCTCTCCAGCGTCTGTTGTTCCCTGACTTTTTAATGATTGCCATTCTAACTGGCATGAGATAGTATCTCAATGTAGTTTTGATTTGCATTTCTCTGATGGCCAGTGATGATGAGATTTTTCATGTGTCTGTTGGCTGCATAAATGTCTTCTTTTGAGAAGTGGCTGTTCATATTCTTTGCCCACATTTTGATGGACTTGTTTGTTTTTTCTTGTAAATTTGTTTCAGTTCTTCATAGATTCTGGATATTAGCCCTTTGTCACATGGATAGATTTCAAAATTTTCTCCCATTCTGTAGGTTGTCTGTTCACTCTGATGGTAGTTTTGCTGTGCAGAAGCTCTTTGGTTTAATTAGATCCCATTTGTCAATTTTGGCTTTTGTTGTCATTGCTTTTGGTGTTTTAGAAATGAAGTCCTTGCCCATGCCTATGTACTGAATGGTATTGCCTAGGTTTTCTTCTAGGGTTGTTATGGTTTTAAGTCTAACATTTAAGTCTTAAATCCATCTTGAATTAATTTTTGTATAAGGTGTAAGGAAGGGTTTCAGCTTTCACATATGGCTAGCCAGTTTTCCCAGAACTATTTATTAAACAGGGAATCCTTTCCCTATTTGCTTGTTTTTGTCAGGTTTGTCAAAGATCAGATGGTTGTTGATATGTAGTGTTATTTCTGAAGTCTCTGTTCTGTTCCATTGGTCTATATCTCTGTTTCGGTACTAGTACCATTCTGTTTTGGTTACTGTAACCTTGTAGTATAGTTTGAAGTCAGGTAGCATGATGCCTCCAGCTTTGTTCTTTTGACTTAGAATTGTGTTGGCAATGCGGGCTCTTTCTTGGTTTCATATGAACTTTAAAGTAGTTTTTTTCCAATTCTGTGAAGAAAGTCATTGGTAGCTTGATGGGGATGGCATTGAATCTATAAATTACCTTGGACAGTATGGCCATTTTCACGATATTGATTCTTCCTGTCCATGAACATGGAATGTTCTTCCATTTGTTTGTGTCCTCTTTTATTTTGTTGAGCAGTGGTTTGTAGTTCTCCTTGAAGAGGTCCTTCACATCCCTTGTAAGTTGGATTGCTAGGTATTTTATTCTCTTTGTAGCAATTGTGAATGGGAGTTTACTCATGATTTGGCTCTCTGTCTGTTATTGTTGTATAGGAATGCTTGTGATTTTTGCACATTGATTTTGTATCCTGAGACTTTGCTGAAGTTGCTTATCAGCTTAAGGAGACTTTGGGCTGAGATGATGGGGTTTTCTAAATACACAATCATGTCATCTGCAATCAGGGATAATTTGACTTCCTCTTTTTCTAATTTAGTACTATTTATTTCTTTCTCTTGTCTGATTTCCCTGACCAGAAGTTCCAACACTATGTTCAATAGAAATGGTGAGAGAGGGCATCCTTGTCTTGTTCCGATTCAAATGGAATGCTTTTAGTTTTTGCGCTTTCAATATGATATTGGCTGTGGGTTTGTCATAAATAGCTCTTATTATTTTGAGATATGTTCCATCAATACCTAATTTATTGAGAGTTTTTAGCATGAAGGGCTGTTGAATTTTGTTGAAGGCCTTTTACACATGTATTGAGATAATCATGTCGTTTTTGTCGTTGGTTCTGTTTGTGTGATAGATTATGTTTATTGATTTGCATATGTTGAACCAGCCTTGCATCCCAGGGATGAAGCCGACTTAATTGTGGTGGATAAGCTTTTTTGATGTGCTGCTGGGATTTGGTCTGCCAGTATTTTATTGAGGATTTTCACATCTGTGTTCATTAGGGATATTGGTCTAGAGTTCTCTTTCTTTGTTGTGTCTCTGCCAGGCTTTGGTATCAGGATGATGCTGGCCTCATAAAATTAGTTAGGGAGGATTCCCTCTTTTTCTATTGATTGGAATATTTACAGAAGGAATGGTATCAACTCCTCTTTGTACCTCTGGTAGAACTCAGCTGTGAATCCATCTAGTCCTAGACTTTTTTTGGTTGGTAGGCTATTAATTAATGCCTCAATTTCAGAGCCTGTTATTTGTCTATTCAGAGATTCAACTTCTTCTTGGTATAGTCATGGGAGGGTGTATGTGTCCAGGAATTTATTCATTTCTTCTAAATTCTCTAGTTTATTTGTGTAGAAGTGTTTATAGTATTCTCTGATGATAGTTTTTATTTCTGTGGGATCGGTGGTGATATCATCCCCTTTATCATTTTTTACTGCATCTATTTGATTCTTCTCTCTTTTCTTCTTTATTAGTCTTGCTAGCGGCCTATCAATTTTGTTGATCCTTTCAAAAAACCATCTCCTGGATTCATTGATTTTTTGAAGGGTTTCTTGTGTCTCTATCTCATTCAGTTCTGCTCTGATCTTAGTTATTTCCTGCCTTCTGCTAGCTTTTGAATGTGTTTGCTTTTGCTTCTCTAGTTCTTTTCATTGTGATGTTAGGGTGTTGCTTTTAGATCTTTCCTGCTTTCTCTTGTGGGCATTTATTGCTACAAATTTCCCTCTACACACTACTTTAAATGTGTCCCAGAGATTCTTGTATGTTGTGTCTTTTTTCTTATTGGTTTCTAAGAAAATCTTTATTTCTGCCTTCATCTTGTTATTTACCCAGAAGTAATTCAGGAACAGGTTGTTCAGTTTCCATGTAGTTGAGCAGTTTTGAATGAGTTTCTGAATCCTGAGTTCTAATTTGATTTCAGTGTGGTCTGAGAGACAGTGTGCTGTGATTTCAGTTCTTTTACATTTGCTGAGGAGTTCTTTACTTCCAATTATGTGGTCAATTTTAGAATAAATTTTATGTGGTGCTGAGAAGAATGTATATTCTGTTGATTTGGGGTGGAGAGTTCTGTAGATGTCTATTAGGTCTGCTTGGTCCAGAGCTGAGTTCCAGTCCTGGATATTCTTTTTTAAACTTCTGCCTCATATTGACAGTGGGGTATTAAAGTCTCCCACTATAATTGTGTGGGAGTCTAAGTCTCTTTATAGATCTCTAAGGACTTGCTTTATGAATCTGGGTGCTCCTGCATTGGGTGCATGTATATTTAGGATAATTAGCTCTTCTTGTTGAATTGATCCCTTTACCATTATGTAATGGCCTTCTTTGTCTCTTTTGATCTTTGTTGGTTTAAAGTCTGTTTTACCAGATACTAGGATTGCAACCTCTGCTTATTTTTTTATTTTATTTTATAATTTTTTTGCTCTCCATTTGCTGGATATATCTTCCTTCATCCCTTTATTTTGAGCCTATGTGTGTCTCTGCAAGTGAGATGGGTCTCCTGAATACAACACACTGATGGGTCTTGACTCTTTATTCAGTTTGCCATTCTGTGTCTTTTAATTGGGTCATTTAGCCCATTTACATTTAAGGTTAATTAGGTCAATTAGGTAAACTACATTTTCTTTATCTCCTCATCCACTGATGGTCACCTAAGTTGATCTATATCTTTGCTAGTATAAATAGTGCTGCAATAAACACCCGAGTGCCAGAATCCTTTTGATATACTGATTTATTTTCCTTTGGATAAATACCCAGTAGTGGGATTATTGGATTTCAGTTTCTTGAAAAATCACTGAACTGGTTTTTAATGGTGGCTATACTAATTTACATTCTCATCAACAGTGTGTAAGAGTTCCCTTTTCTTTTCATCCTCACCAACATCTGTTTTCTTGTTGTCTTTTTCAATAGGCATTCTAACTGGGGTAAGATAATATTTCATTGTGGTTTTGATTTGCATTAAATCAAAATTGTAATTAACCATGTTGAACATTTTTATACACCTGTTGGGTATTTGTATTTCATCTTTTGAGAAATGTCTATTCATATCCTTTGTCTTATTTTTAATAGGAATCTTTTTTCTTTTTTTTTTTTCTTTTTTTTTTTTTTACTCTTGAGCTGAGTTCCTTGAGTATTCTGGGTGTTTGTCCCTTGTAAGATGAATCATTTGCAAATATTTCCTTCCATTTAGCAAGTTGTCTCTTAACTCTATTGATTGTTTCTTTCACTGTGCAGGGGCTTTTTAGTTTATTATAGTCCCATTTTGCTTATTTTTGTTTTTGTTGCCTGTGATTTTGGGGTCTTAGCCATAAAATATTTGCCTAGACCAATATTCTGATGAGATTTCTAGCAGTTTTATAGATTCAGGTCTTGTGTGTAAGTCATTAATCCATCCTGAGTTGATTTTTGCATTTGGTGAGAGACTGGGGTCCAGTTTCATTCTTCTACATACGGTTATCCAATTTTCTCAGTATCATTTATTGAAGATTTCCTCTCCCAAATGTATGTTCTTGATTGCTTTGTCAAAGATCAAATATGTGGCTGTACAAATGTGAATTTATTTCTTGGTTCTCTATTTTCTTTCATTGATCTATGTGTTTAATTTTACACAAATACCTTGCTGTTTTGGTTAGTACAGGCTTGTAGTATATTTTGAAGTCAGATAGTATCATGTCTCCAGCTTTGTTCTTTTAGCTCAGGATTTCTTTGGCTATTTGGGCTCCTTTTCAGTTCCATACCAATGTTAGATTTTTTTTCTCTATTTATGTGAAAGATAATGTTGGTATCTTGATAGGGATTGAGTTGCACCTGTAGATTGCTTTTGTGAGTATGTTCATCTAACAATATTAATTCTCCCAACCTCTGAGCATGGGATGTCTTTCCATTTATGACCTCTGGAATTTCTTTCATCAGTGCCTTATAGTTTTTCTTGTAGAATTCTTTTACCTTCATGGTTAAATGTATTCCTAGTCATTTTTTTTGTGGCTATTCTAAACGTAATTGTTGCTTTGAATTTTTTTTTTGACTATTTCATTATTGGTCTATAGAAATGCTACTGATTTGTGGATATTGACGTTGTTTCATACAACTTTACTGAATTTATTTATCAGTTCTAACAGTTCTTTGGTGAAGTCTTTTGGTATTTCCAAATATAAGATCATTCTGTCTGTAAAAAGAGACAATTGATACCCTCTTTTCCAATTTGCATGATTTTACATTTTTGAGAATTATACTTTAACAAGGTATTTACAGGAGTTTATGAATTTGGTAGAACTACCTTGCCCAAGGACCAGGTCTTTTTAGTTTGAAAGCAGTACCCAAAGGTGGCTGTGTTTTCGAAGAATAATTTTGACTCACAAATGTTTGAAAAAGACTGATAGATGAGACAGTGATAAATATATTTATTGACAACAGGCAATATGTTATACTTGTGTCAAAAATACTTGGATTGGCTAACTAAGACCCTTATCTCTGGCCATCAAGAAACACAGAAAGCCAAGGGAATCATCAAAACACTCCTTGGTGAAAAAAAATAAAACAGAACACTAGGAATTAAAAGATTTTGAGTAGAATATTGCTTGATCTGTGGAAAAACCAATGAATTATTTTTGCCAGTCTACTGTGACTTTTAATTTCCATTTGTCACTGTTGCTCTTCCTTCATAGTGTTATCATCATTGTCTGTGCCCCGGAAGGCTGATCCCTATGGACTGAATCACCCGGTGAGTGCTTCTGGTTAGTTTCAAATTGGACTCAGTCAATGGGAATTACTAGCCGAAACTGGAGTATGGGAGGAAAGAAAGTTAGGGAAATGTCGCCCCTGCTCCCTCCCCACTTTGATATAAACTTACCACCACCACTGCTCCTGCCACAGGCTCCTCCTACATAGTGTTATCTCTCATCAGGATCCTGTATTATTATTTCCTTTCCTTTATCCTTCCTATGGGCAGTAAAGTCAAATTTCTGGGTGCCTCAATGTCTCCTGTCTACTTCCTTAAATTAGAAATGGTTCTAAAGCTGTACACAAATATTTGCTTCTTTAAGGTCTTTTTTTCCTGAAACCAACTCTCTTCTTAAATCAACCCTCCACAGAGATGGCAGAACCAGTTCTTCATGCACCATCTGCTGTCTTATAACCTGTATGACTCACCTCAGTTCTATCTTTGTCTCGTGCATTTTCTCCTACATCTGAAAGTACTAGACAATATTTCCTCCTTCAGATTACATATTCAACTGAATCTGGTGTTTCCTAAACATTCCCTATTCTTTCATGCTCATTATATATTTCTTCTCTTATTTGTTCATTTTATTTATTTATTTATTTATTTTTTGAGATGGAGTCTCACTCTATTTCCCAGCTTGGAGTACAATGTCACGATCTCGGCTCACTGCAATCTCTGCCTCCTGGGTTCAAGTGATTCTCCTACCTCAGCCTCCTGAGTAGCTGGGATTGCGGGCACACAATGCCACACCTGGCTAATTTTTGTATATTTAGTAGAGACGGGGTTTCACCGTGCTGGCCAGATTAGTCTTGAACTCCTGACCTCGTGATCCACTCACCTCGGCCTCCCAAAGTGCTAAGATTACACATGTGAGCCACAGTGCCCGACTTACATGTCTTCTTAAAATAACCTTTTCCCAATTTTTGCCCTGGGAGAGACTAATGATCATTGTATATCAATCTGCCAAACATTAATCTTGAAAGACTGCCAAGGTCTTTAATGTAATAAAGTTGGGGAGGGAATAATATTAATATCTTATATATCTCTGTACATCAATGAGTTCCCTAAATATCAACTCATGAAATTTAATAGTAAATTATACAGTTCCTGGCATATCACTATCTATATCTTTTGCCCCTTTGCAAACACTGAATGTTCCCTAATTAATGATAGTTCTAGTACACCTGCTATATTTCATTTACATTGTGCAAAAATAACACTTTAGATTTAAATGATGCCTAAATTTTTGCCATGGCAACATTCTTTTTTCTAGTTCTTTAAACTTAATCTTATGCCACCTGTCTCTGTGTACCCAGCCATCCCTCATATCTAAATCAGAATTTGCTTTTCTAAGGTCACTTTTGATTATGCATATTTTTCTCCAACCTAATCAACACCTCTTAAAACTCCAGCCTGAAAATCCCACGTGCTTAGACAACAGTGACAGCTCTAAATTATTCCTCATATTAAAATTAGTGATGTATAGAAATTTCTATTATAAGGCATTCTCGGTATCCCTGAGCATTATTTTGGGACTTTTGCTAGAGATCCCTGCAATACTCAATCTTGAAGAACCAGCTCATATAAAACCTCCACCGTAAGTCCCTTCTTAAATGCTCTTGGTTTCAAAGAGAATTTCCTTTTCTACGTTACATTTTATAAGTGACCTTATTTTATTATTTTCTACATGGCACTGTTATGTGTTTGCACACATATATCTCTCACCGTCTTGTCAATCCTGGAAGCCTAGGTCATGTCTGAATTATCTGTGTTATCTCCAGCCTCTAACATTGTGATGACTATCACTTAAAATTTTGATTAATATAAACTTGAATAAATGAAGAAACAGAAGGATTACACAGTATTGATTAGGTTACCATTTACTTTAATGGCACTCAGTTTGCATTATATCCTGGTCACATTGATTGGGCTTGGTTATGTTCCATATCTCCTGGACACAGGGATACTTTTCATGTGATTTAATTTCATTTTTAAAAAAATTTCTGAGCTTATTCTTTCATTATTTGACTCCTAGAAAGTAACTTTCCCATTCACTTTAAGGGTATATCTGTGTAGCCACTAAAACTTAGCTTATCAGTGGGGTGTATAGGGAGCTGAGCATGTTGATGGTTTAACTTCATGACAAGGGAATCATCAGTGATAAAATCATCATTTCATCCCAATAATTTGTCACATTCAGCCAACCCAGTTATTTTCTTTGCTTCTGAGTCAACACACCTAGCTAGTAGTTCTTATTTATCTAGAACAAGCCTACATTTTCACAATCCCTGACTGGAACAACATATGCCTGTATTCACAGAGGTTATGAATAGAGGTATTTCCTTAGGATGACCTTTAGTTGTATCTACAGTGCTTTGTAAACTATGAAGTACTACCACAAGATAAGAATCAATATCATTGCAAATGATAAATGTAGCACTTGAATTATTTTAGAAATTCATTTTTAAAAATGTACTTCAATGCAACACTCTTCAGAGGAAGGAACTTCCGGGCTACATTTGCCTTTGTTAGTTTATACAGATCATCTTGTTTGTATATTGTAGGTTACTATTAATAATATGAGCTTGCCTTCCAGGGCAGGTATGAAAAAAGAACTAATTAAGGAAGAATATTAAAAATGGCAGGAGCGATGAAGCTAGTATTCTTAAACATTGTTGAATACCAAATAATATGGAGGCTTAACAGCTTTCAAAATTGTTCTCCTAGAGTGGCCTAACTTATCTCTGATATCTTAGCTTTAGCGTTTTATCTCTTTTTGCTAACAGAGACATCTTTGCAATCACATACTTATCTCATTCTTCTACTGTACTTGTGATTTTTTTATTGAAGCTAACATAGGGTATTGGCACCCAACTCTTTTTCATTCTTGATGTATTGAGGAACCATGTAATATTTTTCACCAGAAATCCAGGTACCATGCTAGACTCTGACAGTCCATAGTTGAATATGACATGAAGTCTGTTTTAGACAATATACAGTCCAGTATGAAATAAAATAGTTTTGACATATTCTAATAAACTATGGATTACTTATTATTATAAATTAGTTTTTTAGGACTGAATAAGGGTATTGGGCATCATTCATATTCTTAATTATGTGGCCAGGAATTGAGTTTTCTTTCTTATTTTTATTCTTTTTTATTTTGGCCCAAACTCTCCATACCAGCTAATGTAATTGATTTATGACTACTGGTTTCAACTTGGAAAAATTGGTTAGATCTGGTACTGGAAGTGACTCTTGTAAGAAATTAGCACCATAGGCTGGGCGTGGTAGCTCACGCCTGTAATCCCAGCACTTTGGGAGGCTGAGGCAGTTGTACTACCTGAGGTCAGGAGTTCGAGACCAGCCTGGACAACATGGTGAAGCCCTGTCTCTACTAAAAATACAAGAATTAGCTGGGTGTGGTGGCACACACCTGTAATCCCAGCTACTCAGGAGGCTGAGGTAGGAACATCACTTCAGCCCAGGAGGTGGAGGTTTCAGTGAGCTGAGATCGTGCCATTGCACTTCAGTCTGCAAGACAGAGTGAGACTTCATCTCAAAAACAAAAACAACAACAAAAAAAGAAATTAGTGCCATAGAGTTTCAAGATAAGAATCTTAAGGGTTATTTGACAATCCTTCCTACACAGTGTAACTGCAAGCAGGTATTGATTAAGCAATATGAATTGTCCAAGAAGTACACACATACAGAATACATAAGTGGTAGCCTTCTTCTCACTTAGATTACTTTGGGCTGCCAAAGGTAAAATAAAAATAAAATAAAATAATTCAAAACAGTTGTACCTTCAGGCAACCATTTCTCACATCTCAAATCTCGTCTCAACAATTGCTTGGTATAGAGCCCATTCTCAGGCAGCTATCTCCACATGGTCCCCTTGTGGTGGTCAGCAATTCTTGGCTGACATCCATCCTTTGTTCATAGCCAGTAGATGACAAGATCTATACCTGCCTTCCCAGCACAGCTGTTGAGATTCCCTCCAATCACTCATCCTACCTCACCCGATCACTGAGTCATGTGGATATAAAGCACAGAGTACAAAAACTCTAGGTTTTGTACTCATAGTTACAGGTGGAAGGAGGAAAAAGGAATTGAATGCTGGGAAGGCAACAAAGATATGACATCCTGGTGTCTAAGTCCAGCGGCTACTTTTCAGACCCAGACAGATTCAATAATTCTTTTTTGTCTTTGCATATGAGGGGCTGTATTCTAAATTTTCAAGAACATTTTTGTCAATACAACTAGATTTTATATTCTTTATGGTACATTATTTTTCCATTTTGCCTTCTTGATTACACGGCTGCTGTCCATTTAGCAAAACTATGAGTTTCACAGCATTATACATTTCTTTTTATCCTCAACAAATACTCTGCATGGGGCTAGGCACACAATAAATATGTGGTAAACGAGTGGTGAATTGATGTGAATTACTGTCTAGCAGATCATTTTCCTCTATCAATCAGGAGGCAGTATTTCTTTTTCAGTTTATTCTTTCTGTACCAAGCAGAGATATCCAAGACCTGCAATGAGTTAGGACTCTTCTCTCTGGCTTTGAATTTATCATTTAGATTTGAGATTTCTTTTTTTTGGAAAAAAAAAAGATTTGGAACATATTATTTTTTGTGCATTCATAATTAAAATTTAAGAGGTAGTCATTTTTATGAGGACTTTGTCAACTCCATTACAATATTAGTTAATGTGATTTTGTGTTTGTAGGCCTGGAACAGAATGAACTAGCAGGGAAAATCATAGATTCATTTAATGATATAAAAAATGCAAAAGTAATAACTTAAAAAATTATAGATGCTCAAGAAGGGGAAATGAGCATTTTTAGTAAATAAGTTTCCGAATTTCTACCTTTGAAAAAATGTTTTCCTCCCTTTCCTTTTCTGCCTACACACACCTGTCAGTGACTGTGGGAACATATTTAACAAAAAACAAGGAAACTCTAGAAGCTCTTTGAGTGTTCATACACTATAAGCCTCACACAATCACTTTATAATATTGTGTCATGGATATAATATTTTTCTATACTGTCTTTAAACATCTGGATGAAATAGAAAAAAATCATCTAATATTAACAATGGCATGACCACCTGCCTTTCTAGGTCCACACATGCTGGATCCTTATGCTCTAGTCACCATGACTTTTCCATCTTTACAACACAGCTCAGGGTTATCACATGTGCTGTGGCTGCTGTCTAGAATGTTCTTCTCTTTCCTGTTCACATAGCTAACTTCAACTCAGACTGCAGCTCTCAACAGAAACATCACCTGCTCAGATGTTTTTCCTGGCCCATTAATCCAAGTTAGGCCATTGTGCTATAGCACTCTATAGCTTTCCTTGATAGCTCTTATTCACATTTGTAATTAAGTGCTTATCTATATATTCATTTAGTTGATATCTGCCTTTTCTACTACCATGAGGAATAAGAAAGCATCTATTTTTTTTCCAACTATACGCCCATTGCTTAGAATAGTTCTTGATTACAGAATATATCTAATAATGATTTGTGTTTGAAAAACACAACTTTCAGTCTCTTACTGAGTAATCAAATAGCTACCTAAGGCTGATCATAGTATAGTTTCCAAGGGTGAGTGCCATTAATCTCTTCCTTCCCTCTATGTGCCTACTGCTCCACCCATCACAAAATAAAATCTGTTTTCCCTTGCCTTAAATCTGGGCTGGCCTGGAGAGTTGGCTTGGTCAATAGAATGTGAAGAGAGTGATGTGCCAGTTCTAGCCCTGGCCTTTAAGAAATGTATCACCTTGCTCAACCTCTCTCTTAGATGCCAACTACATGTGGAAAAGAAGACCAGGAAAGATTACTGAGTGAGGAGATACTATACAGAGAGAGACAGAGACAGAGGCAGAGACCACATGGAGCAGTATTGAGGTGCCAGACATGTTAAGGCAGCTTTCTTGAACCTCCTAGCCCAAGCCAGCTGCTAGTAAAATGCAGCCAAGCCAATGACCCCAGCTAATGCCAAGTGGGGCAGAAGAACCTCTCTGCTGAACTTTACTTGAATTGTTAACAGAAGGATCACAAGAAATGATAAATTGCTCTTCTTTTTTTTTTTTTTTTTTTTTGAGACGGAGTCTCGCTCTGTCACCCAAGCTGGAGTGCAGTGGCCGGATCTCAGCTCACTGCAAGCTCCACCTCCCGGGTTCATGCCATTCTCCTGCCTCAGCCTCCCGAGTAGCTGGGACTACAGGCGTCCGCCACCTCGCCCGGCTAGTTTTTTGTATTTTTTTAGTAGAGACGGGGTTTCACCGTGTTAGCCAGGATGGTCTCGATCTCCTGACCTTGTGATCCGCCCGTCTCGGCCTCCCAAAGTGCTGGGATTACAGGCTTGAGCCACCGCGCCCGGCCTAAATTGTTCTTCTTTTAAATTTGGGGTGTTTTCTTATACAGCAATAGCAACTGAAGCTGTGGCCTGTCAGGAGTTGTCACCATCTCTTAAAAAAAAAAAAAAGAAACAAAAATTACATAGCAATTTAGATAACCTTCACAAGGTCATATGATTTGTAAAAGATAGGATCAAGAGTGTGTTATACATTTTTGTAAAAAGTATTCAGTCTAGGGCTTTTTCTTTTATATCACATGAACTTACTTCACTGTCAGCAAAATATATTCTCCAAGTTCTTAAACAACTGCAATGCTGTCAATATTTATTGCATTTTGTAAAATACAGACCACCAAAACAGAGTGATTGAAGAGATTTGTGCAATGGAGAAATCAATAGACTAGGAGTCAGAAGACCTGGGTTGGGGTCCTCAGTTACCGACCTCAACTCTGAGCAATTACTTTATCTATAAAATAAGAACACTAGAACTCATCTCCAAGGCCTATGATGAAATTTAAATAAGATCATGTACTTTACAGCCTTTTGTAAGCTTTAAAAAGCAATGGACATGTTAGCAAATAATCAGCCTGTAATTTTATAATGGGAACGCCTTGAATTATTTAAAGGTTTACCCATTTTGCAATTACCATTAACCTTTGGGGTGTGATGTTTATGCAAATTAATTAGAATGAGAATAGCATTATTTCAATTATGATTCCAGAGGAAACTTATGCTCTGAGGAAGAAACAAATTATTTATCTGAATTTTAGAGATGTTCAAACAAAATATTCTGATCTTTTTGATAAGGAAAAATGCAACTCTGAATTTTGAAAGTTTCTCGACACCAGAAGGGTCCTCTATTCTATTCATGCTATAGGTGCCATGAAAAAGTTAGAAAACACTTATCTAAAACCATATTCTCCTAACTAGTTGATGCCAGGGGATATGACCGTCCACTAATCAATTGACTAATAAGCTAGATTTTGCTTGCAAGTAAATAACAGAGGGCTAGTATAAAGTATTAGATGCTTATAAAGAAGGAGGGAACCCGTTCTCCAGCCCTTAGCTGTGTGGAAGAAAATGAAGCAAAGGTTAAAATTGTTGGAAGAAGAAATATTTTTACTAATTTCATATTTTGACCAGGCATCAGAGCATCTACAAAGTTAATTAGGTAAAACAAATTATATTATATTTTCATTACTCATTAGCTTTACCTATCTTAGTCTGACTCCTCAAATACTTCCGCATGACCATTTGATTATCTCTGCCTCCTTTAATAATACTACACATTTTGGAAGGCAGTACTAATCAATTTTGCTGATAACAAAACCAGAGAATTCAAAAATAGTTGTAGCTGACCTTGATGCTTTGCCTGCAGATTTGTGGACTGAAAAATAATGACAGCAGTCACAATAGACTAACTAGTCTTCCAGGATATGAATCTTTGTTGGTTTTATATCCTGCAGCCATATATCATTTCTGAAACCAAACTAATCCTACTACTCTTACTTCTGCTAGCTCAATGAGTAGTTCATCTTCCTCCATAACATTAAGGGAGAGAAATCTTCTAGATGGGCAAAAAACAATTTAAGCTCAGTGACAACTAAAAGAAGAAAAACAAATGGACTCTGAGCCATCTAAACTACAGCCCAGAGATGAGGATAGAATCAAACAAAACAAAAAACTTCAAGCCATCATTTATTTTATAAAGATACTTTTCAGAGAAGAATTGCAGGAGGGGAGTAGAATCCTGCAAGACACAGGATCAAATCCAAACACAAATTAATTCTACTCTACTGTAAATTAAGGTATAATTGCATACTGATTTTTTACCAATGAAGCCATCAAGTACCTGAAAAAATAAGACCAGTTCAGTAATTTCCAAAAGTCTTCAATCATCCAAACCACCAAAAGATCTTGTGTACAACACAAATCTGTGATCTTCACCTGAAGTATTCTGATTTCAGCCAGCTAAACCACTGGACTAAAGAATCTTGAAGTCTCATTAGAAGCCCCAAAGGCTGTGAATTATAGTTATTGTCTACACAGCCCAATATCCTACAGAGAAAACTAAAACCCTGCAAAATCTAGGGAATAAAATCAGAGGAAATCAGAGGGAATATAAATACCATCATATTTTTTCTTTTAGACACTCCAATTACTCTGGAAGAAAGGCAGAACTTCAGAATCATAGTGGGTTTTGGAAATTTGGTATTTATGAGTATATTTTCCTGCTGGCTTTTCACAATATGGTTTATACTGGAAAGACTCTGCCACCAAATTGTGAATCCAAGGTCTGCTAAGGCCAGCTCCCTCCAACGAAGTACCACCTTCCCCTGGAGCAGTCCTATGGATTGAGCCTCTTAGGATGTAGAGAACATTGATTAAAGTTCTTTGATTTCCAAATGCAACTTTTTCCTTATGGTCGTCCCACCTCTTATTGCTTTCGCCAAAGCTTCAAAAGATCAGCACTACAGCTACTTCTACATCTGTTGCTCTTGCCAGCTAGAAATCTCCTCAGGGATATAATGTAAAGAAAACATTACTTCAACTTTCTACTCAATACAATGGAGGAGAAGAAGATATAACTGAAATGGAGAGAGAAATGCCCAAATATAATACAATAATTGTCCTTTGGAGTGTTTCCTGGTTTTGTTCATGTATTTGTGTCTTATAAATAGCACAGAGCATGTTTGGGTGTTGCTAAATTTCCTCAAACACTTTTAAAAACCATCAGATCTTGTGAGAAATCCTTCACTGTTAGGAGAATAGCATGGAGGAAACTTCCCCCATGATCCTATCACCTCCCACCAGGTCCCTCCCTCTACATGTGGGGATTACAATTTGAGAAGAGATTTGGGTAGGGACATAGAGACAAACCATATCAGAGCCCCTTTATCCAACAAGAATCACGAACATTTTGAGACAGCATCAGCAGGCTATAAGAATAAGTGCTGGGTTGTGTAATGAAAAGGTTAAGGTGATGCTTGACTTGATTTCTCAATAGGATAAAGATATAAACTGTGGAACAAATAAGTTACTTTTGAAAAAAGGGGCTCTATTTATAGTTATATCATGAAAATGATAAATGCAAATGAGGAGTGTCCTCAAGAAATCTAAATGTTCAGGCCTTTCTACTTGTAAATAAATAAAATAGTACTTATAAATAATAAGAATTTTCTTCAGCCTGGCAGAATATGTGTGAAGTCTGAAGAAAAATTCCCTAATTTGGAGGAGCAAGAGCATGGAGCAAATGTTCAGGGTAAAAATGGCCAGAATTTATCTATGTTTGCCATTTCCAGCCGACAGATATCAAAGCAAATACTGGAGAACTGCTTCATGATATATAGCCATATTATTAAGAAGTTGGTAGTCAACTGAGCTGGGTTCAGTCAAACCTCATGATAATGGGGCCCAGGTATTCTGATGTAAAACATTACAAAACTCTGGGGGTACAATGCACCATTCCCAGGATGTAGTGTTCCCCTAACTCTGGTCAACAAAATTTGAGGTAGGAGATCAGAATTAGCAACACTGTATACCTTGAGTGTAAGATAACAGAACTCCAGAGTTAAAAAGCTTGGTTGTAGTGTAATACTTTTCAGTCAATATAAGAAATATAATTGTTTAGAAGCAACATTCTCTAGTTAGGATTGCTCATAATTATAGATTGCATCTTACCTTCCTCAGACTGATTAACACTTGAATGGGTGACAGAAAACTACAGCATCTGCTAGTCCACTCTACCTTTTGATTGAAAGAATCAAAAAGCACACGAGTGAAAGAATGCAAAGAGAATCTCCCTTCGTTGAACAGGGTTCTGGAGAGATCTTCCCTGTTTTAGGAATAAACAAACAAGGGGAAAAGAGGAAATTAGATAACACAAATGGCTCTACTTGATAGGGAAAATGCCAGAAAAAGCTATTTCTATTTTTTTCCTACTACTGCTTTTGATTTGGTACTATTACCTTCCCTTTTTCTGTCCCTTGGTGATACCACAACAAATCCCATTTATTTCTGATCATTCACAGGGTTACAACAAATTCAAGTCCAGCAGAGTTTAATTTAAAATAACAAACTCCCATAAGGACAAAAATTTCTCTTCTACCCCAACTTTAAAACTGACTCAGGGCTTAGGGAATTTATGCAGAGAAAAAAATACAAAACAAACATGATCTTTCTATTCACTTGTCCTTCATCTTCTTCTCCTCCTGCTGGATCTCCCAGGGTCAAATTAGTAGAAGGGGCTTTCATAGGAAAGGAGAGAAAAGTATTAAATCACTTCTATTGATATAATTTTGTCAATGTCTTCGGTGGCAGGCACTTGATTGCTGGCAGAGGCTGTCTTACGTGATGTATTTGTGGGCTTATTTGGAAGCACCATATGGATTTCTGCACTGTAGAGTTTCCTGACCAGGAGAATAAGTTTGCTGAGTGACCTTTCACTGCCTCCATATCAGTTCTGCTCTTAAAATTATACCTTGCAACCTTGGACCTTTCAGTCTCCAGTCTGGCCAACCACATCTTGGATTGGGTATTCTTCAAGATGGTAAAATAATGGCTCATCTCTGTGGAAATTTGGAGATTTTTGTCTTGACAAATGATTGCTTACTGTCTTTCCTCTCAAACCCTATCTTCCTGAGTTGTTGTTGACAGAAGCCAGACTTTTACAAACAAGGTCAAGAACAGTGCCTTGTTTTTATATCTCTTCAAATTCCAGTGATACATGAAACATTCTTACAAAAAGTTTCTTACTACAAAGTGGGTCAGTTCCACCTCTTCAGAAACCCACAATCTCTATAGTTTTCTTAGACCTCTACTCACTTGACTTGGGCTGGGTGGGTATGTGAAACAATTCTCCTCCATAAGGAGGGAAAAATAAAACTCAAAGCTCATTCCCGCTAGCTAGGGATACATTACACTATCTCAATACTTCTCTCTTCAGTTTATAGTCTCTTCTTTCTTTATATAAAGAAGGCTGGAGCTGGATGATTGAGGAACAGACACAGAACTATTAATAATTCTATCAGTTTTCTATTACTGTGTAACAAACCACCACAAATGTGTCAGCTTAAAATAATACATATTATTTCACAATTTCCTGTGGGTCAGGTAGCCTGACTGGGTCCTTGACTTAGGGTCTTACAAGGTTATAATCAAAGTGTTGGACAGGCTGTTTTCTAACCTGGAGACTAAAATTGAAAAGATTCTACTTCCATGCCCATGCAGACAGCTGACAACATTCATTTACTTACAGCTGTATGAGGGCCTCAGCTTCTTACTGTCTATAGTCTGTCATTAGGTACTTGATGTTGTCCACAGTTCCCTGCTATGTGACCCATCTTGTAGGTAATTTTCAATATGTCTCTTTGCCTCTTGAAAGCTAGAAGCAGAGTATTATTTCTGCAGTTAGCTGAGTAGGAGTCTTAGAAATAGAGTCTTAAATACTTATATATAAATTATATAAATGACTTTCAATCATTTTGACAAATAACCTAATCAAGAAATTGGTATTCCATCATCTTTGCATTTTTCTCTTGTTGAGAAGCAAAACAAAGATTCTACCTCAACTAAAGAGTAGAGGAATATACAAAAGTGGGCATGACATATTGTGGGTCACCTTAGGATGTGTCTGCTAAATAGTTAACCCAGCCCCAAAGATATACAACCACAAACTCCTTTCAGAATGTGTTGTTTCTTATCTATTTATTGAAGCTTTGAGATTTTAGCAGTAATTGACATCAAAAGGGAAAGTCTCCGTCAAATTTCTGTTACCAAAAAAAATCAAAACAATCCAAATTTAAGAAAAGATTCTATAAAATAGAAGGATTTGAATAAGACATACAAGAGGTATGGGAATTGCATATGTTTTAGAAATATTTAGTTCATGTATCAGAAGTGCATTCTTGACATCATTTTGTGATTTTAAAGAAAGCAAAATAAAATGCAGCTAATATAAAGCAAGGGAAAATAAGAGATAAGAATACACACTACAATAACAAATAAAAATTACCTACTTAAAGAAAGAATTTAAGGAAAGGAAAAACTACCATAGTAAAAATAAGTTATATATTACAGATCAAGAAAAGAAAATCAACATTGTAGAAAATATAATTGAAGGGGAGGGCAAGATGATGAGGAATAGTTAAAAGGAAATACGAGTCGGGGCAGTTCCAAGATAGCTGAATAGGAACAGGTCTAGTCTGCAGCTCCAAGCATGAGTGATGCAGAAGACAGGTGATTTCTGCATTTCCAACTGAGGTACTGGGTTCATCTCACTAGGTCTTGTCAGACAGTTGGTGCAGCCCGTGCAGCAGGGCAGGGCATTGCCTCACCCTGGTGCACGGAGTCAAGGAATTCCCTTTCCTAGCAAAGGGAAGCCATAACAGACAGTACCTGGAAAATCAGGACACTCCCACCCTAATACTGTGCTTTTCCAACAGGCCTAAGCAAATGGCATACCAGATTATATCCCTCTTCTGGCTCTGAGGGTTCCACACCCACAGAGCCTCGCTCACTGCTAGAACATTAGTCTGAGATCAAGCTGCAAGAAGGCAGCAAGACTGGGGGAGGGGCATCCGCCATTGCTGAGGCTTGAGTAGGTAAACAAAGCAGTCTGGAAGCTGGAACTGAGTGGAGCCCACCACAGCTCAAGGAGGCCTGCCTGCCTCTGTAGACTCCACCTCTGGGGGCAGGGCATAGCTGAATAAAAGGCAGCAGAAACTTCTGTAGACTTAAACGTCCCTGTCTGACAGCTTTGAAAAGTAGTGATTCTCCCAGCACAGAGTCTGAGATATGAGAATGGACAGTCTGCCTCCTCAAGTGGGTCACTGACCCCTGAGTAGCCTAACTGGGAGACACCTCACAGTAGGGGCCGACTGACACCTCATAGAGCCGGGTGCTCCTCTGAGACGAAGCTTCCAGAGGCAGGATCAGGCAGCGTCATCTGCCGTTCTACAATATTTGCTGTTCTGCAGCCTCCACTGGTGATACCCAGGAAAACAGGGTCTGGAGTGGACCTCCAGCAAACTTCAACAGACCTGCTGAGGGTCCTATTGGAAGGAAAACTAACGGACAGAAAGGACATCCACACAAAAACCCCATCTGTACATCACCATCATCAAAGACCAAAGGTAGATAAAACAACAAAGATGGGGAGAAACCAGAGCAGAAAAGCTGAAAATACTAAAAAACAGAGCTCCTCTTCTCCGAAGGAATGCAGCTCCTCACCAGCAATGAAACAAAGCTGGACGGAGCATGACTTTGATGAGTTGAGAGAAGAAGGCTTCAGACGATTGGTAATAACAAACTTCTCTGAGCTAAAGGATGATGTTCAAACCCATCGCAAAGAAGCTAAAAACCTTGAAAAAAGAGTAGACTAATGACTAACTAGAATAAACAGTGTAGAAAAGTCCTTAAATGACCTGACAGAGCTGAAAACCATAGCAAGAGAACTACGTGATACATGCACAAGCGTCAGTAGTCTATTTGATAAAGTGCAAGAAAGGGTATCAGTGATTGAAGATCAAATGAATGAAAAGAAGCAAGAAGAGAAGTGTAGAGAAAAAAGAATAAAAAGAAATGAACAAAGCATACAAGTAATATGGGACTAAGTGAAAATACTAAATCTACGTCTGATTGGTGTACCTGAAAGTGACGGGGAGAATGGACCCAAGTTGGAAAACACTCTTCAGGATATTATCCAGGATAACTTCCACAACCTAGCAAGGCAGGCCAATATTCAAATTCAGGAAATGCAGAGAACACCACAGATACTCCTCAAGAAAAGCAACTCCAAGACACATAATTGTCAGATTCACCAAAGTTGAAATGAAGGGAAAAATGTTAAGGGCACCCAGACAGAAAGGTTAGGTTACCCACAAAGGGAAGACGATCAGACTAACAGCAGATATCTCAGCAGAAACTCTACAAGCCAGAAGAGAGTGGGGGCCAATGTTCCACATTCTTGAAGAAAATAATTTTCAACCCAGAATTATTTCATATCCAGCCAAACTAAGCTTCATAAGTGAAGGAGAAATAAAATCCTTTACAGACAAACAAATACTGAGAGATGTTGTCACCACCAGGCCTGCCTTACAAGACCTCCTGAAGGAAGCACTAACATGGAAAGGAACAACTGGTACCAGCCACTGCAAAAGCATGCCAAATTGTAAAGACCATCAATGCTAGGAGGAAACTGCATCAACTAATGAGCAAAATAACCAGCTAACATCATAATGATAGGATCAAATTCACACATAACAGTATTAACGTTAAATGTAAATGGCCTAATGCTCCAATTAAAAGACACAGACTGGCAAATTGGATAAAGAGTCAAGACCCATCAGTGTGCTGTATTCAGGAGACCCATCTCACATGCAGAGACACACATAGGCTCAAAATAAAGGGATGGAGGAAGATGTACCAAGCAAATGGAAAACAAAAAAAGCAAGGCTTGCAATACTAGTCTCTGATAAAACAGACTTTAAACCAACAAAGATTAAAGGAGACAAAGAAGGCCATCACATAATGGTAAATGGATCATTTCAACAAGAAGAGGTAACTCTCCTAAATATATATGCACCCAATACAGGAACACCCAGATTCATAAAGCAAGTCCTTAGAGACCTACAAAGAGACTTAGACTCCCACACAATAATAATGGGAGACTTTAACATCCCACTGTCAACATTAGACAGACAAATGAGACAGAAAGTTGAGAAGCATATCCGGGAATTGAATTCAGCTCTGCACCAAGTGGACCTAATAGACATCTACAGAACTCTATACCCCAACTCAACAGAATATACATTCTTCTTAGCACCATATCACACTTATTCCAAAATTGACCACATAGTTGGAAGTAAAGCACTCCTCAGCAAACGTAAAAGAACAGAAATTATAAAAAACTGTCTCTCAGACTACAGTGCAATAAAACTAGAACACATGATTAAGGAATTCACTCAAAACCAGTAAACTACATGGAAACTGAATAACCTGCTCCCGAATGACTACTGGGTACATAACGAAATGAAGGCAGAAATAAAGATGTTCTTTGAAAGCAATAAGAACAAAGACACCACATAGCAGGGACACATTTAAAGCAGTGTGTAGAGAACTTATAGCACTAAATGCAGACAAGAGAAAGCAGAAAAGATCTAAAATTGACACCCTAACATCACAATTAAAAGAACTGGAGAAGCAAGATCAAACAAATTCAAAAACTAGCAGAAGGCAAGAAATAACTAAGGTCAGAGCAGAATTGAAAGAGATGGAGACACAAAAAGCCCTTCAAAAAATGAAGGAATCCAGGAGCTGGTTTTTTGAAAAGATCGGCAAAATTGATAGACCACTAACAAGACTAATAAAGAAGAAAAGAAAGAAGAATCAAATAGACACAGTAAAAAATGATAAAGAGGATATCACCACCAATCCCACAGAAATAAAAACTACCATCAGAGAATACTATAAACAGCTCTACACAAATAAACTAGAAAATCTAGAAGAAATGAATAAATTCCTGGACACATACACCCTCCCAAGACTATACCAGGAAGAAGTTGAATCTCTGAATACACCAATAATAGGTTCTGAAATTGAGGCAATAATTGATAGCCTACCAATGAAAAAAAGTCCAGGACCAGATGGATTAACAGCTGAATTCTACCAGAAGTACAAAGAGTAGCTGGTACCATTCATTCTGAAACTATTCCAATCCATGGAAAAAGAAGGAATCCTCCTTAATTCATTTTATGAGGCCAGAATCAACTTGATAACAAAGCCTGGAAGAGACACAACAAAAAGAGAATTTTAGACCAATATCCCTGATGAACACTGACGCAAAAATCCTTAATAAAATACTGGCAAACCGAATCCAGCAGCACATGAAAAAGCTTATCCACCTTGATCAAGTGGGCTTCATCCCTGGGATGCAAGGCTGGTTCAACATACACAAATCAATAAACAATATCCATCATATAAACAGAACCAAAGAGAAAAACCACATGATTATCTCAATAGATGCAGAAAAGGCCTTTGACAAAATTCTGCAGCCCTCCATGCTAAAAACTCTCAATAAATTAGGTATGGATAAGATGTATCTCAAAATAATAAGAGCTATTTACCAGAAACCTACAGCCAATATCATACTGAATGGGCAAAAACTGGAAGCATTCCCTTTGAAAACTGGCACAAGACATGGATGCTTTCCCTCACCACTCCAATTTAACACAGTGTTGGAAGTTCTGGCCAGGGCAATCAGGCAGGAAAAAGAAAGAAAGGGTATTTAGTTAGGAAAAGAGGAAGTCAAATTGTCCCTGTTTGCAGATGACATGATTGTATGTTTAGAAAATACCATCCTCTCAGCCCAAAATCTCCTTAAGCTGATAAGCAACTTTAGCAAAGTCTCAGGATACAAAATCAATATGCAAATATCACAAACATTCCTATACACCAATAACAGACAGACAGAGAGCCAAATCAAGAGTGAACTCCCATTCACAATTGCTCCAGAGAGAATAAAATACCTAGGAATCCAACTTACAAGGGATGTGAAGGACCTCTTCAAGAAGAACTACAAACCACTGCTCAACGAAATAGGACACAAACGAATGGGAGAACATTCCATCCTGATGGATAGGAAGAATGAATATTGTGAAAACGGACATACTGCCCAAGGTAATTTATAGATTAAATGCCATCCCCATCAAGCTATCAATGACTTTTTTCACAGAATTGGAAAAAAAAACTACTTTAAAGTTCATATGGAACCAAAAAAGAGCCCACATTGCCAAGGTGATCCTAAGTCAAAAGAACAAAACTGGAGGCATCACGCTACCTGACTTCCAACTATACTACAAGTGTACAGAAACCAAAACAGGATGGTATTGGTACCAAAACAGAGATACAGACCAATGGAACAGAACAGAGTCCTCAGAAATAATACCATACATCTACAACCATCTGATCTTTGACAAACCTGAGAAAAACAAGAAATGGGGAAAGGATTCCCTATTTAATAAATGGTGCTGGGAAAATAGCCTAGCCATATGTAGAAAGCTGAAACTGGATCCCTTCCTTACGTCTTATACAAAAATAATTCAAGATGGATTAAAGACTTAAATGTTGGACCTAAAACCATAAAAGCCCTAGAAGAAAACCTAGGCAATACCATTCAGGCCATAGGCATGAGCAAGGACTTCATGTCTAAAACACCAAAGGCAATGGCAACAAAAGCCAAAATAGACAAATGGGATCTAATTAAAGTAAAGAGCTTCTACACAGCAAAAGAAACTACCATCAGAGTGAACATGCAACCTACAGAACGGGAGAAAACTTTTGCAATCTACCCATCTGACAAAGGGCTAATATCCAGAATCTACAAAGAACTTAAACAAATTTACAAGAAAAAATCAAACAACCCCATCAAAAAGTGGACAAAGGGTATGAACAGACACTTCTCAAAAGAAGACATTTATGCAACCAATAGACACATGGAAGAACACTCATCATCACTGGCCATCAGATAAATGTAAATCAAAACCACAATGAGATACCATCTCACACCACTTAGAATGATGATCATTAAAACGTCAGGAAATAACAGGTGCTGGAGACAATGTGAGGAAATAGGAACACTTTTACACTGTTGGTGGGACTGTAAACTAGTTCAACCATTGTGGAAGACAGTGTGGTGATTCCTCAAGGATCTAGAACTAGAAATACCATTTGACCCAGCCATCCCATTACTGGGGATATACCCAAAGGATAATAAATCATGCTGCTATAAAGACACAAGCACACGTATGTTTATTGTGGCACTATTCAGAATAGCAAAGACTTGGAACCAACCCAAATGACCATCAGTGATAGAATGGATTAAGAAAATGTGGCTCGGGGGGTACACCCAAGATGGCTGAATAGGAACAGCTCCAGCCTCCAGCTCCTAGCATGAGCAACACAGAAGATGGGTGATTTCTGCATTTTCAACTGAGGTACCGGGTTCATCTCACTGGATCATATTGGACAGTTGGCGCTGGTCTGTGGGTGCAGCCCGATCAGCGAGAGCTGAAGCAGGGTGAGGCATTGCCTCACCTTGGAAGTGCAAGGGGGAAGGGAATTCCTTTTCCTAGCCAAAGGAAATTGAGACACACAACATCTGGAAAATCGGGTAACTCCCACCCTAATACTGCACTTTACCAAGGGTCTTAGCAAATGGCACATGAGGAGATTATATACCACACCTGGCCCAGAGGGTCCCATGCCCAAAGAGCCTCCCTCATTGCTAGCACAGCAGTCTGAGATCTAACTGCAAGGTAGCAGTGAGGCTGGGAGAGGGGCACCCGCCATTGCTGAGGCTTAAGTAGGTAAACAAAACCTCAGGGAAGCTCAAATTGGGTGGAGCCCACCATTGCACAAGAAGGCCGGCCTGCCTCTGTAGATTCCTCCTCTGGGGACAGGGCATAGCTAAACAAAAAGCAGCAGAAACCTTGGCAGTGGTAAATGCACCTGTCTGACAGCTTTGAAGAGAGCAGTGGATCTCCCAGCATGGAAGTTGAGATCTGAGAACGGACAGACTGCCTGCTCAAGTGGGTCCCTGACCCCTGAGTAAACTAACTGGGAGACATCCCCCACTAGGTGCAGACCAACACCTCACACCTCACACGGTGGGGTACACCCCTGAGATGAAGCTTCCAGAGCAAGAATCAGACAGCAACACTTGCTGTGCAGTAATATTCTATCTTCTGCAGCCTCTGCTGATGACACCCAGGCAAACAGGGTCTGGAGTGGACCTCAAGCAAACTCCAACAGACCTATAGCTGAGGGTCCCGACTGTTAGAAGGAAAACTAACAAACAGAAAGGACACCCACACCAAAACCCCATCAGTACGTCACCATCATCAAAGACCAAAGGCAGATAAAACCACAAAGATGGGGAAAAAGCAGTGCAGAAAAGCTGGAAATTCAAAAAATCAGAGTGAATCTCCCCCTCCAAAGGAACACAACTCATCACCAGCAATGGAACAAAGCTGGATGGAGAATGACTTTGACGAGGTGAGAGAAGAAGGCTTCAGTTGATTAAACTCAGAGCTAAAGGAGGAACTACGTAAACCAGTGCAAAGAAACTAAAACCCTTGAAAAAAGAATGGATGAATGGATAACTAGAATAATCAATGCAGAGAAGATCTTAAAATAACTTATAGAGATGAAAACCATAGCATGAGAACTACGTGACAAATGCACAAGCTTCAGTAACCGACTCGATCAACTGGAAGAAAGAGTATCAGTGATTGAAGATCAAATGAATGAAATGAAGCGAGAAGAGAAGTGTAGAGAAAAAAGAGCAAAAAGAAATGAACAAACCCTCCAAGAAGTATGGGATTATGTGAAAAGACCAAATCTACGTCTGATTGGTGTGCCTGAAAGTGACGGAGAAAATGGAACCAAGTTGGAAAACACTCTGCAGGATATCATCCAGGAGAACTTCCCCAACCTAGTAAGGCAGGCCAACATTCAAATTCAGGAAATACAGAGAACGACACAAAGATACTCCTCAAGAAGAGCAACTCCAAGACACATAATTGTCAGATTCACCAAAGTTGAAATGAAGGAAAAAATGGTAAGGGCAGCCAGAGAGAAAGGTCGGGTTACCCACAAAGGGAAGCCCATCAGACTAACAGCAGATCTCTCAGCAGAAACTCTCCAAGCCAGAGGAGAGTGGGGGCCAATATTCAACATTCTTAAATAAAATAATTTTCAACCCAGAACTTCATATCCAGCCAAACTAAGTTTCATAAGTGAAGGAGAAATAAATCCTTTACAGACAAACAAATGCCTAGAGATTTTGTCACCATCAGGCCTGCCCTACAAGAGATCCTGAAGGAAGCATTAAACATGGAAAGGAACAACAGGTACGAGCCATTGCAAAAGAAGAAACTGCATCAACTAGCAAGCAAAATAACCAGCTAATATCATAATGACAGCATCAAGTTCACACATAACAATATTAACCTTAAATGTAAATGGACTAATGGTCCAATTAAAAGACACAGACTGGCAAATTGGATGAAGAGTCAAGACGCATCAGTTTGCTGTATTCAGGAGACCCATCTCACATGCAGAGACATACATAGGCTCAAAATAAAGGGATGAAGGAAGATGTACCAAGCAAATGAAAAACAAACAAACAAAAAAAAGCAGAGATTGTAATCCTAGTTTCTGATAAAACAGACTTTAAACCATCAAAAATCAAAAGAGACAAAGGCCATTACATAATGGTAAAGCAATCAATTCATCAGGAAGAGGTAACTCTCCTAAATATATATGCACCCAATACAGGAGCACCCAGATTCATAAAGCAAGTCCTTAGAGACTTACAAAGAGACTTAGACTCCCATACAATAATAATGGGAGACGTTAACAACTCACGGTCAACACTAGACAGATCAACAAGACAGAAAGTTAACAAGGATATCCAGGAATTGAACTCAACTCTGCACCAAGTGGACCTAATAGACATCTACAGAAATCTCCACTGCAAATCAACAGAATATACATTCTTCTCAGCACCACATTGGACTAATTCCAAAATTGACTGCATAGTTGGCAGTAAAGCACTCCTCAGCAAATGTACAAGAACAAAAATTATAACAAACTGTCTCTCAGACCACAGTGCAATCCAACTAGAACTCAGGACTAAGAAACTCAATCAAAACTGCTCAACTACATGGAAACTGAACAACCTGCTCCTGAATAACTACTGGGTACATAATTAAAATGAAGGCAGAAATAAAGATGTTCTTTGAAACCCATGAGAACAAAGATACAACATACCAGAATCTCTGGGACACATTTAAAGCAACATGTAGAGTGAAATTAATAGCACTAAATGCCCACAAGAGAAAGCAGGAAAGATCTACAATTGACACCCTAACATCACAATTAAAAGAACTAGAGAAGCAAGAGCAAACACATTCAAAAGCTAGCAGAAGGCAAGAAATAACTAAGATCAGAGCAGAACTGAAGGAAATAGAGACACAAAAAACCCTCCAAAAATCAATGAATCCAGGAGCTGGTTTTTTGAAAACATCAACAAAATTGATAGACCACTAGCAAGACTAATAAAGAAGAAAAGAGAGAAGAATCAAATAGATGCAATAAAAAATGATAAAGGGAATATCACCACCAACCCCAGAGAAATACAAACTACCATCAGAGAATACTATAAACACCTCTATGCAAATAAACTAGAAAACCTAGAGGAAATGGATAATTTCCTGGACACTTACACTCTCCCAAGATTAAACCAGGAAGAAGTTGAATCCCTGAATAGACCAATAACAGGCTCTGAAATTGAGACAATAATTAAGAACCTACCTACCAAACAAAGTCCAGGACCAGACGGATTCACAGCTAAATTCTACCAGAGGTACAAGGAGGAGTTGGTACCATTCCTTCTGAAACTATTCCAATCAATAGAAGAAGAGGGAATCCTCCCTAACTCATTTTACGAGGCCAACATCATCCTGATACCAAAGCCTGACAGAGATACAACAAAAGAAGAGAATTTTAGACCAATATCCCTGATGAACATCGATGCAAAAATCCTCAATAAAATACTGGCAAACCGAATCCAGCAGCATATCAAAAAGCTTATCCACCATGATCAAGTGGGCTTCATCCCTGGGATGCAAGGCTGGTTCAATATACGCAAATTAATAAACGTAATCCAGCATATAAATAGAACCAAAGACAAAAACCACATGATTATCTCAACAGATGCAGAAAAGGCCTTTGACAAAACTGAACAGCCCTTCATGCTAAAAACTCTCAATAAATTAGGTATTGATGGAACATATCTCAAAATAATAAGAGCTATTTATGACAAACCCACAACCAATATCCTACTGAATGGGCAAAAACTGGAAGCATTCCCTTTGAAAACTGGCACAAGACTTGGATGCCCTCTCTCACCACTCCTATTCAACACAGTGTTGGAAGTTCTGGCCAGGGCAATCAGGCAAGAGAAAGAAATCAAGGGTATTCAGTTAGGAAAAGAAGAAGTCAAATTGTCCCTGTTTGCAGATGACATGATTGTATATTTACAAAATCCTATTGTTTCAGCCCAAAATCTCCTTAAGCTGATAACCAACTTCAGCAAAGTCTCAGGATACAAAATTAATGTGCAAAAATCACAAGCATTCTTATACACCAGTAACAGACAAACAGAGAGCCAAATCATGAATGAACTCCCATTCACAATTGCTTCAAAGAGAATAAAATACCTAGGAATCCAACTTACAAGGGATGTAAAAGACCTCTTCAAGGAGAACTACAAACCACTGCTCAGTGAAATAAAAGAGGACACAAACAAATGGAAGAACATACCATGCTCATGGATAGGAAGAATCAATATTGTGAAAATGGCTATATTGCCCAAGGTAATTTATAGATGCAATGTCATCCCCATTAAGCTACCAATGAGTTTCTTCACAGAATTGGAAAAAACTGCTTTAAAGTTCATATGGAACCAAAAAAGATCCCATATTGCCAAGACCATCCTAAGCCAAAAGAACAAAGCTGGAAGCATCACGCTACCTGACTTCCAACTATACTACAAGGCTACAGTAACCAAAACAGCATGGTACTGGTACAAAAACAGAGATACAGACCAATGGAACAGAACAGAGCCCTCAGAAATAATACCACACATCTACAACCATTGATCTTTGACAAACCTGAGAAAAACAAGAAATGGGGAAAGGATTCCCTATTTAATAAATGGTGCTGAGAAAATTGGCTAGCCATAAGTAGAAAGCTGATATCAGATCCTTTCCTTACTCCTTATACGAAAATTAATTCAAGATGGATTAGAAACTTAAATGTTAGACCTAATACCATAAAAACCCTAGAAGAAAACCTAGGTGATACCATTCAAGACATAGGCATGGGCAAGGACTTCATGTCTAAAACACCAAAAGCAACAGCAACAAAAGCCAAAATTGACAAATGGGATCTAATTAAACTAAAGAGCTTCTGCACAGCAAAAGAAACTACCATCAGAGTGAACAGGCGACCTACAGAATGGGAGAAAATTTTTGCAATCTACTCATCTAACAAAGGGCTAATATCCAGAACCTATAATGAACACAATCAAATTTACAAGAAAAAAATAAATAACCCCACCAAAAGTTGGGCAAAGGATATGAACAGACACTTCTCAAAAGAAGACATTCATACAGCCAACAGACACAAGAAAAAATGCTCACCATCACTGGCCATCAAAGAAATGCAAATCAAAACCACAATGAGATACTATCTCACACCAGTTAAAATGGCAATCATTAAAAAACCAGGAAACAACAGGTGCTGGAGAGGATGTGGAGAAATAGGAACACTTTTACACTGTTGGTGGGATTGTAAACTAGTTCAACCACTGTGGAAAACAGTGTGGCGATTCCTCAAGGATCTAGAACTAGAAATACCATTTTACCCAGCCATCTCACTACTGGGGATGTACCCAAAGGATTATAAATCATGCTACTATAAAGACACATGCACACGTATGTTTATTGCGGCACTATTCACAATAGCAGAGACTTGGAATCAACCCAAATGTCCATCAGTGACAGACTGGATTAAGAAAATGTGGCACATATACACCATGGAATACTATGCAGCCATAAAAAAGGATGAGTTCGTGTCCTTTATAGGGATATGGCTACAGCTGGAAACCATCATTCTCAGCAAACTATCGCAAGAACAGAAAACCAAATACCACATGTTCTCACTCACAGGTGGGAATTGAACAATGAGATCACTTGGACACACGTAGGGGATCATCACACACCAGGTCCTATTGTAGGGAGGGGGAAGAGGGAGGGATAGCATTAGGAGATATACCTAATGTAAATGATGAGTTAATGGGTACAGCACACCAACATGGCACATGTATACATATGTAACAAACCTGCACGTTGTGCACATGTACCCTAGAATTTAAAGTATAATAAAATAAAAAAGAAAGAAAGAAAATGTGGCACATATATACCCTGGAATACTATGCAGCCATAAAAAAGGATGAGTTCATGTCCTTTATAGGGACACAGATGAAGCTGGAAACCATCATTCTGAGCAAACCATCGCAAGGACAGAAAACCAAACACCACATGTTCTCACTCATAGTTGGGAAGTGAACAATGAGAACACTTGGACACAGGGTGGGGAACATCACACACCAGGGCCAGTCATTGGGTGGGGGGAGGGGGCAGGGATAGCATTAGGAGATATACCTAATGTGAATCATGAGTTAACGAGTGCAGCACACTTACATGGTACATGAATACATATGTAACAAACCTGCATGTTGTGCACATGTACCCTGGAACTTAAAGTATAATAATAAAAAAAAAGAAAAAAAAGGAAATACAAGTATGACTAATATTTTCATCATTTCCATGTACTCAAATGATGATTTCATATTCAATGTTGCTAAATTGAGAAATATAGATGTAAATGTTTTATAAAGAATTGCATCTAACCATATTTGGGATAAAATCCATCTATAACAAATTATTTTACTAGAGGAAAAATATTCCTAATTTATACAACACGTAGGAAGAAAAGAAAACAAAAGAATAGAAAACAAAATAATATAACTGAAGTAAGAGTAAAAAACGTACTCTGTTTAGTTTAATGTGGTTAATTTTGCAAATTTATAAAGGGCTGTAAATGGAGTTTTTTTTTAAAAAAATCCCTATTCGTATATATATTGTTAAGTAGAATCTCCACTAAAGCATCAATCCTGAAATTTTGATTGGTTTAATAATGCTAATTCATTTCAAGGGTAGGGAAATTAGATGTCACCTTTTGATTGGAGGAATGTCAAAAAATGCAAATATATTTTAAAACTGCCCCAACTTTTTTATGCTCCTGTTGTCTCTTCCAGGATTGGATCTTAGGGAGGAGGAATTAAAGAGAATAAGAATTCATCATCTGGCTGTTGATCATTTCTGCCATGGCAGATATCCATCTTTTGTGAGGCAAACATCTTTCATGGATCCATTTGTTCTATCTTTGGAAATTTATTCTGAAGCTTCCTTCCACATTGCCCAGTTTCCTGAAAAGGTACTACAGTTTTGGCTATCTCCTTACAGGCTTCTTCTCCAAGTCCAGACTATATTAGTACCACCACCCACGTTATCTTCCCATTACCCATCCTGGAATTTTATCCTCGATAAAATTCCGCTGTATCTACATCTATATATACATCTATATAAATATATACATCTATATTTCTCAGTTTAGCAACATTGAATATGAAATTATCATTTGAGTACATGAAATTTTATCCAGGATGGGTAATGGGAAATCTCTACCCATCTGGGCAAGTCACCATGATGGGGAGGCATAGTTGTGCCCTGTAGCAGTGACTTTTCCACTGGAAAGAAATACCTCTTGGCTTGACAAATAGTAGGAGTGATACTTGTCCAATACTATCTGCACTTTTCTTGTCTTGCCATCCCAGGCAGATCCAAGCTGCTTCCTTCCTTCATCCTTCTCTGTGTGAGAAGCAGGTGCAGGCTTCTCTGTTCATGTACGCCCTCAAAATGCCAGGGACAGCATTTAAGTTTTTCCCAAATCTCTTTGGTCATGCTTCACAGTCTCATGTGTATGCTTAGGGTGGGGGACAGAGAAGTAAGCCAAGTATATCAATACTTGTGTAAACTCCTTTGAAACAATCTCCTTTAGAATTTCTAGTCTTTAAAAAGGTGAAAAGTAGATGATAGTAATAGACAAAGCAGGACCAGTTCTGGTATCTTTTACACTCTCCATGAATATGGCTACCATTTATCTCAACAGTATATATAAATTAATCAGCTATTTTCCTCTGCTTTGTGGCTTTAGCCAAAAGTCTGAGTAGAGAAAAGTTTCTTTCTTAACATTCTATTATAAAAATAATGAGTAACATTTAAGTGCTTGTGTTACAAACACTGTGTGTCTAAAACCTCATTATACATGCCAACAGCTTTAAGAGGTAGGCATTAGTATCACACCAATTTTCTGACTTAGGTGGGGTAAGCCAGGAAATGTATTTGGAGATGGAGACTTGCTGGGAAGAGGTTTACTGGGGAGTGCCCTCGGGAACAATGCCCGTAAATGGGTGAGGATTGCAGGGCTGGATAAAGAGAGAAGTTGAACTGTAAGACATTTGCAACAGTGGCATCAGGTGATTCCAAAGGGAACACCACAGTGGGGGTAACCCTTCAGAATTGTCCTGAATTAAGGCAAAATGGCTAGGATATTGTGTCTGCACACCGACCACTCATTGAGCTGGGAGTTTACCAATGGTTGAGGGCAATTCCTGAAAAAGCACTTAGCTGGGAGTCGTTAGCAAATAGGGTCAGGAATGCCTCAGTCCTGAAATCATGGTCTATGTGCCCCACAGTTTGTAGGCATAGGAAATTCAGCCCTGGACTTTCTGACTTTATAAATTCTCTTAGGATGAGAATTATGCCTATCCTAAAATCAGACTAATAGGAGGAGGAACCAGCATGAAGGCACATAAAAATAAAGGAAGAAAGACATTAAAAAACAAAGGAGAAGGGAACAACGCAAGAATATTTAGCCTGGAAGAAGTGAAAAAAAATAGGCTATGGCCATTGAAGAAAATTGAAAGGTAAATAAAGATCTTTTATGGGAAAAAAGCACAATGACCAGATGAGGTTACAGATGAATTCACCTAACCTTCAAAGACTGGCTAATTTCAAATGTATTTATAATATACCAGAGTGTTGAAAAGGTGGAGAGCTTAATTTATATTCTGAAGCCAGTATAATTTTAATCCTGAACCCTGACAAAATTATAATGCAAAAAAGAACTTTGTAAGTCAATTGAACTTACGAGTATATATAATAATTCCGATTAAATTTTTAAATAAAATCTGATAATTCATGAGAGAGTAAAACACTTCATAAAAAGGTAGGGTTTATTTCACAAATTCAAGAGTAGATAAGTAGCTGGAAATTTCTAATACAATTCATTACTGAGGACTGGGAGTGTCTGTGTCAGCATGATTTGGATGAGACTAAACCATCTACGTCAACATGACTTGGCTATTTGTTTCAGAAAAAAACTTGCCCAAGAAAGAACTACAAACTAAAAAGTAATTTGTATTTATTTCTTTTTAATAAAATTCTTCCAGAACTATTTATCAAAGACCTGGGTCTTCTGACCTGGATTGTTTACCTATTAAATGACATTCTATTTATCAAACTTATTTGAAGGCCTTTACTTTGCTATGTCTACCAGTCTAAAACTATTGTATCTTAAAACTTGCCTAATCTTAAGCAGTCCTCTGCTTTGAAAGGGCTACTCTAAACCACTGAGTCCAGACACCAAAGATCTATAAATATACCATTTCTGACTTTTCCTCCCGAGGCACTGCTAAATCTCTGTTAAGTAGTTTTCTCCCTTACTGCATGAGCTTAAATAATTCAGTTTTGTTTCATTAATAGGTTGTCTTGAGATATCATGGTAAGTTCAACAATATCAACAAATGTGATGTTATAACAATTATGCATGGAAATAGATATTAAATATTTGACCATTAAGCAAATACAAACTTAAAAGCATATTATTACATATATATTAAAACAGATAACATTAAAAAATAGTGACGATACCAAATGGTGGTATGGAAACCAGCATTTGGTACCAATACCAAATGAGAGAGAGTAGATCTTTGATGCGTCCTTGGTGGAAAATAGTTTAGAAGTCTCTTATGAAACAAAACATACTATATAAGTCAGCAATTACACTCCTGGACATTATTGCAGAGTACTGAAAACTTACGTCCATAAAAAAAGAAAAAAAAAAAATCCCTGTAAACATAGCAGAGTATTTGTAAAGCTTTATTTGCAAAATCACCAAAAATTGAAAACAATTCCAGTGCCCTCAGTGAGGGAATGATTAAAGGAATTGTGGTAAATCTGTATAATGGAATGCTATTCCACAAAATAAAATAATATACCGTTGATATACTGCAACTACTTGAATTAAGTTAAGGTCATTATGTTGCGTAGAAAAAAATCCAGTCTCAAAAGATTACACACTGTGTGATTTCATTTATATTATATTCTTGAAATGACGAAATTATAGAGATGAACATATTAGTCATTGCCAGGGGGACAGAAATTGGAGTTGGCACAACTATTAAGGGGTAGCACAAGGGAAACCTTTGTGATAATGGAACAGTTCTGTATCTTGATTGTGGCAGTAACTTTATAAATCTACAAGTGACAAAATTGATTAGCACTCCACACACACACACACACACACACACACACATAAATACACACATACCATTGGCAGGTGCTGAAAGGGCATTTGATAAATTCAGCAGTCATTTCTAACAAAAACCCTAAGAAAATATAATGCAAAGAAAGTGCAAAAGTGCCCAATTATAATTTGTACTATCCACTACAAAACAAATGTTGTAACAGACCATATCAATTAAAATTATTTTTTTGTACAGAAAGTAGAGTAGTAATTGGACAATAAGTAATTTATGTTAAAAGTTTTTATTTAATGTTGTGTTTTAGTATATACAAGTAAATTACATACAATTATGGATTTGTGGTTAAAATGAAGTAATTGTAAAAGTAATAATAATGAGGATGATTTAACTGCTGATTCGCCATGCTCAAAATCCAATGAATCTAGTAAGTTCCAAGTGAAACATAGAATATGCAAATACATTTCTATTAGTAAATTAAAGATTACCAATTTAGTTTCAAGAAAACAATATCATCTATCATGTTAATATGGTTTATTCAAATTTTAATGGATTTGTAGTTTTATTTTGAATTTTATCATTTGCTTTGCTTTATGGTCATGGACTTGCATGCTTAAAATTTTTATAAAATTATGTATTTAAATGATATAATCATGAATAATTTGATTCAATATTGGTGTCCATGAGGATTTCTAAAACTTCTCTTCTCTATCCATGTTTGATGAATATTATTATACTTCAGGCATATACTTCTGGGAACTTTCCATCAAACAACTAGAAAGTGTTGAGTCTTTCTTGCAGGATTATAGTGTAATAAATAATTAAAGCCCAATTTTGCAACATAAAACTGTAACAAATATTTGAATGCTAATTTGATAAGCATGCCATAAACACACCACAAGATAATTTTATATCAAATGATTGTAGCCAAGAAATAAAATTTGTGACCAATACATTTGCAAAACAAAGGAGACACATAATCAGTATCATATATTGTAGGAGAGTGAAACTCCATGATTTACAAAAGCTCTAAAAGAAACAGTTTACAAAATATCATTCAGCACACTGCTTTCCTTAGAACTTCTTAAATCCAGTATGATTTTGAGATTCTTAAGTTACAACTGCAAAGACTATATTTCCAAATGAGATCTTATTTACAGGTACAGGGAGTTAGGCTTTGAGATTATCTTTTTGGAGGACACAATTCAACACACTTCAGTATCCATTGGGAATCTTGATGGTTTGGGATCATGCCATGGAATGAAAACTTGAAGAGCCTAAGAATATTCTGAAGAAGGAAATGCTACACCAAGATTACACATTGGTGCCTAAAGCACATTTGTCTTTCCAATCAGCTGAATTTATGTGTATATGTGTGTTGATAAGGTGACAGAACTTAACTATTTCTTGTGTCACTTCCACATTTCAGATTTCACAATACAATCCAATCTAGTGGCAGACTTATACAATTTTTGCTGATTCCAAAGTCTTGTACATCAGAATTTTAGTTAAACCTTGTAAAGGAATAGAAGGGAAGTGGGACCCTGTACCCAGTACCTCAGAATGGTTTGCCAGGCTACCTGGGTTAAAACACCATTTTTGCATTTGGTATACTATTGAAGAAATGAAGCCAAATAAACAGGGCAAGATAATAAGGAATAAGGTTATATGAATAAGCTTCCAGATAACCATTGTCAACATTGTGGAGAACAATTATCTTCTGTAGAAAACATCAGGTGTTTCAGGGCTAAAGCAGGTCTGAAGTCTTCTGGGTAGGTACTATAACCCAATCAGGAAATGGTTATTAATATGGGTTCAACTTGGTTTTTACATTTTCTGCTCTGTCCTCAAGCCTGCAAATTTTCACATATAGCTTTCCATATTTTCAGAAAATTCTATCCCTTATTAAAAGTATTGGTTTTCTTCAATTGTTCGTTATCTTCCCCTAAAAGTACATTTCCCCTAGCCTAAGTCACTCAGTCTAGGATAAATCCTCAAGTGCTCTGGAAAGACAATCCAAGGCTAGTGTTGGTACTGCAAGTCTTGTAGAACAAGATCATTTCAAAATGTGTTCACTAGCATGAATTGCTGATTTGTCAATTTTAATTTGGGCACTGCTGTCTATCTCTCTGTCTCTGTGACACACACGCACACACAAACACACACACACAAACACATACACACTTTGCATTACTCGAGGGAAAACATTAATTTTCCTAACTAGTATTATCAAAGCCACAATTGATAATATTCTAATTTCTCACACGCATCTTCAAAATCAGAATAGCTATCCTCATTAGAGTCATTTTTGAGCCATCTAACACAGATTTCCAGAATACAACATATTCCTTGCTTTCAAATTTGTTTGAATATACGATTTTTCAAAAATCTGAGCTTGGTGTGTTTTTTCACTGAAAATATTCTCAGTAAGCAGTAATTATTTTCTTGGTGACATATAATTGTTATTTATCTATTAATTTTATAGGTATATTTTCTTAAATTTTGCAAAGTCATCATGAATATATTGCTGTTTACAATAATCTTTGAAACCTTCTGAAATACCAACTTACAATGCTATTTAATATTTGTAATTGTGAGTTCATATTTTTAGAAATAATTACTAAGTCTGTATTAACTTTTTGTGCCTCCTTTTCAATCAATTCACTGGAGAGAACCCCAGAGACATCCACAAGTAACCTTGCTGGAGGATTTTTATTTGTTTATTTTACTAACTCATACTTATTGTTTCAAATTAAGTAATTAAAACAGCACTGTATAAATGAAAAAATCATAAGGACTTTTACATAAGGTGATTTTGTATCATTGAGCTTCTGATAGCTTTTGCAATAGTAACAAGTAACATTACAATCTCAATTGTTCACAGCAGGTTTATTTCTTATTCACATTATTTGTCAGTTCCATGCTGTTTTCCCATATATCTTCTTTATTCTGCAATTCAGATGGGTAGAGTAGGCTCTGCCAATGACATGCATTCCCATAGAAGAATTGTTCAATAGCACTTAAAGCCCCTGTTTAGATGTTGCATACTCACATTCAATTAATGGAACCAAGTCAAATGGTCATGCTCAACATCATTGGATGGGAAGTATATTCATCCCACAGAGAGGCACTGTAAGTCACACAGCAGTTGGGAGGAATGTGTAAACCTCTCACAGGGAGGGTAGCAGATAACTGAAGACAAAAACAAAATCTACCACAAACTTTTCTGAGTAAACATTTTAAGGAGCAACCTTGCCTTGTATTTGTGCATTTATGGGGTTTCTTGATGTCTGCTTTTAGCTACACAGAGGTAAAATATTGACCTGCATACTTCTTAGGAATTAAATTCTTAGTCAAAATATTATCTTCTTCCCTAACCTGACTGGAAGTAGAAGAGTGTGATGATAAAGGGATAGTGACTTAATTCTCTCAAATATAAATGCAAAGAACACTAAGTTTTCAGGTCTATGGCTATAAACTCATTTTTTTCTCTCCTAAACTTGCCATTCTCAAGTGAATCCTATGCTTACCGATGGTAGAAATTAATTACATTTATTATCTTTGGGGAGTTGAGTTGCGGTTTTTGCCAGAGTAAAAGATTGCAGAATCTGCTCTTGAGACATGTTTTTACTATTATGATTAATTCTATCTAGATCCCATAACATTTATTATTTAACCATAACAATAACACAAAACAATACAATTTTAGGTGCTGGTCATCAATCTTTTATGGGACTTTAAATGAGAAAACATAAAAAGGCATAGTATTTAAGCAGTGCATCACAGTTTTTTTTGTTCCCATTACCATAACCCTCAAGGCTTAGCTCAAGTATAATATGGTGATTAAAAATACCAGCTTTCTTTCATACAGTTGGGATTAGAATAACTAATCAGGTGATATTTGGACATCCATTTAACTTTCTATGTCTCAGTATCACCGTGGCAAAAATCATTAGTTTTTATTTCATTTATTTACTGTGAAAACTTAAAAAAAATTCTGTTAAAAACTATAAAAAGCCTGGCCTATCACAAAATAAATATTCAATAATAATGATTCCTATAATAGCAATTATTACTAATACCATCATAATTCTTGTTAGGATTAAATGAGTTAATATGCATGTGTAAATCATTTATAATATTGTCTTGTACATAAAATAAGCTAAAGTGTTAGCTATAATATATTATTATGTTCTATTACTATCAAGATGTTCACTGTTCCATTCTGAAATTTTCAACCTCATGGGTTACTAAAGATAGTTGGGAAAAGAGATATAAATTTATATTAAGAGACATAATGTTGGCATGCTCAATGATTGTTTTCCCAAACCCATCTCACCATTTTTCCTTTGTCCTTTTTCAATACTTCTTAATCTGGTATTGTGGGATCAAAATTATTAATATATATATTTTTTAGGACAAATCCCAATTCTGCCATATAATACTTCTATGACCTTGAAAAGTTATTTAAAATTCTTTAGCCTCAGTTTGCTCATATTTAAAATAAATATATCATTTATTTAACAGTGGTCATTGCACAGTTCAAAGGACATTATGAACTAAAGGAAACTAGCACCTCTTTAATAAGTATTACTTGAAAAGCAGCATGGGTGCATATTCACAAATGTTAAATAATTTAAAACAATAATGAACTACAAAAAATATACTTACTGGTAAATAAATACTTCTGCCTAACAAAGTTTTGCCAACTAAAGTGGCAGCTTACATAACTTAGGAATAAAATAAGTAAGCCCTTGCTACTTTTCACAGTAATCTGCTTTGTAAACTTATAGAGCAGGTTATGTTTAAGAATATATTTTCTAAATCTTTTCTTCTGTATGCTTAACCTCTAAGATACTTTATGAAAAAGGCTTCCCTGGTCAGGTGAGTTTGAGAAATATTGTACACTATATATATTCGATTGAGATTCAAAATAGTGCATTAAAATTCTGAGAATTCCTGCCAAAGAAATGTTACATGTAGGAAAATTCAGATAATAAACTTCATTGAGGCCCTAAAGACATTTTACATGAAATCATTATTAACATTCTGAAGTACTGCAAAACACAGTTGGATATAGACCTGTTTCTCCAATTTATTACTTGATGTTACTGGTGTACACGGAAAGAGACACTAGGCTAGGAAACACAAGGAGACAGAAAATGTCACTCTTTGCCCAGGAGAACTGGCACAAGAGAAATGTCTGTTTTAAGGTCTAAAAAATATGCAAAAAGTATCTGAGAATATGCTTAAAAGGCCAGGGTATTTTACCTTGTAATTGAAAGACATAACCTTGGTCAAAATAATTGAACACCTGGGAAATAAGCACTTGTTTCTTAACTCCTTTTGAAAATTGCATTTTCAAATTGCATAAAGAGATTTCTGTTCTGGCTCTATGAAAAAAAGCTTGCAGAAGGCAAATTATCCAATCAAAATCAACTGCGCAAGCCAGATTGAATTTAGAAAGAAATCTGTTCAAAGGCCTCAGAGAGTTTCTGAAGCAGCCAGGACTTGAGAGACTAGGACGTGGAGAGAAGGAAATATCACCAGAGTGAGCATAGCTTCTGGGTGTTGCTGTTTTCCTCATGGCCTTAGTTCATTCCTGGCATGAGTCAAAATGCTGAGAATCCAGACACAGAGCAGATATTGAGATACAGAGAAGCTATCAGAGCTTTAGGAGAACTCACAGGAATGAGAAGTGAAACTTCGAGTTTGGGGTTGCCAAGGCAGGCAGGACTGAGAGATCAAGATCCTAGAAGGAGGAGGGAGTCAGAGAGAAGCAAGCCTAACACTAGAAACCAGTTTTTTGCCTCAAGTATTTGTTCATAGAGTTGTGCAGAACAAGAAGATATGAAGACAAGGAGAAAGTGGCTGAATATCAGAGCAGAGATTCTCATTGTTTCTTAGTCCTAGGGAGAGAAAAAATGGAGGTCAGGACCCACAAGGAGGGAGAAACATGGGTAACAATGCAGGTTCTTATTTGTATCTCTGCAGGACTGTCCCAGAAAAATGCCATTGAGTCAATATTAGAATGTCTCACAAGCACTTCAAAGCAGCCTCAAGTCAGCTCCCCATTCTCTAACTAGATCGAGGGGATCTTTCCTTCTGCTCCCTGCCAGGGGATAGGACGAATGCTCTCCAGAAGAAAAAATATCATTCAGAGGCACTATATTTTTTCAAATACATTATTCAACATTTAATTAAAATTAATTACCAAGAACAAGACCAATGGGGAAAATAAAACAAAACAAAAATTACAAGCAGAACCATAGATAATTCAGACATCAGTGTTATTACTTATGGACTTTAAATTAACAGTGACTAAGATGTTGAAATAAATAGATAACCAAAGTAAAAACTTTCATCAAAGAAATAAAATCTACAAAAAATAATGGAATGAAAAATAATTCTACAATTGAAAGCCACAATAGTTTAAGATCTCAATAGATCAGCTTAAAAACAGATTAGACACAGATGAAGAGAGGATTAGCGAGCCAGAAGATGACCTAGTTGAAAACATTTTTCTGAAACACTAAGAACAAAAAAGAGTCTCCTGAGGCAAAGATTTGCTGAGAGGAGAAACTCAAGTCCCTGAACATTCGAAAATACAGAATTAAAACATGAGTTACACTAAATGTCTTAAAATGCAACTTGACAGCATTTAATTTTCAGAGTGAATCATATTAAATATTATCTTTACTAAGAAATTGAATATAAAAAGAAACCCCTTCACTCCCAGCATTTAAAATAGCCTGGGGTCACTCCTTACAATAAAAAGATGAAATACACAGGTTTAGACAAACATCTGTTTACAGATGGTTGAAAATAAATTGTGCCATTACTGCTGAACACTGGAAAAGTATTAGTGAAAAGTGAGCCTAACTCACTTTTATATAATCTCTTAAATTTCCTTTATTATGTACCAGGAATGATAATTATAACAGTAAAATGTTGCTTTTTCAAAGTGATTTTTGTCTTGAGTAAATCTAGCTGGTGCCTACAACACGCACTAGATGTCAGTGGGAATTACTCCCAATTATTAACTTCCTTTCTACAGTGGAAATATAATAAATTCAATGGCATTACATATACCCTTACCTATATCACCAAATAAGTTTTCCATTCATTTCCCTCTCTATTTTCTAATGAGGTGAATTGAGTTAATGTTGAAATTGCATGACTAAACATGTGATTCCTTATAGATCTTGGATCCCTGACAATGTGCTTTTTAATATACTCCAGAAATGACACTCTATTTATTTCCAATCAATTAAAGCTATTTCTAGAGTTGAATTGTAGAGTGTAATTCTGGGAGGAAAACAAGACCAAAAGGTTCATTAAGGCATTCCCAGTGAAAAACATTGCATTAATTACCTAATCCCCATGTATAGAGAGGTGATACTTTTTTTTTTCCTTGGAGAGCAAAAAGGCTACTCTGTTATTAGTTACTGGGAGTTTGAATGTAAGGTGAATTACAGAAAGGCAAAGGACTTAAGCAATAGGATAATTGGGTCAAATAATTAATAATATAGAGGAGTGAGGTATATGTGACTTCTATATTATGAACTACAATAGTAACTACATGCAACATTTTTTACCCTGCAACTCTGTACCTTGAGATTGGCATTGTGTCCTGGAAGCCTCACTTGGCTGAGCCACTGGGAAATGAGATAAGGTAACTGGAGAGGAAACTGGAGTGGAGCCTGGAGGCAAAAACTCCAAAATGGCAGTGAGTAGTGATGGCCCCAGAAGGTAATTGGGCATTCTCTTACCCAATGAACTGAAAAGAACAAAAATGAATTTCCTTCTGTGACGGAGCCAGGGCACTAGAAAATCTGATTAAATGGCTCACAATCAAAAGAATGTAATTGGCCAGTTCAACAGAAATTGATGGAATTAAAAATAAATATACACTTCTTAAGACGCATGACTCAAGACAGAGCTGAAACATGCAAGATATGTTAAGTTCTTTTTCTGTTCTTGTGATATGAGTTCAAGACAAAATTTCATCAGTGTTGTTCAAGAAATTCATAAGGGTACATTCACTCAGTTATAGGAAAAACATTGAAAAATTACTTACCTATGTTCAGGGTATGGTAAGTGAAAGCATAAAGTCTATTCATATTTTCCCCAAAAAAATTCAAGAACTTTATAGGCTCTAGAGTTGGATCCGAGCAGCTCTTCACCCTTAGAAGCAGCTACATCCAGCTGCTGTTGAACTGAGCCTATATTGGTCAGTTCTGCTGACAGGCAGATTCAAAGGTGTCTCCATTCAGGTCTTCACCATCATGAAGTTTCCCAAAGAGACTCTCACCACTGCTGTTCAGACACGAGGACTGTGCCATAACCTGTCATCAGGAAAGAGTCTATGTTAAAGAAGGATTTTCATCCTGTCTTGTGAAGAAATTCCATTTCAATGCTACAATAATGCAAAGTAATCCTTCTCAACCATCTGAAATCATAATTGTTCCTCTCTAGAGATAGCATGTGAAGATATTCCCAAGGTAGGAGCTGAATTTTTTTTGTTACAAACTCCTAGGGTTGTGTTGTTGTTGTTGGTGGTGGTGGTGGTGGTGGTGATGGTGGTAGTGGTGGCAGTGTGTTTGTGTTCGTGTGTGTGTGTTTTGTCTCAGCCTATTGTGTCTTTTCTGAGTGGTTGCAAATAGGTTTGAGGTTATAGTTTCTATGATTGTAGATCTATTGAAATGGGAAAATCATGGAATGGGGTCAGCAGCAAATGGGGAGGTTATGAGTGGAGTTTGATAACCTGGCAATGTATAACCAGCACCTTGGGGAGAAACACTTAGCCTGCTTCAGCAATTTTGGGGTCATTTTAAAGCACATAAGGTGAGAAGGCAATTCAAGTGTCCACTGCTGACAGATTACTCTCCCTTGTACCTTTGAGGCAGGGCAAATTTCCAAACAAATTCATTTAGTAAAGTGGAAAACTATGAACATTTTCAAGAAATCTGTCTCAGTCTTGGAGATTTTAGTCTGAAATGCTGCCTTTCCCAACCACAGATGAAAATAGCAGCTTTTATGTTAACCAATAATTCTTTTCACCTTTGCACTACAGATTAGCCTCAAAATATATAGCTAGGAAGACAACTAAGTATATTAATAGATTAAGAAATTCAGAGAGAAAGTAAAGTAGCCAATAAAAATAAGTGTCATGATTAAACCTAATATGTTCTCTTTGTTATAGGTTCACATAAACACACACAGAGGATACAATTGGCCTTCGAACAAAGGGGCTTTGAACTGGCAGGTCTACCTATACATAGATTTTCTTCCACCTCTGCCACCTTTGAGATAACAAGACCAATCTCTCCTCTTCCTCCTCCTTAGCAACTCAATATGAAGAGGAAAAGGATGAAGACCTTTATGATTATCCTTTTCCACTTAATGGATTATAAATATATTTTCTCTTATGAGTTTCATAATAATATTTTTATTTAGCTTTATTATGTTGTAAAAATAAAATATTAAAACACACATAAACAAAATATGTGTCAATTTACTGTTTATGTTATTAGAAAGGATCTCAACATTAAGCTATAGGTTGGCGCAAAGGTAATTGCAGCTTTTTCCCATTAAAAGTAGTGGCAAACACTGCAATTACTTTTGCACCAACTGATATTCATAGTTAAATTTTTGGGGAGTCAAAAGTTATAATTTTTAATTGCATTGAGGGGGGAGGTGCACCTAACTCCTGCATTGTTCAAGGGTAAACTGCACATTCTACTTTTCTTGAGTTAATAGCAGAATTGGTGAGAGGTAGCCTATGAAAGAAAGGGGAAGGAATAAATGTGCATTTCGAAGAGGGGGGAAATGGTTGCAAGGTAACCTTGTTTAACATATTCCAACTACTGTTTGAAAGCTAACAAGGAACACTGGGGCATTGGGAGGTGGCAGTAACCTACAGTCACCCATCCCCCTTCACAAGAAAAAAAGAAAAGGGATGAGGTGAGTCCTAAGAACTCCAGTGTCTAATTTAATTAATTTAAAAATTCTAAATTATATTAGCAGAGTTCTTGAGACTAAATACATTTATTGAATAAGGATATTGAATGAGAGATTTTTTAAATTGCCAAATACTACTGTAGATTTTTTTCCCTAGTAATATGATGGAGCATGTAATCAGAGATGTCGATGAATTGTAGGAAGTAACTGATTGGCTCAGCTGTAGGTTTAGAGAGATCATTAATAGCCAACACAAGGATTTTTTTTTTTTTTTTTTTTTTTTTTTTTAGAGGAGTAATAGAAGTAAGATCCAAACACAGTTTTGTGCCAGAATGTAGATAATTTTGAATGAAAGGCATTTGGGTAATGTCTTTAGCAGGTGAAAAGCAGGGTCTGGGCTAAGACTGAGACCATGGGCAAGGCAGAGAACACAGGGTGTGCAGTTAAATTACTCAGCACGCTTTTGAGAGATAATGGCAGAATCCTAGCTAGTAGAAACTGGCTTAAGCCAAAAAGGAAATGTGTTAGCTAACATTACTCAAAAGTATAGGGGATCCAGAATCTGAAACATCTCTTGAAAAGATACTAGAGTATATCTATTAATGCAAGGACTCTGACACCAGACTGCCTGCAATTAAATTCCAGTACTGGTACCTGTTTACTGTGTAACTTGGAACATGTTATTTAACTTTCAGTGACTGACTCAGTTTTCTTTCCTCTAAAATGCACATAATAACCTCTTCATAGAATTTTTGAAAGAGTTAAATAAAGTTGACATCCAAGGCACTTAGGAGAGTGTGGCGTATTTGCTCTGTTCACATCAGGACTCTTCCTTTCTCATTTCTACTCTCTGCTTTCTTCTAGTTGTCTTCATTCTGGCAGGTTCTTCCCATTTGGTTGCCAGCTCTCAGCTTTCAGCCTGTCCTCACAGCCACCCTAGCAGAAAGACAACTTCTTTTTCCCAATAGTTATAAGACATTTGACTTATTCTTGTTGGACTAATTTGTAAGTCACACTCAAATCTCTGATGCGAAGGGGAGGATGGCAAGAGGATGTGCTGGTCTGACTTGGTAAGTCTGGGTCAATTGCTCATCTTGCTGCTAGGAGTGAGGCTCAATTCCATACTCACTCTGTGGAGCAAGAGTAGATTGAATGCTTCCACCAAGCAAAACTGAGGATCAGATACCAGAGGAGAAGAAATGGATTCTGTGTAGACTAAAAACAACAGATGTATTCCATAGCTCTGAGAAGGAAGCCCTGACATGATTTCATGCAGATGGAGGAACATTAGGTAAAGACCAAGAAGAGCCCTTTAATCATTTCTCAATGAAGCCTCAGTTCCTCCTTTATCAGCATTAAAGTTGTCACAATTGTCAAGCTAGAAAATTTCCTTTGTGATAATTTTGTATTTTTCCTTAAATTAATAATTTCTACTATCTATTTAGTGCCTGCCCATGACAGACATTGTGCCAGATGATTTACTTATACACTAGCTCTGAAGTCTAATGTGAATTTGTCATCTTTATTTGAAAGCTCAAGACTGGCCCATGCACAGAAGCTGGCAGTCAGGATTTAAAACACAGGTCTGTGTGAACTTCATGGCAATGGTCTGTCTGCCACATTGCCAGGCTTCCCTGTGTGGGTCCTTTCTTCCTGATTTGCTTTGTTCCTGGTCAAATGATCTTAGACATCATCAAGCAGGTCAAGGAGAGAGCTTTGAGGCCAAACATATCCCTAGTGTTTGGAAGTTATTCCACCCAACTAGCTTCCTACCTTAGCCAGGCCGTAGCCCTATTTGCTGTTGCCAAGAGAGGGATACTCCACCTATTGGTAATTTGGGATGAGGCCCTTTAGAAAGCTGCTAGCTCTGTCTTTGAATGACAGGCATTTGTAGCCATCCATCATGCGTATTCTAACACAGAGGCATTGCTTTAGATTTTTATATCTCCTCAGTGCCAGAGGAGAAATACATTGTTCCAACTTCACCTATATCACCCCAGCCTTATCTTCTGAGCCCCCTCCCTGTTCCTGGCTTCTCTCCACCTCCTCAGGTCTGCTAAGGGTCCACCCTGTGCAAGAAAACGTCCTACATTTCTCTTAACACATGCCGGCGTTTCCCTTTCCCACAATCATGTATTTTGGTAGAATTACAAAACCTAGTCTTTGATTCTAAACATCTTTTCTCTTTTTCAAACATTTACATAATTATTTATGCAATCAATAACTAATAATCTACATAATTATCTGTGTACCTCAAACAATTAAATACAATACTAAACCAAGTCTTTCTATTTTCTTTTCTTTTCTTTCTTTCTTTTTTTTTTTTTTTTTATTGCTTTTCTTGTTTTTGAGATGGAACGTTGCTCTGTCGCCCAGGCTGGAGTGCAGTGGTACGATCTCGGCTCACTGCAACCTCTGCTGCCTGGGTTCAAGTAATTCTCCTGCCTCAGCCTCCCAAGTAGCTGGGATTACAGGTGCCCACCACCACGCCTGGCTAATTTTTATATTTTTAGTAGAGATGGGGTTTCATCATGTTGGCCAGGCTTGTCTTGAACTACTGACTTTGTGATCCACTTGCCTAGGCTTTCCAAAATGCTGGGATTATAGGCATGAGCCACCACACCTGGCTGCCTTTCTATTTTCTTGTCATTTTTATTTAATGCCCCAAAGCATACAGTCCAAGGAGGGGCACATGACTGACAGTCAATGGGTGAAAAGCCTGTTGATTTTTCTAACACAAAAAAATGCTAATTTCCTTTCTCTTTTGCTTCTCAGACTGTGACTAAGTTGGTTGGGGGTTGTAACGCCATCATTCCATTGCCTGCCGCTGCTTTGTTGTTGCTCTCCACCAGCATAAAATCAATTAAGGATGAGTACTGAGTCTTATCTAAAATATTCTGGTGTCACAAAGCAAGGACCTCTTTTATTGCCTTGTCATTTTTCTATAGAGAACAAACTAAACCTACTATTAGAAAGAAAATGCAATCTACTCCAGAAGTTTTCCCAGTATATAAAAAAAATCATAAATTCTCATTTTTCAGAGTTACAATACAACTGCAGTAGTCCTGAATTTATGCTTCTGAACAAAAGTACAATTCTCATTCTCATTGCCTCTTCTCTGTTGCCCTGCTTAATTTACTGTTATTCAATAGCAATTAAAACAATACTCTCATCCCAGTCCGTTACAACTGAAAATCATTACACGCTGACAGCTTCTGGGAGATGATGTTGGGAGAAAGGTGGCTGTAATATCTAGTCTGCATCAGGGCACTGCTCAGACGTGACACCTAAAGAGCAGGGAGAATAGAACCTGCAGAGTAGAAGAGGTCAAGACAAGGAGTTTAGTTCAGGGCTGGGGGAAAAGGAACAGGTACAGGCTGCCCTCACTAGCCATGCCATCTCTCTTCAGTGGAGCTGACACAGTAATTGATTTCGGGAACAGTCCATCTAAGTTTGCTTCAACCATTCTAAAGCCTGTCTGAGATTGCTTCATTGTCTTATTCACCTGGGAAAGGGAGAACACAGGCAAAGGGGGTTGGAAGGTGGATTACTGAGTGACTAGAGCAATAGACTGAAGTCATATGCTGTTCGGACACCAACATTCTGAATAACCCAAGAAAGTCATTTGAGACTTGATGCTGTCTATCCCCATGATGACACAGAACACCAACAGCCTTGACACAAGTGTGCTGCACTAAGAGTAATGAGACTTGAATTCTAGTCTTGTCTCTGCTCCTCGTTAGCAGTGAAAATGGAGATAAATCCATTAATCTTGTTTACCTTCAGTTTCTGAAATTGTAAAACTTCTGCATGTCTCCTAGTTTTGTAACAGGAGACATGGAGTTGTTGCAAACTCAGATGCTTTGGAAGCCAGAAAAGCATTTAAGGAAATTCAGTGGCTCAAAAACACAAAAAAGACTTAGAACTACAATAACTAGAGTTCACAAACCTGGTCTAAAGACTTTCAGCATTCAAACTCAAGTTTTAGAAACAAACTGTATGTACTTTTAGGTCTCTAGTTTTTGCTTGTAGAGAATCTCTTAATCCTCTTCTGCCCAGGTACTCTTTGAACATGAATTCCTGGGATAGTAGATATCATAGTCTGACCAACTTATGTTAGTGCCAGCATCTGTCAAAGTGCCTGGGACACAGTAGTCGCAAATTATAATTTGTTGAGTGGCTGGCAATTTTCCTTTAACCTTTAACTTTACAGAGTTAAATCTTCGTTTTGTTATTTTTAGGCCATTCTCTCGTTTGACAGCTCTTGGCTTTCATCTGTTTAATCATTTTCCTTACGATCTATCCCATGTGACCTTTTCTAAGCTTTTTCTTAGCTATGAGAAGCACAATCGTTTGTAGTTTTATTTGTAATGTCTGAGACAACATTGGCCACAAAAATCTTTCTGTATGCAAAGACAGCACAGCAAAGAAATCAACAGTTAACCAGCAGTGCTGGCAGAAAAAGCATCTTCAGCCTTCTGCAGGTTCTCGGCACCCTCTTTTAAGGAGCAGCCCCTTTGCTGTTTTGCTCCTCAATCGTGTGCCTCTCTGTTTGAATTCCTAGTTCAATAATCCACTCAGCTCAACAGCTCTTTCTCTTTCTGTTCATCTTCTCTATAGAGCTGACCCAAACTCTAAGCTATTTCCAAGTTATTTCAAGACGGCTCTCTCGATCAGCTCCTTGGAGAGGTTGCAGAGCGGAGCAGGAGCTCTCTTAAAATTGGGCCAGATTCACATCCTAAACAGCTCTCAGAGAAATTTCCCTTATTTACACTCCAACCACACAAAATGCTTACTCTCCCCCTTGCAAGTCTCAAATGTTTGCAAAATGATTGCAATATTCTTTTTCTATAAAGCCTCAAAGGTCTTCCATGGAATCCACTTCCGTGAAAAATGTAAAGCCCAATACCAGAAATATAGAGGCACCTCTCTTATACTGTAAGTGAACAATGAGTATTAGGTATTTTAGAGGTGAGTTATGTATTTCTTCTGAGTGAAAATGCATACTATTTTCAAAATTGGGGTCATTGAAGGAATTTTCTTTTTAGCACTGCCTTCACTTAAGGCCCAGAGCGATAAACAGAGTTGGTTAATGATATCCTGGAGGAAGACAAAGTCTCAGAAATGCAGTTGGTTGTCTTGCCACCTTGGAACTTCTCCTTTCTTTGCCTGTAAATAACCACGATGTGTTTTACACAATTACATGATGTTTAGTAGGCTACAAAGGATATGAGAAACCTGGGAACATCATGGTCTGTTCCTTTCCCTAAATTGAATGAAAACTAAGATATGTGATGTCTTAGTTCTGGCTGCTATAACAAATTATCATAGACTTGGTGGCTTAAATAACAGAAATGTATTTCTTAAAGTTGTAGAGACTGGGAATTCCAAGATCAAGGTGGCAGCAGATCCAGTGTATGGTGAGAACCCACTTCTCGGTTTGCAGATGGTCATCTTCTCATGTCCTCACATGATGGAAAGCAGAGAGTCATAGCAATCTCTCATGACTCTTCTTTTAAGGGCACTAACCCCGTAATGAGGATCTCATCCTTATAAACCCGTTTAAACCTAATCACTTTCGAAAGGCCCCACCTTCTAATACCATCTTATTGGGGTTTAGTGGGGGCATAAACATAAATATTCAGTCCATAGCACATGGTAAACATTCTAGGAAAAGAAGATGGTTCTGAGGATGGGAATAGTGGGGATCTTTTAGAGCAGAGTAGAGAGAATGTCACCTGGACCATGAAGTACAGGTAGGATCTGAATGGAGGGAGGCAGACATGAGTGGGCAGAAACTAGGGATATATTTTGGTAGTAAAAATGTAGCAGGACAAGCCTCAGACAAAACTCCTCAGACACCGAGTTACAGAAGGAAGGGGTTTATTCGGCCGGGGGCATCAGCAAGGCTTCTGTCTCAAGAGCTGAGCTCCCTGAATGAGCAATTCCTGTCCCTTTTAAGGGCTCACAACTCTCAGGGGGTGCGTGTGAGAGGGTTGTGATTGATTGAGCAAGCAGGGGGTACGTGACTGGGGGCTGCATGCACAGGTAATTAGATCAGAACAAAACAAGATAGGGATTTTCACAGTGCATTTCTATACAATGTCTGTAATCTATAGATAACAGAACTGATTAGGTCAGGGGTTGATCTTTAACTACCAGGCCCAGGGTGTGGTGCCGGGCTGTCTGCCTGTGGATTTCATTTCTGCCTTTTAGATTTTACTTCTTCTTTCGTTGGAGGCAGAAATTGGGCATAAGATGATATGAGGGGTGGTCTCCTCCCTTAAAAAGACTGATCTGACCCTAGAGAAAGGTTTATGTTGTAACCAAACAGCAGTACAATAGGTTCTAGAGGGTAGGAAGGAATGTGTCTAACTTCAAAGGCCAGGCAAAGCAGTTAACATCTGATGTAGCAGGCAAAGACTGAAGAAATATCTTGAAGACAGCAGTGACATTATCAGAGAATAGCTGTTTATAGTTGGAAATGGGCCTACTTTGGGAACTAGAAATATGACCAATTTCATCTACATTAAGGCCCTGCCCCCATCCACACCCCTCACTTTTCAAAATTGAGGACAAAGGAGATTATTGAATCACCACACTGTTGAACTTAGAAAGCAAAATTGTCTCGTTTTGTTTTGTTTTGTTTTTGTTGTTTTTTTTTTTCCCAGGATAACACAAGAATGGTTATACCAGTGAAAATAAAGTGTTCCCTAGAAATTTCAGTTTTCTAGGTAATCTCTTCACATCTTGAATAGTGTCTGATAGTAGCCAGTGATACTGGAGTTAGAAAACCTCTTTTCTTACTGAAATGCGCTTTCAGACTCCATGTCATATTTGTGCTTTCTTAGTCCTTTAATCAAAGTCTCAGTATTTTTATCTGTCAGTTTGGTTAAATATGCTGACCTTTCAAAATGTTGGGAAGAATCAATGACATAAGCATATGAATGTATTTTGCCTAATGTAAGAAGCCACTATTATGTAGTTTCCCACCTTGCCTCAGAAAATTGAAGAGGAGTCTCCCTTTGTGTGTACCTGTATGTCTTGTGTGGTAAGAATCGTAAGAAGACAATAACACCACAGCTGAGTCATGGCCTGGTATTCTCCTGATGACTCTCTCAGACCTTCAGTGTTACAGAGCTCACAGAATTAGGTGGCCACAGTTTCTACAGCGTGCTGTTACCACAAAGGAAGGGTCTTATATAGGATTCCCTCCAAGCCTGTTCTGGGAAATTGATGTGGCTGCTGGCGGGTTACTTGGTTTTTCATGAAACATGAGTAAGGAAGTGAAGAAAGTGGACCAAGGAAGGAAGAAAATCAATCAAGGATGTGTTAATGAGCAGGTCTCCACTGTGAGCAATTAGGGCTCCTCCCTTCTAGGCCCCTCTCTTGAGTCTATAAATGCATTTCAGTATTTCCACACAAAAGATGGGAAGCTAGAGCATCCTTATGTGTTGCCCTTATCCCTTGAGGTGCTATCCCTAGTCATTCTTAACAGCCATGATTGCTGACCAGCTCTCACAGTCCTAGAACCACACCCTCCTAGAGACACAGGCCTTAAAGGGGAGGCTGCCCACAGGAGCAGACACTGTGGCCTCGGCTAAAGTTGAATTTAGAGGAGGGCTGAGAGTACATGAGAGATCAACAGCTTCTGCTGTAGGAAGTACTATCTGTTTAAACTTGGGAGGCAGCGTTATCACAGAACATAGAGTGAGTCACAAAGAAGTTAATCAAAGGAAGGTCTTCATAAATGTGACTGGAAATGGATAGTGAGATTAAGATTGCATAGTATTTTGGCTGTGAAACCTAAGAACCACTGACATACTGTCTTCAGCTTACTCAATGTCCCACTGGCAACAAGGACAATGTAAGGAACAGTTTGTAGTACCTAAAGTTTAACTCTCTGTCAAGAACACATCTGACTAGCTCAGGGAAAATAATGGCTTAGCAGTTCCCATTACATCAGCTAGAATTTATTATTTCATACAGTTAGAGACTTGTGCCTATTGTAAATTTTATTAAACCCTTAAACAAACACTTCTTAGATAATTAGCAATAAGACAAGGTGGGAAAAGCTAGAACAGTTGCCAAATGTTTCACATAAGTTTCTGTAAGAAGAATTGAAAGAAAAGTCAAAATGTTTACATTGGGAAGGGTATGAAAACCGAAGAATATACAAGTGTCTCAGATCTAAAGGGAAAATCTCAAGTACCCAAGTTTAAATAAAGTAGTTCATCCAAAAGATATGTGCCTTTGCATAAAACCGAAGATTATGTGTGAACCAGAATTACATCCTGGATTAAAGTCCACAACAAACAAGCTACAAAAATGGAAGAAAAGAAAAAAGGAAGGAGAGAGGGAGGGAGGGAGAAGGAGGGAGAGGGAAGGAAGTAGGGAGGGAGAGAGGAAGGAAGGGAGGGAGGGAGGGAGGGAAAAGGGAGGGAGAGAGGAGAGAAGGGGGCAGAGAAGGGAAATGGAAGGAAGTAAGGAGAGAAGGAGAGAATTATGGGAGCAAGCAGAAATAAGAGAAAGCTCTTAGAGGGCAGCAACCACATTTTATGAACATGCCTTACCCTTAGGGGCATCTATGTCTCACATTTTAAGTATTAAGTTAATTAATTACATTGCTTAAAGATTGATTGTCTAATTAATTAGCTAATTACTTGATCTAACCATCCATTCCGACAAAGTAATCATAGTGACAGTTCTGTCTAGACACTGCCTGACTTTTGTCAAGGTCAACGTCTGGGAAGTCATCCCAAAACAAAATCCCAGTGCATAGTGTTGATGGAATTCACAATCACTCTGTAGATAAGAGAGTCATTTGGACTTTCCTCACCTGGCAACTTCTTTTCCAGTTGGCATTGGGTTCAATCTCTGGTCAGTTTCCAAAGTTAGGTGGAACTTACAACACTGGGACAGAACTCTGCAAATTTATTTAACCAATATTTCTAAACTATGATAATTTCAACAGGTAGTCAACATAAAAATGAGATATTTTACATTTTTTAAAAAAAGTCTTTGCAATTTTATGTCTTTAAAATAGTCAGTATGATGGTCAGTTTTATGCGTCAACTTGGAGGGTATTTTTGGGGTGAGATTTAATGCAGTCAACTTTGGGAAAAGCAGGTTGCTCACCATAATATAAGTGAGTTCATTCAATCAGTTGAAAGCCTGAATTTAACCAAAAATGTGGCCACCCCAAGCAAGAGGGGATTTCCAGAAGACTGCATTTGAACTTCATTGGCATCAGTGTCTTTCCTGGGTCTTGAGACTTCCAGCCCATACTACAGATTTTGCCTTGCCAGAGTCCATAAACACATAAGCCAATTCCTTTAATCTCTCTCGCTCTCTCTCTTTTTGTCTGTCTGTCCATTTGTCTCTAGGTATGTGTGTGTGTGTGTGTGAGATAATACATCTCCTATACATTCTGCTTCTGTGAAGAACCCTGATTGATACTGTAAATTTACATTGTATACTTTAAGCACATTTCAATTAAATTAAAACTTCATTTCCTTAGTTGCACCAGCCATATTTTAAGTGCTCAATACTCACAGGTGAGCAGTGGCTACCACAATGGTCAAGAGTAAGCACTAGCACTTTTTTTCTATAAAGGACAATATAGTAAATATTTTAGGCTTTCTAGGTCATATGGGTTTTGTTGCAGCTGCTCACTCTACAACTGCAGCCCAGATGCAGCCATAGACAATATGCAAATAAATGCGTGTGACTGTAGTTCAATAAAACTTTATTTACAAAAATCTGGCAGGAAGCCACATTTGTCCTAGCCAGCTGTAGCTTGCCAACTTATGCTCTAAAAGAATTGAAGCAATTTTCTGGCTTTATAATTCTATGATTTAAAGATAGCTTTTGCATTTTATTAAATAAATTATTTGTCCTGAAAACTATCCTTTCAAAGGCCCAGGCAATTTTATTAGGCTAACCTCATTTTGTTGAATATCAAATAGACTAAACATTTATAAAAACTAATGAAGTCAACTTGTATATAGATAATTTAGAGCATTTAAAAATGTTAGCATACTCATGGATATTATTTTTAATAAATTGACCTACTAATTTTATCAAGAATCTGTGTGTTGGAATTCCAGGCCAGATAAATGGGTTCCAGATAAATTTAATCAAGGAATGATCTGGTAAAGACAAATGGTCTTAACAAGATGGACATCGTATATTAACATTAATTTCATCTGTTTTTCCTAATTCATTATAATATGTCTGTAGAATATTTAAAATTATTTATGTGGCTTACATTACATTTCTATTGGACAGTAATAGAAATACTTATCTAGTTTCATACCCATCTAGTCTTGCATGACATCTATATTTATTTATACAAGCTCATGGAGAGCTTGTATAACACATATGAAGAGCTTGAATAACACAAGTTATTCAAGAGGGATGTGACTTATAGTTATCTATAATTTGGTTGTTCTTGCTCCTGTTGTTTTATTTTTTCCTCAAATCAGGGAAACAAAAGTTATCTGAGAAGAGTCATCCTGGAAACAACTGAATTAATTTTTTAATCAGTTAATTGAGTATATATTCATTATTATATATGCTTATATATAAATATATATATAATGAATTATATATGCCTTATATATATATCATGGACTACACTTTACTACAGACATCTGAATGTAAAAAGACACTATCCTTCATTCTAAAGCATACTTTATGCCTTTATTTTGTATTTTCACCATAAATTTATCTAGATTGTTATTTTTACATTTCAAATTTAGTATATTAAGGTCTATTATATATAAAAAGTCAGCCGGGCATGGTGACTCAAGCCTGTAATCCCAGCACTTTGGGAGGCCAAGACGGTCAGATCAAGAGGTCAGGAGATCGAGACCATCCTGGCTAACACGGTGAAACCCCATCTCTACTAAAAAATACAAAAAACTAGCCAGGCGAGGTGGCGGGCACCTGTAGTTCCAGCTACTCGGGAGGCTGAGGCAGGAGAATGGTGTAAACCCAGGAGGCGGAGCTTGCAGTGAGCTGAGATCTGGCCACTGCACCCCAGTCTGAGCGACAGAGCCAGACTCCGTCTCAAAAAAAAAAAAAAAAAGGTCAATTCATTTTAAATAAACAGTTTGACTCACATTGGCATATGACTATAGCAATGCAGTCATTACCCTGTCAAGATATACTGGTTAGGCATAATTCTAAAGAGTCTCCCCCTTTCCTATGGAGATTCTAGTCTCCTGGTTATTCAGTCAAACACTAATCTAGGTACTTCTGTGAAGGGCTTTGCAGATGTAATTAAGGTTACTGATCAGCTGAGGGATAGGCTCTTGGATTATCAGGTGGGCCCAATTCAATCACAGACGCCCTTAAAAGTGGAAGAGGGAGGCAGAACAGGAGGTCAGAGGTGTAAAATATGGGAAGGACTTAACCTAGCTTTGATATCTTGAAGATTCAACACAGATTCCTCCCTTGGAGGAGGGGGTCATAAGATACAAAATGCTTCTTGAAACTGAGAATGACCATTGACTGGCAGCCAGCAAGTAAATGAGACTCCATTCCTATATTTTCTGAAAATCTGAATCAGCTTGGAAGTGAGTTTATCCTCAGGGCTTCCAGAAAGGAACACAGCTCTCCCAACACCTTGATTTCAGCCTCGTGAAATGTGGAGCAGGGAATTGGATAGCCATGTCATGCCTACACAACTGTGAAATAAGTAAGTATTGCTTTATTTTGCTGATTTTGTGATAATATATGTCAACAATTGCAGGAAATTAACATAGAATGCTTTTCTCTCCCTCTTGCCCCATGGTAACAATTTCAGTTCACCTCTGCCCAAAGCAACCACTGTTCTACTTTGTTTCACTAAAGGTTAATTTTACATTTAATAAGATTTCATATCAATGAATTACATAGTATGTATACTCTACTGTTGGTCTTTGATTACTTGGCATATTTACTTTGAAATTCATTCACATGTATTTCTTTTTATTGCTGAGTACTACTTTACTGTAGGATTATATCACAATTTTTCTCTATATTTGTTGATGAATGCTTGTGTTGTTTTCAGTGTTTCATTCTGTGAAATGAAGCTGCAATGAGCATTCACGTTCAAATCTTTTTTATGGACACAGGATACTATCTCTTGGGAAAATATTTTGTAGGGGAAGTGCTATGTCAGATAGCTAACTTTTAAGCAAGTGCCAAACTGATTTCTGCAATGGTTGTATCATTTTACACTCTTATCAGCAAAGTATATATATAAAAGATAAAACCTCAGTTGCTCTATATCCTTGCCAGTGCCAAGTATGTTGATCTTATCCTTAATTTTAGCCATGTAGTGAGAATTAGAAAAACATACTGTAAAAATGATCTAACCCTTTCCTGATGATTAATGATGTTGAATAGCTTTTCTTGTGCACATTGGTGTTTTTATACATTCCCTTCTAAAATGTCTATTAAAATATTTTGCCAATCTGTAATGGTTGGTTTGTCTCTCATAGTGGCAATGTAAGAGTTTGTATTCAAAATAGAATCTTTTGCCAATTATATCTAAAATGCAAGTATTTTCTTCCAGTCTGTGTTTTATTGTTTTCTTTTCCTTAACCATATTCTTAATGAGCAGAACTTTTTTTAAAATGACAAGTATCATCTATTCTTTTGTTAGTACTTTTTGTGTCCTAAGAAACTGTTGCCTATGCCAAGGTTGTAAAGAATTTCAACTATACTTACAGAGATTGTATAGCTTTGGTTTTTGCATTTAGCTCTATGATCTATTTCAAGTCAATTTTGTTATTAGGGAAAGGAAAGTGTTAAGTTTCTTTCTGTGTTTTTTGTTGTTGTTGTTGTTGTTTGTTTGTTTTTTTTCCCGTGAGTGCCAAATGTTCCACCCTTTTTCCCACTTAAATAACTTGGCACATTAATTAGAAATCAACTGGTAATATAAGTTTGATTCTTTTTCCTGGATTCTGTTTGTTTCATTGATCTGCATGTCTAACAACAGCACACAGTTTTGATTAGCATAGTATTATCGTAAGTCTGGGAACTAAGTATGGTGTCATACTTCTTTCACCTGTGTGGAGATTATTTTGCGTATTTTAGATCCTTCTGTACACATTTTAGAATCATATTCCAATATCTACAAATTGGAGTTTTAATAGGGATTGTGCTGAATCTACAGATTAGAAAAAATGTAACATTTCACAATTTCAAATCTTTCTAGCCATGAAAATATTATGCTTTTGTTTATCTGATCTTTTTGCTCAGCAATGTTTTGAAAGATTTTTTAGTACAGATATTGCATATATTATTTACTTATTCCTAAGTATTTACATTTTTGACCTTTTAATCTTATTTTCTAAATATTTATAGTGTATGGAAGTTTAATTTCTTTTTGTTTGTAAACCATATATCCTTCTAATTTGTTAAATTTACTTTTATCTAGTACTCTGGAGATTGCTTGAATTTTCTTTCTACATGACTGTGTCAAATGTAAACAGAACATTTTACCTACCCTACTCAAAAATAAATGTGACTGTAGTTTATTTGTTGTGCCTTATGACACCAGCTAGTATATGTAGCATAATGTTGAGTGGATGTGATAAAAGGGATAGCCATGCATTTTTCCCCCAGATTTTGGAGAAAAACATTCAGTTTTCACCAAATAGATGTTACCTTTAAGTTCTTGTAGATGCCCTTTACCCAATTGAGAAATCTATTTATAGTGTGCAGAAAGATTTCACCAATAATGATTCTAACCAAATGCCTATTATTGCATTATTTTTCTCGTTTTATTTTATTGTGAATTGCATTAATTGATTTTGTATGTGTTAATTGAAACTTGCATCACTGAGACAAATCCTGGTTTATGTTTTTATTTTTATATAGTGCTGAATTTGATTTGTTATTGTCTTAAAGACATGTGTGTCTATGTTGAAGAGGGATATTGAAGTTTTTAAAATATCTTTTATAGCCTTCAGTATCAATGAAATGCTAGCTTCCTAAAATGAGTTAGAAATTATTCCCTTCACCATTATTTTCTTAAAATAATTTGTGTAGGATTGATAATATATCATTCTTAACTTTTATAGAATTCACCAGTGAAGCTTTCTGGACCTGGAGTGTTCCTTGTGAGAAGTTTTGTTTCTTTAATCACAAATTCAAATTTCTTAAATGATCAGTTTTTTTATTTAAAAAATTTTTCTCATGTCAGCTTCAGTAATTTGAGTTTTTCAGGAAATTTGCTTAGCAAAATGACAATGCTATATTGTTATAATATTTGTAGGATTTGTAATGATGTCTTCTCTCATTAGTGACATTAGTAATTTGGACTTTTTTCCTTTTTCATTCTCCTGATCAGTTTTCACTGTAGTTTTACCTGTTGTATTGGTCTTTTCAAAACCAGCTTTTGGGTTTCGTTATTTATCCTGTAATGTCTGCATGTCTAATTTTATAAACTTCTAATTTTATGTTCTTTTTACCTGTTGACTTTGGATTTAATATTTTTATTTTTTCTACTTTACTAAGATAGAATTTAGATCGATGCTTTTAAATCATTCTTTTCAAATGTAAGTAAAAATATAAACTATCTTCTGTGCACTGCTTCAAGTGTATCACACAAATTTTTACATCTTATATTTCACTAGCATTCACTAGGAACAAATATCTTTGTTTTTATTTTGGGGGGAGGCCCTGAGTATGTTTTTTTATTTTCATATATTTGGTGATTTTTCCCCAAATATGTTATTCATTTCTAGTTTAATTTGCTATTTAAGAGAAGACATATTTTTTATAATTTTATTTCTTTTAACTCTATAGAGTTTTATGACCCATAATATAGTCTTAATTTTTTGGTGCATTTAAAAAGAATATTCTGTAGTTGTTTGGAATGTCCTAAAATAAAATGTCAATTATGTCAAGTTGACTGGTAGTGTTGTTAAATTCCTTTACGTTCTAACTGATTTTTCATCTTTTTTTCCCCTATAAATTACTGAAAAGTATTGAAATATCTAATTGTAATGGTGGGTTTCTCAATTTCTTATTTCAGTTCTATCAGTATTTTGTTTCATGTATTTTAAAGCTCTGTAGTTAAGGGCATACACGTTTATAATAATTACTTTCTTAAATAAATCATTTTGTTATGACTAAATACTCTTTTTAAAAAATCTCTAGTAACATTCTTTACTCAAATCTGCTTTTTTCAGATATTAGTATAACCACCGCAGCTTTCTATTCAATAAGGTTATCATGGTATATATTTTTGATACTTTTACCTTTCTTCTATTTGGGGCTTTATATTTAAAATGTATTTAGTTTTATCTTGCTTTTGTTCTCCAGTCAAATATTTGACGTTTTACTTTGAATACGTAGACTATTTAAATTTAATGTAAGAAGCAATGTGCTTTTGTTTAAGCCTACCATGATTTGGATTTTATAATTACATTCTATTTGTCTCATCTGTTTATTTTATATTCTCTCTTGCCTTTTTAAAAACTAATTGATCATTTTTAGTATTCCATGTGGTCTCTTCTACAAGTTTATTTGCTATACTCCTTTAACAATTTTTCGTGGTTTCTCAGGGTTTACAAAATAAGCCTTTAACTTAACGTAGTCTACCTTTAACATTATGCCACTTCTCACATGGTCTAAGAAACTTATTATTTTTCCCATTCGTTGTCCTATGATCATATGATTTCCTACATATCATAAACCCCTCAATGCATTATTTTTGCTTTAAGTAGTCAAATAATCAGTTGTTATTTTTAAACAATAGAAAAACCTGTATTTATTCACAACTACACAACTTCTAATATTTTCTTTCCTTTATGAGGATCTGAGTTTTTACTGGCTTATATTTTATTTAATATATATATATTTTTTTTAACATTTCTGTCGTCTCACTGCTGACAAATTTCTCTCAGATGTTTTTGGTATATTAACCAGAAAAGACCCAATGGGAACCCTATTAGGACTTCCAGAGCACTTTCTCTGTTTCTACAATAACCTGCCCTGCAAAGTCCAGCTACATCACTCTCCAAGCTTGAAACTTTTTTTTTTTTTTTTTTTGAGATGGAGTCTCGCTCTGACGCCCAGGCTGGAGTGCAGTGATGTGATCTCAGTTCACCACAACCTCCGCCTCCCAGGTTCAGGCAATTCTCCTGCCCCAGGTTCAGGCAATTGTCCTGCCCCAGGTTCAGGCAATTCTCCTGCCTCGAGACAGGGTTTCACCATGTTGCCCAGATGGTCTCAAACTCCTGAGCTCAAGCAACCCGCCCACCTCGGCCTCCCAAAGTGCTAGGATTACAGGCAGGAGCCACAGCACCCGTCCCAAACTTGAATCTTTATCTCCTCAGCTCAACAAAATAACTGTGCTCTGAATGAATTACCCGTTTTGGGGCCCAAATTCAGGAAGATCCTCCAGACATAAAGCCAGAGCTCACCTCTATTTGCCTTCTCTCAAGGATCATAGTCCTCAGCTGCTGCTGCTTCAATATCTGCTTCATTGGTTTCACTTATTTTAACCAGTTTTCTATTTGTTTTCAATAGAGGGGCAAGTTCCATAACAATTACTCCACCATGGCCAGAAGTAGAAATGTTTTTTATCTTCAAAATGTATTTGTAAATGCCATCTTTTCTCTGGTTTTTGTTACTAATACTTAGTTATATATGTGGGAACTATTTTTACGTCTTATTTGTAGAACAGCACTGTGAATAGTATTTCTGAAAACTTGGTGAGAAGATTTTTTTAACCTCCAATATATTCCTGAGTTAAAGCATCTGTACAGTTTTGGGTGGATATAATAGGATTAAGTGAGAAAGGAGTAGGTGAGGTCAGAAGCTTCAGTGATATTTGCACATATAGTTACAAGATCCATATTCCTTGTACAGTAGTTAATATATTCTGTGCTTATTGATTTGCCTGACCAGTACTTACACAAGGGGCATAACTACGACAGCCAGAAAAACAATACATCATCGTGTCATCTATGTATGCAAAGACTCTCACATGCAGAACCTGTGACAAGGTAGGCATACTAATAATAGAAATCTGTTGTGTCAATTATTTTATAGTTTGTCGTTTCAGTGCATGCTGAGGTTGTCTACTCCTTTATAAAATTTAATTCTGTATGATTTTTGAACAGCTATGTATTTTATATTTTTATTTAAAATATCCTATCCTGGAAGTTCAAAACTGACTGCCTAGGTATAAGTTAGGAGAAAAAAAGCTTAATACAGAGACAAAGGTAACAGTAATTTAAGAAAATACGTCATAGCAAACTAAATATAAGTTAAATGCAAGAAAGCTAATATAGTCTATGATTGAATACATTTAGATAAAATATTTACAATAAGAAAGGTGATAGTTTTATTTTTTTGCTTGCCAAGACCATAACCACATCCAAATGATATTTCATTTTTGATGTTTTCTTTTTAATAGGGACATATTGAAATGAAAATGTAAGAGATTAAGACATTGAAAAGTGTAGAAATCATGTACTGTGATCTGGGCTAGACTAGGTCATGAAGATTTACTAGACTAGGCAATAATAATTTTCTAGAGTTTTGAAGAAAATTTTATTAAATATTCATTTAACCTTAATTCAGAGCAGAGTCTGAGCATACAGGGAGGAAAATTAAAGAATCAGGCCATCTAGTGACAGCTCTCTACCAGTATTCCACTTTGCTAAGCAAGTAAGCACTGGCCCCAAACTTGTGTACACCATCCATTCAAACAAAGGTCATGAATGACCAGACCCAACTCCCTTAGAAGAACATATAGGAATAACTTATTTTTTGCTCAAGGTTTCCCCTTGGGAGAATATCTCAATTGCCTCACTATTCCACTGTAAACAGCTTATTAAAGCATACCATTCAGCCAAACATAAAGTACTATCCATGACAGAGACTGCTAAAAAAAAGTTACCCTACTCACTACATATTCAGTCTTCTCAGTGTCCCTTATCAATAAGGACTAGGAGTTGGTGCTACTCTTTTACTAAGTTAAGCACTATTAAAAATAATTGGAAAAATTAGAAACTTATAGTGTTAAAATAACTTATTTTATTCAATGAAATACATTGTAACTTTCTTCAAAGAATTTAAGAGTTGCTCTGGAAAGACTGAAACAGAAATTTTACATGTAACCCTGAAGATCAAAGCTAGGGTCAATATGTATAAAATTTAAGAGGTAAATGTTGGCTTTCTACCAAACCCCAGTTGTAAAAATTAAACTTATAGAGAATCACAGTAAGGGATATTTTCAAATCTTCCCAACCTGTGGAACTAACCGTCATTCAAATTGGCCATACCTCAGAAATCTTAATATCCAATATCTTATTCAATATATTTTGTTATTGTAACAGGCAAACTATATATCTCATATTCTTAATTAGTTGTTGATTTATGAAACATCCAAAATAGGTGATTTTGATTGACTAAGAGAGAAAACGTAACTGTGCTCTATAGATTCATTCACAGATAGGGGCATTAATGCTTCCACTGGAAATGGAAGGTAGAACATTTTATGGACAGGTAGATAACTGTACCATTGCCCTATTATGTACCCAGTTTCTTGTCCTTCCATTTACTGCTTTCTTCCTCTCATTAACATCATTCTTTAATATCACAAACCATTCTGCTTTCTGATTTTTTTGTTCTTGTAATCAATCTGGACTTTTGAGGGCTCTTCCTTCCTAACTTGGGTATGTTTATCTTCCGAGCATCTCTGATTAGCACAACTATCCTTGTGGGCCTACCTATATTCATTCCTCAGTAAGCTATGTATCTTAATTTTGGATTACAAATAAGGACTGTCTTCAATAACCCTAAACCTGCATAGTTTAAGTATGATGAGACATACACAAAATAATATATAATATAAATAATGTCTGGTCTCCATTGTGCCAATCACTACACGTGGTGGAGATAAACTTCATGTCCTTTTCCATTGCCAACTTTCATAAACCTTCACTACTGACTTTAACATTCAGTATACCCATCTTTTCTTCATCTTATGAAAATATGCTGCCTGAAATTTCCCTCAAACAGTTCTGACTACCCGTGATGATCTTCTTCAAGCCCCAGTCTCTCCACTTACTAATTTTCATGCACATCTAGTCAGAGATTGATGTGAGTTTATCAGTTCAAAGTTAATACCTATTCCTGAATATAAACCCCAAACATTATATTTCCTTCAGGATTATTTCACATCCTTACCTTTTAGTCACTCCAGTTTTAATTCTCAGGTTTCTTGTCCATTAACTATAAACTATGCTCAAGTGTTTTCTTCTTAAAAATCTTTCTTGTGATCAATCTTGTACTCTTATTCCTTTCTCATCCAAGTGTCTCAGAAAAGTTGTCCATTCTTACTTTTCCCATTGAATTACCTCATTTTCATGCTTCAATCCCTGGTTATCTGGCTTTCATTCTTACTACTCTAGTTAATAGATACTTGGGTCAGCTGGTATGATGAGAAGAGTAGAGGTCCATGAACTATGCAGAAGACAGTTTCAAGATGGTACAATTCCTGAATTGTTTGCTAAATTAGAAAACTAGCATATAATTCCACAATGGTTGAACTAGTTTACACTCCCACCAATGGTGTAAGTGTTCCTATTTCTCCACATCCTCTCCAGCACGTGTTGTTTCCTGACTTTATAATGATCGCCCTTCTAACTGGCATGAGATGGTATCTCATTGTGGTTTTGATTTGCATTTATCTGATGGCCAGTGTTGATGAGCATTTTTTCATGTGTCTGTTGGCTGCATAAATGTCTTCTTTTGAGAAGTGTCTGTTCATATCCTTTGCCTACTTTTTGATGGGGTTGTTTAATTTTTTTTCTTGTAAATTTGTTTAAGTTCTTTGTAGATTCTGGATATTAGCCCTTTGTCAGATGGGCAGATTGCAAAAATTTTCTCCCATTCTGTAGGTTGCCTGTTCACTCTGATGATAGTTTCTTTTGCTGTGCAGAAGCTCTTTACTTTAATTAGATCCTGTTTGTCTATTTTGGCTTTTGTTGCCATTGCTTTTGGTGTTTTAGTCATGAAGTCTTTGCCCATGCCTATGGCCTGAATGGTATTGCCTAGGTTTTCTTCTAGGGTTTTTATGGTTTTAGGCCTAACATTTAAGTCTTTAATCCATCTTAAATTAATTTTTGTATAAGGTGTAAGGAAGGGATGCAGTTTCAGCTTTCTACATATGACTAGCCAGTTTTCCCAGCACCATTTATTAAATAGGGAATCCTTTCCCCATTTCTTGTTTTTGTCAGGTTTGTCAAAAATCAGATGGCTATAGATGTGTGGTATTATTTCTGAGGACTCTGTTCTGTTCCATTGGTCTATCTCTGTTTTGGTACCAGTACCGTGCTATTTTGGTTTCTGTAGCCTTGTAATATAGTTTGAAGTCAGGTGTGCGATACCTCCAGTTTTGTTCTTTTGGCTTAGGATTGTCTTGGCAATGTGGGGTCTTTTTTGGTTCCATATGAAATTTAAAGTAGTTTTTTTCTAATTCCGTGAAGAAAGTCAATGGTAGCTTGATGGGGATGGCAATGAAGCTATAAATTACCTTGGGCAGTATGGCCATTTTCATGATATTGATTCTTCCTATCCATGAGCATGGAATGTTCTTCCATTTGTTTGTGTCCTCTTTCATTTCATTGAGCAGTGGGGTTTGTAGTTCTTCTTGAAGAGGTCCTTCACTTCCCTTGTAAGTTGGATTCCTAGGTATTTTATTCTCTTTGAAGCAGTTGTGAATGGGAGTTCACTCATGATTTGACTCTGTTTGTCTGTTATTGGTGCATAGAAATGCTTGTGATTTTTGCACATTAATTTTGTAACCTGAGACTTCGTTGAAGTTGCTTATCAGCTTAAGGAGATTTGGGGCTGAGAGTATGGGTTTTTCTAAATATAGAATTATGTCATCTGCAGCAGGAACAATTTGACTTCCTCCTTTCCTAATTGAATACCCTTTATTTCTCCTGCCTGATGCGATTCCTCAAGGTTCTAGAACTATAAATACCATTTGACCCAGTGATCCCCTTACTGGGTATATACCCAAAGTATTATAAATCATGCTGCTATAAAGATACATGCACATGTATGTTTATTGCAGCACTATTCACAATAGCAAAGACTTGGAACCAACCCAAATGTCCATCAGTGATAGACTAGATTAAGAAAATGTGGCACATATGCACCATGGAATATTATGCAGCCATGAAAAAGGATGAGTTCATGTCCTTTGTAAGGACATGGAAGAAGCTGGGAACCATCATTCTCAACAAACTATCACAATAACAGAAAACCAAACACTGCATGTTCTCACTCATAGGGGAGAATTGAACAATGAGAACATTTGGACACAGGGAAGGGAACATCACACACTGGAGCCTGTCATGGGGTGGGAGGAGGGGGGAGGGATAACACTAGGAGAAATACCTAATATAAATGATGAGTTAATGGGTGCAGCACACCAACATAGCACATGTATACATATGTAACAAACCTGCACATTGTGCACATGTACCCTAGAACTTAAAGTATAATAAAAAAGAAAACTAGCATATAATTAATAATCATGTATTTTCCATGTTCTTAAGCTCTAAAGAATATTTTTGTTCTAAAAATGGAAAGGAATCCATTAGCTTTGGAAATTTGGGAACCATTGACAGTATATTGGAAGTAGTCAATCAAAAAGATATTGCTACTTCTAGGAAGCTGGAGTAAATATACTTTTCCCTGTTCCTCTCTCAATTACAACTTAAAACTTTGGTCATGATACATAAAACCAATGTAAAACGCAATGAAATGGAACGAAGGCACATTCTCTAAAGAATTTGGGACTAGAGCAATCAAGTGACATATTCCCTGGGTCATCTTTTTACCTTATATATCCTACATGTGCTTGGAATTGGAGAAGCTTACAATCTAGAAATGGCAAGAGGTATAGATACAGGAAATATAAAATTAAAATGCCCCAAAGCAAGTCAGCTGTCTCTAACCAAAGGGCTAAGAAAGGGCAACTTCACAAGACAAAATATTGGTAGAAAATAACCACTCAGTGTTCAGTCAAACAGCACGGAAAATACTTTGGTGCCCATCCATGCCAACAAAGGTTGGCTGGGGAGCCTAGATTTCCACTCTCATGAGGCTTTAACAAAGTACCCCAACACTCCTACTGTGGTAGTATCAAAGAAGGCTGTGTGGGCACCCAAAACATTCATCCTCCATGTCAAATCACAGGCACACTCCTATCCCCAACAATGTCAGTGGAGACAATGTGGAAATTCTGAACTTCCATTCATACTCAGCAGTAGAGAAGTGCCCCCTCTCCCACTGCTTGTGTGGAATAAGAGAGAGTCTAGTGGAGAGCCAGGATTTTCACCATTACCAAGTGGTAATGAAGTCAACTCCATTGTAGAGTCAGTAGAGATGATATGAAGAACTGGAAGTCCCGTCCCCATTCAGCAGTAATGCGGACGTCCCTCCTTCAAGCATCAGCAACGGCCAAATGTGAAACCTAGACTTCTACCCCTATCTGACAATGACAAGTCAGTTCTCTGCTCCCCTTCCTCTGCCAGACTGATGTTGGAAAATCCAGCTGAAAAATTAAGAGCTAGAGTATCATATAACAATTTAAAAGTCTAATTTTTAAAAAATCATTTGCCATGTGAAGAACCAGAAGGATTCCAAACTGAATGGGGGAGAGGGGAAGAGACAGGAAATAGATACCAACATTGAAAGGGCAGACATGTCAATTGTATCACAAAGATTATAAGGTTGCCATGATAAAAATGCTTCAACTAGCAATTGCAATCCAGCTTAAAAAATGGAAAATTATCAAGTCTCACTAAAGGAATGGAAAGTCTCAGCAAATAGATGTAAGATATAAAGACCAAATTGAAATTTTAGAACTGAAGAAATACAATAACCAAAATAAAATGCTTAGCAAATGTGTTAAACATCAGAATAAAGAGGACAAAGGAAAGATCAGTGAGATGTAAAGTAGAATAGAAATGATACGACCTGAGCAACAGATAAAAATAGGCTGAATAAAAATGGACAATATATAGTTTCAAATAGCTAGAAAGATATTGAATGTCCCTAATACAAAGAAATGATAAATGTTTGAGATGATGAATATGCTAATTACCCTGATCAGATACATACATTGTATGTATCAAAGCATCAGTGTGTACCCCATAAATACCTACAATTGTAATTGTTAAAAATAGTATCAAGGATCTGTGGGACTATAACAAAATGGCATTCATGTCACTAGAGTACTTGGAAAGGAGGAAAGGGTGGGGCTAGAAAATATGCAGAGTTCATGGCTGAGAGTAAAGGTCCACCAAAAGCATCCTGCTGCTGAGCCAAGATGGCTGACTTGATGCAGCCAAGAAGAGCTTCCTCCACTGACAGACCAGACCCTCAAGAAGGCTAGCCCACTCTGAGCAGATATTCAGAAGAAAGGCATTGAGAGTAGATGGAGGGAGGGTGCACACCTGGGGTGAAGGGAGAGGAAGCTAGGAACTCTGCACAGGGTTGCTGAGCACTAGAACTCATTCCCGGTCCTTGGCAGCTTCTGGGGAAGGGGTGAATTAAATAGGCATGGAGTGACTCACTGTCAACACAGACCTCCAGAATCCTAGCTGCAGAAAACCCCACAACCCTCATGGACATTTCAGTTGACAAAGGGAGCTGCTCAGGGAGTTGACAGAAACAGGACTCCAGCCTGTGCAGAGCCCAGAGTTTTTGGTGCCAGAATGGTTGCAGTGGAGCACAGCCAGGGTTACCCAAACCTAAGGCTTGCCACACACTTCAAGGTGTCATTGGCCTTTGTTTACTGTTAGAGCTGGACACAGCAGGGCAGTCTTGCCTGTGAGATGTGGCCAGTCTGATCTTAATGCCTCATTGCCTGCCAGCCTCTCCCAGGCTTCCTTCCTGGTTGTACCTGCTCAGCCTCAGATGCCAAACCAAGGTACTTTCAGGCACCTGTTACCATAAGCCCCTTGCAGGCAGGCCCTGCCTAACTGTAGATCAGCCCCTGCCAGTGCATGCCCGCCCATAGCCTCCTGCCACCACATTGCACGTGTTCACCTGCAGCTACCCCCACAATCTCATTTATAATAGCCACAAAAAGAATAAAATACCTGAGAATACAGCTAGCAGGGATGTGAAAGATCTCTAAGAATTATCAAACACTGCTGAAAGAAATTGGAGACAGGGAAAAACATTCAGTGCTCATGGGTAGGAAGCATCAGTATTGTTAAAATGGCCAAAGTGCCCAAAGCAGTTTATAGATTCAATGCCATTTCTATTAAACTACCGACTTTTTTCACAGAATTAGAAAACAACTTTTAGAAGAAAACAACTTCTAAAATTCATAGGAAACCAAAAAATAGCCAGTAGAGAAAAAGCAATCCTAAGCAAAAAGAACAAAGTGGGGACCATTATACTACCTGACTTAAAACTATACTACAAAGCTACAGTAACCTGAATGTGGTACTACTACAGAAACAGACACACAGAAATAAAGCTGTACACCTATAATCATCTTATCTTCTAGATTAAAGACTTAAATGTTAAAACTAAAAATCCTAGAAGAATACCTAGGAAATATAATTGTGGACATAGGCCCTAGATAAGATTTCATGATAACTCCAAAAGCAATTGCAGCAAAACAAAAATTGACAAGTGGAACCTAATTAAACTAAAGAGCTTCTGTAGAATGAAAGAAGCTATTAGCAGAATAAAAAGACAACCTACAGAATAAGTGGTAAGATATTTGTTAACTATGCAACTGACACAGGTCTACTATCCATAATCTATAAGTAACTTAAGTAACTTAACAAGCAAAAGGCAACCCCATTAAAAAATTGACAAGTAATATGAACAGACACTTCTCAAAAGAATATGCACATGGCCAGCAAGCATATGAAGAAAAGGCTTAACACTAATCATCAGAGAAATATAAGTCAAAACCACAATGAGATACCATCTCACACTGGTCAAAATGGCTATTACTAACAAGCCAAAAAAATAACCGATGTTGGTGATGTTACAGAGAAAGGGAATGCTTATACACTGTTGTTGGGAATATAAATTATTTCAGCCTCTGTGGAAAGTAGTTGAGAGATTTCTCAAACAAAACAGAACTACCATGTGACCCAGCAATTCCATTACTGGGTATATACTCAAAGGAACATTAATCATTCCACTATAGAAACATATGTATGTGTATGTACATCGCAGCATTATTAGCAAAAGCAAAGACATGGACTCAACCTAGGTGCCTATCAATAGTGGACTGAATAAAGAAAATGTACATATATACCATAAAATACAACAAAGCACTGGAAAGAATGAAGTCATGTCATTTGTTGCAACATGGATGCAGCTAGAAGCCATTAGTCCTAAGAAAAGTAATGTAGATAGGAGCAGAAAACCAAATACCATATGCTCCTACGTGTAAATGAGAGCTAAACATTGAGAACACATAAGCAAAAAGAAGGGAACAATAGACAACGTGGCCTACTTAAGGGTGGAGTGAGGGAGGAGGGGGAGGATTGACAAACTACTTTTCAGGTACTAGGCTCATCACCTGGATGATCAAATAATCTGTAAATGAAACCCCTGTGATACATAATTTACCCATGTAAACCTGCACATGTACTCATCAAATCCAAAATAAAAGTTTAAAAGAACTAAACAGCTATAAAAATTTTAATGCCAAAACAGAGATAATGGCTGAAAATTTTCTAAATTTGTCAGAAGATGTAAACCTACAGATTCAAGGAGGTGAGCAAATTTCAAATAGAATAAAACCTAAGAAATCAATGTCTAAACACATTATAATCAAAGTTCTAAAAACTACAACAAAGGATATATCTTGAAAGAAACCAGAGAAAAATGACACTTTACCTCTGGGTGAAAGGGATTTATTTATATGACAGTAGATCAGAAACCCTGGGATCCTGAAGGAAGCAAAATGATTTTCAGGTGTCGAAAAGAACGGTCAATGCAGATCCTTTAGCCAAATATCCCTAAAGAATGAAGGGAAAAAACAATACAATCTCAGATGAAGAAAAGGAGAGAATTTCTCACCAGCGCACACCTATTCTAAAAAACTGGCTAAATGAAGTTCTCAAGATAGAAGGAAAACGAAAGAATAAACACTGAAACCATTTTTTCTGTGGGCTTTCTAAATTACGTTTGCTGACAGAACATTATTACAATGCTGCGATTTTAAATGTTATATAGGAGAAATACTTCAGGTAATTACATTAGAAATGTGAGAAGGTAAAGGATCATAAAGTGAGGTAATGTTTCTCAACTGGTAAATGATAGCACTGTTGGTCTGTGAAAAATTATGCATATAAAGTGTGATACAATGCCAACCATTAACATACAAAGAGAGATCCACAAGCATTATCAGTAGTTCTATTTTGAATTTTTTGAGAAACTTTCATACTGTTTTCCATAATGATGGTACCAATCTACATTCTCTTGGTGTTCACCAACAAAGAACACAGTATATCTCTTCTCCACAGCCCTTACAACACTTAAACCTCCCGTCTTTGATAGTAGCCATTCTAACAAGTGTGAGGGGGACATCTCATTGTCATTTTGATTGCATTTCCCTGATGATTAATCACATTCATCACTTTTTGATATACCTGTTTGCCATTTTTATGTCGTCTTTGGAAAAATATCTATTCAGTTCCTTTGCCCATTTTGAAATCAGGTTGTTATTGAATGAGTTGTGTATATTTCTTTATATTTTATGTAGATTAGCCTTTTATCAGATACATGGTTTGAAAATATTTCTCCCTCTCAGTAGACTGCTTTTTCATTTTGTTAATTATTGTTCTGTGCAGAAGTTTTTTTAATTTGATGTAGCCCCACTTCCTGATTTTTGCTTTTGTTGGCTAAGTTTTAGGTGTGATACACAAAAAATCATTGCCAAGGCCAGTATCAAAATTTTTCTCCTAAGTTTTTTTTCTGAAAGTTTTATGGTTTCAAGTCTTACATTTAGGGCTTTAATCCATTTTGAGTTGATGTTTGTGTGTGCTGTAAGATAAGGGTCCAATTTTATTCTTTTAAATGTGACTGTCCAGTTTTCCCAGTACCAATTACTGAAGAGATTATCTTTTTTCCATTGTGTGGTCTTGGTGGCCTTGTTGAAAGTTCTGACATAGTATTCCATCTGCTAGGAATATACCAAAAATAAATGAAATCAGCATCTTACAGAGATGTCTGCACACCCATATTTGTGGCAGCATGGTACACAATAACCAAGATACGGAAACAACCTGAAAGAAACACAAACATTGCATGGAAGGAAAAAAAATTATATAATCTCATTAATATCTTTAAAAAAGTCAAATATATAGAAACAGAGTAGAGTCTTCATTTTCATGGTCAGGGGAAGGAGGAAATGAGGATATGTAGGTAAAAGGGTGCAAATTTGCATTTAAGTATGATGCATAACTCTAGAAATGTATACAACATGAGGATTATACTTAATATTGTATACTGAACATTTGCTAAAAACAAAAAATAGATTTTAAGTTGCACTCATCACAACAAAAACTGTTTGTTTTTTTTTTTTTTTTTTTTTTTTTTTTGAGACAGAATCTCGCTCTGTTGCCAGGCTGGAGTGCAGTGGTGCAGTCTCCACTCACTGCCACCTCCACCTCCCAGGTTCAAGTGATTCTCCTGCCTCAGCCTCCTGAGTAGCTGGGACTACAGGCGTGCACGACCACACCCAGCTAATTTTTGTATTTTTAATAGAGATGGAGTTTCACCATGTTGGCCAGGATAGTCTCTACCCCTTGACTTTGTGATGTGCCTGCCTCGGCTTCCCAAAGTGCTGGGATTACAGGTGTGAGTCACCATGCCTGGCCACAGAAACTTTTTTCTAATTGAGGCGATGTGATGATCACAAGTGACAGATATGTTAAACTGCTTGACTAGTAATCATTTCATTAATATAAATCAAAATATCATGTTGTATACTTTAAATATATGCAATAAAGACATATTTGTTATTTTTGAAGAAAAGAAACCACTAGAGGCAAATAAAAATGTAATTGTAGAAAATGTTCAAGCATCTCAGAAACAGGAAGATAAAAGAAAACAAATGTAACAAGAAAACAGTCAATCAATAAATGGGCCTGCTTCTGCCTTAACATAACAAGAATTAAATTAAATGTGGATGGTCTAAATACATCAATTAAAATAGGAAAATCATATAGGGGATTACAAACATAAGCCAACTATATGCTTGTATATAAGAATTTATTATAAATATAATATAGACAGATTGGAAGGTAAAGTTTGGAAAATGTATCATGCAAACATTAATAGAAAGCATGAGTATCAACATAATATAAAAAATGTACACATCAAAACAAAGAACATTACTGTAGACAGAGAGAGAAATTATACAAAGATGTAAAGTCTATCCCCCAAGAAGATAAAGTAATCTTAAATGAGTACACAGCAAATAACAGCTGTAAAATGAGTGAAGCAGAAACCAATTGAATTGAAAACAGTATAAGCAAATTCACAGTTATGGTTGGATATATTAACAGTACTTAAATACAACTGATAGACCAACCAGATAGAAAAGTAGGAAATATTTAGAACTCAATAATACCACCAACTAATGGGATCTAACAGACATTAATAGAATACTACACCCCCCCAACCAACAAAATAAATATGCATAATTTTAAGTGACCACAGAACATATACCAAGATAGGTCATATCCTAAGTTATAAAAAACTTCACTAAATATGAAATAGTTGAAATCAGATAATGTGTTATCTAATCATGATGAAATCAAACTAGAAATAAATAATAAAAAGCTAAGAGGAAAATTTCCAAATACTTAAAAATAAATAACGCACTTTAAATAATTCATAGGTCAAGAAGAAAAATAAATTACGTTGAAATAAGTAAAAGGAAAAATACAGGATAACAAAGTTTAGGTCATAAAACTAAAGCTGTGCTAAGAGGGACATTTATAGCACTAACTTTATATGTTAGGAAAAGAGGAAAAGTCACAAATCAGTAATCTAGGATTCCATCTCAGAGACCTAAAAAAAGAAAAGCAAAAGCAACCCAAGACACGCAGAAGGAGGAAATAATAAAGATAAGAGCAGAAATCAATAAAATTGAAAACAGAAAATAGAAAAACATCAATGAAACAGAGCTGGTTCTTTGAGAAGATTAATAATTTCAAAATTATCTAGAAAGACTGGCAAATTGAAATGAAACAAGATAAAAACTCCCAATATCAGCGATGAACCAGGCTATAACTATAGACCCTGCAGACAAAAAGTGGGTAATAAGGGATTACTATGGGAAGTTTTTCATGACTATATCTGACTACTTAGATGAAATGAACTACTTCCTGGAAAAACAAACTATGACATTTGCTCAGAATGAAGTAGATCATTTATATGGATAACCCTATAACTATTAAGGAATTTGAATGAATCATTTAAAGATTCTCCCCGCAACCACAAAATTTCAGGCCCAGATGGAATCACTGGAGAAGTGTACCAAATGTTTTAAAAACTACTAACCCCAGTTTTAAACAATTTCTTCCAGGAAAAAAACAGAGAAGAAAATATTTTCCAATTCATCTTATGAATCTAATATGACTTTAATGCTAAAATAGAAAGACAGTACAAAAATGTTAAAGAATAATGTCACTTAAAAATATATAGGTGGTGAAAGAAAATATTTACAAACCACCTATTTATATTTTTATATGAACATATAAAATTTGACACAACATAGAATTTAGCAATACATACAGACATAGACAAATAGAATTTAGCAATACATAAACATAATTCATAATCATGACCAACTGGTGTCTGTTTCAGGGTTCCAAGCTAGGTAAATAGTCAAATATCAATTTTGAAAATCACCATATTAAGCTATAGAAGAAAGATTACATGATCATATCAATTGATGCAGAAAAATCATAATAAAAACTGATTCATAATAAAAACTATCAGAAAACTGGAAATAGAGACTAATTCAACTTGATAAAGAATGACTTCAAAAAGTTCTACAGGTAACATCATACTTAATGATGAAAGACTGAATACCCTAAGATTGTGAATAAGACAAGGATGCCTTCTATCACCACTCTTATTTAACATAGTGCTATGAGTTTTTAATAGCACTAGAAGAAAAGGAAATCAAAGACATTCATATCAGAAAAAAACAACTTTTCTAACTTGCAGATAGCACACTTATCTGCAGAGAAAATCCCAAGCAATCTACAAAAGCATTTTTAGAGCTAATAAGAGAGTTCAAGGTTGCAGGATAGAAGATAAACATTAAAAAATCCATTTTATTTCTGCATGCTAGCAAGAAATACATGGACAATGAAATTCAAAATATACCACATATAAACAGCTCAAAAATAATTCTTTGGTGTAAATGTAATTAAACCTGTATAGGACCTGTATTCTGAAAACTATACATTGATGAAAAATCAAATAAGATATAAATAAGTGAAAAGAGATACTATGTTAATGGATTGAAAAAAATTAAACCAGTAAATATATTCGCCCCAAAAGATATACTGGCAAGACTGACACAATTATTATCAAAATACTAGCAAGATTATTTTAGACATAAATCAGGTTATCCTGAAATTTATACAGAAAGACTGTAGAACTAAAGTAGATTAAACAATTTTATATTTTAAAAAGTATAAAAAAGAAAAATCAGACTATTTAATTTAATACTTACTCTACAACTACAATAATCAGTAGCATGTGGTATTGTCGGAGAGACAGACACATAAATTGATGAACAAGTAGAGATCTCATAAATAGACCCATACCTGATTGTCCAACTGATGTTCACATCACAAAGGTGCAAAAGCAAGTCAATGGAGGAAAGATAGCCTTTCTGACAAATGGTGCTGAAGTAATTGGACATCCATGGCCTCCCCTCAATATGTAATTTGACCTAAATTCATAAAAATTAACAAAATGAATCATGGACTTAAATGTAAAGGTCAATGCTATATAACTTTTAGGAAAAGAAGCCAGGAAATCTTCAAGGTACAGGACTAAAGAATTTACAAACTTAGCACAAAAGCATGATCCATAAAAAGAAAAGTTAATCAAATGATCTTCATTAGCTCATTACCTTCATTACTGTTGTGGTGAGGAAAAGGTCCTGTTAAGCTGAAAAAGAAAGCCTAATGAGTGAGAGAAACTCTTTACAAACCACCTGGCCAACAAAGGAAGAAGAGCAAGAATATATAACTCAAATCCCAACAGTAAAAAAGCAAACAATCTGATTACACAGTTGAGCAAAATACATGTAGATACATTCCACCCAACAGGATTTACAGATGGTGAATAAGTACATGAAAATATGTTCATCATCATTAACCACTAAGGAAGTGTGAGTTAAAACCACAATGAGATGTCACTACACATCAATCAGAATGGCTAAAACAAAAAAGAGTGACAACATAAAATTCTAGCAAGGATTCACAGAAACTGGATCATACATTGCTGAGGGAACTGTAGCTTTTGAGTAGCTCTCAAAAACACTTTGGCAGTCTCTTAAAAAAAATAAATATGTGACTACTATAGAACCCAGAAACTGTGTCCTAATCATTTATCCCAGAGAAATGAAAACCTATGTTCACACAAAAAGCAGTACACGATATATATATGAGCTTTATTCCTAATAGTGGGAAAAAAACATGGAAATAAGTCTCTCACAGTTGAAAGGTAAAACGAACTGTAACATCGATACCATGGAATACTGCTCAAACAGTACAAAGGAACAAATTTTGATACCTCCAACAATCTGGCTTTCCAGAGATTATGTTGTGTACCCAATCCCAAAAGGTTATATACAGTATGATTCCATTTATCTATAACATGCATGAAATGACCAAATTAGAGCAATGGAGAATGTATTGGTCCTGGCTTGGTGTTAGAGGAGTCGAGAGCCAAAGGGAAACAGGTGTGGCTAAAAACAAAAAAACAACATGAGGAATCTCTGTGGTGAAGGAAATTTTCTGTATCTTGACTATATCAGTGCTAATATCCTGGTTGTGATATAGTTTGTAAGAATTGCCATTAAGGAAAACTTGATAAATTACACATGGGATCTCTTTTTATTATTTCATACAACTGCATGTGAATCAGTAATTATCTCTAAATAAAAAGTGTAATAAAAAAACCCAGAAAACAGAAAGTTTATTGAGTACCAGAAGCCAGATAACAGTGGGTTATAAAATTTAGAGGGTGGTAGGGAATTATATATGGGCAAATATTATGTTATCCCATAAGGGAAATCTGATATTTATTGGTTAAATTTATAGATGTTTCTTTCTCTGTGCACTATTCAAAGGTAGTTATTTACTCCAATTCAGTGCTCAGTTCTATGTTCTTTTCTGTACACTCACTGAGTGAGCTCATACATTCTCATGGTTTTAACTGCCTATATGCTAATGATTTCCAAACTGACATTGTCAGTCTTTTCTTCTCAAACTTCAAATTCTTACAGACCATTGCATAGCAGACATGCTCATGTGAATGTTCTGCAGACACCTTATTCACCTTATTCAAAGTGAGAATTCCTCACTTTCCTCCTCTTGCGGTCTCTGTTTCAATTAGTGTCACAACCCTCCAACTGTTCTGCCTAATTAGTAACCTGGAAACTATTCTTGACTCCAGAATAACTTTCAGACCTCTAGTCATTCAGGCACCAAGTTTAGACACTTTATTTTCACATCTATTTTTGCCTTGCTCAGGTTCTCATATTTCTCTCCTGCAAACTACTGCTATATTTTTCTAACTAGTTTCCCTTCCTGAGATTTGCCCACCTCATTAATCTTTTGCTCATCTTCCAGAGTTTTCTAAATTGCAAATTATCCATGCCATCCCCAACTGTCCACAGAATAAAACTTAAAATCTATGTCAAAGTATAAAAGCCCTCTGTGATCTGATTTCTTCTACCTCTCAGACTCATTTATTTCTTTCTCTGCCTGGAATTTGATGTCCCAGGAGCACTGGATTGCAGGCAACTACGCTATGTCATACTTCTCGCCTTTTTTGTAATGACCCTCTGGTAGTAAAATGCTATACCTTTCCCCACCCAACCCTCCCAGAGACCACTCTCCACTCCCCTCCATCTGTTTTATTACTGTTTCAATATTTAAAACTCTTATTGAGCATGAATTCCTTGTCCTGACCTTAAAGGATTGTATGATTGTCCCCTATCCTCTCACAGCACCCTGTGTAAATCTTTACCATGGCCCCACCTACATACTAGTTAGATATCTGGTTTCCCCAGTAGATGAGGGGATAATCAAGGGCAAGAAAGATGCCACACTACAGAATAATGATGCCAAGTAGATGTGGAACATTTCAAAAACTGTCCCAGCTTTCATTTTATAAAGATCACTTTTTATAAATTCTCAGAACTCAAAATATTAGGAAGATGTGTATTTATTCATTCACTCATTCAACCAATATATACTAACGACAACCATTGTGCCAGGGTCTAGGAATATAATGATGAGAAGGCAAGCTTCATGTCCTCAAGCTTACAGTTAAGTGCTATGTCACTCCGTAAAATGTTGTGCAATGGAAAAGATATAATTCTAGCATCTGTTTCACATGATCAATACAATGATTGGAAGAAAGTGGTGTTAACAATATTACAGGAAGCCAAAGACTCAAATATCAGAGTTAGACCAAGTAATCACCAAGAAAAGGATCCTGACAGAGACACAGTAGTAAGGTGCAGAATTAAATATTTCAGGTCATTGTGGTGGGAAGAATTGAAAGAGTTTAGTTCAGAGCAAATAAGGATATGGGGTGAATGACTTTAAAAAAGTGTTTGTAGACATGCTTGGCTTGATTTTATGGATGGATTAAACTGTGGGACATAAGTGGTGCCAATTCTAAACAACCTGCAGAGGACTTGTGACTATCCTTAGATGATCTTAATAGATTCCACGTTAGTGAGACTTTGCCTCACTGACTATGGGGGTATGTTAGGCCGTTCTTGCGTTGCTATAAATAAATACCTGAGACTGGATAATTTATAATGAAAAGAGGGTTAATTGGCTCATGGCCCCGCAGACTGTACAAGCATGGCACTGGCATCTGCTCAGCTTCTGGGGAAGCCTCAGGGAGCTTGTACTCATGACAGAAGGGGAAGTGGGAGTAGATATATCACATGGCAAAAGCAGGAGCAAGAGAGCGTGGGGGAGGTGGCACATAGTTGTAAACAACCAGATCTCACAAGAACTCACTGCCTGGAGAAATCACTACAGTGAGGACAGCACTAAGCCATGAGGGATCTGCCCCCATGACCCAAACACTTCCTACCAGGCCCCACCTCTAAACTTGAAAATTACATTTCAACATAAGATTTGGTTGGAGACAAATATCCAAACTATATTAGGGGGATTCTGATCCCCATTGTTTTGCAGAATAAACTTCCTTCTGACAGATGACTCTCTAGACATTGTCATTCCTGACTCTCTAAATTGTTAAAGTCAAAAACCAAACAAATAAAACCCTTAGTCACCTCTTCCCAGCACTGAACCACAAGAAGATTATATAGCGTCTTCTATAGAATAAGAAGATCAAGAATTTCTTCTTTCCTACATCATGTTACTATCGAGTCCCTCCATTATGAGTGAGTTCAGTTGTACCAACTCAGAGTCAAGAAATCGGGTCCAGGACACCTGGGTCTCCTCAAGAAAGATGCCTGTCTACCTTCTCAGGTTCTTTTATGTTATAAACAGGAATTCTTACAGAGACAACTGTCTCACTCCAGTTCCCAGGTCAACTCTAGCCCTACTTAGAAACTTTGCCCCCTCTGCTCTTATACTATTGTCTTTGGAGCAATTATGCTCTCCCAGGATTCAGAATGTTTCCCTGTCCCTGTGGAGGCTGGAAAGTTTTAGCTTCATGAGGTATGCATTCACTATAACAAAATGAAAGTGATTAGAAACAGAATCATGAAATAATAAAGAACCACCCAAAAGACTATGATCCCTGACTCCACCACCATGTCTACAGAGTCTGGGAACTCTGCAAGTGACAGAATTCACATGCAGTCCTTTATTAATCAATTCATTTTTATTCAACAATGATGTATAAATCCCCTACTATGTAGCAAACGGTGTTAAGTGCTTAGAGCTTTCAGTCTAGTGGGCTCTGTCCATTTGGTTTACAAACTACCTCTTAGTCCCAAGTCATTTACACTGAAAGGGCATACACAGGGGGTTGCTGAGCAGCCTACCCTTTTCTGTAAAATAAGCACACTTTAGGGTTTATTGCTTCTTACTCTCTTGCCTTAAAGCCTTGGGTTTGGGTCTCTCTCTCTCTCTCCCCACCCGCCCCCCGTATCTCCGTCTCTCTCTCCCTCTCTTGGCAGAGTCTCCTTCTCTCACCCAGGCTGGATTTAAGTGGTACAATCTCAGCTCACTGCAACCTTCACCTCCCAGATTCAAGCAATTATCCTGCCTCAACCTCCTGTGTAGTTGGGATTACAGGTGCCCACCACTATGCCCGGCTAATTTTTGTATTTTTAGTAGATACGGGGTTTCGTCATGTTGGCCAGGCTGGTCTTGAACTCCTGATCTCAGGTGATCTGCCCACCTTGGCTCCCCAAAGTGCTGGGATTGCAGGTGTGAGTCACCACACCAATGGGCTTTTCTTTTTAAGACCTCCAACACCTCCCTAAGTGAACCTGAACAGTCATTTCCCACTTTCTGCATCCAGTATATAATTCAAGCTAAGACATAGCTGTAGCTGTGGTAGTACCTACCAATATATGGTCTACTTAAGTAGGGTTGATAATCTCACTGCTATTATTTCCATATCTGATGTACTTCAGGGTAAACTAGAACATTACAGTGTTCAAAGGGCTTAGCTCTTCCCCACCCCTGTCTTACTGGTCTAGCACATTCCCCACTTCCGCTCAGTTTTCTGCCTTATACTTCAGTTTCTTCTTCAACCAGGAGTGCTCTCTTGAATTCCAATCCATTTGCCTAGGGTCCTAATACCCTTCCAAGCTCTAACCAACAACTTCATCCACAGGAAAGCATTTGATATTTAATCTTATTCTCCCACTCATTTACCAGAGTTCTTCCTTCGACGGACCATTCCTCTGAAATACCACTATTCAGCTCACCACCTGCTCCTACCCACCTGATTTCAGGTACTCCCACCATCTGTGGCCCTGCTGCTATGCCAAGCCATCAGTTTTGCATTTTACCAAGCCCTGGCATGCCTCCAGCAACAATTATTATGCACAGGTAGTTCAAGGGTGGATTGAGACTGCCATCTTTCTTATGATATTTCTTTCCATAGGACAGCTAGAAAATTCAAAATTAAGCAGTAGTACAATGAGTTGAAATAATTTACAGATATTTTTAATGCTGGAGAAAAAATAATGATCCGATTAAATCTTCCCCTAAGAAATCATTATTCTATTGAGTTCATCCAAATAGCAGGGTGTGATTTTAATTATTATAATGGAACATAATTGTCACTAAACTGAGGAGTTAATTATTCTGAAAATAATTGTGTCATTCTTCTACAAATAAAATGATACAAAAATGTATTTTGTGGCTCCGAGTTTTGAATAATACCAACACAGCCAATATATTTACTCATGTGAAACTTAAGCAACCCAATTGTCTCCCAAGAGTTGGATTTGCAATTTTAAACTTGCAAATTATATGGAAGCTTCGTTATTTCTCTAATGGGAAACACAAGCTTCTTACAGAAGTGCCTCAGAATTGGCATTTGCCATCTATCTTAAATGCCACCATCCTGTTGGAGTGTTGTTATAGGTCTCACCGAGACTCTCTAGTTGTTTGTATTTCTATTTTATAATTCTTGATCCATGGGTTAATTTTCAGACAATACAGCAGAGACCCAAAGACATGAAATTATCAGACATTACATTATCCTGAAATGAAGGCCAAAATTGTATCCCTGGAGAAAAATAGTCAGTATTCTCGACGTTAGGATTGAATGGTGGCTCTCCGGGCATCATCGAAGAAGAGTCTTAGGCAAAAATAATGGAGTAGAAATATTTGGTAGCATAACTTATTTTTCTTATCTGGGACTTACTTCAATTAAGTTAAGCATCATTTCATACTATGTTTCTAGATTTCTTTTGATTGGTATATCTGAACTTGCCTGCCTTTTCCATCATACCACCCATCTCACAGCCCATATTCTAGGGCCTTGGGCCCCTTTACCTGTAATATTATTAATGGCTTAATGAGAGTCATATTCTCTCACGAAACCTGTCCTGTGAGTACTTGAATCATATTAGAACCATTAGTGTTATTTGCTATCATAAGTCTTTTGGTTTTAAAATTATTCAACTGACAGATGTCATAAAGTCAAGATAAGAGGGAGGGAGCTACATAATTTGGAACTGGCCCCAACAGATGTGTCAGGGATCAGAGGAGCATATGGACAAGGTGGAATTTAAGCTTTAGGTGAGGGAGAGTCAATTAAAGATTAAGTGAATACAAAGTTTCCATTGGGTCCTACTGATATCAATTGCTATCATGGAAAACTAAGACTAGACTTTTTTTTTTATTAAAGAACTAGAATTCAGGAAGGAAGAGGGACTGGGACCAGCACACACTAAATCCTTAATACATCAAAATTATAGTTTCATTTATTAATATAGGTTATATTCTAGTATTTGTCTCATGGTAAGCATGAAGTAGGAACCTCATGACATTCAGGTAGTAAAGATGAGAAAATGTAGCACTAAAACGGGCAGTGTGAGTGGCCAGAAAGAGAAAGAAAAAAGTATGTAGGAAGAGGTTTGTCATGGAAAGTCAGGAAGTATTCAGTTGGTGCAAAAGTAACTGCAGTTTTTGCCTTGATTTTCAATGGCAAAAACCGTGATTAGTTTTGCACCAACTTAATAGAATGTTTTCACACAGAGAGGTCAGTTGTATCAGAGGTTTTTGAGAATCAAACTGAGAAGAGAAAAATGCTCATTGAATTTAACAAGCTACATGTTACTGGTTACTTTAACAAGCTGATTTTGTGGAAAGATGAGGATAGAAACTAGATTGGAAGACTGAGGGGTAAGTGGCATGAATGTTGACAATGATTATAGAAAACCAAGGGGAGATAGAAGATATGGGGGGGGTAAGAAGAAAGATTTGTGTATTTTTGTGTTAATTGGGAGGAACTCTAATGTGTTTAGAAACAACAATTCAGCTGAGAGGAAGTAAATGAATATGCAAGAGAAAGAGAAGGGGTTAAGCAATACAACGTGGTCTCTGATCAGGCTAGCATTCATGAGACCAAAGCAGAAATTCAATATGAGGATTGGCCCTAGATTATAGGAGGAGCAATTCTTGGCTCTGTCATTAACTCTTAAGAGCAACCCTAGAGGCTGGTAATTCCATTTTCTCAGTTAAGACCTGCTTCTCTCTTCGTGAAATACCAGCATATTTGAGGTTTGATTCCTGGGAGCCTTTTCCAATTTGCGATGAGGATTACGTTATTTTTACAATGATGAGAAGCCTGAAACTCCACCTGCTTCCAGATAGGAAAGCAAACTGAAGACAATACTGCAAATGTGAAGCACACTCCCTCTGGGGTGTCCCTAACCACCAGTGACAGCTTCTGGTTATCTTGCTTATAGATCCTTATCCTGGGAGCAGAGGCTTGAGTTACTTATTAACGGAGAATGGAGAAAAACAAGGTTGAGATACATTCTAAGTGTCATTTCCAAAATGTATTTTTTAAAAAAGATTAAAAGGGGAAATACATTTCCTTTTGTCCTACTTGTGGCTCATGTCATACCGTTGGCACAATCAATGACCCTGCATGGGTTATTCTGAGATTGTGGAGTCCCACAGAATAAAGTAAGCTGAAAGCAGAAGAGCCTGCCACTGGCCTAGAACAGGGGTCCATAGACTAAGCCCACAGATCCTACATATATTTTATTTTTGTTAAAATAAAAACATTCAGTTATGCCTAGTAATGTATGTATTCTCCATGGCTGTGTTTGTGCGACAGTGGAAAAGTTGAATGGTTGTTACAGAGACCCTATGAGTCTCATAGACTGAAATAGTTATTCAGCCCTTTTCATAAAAGAATTGGAGCCCTTTTGGCCTTGAGGAACGAAAGAGCTATGCAATGCCTCAGGCTACTGATAGAGAAGGAGGTGAGACTTCCCACTTTTCCAGGAGATGCTTTCAAACTCATCTCATAGGTAGAATCCACAGACCCAGATAGAGGGCTGGATAGTGGAGGCAGTGCCTAAATTGTCATAAGTATTCAGAGGTCAAGTTCCTCTCTTTTGTTAGAGGACTATGATTCCAAGGGGACTTTGCTTGCGGAAGCAATGCAAAACCCAAGAATTAAGGCACAACAGAAGGCTAAGTTAGAAGCCATAACACTGGCTTTGGGTCACTTACAGTCAAGAGTCTGGTGGTACTGACTCTAAGGCAGAAGAGTCTGGGCAAAGGGCAATGGTCACTGTGTTGAAACAGACGTCAGTAGACAAGATCCATAGCAGTTGTAAATTCTTCATAAATTAAAATGATAAAGCCTGGGCTCGATTTCATTAGTAATAATAATAGCTTACCTAACATTTGTTGAGAGCTTTCTCAGCTCTCATAATTATGCATTATACTAACATGCACAGCACAGTATTATTATTTTTGTAAATTTTAAGTTCTGGGATACATGTGCAGAATGTGCAAGTTTGTTATATAGCTGTATATGTGCCATGGTGGTTTGCCACACCTATCAACCCGTCATCTAGATTTTAAGTCCCACAAGCATTAGATATTTATCCTAATGCTCTCCCTCTCCTTGCCCCAACACCCCTGGTGTGTGATGTTCCCCTCCCCGTGTCCATGTGCTATCATTGTTCAACTCCCTCTTATGAGTGAAAACATGTGGTGGTTGATTTTCTATTCCTGTGTTAGTTTGCTGAGAATGATGGCTTCCAGCTTCATCCATGTCCCTGCAATTGACATGATCTCATTCTTTTTTATGGCTGCATAGTATTCCATGACTTATATGTGCCACATATTTTTTATCCAGTCTATATTGATGGGCATTTGGGTTGGCTCCAAGTCTTTGCTATTGTGAATACTGCTGCAATAAACATATGTGTGCATGTGTTTTTATAGTAGAATGATTTATAATCCTTTGGGTATATACCCAGTAATGGGATTACTGAGTCATATGGTATTTCTGGTTCTAGAGCCTTGAGGAATCACCACACTGTCTTCCACAATGGTTGAACTAATTTACACTCCCACCAACAGTGTAAAAACGTTCCTATGTCTTCACAGCCTCACCAGCATTTGTTGTTTCCTGACTTTTTAATGATCACCATTCTGACTGGCTTGAGATGGTATCTCATTGTGGTTTTGATTTGCATTTCTCTAATGACCAGTGATGTTGATCCTTTTTTCATGTGTTTTGTGGCCACATAGATGTCTTCTTTTGAGAAATATCTGTTCATATCTTTTGCCCACTTTTTGATGGGATTTTTTTTTTCTTGTAAATTTAAGTTTCTTGTAGATTATGTACATTAGAACTTTGTCAGATGGGTAGATTGTAAACATTTTCTCCCATTCTGTAGGTTGCTTGGATGCTAGTTTCTTTTGCTATGCAGAAGCTCTTTAGTTTAATTAGATCCTATTTGTCAATTCTGGCTTTTGTTGGAAGTGCTTTTCATGTTTAAATCATAATGTCTTTGCCCATGCCTATGTCCTGAATGGTATTGCGTAGGTTTTCTTCTAGGGTTTTTATGGTTTGGAGTTTTACATTTCAGTCTTTAATCCATCTTGAGTTAATTTTTGTGTAAGATGTAGGAGGAGGTCCAGTTTCTGTTTTCTGCATATGGCTAGCCACTTTTCCCAGCACCATTTAATAAATAGGGAATCCTTTCCCCATTGCTTGTTTTTGGCAGGTTTGTCAAATATCAGATGGTCATAGATGTGTGGGGTTATTTCTATGGTCTTTGTTCTGTTCCACTGGTCTATATATCTATTTTGGTACCAGTACTATGCTGTTTTGGTTACTGTAGCCTTGTAGTATAGTTTGATGTCAGGTAGCCTGATGCCTCCAGCTTTGCTCTTTTTACTTAGGACTGTCTGGGCTATATGGGCTCTTTTTGTTCCATATGAAATTTAAAGTAGTTACTTTCTAATTCTGTGAAGAAAGTCAATGGTAGCTTGATGGGAATAGCATTGAATCTACAAATTACTTTGGGCAGTTTGGCCATTTTCATGATATTGGTTCTTCCTATTTATGAGCATGGAATGTTTTTTGATTTGTTTGTGTCCTCTCTTATTTCCTTGCACAGTGGTTTCTAGTTCTCCTTGAAGAGGTCCTTCATGTTTTATTCCTAGGTATTTTATTTTCTGCTAGTTTTAAAATTTGTTTGCTCTTGCTTCTCTAGTTCTTTACCTGTGATGTTAGGGTGTCAGTTTAAGATCTTTCCAGCTTTCTGATGTGGGCATTAAGTGCTATAAATTTACCTCTTAATACTGCTTTAGCTGTGTCCCAGTGATTCTGGTACATTATCTCTTTGTTCTCATTGGTTTCAAAGAACTTCTTTATTTCTGCCTTAATTTTGTTATTTACCCAGGAGTCTTTCAGGAGCAGGTTGTTTGATTTTCATGTAGTTGTTCAGTTTTGAGTGAGTTTCTGAATCCTGCATTCTAACTTAATTGCACTGTGGTCTGAGAGAGTGTTATGAATTCTGTTCTTCTTCATTTGCTGAGGAGTGTTTTATTTCCAATTATGTGGTCAGTTTTAGAATAAGTGACATATAGTGCTGAGAAAAATGTATATTCTGTTGATTTGGGTTAAAGAGTTCTGTAGATGTCTATTAGGTCCACTAGATCCAGAGCTGAGTTCAAGGCCTGAATATCCTGTTACTTTTCTGTCTCATTGATCTATCTAATATTGACAGTGGGGTGTTAAAGTTTCCCACTATTATTGTGTGGGAATCTAATTCTCTTTGTAGGTTTCTAAGAACTTGTTTATGATTCTGGGTGCTCCTGTATTGGGTGCAAATATATTTAGGATAGTTAGCTCTTCTTGTTGCATTGATTCCTTTACCATTATGTAATGCCCTTCTTTGTCTTTTTTGATCTTTGTTGGTTTAAAGTCTGTTTTATCAGAAACTTGGATTGCAACCCCTACTTTTTTGCTCCCCATTTGCTTGGTAAATATTCTTTCATCCCTTTATTTTGAGCCTATGTGTGTGTTCGCATGTGAGATGGGTCTCCTGAATACAGCACACCAGTGGGTCTTGACTCCATCCAATTTGCCAGTCTGTGTCTTTTAATTGGTGGGATTTAGCCTATTTACATTTAAGGTTAATATTGTTATATGTGAATTTGATCCTGTCATCATGATGCTAGCTGGTAATTTGGCACATTAATTGATGCAGTTTCTTCACAGTGTCATTGTTCTTTATATTTTGATGTGTTTTGGCAGTGGCTGGTACCGGTTTTTTTCTTTCCATATTTAGTGCTTCCTTCAGGAGCTCTTGCAAGGCAGGCTTGATGGTGACAAAGGTCCCTCAGCATTTGCTTGTCTGGAAAGGATTTTATTTTTCTTTCACTTATAAAGCTTAGATTGGCTGGATATGAAATTCTGGGTTGAAAATCCTTTTCTTTAAGAATGTTGAATATTGGCACCCACTCTCTTCTGACTTGTAGGTTTTCTGCAGAGAGATCTGCTGTTAGTCTGATGGACTTCCCTTTGTAGGTGACCTGACCTTTCTCTGTGGCCGTCCTTAACATTTTTTCCTTCATTTCAGCCTTGGAGAATCTGATGATTATGTGTCTTTGGGTTGATTTTCTCATGGAGTATCTTAGTGGTGCTCTCTGTATTTCCTGAATTTGAATGTTAGCCTGTCTTGCTAGATTTGAGAAGTTCTCCTGGATAATATCCTGAAATGTGTTTTCCAACTTGATTCCATTCTCCCCATCACTATCAGGTACACCAATCAATTGTAGGTTTGATCTTTTCACATGGTCCCATATTTCTTGGAGGCTTTGTTCATTTCATTCTTTTTTCTCTAATCTTGTTTTCATGCCTTATTTCAGCAAGGTGGTCTTCAATCTCTGATATTTTTTCTTCCTCTTGATCAATTCAGCTATTGCTACTTGTATACGCTTCACAAAATTCTCATGTTGTGTTTTTCAGCTCCATCAGGTCATTTATATTCCTATCTAAACTGATTATTTTAGTTAGCAGTTCCTGTAATCTTTTATCAAAGTTCTTAGCTTCCTTGCATTGGGTTAGAACATCCTCCTTTAGCTCAGAGGAGTTTCTTATTATCCACCTTCTGAATACTTTTGTCAATTCATCAATCTCATTCTCTGTCCAGCTTTGTGCCCTTGCTGGAGAGGAGTTGTAATCATTTGGAGGAGAAGAGGCATTCTGGCTTTAGGAATTTTCAGTGTTTTTGCCCTGTTTTTTTCTTATCTTCATGGATTTATCTAGCTTTGATCTTTGAGGCCAATGACCTTTTGATGCAGTTTTTGTGTGGGAGTCTTTTTTGTTGATGTTGTTGTTGTTGCTTCTGTTTGTTAGTTTTCTTCTAACAGTAAGGCCCCTCTTCTGCAGGTCTGCTGCAGTGTACTGGAGGTCCATTTCAGACCCTGTTCTCCTGGGTATCACTAGTGAAGGCTGTAGGACAACAAAGATTGCTGACTGCTCCTTCTTCTGGAAGCTTTGTCCCAGAAGGGCACTGGCCTGATGGCAACCAGAGCTCTCCTGCATGAGATGTCTGTTGACCCCTGTTGAGAGGTCTCTCCCTGTCAGGAGCCACAGGGGTCGGAGGCCCACTTGAGGAGGCAGTCTGTCCCTTAGCAGAGCTGGTGCACTGTGCTGGGAGAATCCCCCTTGTCAGGATCAGTGGCTCTCTTCAGAGCTGGCAGGCAGGAAAGATAAGTCTACTGAAACTGTGCCCACAGCCACCCCTCCCACAAGGGGCTCTGTACCAGGGAGATGAGAGTCTTATCTGTAAGCCCCTGACTGGGGCTGCTGCATGTTGTTCAGAGATGCCTGCCCAGTGAGGAGGAATTTCTAAATTTCTGTCAGGCCGCAGCTGCATTGCCTCACTATTGGTTTCAGTAGATTTATTTAACTTACTGTTAAATACTTCTGTGGTGAATTCTGCTGTTGGCTTCAAGTAGATTTGTTTAACTTACTGTTAAATACTTACTGTGGTGAATTCTGCCCTGTCCAAACCTCCCAGTCTCCTTAGCACTGTCAAGGGAAAACCGGCTTCTAAAGCCTCTGTCATGGCAGATGCCCCTGCACCGCCAACCAAGCTGGATCTTCTCAGGTAGACTTCAGACTGCTGTACTGACAGTGAGAATTTCAAGCCAGTGGTTCTTAGTTTGTTGGGTTCCATGGGAGTGGGACCCGCTGAGTGAGACCACTTGGCTCCCTGGCTTCAGCCCCCTTCCCAGGGAAGTGAACGGTTCTCCTGGGTCACTGGGGTTCCAGGCACCACTGGGGTATGGAAAAACCTCCTGCAGCTAGCTCAGTGTCTACCCAAATAGCCACCCAGTTTTGTACTTGAAACCCAGGGCCCTGGTTGTGTAGGCTCACGAGGGATCTCCTGATCTGCAGAATGAAAAAATCTGTGGGAAATGCCTCATACCAGGGTGAGTAGCACAGTCCCTCATGGCTTCCCTTGGCTGGGGGAGGGAGATCCCTAGCTCCTTGCACTTCCCAGGTGAAGCAACACCCCACCTTACTTCTGTTCACTCTCTGTGGGTTGCACCCACTGCCTAACCAATGAGATAAACTGGATACCTCAGTTGGAAATGCAGAAATCACCCACCTTCTGTTTTGGTCCCAGTGGGAGCTGCAAACTGGAACCGTTTCTATTCAGCCATCTTGGCCTCTCCCCAATAAGATCAGTATTAAGTTCTTTACATAAATTGTTAAGATGTAATTCTTATAGCAATCCTATAAGGGTAGTTATGCCCAAGGCCACATAGCAAATAACTGAGCTATGATATAAATCCAGGCAGTCGGAAAGTTTATATTTCTAACCACTAATTTTTTAAATATGTCATGGGGCAAAATCTAATATAATTCCCATGCTAGAAAATACTCCCTTAAATAGGAGCTACAACTATGCAACTGCCCAATGGGTTCATTTTGCCCACTATTCAGACAGAGCCAATTCATCAAGACAGGGGAATTGCAATAGAGAAAGAGTTTAATTCATTCACAGCTGGCTAAGCAAATCAGGTTTTATTACTACTCAAATAAGCCTCCGCCAAAATTTGGAGGCTAGTTTTTCAAGGATAGTTTGGTAGGCCAGGGAATTGGTGTTGCTGAGTGGTTGAGGATGCTAGGGTAGTGGAAAATGGTCCTTGTGTGGGCTGAGTCCACTGCTGAGTGGGGCACAGAAGGAGTTATTTGATCCAGGTGGAGCCATCAGTGGTCAGAAATGCAAAAAACTGAAAAGATATTTCCACTTTTACATTCTACAATAGTGATTTTACCTGTAGGAGTAATTGCGGAAGTTGCAAATCTCATAACCTCTAGAATAATGTCTGGTTATCATTCCACCTAGACCTTAGCAGAATTCAGGCACTTTCCATACTCTTAACCTAGGGCATTTTCTTAGCTTTACAAAAGCTGTTAATTTTTGTGGAAGGGCTATTATAATTTAAACTATAAACAAAATGTCTCACAAAATTAGCTTGACCCAAGCCCAAGAATGTTTAAGGGCAGTTTGGCAATTAAAGGCAAGATGGGGGTTTCACTATTATAATTGTCTCACTGTTAAAACTTTTGCAAAGTATGTTTCAAGTAGATTTATTTAACTTACAAAATGAACTTCCTATTTACCTTATGTAGCCTACTAGGTTAACCTCACATAAACTGGTGTTATTTTTCCTATTTAATTTTATTGTTGTCCTTCTTTTGTATACCACTGTTTGTCTTAGTAAAGACATCATTTTGAAGATAGAAATGTCAAAGAAAACAAATAAACTCTCAAGTTATAAATAGAACAGAATATAACATGCATATTATTTAGAGGATTTGGAATTCTTAGAAGCAGAACTTATTAGAGAAACACATTATGTCAACATACCATTCATATTATCTCAATAAATTCAAAAATATCTCCACTAGAGTTTCTCCTTTGGGTTAAAACATTATTTACACAAAGGGAATTACAACTTGAGAATTTCCACTGTATTATACCTGGGTAGATACTGAAACCTTTTTTGAAAAGAAAATTAAATTTTTATTTTTTATATTTTTTGTCTTTTTAAAAAGTTTTCTGGGCACATAGTAGGTATATACATTTATGGGGTACATGGGATATTTTGATACAGGCATACAATATAGAATTATCACATCACAGAGAATGGGGTATCATTCACCTCAAGCATTTAACCTTTCTGTTACAAGCAATCCATTACACTCTTTTACTTATTTTTAAATGTACAATTAAGTGATTGACTATAGTCCCTCTGCAGTGTTATCAAATAGTAGGACTTATTAACACTTTTAATTACTTTTTTTGTACCCATTAGCGATCCCCACCTTCTCCTCCCAACCCCCATCCTCTGGTAACAATCCTTCCATACTCTATATCCCATCCTCCATTGTGTATATGTACTAATGGATACCATTGGACCAATAGTATTTCACTGTGTATATGTACCAATAGATATCAATGGATTAATGAATAAAGAAAATGGATACATTATTTACCCCTTCATCTGTTGATGGACACTTGGGTTGCTTCCAAATCTTGGCTATTGTGAACAGTGCTGCAACAAACATGGGAGTGCAAATATCTCTTTGATACACTGATTTCCTTTCTTGGGGGTATATACCCAACAGTGGAATTGCTGAGTCATATGGTAGCTGAATTTTTAGTTTTTTGAGGAACCTCCAAACTGTTCTCCCTGGTGGTTTTACTAATTTACATACCCCCAAACAGTGTAAGAGTGTTCCTTTTTCTCCATATCCACGCTAGCAATTGTTGTTGCCTATATTTTGGATATAAGCCATTTTAACTGGGGTAGTATATCTTATTGTAGTTTTTATTTGCATTTCTCTGATCCATCATGTTGAGCACCTTTTTATATGTGTGTTTGCCATTTGCGTCTTTTGTGAAATGTCTATTCAAATATTTTGCCCATTTCTTGATCAAATTGTTAGATTTTTTTTTCCTATAGAGTTGTTTGAGTTCCTTATATATTCTGGTTGTTAATTTCTTCTTAGATGGGTAGTTTGCAAATGTTTTCTTCCATCCTGTGGGTTGTCTCTTCACTTTGATTATTTCCTTTGCTTTGCAGAAGCTTTTTAACTAGATGTGATCCTAGTTTTCCATTTTTGTTTTGGTGGCCTGGCTTGTGGGGTATTGCTCAAGAAATTTTTGCACAGACCAACGTCCTGGAGAGTTTCCCCCAATGTTTTCTTATAGTAGTTTGATGGTTTGAGATCTTAGATTTAAATCTTTAATCCATTTTGATTTGATTTTTGTATATAGTGATAGGTAGGGGCCTAGTTTCATTTTTCTGTATATGAATATCCTGTTTTCTTAGCACCATTTATTGAAGACACTGCCTTTTCCTCAGTGTTAAGTTCCTGCAAACTTTGTCAAAAATGAGTTCACTGTAGATGTTTAGATTTATTTCTGGGTTCTCTATTTTGTTTCATTGGTCTGTGTGTCTGTTTTTATGTCCGTACCGTGTTTCTTCGCTTATTATAGTTCTGTAGTATAATTTGAAGTCATGTAATGTAATTCCTCCAATTTTGTTCTTTTTGATTAGGATAGTTTGGGCCACTATAGGTCTCTTGTGGGTTCATATACATATTAAGATAATTTTTTCTCTTTCTGTGAAGAATGTCATTGGTTCATTGGTATTTTCATGGGGAGTGCATTGAAACTGTAGATTCCTTTAGGTAGTGTGAACATTTTAACAATATTGATTCTTTCAGTCCATGAATATGGAATATTTTTCCTGTTTGTGTCCTCTTCAATTTCTTTCATCAGTGTTTTCTAGTTTTTATCATAGAGATCTTTCACTTCTTTTATTGATTTCTAGATATTTTATTTACAGCTATAATAAATGGGATTGCTTTTTAAATTTTCTTTTCAGATTATTCAGTTGACATATAGAAATGCTACTGATTTTTGTATGTTAATTTTGTATCCTGCAACTTATTAAATTTATTTAGAAATTCTCATGGTTTCTTTATGGAGTCTTTCAGTTTTTCCAAATATAAGATTATATGATCTGAAAACAAGGATAATTTGACTTCTTCCACTTCAATTTGGATGTACTTTATTTATTTCTCTCCTCTGATTGCTCTAGCTAGGACTTCCACTACTATGTTAAACAACAGTGGTGAAAGTGGGCATTCTTTTCATGTTCCAGATCTTAGAGGAAAGGATTTCAGTTTTTCCTCATTCAGTATGATATTAACTTTGGGTCTGTTGTATGTGCCTTTTATTATGTTGAGCTATGTTTCTTCTATACCCAGTTTTTTGAGGGTATTTATTATGAGGGAGTGTTGAATTTTATCAAATGCTTTTTCAGCATCAATTGAAATGATTATGTAATTTTTTTACATTTCATTCTGTTGATATGATGTATCACATCGGTTGATTTGCATATGTTAAATCATCCTTGCATATCAGGGATAAATCCCACTTGGTCATGATGAATGATCTTTCTAATGTATTGTTGAATTTGGTTTGTGATGATTTGGCTGTGTCCCCACCAAAATCTCATTTTGAATTTCCATGTGTTGTGGGAGGGAATGAGTTGGGGGTAATTGAATCATGGGGGCAGGTTTTTCTCATGCTGTACTCACTATAATGAATCACTCTCACAAGATCTGATGGTTTTATAAGGGTGAGTTTCCCTGGACAATCTCTCTCTTTTTGCCTGCTGCCATCCATGTAAGATGTACTTGCTATTCCTTGCCTTCCTCCATGATTGTGAGGCCTCCCCAACCACGTGTAACTGTAAGTCCATTAAACCTCTTTTTATTCCCAGTCTCAGGTATGTCTTTATCAGCAGCATGAAAATAGACTAACAAGGTTAATTGGTACTAGTAGAGTGGGGGCACTGCTGACAAGGTACCCTAAAATGTGGAAGCAACTTTGGAACTGGGTAACAGGAAGAGACTGGAACAGTTTGGAGGGCTCAAAAGAAGACAGGAAAATGTGGGAAAGTTTGGAACTCTCTAGAGACTTGAAGGCCTTTAACGAAAATGTCTTTATCAGCAGTGTGAAAATGAATTAATATGGTTTGCTAGTATTTTGCTGAAGATTTTTGCATCAAAAATGGACATTTTAACAATATTGATTCTTCCAGTCCATGAACATGGAATATTTTTCCATTTTTTGCTGTCCTTTTCAATTTCTTACATCAGTGTTTTATAGTTTTTATTATAGAGTCTATATTTCTCAGGGATATTTTTCTATAGTTTTCTTTTTTGATATGTCTTTGGTTTCAATATCAGGGTAATACTGGCTTTGTATAATGAGTTTGAAAGTAGTTCCTCTTCCTCTATTATTCAGAATTTGAGTTTAAATAGGATTGGTATTATTCCTTCTTTAAATGTTTGGTAGAATTCAGCAGTGAAGCTGTTGGGTCTTGGGCTTTTCTTTACTGGAAGATTTTTTATTATTGTTTTAGTCTTGTTACTTGTTATTGGTCTGTTCAGGTTTTGGATTTCTTCCTGGTTCAATCTTGGTAGGTTGGATGTGTCTAGGTATTTGTCCCATTTCTTCTAGATTTTCCAATTTATTGGCATATAGTTGCTCATAGTAACCAGTAATGATTCTTTGAACTTCTTCAGTACTGCTTGTAATGTCTCTTTTTTATTTCTGATTTAATTTATTAGTATCTTCTGTATGCTTTTCTTAGTCTGGCTAAAGGTTTGTCAATTTTTGTTGATTCTTTCCAAACACCAACTTTTGTTTCATTGATCTTTTGTATTGTTTATTACAATTTCATTGACTTCTGCTCTGATCTGTATTATTTCTTGTAATTTTCAGTTTGGTTTGCTCTTGATTTTTTAGTTCTTTAACATACCTCATTGGATTGTTTATTGAAGCTTTTTTTTTAATGTAGGCACTTATAGCTATAACTTTTCCTCTTAGTAGTGCTTTTACTGTATCACATAGGTTTTGGTATTTTGTTTTTCCATGATACTTTGTTTCAAGAAATTCCCTTCTTAATTTCTTCATTGACCCTGCTGGTCAATCAGGAGCATATTGTTTAATTTCCATGTATTTGTATAGTTTTCAAAATCCATCTTGTTAATTTCTTGTTGTATTCTATTGTGGTCAGAGAAGATGTTTGATATTATTACAGTTTTTCTGAATGTTTTTAGATTTGTTTTGTGATCTTGTCTATACTTGAGAATGACCCATGTGCTGAGGAAAATAATGTATAATCTGCAACCATTGGATTAAGTATTCTGTAAATATTTATTAGATCCATTTGTTCTATAGTGCAGTTAAGTCTGATGTTTCTTCATTGCTTTTCTGCCTGGAAAACCTGTCCAATAGTGAAAGTGTTGTGTTGAAGTCTCCAGCTATTATTGTATTGGGGCCTCTCTCTTTAGCTCTAATAATCTTGCTTTATGTATCTGGGTGGTCCACTGTTGGGTGCATGTATATTTAAAATTGTTATATCCTCTTGCTGAATTGACCCTATTAACATTATATAGTGACTTCCTTTTTTCTGCTTATAGTTTTCAACTTGAAATCTATTTATCTCATGCATGTATAGCTAGTCTTGCTTTTTTGGTTTCACTTGCAAAGTATTTCTTCATCCTTTTATTTTCTATGTGACTCTTTATAGGCCAAGTGTGTTTCTTGTAGGCAACAGACCAATAGATCTTGTTTTGCTCATCCATTCAGCCACTCTGTCTTTTGACTGGAGTGTTTACTCCAAAAAAATGTAGTTTCTTGTTTTTAATTTTTTGTCTCTCTATTGTAAGTTTTTTGAGTTGGAGATTATCATGAGGTTTGCAAATACTATCTTATAACCCATTATTTTAACCTGATAACAATTTAACATTGTTTGCATAAACAAAAAAAAAGAAAACAAATAAAAACTCTGCACCTTAATTTTGTTCCCAGGCTTTTAAACTTTTTTTTTCTATTTATATCTTGTGCTATCAGTGTCTTAAAATGTTGTTGTAGTTATTTTTTAGTGGCTCATTGCTTATTCTTCCTACTTAAGATAAAGGTAGTTACACATCACAGTTATCATTTTATAAGATTCTGGATTTTTCTTGTACTCACTACTACCATTGAATTTTTTACCTTCGCATGATTACTTGTCACTTATTCATGTTTTTTTTCCTTTTGATTGAAGTACCCCATTTAGCATTTCTTGTAGGACAGGTATGGTATTAATAAAATCCTTCAGCTTTTGCTTGTCAGAAAAGTCTTTATTTCTCCTTCATGCTTGACACATAATTTTGGCAGATATACTATTCTAGGGTATAAGTTTTTATCCTTCAGCACTTTCAATATGTCATGCCACTTACTCCTGGTCTGTAAGGTTTTCACTGAAAATTCTGCTGCCAGGCGTATTTGAGCTCCATTGCATGTTATTTGCTTCTTTTCCATTACTGCTTTTAGAGTTCTTTCTTTATCCTTGATCTTTGGGAGGTTGATTATTAAATGCCTTGAGGTAGTTTTCTTTGGGTTAAATCTGCTTGGTGTTCTATAACCTTCTTGTACTTGGATATTTATATCTTTCTCTAGGTTTGGGAAGTTCTTTGTTATTATTCCTTTGAATAAATGCTCTACCTTGATCTCTCTCTCTCTCCCTACCTCTAAGGCTAAGGCTAATCATCTTAGATCTGTTTTGTTTTTGTTTTTGTTTTTGTTTAAGAATATTTTCTAGGTCCTGTAGGCTGGGCGTGCTTCATTGTTTATTATTCTTTTTTCTTTTGTCTCCTCTGACTATGTGTTTTCAAATAGCCTGCCTTCAAGGTCACGAATTCTTTCTTCTGCTTGATCAGTTCTACTATTAAAAGACTCTGCTGCATTTTTCACTATACTAATTAGATTTTTCAGCTCCAGAATTTCTGCTTGATTCTCTTTAATTATTTCAATTTACTTGTTAAATTTATCTGATGGAACTTTGACTTTCTACTCTGTGTTCTCCTGTATTTATTTGAGTTTCCTCAACATAGTTATTTTGAATTCTCTACGTGAAAGGTCACATATCTCTGTTTTTCCAGGATAGGTCCCTGGTGTCTTATTCAGTTAATTTGGTGAGGTCATGTTTTCCTGGATGGTGCTGGTGCTAGTAGGTGTTATTCAGTGTCTAGACATTGAAGAGTTCGCTATTTACTGTAGTCTTCACTCTCTGGGCTTGTTTGTGCCCATCCTTATTGAGAAGTCTTTGCAGATATTTGAAAGGACTTGGGTGTTGTGATCTAAGCTGTATCTGCTTTAGGGTGCACCTCAAGCCCAGTAACAATGTGATTCTTGCAGATTTGTAGAAGTACTGCCTTGACAGTCTTAGACAATATCTGGGAGAATTCTCTGGATTACCAGACAGATACTTGTTCTCTTCCCTTAGTTTCTCCCAAACGAACAGTTTATTTCTCTCTTCTGAGCCACCTAAATCTGGAAGTAGAGTGACACAAGCACACCTGTGATCACTACCACTATGACTGTGGTGGGTCGGACCTGAAGCCAGCACAGCACTGACTCTTGCCCATGGCTTGCTGTTACCACTCCCTGGCTACTGCCTATGTTTTTTCAAGGCCCTGGCAGTCTATAGTCAGCACTTGTTCTTCTCTTTAGGTTGGTGAGTTCCCACAGGCCCTGAGTGGTTCCAGAGATGCTCTCCAGGATTCAGGCACTAGTGTCAAAACCTTAGAAGTCTACCTAGTGCTCTGTTCTACTGTGGCTGAGCTGGCACTGAAACCATAATCATTTCTCCTCTTCTGTTCCCTTTCCAAATGCAGAGGAACCTTACCCCATAACCACCACTATCACAGGCCATGGGGAGTACTGCCAGACTACCACTGATATTTCTTTAAGGCCCAAGGACTCTTAAGTCAGCTGCCTGGCCTGGGATTCACCCTTCAGGGGAGTGGGCTTGCCTCTGGCCCAGGGCAGGTCCAGAAATGCCAATTAAGAGCCAACTTCTGGAATCAGGGACCCTAGGAACCTACTTGGTGCTCTACCCTCCTGTGTCCGTGATGGTACCTGAAGCCAGCAAGTCTCAGAATCTCATCCAAAGTCCTCAATATAGTACTTGGGTATTACAGCTGGTTTTCAGAACCAAAGGGCTCTTTAGTTGGCATTTGATGAATGCTGCCAGGACTGGGTCTTTCCCTTCAAGGAAGAGGTTTCTCTTCTGGCCCACGGTGTGTCTAGAAATGTAATCTGTTAGCTAGAACCTGGAACAGAGGCCTCACAGCTCTGACCATGCCCCATCCTGCTGTGGCTGAGCTGGTATCCAAGATGCAAGACAGGTTCTTCCCATTCTTCCTTCTCCTCTCCTCAAGCTGAAAGAACGGGTCTCTTTTGAAGCTGTGAACTGTGCAGCCTGGAGTTAGGGGAAGGAGTTGGAGAGTCACTACTTTCTTAGTCACCCCAGCTGGCGTCTTAGTATATTGTGCCTACTGCTCCTGTCCACTGTCTTTGGGCCCAGTTCAGCACCAGAACTCACCTAAGAGTTGCAGTCCTTATGGCCCGGACTGACTTTCAAGTTTATTTAGAGACCCAGAACACTTCAGCCCTCAGTGATGAGGTTTGTGGGAACTTAGATTTGGACCACTGGGATCTGTGGTTCCCCTCTAGCTAGGGATGCTTTAAATGCTCCCTCCATGGGTGGACATCAACTGACTTTGGTCTGATTTTTGTTTCTGCACTAGCAGAACAGCACTGAGTTCAATGCCTCACAAATGCTGTGCTCCTCCTACCTCAGTGTCCAGAGATACTTTCCACACTAGGCAGCTGCTGCTGGGTGGGGGGTGGAGGGGTGTAGAGGAGGGGTGGTGTCGGCTATTCCAGGCTATTTTTTCTATCTCTTTAGTGCCTCTTTCAGTGAAACAATGTTAAAACCAGATTCTATGAGGGCTTACCTGATTTTTTGTTTTATGAGGTATTTTTTTCTGTATAGAGAGTTGTTAAGTTGGTGTCCTTGCAGGAATTGGGGGGGTGGGGATGACTGGTGGAGATTTCTGTTCTACCATTTTGTGCTGCCTACTCCTCTGAAGACTGTCTTATACTTTACTTTTGCACAAACATCAGTACAATTTCTTTCTAATATCCTCCTAAAATATATCAACTCCTTTCCCTGGCTTTCAAAGCAATCTCCAAACAGACCCCATCTACATCTCTAAACTTGTGTTTTTCTAAACCAGCTACTCTGTTTGTGTTTATTTTCTCATCTGAATGTAAATCTCTGCCTTTTCTGCATTTTCCAACATGTTGGGGTACCTCCCCTGGGCTCTCTCTCTTCACTACCACATAGACCTCTACCCAAAGAACAATAGAATTCTCCATTAAAACTTTCCTGACCCTATCCCTTTTCTTAAACTTCATCACAAATATATTAAAACACTTACAATTTTGCCAGTACAGTTTTTTCCCCAAATTATATTATCTTCAATTTTTGTATGTAAGTACTACCTTCTTAATTAGATTATTATTTCCATAAAATAGGAAATTTTCCACTTTCTTTTCTGTGTTTTCAACCTAGCCCTGTCCTGAGTGACAAGTTTACTACTGACTTAATATCAAATGGTCATGAATTTGAATTCTGGCTTCTGTGAATTCAGCTATTTGAGCTTGGATAAACTGTTTAACGCTTATAAGTCTCAGTCCTCACCTATATCAGAATGATGAGCATATTTTTGTTTCAAAATATTGTTATAAGTACCCTGAAATCAAGAATATTGTCATCTGGTTCACTACATACTAGCACACACAAAGAATAGTACTTGAAAAACAGGGATTAATAAATATTTAAATAAATGTAAAGATAATGTAAAATGATGTTCATCAAGTTTATAACTGGCACAAAGAAACTCAATAAATGCCCAATCCTGAGAACTATTCATTTGTCAATTGGCCTTATGAATGAGCTTAGCTGAGAATCAGTGATTGAAACCTTTTTTTTTTCACTGTAGTGGAGATAACAGCTTTCTTGCTGAACATCACAAGACATTTGGAAGATGAGAGCAGTCATGGGGCTCACAAGAAAGGTGCTAGCAAGGTCATCAAAATGCTGTGCAAATAAGAGATGTGACTCACATATAAAGATGATGTGTAGATCTCAATGTCAAGTGTCACCTCACCTCATGGAACTCATGATTTGTGAGATTTTCACATTCAAAAAAATATTTAACAACTTATTTTAAGTCCGTGGAGTTTTGTCCTAATTTCTGCATTTGGGATTTAGGAGTTTTACAATATTTTTATTGGCCTAGATACAGAGGTAGAATCACAACAAGCCCTATGAAGTACAGAATGCAGCATAACCAGACTTCTTGGATGTTGTCCAAAGTGAATTATTAATAAAGTTTAAGAAAATGTTGTTTTGGCCCTCCTGTTACTATTTAATTCTTAAATGTCTCACTGACATTGCAGGGCATAAATGATTCTCCAGCAGCTTAGTATTCATTGTAGGTTGAGAAAGAGACAATTGGGTTGTGATAACATTAAAGCATCTTCAGAGGTTTCCAGGACATGATAGAAAAGGGGACATAGTGTAAAAAGCCCGAGCTTTGGCACCAGACTAGATCGTATTCGAATACTGGCCTTTCAGAAATTTGCTCTATGATTTTGAAAAACCACTTAACTCTTTGTGCCTCCTTGTCTTCATCTGTAGAATAAGGATAAACAACAGCTGCATTTTAGTTTTGTTGTTGAAATAACATGGAATGAAAGTGATTGTGATATTTTACTTTGAATTTCAAAATCCCTCTCATTGAGGGTCAAGTACCTTCTATGAAGAAGATTGCAGAGAAGGGAAAAATGAAATCTTAGAAAGCAACATGGAGTATAATGCATAATAGGGCTAAGTGGCATATAAATTAGGGTAATTCTTGCTTCCATAATAGATAAATCCCCAGAAATCATAGTGGTTTACCATAATAAAAATTACTGTCTTGCTGACAACTCAATGAGCATGGTCAGGAAGTGAACTATCACAGGGTGATTTAGGTGCCTAGTCTTTTCCATCTCATGACCCCACCATCTTTCAGGACTTCTAAGTCCTTCACTGTCAGCCAGTGGCGAGGAAAGAGTAACTAAGAGGTTTTTATAGGCCAGGTATGAAAGAGACAGCCATCATTTCCACTATAGTTCAATGGCCTCAGTCGTATGGTCACACTAAACCGTGAAAGAGTCTGTGAAATACAATCTAGCTCTGTGCCCAGAGGAAAAGGGAATGATTGTGGTAAACAGTTAACAATGTATATACCACTAGTAGTACATACCAATCAGCAAAGGAATCTGTTACATGAAACAGGGATGCAGACATCAAATATGTAAACTATTAAACTTAGAGAAAAAAAAAAACCAAAAACTGCTAGTTATTGAGACCTTAAGAGAAAGTTAAGAAAAGAGAAAACAAAATGGTAATAGACAATACGCAGAACTTGAATGGATGTGTATTACTTTAACCACAAAAGTGAGGGTAACCAAGAACCAGAAGAAATGTGATCAACTAGAAATTAAGGTCTCATTCCATGCTTTAATTTAGAATATCAACATGCCAATAAAAATCCATACATACAAGTAAAATTAATTTGTGGCAAGGCCTTAATGTTACCTAGTTTCACCTGAGAGGAATTTTAGATTAAAAAGAAAAGAATTAAGGAAGATTGTATTCCTCAGATTAAAAAAAAAAAAGAAAAGATTGCATCAAAATGAAGGAAATTAAATATCAGGGATTAAAGGTTATTAAAGGTTAAATGAGTATCAAATGCCTCAGATAATTTTTGCTGATTTTAATCACAGTAAATATTCACTGCTATAACATATGGCTTCAATCCACCTTGTTTTGCCTGCTCTAGGCTGGCATAGTTTTTAGGAAGGAAATCCCGTATAACATGATTAGTTTCCTGACTAGGAAACTGACACTCAGTGTCCCCATGGTTTGGAGTGGTGTCACAATCTGCTGCTTGAATTGCTTTCCCCACCTTAACAGTGTCCTGGCAGGTCAAGCTAACTCAGAGAAGCAAGTCTGTGAAAATGAGAAGGAACTGAATGTTGCTCGTCTTCCTCAGCTGACTTTTCTTCCTGCTCAGAGGATTTTACTCTTAACAGTGGAGGCTCTCAGGGGGCATTGAATTGGCTCTGTTGCTTATTTCTTGATTATGCCAGTGGCTATTTTGTCCGTAATAAGAAAGTCTCATTGTGTCGGGAAGCTCCTGGGTTTGACCCAACTCTCCCTGGCTCCTAAGAAAGAACCAGAGGGAGGTTTTAATTTATCTGACATTGTCTCCATCCTTGGTTCACCCCCATCCTTGCCATAATGCTCTGAACCAGACATCTCATTTATCTTTTTGTCTCCAATCCCTCTCTACCGTCTCTTGGTTTTAGTATAAAAGAAGTTTACATCTCTACCAAACCAATAATAAAGTGAATGAAAAATTCAAGTAAGATAGTGCCAAATATCAAAGGATTCTTGGATGGACAAACCTTCAGAGCTTATGAATAATCTAGGTCAGCAAACTGTAGCCGATGGGCCAAATCTAGCCTTCTGTGTGTTCTGTACAGCCTGTGAACACAGCCGTCCTAGTTCACTCAGTACTGTCCATGACTGCTTTCCCATAACAATGGCAGAGTTGAGTAGTTGCTACAGAGAGCGTATGTAGATTCCTGGGCCCCAAAGACTAGAAAGTTTACCATCTAGGCCTTTGTAAAAAATGTTGCTGAATCCTTACCTAGATTGTCATAGATGCAATGGAAGGATATACCAAGTATTAAGGAATAGAGATGTTGTGGCAGAGAGACAAATATTGAGTAAGTTATGCACAATAAGCAGTAAGTAGATTATACATTATATTAAGTAAACATTAAAAACTACACACACACATAGGCACAGAATAGGTGAAGGGAGAAGCATTTGCTCTTTGAGAATAACAATCTTATGTTTTGCATTTTTTATTTTTAATCCTTCCCACTACTTAAAACAAGACTAAGAACACAGGAAGTAACAACATTGCTAGTTTACCAAATACATTGAGTTTCAAAAAGCTGTGTGACTGCCCACGTCTCTATCTCTAGGCACTTATTTCTGTTGTCAGTTTGTCTCAGCCAATATTGGCTGTTTTAAAATGGAAATTCCTAGAGGAACTTACATTTACCTCTGCTCAGTTAATGAATAGACGACATTCTCTATTCTTCTTCAGGGTCACTAAACTGGAACTTGTCTTGAGAATTAAATGTACTTTAATTAAAGCTTCAATATAACAAGAATTTTGCCACCTTACATAGTTTTCTTGTGGCCAGGCATCAGTGATAATGAGACTAAGACCATGGACTTGATTCCCATGGAGCCTACTTAATGCTGGTCTATTCCAGGTTAACAAACATTATGAAGCTTCTCCAATGTGCCAGGCACTGTGCATGTCATTAAGACTATGAAATTGAATAAGGTACAGCTGCTTTCTTGAAGAATCCTAGAGCTTAGCGGAAAAGATTGGATAGTCTTGTGCCTAAGAGACTGGAGTTACAAGTAATATTGTAAGAAATACAGATAAATTTCTTTGCTACAATCACTTAAAAAAGGAGAAAACAGGGAGGATTATGAAAAAATTTGGAAAGAACCTGTGTTTGTAACATGCTTCAAAGGTATATACCATTTTTTAAGGTAAGAGAATGATGACAAGGAGCCTTATCGATATAAAGTATGTACACAGCACTGAAAAAATGTATAATATATTTAGTAAACACTACTAGATTCCAATTTACTCAGAATACAGAACATACATATGAAAGTAAGGAGATTAAATGTTTGTGGGGAGTCTGGAAATTCAAACTGAAAAATGTTGGTTTTATTTGCTAAACTAAGACAAGCCCTGGTGGATTTTAAGCAGTGAATAACTGGAGAATGGCTAAGAAGGGCAGACTGGCAGTCTGCATAGAATCAATTGGAGTTTGAAAAATTGAATGGGAGGTGAGAGGAGAGTTAAAGATCTATTGCAGCAATTCTAGGAGGGACATCAATGAGCCCTAAGTAGAATGCTGGTGGTGGAGATGGAAAAGAGATAGACTTGAGCAACAGTACAGAGACCAAATCTAGAAGACTTGGGTTATAATTTGCATGTTAATAGAGAAATAGGAATAAAAAAAAAACCTTCGTTTGCAAGCCTAGAATGCTCTTAAAAAAAAAAACTATTAAATGGAAAATAAAGTCAAAGGAAAAGATAGTTCGTTGGGACTTAAGGGAAACTATTAAAATTCTACACTTAACGTGTTTATTTAAGATTCAGGAGCAAGGCTTTAATAAAGTTATCTGGTAGGACGGGATTTGGAAGAGAAATTCAGGATAAACAAAGATCTGAAATTTTCTTAAACAGAAGTTGTTTACACAGATGTTATTGTAATGAGCACAATTTGAGAAGATGCACATATAGAAAGAGAAGTGATGAGGCCCAAGAATAAAATCCTGGGCCATGGCTATGTTTGAGAAAAAGTGAAGTTATCCATTAAAAAAAAAAATTTAGTGAAGTGGTACAAGTGTAGTTCTGTGTCCAGGCAGGAGGGCCACATTTCAGGCAATCTTATCACAAATAGGCAATAAAAAAGCCTGGGAATCTCTATAAAAGCTTCTATGGTAAAACGTGCAGCCAAGATAACATACTAAATGATGGCAACATGTGAGTATAAATGTGCATAGCAAAAATGTGGAAATGGGCTGGTTGCAATAACACATGCCTGTAAACCCGGCACTTTGGTAGGCTGATGTGAGGGAATGCTTGAGCCCGGGAGTTCAAGATCAGCCTGGGCAACATAGCGAGACCTTATCTCTACAGTTTTTCTTTTTCCAATTTTTCCTTTTTTAACCTGGGTGTGGTGGCACATGCCTATAAACCTAGCTACTCAGGAAGCTGAGGTGGTAGGGTCACTTGTGCTCAGAAGTTTGAGGTTGCAGTGGGCTAAGGTCACCCCCACTGCACTCCAGCTGGGGCAACAGTGCAAGACCCTCTCTCAAGGTGAAAACTTTACCCCAAGCATTAGCCAGAAATCAAAGGCTGAGGAATTTTAGGGGACTACGTTGCCATTTAAGTGTTCTTGGTTTTGTTTCAAGAGAACATATTTGGGTCAATCTATCTAATCCAATCATAGCAAATAGGAAAAACTAACCTAATCATAATCAGTTCTTGCATTCTCTGTCTGAAAGAGGACTATGCTAACTAATGGGAGCATGCAGCATAAAGCCTCTAAGAAATATGTCAGATGACTTGAATTTGTCAATGTGTGTCCAGCAACCCTCCAGACAGGGTTTTCAGAGGAGCTGATATGCATATTCTCCCCTCCTTATCTGGCTTATCCAGTTTAGGTGCCATTAAGAATATAGGGCTAATTCCTCATGTTGGATTCCATGAAACGTTTTGATGACAAATTGACCATTCCCGTAGCTTGTGGAGCACGGGGTAAATGTGCTGATGAGGATATATTCTGGGTCATTTGGGATAATATATTAGTAAATTAGCACTCTGAGTTATTAGACTATTAGTCTCTAAATGTATTGATAAATGTATCTAGACCTGCCTTCATGAGAAGACATTAAAACTAATATACTACCCTCTGTTTTCTACAGATTTCTATAAATTTTATTTCATCTCACCTCTTAGCTGCAACTCAGCCTTTATACCTAGAGGTGCTATTCACATCATATTGCTTCTGGGTTAAAAGCATTGTTTTGGTTACCCATTGGTGATTAACAAACCATCCCTAAATTTAAGTGGCTTAAAACAACAACGTATGATTTCTCACAAATCTGCAGTAGGAGCTGGGCTTAACTGGGCTGTGCTGTTCCACATGGCACCTGAGGGGGTTGAAACGCTATTATAAATTGCAATTGCTTCTTCATTGACAGGTTTGGGGATAGTTAGAACCACTATGGACATGACAAGCTTTTCTCTCTTCTTCATGTGACCTCTCCATTATGTCTGGCTTGGGATTTCTCACAGTACAAGGGGTCTCAATGTAGCTGAACATCTTACATAGAAACTGGGTTCCAAGGCAGGGAGTGGAAGCTGACAGCTATCTTAAAAGCTGGGAGGAAACTGGCACATCACTTTTTCTGCTACAATTTATTTGCAAAAGGAAGTCTAACCAGATTCAAGGGAGAGTTAAAAGTCACCAGCTCTTGATGTGAGAAGTGACATGCACATATAGTTGGAGAAGAAATTGTTGACTGTTGTTTTATAAATATAGGGCAGGAGGCACACAATAGACAATGACTGTTGAATAAATATGAATAAATTAATGAATGAATAGATTATAACTAAAGAACTCCTCTCCTTAAATAAGACCTAATATTCTTTCCTTAAATTTATGCCTACCTTGAGGAGCCTTATTTTGTTATTAAGTAGAGTTGAAAATTTAGTTTTTCCAGGTCAACCATTGTGGAAGACAGTGTGGCGATTCCTCAAGGATCTAGAACTAGAAACACCATTTGACCCAGCCATCCCATTACTGGGTATATACCCAAAAGATTATAAATCATGCTGCTATAAAGACATATGCACACGTATGTTTATTGCAGCACTATTCACAATAGCAAAGACTTGGAACCAACCCAAATGTCCATCAATGACAGTCTGGATTAAGAAAATGTGGTACATATATACCATGGAATACTATGCAGCCATGAAAAAGGATGAGTTCATGTCCTTTGTAGGGACATGGATGCAGCTGGAAACCATCATTCTCAGCAAACTATTGCAAGAACAGAAAACCAAACACCACATGTTCTCACTCATAGGTGAGAATTGAACAATGAGAACACTTGGACACAGGAAGGGAAATATCACATGCCGGGGCCTGTCATGGAGTGTGGGGAAGGGGGAGGGATAGCATTAGGAGATACACCTAATGTAAATGACGAGTTAATGGGTGCAGCACACCAACATGGCACATGTATACATATGTAACAAAACTGCACATTGTGCACATGTGCCCTAGAACATAATGCGTAATAAAAAATAAAATAATAAAAATTAAAAAACATGTGAAATCTAAGTTCAAAAATAAGTAAATGCATATTTAAGTTAAAACAAAAAAGGGGAAATTTAGTTTTTCTAGATAGCAGTATTTGTTTTGGTTATTCATAATAAATTCAAGAGAAAGATCTTCAGAGTAACTTTGAAAATAAAACATTAATAATAGATAATATAGGGCTTTCTATAGGCTGGGCATTCTTATAACTCTTTCACATTTAATAATTATAAAATTTTACTTTATAGATGAGGAAAGCAAGACACAAGCAGTTAAATATCTAGCCCCAAATCACTAGTAATTTGTACTCCTGCTCAAAATCGCTGGTAATTTGGTAATCCTGCCCAAAATTGCAGTAAATTGTGGAGCCTAGGTTTAAACCCAGATTTTAACCATTATGTTTCTGTACCACTTCTCCTGCTTAAAGGAAAGTGGGTTTTACATGGGAATAACTTTTCTTCTTCCATTCATCTGCATTATCATTGTATCCTTGCCCTTTATCTTCTTTGTCCCTAGTAAAGTTAGAATTTTCACTATTATATAATAGTGAAAATAGGGATAAATGGTCTTCACATGGTTCTTCAAATATATGACTGCAGGTTTACTAATTACACCTCTATATAACTGAGAGTATTTGATTTGGGAATGGACTCTATTAGTCACCCTTAGCACCACTTTGGAGAACAAGGCATGGAAATGGAACATTTTAATGAGAAACAGTTCGGATTTCTGTACTAAAAATACATTTACAATAATTTGTAGATAATACTTTTTATTTAGGACTTCTGATCCTAAATTCTGCAGGCAACACAGGACGTCTAAAGAGAATCATACACAGAAAAATCCCAGAAACTTTTATATTTCATAAGGATTTCCTCTTCAAATTTGAATTTAGTCCATAATTATATAAGCAGCTATTTTAACGAATATGTCCAGCCAAATCAAACAAATATTTTATTAGAGTTCTTGTTTATATGTATAATACAAGGAAATTTGAGAAACAAATGTTTATATTGATTGAGCAAAGTGGATTTATAACTTTATAATATGGGTTTTAATCCTGAATCCTGACTCTTCCATAACTGGTTAAGTGAATTTGAGAATACTAGTTAATATCTCACAGATCTATTTTCCATCAGTAAAATGAACAAATCTATACTTATCTTATTGTTCCCTGAAGAGAATTAAAAGAATAATTTTACATATCTATTTCTATGCCTGGCATTTAGTATGAGTACTTTGTAAATGATCGTTTTCTTACTTTAATTTTGAACTGTTACATATCAAATTACTTTCTATTAAAATATTTTGAAATATAAATATTTTGGAGTATTTTGGAATCTTTTGTATTAGACTTTTAAAAAATCACATAGCTGATTACAATGATAGTACTACCATATTTTGTATGGGCTTTGCAGTTTAAAAATGATTTTATATTTCCTGGAATGTTCACAACATATATTTGAATACCGATAATTGGTATCCCTATTTTCAGGTGGAGAATATGGAGACTGCCAAGATTTAGTTATTTGTCCAGAATTCAAGACTTTTTCCAGGACTCACCACATGTACAGTAGATGGCCTTTAGGAACGCTTTGGGAAAAATCACATAAAAATCTTTTATGATGACTGTGATATTGAGAAATTGTACTAAAGAAGTGGGTTTTTGAATCTCACTTCAACCCTCAAGCTACCGTCCCATCTGTCTCCTTTCTTCAAATAATATTCTCAAAATAGTTGTCACTACTCAACGGCCTCCACTGCTGCCTCCTTCTCATTCCCTGCTCACTTCATGCCAGTCTTGTCCTGTTGCCACTACAGTAAGAAACCTTTGACATAAAAATTTAATTTCCAATTCTCCCAGTTTAGAAGGACTTTTCTCACCCTCAATCTTCTTTGATTTTTCTGTTACAATCAACACTAATGATCACTCACTCTAAAATTCCTCCCTATGTTCATCCTTTCTTTCTGACTGCTCATTTCCTCTCTTAATTTCTCTTTCCACTGAAGGATGGACAGACAGTCCTTATGGTTTTTCTTTCTCTTTTATTATATTCTCTTATTATCTTCTCTTATTCTATTTCTCTCTTATTATGTTCTTTCTTATTATATTCTCCAGGTGAACTCACTCATGCATTGCCTCAACCCTGACTCTTGTATTGATTGCACAAAAGTCTACATTTTTGGTCCAAATTCTTTCATGTACCTTAATTTCCATAGTGCCAACCGCTTCTTGCCCACTCCCACCAGGATGGTCAGTTGGAAGGGAGATTTGAACGCTACTCAGAAACCTTTAGTGACTCTGCAAGGGCAGTATGTGACGCCTAAGGATGGGGGATTGTGAACATGTGTGAAACACACAGAGATGAATATCTTATTTTGGCTGGGGAATAAAGGACAGGAAGGTAAGAAGTTAAAGTAGCTGTAGCTACTTGGCAGAAGTAGCTAGAGTAAAATTCTGATAACACTCTAGATTTTAGACTTGTTTCTGCAGAAAACTGGTAGAAACTTCTTTTTCAGCATTCTTTCCTATTTCTAGCCTGTCTCTCTGCTTTTAAATCCATCAAACCGTCTGTATATAGGGTGACCAGCACACAATAAGAATAAATGTATGGCACCTAAACTTTGTTATTTAATTATGTCCCAAATAATTTAGGATTGTGCTGTATTGTACAATATTCCCCAAGGGTTCTAATTTTTTCAACTCTTGATCTCTTGTTACTATGCCTTCCTATACCCTACACCTGTAATGCAATACTGCCTCTCTAGCATTGTCCTTGGAGAGTCACGCTCAGGAGCAAACTGTTATTAGACTATTAGACCACACTACGTTGACCTCAATGTACATAAGAGCTTAATAATCACCTGATTGTTTCCCCTCATTCCTGTAAGCAAGTGCCTGTTGGGTCATCTGAAACCAACAAACCAAAGTATTTTGCTGAACAAAAAAGATTCTGCTTCCTGTATAAGTAAGCACAGCATCTCATGAAAATCACTTTTTGAATAAAGCCAGAGAATATTTCACTTGCAAACCTATCTGGTCTCTACTCTAAAGTGTGTGTTTGTGCATAATCTGAAGTCGGCCTCTTCGATACTACAACTTTGCCAGGCACTTAGTTTCAACTTCTTTAGATGCAAACCAAAACACCCCTGTAAAGTGAGAATTCCTTTTCAAGGAGCTCTGTAACCCAGAGATGTCAGTACAGGGGAAGAACTGAATGTTATTATGGATTCCAACCCCTGTTCTTTTCTTCTATTAGTCTTTTGAATCTGCAGCAGGAAAATCAGGACTTCAGGACTCGTTGACTATCCAGACAAACTTTTCACCTGGCTCTCATCAGTTCTAGGGCCTGACATGCCTTTATTGAATAAGATATTGAATGAGATATTTTGCTTTGAGCAAATAAAATACCTGAAATATTTAAATAGGACATTAAATTAGTTTCACCTGCTTTCCTCAATGCCACTGGATTCTTGGAGAAAACAGAGCAAAACGACAGATCTATTTCTGCCTTTTGCAAAATGCATCTGTGTATAGAAACCATTCTGAATATCTTCTTGATGAATTAACCCTCTGGGTTACTAAGATGTTTTCTTCTACAGCTGAACAAGAGCTGTTTTTGCCACTTGTTGCCCTTGTATCAACTCTTTTCATTAATAGGAAAGGTTACTATTTTAACAAGCATTCCTGAATAATAAATATCAGAAAATGAACCACTTCTGAGTTCTACCCTTTAGCTGTCTCTCTCTCAGGCTTGGAAAGGAAAGATTTGCTGAAAAAAAAAGCTAGTTTATGACTGGAAATAAATCATTAATATTTTGGAGAGATCTTAATACAGAAAAGCCACAAATTTAAACCCAAGGGCAAATAAACTGTCAAGGAGGACATTTGAGCTGATCCAAGAAGGCCATTTGGAATCTCACAGGCAGACAAATACACTAAATGTTCTTGACTGGGGAAAGAAAGTCCCAGAGGCATGAAAGAACATGGCATATTCAGGAATTCCCCCACTCTGGTCCAAATTTTATTCACTGAGGGGAGCAGTGAGGAATGAAGCTGCAAAGATTAATCCCAGACTGATTTATTTGGGCAGAAAAAGGGTGAGGGTGGGCAGGGTACAGGTGCAGATCAGGGACATGAACCTTAGGCAAAGCAACTCTGAAACTTGTCAGTTGAAATCCTGAAAATGACTGCTGTCATTGGTGATGGGAGAAAACAAAAATATCTTCTCATTTGATGTTCTATTTCTAAAGAGAGAACATAGTAATTGTAAGACACAGTATTGGCTTGATTTGAAGTCTATTAGTCACGCACATACTTTTGCTGACCCCATCCCTAATTTGAACTCTAGAAAAACTTTTAAAATTATAACAGCTGCTATTTGTGATACTTTACATATTTTTTAAGAAAGTACTTCCATAGTGCTAGTAATAATATTAAATATCATTTATTGAAGCTACTGTGTGCCAGGCATTTTATATTGTTCTCATTGGAATATTAACAATTACTTGCAAACTAAATATTATTATCCTAAATTATAGGGGAGAAAACTGAGTAAATGTTTAAAGGCTTTAGTATTTTACCCCAAGACACAAAGCTAGTGTGTAATAGAACTACAATTTAATCAAGAGTGCTGGTGACACCAAAGTCTATCCATTACCACATGCTTGTTGAGGGAATTCACGGTGCTGAAGAGTTCAGATATTCAAGTTGCTAAGTCATAAGTCTGGAAATGTCAGCACTTTCTAAATTTTTATTTTTTTCAGGGAAATTCTTTGGAAATATGCAAGCTCTATAACTTTACTTTGTATAGCAGGGTTTTGAGCATATAAAGCCTTTTCTTCATGAATTTTCAGGAACCTTTTAATGGCCAAATATGTCAAGCAATAGTTACCCTTCCTCTTCCTTGACATCTTTAAAAAACTCCACATACTTGACTGTTTTACCTTCTTGAAAATCTCTTCTCTGTTGGTCTTGGTTATACCCCCACATCACAGTTCCCTTCAACCTTTCTTATCACTTTTTTTTCATGATCTTTTATTAAAGATTCTTTCTTCTATTGCTCATTAAAGGTTAATGTTCTCCAAATCATCTTCTCTTTTCTTTTTATTTGTCTATACACTCTCTTAGTGTGGTGTTATAGTTTCACAGTTTCAATTGCCTGCAACACAAAGATATTAATATCCTAGTGCCCCAAACCTATTAATATATAGCCTTACATAGCAAAAGAGACTATTCAGATATGATTGAGTGAAACATCTTGACATAGAAAGATTATCCTGGATTATCTAGGTGGACCCTCTGTAATCCCAAGAGCCTCATGGAAGGCAAGATGATCAGAGAAAGAGAAGGTACAAGAACAGAATCAGAAATCAGAAGAGTAGATGCTATGCTGCTGGTATGAGAGAGAGAAAGGGGACCACAAGCTAAAGTATATAGGCACCCTTTGAATCTGGGCAAGTTAAGGAAGATGGATTCTCCTCCAGAACCTCCAGGAAAAATAAAATAAAATGAAAAAGCAGGCCTGTCAATACCTTGAGTTTAGTCCAATGAGACTGATTTCAAACTTCTGATCTCCAGAACTGTAAGATAGTAAATTCATACTGTTTTAAGCTACTGTATATGGTAATTTGTTATAGCAACAACAGGAAGTTAACATATCTTCAATATATTAAGAACTTTCAGGTACTGAGTCTTGTCCACATATCTCTCTTGAATTCCAGAATGACATAGAGGACTACTCATTGATTACCTCAACCTAAACATTCCACAAATATATAGTTGAACTGAGCCCAATCATCACCACCACCCACCCACTGGATTAGCAAGAATCACTCTTGATCACTCCATCTTTGCCAGCCTCATAGACAAGCGTTGTCTCAAAAGATGGCCATGATCTCCCCCAACAGAGGTAAATGACAGAATAACTCACAGCTTTGCGTCACATATTTATCATGACATTCACTAAAACTTGTCTTGCCAGGTATTGACCAAAGACATTAAAATGTCTCAGTAAGGCACAGATAAAAGACTTTAGCTATAAGACTTGTAACTTATTGGTGACCTTTGAAATATGAGCTGGCTTTAGTGGAAAAGGGGGAAAAATCCAGAGCTATTCACATCAAATGTAGAAGAAAGGAAAATAAAGAGTGGTAAATATAATTTTCTAAAGAGTGCTACCAAAGGTGACTAAAGAAATTTAGATCTTAGAAATGTCAGTCAAATCCACACGTTATTCTTCATCTGATACCTAGAAAATTATATTCAGTCATTGATAACATTTTTTTGAGTGATATTAGATTAACTGGAGTTCATCTAAAGAGTGACCAGAAAGGATAAAGAATTTTATATGAGGAACTATTAAAAAATGTAAATATTCAATACTGAAGTACTGACATGGTGTGAACTCAAAGGTTTAGATTAAAACCAATGCCTGAAGTACTGTGACTCACCAGAAAAAAAGAATTACTATTAATAACATAACAATAAGCTAATTATTTACATGGAATGGCATTACATAAAATAAAACAGTACGTTTGACATTATTATTAGCAATTAAGAATAAGCTGAGTAAGCATTTAGTACCAAAACTGTAGTATGGAATACAGTGCAGTAGGAACCAATGGGCTACAAAGAAGTAAAGAAAAAAAGAAAAAGCCTTGATTTGCATCCAGACTTTGCAGTTGCTTTGTTGGCATGTGAATATTTCACCTTTCTCAGTCTCATTTTTTTCCATATGTATTACAAATAATTTTTTAAATCAGTGAATTTTTTGTAAGGATGTGTTAAGTGATGCATTTAAGCACTTAGCAAACTTCCTGGCACACATCAATTTTCCATAAATAGTGATATTACTAGAAGTAGGAAATTTCAAACATTGGATAATGCATTAGTCTAGATGACCTCTAAGACATTTCTAAAATCTGTTTCCAACAATACAGCCATATAGTTAATAAGAACAAAACAACTTTTCTCTAAAGAGAATTGTAATGTTTTGAAGAAATGCCACTAACATATTTTAAGATACAGATCTGAAGAAATAGGAAAGCTAGGGAAGTTCCAGATTACCAGAACCTGAAGGAGAACTGAGTCTTGAATGGGTAGGCTAAGGCTCTGGCTGCCCTAACCACATACACTCATCTTATTAACCAAGAAGTGTGAATTTAAATGGCATCAAAATGATAGGAGGTAAATGTTGGGCTCATATGGAATGCGATGATAGAAATGAGATCCTGATAGAAAGCCAGAATCCTTGATGCACAAAATGAAAAATGCAGGCTTATCATAGACGACAAAATGAAGCTTAAAGGTCTTAATCCAGAGTCTAATTAAAAAAAATAAATAAGATGTGTTCCCCCCACCCCCCCACATAGAGAAGTTATAAACTCAATCCTGAACCCACTCGGGCTTGTACATGATTGAGAAGCCACCACACTGAGTACTCACATAATAAGGCCCAAGCAACCTGGGCAGAAACAAAGACCAATCAGTCAGGTCACACTTTGAATTGAGCTCAAAGTACAAAATTAATAACTCATAAGGAAACAAATTACCATGAATTATTGTGAGTAATATTATACCTGGAAAAAAACCATTGACAATATAATATTGGATAAAAATATAAAATATGTTTATAACACTTTAATAAATAAAAGAACAAAGTATGAGGAAAAAAGATCTACTATTAAAGAGATAAGACATAGTTTATCCACCCTGTAGAAAGTAAAGATCTATGCTGTAGAAAGTCACCAGCTGCTTTGGAGAAAAGCAGCAACATAAATAGATAACTGGACTTGGAATTCTCTGTGATCATAGAGTTCGATAATACTTACACCAGGAGGTTTTCCTCCCATTGGACAATCCAAAAGATCCCAATGCAAATAAATTTGGGAGACTGGTTTCTTCACTACAGGACTTCTCAGAACTTTTAGTAAACTGATGAAAATTATAAATCCCTAAGAAAGAAGAATATGAAATTAAGCGCTTCCCAAAGTTACTTGCCCATTTATTCAATTTGGAAATGTTTTGTGTATTCATTTTTGCCAAGTATATCATGGGTCTATTGCACCACTGAATACTTGTCTACACAAGTGCAAGTGAAATGGAAAAGTTCCCTTGTCCCTCTCGCAGTACATGTGATCAGGGTGTGACTCACTTCTTCAGTGCCCTGCTGCTCAAACTTCTAGGGGAGCATAGGGAAGGGCAGGCTGTGGAGTTATGACCCCATGGCAGTGTGTAGGGGTGGATGTTTAAGCTGAAATCCCAGTGAGCATGTGTTACAGGATGCTTTTTTAGTTTAGCCATCCATATATGGCTTGCGTTAGTCAGCTCAGTTAGATCCCTGCCTTATCACAAGGACAGAGGGCATTCTGTATTCCAGGGTTCTTGCCTTGGTCTATCAGAAGAATCAAATCACACATGGGCTTGGAGAATGAGTGCAAGGTTTTATTGAACGGAAGTAGCTCTCAGGAGATGGGGGAGCCAGAAGGAAGATGGTTTTCCCCTCGAGTCAGGCCACTTGATGGCCTGGGCTCTCCTACAACTGCCCTGGCCAAACTGCCTCGGTTTGCCGCCTGATGCCCTGTCTGGGTGCTGGTGTGATCCTACACTGGTGCATTCTTCTCGACGTCCAGCCGCCCATGCTGCAAAAATGCCTGTCCTCACCGAGGTCCATGGGCAAAGGCCTGGGGGTGGAGCCCTAGCCAGGGACCATTCCCTCCTCTACCTAGCACTTCCCTTCCCCCTTCCTTATCATTTAAAGGGACCACACCCTTTCCTTCCCAGCATTTCCCTTCCATATCACAAGGACCAGTCAGAAAGCTCAATGAATTATCATTGGAAATGCACTGACACCATTATGACATGAGACCACAAAGAGAAATCATGCTATTTAATGCCCCAGGGAAACATCATTCATTCCCTTGAGAAAGCACTTCAAGATCACATAACTTTTTTTGGAACCATAGAGTTTCCATCCACCAGTAACAGGCCTTCTAAGAATAAAAACACTGAAAAATGAATATTCATAATTTATTCAAATAATATTCAAATCAGCAAAGATACCAGTTACCTTTATAGTATTTTTTCTTCATCTCGCAATGACTGTGTCTTAGTTTACTTCTCCCTCAATCAAATATCTATGTCTCATATGGCCCTTTCCTCTGGTAAGCATTTTGGCAAACTGATCCCTGCTGATATGTTAGTGAGGACTTTCTTTAATCATAAATAAAATGTTTGCATTTTCACATTTCACGTGGAGAACAATGTTTTAACTTCCTGGAGATGGCTCACTTCTCAGACCTCCTACTGGTTTGGAAATATGAAGAAGTTAGCATTGTGCCTAGCACATAATAAGCCATCATAAATATTACCATTATTTGTATTCTTCTTGGCAGCTGAATTAACTTGGAAACCCTTTGGACCTCAGCTCCTCTATCTATAAAAAGGTGGTAATAATAATAAGTCTCTGACTGTGTCACTGCAATGATTAAATACGATACACACAAGTTTCTGGTGTTGTGTCTGCTATAGAAGTTATTCCTTTCTTTCTGTGCAGAGGCCTAGCATAACTTTAGCTGCAGTTGAGTAGTCTCAAGATTAGCCTGTGATCACAGAATCTGAGACAGAATACAGAAAAACTAAGCCACAGGCTTGTAAATGAACAGACTGGGTTCAACTGCTATCTCCAACATTCTTGGAGTGACCCTGAGCAAATCACTAATCTTCAGGACCTTCACATGTAAAATGAAGATTGAAATAATATGTATTATATATGTGTGTATGTGTATGTATATACACACAGATACATATAGATCTAAAGTGTTTAATAAATGAGAATTATTACCATGAGTCTACCCTTAGGAATCCCTCCATTTGAGTTTCTCTTGATGTCACCTATGCCCAGGGTTTATTCTGATGACACTACTGACTAGAATTTTAACCCATGTGAGCTACTTTCTAAAAAGACACGAGAGGGACAGAATATCCTTTCCTACCTAGTCAACCTGAAGCCACATCTCCTCTATGACAGGGTTCATTCTTTTGCTTCTCCTTTTGATTCCCCAAAATGAACATTGTGGAGAGCACAGTGCATAAGTGTAGGAGAGGTGGCTGTGGTGGGAGAGAGTGGCCCTGTGTCCTTGGTCTCAGGCTGCCCCTCTTGTCCTGCATGACCATGGACAAGTCACCCTCAGTGGAGGGAATGAATGGACTGGGGCCACTCCTTTCTCCTGCTGGTTCTTTACTCCTGAGGAGTCTCTCCAGTATTCATTGCCTTCTTCCTTGTGTACATTTTAGAGAACAGAAAAAAAGAGAAAGGAAACATGAGGGACAGCAAAGGCAAACCCTCAATGCAGACAGAAGTTGTGATATGTTCACAACGCAGTGGAGAGAGGACTCCTAAAGGTCCTCCAGTCACATCTTCCCCTGTTCCCTACCCTGAGGCTAGGTATGAGGACAAGTAGGCATAGTCATTGCTTATTTAACACATTGACATGATACATATCATCAAAACTGGTATAATTTACAGAATACTTGAATATCCTCTTGCCTAAAATTATCTTTACCAGAATCATAGGCTGCCTAAAATTCCATCCTTGAGGAGTTAGTCCTGTGGCTTCAAACAGCGGGTATGCAAATTCCCAGGTAAAAATAGCCTATTACAATTATTTTTTGCTAATATTCCAAACAGATTATTATTATTATTATTATTTTGAGACAGAGTTTCATTCTGGTCACCCAGACTGGAGTGCAATGGCATGATCTCAGCTCACTGCAACCTCTGCCTTCTGGGTTCAAGCAATTCTCCTGCCTCAGCCTCCCGAGTAGCTGGGATTACAGGTGCCCACCACCATGCCCAGCTAATTTTTGTATTTTTAGTAGATACAGGTTTTTGCCCTATTGGCCAGACTGGTCTCGAACTCCTAACCTCAGGTGATTCACCAACCTCGGCCTCTCAAAGTGCTGGGATTCCAGGCATGAGTCACCGCACCTGGCCCCAAACAGATTATTAAACCTTCTTTAAGGTTGCAGATAAGAGAGCACTGATTTAGACATAATAGAGTTAGGGAGAAGGAGAATATGGAAAGGGAGTCATGGCCATGAGACCTTGGACAGCAGAGGAGAGAGAGTGCTGAGCAGAAAGCTGCCAAGGATCAGTCAGTTACAAAGCTGGCCCTGGAGAGAAGAGAAAGTGAGGAGGGTGTGGCTAAGGGTTTGTAATCACTAAGAAACCAGAGGGGAAGCAAACCATGAAGAACAGACACAAAAAGATAAACTGATGAAAGATGAACTGCCCCCCATGGAACTATTGTACTACCCTCCTTCAAAGCTGTGACCTTCCCAGAACCCTGTCATTTATGCTAATTTTAACAATTGTAATATGTTTACTTGGCTGTCTCCAAGATGTGAGGCCTAAGACTACAGGAAGAAGGGGCTCACAGAAATTCACACTAGTTGTATACACACAACTTTCTTTGATCAGAGGAAGTCAGGTACTAGTTAGCACAAAGAACAGAGAGAAAGACATTCTAGACATTCCAGAAGTGCTCCAGCCTCCTTCCTCTCTTTCAGGAAAGGCATGGAAGGAAAGCCCTGTCCACCATTGATAAAAAATCGGAAGACCCCAATTGACTTATGTTTGTGCTGGTTTGATCTTGTTTTTCTTTTGTGTGTTTGTTTTATTTTGTTTCCCCCCAACTGGCTTTAGATGAAAAGAAATTCTCCTCTTCCTCCCCACAGACTCCCTAGCTTCTTCCAAGTCACCGTCTATCTATCTCTACTTTAGTTTTAAATCATTAGTCTCTCATGATAACTTTGTGGGTGGCCTCTTCCACCCTTTCTTGAGCAGATTATTATGGCAGATTACTGGATTAGTGGTTAGACCACTAATGATGGTATATGACCATTTCCCACCTCTGTGAACATTGACTACTCTGTCAAACAAGAATCTGTAAAGTCTTTTTCAGTTTCATTGTTTCGTAATTCACCTAAGGCTATTCTTTACTCTCAATATTCTCCAAAGAAAATGGTATAATATAACCTCAGAATAAATCTGCCCTAAATCTCTAGCTTGGAATTTTGCTTCTTTCTTTATTTCTATTCTAGATAAAACTATATTTATATTTGTATCTGTATCTATATATTAATGTGTTTGTTTATATCTCAATATAAATTGCCTATACCTATTTTTACACTCACACCAGAATCATTCATTTACCTGCAGGGCACATTCAATCAAATATCTTTCTTTCTCAACCTTTTGTCCCTTTCTTAAAGGACAGGACATTTTCTGCCCAAGGCTTAAACCAGTCATTGTCTCTTTAGCGAAGTAACCTGAAGAGACAGTTTTCTCACATGATGATTGGCTATTAAAGGATTTGGAGGCCCTTTCGATTATGGGATCTGATACCTTACTACCTGCCACCTCCAAGGGACCAGTAGCTAAGAGCTTCCTCAGGAACAGCTGTAGGGTCTATAAGATTTCATGAGAGATGAAACTAGTTACCTGATGATAAACCAATATCCTTCTCAAAAAGGTTTCTTAAAATTTCAACAAAATGAAGGTGATTTTTTCCTTGATCCATCTATTTTCCTTTCAAATCTTTTTTTGCTTACAGCAGGCCTGATATTAAAACAGAAATATAGAGGTGTGTGTGTCTCAGCATGTTCATGTGTGTGTGGATGACTATCTGTAAGAGCATGTGTGAGTGTATATACTTGTGTGTGAGTGGAGAACTGAATCTATGAGTATAGTGTATTTCTGAATCTATGAGTATATTTTCTGGCTCTGAAATATATTCCAACTGTCCTGTTCCCTATGCTCTACACAGCCTAGTGACCTTTCTGCAAATATTTTTGCTTGTCAACCATAAATGTGCACATACAAAGCAAATCTTTGCCTTCCAAGGGATTGCTGGCAAAGGAAATTCATAATAGGCAATGTGATTTTGTATACTTTTATGGCATACAATGCAAGGCCAGGCCATGAAAGGTCGTAGGAGCCTTCCTCTATGTCTCTAAGATGGTCTACCTGTCACATAACCTAAGTTAGAGAACATTATATAATAATGATTATCTGACCCAGATATTTTTTTATTTTGTGAACAAAAAGGGGAAAAGATAATCTACATTATTTGTACTACTCTTTATACAAGGTGATTAGTCAAACTCCTCCCTTTGGAAGACATTCACATTCCCACAACCACTCTTATCTAAGCCCACTTTAACTGCCTGGTTCTTTTTTTTTATTGATACGTAATATATGTACACATTTATGGGGTACATGTCATTATTTTTACATGCATACAATGTGTAATGATCAAATGGCCTCTCTTCCAGCTTCCCTCGAATCCACCATTCCTGGGTTTGCCATTCAATAACCTAGTGCTCTTGAATAGCACTGAATCCTCTCGAACAAAGCACAGACTCCTTTGCCTGAAATTCAAGGGCCTCCACAGTCCAGCCCCAACACCACTCATCTAGCTGTATCTGCGTATATCAGTGGTTCTCAGTTCTGGTTCTCCTAGCCCAGAATAAGTAAGTCACAACATCTGCAGAAGGTACAAGGACCAACCATCCCTCTGTTTTTAGAACTAAGTTTCCCTGAGATGCAGGGCTTTCAGTCCTCAAACCAGGCAAGTCTTGAACAAATTGGTGAGTTTGATGGACTTGAGCCCTACATCAAACATGGTCTTCTTGTTATTTCTGAGACTCACCAAAGGTATTTTTACATGTTATAATCATTCTACCAGTCTTTTGTCACCTTCATCCATTGACTCTACCCTAAGGTGCTATTTTCTCAGAGCCTTTTGCACATTGTTCCTCCACCCATGACTTGTCTAATACAAAGTGTTATCTGTCTGCCTGGATTAACTGCAAGTTTTCTCTACAGTTAATAACAGAGCACGCAGACCCTCACCTTCATGTCTGAGGCCTCTGCTTTGCTGTCAAACTGCCTCCATAGGAGAGATGAAAGCCCTGCTCTCTAACACCCACGTAGAGAATCAAACAGCCTCCTCACACAAAGGAGTGCAGCTTTCATCACTGAGAAGTCCTTAATATTTATAAAAAGAATAGTTAACATTCTAGACTGAAAGATTCATATTTGGCATCATTCCACCATGTAGAGTCTTTACCAAGAACAATGAATAAAATACATGTCATATATTTGAATGACCTAGTGATTCTGTTGGCTATTCCAAAACAAAACAAAAAGGTATATTTCAAAGTAACTTGCTTTCTTTATCTATAGAAACTGTTCAAAACATTTAAATTTAGGTCTCTTGAAAAGTCTATGTCTAGTTACCTCATCGCAAGTACATACCTGGTATATATGAATGTTTATTTGTATATCCATGTTTTGACTTCTATCTACCTACAGTGGGGCAAAATATGGATTTTATAAATGTGTGTGTCTTCTCTCTCCATTTTTTCTTAATATTTTATCTATTTCCCATTTATTTTGCTGGAGTTTTCCAAGTAATATCCCAGCAAAGAGAGAACACAAATAGAAAGAAACAAAGCAGATAGAACAAAATAATTCTTCACTCTCAAAATTTCAACATAGGTATTCGAAACTTACAAAGAGGACAGGACTTGAAGTATCTAGATATATTTTTGTTTGAAGAGTTTAACATTTGAAGGACTAAGTTTTATCCATAAAAATAGCTTGAGGAAGACTAGAACGGGAGTCAGCCCACCCTGTCCTCAGGTTAGATAAAGACTCCATTGTCTGGAGTAAAATGATGAAAGAGGAGAGGAGAGTAAGAAAGGGTAAAGGGGTTCTGATACTGAGAGATCCTGTACAGGAGCCCATATGGACTAACCATACAGCCAGGGTCACATCTGAAAGAGGATGCTAAAGAAACCCAGGTGTATATGGGCAGGCTAGAACAAAGGGAGCATGTTAAATGCAACTCCAACAGTTAGAAATTTTTGTAGGGAAGTCTCTGTCATCCCATAATAGTTCAGGAGTAGAGAAATAGAAATGACTGTAACAAGTAAGCACAGAGGGCATGAAGCACCAGCAAGTGCTTTCTAGTGTCAGATTTGTTCAATAGCCAGAGATTTCACCTGAAACTAGAAAGAATCAAAGAAGTGGCCCTCAAGGTTAGGACCAAAAGAACATACATACTATCTTTATGGTGTACTTTATTATGGATTATGTTCATTGGAAACCAAACATGAATATAGTCGCTTTAGGGGAATACCTAACAGTGACCTGTAACCAGATGTCCCTTCCTCCCAGGGTCTGCGACTTTCTCTCTCAAATAATTTAAAAGCATTCTCAGGTATAGTAAAAGATAAGACTCTAAATTTTTAAAAAATTAATTTTTGTGATTAACATTTTCTATTGAAATCATCCTATGAATTACCTATTATTTACATATTTTACAGAAAGGGTAACTCAAACCCAAAGAGGGTATGTAATTTGCTAGTGGTCAAAGAGTTAGTTATAGAAATCAGACACAAACTCACATTCTTGAGCTCTGAGCCTCAAGCACTTTCCATCACACTGCACTGTCTCTCCCAGACTTTTCCTGGTTGTTGTCCTTTGTTTTTGTTTTTTTAAATCATGTATCTCTGTTTTCTCCAGGTCCCAGTAAGAACAAATCCAGATATCCCTGGTAGGTTGTAAAATGGTTTGTTGGTCAGAAGCAATGTTGTGGGGGATACTATGACAGTAAACAAGGCATCTGGTAAATCCCCAAGGCCAAAACTTAGAGAATGCAGGAAAAGCAAATCCATATTCTCGCAGAGTACAAAAATTAATATCTATTCCAGTGACAATAAATCACTTTCTTCTCTGTGGACAAAAAGGAATCTCATGTAATTGACCTGCCATGAGTTGCCAGTTAGTGCTCTGGGGTTTGAGCCTGCTGTGATGTAACATTAATTTCTACTGCTGGCAGATGGAGTTCTCAGCAGTGGCAGTTACCTGAGCAGTCTAATAAGAAAGCCATGTTTTTGACCCTATGCCTAACTTTCCTCACTGTCATCATAGCCACCTTTATTCATGAGTCCAGTGAGCAAATATGGAGTGTCAGGGAAGAGAGGCTGAATAATACCAACAGTGATGATTACTTTTTTCATGTGATTACTGTGGCCACAATAATCATGGAAGCATCCAATTGGGGATGCAAATGTGATATGGTTTGTCTCTGTGTCCCCATGCAAATCTCATCTTGAATTTTAATCCCCATAATCCCCACATGTCAAGTGAGGAACCTGGTGGGAGGTGATTGGATCACAGGGGTGGTTTCTCCCACTCTGTTGTTATGATAGTTCATGCTCACAAAATCTGATGATTTTATAAGGGACTTTTCCCCCTTCCCACAGTCTCTCTAGCCTGCTACCAAGTAAGACGTGCCTGCTTTCCCTTCCACCATGATTGTAAGTTTCCTGAGGTCTCCCTGGCCATGCAGAACTGTGAGTGAATTAAACCTCCTTTGTTTATAAATTACCCTGTCTCTAGCAGTATCTTTACAGCAGGAAATGGACTAATACAAAATGCCCTTACATTCTGGACAACTTTAAGAAATTCATTCATATGTCAATTACCAAAACTGCCTTGTTAATAATCTTCTGATATTTCTTTAATTCCAAGTTTCTAACCATCTTTCCAAACCATTATCGACTCCTATCCATGGAATTGATGTATATCTAAAGCCTCAATCGTCTCTTTTTTCAAACAAAGTGATCATCATATTTAGTTTTAACATTTGCCCAATAGGAGTATTATCATAGCTATTGTTATTCAGGAGTACCCCTGAGTGAGACAACACACTTTTGGCTGATGTCAATGTATTAGATTGAGTCATCTATAAATAAAGCTTACTTGTTTTTTCCTCAGTCAATTGATACTAGAAGAAGTCTTCATGAAGTCATAGTTTGGCTGGAAAAAATGACAGTAAACCCACAGAACTGGGCACATTGGGAGTGTTAGTAATCTCATTATGTAACATGTTGAGACCTTTTGAACATGCTTAGGTCCAATCCTGTATATCTCATTTCCTATTGATGTTGGTGTCCTACTGAGCACACTCAGCTCTGTGGTTTACAAGTTCATGATAGCAGCTGAAATAGCACATATGATGACTTGACCCATTGGATCAAAGTTCTATCAGAGAATCAGAACTAATAGTATATTTGATCCTTCTCATTATCATAGGAAATGGACTTTTTCATTCTCATCTTTGCATACATGTTTAAGTACAGGTGAGCCATGGCATTTGATAAGACCATCCCATCTTTTTAATCTCTTTGCATTTACTATACAAAACTGAGGAATTTCTGATATCTTAACTTCACTTAACATAAGACACTGTTATATTTAGTTTTCAGTAAATAAGTCCTAGGTATTTGCTAATACAAATTAGCAAACAGCTTCTCCTCCTGGACTTGGATCTCTTTTTGGTCCTGTGAGTCAAACTGAGGTATGTCTGAGGTCATATCTGGTAGGGTGGGATATGGAGAGAATAGGTGTTCTCTTGCAAAAGCACTGATTACAGGGTCTTCAGATAAAACAGGAAGAATCTCATCAGCCCTGTATGGGTGGTGGGGAGTAGCTGCTAGTGCTGTCTGAGAGAGTCAGTAAAGTTTGGAGGTTCAGAATACTCAAAATCAACTAAGTCACCTCAAATACGTAAGAATTTTTAGGCTTAAAGTTTTTTCAGTCAATACCCTTATGTGTTTAGTCAAGACCTGGAAAGACTCTGAATTGTCCCTATTTTATTTCATCAACTTAGAATCAGTCTCTGGATTTGATATTTAGTTACATAAACACAAAGGAATACAAAATTCTTTTGAGGGCACTCACAGAAATTCTCTAGTTCTTTTTTCAGGACTTGAATCAGGATTTTAAAACCTGACCCCATTACTTTCTTGCTTTGTGCTCTTCAGTTCAGTTGGAAGCAACAGCCTGGCCTGTTGTCATTATATTCTTCACACCTGTCAACATGGCCTACCTAAGCATAGCCATTGCCTTTAATAGGTGTGTCTTTCCCAGTAACCAAAGGCAATAATTTAATAATTCTTCAACCAGTAGATGTTACAGATTACCAGCATTCCAGTCTCTACTGCTAACTAGTCTACCCTACCTTCAAGCCAGTAGGTCAAACAACTCCAACGTCCATGTCCTTCATCTGTCTCACCTGAAACCATTCTGATACTATTATACCTTTCAGAATTTCTTAGTTGCAGATGCCATAGTCTCCTGTAGCTAAATTAGGCAGAAAGGGGTTCGTTACAGAATTTCTAGCAGGCTAGATGATAGATGCAAGAGAAAAGGCATTTAGTAAAACAGGACTCTTATAACAAAACCCACAGTCACTTCCACTCTATGATGACACCTGTGCCATTCTGTATTCTCAGTCAGTCTCCATGCTGCCCCTTCACATTGTCTACTTCTTCTTTCCCTGTCTCAGGTGGTGGCTTTGCTTGTGGAATTTAGGTCACACACAGAAGGCATTATGAAAAGGTTTAGCTTTCCAGCCTCTAAAGGATAGGGAGATACACTAAAGAGGAGTTGGAGTTGGCATTGAGTGAGGCAATCTGCACAATGTAGCCAAGGTGCTTTGTACTTTAAATGGGTTTTGGAGGCAAAAGTCTATCAGTCAATTATACTTTTATTGCTATTAATAAATATTGTTGCATGGAACTCCTCTGAGAAGTACTCTCAATATCTTAGACGCTTGCATTTAATTTATTACTATGCTCTGTGCTATCTTATATTAGTATCCAACTCTTCTATATGAATACGTATAGAATTTTCCTTCTCTGCCATTAATGTAAACTCTTTGAGGACTGTGGGATGGACTTCTTTTATGCCCCACCCACTATTAGGAGAGAGTACATCAGAAACATGACGAGGAACGTAACTGTGACCTCAGACATCAAGGTGAAATCCCAACATATGTGTGTCAGTAGATGTGTCATCTTAAGTATCCACCACTCTGATTTTATATGTTGTACCCTAGAAATGGGAACCTTTTAAATAAGACAATATTTTAAAGCAAATAGTACAATTATAGAAATTATAAAAATTTATATGGTTAGATGCCCTGCCAGAGAATACACTGCTAAAGAATCCTTTTTTGTTTGTCTTTTTAGATTTGTTATTCCTTTTACCCTCTTCTCATGGTAGAGAAATGCTACATTTTATATTATAATCTACTGTATAATACTTTTTGTAAGTATTGAGAGATGCCACCCTTAACTAGTAGGTTTTGTTTGAGCAAATCCAACGCTAGCCAATTGCTCATAGAGAGGAATATAACAAGATCCATTGATTTGTGGGGATTTTTAAAAAAATGTACCACAGCCTTGGAGAGGTGGTCAGTAGAAGGAAAAGTGGATGATTTTTCCAGATGTTGGAGGGTACAGACAGAGGCATGAGTCCTGATCCAATACTTTGAGGCTGGGGCTAGGTGTATACATTTAAATAGATGATTATTAAGAGCTGTGATCCTGGGAACCCAATGAATGATGACACTTGCCCTGGAGGCTAGGGGATCCTTCTCTTTCAAAAACTACTGTGGCTTCTGCAGAACCTCAACAAGCAGTAACACCATCAGAAGAGTGGGCTGACCTGACCATCAGCCTGTAAGTTACTGAGTCTTCAGCTGTCACATAATAGCAGTGAGAAGCAGTGGCAACCTGGTTTCGTTGGTGTAGAAACTCCTATAGAATGAAAAACTCCCTAGGATTCTGTTACAATTAAATAGAAAAGGAATTAGACGCTGAAATTCTTGATGTTAAACAGGTGAGCGATTGAGCATTTTATTTGAAAAACTAAGAGACCTGAGTATACTAGTTACCCTCAGCCTGTAGAGCAATTCATACCGTTTACATTTAGTTTGCTTTCTTTCTATTCAGAATTTCTGTCCTAACTTTTCCAATACAAATCTCAGCTTCAGGGATATCATGAAAACTTGAGGACCAGTACTAAGTAATGTGTTATAATTATCACATTATGATGCTCTATGCTTATTTTTCTTTGGGAGGATAGGAGGTAAAATCACTTACATGGAGAAGAACCGTTTATTTTGAAATCACTCTGTTAACACCTTCCAAGCTCAAGTCTATGGTTATTTCTTTGTGTATCACAGTTATTTGAAACATTTTAGAAATATCAGCAAAATAAGAAACATCATGGACTTTCAAGGCTGGCTATATTTTACCTGATATTGTGCTCAGCATCTAGCATTCTTAGGTAATTAATGGGGTTGGCTGGTTAAAAAAAAAACAACATAAAGCTGTTTGCCATTTTCTGAGTCTGTATACAAGTTGTGGGAGTCTTCAAAGCAATGGAGACCATAAGACTTTAACGAATTTTATATACAAAATGAGGACATTGCTTCCTTCTCACACTCAATGGATTGTTCAATGGATTTGCATATATAGATAAGTCATTTGTACATGTCTGTTATTCAGTGATCCCTTCTCTCTGTGTGAACTCATAGCACTTATTGCTTGCACTGTTCATTGGGTGAAAAAGTATTCTAAATGCCTTGAAACATTATGTTATAGAGCCTCGATTGCTTCTCTCTTAATCGAGTACATTCTCGAAGACGGCAAGTACCTGAAGCAAAAGGCTAAATTTGGGGGGACAAAATACGATGACTTGTCCACTGCAGCAACCCTCTAAGAAGGGAGTGTCACTAAGTGTTGTCAAAATTCTGTGGTGGTCAATTTACAGATGTAATTATTATCCCTTATCATGCCCACTGATGCCTCCCTCTCTTGATCATTCCCCTTCTGTGACTAATCTTCTGGCTAGGATAAACTCTACTCCTGTTTCTGCCTCACTTAATCATGTGGCAGCTTTCTTCATTGCCATTTCATGGTTTCACAGTGATTATAAAGTGACTTTTATCATTCTGCTTAGCAATTAGGACTCGTAATGCTAGATTCATTCTCTGAGTTCTAAGTTCAAAACAAGCACTGAGACTCCCATTTTTCACCTCTCATATGTGGTAATTGAGGAAGAATAGAATTAGAGGTGACAATTTGCCAAAATTTAGGGTGTATGAGAGGCCTCCTACATAGGTGATTTGATTCTATTTAACCTGTCAACTTAAAGAAAAGGGAGTATCCTTGACTCAATATATAAATATAGTCATCTCTCTCCATCTGAAATACTTTCTTTCCATTATGGTCCCCATTCAACTTATAACCTTTGTATTTACATAGCTAAATATCTTCCATGAGTGGCCTGTATGTGTTGTCTCTACTCTCTTACATTCAATTAACTCCTAAAATCACTTTTTCCACCCTATCTGCCTGAGTCCCAATAAGAAACACACACATCTCGAGTTAGAATGATTTAAGAAAATATTATTTACAAAGGTAATATTTATAAGAGATGGTGCAATAACCCAGGGTAAGTATTAGAGGAGCCACGAGAGCCACCACTAGGCCCAAAAAGATAAGAAAATGAAGTATTTACTGGAACCCAGAAGGAAAAAGACATAGACAGGACACCTTAGAAGCATGGTGATTCCAGGACCATACCGGCCCAAAGTGACCCTACAGGGAGAAGCTGGGAAACGGATATCCTGACTTTTGTCTCCTTCTTCCTTCTATTCTTCTTGGCATTCCCCTTTGGAAAAACCCAATAAAAGCCAGACAATATGGGAAAACATTGATGAAATATGCAGGTCAGCTTTCCGAGGCTTGAGGCAAGTAAAGAAGGGTGGTGAAAGTGGATATGGGGTTGGAAGACACGAAGACATATTTCACCTCAATGTTCCATTGGAATTATGCCCCCAAAAAGTCAACTCCTCTCTAGTTTTCATACCAAATGGCCTATTTTTATTTGCTTGTCACCCTCATTCCTTTGGCTCTTTGCTTCTGGATTCCATGACACCCTTCACTCCTAATCTTTCCCTAGACCTTGGCTTGTCTTTTATTTTCTGTCTGCACACCTATTTTTCCTTTTCCTGGCTCTCCCAGGAGAAACATCTGATATACTTTCTGAGTATAATCTGTCTACTAAGTCATCCAGCATACTAATATCAGCTTCATACCACTAAAACACAATTCTCAACATGGCATTTTTCTTCCTAAACTGGTTTGATAACTCCTTTATGACTATAAGATACATTCTAAAGACCTTTCTTAATCTAGCCCCTGCTTTCCTTTCCACATCCAGTTTCTACTCTTTTCTCCCATGGCTTGTGTTCAGCCAACATGTAAAATTGTGGGTTTTACATGACTTTACAATTCCCTAAGCATGTTCATGCCACTAAGATTTGAAAATACTACCTGCTCTGTCTTAAATTACGTTTGCTCCTTTTCTGCCTAATGCACTATTTTATCCTTCCAGATCTGGTTCAAATATATTGTGATCTATGATTTCCCTTTTTGCCTCTTCCCAAGAAGAGTGGATCCCCTTCCCTCTGATGTGTTCCAGGGGGAACTTTCATAGCCCTTTGCCCTAACTTCCATTTTGGCACTGAACATAAAAGCTGTAATTATTCCTCCCAGTTAAACAGTGCTTGAGGTAGGAACACACAGTGCTTCATCTATCACCAATAATATATCAGGGTGCTTGGCACATGGAAAGTTCCCTAACATATTTGCTAAATAAATGAAAGGTGACTAGCCTGCTATATTAATACCACCTTCTACCTGCTACCTGAAAAACAATCCTCCTGTGCATTAACAAGCATCTTCATATGTAACATGAACTGTGGTCAGATGGAGCCCAGGAATAGCCATGGGATCCAGCCAAGCATCCTGCCTATGGGGTAGATAACAGGTGAGGAACTGGTTCAGATGAGGCAAAATTCTCATCTGCATTGGGACGAGTATACACTGGTGTCAACCCTGTCTAGTGAACATGGGAATTTCTCTTTTGTATTGAAGCTGCCCAATCAACTGGCAGAAAATTCCCTCTTGTAGGACTCCTGAATATTCAAACAGTGTCCTTCACATATCCATTATACAGGTCCACTCACCTGTCATATAGAAGGATAGACAGCTTTCTACTGGACTAGTACCAGCAGCCCTGCTTTCTGGGTGCCACCTGGTGACCCCAGTGTCATGTTTCTCCATCCTCCTATGTTCCTGCCCTTCTTTCTTCTTTCATTCTTTCTCTTCTTACAACTATAAGGTTCATCTTTTCCTTTTACAGTAAACTCTAGTGGCCCATTAAAGTGTCACTCAAATAATCAGTGAATGGAAAGTCAATCCCCTTTTCTTGCACATTAAACATAGATAGGCAATTGCCAAAAAATAACAAGAATGAGAACAAATGTGTTCTTTCTTTCTAAGTCAGTAAATACAAGGAAGTAAAACAAAAGGTGTTACCATATTAAACCAGGTTGAAAGTTCAGATTCAGTCATGATAGTTTTACCTAAGGTTAAAAGTTCTGAATGCCTGTCATTGAGCTACCCACTCTCTATGTGGTGACAAGCTACCACCTCCATATGGTTGACGAGATCAACCCTCACTATGCACAGCCTGATTTCCATCTAAAGAAATGACTCCATATGTACCCTTAGAGTTCTCATTTAAGTCTTTAAAGCTTTCAAAAGCACTCGTTTATATGTAAATTCTTCTGATGTGGCAGTTACCTTAACTGGGCGATACCTTAATTGATGGTTAATACTGTCCTTTAGTTTACAACCCTCTGAATGCAAAATATATAAAACAAGAGACCAAGAAAAAGCATCTACTAGTCATTTGGATGTGGAAAGGAGAGGTGTTGAGTGGGGTTATAGAGTTTCAGAAACTTTAACAACTTCACTATTTTGTTAAACAGCAAGGCTGAACGTGAATTTATTTTTTAACCTGATGACTGCCAAATGTGTTTTTCTCTTTCTCTCCCTTCCCTGAACATCTTTTACTAACTGGAAACCTAGAAGTGTAAGAACTGTTATTTATGTTGCCTTCCGCATTGGATAATTATTTGGGCCAATTCTGTCCATGCGGGAATTACAATACTCTAGGCAGTGGCACAGGTTTCAGTTGGTATATAATAGCTGAGAAAGTTTCTCATCATTTCAAACATAGTTGGTGTTTTCTTTTTCTCAATTCCTATTTTGAGCATGTATCAATTAAGGAGTTCCCATAGGTATAGCAGTGACAGTCTCAATTGAACAGAACAGTTGTCCCAATTCTTTATATTTTATAGGCCAGTTGTAGAATTCCAGGCTTTCTGAGCCATGATATATTTTAAAAACAGTCAAAACAGTCTACCAAAAAGAACATTTCTTGACAGGATTACAGGATGATTCTTCTCCTATTGGTTTTAGACCAGGACAAAAAACACATCACCCAAATCATTCCTCATTTCTCTTTGTCTCTAAAATTGTAAGTAGTTACCACAATCCCATCTTTTCTAGAACACAATGGACACAGAAAAACATAGAATCCTTGCAGGGAAAATCAAGGAAGTGGCCAAACATTAGTGTGTCAGAAGGATAGCCCGGTTCGTTTCTAGCTACATGTCAGAAATGATGAAAATGAAAAAATGTTTTTCTGTTGTATTATATCCACTTGATCAAATTTTAGAAATCATCAGAGAAGAGTGCTAGATTTAGAGGCAGAAAATCTGAATCTAATTCTACCACTTATAATAGTTTAATTGTTAACAATTAAATATAACCTATTAAATTTCAGTTTTGTAAATGACATTGTGTGATGCTATTAATGTGGTCAGTTCGTGTTAGGTAACAGCAGGGCAACACCCCCAGAGCTGGAGGTGAATTAGCTCTCTGAGCATCTAATAAGAAAGTAGCAAAAGCCAGACCCACATAATCATTAACTGATAGTTCACGAGAAACACCCTAAATCTTACTAAATACCCATATGTAAAATAGTAATATACCTACTGGATGATTTTTGTGGGTTTTACATGACTTGATTCCTCAGAGACTGAATCTGTAGGTGCTCAACAAAGCTTAGTCCCTTCTCTTCCCTTCCTATACAGTAGCCCTGGGAAGGCATGAGAGCAGTAAGACATCAATAGTGCACGGTATTATAATGCACTAGAAAGTGGTATTGAAAGGTAAAAGGAAAACAGGGAGGAGAAAGTGGTGAATGGTTTTCCCAAAAACTCTAAAGAGGACTCCCCCAGTGCCTTAGGGTCCTTAAGCTATTGTAGCCAGTCATTTGACAATCATTCTTTCATGGCCTGAATGCATATTTACTATACAAAGCTTTTATGATGATTTGCTTTCTATATAAATCTTTTCTTAGGGATGGTAACACAAATTAGTGATTTTGAATATTCCAGGCTTTTTGGCAATCTTATTTTATGCAGTAATAGTTTAAATTTCAAACCAATTATTTAGACTTTTAAAAATGTTAGTTGGCATGAGAAAAAACACAGAGCAACAATAATCACTTTCCTGTGTACTTAAAATTTGGAGTACCTGAGTCTACTCCTCTCCACAGCAAACCTATATCATAGTCTCCTAATCAAAATACTGCATGTGGGCTGGTTGTGGTGGCTCATTCCTGTAATCCCAACCCTTTGTGCGGTTGAGGTGGGAGGATTGCTTGAGCTCAGGAGTTCAAGACCAGCCTGAGCAACACAGCGAGACCTGATCTCTACTAAAAATAAAAATTTAAAAATCAGCTGGGTGTGATGGCACATGCCTGTAGTCTCAGCTACTCAGAAGGCTAAGGCAAGAGGGTTGCTTGAGTCTGGGAGATCAAGGCTGCAGTGAGCTGTGATTGCACCAGTGCACTCCAGCCTAGGCAATAGAGTGAGACCCTGTGTCAACAACAAAAAGAAGACTGTATGTGACCTCAATATCATGGCTTTCTAAGTATAATAGCTATGCTTCATCAAGATTTTTTTCATAATTTAAAATTTTTTAGATAATTATAGATTCATATGCAGTTATAAGAAATAATACAGAGAGATTTGGTATACCATTTAGAGTTTCCCTCACTGGTAACATCTTGAAAACTCTAATACAGTATCAGATGAGATAGGGTCATTGATATACTCAAGATACAAAATACTGGACTCCAATTACGGCAACAATCCCTCTTGTTGCCTTTTTATAGCCACACTCACACCTATCTCTTAACCCTTGGTGACTACTAATCTGTTATCCATTTCTTTAATTTTGGCCTTTATATAGCTGAAATCACACAGAAAGTGATCTGTGGCTTCCCCTGACACCCAAGCGAAGGGTTCCAGATTATTCTCAGTTGGGGTAGGAGTCTTGGCTCCCACTAGGCCTCCACTGGCATCTCCCTGGCTGAGAGAGGTAGGAATGCTTCTTTACCACGCCCCTCAAGGCTTCCACTGACACGGTAATGGGAGGTAGGTGGTATGCTTGGTTATCATGGGAGTGGTGAAAGTCATGACTTTACTAAGCCTCCTTTGACCCTCTAAGAGGGTCCCAAAGGAGAGACAAGCACTGCTTCATTATGGATACTTGTAGGGACGGAAGTGGTCTCTGCTGACACCACAGGGGGCAGGAGGACCTTGCTATCATCCAGTGGGGATGAAAAGTCCCAGATCCCCACTCAGCCTTCTCTGCCAACTCGCTGGTGGAGGTCTGGGGGCACTTCACAATAGCCTCTGAAGCAGGAGGGTCTAGGCTCCCCACTTTGCCCTTCATTGTATGGGTGTGGGTGGGGCCACAGTTTTATCTGTCATGCTTAGTTGGAACAGAGTGATTACTGTCTAAAAGTTTTATTTTACCTAGGCTGTCCCCTTTCTGGAACACGCTTTTGTTCAGACTTTTGGTTGTTGTTTTGGCATTTCTGGGTTACCAGCTTCTTCAGCTTCCGGATGGGATATAAGTGCCAAATAAAACACAAAGAACCCAACACCATGTTGTTCCTTGAATCCTGAGGTCCTAAGCTAATCTGCCTTTTCTCTTCACTTTTCAGAGTCTTCTTTCACACAGAAAACAAGCATGTTTATGCGTAATGACTGGGGGTTTTAGTCATCTCATCAACTTTTTTTGTTTGTTGGTTTTAATATGTGAATATACCTAGCACAATCCCCCAGCCCAGAGTAAGACAGCAATGTACATTACTAAAGTTAATATTTAGAATTACAAAAATTCTGTAATTATAGATCTTGATATTCCTCTGGGTACAATTCAGTATCCAAAACTGAATTAAAATGTCCCTAAGTACTCCAACTCATTGTGATTTATTCCTCCTCAAACTCCCAATGCTGAATTCCTGTTATAGTTGTTTAGCAAAATTTATGTGGCATGAGATAACTCACCATTTATTTACTGTGTTATATCACGCAAGGTACTTACACGTCCTCGTGTTCTTTATCTGTAAAATATTGTTAATAATAAAAAATGGCAGGGATAGGACTCCACCCCTGCATAAGTCTATAACTCTATTATAAAACACATTAAACATTTGATAGATTGGATTCAAATTAGGAGATCAGAGTTCTTTATACTTTTTAATATTTTTTAATCTTATAGAGATGGGTTCTCACTATGTTGCCCAAGCTTGTCTCAACTGCTGAGCTCAAGCATTCTCCCACTTCAGTCTCCTAAAGTGTTAGGATTACAGGTGTGAGCCACCACACTCAGTCCTAGAGTTTTCTTTATGTAACTGGTTTAGTACACAGATAGTTATTCGTAGAATGCATTTTTAATTGCAGTTGTTCCTGTTGTTTATTTTAAGCGTGACACTTCAAAATAGAGCTGTAGGACTATCCCCTCAGAGGCAGTAGCATACTGACTAACACAATAGTCTTTGAACCTGTGGCAGGCAGAATAATGATCCCCCAAAAGTTGTCCACATCCTAATGGCTGGACCTAGTGAATGTTTTACCTTACATAGCAAAGGGGACTTTGCAGACAAGATTAAGTTAAATATCTTGAGATGAGGAAATTATTTTGGGTTAGCTGGGTGGACACACTCTAATGACAAGGGTATTTATAGGTAAAATAAAGAGGCAGGGTAGTCAGAGTCAGAAAGAGATTTGAAGATGCTAGGGTGCTAACTTAGAAAATGGAAGAAGGGGCCACAACCAAAGAAGGCAGGTGGCCTTACTGGCTGAAAGGATAAGGAGATGGTTTCTTCCCTAGAGCCTCTGGAAAGAATTCAGCCTTGCCAACACTTTTATTTTACCAAGACCCATTTTGAACTTCTGACTTCCAGAATATAAGATGATAAATTTCTCTTGTTTTGGGCTACCAAGTTTGTGGTAATTTGTTGCAGCCACAGTAAGAATCTAATACAGGAGCCAAATGTTCCAGATCTGTCATTTTTAATATATCTGATCTTAAATAGAAATTTAATATTGGACCTTAACTGTTTCATCTTTAAAATGGGTGGAAGCATTTTACCCAACTGCAATTAAAAATGCATTCTGAAAGTAACTATCCGTGTACTAAACCAGCTACATAAAGAGAACTCTGGGGCCGAGTGTGGTGGCTCATGCCTGTAATCCTAGCGATAGATCCTACCTCAGAGAGAGTGATAAGTACATATAAAATTAAAAAACATTATTAGGCAAATAGTAAGTGCTCAGTACCTGTTACCATAGTATCACAGTAGTAGTAGTAATTATTCATATATTCAAGAATGTGATTGAAAAGACAATGAGTACTTGACAGAGATGATATTATAAAAGTAGTCTCCTATGTCAGGAGTCCCCTGCCCCTGGGCTATGGACCCGGACCTACCAGTCTGTGGCCTGTTAGGAACTAGGCTGCACAACACAGAGGGTGAGCCTCGAGTGAGCATTACTGCCTGAGATCCGCCTCCTGTCAGATCAGTGGTGGCATGAGATTCTCATAGGAGCGTGAATGCTATTGTGAACTGCACATGCAAGAGATCTAGGTTGCACACTTCTTATGAGAATCTGTAACTAATGCCTGATGATCTGAGGTAGAACAGTTTCATCCCAAAACCATACCCACCCCCTTACCACCCATTCTATGGGAAAAATTGTCTTCCATGAAACCAGTCCTTGGTGCCAAAATGGTTGGGACCAACTTCCCCTATCCTGTTTTGTTTCAAATACTTATATCTAGGGAGGAGGCCATGTGTTAGGATGTAGGAGAAGCCTAAAGACAGTTTCAAACAATGTATGAATGTTCTTAAATTGGGTGATAAGTTTATGGGTATTTGCTGCATTTTTATGCTAATTAGCTTATATATGGAGTTGGCCCTCTGGATGCACAGGTTCTGCATCCACAAATTCAACAAACAGTGCATCAAAAATGTAGTTAAGCCTATGATAGTTGTATTAGGTATTAAAAATAATCTAGAGATGTCTTAAACTTTACAGGAGGACATATATAGGTTATATGCAAATACTACACCATTTTATATGTGTCTTGAAAATCTGTAAATTCTGGTATTTTGGGAGGGTCCTGGAACCAATCCTCTACAGATACCAAGGGATGACTGAACAATTCATGTATATTTCCTTTGTATCAAGTGCTAAATAACACATTTTTTTTCTAAAGACTATGAATAACACTTGAGAAACTTCTCAGATCTTTATTCATTGTAATTCAGCTAAGATAGCTCCATTATGCTGCGGTAACAAACAGCTCCAAAAAATCTCAGGGGCTTACCAAAGCAGATGTCTATTCCTTATCCAACAGCATGTGCTCACCACAGATCAGCAGAAAGCTCTGCTCCTCTTGATTCCTCACATCCCCAAACTGACCAAGGCTTCATCTTGCCAAGTGTTTTTGAATCACTGAAGTGATGGGAAGGGAAAAAGTGGATAATCGTGCACTGGCTTTTAATGTTCACCTCTCAGAAGTGACACTTCTGTACAGGTTTCATTGAACAGAGCAAATCACGTCCTTAGCAATGTTAGAAGAGGGCATGGATGTTTAATTGTTGCATGTGATTATAAGGCAAAAGCCACACTGTTTTGTGAAAAGTATTAATGATTTTCACAGTTCATTTTTCTGAGCACCAAATTGTTGTATTTGTCCAACAGTATCCAGAGTTCAACACAGGCCCTAATATACAGTGTATGTAAATTAAAAAAAATACTTAGGGCAGCAACTAGAGGTCTTGTGAAATTTAAATAACAGTTCTAAAAAATAGATGAAATATTAAAATAGATATGATAATATCTTAATCTTTATAAGGTCCATAAAAGGTATGACAATTCTAGAATCAAGGACTATTTGGTAGTTAGAATAAATGTGTGAGTTGATATTAGTGTGTAAAAGCTTGATTTAATTTATAACTGATTGGCTACTATGACAATAAAACTACATACCAGTTATGCCCAAGCCTGTATTTTAAATTTTATTCGATGAAATACATACATGGAAATAGAATTTAAGTCGTAATACCATACCATAGGACAAAGATACACAATTTTAAATTCAATTATGATTCCTCCCCCCAATACAAAGTCAAATATAATTTCAAAAGAAGAATATTTATAATAGCATGGAATAGAATGCATCAATCTCGACGCTTAGCCTGACAAACTTTTATTCTACCACTGGCACCTCCCCACAGACTTTGATACCTAGCAATACAAGACCCCTCTGAAAGCTGGACAGGGTCTTGCTTCCTATCATTTCTCCTCAATATACCGACTAGTCTTAGGCAATCCTTGGGAAGCTGCATATCAATTTGGTGTGGGGAAGAAGAGATGACAGAAGCACAGAGTGGAAAAAGTTGTTAATAATGTACAGATTATCAGGAATCAATGCTGAAAATCAGAAGAGGGGCAAGAGCAATAATCTGGAAATGGGTTGATAGTGGGCCTGCCATGCTTGTACCCCCTTCTCAACTCTCTCTACCCTATGTTGTTGTCAACAATCTGTTGATCCACCATCTTAGGCTTCTGGAAAATGCCCTCCGCTTGATGGAAACAAAATAATGTAAATCATCTCTCATCTACATTGTCTTGATTTCATGTTACTGCTTTGCTTCAAGACAATCCGTGATTGCTTCATTCATTATAATTCTTTTCATATGCACAGCATTTGTATTGTAAAAAAAATGTATAACATTTGAGAACATTTTGAAGAAAAAAAATTTCCATAATTCTATCGCTTGGAAACAACTATTTTGATTTCCGTGTATTCTCATGCAGACTTTATCCAAATGCATACCTATTTTTATAGTTGTAATTTGGATGATTCTGTTCATTCCCTTCCCACTGCTTGAAACAAGACTCACCTCTTGGTAATAATCACATTTGGATTAGAGAAGAACACAATATATGTTTTTTAATTAACCTGTGTTAATAGCCACTTCCTACACATAGTCTCAGGCCTCCTGTTCCTCCCCTCTGCCCATTTCCACCTCAGCATTGTGGAAAACACAATGACTAAATATGCTTCATTCCAGAATATCTTGAATGGGAAGCAAAGAAAAAGAGTAAACTTAGTGTGCCCTCATGGCAGACATTTTCCATGTATGTTCTTTCAAGCCCTGCAAAATGTATTTATATTGTTATATTTTGTTGTTAGAAATAAGACTACTTCTGTGCAAAAAGGTGGGTGACTACTCACCTAATCAGTAGCATAATCTGGTTTTAAATTTAGATCTCTATGGTAGCGAAGTCTACATTCTTCTGAGCTCCAATTTCTATAAAGCCCAAACAACTCCTTTGGTGGTAAAGCATAATTACATATGTTAAAATGTCTCTAATTGCTTTGGATCCTTTGAACTCGAGATTATGTATAGATTTTCTTTCCCCTGTAAGAGAACATGGGCCACTTCACTAGAGTGGATAAATGGAGAATCCCCAGATCTAAGACATCATATAAATGCCAAATGAAAGTAGATACCATTTAAAGATACACTCAATCCTCATTATTCACTGATTCTATATTTACCAATTCACCTATTTGCCAAAATTTCTTTGTAACTCACAAATCAATACTTGAACACCTTCATGGTCATTCACAGACATGCACATGCAGAGAGTCGCAAAAAATTTGAGTCACCAAAGTGCACATTCCCAGCAGCAGTCCAATGAGCCAATGCTCTATCTTCTTGTTTAAGTTTTAGTACAGTAAATACTTCTTTTCACAGTCTGTTTGGTGACACATTTTTTGTATTTTTGTAATTTATGTTGGTGATTTTGCTATTTAAAATGATCACCAAGCAGACAGCTGAAGTGATGTCTAGTGACACAAAACACAAGAAGCCTTTGATGTGCTTTACAGAGAAATTGCATGAGTTAGAAAAGCTTCATTCAGGCACGAGAAATAGTGCTGTTGGCTGTGTGTGTGATGTTAATGAATCAACAATATACAATATAATGTCTGAACAGAAACATCCATTAAACAGGGTTATGTATTGAATGATTGCAGAAAATGTTGTACATAGTAGCTCTCAGAAACTTAATCTTGTATCTACCATAGGAGCAATGATTTAGTATTCACTAATTCAATGTCTGCATTGATTTTACAGAATATCACTACCATAAACAATAAGAATCTACTGTATCTTTCAGTATGCTTCCAAATAATACATTCCATTTCTACATCATCTGCTAGGGATAAGAAGAGGTGGTATAGAAAAGTGTAATTGCATCAGAACCAAGATGGGGGGTCGAATCAGGAGGGTGCCTCTTCATGACCTTGGCTATCATGGATTCTGTGCCATTGGCTGAGTAGACACAGCTGGAATCATTAGGGTCCCCAAATCATGACAACAGCCACCCAACCCCAACAAGTGATCTGATTAAAGTTGAAACTTACTGGAAAGCCAAACTTGCCCTTTAGCCCAGTAAATGCTGTATGCAAGTACAACTTTTTTAACATTTTATAATTTGTGATTGAGAAAATGCCAATGCTTCAGTCACTCAGCAAAGGTTTACAGAGTACATCCTTGATTGGTACGCTATTGGTGTGTATAAAAGAGGCACAATACTTGGTTCTACCCTGCAAGGAAAGCATGGTCTTGGGGAGATGAGACTTTCATCAACCCCATGGTGAGAAGACTGGTGGACAGGCTGAAGGACAGGCTGAACTGGAATGGAGACAGCTTGTTGAGGCCAGCTAAGGGCCCAAAGGGCTGGTAGGATGCAATCTTGAGACAGGGGTATAATTTAAGAAGAGGCACAGAATATAAAAGGCATAAGACTTAGAAGAGAAGAGGGAAGATAATGTGAAAATGCCTCCCATTAGCACAGAAACATCACAAATAGGGTAAGGAAGGGTTGACTGTAATCCCTGTGATCCAGGCCTAGCTGTCGCATCCATTGTTCACAAAGGCGTCCCATAGCTTTCTGGACCAATGAGTCCTTTGGTTATAGGTAAATAAAAAATTTTAAATTTAGATAATTTATGTTTTTTCCTTTTCATTAATTCTAGAATTGTTAGCACAAAAAGTAATGTACCAGGTAACTTGAGTTAATTCCAAAGAAATTTTGATCTTAGGCAAGTCAGTTAACATTTCTGAGTGACTATTCCTTGTTTCTGAAGAGATCCTCCTATTCCTTCCCCATTCTACTCCTCCAGAATCTCTTTATGCTGAAGGATTCCACAAATTCTGAACTGACTCCTTAAGGGTTACTTCTTTATTTATATTTTTTTCCCAAATGAAAGCCAGCTGGCAGGTACTGACATTTATTTAACTTAGCAGGATATGTAGTTACCTAAACAGGTCACAGATGACATTTTACTGAAGCTTCTTCCTTTCATGCAACCCTTCCTAACTACTTAGCTGACCTACACTCTGACGGTGGTTTCCTGTCCTCCACGTTTTCAGCTGTATTTATTGCTTCTCCTCTAGGTCCTTTAAAATTGCTCTTTCTCTGCCCTCTAGGTCTCTTGAAATTGACTTTGACCACTTAAATAAACACTGACAGTGAAATGTTACTCTGCTTCTAAGGGTCTACTCTGTTCTTGTAACTCAGGACAGAGGCTTCTACTGGTCTCTGTATCCCTTAACTATTTCCAAACATAGGACTAAGTTTTCAGATTTTTAGTAGAGTTGTTAAAGCACAAATTTTGTGTCACATGCCTGTGCTCAAACCCAAGATCTGCTACTTAGTATCTATAGGACCTTTATACCAAGTCACTGAAATTAAAAAACAAAACCGGCTATTTCAAAGTGTTGATTTAAAAACTATATAGACAATGTATATAAGATATTCAGCATATATTACACACATGGCAGATGCTAAATAAATTATGCTGTTGTAATAGCTGTAGTGTTCTTCTCATTCAGAATGTTTTCAAGAAATTGAATGAGTAGGCAGGGGTGTAGATGTTCTATTATCTAGGAGTTTTTTCTATCTAGGGGTCCAAGGTGCTTGCTACCCACCCCAATAGAGAAGGTAGGCATGAAAGTATTTTGAAAAGTTAAAAGTAACTCACAAATGTAGGTAGGAAGCTAGAACTATTCTCATCCCTGCAAATATCTCCTTTGTGATCTGCTGCCCAGAATTTCTTTCCCAGCTTCCTTCACCCCATTCAGGCTAGGGCAGTAATAAGTAAGATGTGAAAGCATGAATGTGAAGGAGCAAAGCTCCCAGTGTGGTGGAATTTAATAATGCACCAAGTCTTTTTTGAATAGGAAATAACTCTTAAAAGATTTCTTTTCATGTAATTCCAGGCTCAGTTCAACAAGATCCCCTTGCAATGTCTTGAATTTGTCTTGCTTCTCCTTACATACTCCCTGGGTTTGTGCTATTTGGCTCCACAGCATGGCTGAGAAAATACAGTTCTCAGAGCCCCTGCAGAGCATATACATGGTCAATAGACAGCCTGAAAAGCAGAGAGAATAAATACAATAATAACGATGATAACTCTCGTTTACCTAGATCTTTTTAGTAGCTAAATTTATTAAATACATTTGGTCAGATACTCTAAATATTATCCCCATTTAATTGTATATCACTGTGAGGCAGCTACAATTATCCCCATTTTACAAATGAGGAAACTAAGGCTTATAGTGGTTTAATGACTTGCCATTGCCTTACAATTGGTAAATGATGATACAGATTTAAATCAAAGCCAGAATTAAAGGCATTCTCTGTTCCTTCCCTTGTGTGCAAGCAAAAAGAGCCTCCTACGTAGGTCTTTGGCACCAGAAAATCTTATTTTTATTACATAGTTTCAGTCAAATAGGGAATTACTTCCAGTTACCTTAAAAAGTATCTGCACTGAGCATCCGTAGACATTTGCATCTCTAAGCCAGTGATGAGTCAGATTATATCCAGATGCTATGTATTATTATGGAAAAAGTGGGGAATTTAAAAACCACATGGTCTTTGGCTTTATGTCTGGGGAAAGCAAGATTGTCACAAGGTGTCCTGGGAATACAAAAACCTTGCTTCCCCAATAACATTTGTTTCCCCTGTAACATTTACCAGGAGCAAATCTTAATGTTAAACTTAACCATGGACTATTGTAAGGGGTAAGGATTAAATCCTCCATTCCTCTATAGCATCTTTGGCATTCTCTGGTTGAAACATATCATGCCCACTGGGAATGGAGAATTTAATCCTTACCCCTTACGATAAAGTGTGGGCAAGATCTGCTCTCCAGATAATCTCTGAACCTAAATTATTGGCTTAGGTTCCAAAGAACTGTAGTTTAAAGGGGGGTTTCTGCATAGGAAAGGAAACTAAATCACATGAGTTCCAAAGTTCCTTGCAAGTAAGACAGTTTGCCCTTCTATGAATGTCTTGGTCTAGAAATAACAGACTATATCCAGGGCAACTTGCTGTATTTTTGCCTGAATCTACGTAACTCATGTCTTTTATATATCTGGGATGATGCTACTTTTACTTAGCCCATATAATAAACATTTCTCACCCTGTTGAAAATAAGAAAAAACAATATACAGTGGATACTTCCTTTGTGCCAGATCCTTTTGGCATTATACATTATCTCTAATTTTTAAAATATACCTTCATTAACCCTGTTTTTCAGATAAAGGAACTGAGGCACAAAAAATGATTTTAATGATTTTTTTAGTAACATTGGCAGTGGTTCTCAATCTTACATAGATCTAGACATAGACATAGATCCTAAGAATATTTTTTCCTGTGGCATTTTTAAATGTGGCAGAGGTTTTCAAGATTTTATACATACACACCCACGTATATGCATACAAACACACACGCACATAAAATCTAGAAATATTTTAAAATATGTGCATATATGGGTCACTTGACCCCCAAGATATCATACACACCCACGTATATGCATACAAACACACACGCACATAAAATCTAGAAATATTTTAAAATATGTGCATATATGGGTCACTTGACCCATATATGCTGGGAGAATCAAACCTAAAAGTTCTCCAAGTATCTCCTCCACTGACCCTCCTCAGAATCCACAAACCTTTATGGAGTGCCTGCTAGGCTAGGATTTCTCATAAGCATTATATAATTTAAATGGGATTCTGATAATCCATGGGAAGTACTTAAATTATCAGTGGTGGCTTGGAATAAAGTACATAAGGCATTTGGAGACTAAGTGCTAATGAACTTGGTCATTATGGTCGTAATGGTTACAATAAGAATCATGCAGTTGGCTGGCTAAAGAACAGATGCAAAACAAATAATTAGGAATATTTAATAATGATAATAAAATAACTGATATGTAGGAGTTAAAGACACCATAAATCATAAATAAGTACCCACTGATTGCATCTGTAGAAAAACAGAGGTTTTCTATTTTATGTTTTTTTTCTCTCTTTTTGAAGTTGTTTTTTTGTTGGGTTTTTGTTTGTTTTGTTTTGTTTTTTGAGACGGAGTCTCACTCTGTCACCCAGGCTGCAGTGCAATAGCACAGTCTCGGCTATGCTCACTGAAACTTCTGCTTCTCAGATTTAAACAATTCTCCTGCCTCAGCCTCCCCAGTAGCTGGAACTACAGGTGCATGCTACCACACTCAGCTAATTTTTGTATTTCTAGTAGAGACAGGGTTTCACTATATTGGCCAGACTGGTCTCAAACTCCTGACCTTGTGATCTGCCTGCTTGGCCTCTTTAGCCACAGAAATGCCCTTCTCATAAAAGCAGGGAACATTTCTAGGATGCCTTCAGGAAATAAGTACGTACTTAATAAATATTTATTAAATTAATGGAAGAAAAGGAGGGGTAAGTAGCATGATTTGGGGAAGCTTAACCAGAGTCAGATATACATTTTAAAGTTACTGAAATAAGATTTTCCTATTCTCATTTCTCCTTATTTTTCAAATCCTTTATTTTCCCAGCCTCCACAGTTTATTGCCTCATTTTGGGTCTCAGCGTCTTCTCTCTCTCTCCTTCTCTAACTCCTCTCCAAATGGACCTCAGATACACAGCATTAGACAAATCAGAATTCTTAATTTATGCCTGACTCACATCATGGTTCCACACCTGTAATCTTTCCTTTTATTTACAGGTTTATTTTCAATAATATACTTAACACTGAATCTATCGCTCAGTCTATTAAGAACGTTGACAGTAATCTAAATAGACCTATGTTCTCCCTCCAAAGTAAATACCATGCTTACTTTTATGTTTATTCTACAAATATTTTAAAATAATTCTATCATATATATAATCTAACTAAAGAATATTTGATGTTATTATTCTTGAACTTCATGAAAAAGTCATCCTGCTATATATAGTTCCCATAACTTCTTTCACATTGTGTAACCAGGCTTCATCCATGTTACTGCATGCAGATGCAGTGTATTCATTTTCACCCAGTGTGTCTCAGCTGCATGAGCTGCCACACCCGGACTCTTTTTGAACTTTTTAAAATGAAACCAGATTGTAGAAAATTTGGAAGATATTTTTTGAAAAGAAGAAAATAAATGCCTGAAATTTCACTACCTTGAGATAAACATTACCAACATTTTGATATATTTCCTCGTAGTCATTTTCTATTGGTATTCACATTATGAAATTGTGAGCAAGCTGCATGTTCAATTCTGGTTCCTAAAAGTGAGAGTTAGCCCTTGTCATGTACATTGAATTGATCCACACCCCCATTAAATATTGGCAGTGCTTTTAGTGGCCAGAACTGAGGATGTAGTCACATTGATACAGCCACATTTTTGGACTCAGCCAGATGGTAAAGACTTGGATTACAAAGATTCACCTCGGAAAGAATGTGTAAGTTCTAATGAAACAGAAGATTTCATACTACCTAAGAAAAACTTTAAAACAGTGATCTAGTGCTGTATCTCTCAAACTTTAATGTGCATGCAAAACATATGGGAATATTTTTAAAAGAGATTCTGACGCATTTGTTCTAGGTTTAGGATTAAGATTTTGCTTTTCTAACATGCTCTGAGGTAATGCAGATATTGCTGGTCCATATATCACACTTGGAGTAACAAGGGTTTGGGGAATAATGAAAACCCTCTAATTTGTCTTGTCCTAGTAGAGAATACAAAGCAGCTATTTTATGAATAAGTCCCGTAATCTCAAAGGAAATTCTTATGAGTGCCGGGAACTTTTTTTTTTTCAGTAACTGTGCCATTTTAGAGTTACCACGAAAGTAGATAGACATGATCATGCCCAAAACTTTTAGGAGATTTTATTGTTATCATGTTGCCTACCAAGCAGCACCACTATGCTAAGAGAGAAAATTAGCCTCAACTTTCTGTAGAAGAGTTGGGCAGGTAAAACATTAAAAGATGTTTTGTCCTTCAAATTATGACATTCAACATAGCTTAGTCTCTTTCTGAAGAAGTTTCAGTGGTGTGGTTGGACTGACTCCTAATGACGTAGAAGAGCCAGTTGTGTGTTTCTCATCTCCATTTTTGCATTCACTGATGCCATGTGGTGGTTTGAAATCGGCCGTAATAGGAATATTTGCACAAGGGAAATGAAAAAACACAAAAAACTGCATTTTTGTTTTTTCCAGACAGTTGATTGTTGAGCATTTACTAGTGTACCACTTTTACACGCCAGCAGAAACGAAATAAGTCCTTCGCCTTCTCACTGCATTCTCAGAGCCTAGTCCAATGATGGACACATAGGCCAGCTTCCCAGAAGTATCAGAATTTTGCGTTTCCATTTCTTAAAGATTCCTAGGATGGTAAAACCGTGAAGTTTTTTAATGGCTTTATACTTGTACCAAGGTAAGAGTGGGAAAAATTATGGTACCTTATGCCTCAGGATTCATGCCTACTACAATATGAGATAAAATTTGTTTTAATTTTTTTTTTAGGAAATTGATCAACTGACTTAAATAGTTTTCTCTTCAGTGATTTGGAAGCCATTAAGGGTATGACGAACAGTTATCTTTTGTTTAAAAGAAATCAGGAGAGAGCCATGTAGAAAATCATGAATAGAAGGATCCACAATATATAGAAAGGTTTTTATATTTTTAACTTTAAGAAGTTAGACTATACCCAATATTATACACACACACATTCACACATATTTTTAAGGTAGGGTGTTATATAGTATTCACGGCTGACATAGACACAAAGATTTCCTCCATTGTCAAGATACTTGATGATTAAGTTGTATATATTTGTCTACATTGTGTTTTTGTGATTGTGTTTGTGTATGCATGTGTATTATACAATTTTGTTTCTGCTATTGTTGTTTACCTAAATGATTTCAATCAGAGCAGAATTTCCCACTTGGCTTTTGTCAAGGAAAAAGACACTACGTAACATAGTGTTATTATTATTATTATTTTTTTTTTTTTTCCGCCTGACTACTCTATTTTTAAAGTGCCAACAATGTTACAGCTTCCTTTTTTTCCCATAGGGTCTGTGTGGGAAAAAGAAAAAAGTTACCTGTTGGCTGTTACCCAGGTAGGGATTGACTTACAAATGGAAACAGACAAGTTCAGGGACCTGCACTGTCATAAGGAGCCAATAAAAAGCCTGCTAGTGATCAGGCATTGCTGCTAGGAGGATCCCTGAGCTGAGCAAACACTCCTTCAAAGGATGTTTTAAGAGCCAAATTAAATAAAAATCCAATGAAGGATACCAAAGTAGCAGTAGGTGTCTGGATCGAAACAAACACAGCATATTCTCTGCCAAGGGCATTCCTTCCATTTCTGACACTTTGGGTTATCAGAGGTGGAATCTTTATAGTTCTTGAGAAAGTTCATATCTGGAATGCATCATCTTTATGGTTTGCACTCTATCTTCAAAGAGAGTAAGTGATGCTGCTCACAATAATAGAGCTTGGATAATTGCCATCTTTGTTGTTGCTGCTAGGCATCAATCCCAGCCTTGATTGGGACAATTGTACCAGTAGTTATATGGTAGAGTTATTCTCCTGCATTAGACTGAATTATACTAACATAGAGAATATCTGTGAAGGTTAAAAATTTGTAGAGGGGGAAGAGTCAAAAAGTAGAAAAATGGACTTTAAATATTTACTTTATAAAACTGGAATAAGTAGGTAGATTGTTTTCAATTAGAAAAATTAAAATATGAAATAAATTTTCTTATATTGTAAATAGCAAAAAAAATTCTCTTTTCAGAAAAGAATGGAGGGAGGAAATAAAAATTGACACTTTATCTTCCTACTGGATATTCACTCCTTTTACTCTTTCTGTTAAAGGATCTACTTAATGTCCACTTCCTCTCATTTTCCACACCGAGGAACCAAGATCTGTTGCTTATATTTCAAAAATATCGTCACATATGAATAACCTCAATCACATACCAATTAGATAGCTTCTTCAGAGTAGGGAATATCTTGTATCAAAACTTTCTTAATTTAAAACTTTATAACTTGTTTAATACCTAGCAAAGAATTGTCAATAAATGATTGGTAACTGTCTTGTATCATTCTCTTTAACCTCCACTTGGCAGGATATGGTGGCTCATGCCTGTAATCCTAGCACTTTGAGCGGCTGAGGGAGTTGCATCATGAGGTCAAGCAATCGAGACCATCCTGGCCAACTTGGTGAAACCCGTTTCTACTAAAAATAAATAAATAAATAAATACAAACTGGTCGTGGTGGCACATGCCTGTAGTCCCAGGTCCTCGAGAGGCTGTGAGGCAGGAGAATCACTTGAACCCAGGAGGCAGAGGTGGCAGTGAGCCGAGACCATGGCAGTGAGCCAAGAGCACGCCATTGCATTTCAGCCTGGGTAACAAGAATGAGACTGTGTCTCAAAAATAAATAAATAAATAAATAACCTCCACTCAACATCCCTCCGTAATGCCAGGATTAGCTTAATAATCCCAAAGCTACTTTATGTCACTTGCCTTCTCAAAACTGTCAGTAGTCCCTTATTACCCTTAGTAGTAATTATTAACATTTGGAGAATCTGATTACTTTGAAAATATGAGGAAAATAATGAATTCTTTCACTATAGAAAAAAGTCATCAGTATCAGCTTTCAGCATCATCACTACCAATGCTGCCATCTTCGTTGACATTGCCATCATCACCACCATCAGCATAAATATTAGTAGAGGACTATTATGTGCCATGGCTGTTGACACATTTAATATACAGCACTTAATAAGGCATATATTCCCCATTTCAAAAATAGAAAAACTAAGAGCCCCTTAAAGGAGAAATATCAAGTTGAAAGTCCTAAAACTAGATCTATATGGTAGTCAGAATTTGAACCCTGTCTTACGGAGAGCTGGTAGTCTTAATTAGTATGTCAAATAAAAATCATGTCCAGTCCGGGCGCAGTGGCTCATGTCTGTAATCCCAACACTTTGGGAGGACAAGGCGGTGGATCACCTGAGGCCAGGGGTTTGAGACCAGTCTAGCCAACATGACGAAACCCCATCTCTACAAAAAATACAAAATGAGCTGGGCATGATGGCTCATGCCTGTAATCCCAGCTACTTGGGAAGCTGAGGCATGAGAATTGCTTGAGCCTGGGAGGCGGAGGTTGCAGCGAGCCAAGATCACACCATTGTACCCAGCCTGAGCAGCAAGAGTGAGACTCCATCTAAAAAAAAAAAAAAATCATATCCAGAGATTTTACTTTACAATATGAATCTTACAATAAAGTCTAATATGGTAAATCATATACTTACGGTTCCAATTTGTAACCATATTCAATGATTGTTGCTCAAACACTGTATTACTCAGGGTTCTCTAAAGGGGCAGAACTATTAGGATAGATGAATATAGGAAGGGGACTTTGCTAGGTGAATTGACTCACATGATAAAAATGTGAAGTCCCATAATAGGCCTTCTGCAAGCTAAGGAGTCAAGAAGCCAGTCCCAAGTCCCAAACACTCAAAAGTAGGGAAGCCAACAGTGCAGCCTTCAGTCTGTGGCTGAAGGCCCAAGAGCCCCTGGCAAATCACTGGTGTATGTCCAGGAGTCCAAAAGCTAAAGAACTTGGAGTCTGATGTTTGAGGGCAAGAAGCATCCAGAACAGAAGAAAGATGGAGGCCAGAAGACTTAGCCAGTCTAGTCTTTCCACATTCTTCTGCCTGCTTTTATTCTGGCCAAGCTGGCAGCTGATTAGATTGTGCCCACCCAGAATGAGGGTGGGTTTGCCTTTCCAAGTGCACCGACTCAAAGGTTAATCTTTGACAGCACCCTCACATACACACCCAGGAACGATACTTTGCATTCTTCAATCCCATTAAGTTGACACTCAATATCAAACATCACAAACCCATACCCATAACTTTTACCCTCTGCTCTGAACTGCTGGACTGGAGTAATAGAAAATATTAACCCCACATTTCCCATATTAATATAACTCTTATATATGTGTTTAAATTTGGCCAGTGGGAAGCACTGGTAGGAGATTAGAAGGCAGGAGGAAGGGAGAAGGTCTCTCTTCCTGGCTCCCACAAAGTATCTCACCCCATTACAGGAGGAGGGGCAAAGTGATTGCAAACTCCAGAAACCCTGAGCTCATCAGCAGCTCTTCAGGGACTCTTCCAGGTCCAGGAACTATAGCACTTCCAAAAATAAATAAGGCAGTCTTATGGGTAACAGCCCAGGGAATTTACCACTTGAACTGAGTGACACACACAGATATTTCTTTCTTTCTCATCTTCTAACACACCTTCTTATTTTGCTCCTCCAGTCCTTCCAACATAATTGTAAAACATTGTTAATATAAAAGATACTCTCTTTGTAATAACCAGAATGGATATGTTTTCCTGATTGGATCTAGACTAAAACAGGAATGGTTCCAGTTAATTGTCTCTAAGATATTAAAAAATAGAATTGGTTATCTTACCTGATTAAGCTGAGGTTAGCTCATTTATATTGGTAAATGGGATTCTGATAATCCATGGAAAGTACTTAAATTATCAGTGGTTGCTCGGAATAAAGTACATAAGGCATTTGGAAACCAAGTGCTAATGAACTTGACCATTATGGTCGTAATGGTTACAATAAGAATCATGCAATTGGCTGGCTATTTCTTACTGCACTGAAGAGTTTAGAGAAGGAAATTACAGGCTGAGGGCACTAAACTCTCAGTCCAAGATACAGAACTGGGTATAGTCTATGATGGACCCCCCAAAATAATTCTTTTAATAGACTCAGGATTAATAAGTTTAAAATAAATACTAAGTTTGATGCTGCAATGTAAGTTGAGACTTTACGTCTTTGTCAAGCCTCTTATGTTTAATTTCAAGCATTGAATGGCAAGGAATGAGAACTAACTTTTGGGGTAGAGGAATTTAGTTGCACTTAGGGGGCATGATAACCTTCAATCCCCAAATCCCACTGAGTCTCTCTTTCCAGAGAAATTCACTCCTCCTTTTCTGTCTGAAAATACTAGCCTTTCCTGTTTAAAGACATGTAATTATCACATCTTTGGCCATTGTCTCAAATGTAGATGCCAAATCTCTTCATAACTACTCCTTATTGTCTTTAGACTAAAAACTAGAGAGCTCATCATCATCCTGGGAGTAAAAGGGCAAAGTCTAACCCAGGAGACGATAGTTCACATGATTAGAGAATTGCAGGCTCTTGCTAAGTGATATGAGGAAAACGTATGGCATATATGTAGAAATTCTAAAATCCATAGGTCAAAGAGGACAGGAATAATGTTGGTTTGAAGCTATGTTGATACATTCACGTACTTACTTAGAGATGATGGTTCAATACATTAGCCTGAACAGTTAGAAGTTGTTCTAGCAATTTACTTTATTGGTTGAAAAAACCCTAAAGTCAAAGGTGATTTAAAGTTAATGAAATTTACATCCCAGAACTTCCCTGGTGAAAGAAATAAATCCCAAAATTTAAGGTGACAGAAATATTGGAGTTGATTTTTCTTGCAGCAACCTTCCCACCTTCTTCTCTTTTCTCCAGAATATCTCCTAATAGGGCTAAAATGATATTTATTTTGCTAAGACATCCAAAAGTGCTTTAATTTGGGAAACAAATGCTTGAATTGCTCAGTAAGGGATTTCCTCTGTATGCTGGAATGATAGTGGAAGCTGCTGATATTGATATGGATTTTCTGATTTCAATGGGGTTAATGGAATCCCAGACTGGCAGAGATGTGTGCCTGCTTAATTATCAGATATAAGGTAAGGACAATAACTGTAAGGTTGGAGCAGGGCCTCAGTAATCATCACCTTTAAAGTTATTTTGTGTTGCCTAACATATCATGGTGTCACTAAGAATAAAATACACAGGCATTTTACCAATGTATTTCTTGATCTTTAAGATCTGAAAATATTTAGATATAATGTATAGAGAAAAAACTTGAATTCTACAATGGAGTGTCACCCAGAGCTGATCCATTTCAGACTTGCATCCCCTGAATGAAGATGAAGCTGGGGAAGGACCCCTGAGGAAGGAGCCTGCCATATTTATATACATAAATCTTCCTCCAAAGTTTCTCCAAAGGGACCTGTGTCTTAAACAGGATATCTGAGCACAGACCAGAAAGAAATCACCAAATATTTCAGAAATTACTACGCATGGCCTCTTAGTTAATACTAATTATGGAGCTATTATAGAGCTATTAAAATAGCACCGGGCTTCCCTAGTCTGAGTGGAGGCTCATGAGGATCTGGTAAACAATGGAGATGTAACCTAAAGCTATCTTTATGGGTGCAGTAATTCTGCAGACCCACCCTGTGACTTTTTTGTCCCCCCTGTCTGTCTGTCTATCTTTTTCTTTCTTTCTTTCTTTCTTTCTTTCTTTCTTTCTTTCTTTCTTTCTTTCTTTCTTTCTTTCTCCTTCCTTCCTTCCTTCCTTCCTTCCTTCCTTCCTTCCTTCCTTCCTTCCTTCCTTCCTTCCTTCCTTCCTTTCTTCCTTCCTTCCTTCCTTTCTTTCTTCCTTTCTTCCTTTCCCTTTCCTTTCCCTTTCCCTTCCCTTTCCCTTTCCTTTCTTTCTTTTTGGATGGAGTTCCACTCTGTCGCCCAGGCTGGAGTGCAGTGGCATGATCTTGGCTCACTGCAAACTCTGCCTCCCAGGTTCAAGGGATTCTCTTGCCTCAGCCATCCGAGTAGCTGGGACTACATGCATGCACCACCAAGCCTGTCTAATTTTTGTATTTTTAGTAAAGACAGGGTTTCACCATGTTGGCCAGACTGGTCTTGAACTCCTGAGCTCAAGTGATCCACCTGCCTCAGCCTCCCAAATTGGTGGGATTACAGGCATGAGCCACCGTGCTGCACCCCCCCGCCCAGCTTCTTAATGCACAATTAGAATAAACATACCCTAACACTGACTGAATTCCCACATGGGTTCACTGAAATAGGCTCACACATAGGCTATGCAATAGCATTTCATAGGTGCAGGGCATAATAGAGAAGGAAAAATACCAGGTCAAAACCCTAGAAACTTCCCCTCCGTTTCATAGTAGCAAATCATGTGCAACAGTACAACCCTGGAAAAATAAGACATTAATATCACCATTGAAACTCTGAAAGATGCAGTGGTCTTAATTATTATCACATTTTTCTTTAGCTTACCTGTTTGGCCTGAAAAGAAGATGAATGGACCTTAGAGAGTGACTTTGAATTATAAATTGAATCATATAATAACTTCAGTTTTACAGAAGTAAAAATTAAGGCTCAAAAAGGATTGGATCCATAGTTAGTGAATAAGGTGGTAAGGATTGAAGCCACATCTGTCAAATGATGGAACAGGTTTCCAATCAGTATAATTTGTCTGAATCCCACTGGTAGATGCCAGGAAATCTACACAAAAATTCTATCCTGTTAAATGTTATATTTAAGACCTGGTAAAACTAGAACGACAGAATTATTTCTCTCTCTCTCTCACAAACACACATTACCATTCCCACACACACTCAAACCATTTTTTTCTATGACTCAGTTTTAAATCTACTCTTCATTATGTTTTCCCACCACCACAACCCACTGAAATCATACCCTCCTTGTTTTGTGTAATGTTTATTTCCTGCTTAAACACATAAATTTTGTAGCATCTTTTCATTGTTATTTAACTCATCTTATTATTCGCTTTTTCATGCATTTTTTACTTAGTTTGTGATTACAGTGTATAGTCTTTGGATGTTATGAACCTCAAGGGGAGATAAGGAGCATATGGAAAGAAGGCAGAGATCTAAGATATCACAGACTTAAATTTGAATCTTGGCTTGTAGTTAATTAGCTAAGTTGCTAAGCCTCTAAGACCCGGCTTCATTGTCTGTAAAATGGTGTTATTAATAACACCTCTTAGGTTCAGGCTGGAGATATACATGACATTGTAAGCGAAGTGCCTCATATATAGAATATATTTCTTAATTTTTTATTCTTCTCTGGTTCTTCTATTCTGTATGTCTTCTCTTCATGCATCCTTCAGTGTTCAAAAGTAGTCATTTTAAAGTGTGGAATAAAAAATCTCAAAGAGATGCAGAGAGGTTGGAAAGATAGTAGTGCAGAAAAACAAGAATACAGGTAACCTGGCACTCAGCATCACCTTAGAGTGGAATTTCAAAGGGAAATCACTCCAAGTAAGGGAATAGAATCACATAAAGGATTAGGAGGATTCTTTGAAGAGCAAGTATCCTTCAAGGTATACCAGAATTACTGCTCACAAGAGAAATGAAGCACAGAATAGAGTTGTCTTTGAGTCATGCAAAACAGGAAATGTGAATCTGCATGGTCCAGGTGAACAACAACCTTCCCGCCTCCTACACCCAAGGAACTTGAGCACCGGGTTCCCACAGGGCTTATCTAAGAGTGTGCCATCACTGTTGAGTCTTGAACAACCTCTCTCATTAGCAGACTCTAGTTTTCTCTTTTCCTGTCTTATCGTCATGCAACTATAAGCTTCCCGAAAACCAGTTGTGCATCGTTCATCTCTATTTTGCCAGCACTTAAAGTAGTGCTTGGCACAAACATGGCATTCTGTGAATACTGCTGAATGAATTAGTGATCCTAAGTTTAGAGATCACATCAAACGTCATTTTCCTTTTATGAGTTACTTCATATTCTTAAAGGGACATCAGAAAAAGAAAAGCTTTCAAAGTGAAAACATAAAATCACTATTTGCTAAGTGTTCATTTTCAGGAGAACTTATGAGTGAAAGAAGCTGTAGGAGTTGTCAAACCATGGCCTATGTTCTAAACTCTCCTAACAATTGTGTAAGTAAAGTTGTGTTGAAACACAGCTATGCTTATTTGTTTGTGTGTTGTCTATGGCTATTGTACAACAGAAGAATTGAAGAGCTGAAATCTGGCCATCTATTCATATGGCCAAGAAAACTGAAAATATTTGCTACCTGGCCTTTTACAGAAAAAGTTTGCTAAATCAGGCTTTAGATCACGCAGACTGCTTTCACATATTTTGTCTCATGTAAGGTATTAAAACACCTGCATTGTCTTTTGAGGTAACTATAGAATACAATTCTATATATTATATATAGAATTCTGAAACTGCATCTGGAAATTGTGGCTGGAACATATGAGATTCTAAATAAATATTTCAGAAAGAACAAAAGTGTCTAGGTCCTGTTAATAAATTGAGAGACAATGTAGTCTGGTCTGATATGAATAATTGATTCAGACTAAAAGGATAATAACATTCTGTTAAATCTCATTTCCATGTTTTGAGAATGAATGTTAATATAGTAATGGACAATGTCTTTCCCACTCACTCCCATGTATGTTCATGCCAGGAGGGCCTTGGCTTGTTCTTCCTTCATATACAACATCACTCCTTCTTTGCATCACACAGCACTGCAGACACTTATCCTTTCACCCTCTCTTTACTCAACACAGAAGCATGGAGGTATGAAAGGATTCAGCTGTATTTTCTGTGGTTGTTCATCCCCTTTCTGTTCATTTGTGCAATAAAGTTGACTCTTCTTTGCATCTTCTTGCACCATCAATACTGGATTGATTCACAACACTAGCTGACCTCAAATATAAAGCGAGCTAGTGGTAGCCCAGTGTTAGACTTCCCATTTCCCCATAATCTATTACTTGAACACACATTTTAGTGTTTTTTTTTTCACAAGTACCCCCAGATAATTAGTTTTTCAGGATTATTGTCTTTGTCAGTATAATCCCATCTTCTGGCATTCCTGAGAATATCACTACTCCTAAAGAGTAGGCATAGTCTGCTCCATCTTCTAGCTAGGACTCCTACAACAGGCATTTGAAAGAGATACTTATTAAAATGGATAACAATAATATATATTACCTGTGGACTCATAAATGTGTGTAAGTGTTAAGAAAAACACATGACTCATTATAAGTCACAGTAGTGGATGCCTCTGGGAAGGAAAGGAGCACACATAGACCAGATTATGAGTAAAAGGGAAGGGAGCTTGAGCTTAATCTGTAATAGTCTAAGTTTTTTTTTTTTTTTTTGAAATGGAGTCTTACTCTGTCACCGAGGCTGGAGTGCAGTGACGCGATCTCGGCTCACTGCAAGCTCCACTTCCCAGGTTCAAGCAATTCTCCTGCCTCAGTCTCTCAAGTAGCTAGGATTATAGATGCCCACCACCATGCTCAGCTAATTTTTGTAGTTTCAGTAGAGACAGAGTTTCATCATGTTGACTGGTCTTGAACTCCTGACCTCAGGTGATCTGGCCTCCTCAGCCTCCCAAAGTGCTGGGTTACAGGTGTGAGCCACTGTGTCTGGCTGGTCTAAGGATTATTTTTTTAAAAAAAGAGATTTTATATATGGCTCGTGTAACTGACAGGTAGTCTTCTCTTCCAAAGAATTCTTATTAACCATAAGCAACATATAATAAAATGTTAAGCAGATACATAGGAGTTAGATGAGGTTACTTTCCCTATTCCTCCAAATTTCAAACTTTCAGCTGTCATATACCCCACTTTTCATGACAGAAAGGTGTAGATGTGTTGGAAGAGTTAGGGTGTCTTCCAGAGCTGTTGTTCATCTCTGAACTCTGTTGCATGATTGTGACAACATGCTCTTACCCACCTGATTCTGTGCTTTTGTAGGTTTTCTCTCTCCCAAATTTTATGCAGACTCCTTTATATGAAAAATTAGAAAATGTGCAGAACACCATGCCTACTCCTATGACAGAGACTGCAGAGCAGATATCTCAGGACCCCATAGCGTATCTCTTCAGCATCTGTCTGATTTAATCAACAGTTGTGGTAGATGGTTTTACATGAGTGCAGATTGACTTCATGATGACAAATCCCATCTCAAATGTGTGCTCTGCATCTATTTCCGTCTCTCCAATTAGTCTTCCCCAATTTGTCTGGTACCCTTTTTGATTAATATACAAGCTCAGCCCAGATGTGTGGAACGGATAACGTCCCTGGGATTGTTGTAGATAAATGCTCCAGCATGTAGTCCTTCTGGTGGACAGTTCTAAGAGGAATACTGAATTTTTTTTTTTTTTTTTTTTTTTTTTTTTGGTAGAATGGAATTTTGACATTGTAGTAAATAAAGTAATAAATGGGAGCATGGGAGGGGAACATCTACACAAACACTTCTGAGCAGCTTAGGCATGACTGTCTTCTGTAGGTCAAATATGTTGGTGGGAGACGCTTCTATGAAAAGGGGCTTCCTAAAGTCAATAGGGATAATAGAATTCCAGAAAGGCACATGTCAGGTGGATGCACTTAAGCACCAGAAGCAGAGTAAATGGAATTACTGTAATGAACAACTGGAATGATAATCCAGGAGCCTCATCTACAGGGATAGCTGGAAATGCCTGTTAAACAAAGGGTTGCTAGAGACAAGATAGATGGGCAGAATCAAGGTATTAACTCTCAATCAAGGTGCCATTTGACATATATATTCAACAAGATTAAGAACAAGTGAGTGGGAGACTAAGGTCAGCACCATAACAGAAAATCATAGTCTTTTATCTAATTTGTAAACAGAGTAATTTCTTAGTTCCAGGAGCAGGGTCCAATTGAGGAGGGACCTCAATGCAAGTATACTGTATATAATATTCCCTGTTTCTTCCCCAAAGGGACTAGAGTCCACTTACTAGATAATTCACCTACTAGATAAATAGTGTAGTAGGGTACATGAGTGAATAGGAGGTATTGAGCTGACACTGATACCCAGGGACCTAAATACGATCACATTTCCAATTGCAGCAACCATGGCTTAATAAAAACAAGGTTATCAGAGTCCATTTCTTTCTTGGATGAAGATTTCAGCCATACACTGGGTGATGGAAGAAGGAGGTAACAAATGCCAGTTGTGGACTAGAGAAAAGGTGCAGCGATGGAAATTAAAATTTATCATTGGGTTAAATCTTTTATAGATATTTTGGCTAAATATCATCTTGAGTTGGTGATGGAGTATATCTAAGAGTAACAAGTTTATCAGAGTATTGCAAGGAGTGACCTGTTTCAAAAGCTCTTTTTCTCATCTTCAAGTCCTCTTGGCCTTCTTTTGATTTAGTCACAACTCTACCTCTTTATTACCTCATATTTCCTTTGTATTTAGAGTCCTTCTACAAGCACATGCAGCTTTTCCTGATCCAAGGCCTTCCCTGCCATTTGAGATAAAATGGTCGAAGTAAGAATACTTTGCAGGAAGATTCAGCAGAACTGAGTTTCCCACCAGTACGAATGACAATGAGAAAACATCTTATGTTGGAGTTTTCTCTTTCCCTGACTCTATCTTAACATTCTTGCACCCTCACTCTTACTTCTTGAGATTGCCATTCAAATAAATAATCTTCATCCAAATTTTTGTTTCAGGCTCTGTTTTCACAGCAATTTAAACTAAGACAGCTTCTGTTCCAAAACATTCAGTCTGTCCTTTCATGCCTCATATACTCAGTGCAAATACACTCCTCAACTACGTTTAATCTAGGAATGAGACCATCTTCAGACCTTCAAATAATTAACTGGCTTTCTAGTTGAAATCTAGGCTTGCCTTGGTAAAATTTATTTTGTACCCTGGTTCCTGCCTGATTTTGATTCCGGGCTCCGAATGTAATTTTTAATGTAGATTTCTTATGGTGATAAGACAGTAAACTCAATTTAGATGGAAATATTCTTCCAAAATATTCTCATTCACCAAAGAGTTACAGTTAATTACTTTAAAATGACCATCATTGTTAAAACCCTCCCCAAATTTGTGAGGTTTTACTCACACTGTGAAGTTCATCCTTCCATAAGTAACAGTGTAGATAATTTTACTAGTTACCTCAGTGAAAAACCATGAACAAGTTCAAAAACCCAGATTGAAGCTTTCCAGTGCCCCAGGAGGGTTCTAATTTGATAGGTATGAGTTTAAACTAGAAATGGGAAGTGGTTTTTGTTAAAGAGAGCATAATACCTCAAACATCTGACACTGCTAAGAGCATCAATAGCACTGGTATTTTAATTTTTAATTGTGGCAAAATAGACATAAAATTTACTATCTTAACAATTTTTGAACTTACCAGTTAGTGCTGATAATTATATTCATTGTTGTGCAACCATCACCACCATCTATCTCCAGGACTCCTTTTAGGTTGTAAAACTGAAACGCTGTATCCATTAAAAGAGTGGTCCCCAGTCTTTTTGGCACCAGGAACTGGTTTCATGTAAGACAATTTTTCCATGGATAGGATGGCAGGGGATGGTTTCGGGATGATTCAAGCACATTACATTTAATGTGCACTTTGTTATTATTACATACTTACCATAATGTAGAGTCAGTGGGAGTCCTGAGCTTGTTTTCCTGTAACTAAATGGTCCCATCTGGGGATGATGGGAGACAGTGACACACGATCAGGCATTGGATTCTCGTAAGGAGCAGACAGCCTAAATCCCTCCCATGCGCAGTTTACAGTAGGGTTCCTGTTCCTGTAAGAATCTAATGTCCCTGCTGATCTGACAGGAGGTGGAACTTAGGCAGTAATGCTTGCTCACCACCTGCTGTGTAGCCTGGTTTCTAACAGGCCATTGACCAGTACAGGGGGTGGGGAAGAGAAGAGGGAGTTGAGGACTCCTGCACTATCTCCTCAGAATCATTGTTCTACTTTCTGTCTCTATGAATTTGACTACTCTTGGGTACATTATACAGGTGGGAATCATACAGTATTTATCATTTTGTGACTGATTTATTTCACCTAACATAATTTTCTCAAGGTTTATCCATGCTATAGCATGGGGCAGATTTCTTTTTGTTTTTTTTTTTTAACTTTCAGTTTAAGTTCTGGGGTACAACTGCAGGTTTGTTATATATGGTAAACTTATGTCATGGGGGTTTGTTGTACAGATTATTTCATCAACCAGGTATTAAGCCTAGTACTCATAAGTTATTTTTCCTGATCCTCTCCCTCCATGGTCTATCCTCCATGGTTTTCTGTTCCTGCATTAGTTTGCTAAGGATAATGGCCTCCAGCTCCATCCATGTCCCTGTAAAGGAAATGATCTCATTCTTTCTTATGGCTGCATGGTATTCCATGGTGTATACACACCACATTTTATTTATCCAATCTATCATTGATGGGCATTTAGGTTGATTCCATGTCTTTGCCATTGTAACTTTATTCCTTTTCAAGACTGAATAATGCATTACATATATGTACCACATTTTGTTTCTCCATTCATCCATCAGCAGTCATTTTGAATGCTTTCACCTTTCAGCGGTTGTAAAGCTGGATGTGGGTTTACAAACATTTCTTTTGAGACTACTTTTAATTTTTTTGTGTATTTTCCATAGCAGCTGCACCATTTTACGTTCTAACCAACAGTGCATAAGGGTGCCAATTTCTCCACATCTTTGCCAACACTTTTTATTTTCTATTTTGCTTTTATTTTGCTTTTTATTTTCTTTTTATGGTAACCCTACTAAAGGATGTAAAGTGGTATCATATTGTGGTTTTGATTTACATTTCCCTAATGATTAGTATTGTTTAACATCTTTTCATGTGCTTATTGGCCATTTGTATATTCTCTTTGGAGAAAAGTCTATTCAAGTCCTTTACCAATTTTTTTAAAAATTGAGTGTTTTTTGTTGTTGTTGTTAAGTTGTAGAAGTCCTTTATATATTAAGAGGATATTAATTCTTTATCAGACTATATGATTTGCAAGTATTTTATACCATTTAATGCTTGTTTGTTTGTTTGTTTTGCTTTGTTTCATTTTGTTTTTAGTGACAGTGTTTTGGTCCATCTCCCAGGCTGGAATGCAGTGACATGATCATAGCTCACTGCAACCTCAAACTCCTGGGTTCAAGTAATCCTTCCACCTCAGTCTCCCAAGTAGGTGGGACTACAGGTACCTACCACCATACCTAGCTAGTTTTAAAAATTTTTGTACAGATGAGGTCTCACTGTGTTGCTCAGGCAGGTCTTGTACTCCTGGCTTCAAGTGATTCTCCTGCTTCAGCCTCCTAAGTGCTGGAATTACAAGCATGAGCCACCACCTAGTCCATGGGTTGACTTTTTACTATCTGTTGATAATGTCCTTTGGTGTGCAAAAGTTTTTTAGTGTTTAGTTAAGGTGTGTATATACGTGTGTGTGTGTAGATATATACTGTGTATTATATTACATATATTAATTTCTTATTAGATACTTGATTTGCAAGTACTTTTTTTCCGTATGTTGCCTTTCCACTCTGTTGATTATGCCTTTCCATACATAGTTTTAACATTTTGATATATCCAATTTATTTATTTTTGATTCTGTGCTTTTGGTGTCATGTCCAAGAAATCATTGCTAAATCCAATGTTATAAAGCTTCTGGTTGTTTTCTTCTAAGGGTTTTATAGTTTTATGTATTATATTGAGGTGTTTCTTTCATTTTGACTTAATTTTTATAAATGCTGTAAGGTTTAAATTTATTTTTATACATATAAATAGCCAGTTTTTCCAGACCTATTTGTTGAAAAGACTATCCTTTCTTTACTAAATGCTCTTGACACCCTTGTCAAAATCATTTGATGATATTTGTGAGGGTTGGTTTCTGGGCTCTCTATTCTATTCAACTGGTCTCTATGTCGGTCTTTATGCCAGTACTACACTGTTTGATTACTTGTAGCTTTATATTGTACCAGTATTATATCTGTCTTTATGCCAGTACTACATTGTTTTGACTACTGTAGCTTTACGTTTTGAAACCAGAAAGTGTGAGGCCCAAAACTGTTTTTGTTTTAGGATTGGGGTATCTGGAAATTCCTTATGAATTTTAGAACGAATTTTTCTATTTTGGCAAAATACACTGTTGAGATTTTGGCATGGATTGTTCTGAACCTGTAGATGTATTGAGAACTTAATATTAAATCTTATTTGTGTGATTGGGATATCTTTTCATTTATTTGTGTTTTCCTAATTTATTTCTGCAACATTTTGAATTTTCAGTGTGCAAGTCTTTCACTTCCTTGGTTAAGTTTATTTTTAAGTATTCTTTCTGATGCTACTCTAAATTGTTTATTGTTAGTGTCTAGAAACAACTGACTTTTGTATGTTGATCTTGTGTTCTATAACTTTCCTACATTTATTAGTTCTAACAGTTTGTGAAATCTTTAGAGTTTTCTATTATGTTGTATGCAGAGTTAATTTTACTTCTTTCTTTCCAGTTAGGATTTTTTTTCTTTCCTAATTGTTCTGGTTAGAACATCTAGTACAGTGTTGAAAAGAAATGGTGAGAGTGAGTGCCCTTGACTTGTTTCTCATCTCAGATGAAAAGTTTTGTCTTTCACCGTTAACTATAATGTCAGCTATGGGATGTTCATATATGTTATTTATTAGTTTGAGGTAGTTTCCTTCTATTTATAATTTGTTCAAGATGTTTTTAATTATAAAAAGATGTTGAATTTTGTTAAATACTTTTATTCATGAATTCAGATCATCATGTGAGGTTTTCTTCTTCATTCCATTAATGTTGTATTTACATTGCTTGATTTTAAGATGTTGAACCATCCTTGCATTCCAGCAAGAAATTCCACTTGGCCATGGTGTGTAATCCTGTTAATGTGCTATTGCATTCTGTTTTCTGGTATTTTACTAAGGATTTTTGAATTAGTACTTATCAGGGATATTAGTATATAGTTTTTTTATAGTATCCTTGGCTGGCTTAATTATAAGGGTAGTGATAGTCTAATTGAATTAGTTGGAATTTTCAACTTTTTGGAAGAGTTTGAGGAATATTAGAGTTAAGTCTTTGTTAAATAAGTGATTTGTAGAATTCAACAGTGAAGACTTCTAGGCCTTGGTCTTTGTTGTTGTTGAGAAGTTTTGATTACTGATTCAATCTCCTTACTAGTTAAAAGTCTGTTCAGATTTCTTCCTTATTCAGTGTTGTTAGTTTATGAATTTCTGGAATTTATCCATTTCATCTAGGTTTCCAATTCATTGGTATATATTTGTTCACTGTACATTTATGATTCTTTTTACTTCTCTAAAATTGATAGGACTATTTCCTTTCATTTATAATTTTAGTAATTTGAGTCATCTCCCTTTTTTCTTAGCCAATCTAGCCAGACATTTATAAATTTTGTTGATATTTTTTAAGAACCAACTTCGAATTTTGTTGATTTTTTTTATTGCTTTTCTATTACCTTTAATTTTTTATCTCTGACTTAATTTTTATTTTCTTTTTCTGTATCAGTCAGGGTTCTCCAGACAAAATAAAGCCAACAGAAAGAAAGTAAAAGAGAGAAAAAGAGAGAGAGAGAGAGAGAGAGAAAAGAGAAAGAGAGAAAGAGAGAGAGAAAGAGAGAGAGAGAGAAAGAATGAAAGAGAAAGAAAAGATTTATTATGAGAGATTATGAGCTATAAGTCTCATGATCTGCCATCTGCAAACTGGAGACCCAGGACAGCCAGTTGTGTAGTTCCAGCCCAAGTTTGTTATGGCTTGAGAACAAGGGACTCAATGGTTTAAATCCCAGTCTGAGTCTGAAGGCCAAAGAACCAGGAGCACAAATGTGTAAAAGAAGGAAAAATTAAATACCTTAGCTCAAGCAAAGAAGGTGAACGCGTTCTTCTGCTTTGGTGTTCCATTTGGTCTCTCAATGGATTCCATGATGTCCCCCCAATTTGGTGAGGACTGTCTTCTTTATTCAGTCTATCAATTCAAATGCTAATTTCATCTGGACACACCCTCATAGACATATGCAGAAATAATATTTTACCAGCTATCTGGACATCCTTTAGCCCACTAAAGTTAACACATAAAATTAACCTTTACATTTTCCTTCTGCTAGCTTTGGGTTTAGTTTTTTATTGTGTTCTGCCTCTTTCAGATAGAAATTTAGATTTTTGAGACTTTCCTCCTTGTTAATGTAAACATCTGTGGCTATAAGTTTCCCTTTTAGCTCTGTTTTCACTTTATCCCATAAGTTTTGGTATATTTTGCTTTTACTTGCCTTAAGATATTTTCCAATTTTGTGAAATTTTTTTCCTTGACCCATTGTTTAAGAGTGTGTTAATTAACTTCCACATATTTGTGGATGTTCCTGTGTTCCATTTGCTTTTGATGTTTGGTTTCAATCCATTATGATTGAAAATATAATTTGCATAATTTTACCATTTTTAAATTTATTAAGACTAACTTTGTGACCTAATATATGGTCTAACTTGGGAAACAATCCATGCGCACTTGAGAAAAGTATGTGTTCTGCTATCATTGGTGAGTTGCTCTGTACATGTCTGTTGGGTCCAGTTGGTCTATAGGGTTGTTCAAGTCCTCTAACTCCTTATTACTCTTCAGTCTGGTTGTTCTGTCTATTCTTGAAGGTGTAGTATTGAAGTCTTATACTATTATTGTAGCGTTATCTATTTCTTCCTTTAACTGGATCAGTGTTTGCTTCATATATTTAGGTGCTCTGGGTGCTTGATGCATATATTTTTTGTAAGTTGATATATAGTATACATATTAGGTGCATAGTGACTTTTGATACATACAATGCATAGTGATCAAATCAAGGTAATCAGCATATCCATCATTTCAAACACTTGTATTTGCTTTGGGAACAAACAGAATCTCTTCAAACTTTGAAAATATGTAACAAATTATTATTGACCATAGCCACCCTACAGTGCTGCAAAACACTAGAACTTATTTCTTCTATCTAGCTGTAATTTTGTATCCCTTAAGCAATCCTTCCCTATTCTCCTTCCTTCCTACCTACCCTTTCTAGCCTCTAGTAACCACTATTCTACTCTCAACTTCTTTGAAGTCATTTCTTTTAGCTTTTGCATGTGAGTGAGAACGAGTGCACTTGTTCTTATTATGATGACATTTTATTGGTGCAGGGACACTTTTATTATATAGTGCCCTTGTCTTTTGTAACAGTTTTGGCTTAAAGTCTATTTTTGTCTGATATTAATATAGCCATCTCTGTTCCCTTTTGGTTACTATATTTATGGAATATCTTTCTTATTATTTCACTTTCAATCTAATGCAGTTCCTAAATCCAAAGTGAGTCTCTTGTAGACACATATACTTGAACATTTGAAAAAAATTGCTACCTATGCCAATTTTGTGGATTGGCTTATCCAAGGGAAGACATTCACTCATCAGCATGGTGTGAAAACTAATGCCTTTTCAGGTAATTTCTAAACATATGTATTTACTGAGCCTCTGTGTGTTCTTCCTCCTTCCCCCAAGTCCCTGTATACACAGCTGCTTTTAAATATCCTATTTTCCTTAAGAGTCTTAGTTCTGATTCTTTTCAGGACCTTAAGTCTTCTATTGTATTCTTCGGCCTCTACTCTGTTGCCTCCAGGACCCCATAGGTCTTGGATTCCCCAAAGCTTTAATGTGTTGTTGTGCCTATCCCTGCTTTCAAGGGAGAAACTATTCCTCTAGGAAGCCACAAAACAAGAGGTTCTACTCTTTTTCTTCCATTGTAAAGGAGGAACTCATGATAGAAACAGGAGACAGCCAAGGGTCCCTGGAGAAACCCCAACTTCAAGCCTAAAACAGCCTGAAAGCTGAAAAACTGGACTGCTGGTTGTGGATGACACCCCCACTTTCCCAACTGATTCTTTCTGAATAATGCCCACCTGCACATGGGGAGGATGGGGTGGAGCCTCGGAAGTTCGTGCCCTTTGCATGGGGGAGGAGCGTGGTCTTGCCTGTTCCTGTGTGGTGACCTGGGATTCAATCAGTGAGGCAGGAAACCTGCTATCAGGACTCTCTCTGGCTTTGTTGAGAGTTGCTCTTTCCTTTTTTCTTTTCACCCAGTACACTCTGCCCTACTCACCCTACAATGCGTCCGTGTGCCTAAATTTTCCTGGTCGTGTGACAAGAACCTGATTTCTTCTATAACACTAGGAATTGAGTGGCTTCCGTCCTGAACATGCCAGGGAGGGGCTGGGGGCACAAGTGAGCAGAAATGACCCCAAATTTCCTACCATGTTGAGTGTGGCTTTCTCTTGATGGACATTATCTTGGTTGCTGCAAATTGTTAACTGTTTCTAAACTTTCCATAAAGCTATTGTGGTTAATATGTTGTTTACTTTGTGTTTCCATGAAGGAACAAGGACCTGGAGCTTCCTAGTCCACCATCTTTCTGATATTATTCCACTACTCTAGTATATTTTTGTTGACATTTTTCTATATATGTTTTTCCTCTCATTACCTCTAAATGATGCCACAATGTTCAAGAGTAAGCACTGGCCTTTTTAGTTGGGTTAATGTGTGATGACACAGCAATAAAAATCAAATCACTTATAACCTATGACTAGCACATTTAGGAATTATAATTTATCAATTCGAATGACAGTATTTTGGTACGCTTATTTAGCTTAGGGATTCTGCTATACACATTATTTTATAGATCTTTATGCCTCATGTGAATAAAAGGTGTCCTACACATAACTAATGCCCCAAAATTGATGACCATCATGATGGCATTTGTGTAGTCTGTTTCCCCATGGGCTCAAATCATAACCAATTACTTACAGAGTTGACTTCTAAGAATCACGTTGACTTTATAGTTTTCAACATTTAATGGGAAAAAAACTACAAATCTTCTATAGATATCTTATGATTTCCTGGATACTTTAGGTCCTTAGAAGAATATAACAATTTTGGCTTCCAAAACATCAATCTTAGAACAGTGGGTATAGGAAACAGATTTATATAGTTTCCTCCCATCAGGAGGATCCATCCTGCTGCAGCCAAATGATGCTTCTTTAGAAAATACCCGCAAGTATTTGCTTAGGAATTCTATGTTCCTCAAATATACCATTCTAGCCCATCTTAAAATATCACTTTTTAATTATTCCTATTTTCTTATTCTTTTTTTTTTTTTTTGAGACGGAGTCTCGCTCTGTCGCCCAGGCTGGAGTGCAGTGGCCGGATCTCAGCTCACTGCAAGCTCCGCCTCCCGGGTTCACGCCATTCTCCTGCCTCAGCCTCCCGAGTAGCTGGGACTACAGGCGCCTGCCACCTCGCCCGGCTAGTATTTTTGTATTTTTTAGTAGAGACGGGGTTTCACCGTGTTAGCCAGGATGGTCTCGATCTCCTGACCTCGTGATCCGCCCGTCTCGGCCTCCCAAAGTGCTGGGATTACAGGCTTGAGCCACCGCGCCCGGCCTATTTTCTTATTCTTTAATCTCCCTGAAGATGGTATATACTATAATAATTCTTTCCCCATATATAGTTATTCAAGAAGTCACTGAATATCCTTCTGACGTTTCTATCATATATGCCTCTTCTAACTCTCAGCCCCTTTCAGCTCTCATCTCCCCACACATCATTAATTTCAGTGTTATCATCCCACTTAAAAACTCCACCTTTCCTATTGGGTAATGGTCACCCTCCTTTATGACCTCCCTAGTTTAGTTTCAAACTACATCTCCACATTTATACCCCTTAATCTCCTTGATAAATCTTGTGTTCCCTCTGACTACACTTGTCTTCACATATTAAACTAAGCTGTTCTTCTTTAGATGTCCAACTATCGCCCCTCTTGCCAAATTTGCTGATTTATAATTTTCATTCATTCAGAATGTATTTATTTTCTCATTTCCAAGTCCTGCCTCTTCCATTATTCTTACCCAACTACTTTAGTCTTCAATGGGTTTGACTTTACTAGCACCACACAGTAATTTCTCTACCATATTCATTTGGTACTTTGAGTATGATTTCTTGGCACATTTTTTTTTGTCTATGTAATATGTTCTCAATTAGACTGCATTTTTCTTGAGGACAAGAAATTTACCAACTTCTTTATTGCTTTAATGATTTCAACTAAGTGTCTATATTTAATTATCTTTCTGAAGTTACTGTTTTCCTTGATCACAAAAGCAATGATGGATAGTGACGATGCTTATTCAGTAAGCACTGAAATCAACACACACACACACACTGTTCATAAGCATGCATTGAAATATTTAATGTTTTATAGGTCAAAGTCAAGGGCATTCTCTACATATTCCTCTGATACCTACTGGCTATTTTTCAGGATTTGCCAAGAAACTTAAAACTCAAAAGCTTCTTGGCTGGTCTGCAAAATATTTGACCCAATAAATAATAATGTATGAATCCAGAAAGTTAATTATGCTAATTACTTTTCCTGTGGGGACTTCTGAATGGCATTGGGTTGACTCTTTCTATAGGATCATCATCACTAGGTTGATGTACTTTTCTTTCCTGTCTTGAACCTCTTAATATTTCTATTTCCCTAGATCCTGTGGAGAAGGGGGGCTAAAGAGATCTTTCCATTTCTAAAGCATCTGTTAGGGAGGAGAGAAACAGAGTGAGTGGCTCTTGTCAGGAAAAACTTCTCAAAAGGGTATTTTTATTGCTGTTTTGGAGAAATTCAGATTCCTTAGATCAAAAATAAGCTGCCAAGAACACGCTGTCTTTGTTCTTCAGGTCAGTGGGCAAAAATGGCATTCTCGTTTCTTATTATGTCATGGTTATGTGCTAAGAGGAAAAGTCACCCATATGTTTAACTAGTGGTGCGGTGCGCTCAACCTAGAACCTGGCTCAGTTAAGGCCTTCCTTAAATATCTGTGAGTGTCAGTGGCACCCTCTGAAGGTTTATGCAAATTAATGAAGCAGGCTAGCTATCTGTGATCTAATGATTAGTGTTGAAAATCAGTGTACAGCTTCTGTGGTGGCTCCTCTATTGAAATGTTCTCAGCCTTGGTGGTGCTTTTTTCAGGAGTAGTAAGCAGTGGTTTGAGCAGAATCATTTCTTAATAAAATTTTAGATTAAGCTTTTTCTCCTTCCACACCTCCCTTATATATAGCTCCTTCCCTTTGGGATCTTGCATGTAAGCTTAGGTGTTCATGACTCCCAATGTGTTATCACTTTGCTAAGAAAAGAAAAATGGGTATTTACCAGAAGTCTTTTGGAGACATAGTAATGTGAAAACTTGTAGGAATCATTCCAATGAGAGGAGTTTGGCGAATTCAGGTGACTATTTGGGGGCTTTTTCCCATTTCTCAGTTCATAGCTGAAATATTATCGCCACTTTTTAATAATGGGACAGACGTCCTGTTTTTCCAGCTTAAAGGGGAAAAGTCTAACATGAATAAAATATTTTGAAATTAATTGGCTTTTCTATTAAAAAGACTGTCATTTTCAATGCAATATGAAAGTGAATGAAGACAAATGGAAAAACCACAAAATAAATATGTGAACTCTAAAAATGACAGAATTATTTGGATATCATCTATTTTATACCTAATCTAAAAACAAACCAAAACATAATGCATTTTTAATGAATTTTCAGGAAGATACTCTAATCTTTATTAAGTACATACTTAAAAAAAGAAAACATACTTGAGATGTCAAGATTAAATGTGTTTATTTCGAGTTAGTGAATACAATGGTATATTAGATACCAGCACTCCAAGCTACACCTATGTATTTGCCTCTAACTTTCACACGTTGTCAGTTTCCTTTCCCTCTAATATTCCACCACTGGGCCTTCTATTTCTAGCAAAATCATAGTTCAAATTAAAAAAAAAAAAAAAAACAAAGAAAGCAAGATTGGTCACCGTATTGTGCTTCCAGTGCCCCCAGAAGGATTTTAATTGTCTCAAATAGATGTTTATTGTTTTCAGTAAAGGGGGGGAAAAAAAAAAACCATGATCACTAGTAATGGCACAACTAGAAGAGAAAACAGAATGCAGATTAAAAGAAGCATTTTAGGCTGGACTAGTTAATTTCCCCTCAGTTAAAAATCGACATAATATCACGGATATAGACTTCAAGGTTAAATTGTTCAATTCGTGGGCCACACACTTAAGCGTATTGGCTAGTACATTTTTGCACTGAAACAGAAGCAATACAAGTTTTATGTTCTACCATTACACTTCCAAATTTTTCACTTATGAATATACCTGCCAACCTAATGATTCTTGCATGCATTAGAGTTTGCTTTTGTAGAGTTAAGTTTATTTTCCCCATCCCTCCCACTCCCATAAATGTTGCGCCAATGCGAACTCTGTGCCCAATTTTATGAGAATGTTGCAAAGGACAGCTCTGTGCCACCTCAGTACAGGAATGTCCTGTCTCCTTCCCAGGCTATAGATGGATCAGTAGTATTGATCTCATCTCATCATACATGCAAACAGACACTGTTACCTTAATTTCCCCATGCCAGAGGCATACGAGCCAGCAGGTATGCATACAAAAATGGAATTAAAAAGAAAAAGAAAGAAAAGAAAAAAAGCTTTCTTGTTAAAACCTATCGTTCTAGAAGGAATCCATTGCTTTGAATTCACTTAAAGCCTGTACAGGCGAAATGTGTTTCTTCTGAGAACCTCGTCGAACTCGTGTCTGGAATTCTTCAGGCTTTTCTCTCTTCACAAGGGGCTTCTTCTCTGGAGCCTTCATCTTCCAAGACACAACAGGTGAGTTGACAGCTGCTGTCCCATAGACCTTCTGGTATTTGGTTGAGGCCACATAGGATGCTTTCACCGTGAGGACAACAGCATTCATCAGGTTTTTAGCTGCCTGGATAAGCGATGTGGCACTGTCCAGCTACAGTGGGAAAAGAATGAGATACATGTGGGTCAACGGAAGCCCCAAATTCACAAGATGGTGATATACTTTCACAGTTAAAGTTTTCCTTGTGCAAATAAATAGTATTGCTGAAAAGGAGCAAATTATCACAAGTTAAGATTTCTAAAATCTCAATACAGCTAATGGCAAAGCCCTCATCTTAACAGTTAGGAATTCCAAGGTAACAGAAGTTTTCCAAAGTGGAACATCTCATATTATTACATTAGGGTAATTAGCAATGGTGACAATTACTCAAATGTTGGACAAGCTTTTGGCAGACACTAAAGAAAAAAAGTTATAAGGGGTTACATCTCAATTTTATGGCCCGACCAATGGAAGTATCTATCTATCTATAGGCTATTTCTACATCTTGAGCTCAGGGTTGGTGAGGATACAGTCATTTAAGCAGAAGAACAGTCCATGGGTGCTCTTGCTTCTATGAGGTGTTAATTGAGCTTAGAGTATCAATTTAACTATTTATTAACAGGTCCTGAATATACCTTCTATATAAATACTGATATTATGTCAGGATCTCATAGCATTCAGTGAGACCCTCCCATCCATTCATTAATGAAATATTGAGTACTTACTATGTGCCAAATACTATGATAAGAAATTTGTATTTTCCCACTTAGCTCTCGTTAACAACTCTATGATATAGGCCTGTCATGCCCTTTTAGAATGAGAGAGCTGATACATGCAGAAGTCCAGTAACTAGCACAGGTTTTAGTCTTTAAAACCTGCACGACTACTCATCTATACTGCCACTCTGTTGGATAGGATGGCTTTTAAAAATGCCATGACAAGTCACAATTTTTTGTGACCTGAAAGTCATGACCATCACAAGACTTTCAGGCCAGGAATATTTTGGGTTACCTTTTTTCTGTCTTTAACTAGTTAGTGTGATGAGTACTGTATACTAGATCATTCAATATCTGCTTCAACCTTCTTTTTGTTCACCGCCTGGGCATAGATGGTGGGGTTACATCTCAATTTTATAGCCCAACCAGTGGAAGTACCTATTTATCTACACACTATTTCTATATCCTGAGCTCAGGATTGGTGAGGCTCAACAATGCATCTCCTAGACTCTCCTTCAGCCAGGATTCTACATGTGACCTAGTGAAAGAGAAGAATTAACAGCTGAACTGCAAATATTATTCCAGCCTCAGGGATGTTTGAGCATAGTCTGATCTTTCATCAAACTTCTCATAACATCAACTAACAAAATATATCAATTACAGTTAACTGAAGGAAGCAAAGATGTTCCTAAGTATGCTGTTCCTAGTTGTAGAGATTATTTGTTGTATAGCCTGTAATTCATGAACTGTAGCTGCATTAAGCCTTCTGGGGGCTAGGTGACTAAGAAAGTGTTTAAACAGAGACTGTAGATCTTATGGTTCTCCCAGCTGACATAATTCACTTTAGCTTTGTGTGTCATTCCTTATTAACAAAAATATGTCCCATGCAGTATTGAGGTTATCAGAAGTTGCATCTAACACCACTGTGATACTGTTCCTTTGGCTGCTTTTTGTTCCATATCCCTTATTTAAGCTAAATTAATGTTGTTCTGTGTTTTAAAAAATGTCAGTCAAATGAGCTCAATTTTTCCATCACCAGAAAAGCTTGTAGTCTGACCAATGGGGAAAACAATGGAAGATGTTTTATATAATTGCATTGTGAATTAACTCAACCAAATGGATGGAGTGACCCACTTACTTGATCACTTCTATTATGCCATACAAAATGTACATATACCAAAATCACTGCTTAACCCCAAACTGTTTAGTTTATACAGCCTAAATTTCTAAAGATAATTAAGGAAAAGCAAACTCTAGGTTATTCATGTTAACAGGAGAGAAGCCACACATGAATTAGTGGGGTGGTTCTCAAAGCCTGGTCCCTGAGGTGCAAGAGCATCAGCATCACCCGGGAATCTGTTAGAAATCACATTTATCAGGCCCAATCCAAAACGTACTGAATCAAAACCTTGCAATCTTTGCTTTAACTAGCTAGCCATTCAGGGGGTTCTGATACTTGCCAAAGTTTGAGAACTACTGGATTAATGAAACCTAAAGACTGTCTTGATGGTTTACTTTATCCAATGATTTCAGGACTTCTGTCATACACAAGTTTGCTAATATCATAGCCAGTTATCTCACTGAATTTTACTTTTTCGTCTTTCCCATCTTACCCCCAGGTAGAAGTATAAATAATGAAAGACAGAGATGAGACAACAAAATGTTGGAAACAATCAGCAGCAGATAAGTCATGGTTTCTTTAGAAGCTAAATACCTAACACCTTTGGCCAATGCACAGTTCTTTGCAAGTCTGTCAGGTTTCAAAAATGAGTAAAGTTAATTCATAAAATTAGTTAATTCTATCGTGTGCTATGAGTAAATAAAAGGTAAAATATGACAGGGACGTTTGGTTGATTTGCTTTGGGCAACAGAATTAGTAGAAGTAGAACAAGCTGATATATTGCTATTAAATGGTCCCCAAAGAGTGTCTCTTGGGAGAACTGAGTTGCTCTGAAGAGAAGGGATTACAAGTAAATTTGGAGATTTTTACCACAGATTCCATTTTCAGATAGATGGTGTTTAATTCTGCAGCAAAAATACCAGAGCCTGCCTCTTCTTCAGAACCCCTTTGCTTTTCAAGCCTGATGCAGGAATCCTGTAAATAAACCTAATACATTGAGAGTGAGAAAGCTTTGAAACATTAAGTCAAGAATTTTGTTTGAGCCGCCTGCTAAGGCAGATCTTGAATTTGTAGCAAGGTAAAGTGAGGAGGTGAGAGATCCAGCCAACTAAACTGGAACAAATATTTCCACAAACAAAAAGTTGAATTTCCAAAGGTTACATCTTGCCCTTTTCTGTAGACCCACTTTCAGATTTAGATCATTATCGGCACAATCACAATTCTTTCCAATTTAAAATGCCTTTCCAAAATGGTACCAAACCTCTGCTTTCTAATTGGCAAGTGTTGGCTAAAAGTTCACTTCCTAAAGAAAAGATACTAGAATAAGGCTGCATGGCAAGATTTTTTAAATAAAAAGTTTAGGAACACCTATTTAACATCATTGCATTCTATTTTGTGACTTACAGTGAATATGTTTAAGTGAAGTTTTCAAAATAATCAAAATTCAGTGAGCACTTACTAGTCGCTTGACATTGACTGAGTCCTTTTAATTGTGTGATTTAATTTTCAAAAATTCTTGAAGTAGGAATGATTATTACTCCCCATTTAAAAAGTGAGGAAGTTGAAGCTTAGGGAAGTAACATAAGTTGTCCCTTCAGTCATTGGCAAAGTAGGGATTAGGACCAGTACAATCTCTCTCCAAAGCTCACTCATTTGAACCCCACCATGGAGCAATATTCCCCCGAAACATCACTTAATCTCTCAGGTCTTGTTTTTTAGTTATTACCTATCCAAAATGAAGTTGTTTCTACGAATGAACAGGCTGGAAGCCTGTCCTCTAAACTGGGCAACATCCTTTTAACATCTTGGCTATGTTGGACAAGTGCCTCATCTCTCCCAATCTGTGATTCTTTGTCTCATCCTCATAGCCCAAATCCTCACTGAGTAGCCTCTGGCCTCAGGTATGTTGCTGCCTAGAGCTCAGCCCTTCCTTGTTCTTCCTGGCCTTGAGTTACCCTTATGGAAATAGAGACTGGAATCTGATCTCTGCTAATTTGTCCCATTACTCTGAAGCACATTTATACTAGGCAGGGCTCAGCTACTCTTATTAGTCATCGAATCCTTTACCTGGTCCAGTGTTGCTAGTTTTAAAATGGCATCAAAATTCAACCACTTCTCAGCCCTTCCTCAAGCTGACCTGAATAAGACATATCTACCTTTTCCTAGTTAAGGACCTTTTGTATTCTTATAGAATATCCCATTAAGTTCCTGTATCTAACCTAAGAGAAACTGCTTATTTTCAGCTAGTTTAAATAAAAACAAGAGCATACATTTAACAAATTAGACCATGTGCTGTTTTCTGAACTAGTTTCCTGAGTTTCATTTAATCTCACAACCAGCCCTAAGACAGGTAATAGTATTTTGACCAATTGAGACTTAGAAGCATACAGTTTGCCCATTATCACACTGCTAACATGTGGTGAAACCAAGATATAAACCTAGGCCATCTAACCACAGAGCCCATGCTCTCACCGTTCCTCCATGCTATTTCCCAGAGCCATCCAGAGCAGATGAATCCTCAGCCCTCAAAATCTACCAAGATCTGCTACACTCATTCTCCCTATTCAATCCCATAGGTGTCTGCTGTTCCTAACCACAGGAATTAGACTTCTCCTAATTGTTATGATTCTTTTAAAATATCAAAATATTATGTTTAAAAGAAAACAGATGTTTCCTCACATCTTGTGCTATTATAGTCCATGAAAAGCAAATAGGGGCAGGAGAGCTGTTTTATAGGCCTATCTATAGGACATTGTCTTTTTTTCCCCTGCCTCTATTCCTACTCTTCTTAATACCACTCAACTTCTAATAGAGTTCTGTTCTCTATACTCCCCTCATTTTGTATTTTGAATGGGCAGAAAGACTGGAGCAAAGACTTATCTGAATTGTGATTCTTCCATTTATTGATATTTGTGCAGCCTAATTCCTTATATCATCAAAGGTGAAAAACGTAAGTATTTGAAATGACTCTTGTACAGCTTATGTTATCAACTGAATATTTGTGAAAGCCTGTGTCCTTAGCTGCATGCTACTTCATTCACACAGGACTTACGTTGCAACAGGCGTTCAGTTTCAACAGAAACAGAATTCGACTGCAGAAGTCAACTACATTCTTTCAAAGGAAAGTGCTACTACACCTCTTGAAATGCTGAATTATCACTGACTTTTTATCCTCCAGTGTATCCCTACATTTTTCCATCTACACATTCATCCAAGTATTTCTTCAGATGCCTATTGAATACTTTTTGCCAACTACTGTGCTTAAGTGTTGGGTATGGAAACATAAATAGAAAAAAGCACTGAAATACAAGAGCTCACAGTACAATGAGAAAAACAGACACAAACTAAAGGTTTTAACACGGTATATAGTGTTTCAGTAGGATGCGAGATGCTAAATGAACAAAAGGAATAGGGATTTACCTTGAGTCAGGTAGGGATAGGAGACGGGAAAACAAGCTTCGTTGTGAGCATATCTAAACACTCTTTAATAAGAGGGTGTTGGTGACTGAATGGTTAACAGTGATAAGGAAGGACAATTCTGAAATACCTAACTAGTCCAACTTGGTATACATCAATGCTCTTAACTGAGATTGTGGAAATAAGAAGGATGTTGAAAGTGCTACAATGCTGAGTATAACTCTGGACATACTGAGTTTGAGTGTGTGTGTTACACTTAGGTGGTTTACCAGAGGGCCAATTGTATTTATGGGAGTAAATATTAAAAAAATCACATTTTGCTTATATTGATCTTCCCAACTGTTTCATATATGGTGGTGGTCTGCATACTGTAGGTGTATAAAATATGTTTGATTTCATCCTTTCATATTCCTTATTGTTTTTACAAAGATTAAATAATACAATCTAAATCAAATATTAAATCCACACACCAGGTCAAAAGGTTCAATAAATTTACAGAAAGATTTCTCAGCCTAAGACCTTTAAAATCAACATTACTATCCTTTTAATAATCTAAGATATAACATCATCAACAAGTATTTTACTTGCATAGAAAATAACCTTCCTTGGTTATGTAGGGAATAGTTAAGTAATTAGCAGTCTTTTACCCTTCAGAATGGTGAACTTCCTGGGGTCAAATGGAAATAAAATAAATGCTATTTAGTAAAAGCTTGCTTTAAAAACAAATAATAGTATTGTCAAAAGTGAAAAATACTATAAAACAGGTAGGGGACACATTGCAGATGATATCACATAGTAAATGTCTTAGAATGTTAATTTGTAGAGGCTGGGCATACGATTAAAGAAGAGAATTGGGATTTGAATGTGTGTTCTGAATTCATACATTTACAATATGCATGGAGAGAGATCAATTTTCAGATTGTATGTCCTTTTTCAAAAAAGCTGATCATCTAGTAACAAAAATTAATGAAACAAATGGCAGTTCATGAAAATCCAAAGTACAAAGCAATCTGTCATTGGATTAAAAATAATGCAAATGTCATGGGACTGCTGGCTAAGCTAAATAGAATAAAATAAGCCAAATCCATTTGGAAGGTGATTTTGAAATAAAAGAATTGAGGTGTTTGCTTTGATTCCTTCAAATGGCTTAGAAATGTCTGGAAGAAGGAACCAGTTCCATCTGGGCCTTGCTATTTTATTTTCATTATTGTAAGTCAGAGCCAATAACACTAATGATTTTGATAATGCTAAAATATGTGTAAAGTCAACTTTAGTCTTTTGCAACATTTTAAAATGGGAATAACATAGCTTTAACATATAAGAACAAGAACAATTTTGATGGGGTTATTCTAAACATGTTCAGACCTAGAGTAGGTTTTCAGGGGAGGAAGCTGTGATGGGAGAATTGGCAATAAATTCAAAGCAAACACCTCAAGAAAACTGGAATCTTTCCACTGGAGCTGGTCATTTATTTATATTTAAACTGTTATCTCCCTCAAAGGAGTCACAAATTGCTTGCAAGGAAAAAACATTTTTGCTACAAGTCAGCTTTGCTGTTAATGAATTGGAGGTTAGAAACCCAGAGCATTGGAGCCTATTATCCTCCAAGAAGAACATTTCATGTTTTAAAAATCCACGAGGCTTTGAAGACATATTTGATGTCCTTAGAAACTGTGACACATTTGAAATACCTTGAAATATCTGTGTACATTTTCCAGAGTCTATATCCATAACACTTTTTTAAAAACTCTAGAAAGTCCAGGGTAATAAATAACTCAGGTAAACAAAGACATGGTGAAAAGGTGCAGCCTAATCGCATCTTTCCCCACTTAAGCTACTTCAGAATGTTTATACGCTCACAAAAAGACAATTTCCTTGATAGCAAGCTCTCAATTCTCTGTTGGAGTCCACTTACTCTTTCTCATCAAACAAACTGTCATCCATAGTGTCCATGGCAGGCATTATTAATCAATCAGGCACCTTGCTCCCTCAGAATCCGCTAAGTAGTGTGGGAAAGGAAACTTATTTACCTCTCAAGAGGGCACATTTTAACAGAGTTGTCCAAAAAAACTTGATTCTGTTTATGACACAGATACATCATCCATTGTAGCGCTACTTGTATATTTGAATTAACTTGTTTGATTTCTAGTGTTTTCTTTACTAGCTATCAAATATTGTTTGATACTGACAATTTTGAGATGTTGTCTTGCTGTCACCCAGGCTAGAGTGCAGTGGCGCAATCTCGGCTCACTGAAACCTCTGCCTACCTCCGGCCTCAGCCTCCTGAGTAGCTGGGATTACAGATGTGTGCCGCCATGCCTGGCTAATTTGTGTGTTTTTAGTAGAGACTGGGTTTCACCATGTTGGTTAGGCTGGTCTTGAACTCCTGACCTCATGATCCGCTCACCTCAACCTCCCAAAGTGCTGGGATTATCGGCGTGAGCCACTGTGCCTGGCCAATAAATATTTTATCTAAAGGATGTTGCGTTTACACTTTTGTTTCCACAGCTGATTTTTAGGGACATATTGTGCACTTTTTTGTACTAATACCATATTATGATTTGCTAATTAAGGAGAAGATGTAAGTATTAACAGAAATGTAAAACATTTAGGGGATGCTTTTAAATCAGGTGATAAAAATTGGCTGCATATTTTAACAAGGAAGGATGGTGTTAGAGGTAAAAGTGAGCATCACAGATATGTTGTACTTATTGTTATTAAAAAACAAAACTTCAAGGCTGGGCATGGTGGTTCACGCCTATAATCCCAGCATTTTAGGAGGCTGAGGTGGGCGGATCACTTGAGGCCAGGAGCTCGAGACCAGTTTGGTCAACATGGTGAAACCCCATCTCCACTAAAAATACAAAAATTAGCCAGGCGTGTTGGCAGGTGCCTGTAATCCCAGCTACTGGGGAGGCTGAGGCAGGAGAATCACTTGAACCCAGGAGGAGGAGGTTGCAGTGAGCTGAGATGGAGCCACTGCACTCCACCCTGGGTGACAGAAAGAGACTATGTCTCAAATAAAACCACATTAAAAGAGTTAATATTACAACACATACTGATCCCTGATAAGTGAAATTCTATGTGATAACTCCTGAAGAGTTTCTAATTCCAAGTGTATTCCCATTTGACAACAGGATTTGTAAAGCAAATATTTTCCAGCTCTAAGTAATGGATCAATTACACAGAAAAGAGGACGAGAGGTCTGTTACCTTTCCTTCAGGGCTTCCTTTAAGTAATGCCAGAGAATCAGCCAGTGCTGAAGGCCAGTTGTTAGGAAATCTTCATGGAATGGCTCAAGATTAAATTGGCAAAGACCTTAGCAGAAAGGCACACTGCAGGCTCAGTCAGGCTAAGAAAAATTTCTCAGCCTTGCTGAGAAATTTACCAATTGGCTCTTTGGTAACTTTCTCAACTGGACATATTTGTGTCTTCATTTTTAATTCATTTAGGTAGGTAGTAGTGTTTCATAGTTGGCCAGTCCACCGATTAACTGTCTTCATTTGCATTTTTTCAATTATAGGTAAGTAAACCTTGGGGACTCCCATGAAAGCTTAATTATAGTCAACAAATTTCCTAAATATGGCTTAGAGCCATTTTTTTTTTCTCACCAATAAAGGCAGAACAGTTTTTGCTCAACCCAAAACAAGGCATTCTTTCTAACATGGAAATCTTGAAGATAAGTGGGAGTGCTGACAGGTTGGCCCTTGGAAAGTTAGGAACAGAGACACCTGTTCCTCTAACCAGTCTCCACCTTCTTTTCCTATACTTCTTCTTTCCTTGCTTCCTTTTTTTTTTTTTTTAAATTTATTTATTATTATTATACTTTAAGTTGTAGGGTACATGTGCATAACGTGCAGGTTTGTTACATATGTATACTTGTGCCATGTTGGTGTGCTGCACCCATCAACTCGTCATTTACATCAGGTATAACTCCCAATGCAATCCCTCACCCCTCCCCCTCCCCCCTCCCCATGATAGGCCCCGGTGTGTGATGTTCCCCTTCCTGAGTCCAAGTGATCTCATTGTTCAGTTCCCACCTACGAGTGAGAACATGCGGTGTTTGGTTTTCTGTTCTTGTGATAGTTTGCTAAGAATGATGGTTTCCAGCTGCATCCATGTCCCTACAAAGGACACAAACTCATCCTTTTTGATGGCTGCATAGTATTCCATGGTGTATATGTGCCACATTTTCTTAATCCAATCTGTCACTGATGGACATTTGGGTTGATTCCAAGTCTTTGCTATTGTGAATAGTGCTGCAATAAACATACGTGTGCATGTGTCTTTAGAGCAGCATAATTTATAATCCTTTGGGTATATACCCAGTAATGGGATGGCTGGGTCATATGGTACATCTAGTTCTAGATCCTTGAGGAATCGCCATACTGTTTTCCATAATGGTTGAACTAGTTTACAATCCCACCAACAGTGTAAAAGTGTTCCTATTTCTCCACATCCTCTCCAGCACCTGTTGTTTCCTGACTTTTTAATGATCGCCATTCTAACTGGTGTGAGATGGTATCTCATTGTGGTTTTGATTTGCATTTCTCTGATGGCCAGTGATGATGAGCATTTTTTCATGTGTCTGTTGGCTGTATGAATGTCTTCTTTTGAGAAATGTCTGTTCATATCCTTTGCCCACTTTTTGATGGGGTTGTTTTTTTCTTGTAAATTTGTTTGAGTTCTTTGTAGGTTCTGGATATTAGCCCTTTGTCAGATGAGTAGATTGCAAAAATTTTCTCCCATTCTGTAGGTTGCCTGTTCACTCTGATGGTAGTTTCTTTTGCTGTGCAGAAGCTCTTTAGTTTAATTAGATCCCAGTTGTCAATTTTGGCTTTTGCTGCCGTTGCTTTTGGTGTTTTAGACATGAAGTCTTTGCCCATGCCTATGTCCTGAATGGTACTACCTAGGTTTTCCTCTAGGATTTTTAGGGTATTAGGTCTAACATTTAAGTCTCTAATCCATCTTGAATGAATTTTCGTATAAGGAGTAAGGAAAGGATCCAGTTTCAGCTTTCTACTTATGGCTAGCCAATTTTCCCAGCACCATTTATTAAATAGGGAATCCTTTCCCCATTTCTTGTTTCTCTCAGGTTTGTCAAAGATCAGATGGCTGTAGATGTGTGGTATTATTTCTGAGGACTCTGTTCTGTTCCATTGGTCTATATCTCTGTTTTGGTACCAGTACCATGCTGTTTTGGTTACTGTAGCCTTGTAGTATAGTTTGAAGTCAGGTAGCGTGATGCCTCCAGCTTTGTTCTTTTGACTTAGGATTGTCTTGGAGATGCGGGCTCTTTTTTGGTTCCATATGAACTTTAAAGCAGTTTTTTCCAATTCTGTGAAGAAACTCATTGGTAGCTTGATGGGGATGGCATTGAATCTATAAATTACCTTGGGCAGTATGGCCATTTTCTTCCTATCCATGAGCATGGAATGTTCTTCCATTTGTTTGTGTCCTCTTTTATTTCACTGAGCAGTGGTTTGTAGTTCTCCTTGAAGAGGTCCTTTACATCCCTTGTAAGTTGGATTCCTAGGTATTTTATTCTCTTTGAAGCAATTGTGAATGGAAGTTCATTCCTGATTTGGCTCTCTGTTTGTCTGTTACTGGTGTATAAGAATGCTTGTGATTTTTGCACATTAATTTTGTATCCTGAGACTTTGCTGAAGTTGCTTATCAGCTTAAGGAGATTTTGGGCTGAGACAATGGGGTTTTCTAAATATACAATCATGTCATCTGCAAAGAGGGACAATTTGACTTCTTCTTCTTCCTAACTGAATACCCTTGATTTCTTTCTCTTGCCTGATTGCCCTAGCCAGAACTTCCAACACTATGTTGAATAGGAGTGGTGAGAGAGGGCATCCCTGTCTTGTGCCAGTTTTCAAAGGGAATGCTTCCAGTTTTTGCCCATTCAGTATGATATTGGCTGTGGGTTTGTCATAAATAGCTCTTATTATTTTGAGGTACGTTCCATCAATACCGAATTTATTGAGCGTTTTTAGCATGAAGGGCTGTTGAATTTTGTCAAAAGCCTTTTCTGCATCTATTGAGATAATCATGTGGTTCTTGTCTTTGGTTCTGTTTATATGCTGGATTATGTTTATTGATTTGTGAATGTTGAACCAGCCTTGCATCCCAGGGATGAAGCCCACTTGATCATGGTGGATAAGCTTTTTGATGTGTTGCTGAATCTGGTTTGCCAGTATTTTATTGAGGATTTTTGCATCGATGTTCATCAGGGATATTGGTCTAAAATTCTCTTTTTTTGTTGTGTCTCTGCCAGGCTTTGGTATCAGGATGATGTTGGCCTCATAAAATGAGTTAGGGAGGATTCCCTCTTTTTCTATTGATTGGAATAGTTTCAGAAGGAATGGTACCAACTCCTCCTTGTACCTCTGGTAGAATTCAGCTGTGAATCCATCTGGTCCTGGACTTTTTTTGGTTGGTAGGCTATTAATTATTGCCTCAATTTCAGAGCCTGCTATTGGTCTCTTCAGGGATTCAACTTCTTCCTGGTTTAGTCTTGGAAGAGTGTAAGTGTCCAGGAAATTATCCATTTCTTCTAGATTTTCCAGTTTATTTGCGTAGAGGTGTTTATAGTATTCTGATGGTAGTTTGTATTTCTGTGGGGTCGGTGGTGATATCCCCTTTATCATTTTTAATTGCGTCGATTTGATTCTTCTCTCTTTTCTTCTTTATTAGTCTTGCTAGCGGTCTGTCAATTTTGTTGATCTTTTCAAAAAACCAACTCCTGGATTCATTGATTTTTTGGAGAGTTTTTTGTGTCCCTATCTCCTTCAGTTCTGCTCTGATCTTAGTTATTTCTTGCCTTCTGCTAGCTTTCGAATGTGTTTGCTCTTGCTTCTCTAGTTCTTTTAATTGTGATGTTAGAGTGTCAATTTTAGATCTTTCCTGCTTTCTCTTGTGGGCATTTAGTGCTATAAATTTCCCTCTACACACTGCTTTAAATGTGTCCCAGAGAGTCTGGTATGTTGTATCTTTGTTCTCATTGGTTTCAAAGAACATCTTTATTTCTGCCTTCATTTCGTTATGTACCCAGTAGTCATTCAGGAGCAGGTTATTCAGTTTCCATGTAGTTGAGCGGTTTTGATTGAGTTTCTTAGTCCTGAGTTCTAGTTTGATTGCACTGTGGTCTGAGAGACAGTTTGTTATAATTTCTGTTCTTGTACATTTGCTGAGGAGTGCTTTACTTCCAATTACGTGGTCGATTTTGGAGTAAGTACGATGTGGTGCTGAGAAGAATGTATATTCTGTTGATTTGGGGTGGAGAGTTCTATAGATGTCTATTAGGTCTGCTTGCTGCAGAGATGAGTTCAATTCCTGGATATCCTTGTTAACTTTCTGTCTCGTGGATCTGTCTAATGTTGACAGTGGAGTGTTGAAGTCTCCCATTATTATTGTATGGGAGTCTAAGTCTCTTTGTAAGTCTCTAAGGACTTGCTTTATGAATCTGGGTGCTCCTGTATTGGGTACATATATATTTAGGATAGTTAGCTCTTCCTGTTGAATTGATCCCTTTACCATTATGTAATGGCCTTCTTTGTCTCTTTTGATCTTTGATGGTTTAAAGTCTGTTTTATCAGAGACTAGTATTGCAACCCCCGCTTTTTTTTGTTCTCCATTTGCTTGGTAAATCTTCCTCCATCCCTTTATTTTGAGCCTATGTATGTCTCTGCATGTGAGATGGGTCTCCTGAATACAACAGACTGATGGGTCTTGACTCTATCCAGTTTGCCAGTCTGTGTCTTTTCATTGGAGCATTTAGTCCATTTACATTTAAGGTTAAGATTGTTATGTGTGAACTTGATCCTGCCATTATGATATTAACTGGTTATTTTGCTCGTTAGTTGATGCAGTTTCTTCCTAGCCTCAATGGTCTTTACATTTTGGCATGTTTTTGCAATGGCTGGTACCGGTTGTTCCTTTCCATGTAGTGCTTCCTTCAGGGTCTCTTGTAAGGCAGGCCTAGTGGTGAGAAAATCTCTAAGCATTTGCTTATCTGTAAAGGATTTTATTTCTCCTTCACTTAGGAAACTTAGTTTGGCTGGATATGAAATTCTGGGTTTAAAATTCTTTTCTTTAAGAATGTTGAATATTGGCCCCCACTCTCTTCTGGCTTGGAGAGTTTCTGCTGAGAGATCTGCTGTTAGTCTGATGGGCTTCCCTTTGTGGGTAACCCGACCTTTCTCTCTGGCTGCCCTTAAGATTTTTTCCTTCATTTCAACTTTGGTGAATCTGGCAATTATGTGTCTTGGAGTTGCTCTTCTCGAGGAGTATCTTTGTGGCATTCTCTGTATTTCCTGGATTTGAATGTTGGCCTGCCCTACTAGGTTGGGGAAGTTCTCCTGGATGATATCCTGAAGAGTGTTTTCCAACTTGGTTCCATTTTCCCCCTCACTTTCAGGCACCCCAATCAGACGTAGATTTGGTCTTTTTACATAATCCCATACTTCTTGCAGGCTTTGTTCATTTCTTTTTCTTCTTTTTTCTTTTGGTTTCTCTTCTCGCTTCATTTCATTCATTTGATCCTCAATTGCAGATACTCTTTCTTCCAGTTGATCGAGTCGGTTACTGAAGCTTGTGCATTTGTCACGTATTTCTCGTGTCATGGTTTTCATCTCTTTCGTTTATGACCTTCTCTGCATTAATTACTCTAGCATCAATTCTTCCACTTTTTTTTCAAGATTTTTAGTTTCTTTGCGCTGGGTACGTAATTCCTCCTTTAGCTCTGAGAAATTTGATGGACTGAAGCCTTCTTCTCTCATCACGTCAAAGTCATTCTCCGTCCAGCTTTGATCCGTTGCTGGCGATGAGCTGCGCTTCTTTGCTGGGGGAGATGCGCTCTTATTTTTTGAATTTCCAGCTTTTCTGCCCTGCCTTTTCCCCATCTTTGTGGTTTTATCTGCCTCTGGTCTTTGATGATGGTGATGTACTGATGGGGTTTTGGTGTAGGTGTCCTTCCTGTTTGATAGTTTTCCTTCTAACAGTCAGGACCCTCAGCTGTAGGTCTGTTGGAGATTGCTTGAGGTCCACTCCAGACCTTGTTTGCCTGGGTATCAGCAGCAGAGGCTGCAGAAGATAGAATATTTCTGAACAGCGAGTGTACCTGTCTGATTCTTGCTTTGGAAGCTTCCTCTCAGGGGTGTACTCCACCCTGTGAGGTGTGGGGTGTCAGACTGCCCCTAGTGGGGGATGTCTCCCAGTTAGGCTACTCAGGGGTCAGGGACCCACTTGAGCAGGGAGTCTGTCCCTTCTCAGATCTCAACCTCCGTGCTGGGAGATCCACTGCTCTCTTCAAAGCTGTCAGACAGAGTCGCTTGCGTCTGCAGAGGTTTCGGCTGTGTTTGTTATTGCCCTGTCCCCAGAGGTGGAGTCTACAGAGTCAGGCAGGTTTCCTTGAGCTGCTGTGAGCTCCACCCAGTTCGAGCTTCCCAGCAGCTTTGTTTACCTACTTAAGCCTCAGCAATGGCGGGCGCCCCTCCCCCAGCCTCGCTGCTGCCTTGCAGGTAGATCACAGACTTTTGTGCTAGCAATGAGGGAGGCTCCGTGGGTGTGGGACCCTCCCGGCCAGGTGTGGGATATGATCTCCTGGTGTGCCTGTTTGCTTAAAGTGCAGTATTGGGGTGGGAGTTACCCGATTTTCCAGGTGTTGTGTGTCTCAGTTCCCCTGGCTAGGAAAAGGGATTCCCTTCCCCCTTGTGCTTCCCAGGTGAGGCAATGCCTCGCCCTGCTTCAGCTCTCGCTGGTCGGGCTGCAGCAGCTGACCAGCTCCAATTGTCCAGCACTCCCCAGTGAGATGAACCCAGTACCTCAGTTGAAAATGCAGAAATCACCGGTCTTCTGTGTCACTCGTGCTGGGAGTTGGAGACTGGAGCTGTTCCTATTCGGCCATCTTGCTCCGCCCCCTCCTTGCTTCCTTTCAACACCCTCCCTTATCCCAACCCTTCAGGATCTCCTGCCAGAGACCTCCTCTAAGTTATTGGTTTCCATGTAACAAAAAACTCATGAGGAATTATGCAACAAAGAGCCAACAGACTTTCAGGCACCCCCCCCATAAATGGGAAATATTCTTAGGCAGAGAGACAGTCCTTATGTCACATGAATATGTAAGGCATTAACTGTTCATCTTGTCATCCCTGATTCTGTGCATCAGCATGTCTTGATCACCCAACATTTATGCCTTATAAATAATTCTGCAAGGAGCTAAGCCTCCTTTTTGCCTTACCGATAGGAGAGCCAGCTAGCAGAGCATCAACACCTTTGATCCCTCTATTTCCACCTTCCTCCCTCCCTAGATGGTATCATCATGACCATAAGACAAATGTAAGAGGAACCATTGTCTAAGAACCCACGAGAAGTACGTTTTCATAAAATAGATCAAAGTGCCACTAAATGACCCTGCTCGTATGAACGTGGTATCTGCTGCTAAGTACTGAAGGCCATTTAATAACTTGCAAAATGGCTCCTACCCTCCAGCATGCAATGCATAATCACTGAGAGAAAATTAGACTAGATGAGTCAAAGGCTGTGGTTTAGGTGCAGGTTGGTGGAGTACTGTGCCTGGAAAATGAGCAAAATCTGAAGATCCAGAATGATTCTTCATTTTTTCACTTCCCTTCTCATCTAAGCCCTAGGAGCTATGTCCTAATGTGGCATTATTCAGGGGATGTAAACACCCATGCAGGCTGTGATCCTCTCCTCATCAGGTATATAGAAATAGCTAGTCAAAGTCTCTGTTGCAACTGAGGTCCAGGATGAGGAGAGAGCAGAGCGATTCTGTTCCCATTGAGTGTTTGCTGCCTCTCCTTGGGACCCCAGCCCCTTTTGTGTGATCACCTCTTCCCCACCTCTTTCTTCCTCTCCTGTGCACTCTGTCTCTAGTGATACATTCTTACATGCATGCTTTCATCTGTCCTACCTTAAAGTAGGACAAACCTTTGAAATTAAGGTTTGAGTTCAAACCTTGATTGGATGGATCACTAACTACAAGATCTTGAACAACTACTAAACTTACCTCTACCTCATAAAAGTTCTTTAAAAGTAAAAATGAAAATGGCACTTTCTAGTCTTATAAAACATTAAATGAGATAATGCCACTGAAGTTGAGTGCCTGGCACATGATAAGCCCTTAACAAATCTCAGCTTTTATTATTACTGTGACCCACCTTTCCTTAAATCACCAGGTGAGTCCAAACATGGTCTTACAAAATTTTTATTTCTCTTTTCCTACATCTTCCTCCTTACTTTTTTTCATTTCAAAGTTTCCCCCATTCAGCACTTTAGACTTTCTTTAACTCTCTTCTTACTGAAGCTACCACCATCTTGGCTTGGTCTCAGTGCCTAAATCTTACAGTTTTAGGGATAAGGAATGGAGAAGTTCATGAGGGGAATAGGAAAATACCAACACTTATGTATCTTTTCTAGCACTATTGAATACTTTAGATGGAATAAAGGGGTAGTCAAGACTGGGTGCAAGAAAACATAGGAATTGTATGTAAAGATGTGACACCTAAAATATCTAAGAACATTTAGGACTTGGTAAGGAATACTGATAATAGAGAGTCAAGTTGGCTCTACTAGAACGTGGAAGAAAGGTAATCTAGCCTGGGAAGCTGATGTTTAAATATCTAATTTGGGAATCATCAAAATAAACAGTCCATGTAAAATATTTTATACAACCACTTCAAGGATCTAAACTTCCCCAAATTCTAGCTACTCTTTTTGGTTAAGAATATCATTTATAAATATCTCATATTAAAAAACAAATGGTGTTACATCATAAAGGATGACACCTTATTTCATTCGACTCTGAGAATACACTGTTGTCAGACCCCAGTTGAGATTCCTCACTACCCCTAAAAGGGAGCCCCTTCTTGTTTGGAAGTGCCCACCAAACATTGAAGGCCAAATCTCCCAAAGCCCTGGGTTTATCTCCTTCGAAACACAAACACTTGGGTTCCCTAGCATTGTTTCCTAAATCTTTAACTGTATTTTGCTACAAAGCGGGTTATAAATGCATAATTTTTAATCTTTTATTTGGTCTTAAACCACTGAAGCCAGCATCCACCATCTCCAGCTAAGAATGACCTTATCTCAGCATCTAAGTCCACCAATAAATTCCCAGTTTCAAATCTACATATTCTTTAGGATTACTTGAAAATCTCATCCAACTAGCTTCCCAGAACATAAGCACAGCCATCTTGCTGCCTTTGGTACTTCTGTGCACACATTTATTAACCAAATAAGGTAGCAAATGTCAGGTTATATGAAAAGACCTTCCAAAGAACAAATCCAAGGTTACTGAAAAGGACAGTGCCTGGGCTAATGGCTATAAAAGTCAGGAAAAGGCAAGAAGATACAAAAAAAAAAAAAAAAAAAAAAAAAAAAGCTATGGGCATCCTCAAGACAACTCATACTTGTCAATGCTCTAAGCCCTTACTAGAACCAATAAAACAAGGATGATTAGTGTGTGACACACGTACTGCCATTTCTTCATCAGTATCCTTAGCAGATATGCCCAATCAATCAGGTCCTTTTTTCCTACTGATCCTAGCCATGGTCTCAGCATTCTTCTCAACACATAGCTCAAACACCAGCAATTGGTGAGAGTTAGCAATCAAGATGAAACCATTTACCATATCCAATATGGGCCTTCTATACAGAACTGCATAGGAGAGGGCTATGATTTGACTCATGTTACCTGTGCAGTCATTGCTCCAATTAAGAGTAGTATATTAATATCACTTCTACCTCTAATATAATTTCTCCTCACATAATTCATAAAGAATGAGCTCTTAACTATAGCACAGAAAATTGAAGTGAAATGTTAGACATACATGTAGCTGTATAAAATAATTCACTACATTAACCTAAAATTTCAACTCTTTTTTCATTACAGAAATTAAGAGGAAATGCTATCATCATTTAAGGGCTCATAAGAGGTCTTTAGTACAATAGTTTAAAAATCAGTAATTTTAATTAAATTAGTTTTAAATTTGAGCAGTTGATCCATGGGATTTTAAAAACTGAATGCTTTTTTTTCTGTCTACTTTAAAATATTTTTTGAGTAGACACAGAATAAATGCCCTCCAAATCATTTTCTTTCTTCTTGGTCACTGCTCTTTCCATTGTGAGCTGTAAATCCACCACTAACATTAACACACATTCAAATAATTTTCAAATGATTACCGTGTACACGATCACAGATGCAGGTAGGAGTTTTCTATTACTTTTAATAATGAGTTGTAACCATTCTATTATCTATCTTCCATCTAAATTGTACTTCAGGTTCTTGCTATAAAAGTCAGGAAAAGGCAAGAAGATACATATCAAAAAAAAATAGCAAAGGGCATCCTTAACAACTCATACTGAGTTCAAACCTTGATTGGATGGATCACTAACTACAAGATCTTGAACAACAACTAAACTTACTTCTACCTCATAAAAGTTCTTTAAAAGTAAAAAACTCTTCCTACCCTGAGATACCTGTAAGACTTGCTCCCTCACATCCATCTGATCTTTATTCAAATATCAGTTATCTTCACAAAAATGACCACTTGACATGAAGAGAATGATCTAAGCATCTGTAAGCCTTTTCTTGTGGACTGTTCCCAACCTTCCAGAGACAGTGAGAGCTCTATGATTAACTCCACCCTTGCCCCAACCTGATTCTTTTGCAGTCCTCTTCATCTCAGTTATTGGCAACACAGTTCTTCCCACTGCTTTGGTTAAACACCCAGAATCTTATGCTACAACTGTTTTCTCCAACTCAACATTTAATCTGCCATCATGTCCTGTCAGCAACATCTTCAAAACATATCTATTACTTGGTCTTTTTTCATCTTTTTCACTCTTATCCACTTGGCCAACTCATCAGAACCTCTCACTGGCTTGTTACTAAAGCTTCCCCTAACTAGTTTCCTTGCTTTCCACCCTTTACCCCGTTTATTCTCAAATGGAAGCCAGAACGATCCTGTTACATGAACTCAATATCACTTATCTTAACAACCTGGAGTGGCTCCTCAATCACAGACTGAGTTAAATCCAAATTTATCAAAACGGTCTTCACATGGGGCCCAATACGTGTGATTTTGCTCTGATTAACTCACCTCCTAAATACTGGTTTCTTGTTTACTGCTCAGAAAGACCAGTCATGTTTGCAATGCAAGGCCTTAGCATTTACTATTTCTTCTGCCTAGAAAACTCTTCCCCACCTGAGATACCTGTAAGGCTTGCTCCCTCACATCCATCTGATCTTTATTCAAATATCGGCATCTTGGTGAAAACTACCCAAGCCATACTTTTGAAATTGCAGCTCCATTTCCATCCTTATGCCTCAATTTGCCATACTTTCTCTATTTTAACATTCTTATATCCTCATATTTTTATGTTTCTTGTTCACCACCTCCCATTATATCCCAAACATCTAAAACAGTGCCTGGCATATGGGTCCTCCATAAATATTTGCCGAGATGTTGTTGAAGCATTGTAATGTTATGGGTGGGGAAATAGGACATGAAAGGCTTGTCCAAAGACACAAAACTAGGGCACAATGCCTAGTTCAGTATCCATTCTTATCACCTATTCATTCTTCCAAATTCATGAGATTGTCAGGAGAGTGGAATTCGGAGAAACAAAAGTGAAAGTAAACTTTAGCCAAATTGCAATACAAATCTACATCCTCTTCCTCTTACTGTATCTTGCATGTTAGCATTTCAAGATCAGTTTTTGCTCAAAAACACGGACACAATTTAAATCATTTAATTTTTGCTTTCTGTTTATAAAATACTGATATTTCTTTAAAAATCATCTCCTCCATTAATAGCACCAGCATCTAAGAGGCACAGAATTATATGCTTGCTAGATATAGTGCTTGTGCCTTAATAAATTGATCTTTATAAGATGTACAAATTGAATACCATCATTCCTGCTTTTTATATATGAGAAAATCAAAATAGAGAAAAGTTAACTTTTTTTGGGTCTACTTGAAGGCTCATAAAATTCATATCTGGGTAGAACATACAGTCTTCTTTGACCAGGCAGATCTCCCATAGGCTTTTCCTGCCCTAAATCTTTATTCCTGGCTATTGATGTCATTTATGTGGAGGGAAACATGCCTTATGATGTGTTTTAACTGTTCACAAGCGTGAGTCATGTGACGAAACAGTAATGAGGTGAAACTTCCTTAAGCCATAAGGGGAGAAAAGTTGTACAAACTCCCAATCTTGCAATCATGATTCACCTGAGATATGAATTAGTCAAATAGCAGGGAACATCATCTTCTACTTTTTCATTTTCTTGCCAGCAACCAAAAAAGCTGTCTACATGTTCACAGAAAACTTGATTAAATACAACTTCTAATTCTCCTTATCCCTAAACATTATATACCACTTATTTATCAAAAAATTTAAAAACTTTTACAACATAATCTTTTAATGTGTCATGCAGCACACACCATGAAATGTGAGGCTGATAATATAATTTATAAGAACCTAATACATATTACTTGTTATCTATACCATCTGAAACATGCTATTCCCTGTATTTCTTGTTCAACCACTAGTCTACAGAGCACAGAGATACCAGCACCATCCTTACACTGCACAAAGAACAAGGTAATACATTAGAGAAACTGGCTCTAAGTCTTGGCTGTCCCAGTTACTGGCTGTGAAAGCTTGGACACTCTGTAATCTCTTTGAGTTTCTATTTTTTCAATTGTAAAAAGGGGTTAATAACAATATACTTTTGTGAGTTATTCTGAGGTCCAAGTGAGAAAATAAAGTACTTGTTAAATTTTAGAGAAGTCTGTGACTATAAAAGATTATTACATCACCTCTGGGTACCTTTGGGAAGTTCTTTTGGGATCTTCATTTTAATTTATTAGAACTCCTTGGTGCCTCAGGCCCAGGGTCTTGGCTCCAGAGGAGAAGGTATTCCAACAGATGACCAGCATAGCATGAGGGCATGATAAGCCCTAGTGAAACAAGAGAAAAGTACTTCTAAAAGTTTTCTTCTTCCACCTGAAGTACTCATGGGGTAAGCCTAGTTATAATCTTATCTTTTTCCAATTACAGAGAATGGTCAGGAAATACAGTTTCCAAAATATAGAACACAGGAAACATGCTTGGGGCCCTTAAATTTGGCTTTGGAGTGCAGCACAAAAAGAAAAAAAAAGTCAACCAAAATATGAAGGTAGACCATTCTTTCAATAGGAGCTGTCAGCTCATTGATGAGCCTGTCCTTGGTGATGCCACCTTAAATCTGGTTGCCATTTATTCTAGAATCGAATCATTACTTATTTACTGCTTTGTCCTCCAAGACTTTGTATGTGTGGTCATGTTGCCACAGCTAGATTTCTGGGTCTTTATGAATAAGTACCTTCTTGCCCCCTTTACTCATATGTTCGCCACTAAGGCTAGAACCATATAAACTATACTGGGATTCACTGTGCAAATGGGGATTATGGAGATGGTCTGTGCTGTGAAGGATTCTCTTATGTTTGCTCAGTGCAGGCTGTCCCTGAACATCAATTATTTATCAGTCGGCTGGTCTTATGCATCAATTTAATAATCAATAAAAGTTGATTAGCACTTGTCTACTGGTTAATCTACTTTATTTTTTTCAAGATTCAAAACATATTGAACCTCCCAACCAATTAGATCTCTCCTATATGCTACTATCACTTAATTCTCCCCCCCCCCAAAAAAAAGTGCACATCACTTTAGGCACATCATTCGACAGATAGGAAACTGAGGCTTAGGGAGGAAGATCTTGCTAGCTAATAGACAATTACCAGGGATTCAAGCGCATGACCTCTGTCCTCAGGTATAGTGCATTATCAATATACCACAGTTCCAACTGCCTTTAAATAAAAGATGTAAGGTGGTTCTCCTAACAAGCCAGGATAGTTCTCCATATAGGTGCCTGCCAGGGCTTGGCCTAATTGGAACCTTCTAGTCTGTTTCTCCTGGAGTGAATGTACTTTAGGGAAAATTCAGCAAAAGCACCAAAGGATTCCCTTCAATCTAAAACTGGAAATATCATCTCTTTGCTCCAACAAAGAGCCTCCGTGGATAGACAACGTATTGTCTCTTCCCTTGCAACGAGGTTGGGTTATACAAGAAACTTTCAAAACAACAGATTAAAGGAAATCGAATCCTCAGAAGACTGGGAATGCATAATAGTGTTGCTAAAAAAATAAAAATTAAAAAAAAATTAGTGGTTTATTTGAAAGAAAGCCTCAAGTTCATGAAATTGGAAAATTTCCTTGAAAAAAAAAAAAAGGGACTATCTTTAACTTCCAATAAGATGACAACTTTTAACCAAGGAACAAAGATAAACATTAAAGGGTTGTAGAGGGTATGATACAGTATCTTACACCCACTAAAAATCATGCTTAAGATGAAAGTTTCCTCATGGCACAATTGCTATCTTAGAGTCTCTGTGAATCTAGCCTTTGACAAAGTTAAATCACCTCCATATTTATTACGCGATGTAAAGGTTGCCTCATTATTCCTTTACCTGATACATTAAAAAATGCCAGGAAAAGTTATTCAATTATACTACAGGTATATCTTTGAAAGAAAGCATGATTTCTGTTATATCTGAAGTCACTGCCTGTTACAGTTCTCCAATTTTCTTTTAAAAAATGAATGCTAAGCCATGCAACTTCTTCAGCTTCTACCTACAACTTGGTTTTTAGGGCTCACCCAGCACTAATTTCAGCATTGCAGAGTTACTCATCATCATAATATATATGAACAAACACAGAAACAATTTGAATCTCCAGGGAATCCTTAGCCTTATATTCTTAACATTATTAAAACTATTATTTTAAGTATCACTTTAGTTTTTTTATTTTTTAAAATGTAGTTACTCATTCTCTCACCATGTAAACATTTATTTTTGAGACGGAGTCTTGCTCTGTCACTAGGCTGGAGTGCAGTGGCCCGATCTCAGCTCACTGCAACCTCCATCTCCCAGGTTCAAGCGATTCTCCTGCCTCAGTCTCCCGAGTAGCTGGGATTACAGGTGCATGCCAACATGCTCAGCTAATTTTTGTATTTTTAGTAAAGACGGGGTTTTACCATGTTGGCCAGTGTGGTGTCGATATTTTGACCTTGTGATCCGCCTGCCTTGGCCTCTCCCAAAGTGCTGGGATTTACAGGCATGAGCAAAAATTTTAAAACGTACAGAGAGACTAGGTAAATATGTAATGATATATGAAAAGGTTTTCTAAAAAAGTGGTATGAAAACATTTTCACTGAAACTCTTAATTACCATCGGGAATAGAAATACATAAGCTCTAAGGCAGGAAGATTTGGGGATAACCAGGCAAAGATGCAAATGGAGACCTTTGTAGGAAGGTTATGTCTAGAGGATGACTGTGATAGGCTCTCAGGGGTCTTTCTTTTAGAGAAGTGTACCTCCACCCACTGACACCCAGCTGGAAATGAGGTTGGCAGATAAATCTTGAACTACTTTATCTGCCATCTTCCACCCTTCCAGAGGGAAGACGTGAAAGGCTCTATTTAAAGCAGTATGTATATCCTAAGTGAAAGGTCAAGATTTCAACTAGTCCTATGGTTCTCATCTGCAGGTAATTTTGCCACCCACTCCAGTATACATTCAGCAATGTTTGGAGACATTTGTGATTATCACTGCTGGAGAATAAAAGTTGCTACAGGCATCTAGTTGGGAGAAGCCAAAGATGTTCTTAAACATCCTACCGTGGATAACTACAACAAGCTTCCTATAGTAAAGAATTATCCAAACTAGGCTAGACTGAATCAGCCTAAAGAAGCAAACCCAGATTTCCTAGAAAAGGGACTAGGAAAGGGATTAAACTGTCCGGAGAAATTCTCACTATAGCCTATAGGTTTCTCTTTCCTCCACTTCCTAGACCATTGTTTTTAAAAGTGTGATCCATGAATCATCTGCATCAGGAACATTTAGGAATAAAATACAGATTCCTCATCCCTGGTTTCAGAACTGTGGATTTCAGGAGTCTCCATTTTGGTTGGCTATCCATGTGATTCATTTACAGAGTGAAATGTGACAATCACTGTTTCACTTCTATTGAAGTCATTCCTTTCTGTATTTTCAACTATCCCCTCTCTGTCAGTGACTCCTTGAGGACTCCGAGTGACAAAAGAATGCAGTCTTGATGAGAGCAGATACCTTGGCTGGTTGCTCACTGCTGTTATGTCAAGCACCTTGCTTGGGGTAGACACGATATAAGAAATGGAGGGCACCAACATTATCCAAAAGACTATATTGTCTTTTGTGGGAAGAAAAGATAACAAAAAATACCTACTCATTTATTTAGTACACCTACATTCTGGACTCTGTGCTAAATGTATCATGCACATCAATACCATTAATCCTAATAATAAATCAATGAAGTAGATACTAATATCATTTTCCCTTTATTGCTGAGAAAATGGGGCTCAGAGAGGTGAAGCAACTTGCTCAGGTCATAGAGCCAGCTATTGAAAGTCAGCATTCAGTTCTTGTTCCACTTAATGGAGGGCATACACTTGTAAGAACTGCACCCCAAGCCTAACTCTTCCCAATGCTTTTCAGATTCCTCATAAGATGGGGATCATTGCACCAGTCAAAGCCTTCATTGGCAGCTTCTATCTGCCAGTATAACTCAGCAAGAGAAGGCTACTGGGAAACAAAGTCCTCAACCTCCCAGAAAAGCTGGTATGCTGTAGGCAGGAGTTACCTATCTTAATTCCCTCAAAAACATAGAAAAAAGCCTTTTAAACTGTTTGCAGAGCAACTAAATATGAGTTTTGAGTTTCAAAAAACTACAAAGAATAGGTTTTGTATAAGGTGTAAGGAAGGGATCCAATTTCAGCTTTCTGCATACGGTTAGGGAATCCTTTCCCCATTTCTTGTTTTTGTCAGGTTTGTCAAAGATCAGATGGTTGTAGATGTGTGGTGTTATTTCTGAGGCCTCTGTTCTGATCCATTGGTTTATATCTCTGGTTTGGTACCAGTACCATGTTATTTTTGTTACTGTAGCCTTGTAGTATAGTTTGAAGTAAGGTAGCGTGATGCCTCCAGCTTTGTTCTTTTGGCTTAGGATTGTCTTGGCTATGTGGGCTCTTTTTTGGTTCCACATGAAATTTAAAGTGTTTTTTTTTTTTTTCCAATTATGTGAAGAAAGTCAATGGTAGCTTGATGGAGACAGCATTGAATCTATAAATTACTTTGAGTAGTATTGCCATTTTCACGATATTCATTCTTCCTATCCATAAGCATGGAATGTTCTTCCATTTGTTTGTGTCCTCTTTTATTTCGTTGAGCAGTGGTTTGTAGTCCTCCTTGAAGAGGTTCTTCACATCCCTTGTAATTTGTATTCCTAGGTATTTTATTCTCTTTGTAGCAATTGTGAATGGGAGTTCACTCATGATTTGACTCTTGTTTGTCTGTTATTGGTATATAGGAATGCTTGTGATTTTTGTACATTAATTTTGTATCCTGAGACTTTGCTGAAGTTGCTTATCAGCTTAAGGAGATTTGGGGCTGAGACGATCGATTAAAGACTTAAACATTAAGACCTTAAAACCACAAAAACCCTAGAAGGAAACCTAGGCAATACCATTCAGGACATAGGCATGGGCAAAGACTTCATGACTAAAACACCAAAAGCAATGGCAACAAAAGCCAAAACAGATCAATGGGATCTAATTAAATTAATGAGCTTCTGCACAGCAAAAGAAACTATCATCAGAGTAAACAGGCAACCTACAGAATGGAGAAAATTTTTGCAATCTATCCCTCTGACAAAGGGCTAATATTCAGAATCTACAAAGAACTTACATTTTCAAGAAAATCAACTCCATCAAAAAGTGGGCAAAGGATATGAAAAGACACTTCTCTAAAAGAGGAATTTATGCAGCCAACAAACATATGAAATAATGCTCATCATCGCTGGTCATTAGAGAAATGCAAATCAAAGCCACAATGAGATACCATCTCACACAAGTTAGAATGGCAATCATTAAAAAGTCAGAAAACAGATGCTAGAGAGGACGTCGAGAAATAGGATTGCTTTTACACCGTTGGTGGGAGTGTAAATTAGTTTAACCATTGTGGAAGACAGTGTGGCGATTCCTCAAGGATCTAGAACTAGAAATATCATTTGACCCAGCAATCCCATTACTGGGTAAATACCTAAAGGATTATAAATCATTCTACTATAAAGATACACACACACATATGTTTATTGAGGCACTGTTCACAATAGCAAAGACTTGGAACCAACCCAAATGCCCAACAATGATAGAATGGATAAAGAAAATGTGGCACATATACACCATGTAATACTATGCAGCCTTAAAAAAGGATGAGTTCATGTCCTTTACAGGGACATGGATGAAGTTGGAAACCATCATTCTCAACAAACTGTCACAAGAACAGAAAACCAAACACCACATGTTCTCACTCATAAGTGGGAGTTGAACAATGAGAACACATGGACACAGGGAAGGGAACATCACATAGTGGGGCCTGTCAGGGGGGTGGGGTGCTGGGGGAGGGGTAGCATTAGGAGAAATACCTAATGTAGATGACAGGTTGATGGGTGCAGCAAACCACCACGGCATATGTATACCTATGTAACAAACCTGCATGTTCCGCACATGTACTCCAGAACTTAAAGCATAATAATAATAATAATAAAAAGAATAGGTTTTGATTTCCATTCCCCAAATTCTTGCTTACTTCAAATCGAATCTCATAAGGGTAATTTAATCCTTATTCTTAGCATCCTGTCTTGGTTGCTAATCTAATATTCATTTGCCCTTCTCTTTACTTAGTGGCATCTCAATTTTAATCAGGGCAGCAATGTACCTAGCTAAAACATTGTGTTTACCAGTCTCTCTTGCAGCAAACCACATGCATGGTGATGAAAGTGGATATGGAAGAAGGGCAGAGGGGTGGATGTTTCTAGGAAGGAGGGTGACTAACATAGCTAGGAAGTACCTGGTTTAATCTTCTCACCTCTTCTTCCTACATGAAAATTGGAAAGATGGAACACTAGCAGTAATCTTAGACCAAAAGATGAACTTGAGAACAGATGGGCCATAAAGTTAGGAGGTGTCAAAGTCCTTGATGACCCTGTGTTCACTTTACTCTCCCTGAACTACAGACAGATATATTCCATGTGAGAGAAATAACTATTTGCATGTTTCATCATTTGTAGTTGAATCTAAATTAAAATATGTAAAAGGCTATATACAAATTTTTAATACAATAGTGGGCATTAAATATTTAGTAGACTTAATTTAAAATATTTCATATTTAAATATAATTATATAATAATTTATATGTCATAACCTTTGCATAAGGGGGCAAATGCAACCAACCATGTTACTTTTAAATTTCTTTTTACAATAAATTACTAATTTGATTCATTTAGCTTTTTGGGAAAAAATTCTGTAGGTTTCCATGGCATAATCTTTTCTTAAAAGGGGTTTATATAATACATCTGAAAACTTGACAGAGTAAATTATAAAGGCATTAAGTTAACTAGAAAAATAATTGCACTTAATTGCTTGATTTTTGGCCCCAAATCCTAGGTAAACAGTGTACTTTGAAATCTAGCATTTGAAGTCAGACACTTTCACGTAGAAATAAATGAATGGAAGTATGAAGGAATGATAGAGTTCAAAATCAATTATTGGGATTTTTTGGGTGTGATACCTCACTACAATGGAAGAAGAGATGATAAAGAAGCTAATGTATTAAGCATAGATTATGTGTTCATTATGCAGGGAACCAAGGAATAAAGAACATTCGAACATATTCCTATTATATCTAGCTTACAGACTAGTTGAGAGAAATATAATGACATTAAAGTGTCATACAAGAAATGACAGAAAAATACACCATGCTGTTGGAGAATATCAAAGAAGTCTTCTGAAGCACTACTGTGTACCAAACACTGACTTTGTGACCTTCAGAGGATTTCAGAAGTTTCTGAACAGAGCATAATTGAAAAAACTATTTCATAGTGCATTTTAAATGCTTCATACAATGTCTGGTGCATACTAATCCTTCAGTTTATCTTAATATAACTGTTGATATTTTGAATATTTACCATTAGCAATTATCTCTCTGAGTAGCTATCACTATTCTAATAAAAAGCAAAAGCCCAGGGAGGTTAAGAATGTTGCCCAGTTTCATCAATTATAAAAGAGAGAGTTGGTTTCCAAATTCACACCTAACAGCAATATTGTTCTTATAATTTTAACACTATTTAACTTATATTCTTCAGATCTGTAACAATCAAAACCACATAACTGTTGCTGTTCTCTGGTTGGCATTTATTTAAGTAAAAGAGTAGGTCTTGAGATAAATAATTTTGCCTGGAACATCTTTTTAGAACCACCCAAGCTTGTATTTGCTTTAGTTGGTGTAAGAAGGGCAATGACAGAGCCCCAGATCATTGGCAAGAGATATCTGTAAGAGCTAAAAATAACTAGATATCTAGATCTATCTAGATCTAGATATAGATATATAGATATATAGATATAGATATATATAGATATATAGATATATCTAGATCTATATAGATCTATGAGATATCTAGATCTATCTAGATATCTAGAGATTTAATAGTATCACTGATTATTTATATGCAATAACCATCTTTTGGTTCTCATGCTTAATCACAATTTAAACCAATTTTCTTGAGAATATTCTTTTATTACCCTTAACTCCTATTTTTTTCCAAAATCTTTTAATAATATGATACTTCGATTATTTTACTCTGAAACTGCTTCTAAGAACATAGAAACAGAATGAGTCAGTTCTGTTGCCTTGCAGGGATTCTAAAACTTTGGTGTGAAAATGAATCACCTGGTGTGTGTTGGGGAGTGGGATGGGGTAGTTAATTACAGACTCCAAGAACCTACTCCCTACCATTCCTGATTCAAGAAGTTTGCAACATGGCCCAGGATTCTGCATTTTAATAGTCTCCCCCAACCCCCCTGCTTAGCTGGCATGCAGATAATCCTGATCATTTTCAATACTACTTATTAAAATCAGCATGAGTCAGAAGAATTTCTTTGATATCCAGCACCAACCTCACATTTTTTACTTTTCTCCATCTTTCCAGCCCTCTTGGACCTTTTCAGGTCCAGTTATCCTGGAATACTTATATACCTCAATGCTATGGATATTTCATTTCTTTTCTGAGATATTCCTCCCTCTCCTTCCACCTGGAAAACTCCTATTCAGTTATGTGTGAAGGCTCAAAAAAAAAAAAATCACACCCCTTTATCATTTTCTACAAAAATGGTCATAATATGTATTTCCTTTAAAGTGATTATTATAATCATAGTTACTAGTGCACGTGCTTGTTTTCCATGCTTATTCTATGAATCCATCATATATAGAATAGGGAATATCCCATATTACATACTCAATGAATTTGTTGAATTGTAGCTGTGACTGATACTTTATTTCTAAAATGACCTCCAGTGACACTTAGGAGGAAGAAAGAATAGTTATCATCTTCATCATTGTTCTCTTGAAACAAACATAATCTAACTTCTGCTTGACTTTTTTTTTTTTTTAAAGAAACTAGTGCTAGGAAAGTATTTCTTGCTTTGTTAAACTACCTTTGATCATACTACTTCACCATTCCCAAACAGAAAAATTTAGTCTTTGAAAGTGATTTCCTGAGAAAACAAATTCTAGAAGCTAATTCTGATGTCACAATAGGAAATTAGAAGCCATGTCACTGGATGATCTAAACTGAGTCCTTGTTTACTTACTAAGTTCTTAGAATCTGGTAAAGGGGCTAGGTGACAGCAGTTCTAATTGTGGAATTCCAGTCTTTTAGAATGGCTAAGGTAATAATTTCGAAGAGACTTGAATGGCAAGAAATACAAAAACAGTTTTCCCTACGTGAGGCAAAATATCCACTGCAAATCTTCTGCGAATTTACAGCAACAGAGAGGCTTTCAAATGTAAGTGTTCTTCGTCAATGTAAATAGATCATGCCCAAATCAATAACCTATTTCCAAGAGTATATGGGAAGGAGACTTGCATAATCATGTTCAGTTTTACTTAGTGTTAAAACCTTGTCAATATTGGCTGTTAAAGGGTAGAGAAACTGATGTTATTCTTGCTTAGTGCCCAAGGAAACTGCTTCATAAAATCATCTTGGTTACATGGATTCTCATTAGCTGATGTGGACATTTCCATCACCATCTGACATTTCTAAATCTGTTAATGATACCTCCAAATAATGATCCCTTTCTGCTTTTATCACAATACCTGAATATCTCCAAGCTAGAGTCTTCCTCTTTCCTTCCTCTGCCTTTTATGTGTTTCTCTTCCATAGTTGTGACTGTGAGTGATCATGTGGAGTTTTGTGTAACTGACCAAATACTTGCCTGATTATATCTTTATAATTACTCAATTCACTCACTTGCTGCCTCCTCAATTCTTCCAAAGACGTGTATCTCATCTAGTACAGTCAGCATATGATTTAGGGGAAAAGGGTTCAGAAAAAGTATGAGGTTGAACTATAAGCAATACATTTTGACACATGTTATGTCTGAACACAAGATATCTTCAGCTCCATTTACAATTCTGTGGTCTTGAAGACCTGGAACAATTCCCTGTCCTTTTTATATACAATAACACAAAAATCGAAACCATTCTGTTCTCAGCTGGCTAAAAGTATCAGCTTGTTGTTATAAGACTCCCCAGTGCAATCCAGCCCACCCAGGCCGCAGGGATATTTATTTTGGCACTTACTGTATTCACTTCTAAGTTGGCACTTGGCACATGCATAGACTCCCCAAAGAGGTTGCACATTCCTCAAATTCAAGAGCAAGGCTTTACACTTTTTTTTATCCCCCGTAGTACATAATTCCATACTCACCAATTCCCTATTCACCCACCCTTCCAAGACCACATGAGATTTCCTGCAATATTACATCGGTAATTTAAAACTTTGAAGCCCCCGTAAGATCAGCTACATCTATTACCCAGTAAATGTTTTTTACATCCCCATTAATAACACAAAAGTATGGAGTTAAAACATTTCGGTCTTCCAAAATCACTATGTAGCTGCCTATCATGGATTCTGCCTCTCTTCATATGTCAATTTATATATAACTTTCTATGTGGTTTAGATTTAGCAGATTAATCCAATGATTTTGTCTATTTAAAAGAAATGGCTCAGTCACATATATTATTAACCAAATAGCATTATATCAGATAGGCAGCACATTTTAAAACCTTGTTTCAATTGAATGTTTTTTTCTGGATTTAATAATTTTATGCACAAAATAAAAACTATATTTCATCAACTATTCAATGATTTTCCCATAAACCATTTCTTCAATAATATACCATAAAACCATAGAATTGTAGAGCAGGGATGCATTAGAATATCTCTTTTTGATCATCTACCATCATTTTACAGATGAGGAAAACTGAGGCCCTACAGATCTGAGTAATTTACTTAGTTACCTAACAAATCAAGCACAGTGATAGAACTAGCATACTAAGTGTTCAGACCCCAAATTAATGCAACTTCCATTCCATTTCACTGTCTCCTTTAGAGCACAATATATGTATGTATGTTAAAATTAAACTTTTAATACATACAAAATGAATTTAAAAAAACACTGAACATCACTATAAATGAAACATGCACATGAAGATAAATAAGTGCATGCACAACGCATTCCATGATAGACTCTCTGAATTTGCACAAGTGCACAACACAACCGTTCTTAACTCACGAAGTTTAAAGATGATTGTGTCCCAAGGGTTTGAAAATATGAGCATTTCTTACCTGGCAGCTGTATGAGGGGTTGATAAAAGACATTAAAAACTTGAACTATGATTAGACATCAGATTTTTCTGGCACTGAAGGTTTGCTTCTACCTGGGTTTCAGGGGTCTAGTGCTTTTAATGGAAGGTAGGTCAGAGACTTGAGAGGGATAAGCCAACATATAAGACATTGGCATTATTGCCCACATTGCAATACTAGATTGCCTACAGGTGACTGTCATCAAAATCTTCCTATTGGCCAGTTATGGCCCTACCTTTCTTTATCAGGCCTGAAATCTTTACCATTATAGTCACTTATTTAGGTTAGAAAACTTAGGTATCAAATAACTTCAAAACCCATTCCCCAACCCCAGGGTACTAAAGAGGGCCGTATCAGCTATAGTGCTTTTAAATATAAAAGTGTATAACTTTGGGGGACAGGGATTTATGCATAACAAAGAAGCTATTGATGAGACAGAAAGGACTCTTCATTTTAAACTGAAACCAATTCTCCAACACAAATATTCATCATGGCTAGCTAACCAGGGATGTATATTTTGGAAAAAAAAAAGTATGATACCCTCTTTACATATTTTATAATACTCGTAATCCACACCAGGATGCTTTCATCCCATCCTATGAAAAAAACAGGGTTTCACATTCTGATGGTCAAACTCTTGCAAGAATACCCACCCCAGTGCCTTGATATCCCTTAAAGAGTCAACCACCTCCATGAACTCCCTTTACCCTTTTATACAAAAGCTTGCATCTTGACAGTTTTAATAGGTACCCAGGACAGAACAAGGAAAGAAGTGGAGAAAAGTGTCCACTCCAGTTGATCTTTTCTTTCTAAATACTAAGGCATATAAAAGAACTAATCAGTAATATAATAGAAACTCAAATGAAACAACAACAGCTTTTCATACCTCTTAACTACCAAGAAACCCTATGAAACAGCATCAGTGTTATGACATGCAACAACAAAAATGGGTAGTAAATCTGGCTGTGACACCTTGAAATGGCTGTGACCTCTTAAACTTGCAGGAGTTGTAACTTTTTTCAAAAAATCAGCATTTTAGTCACTTCATTAGAAGGCTTTTATTTGTTAACACCCAAAGTATTTGTTGATAATCCTCATGTATCATCCTCGTGTACATTTTAACCTCCATGATTTTAGAAGGGCCCACTGATTCTCACGGCAAACATCAGTAAAGGATATTTCATGACCCTGAAATCTTCCAAACAAAGAATACATCCTTCTGACTAGCCTTCCTTAGAGAAGCTCACAAAGAGATTATAGAATGGATTCATTCCACATATGCCATGACTTTCACTCCCAATGGGAAGAAAGACTGAGAAATAAAGAAATAAAAATACCATTTTCACTTCTCAAATTTGGACAATTGAAGAATATATCTGTGCTGTGGAATTTCTGACCCACATAAAGAATAAATAGGTCCTTTGCCCAAATTTGGTTAATATTAAGAGGCCTTAAGTGGACACATTTTCATTTCCCTAAAATCCAATACCCCCTGCCTTCAGAATTCATGATTACAATGAAAGACATTAGATTAGAAAGTCAAGTTACTCACCATGGAGGAATCACTGCTTCCACTCCCGATCGGAGCTCCCTCAGCACAGGTTGGGAGGTGGGTAGAAAGTTGACTAGCCCTGCCCCCATCTATGACATCACAATCTACCTCATAAAAGGTAGTGAAAGTGCTCTGAACTCCTGTCTGATTTCCGAGAGATACAGAAAAGAGAGAGTGAGAGAGAGAGCAAAAGAAAAAAAAAAAAGTACCCTACTTGGGAAGGGATTAGGGAAGTGGAAGAGGGAGTGGGTAATTGGTAAAAAAGAGGTATATGAAGGAATTACGTGCTGAAAGAGATATACACATGGGCTTTCTTGACATTAAGCAGGCTGGCCATTTGGATTTCTCATTGGCTATTGAACAGATAAAGGAACCATGTGGGAGGAGAATGAAGATGCACCCTGCCTTGTCAGGCATTGTAAGGGACCACTGTAGTGGGGCTCAAAGGGGGTGAATCCCCTATTTAAAGTGTTGAAGATCACCAAGAGAGAAGGCAAGGGCTGTAGCTCTTAAAGCCTGGAATGGTATGTGGGGATCCCTGATGTCTTTCTTGGAAGTTCCATTGCCCTGCTGTGTGACCTTCCTTAAGCCTTTGGCCTCTGCACATCCAACCTCTGCACATGGTCCTCTACTAAAGGGATACTTACCTCTTTCATTGGGATCACTGAAGGACTAATGCATTCATTGTTGCTACAATTGCAACTCTTTTGACTCTTCCTTTTAACCCAAGGATGGATTGTGTGAGGGACATAATTTAAAGGATAAGCCAACAACCAATGCCCTTTTCTACTTTTAGAATCCTTTCATAAGATTCTTTCAATATAGAATATTATAAAAACAGAAGTTTTTCTGTGTGTATCAAATATATAACTAGAAGGAGTATAGTTCGTCTTCAGAACTGTACAAAAAAATCAAATGGCAAGTTTTCTGCAATCATAAAAACATGCACTGTCACTCTCAGAGGTCAAGTTACATGACCCAGTGATGCCAACTGACCAAAATGTTTTTGTATTCAATGATTTCTGCTAGAATCATAGCTTTATTTACCCAGTCCAGTTTTCATAGAAAACAAGAAAAGGCATGAGAATAGTATGTAGAGCACTATTTTTTTTCAAATGAAAATTTAGGAGTTTAAAAACGGAATACTCAAAGTTATTGATTATGGCAAAACAAAAGCAACAGACACTATTGAAGAGCAGGCACATCCTGAAATCATCCACAAAAAAGTCAGGCCTTCATCTGCCTAGCGGAATACATGAAAAGTTAAACCATCTCTTTCCAAAGAAAAAAACTGAGGAAACCTAGACATTCAAAACAATAGCTTGCAAATTATGGCATCATAAATGGGTAAAAACCAAAGCCTGTTTCTATATACAGAAAAACAAAAATCTTAATTTGGGATTTTTCTGTTTTAAGTCAATATAATTCTATTTCTAAGCCAGTCATTCTTAGCGTACTAAATACATTAGTGTATTACAATAATTGCAATTTAAAATTAAGCAAAATTGGCAGATTTAGAGAGCAGTTTGAAACACAGAAGCTACTAAATTCAAGCTGATTATGGATTTGGCAACATCACGTCCACTTTTCACTTCAAAATAAATGTTAGAGACATTTAAAGAATGTCTTTAAAGAATTAAAGTCAATAGAAAAAAAAGTCTTGCATATAAAAAGATGGGCGTTTTGCTTATATTTGACTTTTTCTGTATTTAACAGAGGAGGCAATGATACTCTGCATATATTTTCCTTGCTGTATTATTTATTGTTTTTATTTTCAGCAATTCTAAGTCTAAATTCAAATTCTATATATTTTTGTGGGAGATTTTGCAATTAATGGCCCTATGATGTTTTTTCTCTCCACTTTTACATATTGGATCATTGACTAGTTGGCTTATCTTTGATTTTTTTATAACAATCTCATTTGGTTTACAAGTTAGGGATCTTCTGATTTTCCCATTGTAGGAAATAAATTAGTCATTTACCACAATTTCTCAGTTTGAAAAATTATTACATATTAGAAACTTATTTGGATCATCTCAAAAAGTTTAAAGGTCATTAAGATTAATGATGCAATTGTCCATTCTTCCAATAAACACCTTAAGTTTTTACTACCCAACACAGATGGTACAATTCTCTCAGCATTAAGATATTAAAAATGGAGTCAAACACTTTTAAAATATTGAAATAAAACAAACTGAACTTAGACTGTCTATTGGCATTTCTTATAATTGTCTATTGTCTCTTCGGAAATGGAGCATGACTTCAGGAACCCAATGCAAAACTAGGCTGCATCAAAAGGATGCAGAGTGGTCAACTGTGCTGACCTCTTACATGAATTTAGTATGATTGATTGTGATATTATAATAATGCCTTTACTTATGATATTAGTTAAAATAATAAAACTGTCTTTGATATAGAATGCAATGCCAGGATTAGATAATTTCCAAATCTTAGGATCTAGCCTCTTGACAGTTTTCATGAAAACTAAGTTCTACTCCAACTGTAGATTAGCTGCATACTTCCCATGATATTTCAGAAATGGTTAAGTAGCCCTTTAAGTTAAGATATGAAGTGTTTGCAAGATTTCAGTAGTCAAGACTCCATTATTATAGTCACGGTTATAATTTCATTCTGACCAGACAGATGTAGGGCTGGTCTCAAATTTATGTTTGAAGTTAAAAAAAAAAAAAAAAAGTTGTTTAGCTTCTTAGCACAGAAGATTGAGAAAAGTCAGGTGGAATAATATGTGCATTCCAAAAGAACAATCTGCAGATGCATTCGTCATGGAAGATATGGTCAGGCATTTTTTCATCTAAGTTGACCAAAATGTTATAATTGAAGAGAAATACCTCAGTATGAAGGGCTCCAATAAATGTGGATAGCAGCAGATTCGAATTGGAAGTTCTCAGATAAAGAGATGTTTTGATTTTGTTTTATGGTAGTGTCTCACATACAGAAATTTGGGCTGACAAACATACATGGTTCTTAAAAGATGATGTTGACCATAACTTCTCCAGGATATTCTCAGTTGCAAAAGAGATTTACCAAAGAAAATGGATGAAAGAGGTCAAGAGACAGGTGGTTCTGATTTGACAGGACATCTAGCCAGAGTTCCAGTCAATTTCATTATTAGCAAGACATCTGCACAGATGAAGGTATTCAGAGAAAAGTAATAAAACAAGATACAGTATTGATGATAAAAAGATTAAAAGTCTAAATTAAGAAAGCTTGCCTTCAAGAAAATAGAATTAGGATGAAGTATTTGAAATACATTTATAGCCCAGAAGGAAAATTACTATTTAAGATAGAGTAAGACAGTGTGTTCTGATGCAGTAAAAGAAATCTGAACGAAGAAACTCCACATTGCCCATCCGAAACCTTTCTTATTTGTAAGATACATGGGCCATAAAGTGGCACATATTTCTCTTCTAAGGGCTGCACTCAAGGCCATATTTTATAAATGATTTAAATTAGGCTGGAAAAAGCACTTGACAAAATAATCTGCAGGGACAGAATGTAGACGACAGTAAGTTAAACACACTTTTATTTCTAGAATATAGTAAACCAAGAAAACAATGAATGCACAGAGATAGCCATCAACAATACTCTGCTATTCTAGCTGAAAACCCTATTTCAGTAAGCTTAGAAAATAAATGGAAAAAATAAACATAGACTACACAGTCTAATAAAAACACAATGGACAGAAAAATTTTTCCTTTTCATGAAAATTATTTGGTATTAGAGATAAAGAGACTTTAAATTCCCCAACTCAACCAAAATGTATCACCATGCCTTTTACATAGTAGGGATGCAATAGAAATGTTGAAGTGAATCAGAAAATATTCTTATGTGAACAAGAACTAAATGCAACTCTTTGAATCTCTGTTTGCCATTGGAAATTAGAAACAACTTACGGAAACATTGATCTATTTTGAGAAAAACATTATTGTCAAAATGTTATCAAAACTAGTGCTGAATAAAAATATCCTGACTCTGTTTTGCTGTGGATTCTATCTTCTTTATTTTTAACCAGCTAAGGTAATGGAAAGATGTGTAAAATCAATGACAAAATCCCCAGATAATCTTAGCATATGATTTTAATATCCATTCTCTTTTACCTCTTCATATTATATCACCTTGTTCACATATCAACTTTTTTCTTCAACAGACTTCAGTCCAGGAATTCCTGGGGTAAGCCCCAGGAGAAACAAGGAAAAAAAATCACAGTGGATTTAAGTAACCAATTCTAAATAATCTGTTTCTTGACTAGAGCTGAAAAATTCAAGTGTTTACAGGGTTTGAATTTACAGACACCATTTCTTAATAAAGGTCTTCACTCAACACTTTGTCTTCCCATAATTATTTGGTTCAATGTCAGGAAACAGGTAGGTCTGGATTTGCTCTTACAGATCCAAAACTGGTTCAAAACTGGGGAGAGGGTGGCTTTTAAGATACTTCTCAAAACAATAATTATTTGAAATATCATTTGAAGTAGTAGTTTAAAATTATTTTTTTAAAAATCAGACCATTCTCATATATGAACAAGTAATCAAAATTAGGATATGTCTTATGGGGAAGCTTTATAAAATAGTACTTCTTAAATAGGTGTGTCTGGGTTTTACAGATATCCCAAGACACAGTCATCCCTTGGTATCCATGGGGGATTGGTTCTAGGACCCTAGCAGATACCAGAATTCAAGGATGCTCAAGTCTCTGATATAAAATGTCATAGTATTTACATGTAACCTACACACATCCTCCTGTATACTTTAAATCCTCTCTAGATTACTTATACCTATTATAATGCAGATGTTACATAAATATTACATAAATACTATATTGTGTTTTATCTGTACTATTTTTATTGCTGTATTGTTACTTTTGTTTTTTTCCATATATTTTCAATCTCAGGTTGGTTGCATTCTCAGATATAGAACTCACAGATACAGAAGGCCAACTGTATATGCAATCACCTCCCCTCATCCAGGTACCTCCCTTGTGTCCAATTTCCAAGTTTTCACAAAGTATTACTGCTAATTGGCTACTAAATCATTCTCTGAATATTACCTGTAATCTAAGGCGTTAATTGATAATAAATTAAGTTGTCAATTATTTACTTTTCTTCTTTTAATTAGAGCATCTCAAAACTTAAAAATTCTAAGACCCAAAGGAATGAAATTTTACTGATTGAATGACAAGTAATGGCGCTGATATCTCAGGGCACACTCTTCTTAAAGCTACTAACTCCTACTCTTACAAGCAGTAATGCCCTCAAACTAAAACAGAAATTTCTCCTCAGCCCACAAGTTTAGGTGTCACAATCAAATCAATCCATAGAGTAGATCGAAGTAAAGTCAGTCCACATCTCCAGTTAAGGTACAAAGAGTTATTTGCTTGATTTGCATCCTAGCTTTGCCACAACACGGTACGTTTTCTTATTTTAAAATGCAAACATTGGAACATAATATTTCTCTATTCATTAAACAATTCCATTAGATAACCAACTGCTTTAACTACATCAATGAATAACTGATTTTTTTAAATGGCCATAAGTGATAATATTGGTAAGTTTAGGGTGACCATCACAGAAAATGTAACTGAAGAGCCACTTCCTAGAGTGGAGCAGTATACCAGACTCCTTTGTACAGGACTGTTTGAATTCAGAGAACATATACAGGTGCAGTGCAAAAGACACAAAGCTTTCCATGATGCCCAGCACCCAAAGAAACGTTTACTTTTCTTATTAAAATTCCTATTAATTTCCCATTTTTTCCAAAAATAACAGTCTTGAATTGGTAAACTGTCACTTTTAAAACTCTGGGGAAATGAATGTTCAGTGAAAAACCATATACAAGTTATTTCCCTCTGAGGGTGTCTATAATTTGGGTTGTGCAGAAATCAATGACCATTCATAATGGTATGAATGTAACTAAGGAAGGCATAATGCAGGAATCAGAATTTAAATGGTACTAGTTTCACTATCAACATATTGGGGAACGGGTTTTGGGGAAAATATGGAATTATGCAACAACTCATTTTACTAGCAAAGTGTATTCAAATAACTACTGCCATTCTGTAAATGGTAACTACTCATTTCATTCTCTTAGTCACAATTTCTCTACTATGCCTAACATCCAGATTTACAATCTGAGGTTTGTTTTTATCTTACTCTCTCTAGCTTTGGACACTGCAACTTTTCCTATGTAAGGGAAGGTCCTTGAAGCATGGAATGTCTGGATAAAATTATTTTGAACTGCTATGAATTCCTAGAACACATACCCTTTTGTTCAAAAATACTAACATGCATTCCAAACCCAAAATGAAATAGCTAGCGCTTTAGATTTTTTCCATTACTGTTACACTTTGATCCGTGGAGATCATGAAGAATTGACTATAGACAAAATAGAAGATATAAAAATTAAGGAAAAAAGGTTGCTTAATGTACAGGTCTACACAATTAGATGCAATTCTTGTTTCAATGGCTGTTTTAGCTCATTACAAAATACTGGCACTTTTTAAAAATAAAAAGGAATATACAGCTCTTCAAATAAAATGTAATTATCATCTCAACAAACCATATATATATTGTACAAAATATATCCCACATTTTCTTTTCCCTAATTTGTACTGGATCAGATAGTGTAGAGTTACCAATCTTGTTCACTTCCTGACTACTTCACTAAGGTGTGTTGAGAGTGTAAGTAAATGTCAAATCAGTTGTGTTCCGTGTTTGTATGCACATATGCATCTTTGAAGATATGCCAGTGTCAGGTAGAATTGATTTTAATATTATCAGTTTCCAACATTTTTAGGAATGTATTATCTATACCATGAATATTCATGTTGATTATAATTAGAGTCCAATTTTTTAAAATAATATGAAACATGAGCAACAAGAATTACTGTAATTGAACCCTCAGTCTCCAATGTTCTCTACCAATTCAAATCCTACCAGTGTCATAAGAATAACTTGTTCACCTTGCCAAACCTCTCCCCTAAACCCAATTGAGAGGCATTCGGAATTGGAAAAGAGATCTTTAAATGGCAAAGAACAAAAGTATATATTAGGGCAAGCTTCTCAGTCTCTCAGGAATAGGTAATTCATTCATTCAGCCCAAGGACTTAAGCAACTAGCATTCCTCACCTCCAAACTTGATTCAAATATTTTGTTAATATAAAGACATTTATATGTAATAAAATCTATTAAAATTGGTATCATTTTTGTGTACATTTGGCCATAAATTACATCCTCGTCTCTCCTGAACATCGAATTCCTGATCAAAGTAGGGTTATTGCTGTTATGTTCTGACTTCATTGTTTTAATGAGGCTCCTGTTATCCTTTAACTTTAAAAAACAGTTTAGGTAGGCTTTATCAGGTTTATTAGAATGTTTGATATTCAGTATACATAATTTTAAAATCCTACATTACTAATTCTAATTTTGTTCAGCATCATATGCAATGTATAAATCTTTTGGTAGCTACAAAATATTAAAGGTGATAGAATGATTTTTATTTTTTCAGGTCCATGTATACATCTCCATTTTTAACTTTAAAGGCGCTGATTAAACCCTGTGAAACCTAGCAAACAAAAATTAGTCAAAAACATGATAATTAAATATATAGGTAATACCCATATTATGATACAGGAACACATTTGAATTCAAAATAGTATTTAAATACTAAAAAATACATAGCTTAACTTTTCTTCCATAAGATAATGCTGTCACATTTAATGGACATTATTTGCACTAAACTAATTTATGATATGTTATCCTTAACTTTCTCTTTTTTCTTTTCTTCAGCCTTCTTCCTTTATGCCTCTTCTCTTCTTGCCTCCCCTCTTTGTCTTTCTTTTGCTTTCACTATGCTTTTTTTCAAAAAGCCTGTAAACTGGCTTAAGAATTTAAGCAAACATTAAACTAAGCACATAAATAAAGCCAGTTTATAGACTGTTTAATCTTCTGGAGCTCAGTTACCTTTACTTTCGCTTTAACAATTCTATCATATTTTTTCTTTTCCATTACTCCCTTAGTAACCAGGTTAAGCTGAATTGGCTCACACATGCATTTTCTACTTTAAGAAGAATGTCACCTTTTGGTTACTGAGACAGGTTTAAGCCAATGACAAAAAAAACCTAATTGCCAGGTAGAAAACCAATGGTATTTCTTAGATAGCAGTTGAGTGGATGAGCATACATAGGCACACATCCTGCACTGCTTTATTTCTGTAGTTCGCCATCATAATGCCTGGAGAGCTTTAGTATCCATTCTCCTCCAAGACCTGTTGAATTATCTGTCCCCACCTCTCAAGCGAAAAGCAGACACAAGAGGCCTTTCTCAGTTTGTATACATAGAATCACATAAAACAAAAACACGCTGACATAAGACATAATTGTGCATTTTGCTTAACATATGTTCATCATGCCAGCATAAGACTAAAAATGTGACTGTTTTGACATCAAAATCACTTTTCTTGGCAAAATGGAAATAATATGTCCGAATCTCTTTGTTTTGGTAGAGAGGTTGACTTCTAACAAATGTAACTTTCCTGGGGACATTCATACATTTCAGAGAAGCCATGGCTTTGAATCCCATGTGTATAAACACAGGGAAAAAAGAAAGAAGATTTAAGTATTTCTTTTTTGATTATACATTAAACTATGATGGCTTCTCCTGGAAAAGAAAAAAACAGCAACTTTGTCATGCCATGTAACAAAATAAAAGGGTGTAACTTTCTTGGCAAAATCATTGAAAATGTGTGTGTATGGGGTCTCCCATTCTTGACTCTTTCAGAACTTTGAAAGCAGTCATTTGTGGCTATTTTGCACAGTAAGCATATTCATTTTTTTTTTCTTTTCTCCATTGGCCGTCAGTGAAGGAGCATGAAGAATAAGATGGAGGCAGAATTGGCAAAGACAGCAGACTACAGATGTAGGTGTGGCACCAAACAGCAATCAAGCTTGGAATAAATCATTAGGAAGCCAAGAGCAGGCCCATGACCGAGCATATATAGCAAACTTTTTATAATGCATTTGTCTTAGAATTATTATCAAGTTGTACAACATTCTTCTAAAAGAAGCCTTCTCCCATGCAAGGATTTATGAACTGTGCCAACAAGACTCAAAGAAGGAAACAGGCTTCTTGATGGTGTTCCCAATCTCAAACACCTCTATAAAAGCCAACAGTGCAAGTGATAAAAGCCAGTGATGGTTTGGACTACATCTAAATGAGGAAAATACAATGGCAATGAAGCTTTGGAGGCAGTGACAAACAATGGGTACTGAGAGGATGATGGAGAGCGGCTCTGCTAGTAAAAATTGCCCAGATGAGGTTGTGGAGTCTGAGATCCACAAAGATGCTTTGTGCATCCACGTAAATAATAAGATTAGAAAGTAACAAATAAAAGCACACGAGGCAAGCTGAACAAAAAGCACTCAGTTCCACAGGGGCTATATACAGATGGACATGAAAGCTGAGTGGTATGGGAAACTATACCATCAAGGCTGAAGATAAGAAAGGCAGCAAGGAAGATGCGATGATTTGATCACTTCTTGGCGAGAGAATCTTGGTAATTACCAGCTTGGCAGAAAGGACACATTGCAAGACAGATTGCTCTTGGTTGTTGAAGAATGTTGAAGCAGGATCATGTTGGAAATGCAAAGAGGTGACTGTGCTTTGGGAAGAGGCACAAAATAGCCAATTTACTGGGCTCTAGGTGGGACTGCATGAAACAGGCTTTCCAGATGGTGTCTCTATGCAAGCCAGATCAGTTCTTTTCCCAGCTATGTTTTCTGCAACTCAAACAATATGGGGACAAAAATATTTGGGTTCAAGAATGATTTGTCCACATATTTTTACCAAATGGCCAAACTTCTAAATTTCCAAAAATGGCTTCAGGAAGAACTGAGCTTTGTGATTAGTCTGATTTTCATAAGGTATTCACCATGCCGATAATATTATGTGCCTGTAATTACTCACTTGAAATGGTAGCATCATGTCTGACTGGGAAAAGAACTAAGGTGTCAGAGCCACATTTCTGGACTTGCAAATAATTTGCAACAAATGGCACCCTGTGTTGAGAGAAAGGGGTTGAGGGAGGAGAAGAAGCCAAGGTGAAGAACCTCAACACATATTTGGAAATCTTGCCAAGAAATTGTGATTCTTCTAAATATTCATTGAACTTATTTCTAGGAATTTGACAAAAATGGACTAGATAATTATATTTTCATGAGAAACGAAACACTGGAGTGATTGAGCAAAGAATATATAATTGTTAGTGTTTGACAATTATGTTAGTTTTTGGCAACAGCACATCAACCTGTATTAAACTCAAACATCTTCTGGCTTTCAAGGGTTACTGATAACCTAGTATGCATTGGAACCTGATGAATGAATTCCTATTGTTTTCATCGTCTCTAACATGTGAACACAATCCACACATAGAGAGGCTGGCTCCCGAACAGAGAATGAAAATTACTAGCACTAACAAAAAGAAGTAGACTCACAATGAGTAAATATACAAAAGCCCCAAATAATTTTAATAGTCACAGCTTGGCAATGAGTTTCCAGACTACAAAATTAGTTTTCTTGTGAAGAAAGGAGATTTTACAAGGCTAGAATAAACACAGGGTAATTGGAAAATCAAATTGCTCTTTGTGAGTTATTGTACGGTCTGGAATAATGGTGATAATATTAAAAAAAAAAAAACCCTCCCTATAAATCACTGTAGTTTGGTGTTTTTAGCAGTACTGTTGCCAAGAATGTTTGCCTTGGAAGTACAACGGTGGGAACTTTACATTGTGAAGCCCAAGTCCAGCTTACCCCTGACACAATGAGCTCTCCTCCCAGATTCTGCACTTCTGCCTTCACCTTGCTGCAGATATTAAGCTGATGACAATACAAGGCAATTCGTTGAAGGTAGGCTAATAAATCCTGCTTACATGCTGAATCAGGACACTATAAAACATTAAAAGAGTGATCTTGATTAGTAAGTATTCTTCAGTTTCTAACATTTGTTATAGAAAAGCTGCAGGAAGAAAAGGTTTCAGTGTCATATACCTTAATTACATTCATTTAACTTCACAGTGCATTTTAGAAAGGCCACAGACTGTAGTTTAGAATGGTTGGCTCTACTTTAATTAAATTGTATCAGAAGAATATCGAAGATATTCCAAAAAGTCTTATTGGGACTTCTATACATGTTTATGAGTATTTTTACCTGCTGTCTTCTAAACTCTAAAGAAACCTAAATATTTTACATTTTTCTTCAACTTTCACTATGTGAAATGTTATTTTAATTCAGAGGACCAAAGAATGCTAGAAGTAAATCACTTTGTGTGGCACTCTCTGCCAAGCATAGGGGACAGTTTCAATCCAGTCCATCGGCGGAAGAAAATCAATTCGTTTCCTTTGATTCTTTAATAAATGTATCATTCATTTATGAAAAAGTTTATTACACTTTTTGGAATTTAATATTTATCAAACTTTAAGCAACAAAATAACCTGCCTTTAAGTGAGAGACTGAAATGGTTCATGACCACTGTAAGAAAAACAGATTTGATAGAATTATTTGAAGCCAGCTGAAAGAAGTTCGTAAGAGTAGCAACAGAGCCCTTTAATGGATGCACCAGAGTTAACTCTGGCTAAGGAGTCTGAATTTTCATTATGACCAAAGTAGGCGGGTGTCCATCAAGCACACACAAGGCTTGGCTGAACGCTTCTAGAGACGTTTACGTGCCTCCTGAAAACATTTCTGAGGCTCCAATGCCAATGGCTACTGAGGAATTGAGATACCTGTATATTTCTTTTGCTATCAAAGGTTCAGCTTGAGCTACTTCCAGGTCATTTAATTGTTCTGTATCAATTTGACACTTGTAAAGGACATAAAATCACCAAATCCTTGATACTGTAAGAAATAAGTACCTACAGCCACAACTAAAGTATCTTATTTAGAATAAGAGGATGGGAGAAAGACTCTGAGCTAAGTTTCCCTCAAGCTCAAGAAAGGAAATTCTTTTATCAATACTGTAAAGCCAGTGATTACATATAACCATCTATTGAATAAATGATAAAGGGATATTTTTTATATTTAACACTTACCATTGTGGTATTTTTTCACTAACTGCATTTATCAAGAAAGAATTCCACAGAGACTGTTTTTAGCTTCTTACAAGTACTTCATACTGTAATATTTATCTTACTCCAGGGACCCATACACAGAAAGGAATTAACTTTAAAATGATATCTCCCCAGAGGGCTGACAAGGCTTTTGATACAAATACCTTGCAGCAAATTAAACAGAGTTCTATCTCAATGGAACAGTAATTAGAAATGCAACAGTCCGTAAAAAGTTTATATGGCACGCATATCTCCAATCTTTATAAAATATTTTCTGGCAAAATAAATGTAATTAATCCAGTCCTTGGTAATACTCATTCTATTCTATTATTTAAACCAAAGTAGTTAAAATACACATTTAAAAAGGCATGATGAATCAAGAAAAGTAACTCCTAAATCATGGAAATAGGTGCAGCATTTGATAACATTTTTCTGAATAAAAGATTTCTTTATCAAAAATTGCAAGTTATTTCACAGCTAATGACAATAATAATGCCACAAAGAGGGTTAGGTTTAAACTTCATCTGTTTGAGTCACTGTGAAATAGCATTTAAATACTCTGTCACTTAATCTCAAAATAAATTTAGTATCCTGGGGTGTGTGTGTGGGGGGGTGTGTGTGTGTATTTGAGTGTTTGATGTGTTTTTCACATATCAACTGTTTTTAGTTATGCTTCAGGTTGCACAGTTAGTTGAAAATGAAAGCCCAAAAAGGTAAAATCAGAAACAAAAGTCACAACCAAAACTATTGAACTTGAGGGGCCTGAAGATGCCGAGAAATACTTTTCGCCATTGAGATTTAAAGTATAATGAAACAGCCACTCAAACTCCATTCATTTTCACTCCCAAGAAGTCCTTCCTAGCAAATTGGTGGGTGGTCAATTTCTGGTCACTCTACACATCGGAACTCTTCTCAACATTTGCAGAAAAAGAATGTGGCCTTTTCTAGTTGGTAATTTTTTTGTATGCATATTTTCAAGTACATTCATTGTCTCTTCCTTTCTTTACATGAACTTTCTGGAATACTTATGGAAGTCGGTCAAAAATAAATAAATAAATAAACTCAGTTTATGCTGTGAAGCCTCATGGTTGATATTGCCCTGAAATTAGGCAATAGCAATGGGTTAACACTCGACTCCTACAAACTGTGAGAAGTTCTCAAATTATCATAGTACTTGAGTTATCTCAACCAATAAGTGTTTCTCCAAAAGTCAAAAGTCAATAAAATTTCTTGGATTAGCCATCTTATATGTAAAATAAAATGAGAATTCATTGACTCTTAGGTGCAATCCTGATAGTAAAATCATCTGGGGTTTCGTTTGTTTTGTTTTCTCAGCCTTTACAAGATGTGTGAATTTGGTATTGACTTGAATGAAGGAAGTTAGAGCCTGGGATGCTGAGGCGGAAAGTATTTAGAGGAGCATCCCTTATATGTAGGAATGAGGGAGGAAAACTATAATAAGCAACACAAAGACTCAGAAATCATCAGATCATCAGAGACTAGAGCCATATATGGAGAAGGATGCCATTCTCTTTCAATATCTCCAGCTTGCATCAATGTACTGCAGTATACTAAGCAAATTCATGTTAATATTTCCATGTAGATAATAGTATATATAATATTTTATTTCCAAAACTTATATTTTATGATACAATCCATCTGAAGTGGTTCCAACTGTAAACCACTGTTGCCTATAGGGATAATCAACAGTTAGTTACCTGGAAAAGTCTACTACCTAACACACTCTTATAAGAAATGGACTATAATTGCAACAAGACATTTAGAATAGAATTTTAAAGTTCCCATTCAAGCCAAATAAAAAGAAAAGTATGGAAATAAACATTCAAGGTGAGGACTCTTTTAATGTATATCCTAGTTTGGTTTGAAAGCATTAAGAGATATTCTTGAGAATTTCATTTATCTCTGATGCCTCTGAGTCTGGGTTATAATAAAGCTGAAATCTGAAGGTTCTTGATCATATGGAATAATCCCATTTATGGTGGAGCATAAGTTATTATGAATTATGAAGAGGATCATTAGAGTGAGATCCATATTAAATAACAAAAGGTGAAGTTCTACTTTCTTCTTTCTATATTTAAAAACATGATGTTCTCCCAAATTCCACAACTTGCTTCTGCCCTTTGATCTCCAAATGCCCCTGACTGTGCTACCTCCAGTTTCCATTCTAGTCCTGGAAGAGTCCTTGACAACTTCTTAAACCATCAAATCATGACCCATCACATCCCTAAAGCTCTGCTAATTCAGTTCCCTGACCACAAGACAGGTTGCTCTTCTCTCTCCTTTATTCATTCTGTCAGTCAGTTAAAATGTGCAATCTAAATTTCCTGGGGGCAACAGAAAAATAAAGTAAAGCAATGAATTAAATATATATATTTTTAAATGTGATAAGCACCATGAAGTAAACAAAAGAGGGCATTATGTAGGAATCTCTAAAAATATATTTAAACCAAGAGCCCAAAAATGAAAATTTAAAAATCTGCTTTCCCCCCCTTCATTATGTAGTACAGTTGCCTTTCTCAATGGGGAAGGCTGGGACAATCCATGACTCTTCAGGGGCTGATGTCTCCTAAGTAATGTGTTCTTCTTTCTCAAGGAATTTTGGTCAGAAGCCTTAGCATTCTCTCCAGAGCTAAACCTACCTTTGCCACCAGCACAGTGTCAGGAGAGTCAGATACCAGTGTGTAAAACATCAGTGATTCTCCCCTCTGATTCATTCTTCAGAAGCATTTCATAGGGTGCATAAAACTAATTACAAAACCCAAGCACTAATTAGTGATTCCACTCAGCATGTGCCCACTCTTCCCTCTTCTATTACCTGATCAGCCACAGCGCGGGCTAATTTGTCCATTCGAGAACCTGCTTCGGCAATTTTCTTGGCAGCATTAATGACATCAGATGTATTTTTCAATGGGCCTTTGCCTCTGAAACAACATATACAACATAATTAGAAATCCACTTAATGACGGGAAAGAGACCAACCTACCATATCCTTTGTCCAGGAGTCTAGTGTTGTATTTTATTTGGCACTGGCCACATTAGTCAAATTTGGAATATTTTCTTGCTTAACTCCAGTTTCTATGTTAAGTCATTTTTTGGAAATATTTTCCCATATTTTTATGTGCATGTCCACATTTTATCTTTTACATTAAGTTCTATATTTATAAACAATGGCTGATTATAAAAGATGATCATCACAAGAGAAATGAAAATTTTATAGTTGCTTACCATGTACCAAAAGCTGTTGTACAGACTACCTCATTTTGACTTTATAACAACTCTGCAAAGTAGGTATCACTCCCATTTAGAAAATAAAGTGAGCCCAAAATGATCTAGGTAACTTATCCAAGCTTATACAGGTCATAAGGAAAAAATTCAAAATTTTAAGCAGAGTCTAGCCAAAATACATGCACATGCATTATCTTCCTAATCATGTCCAGCATATTTATATTCTGTTATTTAAAGTCCAGTTTGGCATTTTGAGAAGCAATGATCTCTTACACATAACTGGGAACTGTTTGGCCAGAATTTCAGAGTTTTGTTGGCTTGTGTGCTTCCGGTACTGATTTATGAAAGAACGTACAAAGCACAGAGTGACAGTAAATGTTTTTGTGCTTCCAAACCATCACCCTAATATTTTCATATAAGGTTTGCAATTAGGTGAAGTGTTTAATATGTCTTTTAAATATTTATTATAAGGGAAATGGAAATTACACTGCATCATAAATCTTTAAACAAAATGTGGCATGTAACACAACTTTTCTTTCCCTTTTTGTGAGAGGTAAAGCATAAATTATGTTTATCATTTTTTAGCATGATTAATTAAACTAGTCTCTTTATGTGCATAAAAATCAATGTGTTTTTTAAGGCTGCAAGATTACATTCCTATAGTTAGAAATGTGGTGAACTGTACAGAAAAACTATTCAGAAGCGATTTATTTAGACCTTTATTTAGCCCGTGTAGGGTTATATAGAGAGGGCAATGATTGCTATTGTTACACAATAACATTTTATAAAACAGAAGACAAAATGTCTCTCAGTAAACTAACGTAAATGAATGATATTTTGTTCAATTTCTCTACTAATTCCCCTTCTTGGATTTTTCTACATTAGTAAGTAAAATATACTGGGTTTGTATTAATATTTAAAGACAGAGACAGACACACAACTTAAGGTATTTCATTTTGTTGTAGTGACGTTAACTCTTCCACAAAGTAGTTTGATTTTGCAGTTGCTATTTAGATTTTAAAACACAGACAGTAATTTCACGTGTGAATTTTATGTAATACGGATGAGTTAAAGATTCTATGACAATCTGTTTGCTATTCCCTAACATTTTTATCAGCACAAAATAAATTGTTTTTGTTTTTTAAGGAACGCTTGGATACAGAATCTGTCCATGTTTAATAATATCCTTGTTATTCATATTTCTAACTTCTAGACCTTAGAAAATCTATTTTCTGATGTTTACTCTGACACAATATTTGTTGTAACTTCATCTTAACCCATTCAATAAGACTGCATTCTGTTTGATCTTTCATTGCTAACAATTGTGTATTTCAAGAATTTCAAAGGATCTTGGAAAATGCTTCCTCATGAACCTTCCATAGTAACTTCCAACAGCTGATTGATTCTTACAAAATGCTCCAAGTTAGTGAAGAATGTCTATGTAGACCCTGAATCTGCTTGATGCTCAGGACCCCATTTTGTAGACAACGAATGAAAAGAAGCATGTCGTTTTGATTATACCAGAGACTACAGTTCATAGACTTACTAGTATGTTAGGAAAAAAAAGTTTGAGACTTTAGAATTCACATTGTAGACTCAATTCAAATTCTTGGAGTCGCAACCTGGGTATGAGGGTATATTTCATAAAATTAGAAAGCAAAATAGAAGTTATGAGATCAAATATGTTCTCATTTTCTAGTTGGGGAAGCTGAAACCAAGGGAGAAAGACAAAATAACATGCCCAAATGACACTGCTATGCACAGAGAGAAACAGAATCGAAGTCTATGTGTCCTAAATCATAATTTAGTACACTTTTTGCTAAATATGATTCATTCTTAAGAATGTAAAGTAACGTGCTCAGAGAAAAACAAGTAGCCTTAACTATATACATTAATACACAAGTTACAAAAAACACTGATTAAATAGATGGCTCAAGAATTCAGAAAGAAGAGGTTGGGAAAAACTAATAAAATTACAAACAGATTAATGAGTCAGAAAACAAAACAATAGAAGTTATGAATAAATCCTAAAACTAGCTCTAAACCAAAAAGATATAGAAAATATATTTAGAATGCTATCAAGAAAAAATAGGAGAAAAATATCCAAACATAAAAAAGAGAGCAATAACCTTAGAAAAGAACAATAATCTTAGAAAAGCAAAAAAAAAAAAAAAAAAAAAAGTATCATAAAGCTGCTTTCTCAAATACATGTAAATAAATGTGCAAACAGATGAAATAAGTTTCTAGGAGAATATAATTTATCAAAATGGACCAGAAAGGAGATTTTGAAAAATTGAAACAGTCTGATTTCCATGGAAGAAAGAAAGTTGTCAGATAGAACTCACTAAAAAAAAAAAAAAAAAAAAAAAAAGTAAATCCAGGTAGTTTCTTGTAGGAGTTAACTAAACCTTTAAAGAGAAGATAATCTCAATGCTATTTAAACTCTTCCAGAATATCAGAAGGAAAATAATTTCATTAAGTTACATAATACTGATATTATCAGAAGCAACTAAAAACTAAAGATGCTCACTTAGGTAGTAAAAAAACAAAACAAAACAAAAAAACAGAAGGAAACCCAAAGAAAGAAATGACAGAATTGACATGAGTGCTGAATAGGCTCATACATACAAGAATTATTTGTTAGGTTTTTAGGAACTGGGCAAGCCAGTTGAAATGTTGGGAGCTTAAAATCTGCCACGATGGGAATATTTACTTCATGGACATAAGCAAATGCTACAAAGTTCAGGGCTTTTTCCCTCCATAGACCATCATCAGATCTTGAAAAAGCTCAAAGTAATAGTTATAACTAGTCGAGAATAAAGGTATTGTGACTTAGAAAAGGTATATGAAGGTTTCTTGAGCTAGGTGATAGTTGTACAAGTTACTTTAATTAAAGTCATATATTGGCTGGGCATGGTGCCTCACACCTGTAATCCCAGCACTTTGGGAGGCTGAGGCTGATAGATTGCTTGAGCTCAGAGGCTCAAGACTATCCTGTAGTCCCAGCTACTTGGAGGCTGATATGAGAGGTTCGCTTGAACCCAGGAGGAGGAGGACAGTGGCATATTTATTTTTCTGTAGATATGTTCAGTCGTTTCAATGTTAAAATGTATTCACTTGTCAAGTTGATGGTTATAAAAAAATTAATTTTCATTTCTGTTATGACAGAACAGACTGTCTCAATCATTTATTGATCATTATTAATGATTTATATATTTTCTCTGAGTTGTCTTCAAATCTTTCACATATTTTTCTATTGACTCTTTTTCTAAATTGCTTATCTAAGCTCTTCAGGTATTTTGGATTCTGATCTTTTGTTATATTGCAAATTACTTCTAGTCTTGGCTGTATGTTAGGTTTCTTTTTTTACAGTTTTTAAAAACAAGTTTTAATTTTATTGTAGTCAAATGTATTAATCATTCATACTATAGTTTGTGCTTTTCATATATTCTTTAAGAAGCTCGCTCTTATCCCAAGGTAATTAAAAATATCCTTCCATCTTATTGTAAAATTTTAAAGTTTCCTTTTTATATTTAGATATTAAATCCACCTATAGTTTATGCCTTTTGTATAGGGTAAGATAGGAATCACACTCTATTTTTCTAACCAGTAACCAATTGCCCCTTGACAATACATTGAAAAGTTAATCCTTTCCCAAACAATTTTATTTTTAAATTTTATTACCTTTTATCTTTAAATTCTGTATAAGTAAATGTATTACTATAAAATATAAACATAGAATGCAAAAATACCCAGAAAAAGAACATAAGAAAAATTGCCAACTGCCAAATTCAATTGTCTAAATATTCATAAAAATTTGAACTACTAAAACGCAGTTAAAGTCATGTGTAAAATGAAGAAAATTATTTGAATCATCTGGGAAATCCTGAATATCTCATATGTGGTTCTGAGTATGATGTAACACCTTCTAAGAAAGTTTCAAGGCCCAGGTTTCTTTAAATGAGCACAAAATTAGTGACATGACCCACTTTTCCCACATCGTGAACAGAAGAGAAGGGAAACAGAAAAAAAATAGTTGGGCCATTTCTGGGGGTGGGGGACCAAAATTACTCATTTCCTTTTGCTTACATAACAGATGGTGTGGTGTGGTTGCCCTTACTGGTAGTTGAGGAATAACTGTGGAATAATAACTAGTATCTTTAAAAGAGAAGACCTTGAATTTGGCTTATGTAGCAAGGGTAGCATTTTCTTTTAATGCTATCATTGAATAGGTTTCAAGTGAATTCTAAAGCTCCTTCAGACATTCGAGTGTCTATATCAATGTTAACAGAATTTCTGTAATGATGGGCATTCTATAACTCTGCACTATCCAATATGGAGTCATTAGCCACATGTAATTACAGGACACTTAAAAGATGGCTAGTGTGACTGAGGAACTAGATTTATTTAATTCTGTCTTCTATTTTTAACTTTTTATTTTGAAATATTATAGATATTGAGGAAATTCAAAGATATGTATAGAAATGTCCTATTCATTCTTCTCCCAGCCTTTCTCAATGTTAATATCTTGTATAACTACAGTACAATAGCAAAACCAGGAAACTGATACTGGTAAAATTCATAGGGAATATTCATCTTTCACTATTTTTTATGCACTTGTGTAAGTATAGCTTCAAGTGACTACTACAATTGAGACACAAAACTGTACTATTACCACAAGTTTCTTTCATACTCTTTATACCATTTAACCCATCCCTAACACATTCCTAAATCATGAATCTCTTCTCCACCTTTAAAATTTTATGTCAGGAATGCCATCTAAATGGAATCATACTGTATGCAATATTTGAGATAACTGTTTTTCACTCAGCATAATTATCTTAAGGTTTATCCAAATCATTGCACGCATTTTTATTGCTGAGTAGTAGTCTATGGCCTAGATGTAACACAGTTTGCTTAACCATTTGCCCAATGAAGGACATGTGGGTAGTTTCCAGTTTGGGACTATTACAAATAAACCTGATGTAAATGTTTATGTATAGGATTTGGGGTAAATACAAGTTTTTATGTCTCTGGGTAAATGTCTGAGAGCAAAATATCTGGGTCCTATATAAATCCCGTTTTAGTTTTTTGAGGTTTTTTTTTTTTTTTTACTTTAAGTTCCAGGATATGTCTGCCGAATGTACAGGTTACATAGATTTACATGTGGCATGGTAGTTTGCAGCACCTATCAACCTGTCATCTAGGTTTTAAACCCTGCATGTGTTAGGTATTTGTCCTAATGCTCTTCCTTCCCTTGCTCCCCAACCCCTGACAGGCCCCAGTGTGTGTTGTTCCCCTTCCTGTGTCCATGTGTTTTCATTGTTCGACTCCTAACTATGAGTGAGAACATGTAGTGTTTTCTTGTTCCTGTGTTAGTTTGCTGAGAATGATGGCTTCCAGCTTCATCCATGTCCCTGCAATTAACATGATCTCATTCTTCTTTATGGCTGGATAGTATTCCATTGTGTTTATGTGCCAGATTTTCTTTAGCCAGTCTATCACTGATGGGCATTTGAGATGGTTCCAAGTCTATGCTATTGTAAATAGTGCTGCAATAAACATACATATGCATGTGTCTTTGTAGTAGAATGATTTATAGTCCTTTGGGTATATGTCCAGTAATGGTATTATTTCTGGTTCTAGAGCCTTGAGTAATCGCCACACTGTCTTCCACAATGGTTCAACTAATTTACACTCCCACCAACAGTGTAAAAACATTCCTATTTCACCACAGCCTTGCCAGCATCTATTGTTTCCTGACTTTATAATGATCTCTATTCTGACTGACATGAGATGGTATCTCATTGTGGTTTTGAATTGCATTTCTCTAATGATCAGTGATGATGAGCTTTTTTTATATGTTTGTTGGCCATATAAATGTCTTATTTTGCCAAGTGTCTGTTCATATCCTTTGCCCACTTTTTGATAGTGCTTTTCTTCTTGTAACTGTGTTTAAGTTTCTTGTAGATTCTGGATATTAGAACCTTGTCAGATGGGTAGTTTACAAAAAATTTCTCCCATTCTGTAGGTGGCCTGTTCATTCTGATGCTAGTTTCTTTTGCTGTGCAGAAGCTCTTTAGATTAATTAGATCCCATTTTTCAACTGTGGTTTTTGTTACAATTGGTTTTGGTGTTTCAGTCATGAAGTCTTTGCCCACACCTATTGTCCTGAATGGTTATACCCACGTTTTCTTCTAGGGTTTTTGTTTGTTTGTTTTTGGTTTTGGGTTTTACATTTAAGTCTTTAATCCATCTTAATTTTTGTATAAGGTGTAAGGAAGGGGTCCAGTTTCAGTTTTCTGCATATGGTTAGCCAGTTTTCCTAGCATCCATTTATTAAATAGGGAATCCTTTCCCCGTTGCTTGTTTTTGTCTGGGTTGTCAAAGATCAGATGGTTGTAGAGGCCAATATCCCTGATGAACATTGATATGAAAATCCTCAATTAAATACTGGCAAACCAAATCCAGCAGCACATCAAAAAGCTTATCCACCATGATCAAGTCGACTTCATCCTTGGGATTCAAGGTTGGTTCAACATAGGCAAATCAATAAATGTAATTCATCACATAAACAGAACCAATGTAAAAAACCATGATTATCTTAATAGAAGCAGAAAAGGCCTTTGATAAAATTCAACATCACTTCATGTTGAAAACTCTCAACAAACTAGGCATTGATGGAACATACCAAATAATAAGAGCTATTTATGACAAACCCATACCCAATATCAAACTGAATGGGCAAAAGCTGGAAGTATTCCCTTTGAAAACGGGCACAAGACAAGGATGCCCTCTCTCATCACTCCTATTCAACATAGTATTGGAAGTTCTGGCCAGGGCAATCAGGCAACAGAAAGAAATAAAGTTTATTTAAATAGAAAGAGAAGAAGTCAAATTGTCTCTGTTTGCAGACGACATGATTATGTACTTAGAAAAACCCCTTGTTGGCCTGGTACAGTATCTCAGGCCTGTAATCCCAGCACTTTGGGAGGCCAAGGCGGGCGGATCACGAGGTCAGGAGATAGAGACCATCCTGGCTAACATGGTGAAACCTCATCTCTACTAAAAACACACACAAAAAATTAGCCAGGTGTGATGGTGGGTGCCTGTAGTCCCAGCTACTTGGAAGACAGAAGCAGGAGAATGGCGTGAACCTGGGAGGCGGAGCTTGCAGTGAGCCGAGATCGCACCACTGCACTCCAGCTTGGGAGACAGAGCGAGACTCCATCTCAAACAAACAAACAAACAAACAAAAAACAAAGAAACAAAACAAAACAAAAATCCCTTGTCTCTGCCCAAAAAAACTCCTTAAGCTGATAAGCAGCTTCAGCTAAGTCTCAGGATACAAAATCAATGTGCAAAAATCACAGGCATTCCTATACACCAACAATAGACAAGCAGAGAGCCAAATCATGAATGAACTTCCATTCACAATTGCTACAAAGAGAATAAAATACCTAGGAACACAACTTACAAGTGATGTGAAGAACTCTTCTAGGAGAACTACAAAGCACTACTTAAGGAAGTAAGAGAGGATGCAAACAAATCGAAAAACATTCCATGCTCGTGGATAGGAAGAATCAATATCGTGACAATGGCCACACTGCCCAAAGTAATTTGTAGATTCAGTACTATTCCCATCAAGCTACCACTGACTTTCTTTGCAGAATTAGAAAAAACTACTTTACATTTCATATGTAACAACAAAAAAAGCCTGTAGAGCCAAGACAATCCTAAGCAAAAAGAACAAAGCTGGAGGCATCATGCCACCTGACTTCAAACTATACTACAAAGCTACAGTAACCAAAACAGCATGGTACTGGTACCAAAACATACATATACACCATAGAACATAACAGAGACCTCAGAAATAACACCACACAGGTTTTTAGTTTTAAAAGAAACTGTCAATGTTTCAGTTTTATTTCATCTTAGTGAAAATTTTAAAACCCACAGCTTACTTTAGGTATACTCAATGGTGAATAACAAAAGCTTTACCTCTAAGACTAGGATCAAAGCAAGGATGCCTGCTCTTGCCACTCCTATTTAACATAGTACTGGAAGTCCCAGCCAGTGCAATCAGGCAAGTTAAAGAACTAAAAGGCATTCAAATTGGAAAGGAAGAAGCAACATTATCTCTGTTAACAGGTGACATGATCTTACATGTAGAAAATGCTTAAGATTCTTAAAAAGAAATCCTGGTAAAACTAATAACTGAATTCAGGCAAGTTGCAGGATACAAAATGTTTCTAGACACTAGTAATAAAAAAAATCCTAAAAGAAAATGAAGAAAATAACTCAATTTACAATAGTATCAAAAAAAATTAAATGTTTAGGAATAAGCTTAACCAAGGAGTCAGAAGACTTGCATGCTGAAAACTACAAAATATTGTTGAAATTACAAAAGTAAATGGAAAATCATTCAATAAATGTGGATTGGAAGACTTAAGATGTCAATACTACTGAAAGAGATCTACAGATCCACTGTAATCTCTATCAAAACCCAAAGGCATTTTTGGCCAAAATTAAAAAATCGATCCTAAAATTCACATGGAATCTCAAGGCAACACAAATAGCCAAAGCAATCTTGAAAAGAACAAAAATTGTAGGCCTCACACTTTGATTTTAAAACTTACAATAATCAAAACAGTGTCATGCTGGCATAAAGACAGACATGGAGACCAATGGAATAGAGTGGAGTTCAAAAATAGACCCTTACATATATAAAGTCAAATGATTTTCCACAAAGGTATTAAGATTTTTGCTAAGATTTAGGTCTTGGAAAAGGGCAGTGTTTTCAATAAATGGTGCTGGGAAAACCGGATTATCTACATGCAAAAGAAGCAGCAGTACTCATGTTATACCTCATTTAAAAATTAACTGAAAATAGATGAAAGACCTAAACATAAGAACTAAAGTATAAAACTCGAAGAAAACACAGGAGAAAACTTCATGACATTGGATTTGGTAATAATTTCTTGGATATGACACAAAAAGTATAAGCAATAATACAAAAAAATAGATGTTGAACTTCAAGATTAAAAACTTTTGTGTGTCAAAGAACACTATCAACAAATAGTGAAAACAAAGCCAATAAAATAAGAGAAAATAGTAATTCTTTATCAGGAATTTGTAATTCATGATAAGAAATTAATATCCAGAATATACCAAGGACGCCTACAACTCAACAACAAAAAAGCAAACAACCCAACTGAAAAATGGGCAAAAGACTTGGACATTGTTCCAAAGGAGATATACAATGCCAATAAGCATAGGAAAGATGTTTAACATAATTAATCATTAGGGAAATACAAATTAAAATCACCATGAGATACCACTTCACATCCTTTAGGATGGCTACTATCAAGAAAAACAGAAAACAAGCTTTGGCAAGGATGTGGAGAAATTTGACCATTGTGGAAAACTTGGAACACTTGTGTATTGCTGGTGGGAATGTAAAATGGTGCAGCCACTGTGAAAAATAAAATTGTGATTCCTCAAACATCTAAAAGAATTACTATATGATCCTGCAATTCCACTTCTGGGTATACACTTAAAAGAAATGAAAGCAGGAACTTGTATACTTATACACTCATGTACAGTGCAGCATTATTCATAATAGCCAAAAGGTAGAAGCAACTGAAGTGCCCATTAAGAGATGAATGGATAAAGAAAATGTGGGTGGTATATGCATTCAATGGAACATTATTAAACCTTTAAAAGGAAAAGCATTTGAGTATATGCTACAATATAAAGGGCATGAACTTTGAAGACATTGTGCTAAATGAAATAAGCCAGTCACAAAAGAACAAATATTGTATGACTCAACTTATATGAAATACCTATATTAGTCAAATTCATAGAAATGGAAGGCAGATGGGGAATTTACATTCCGTAGGTACAGAGTATCTGTTGAGGAAGATGAACATGTTCTGGAGATGGAGGGTGGTAATGGTTGCACAAAGATGTAAATGTGCTGAATGCCATAGAAATATACACTTACAAAGGATTGAGATGGTAAACTCCATGATATATACCAAAATAGAAAAACAATTTAAGTAGTCATATACAGCTAGTGGCTACTATATTGGACAGCACAAGTCAAAATGAGCTACAGTCATTCAGATAATGTGAAGTGGGCACTGAAACAAGAAACAAATAAAACAGCCAAAAAAAAAGGAAGAAAAAGAAAATCACATCCATGAAAGCATCAGAAGTTTGAGTCTTCTTATCCATGGAAGACAATATCGACAAGAAGACTGGCCACATTGGTTTATCTCCCCATTTTAAAATTGCAACCCATAGCCCTTGTGTTTTTCTACCTTAGAGCAGATTTTGTATTTTGTGGGTTTTAAAAGATGCTATGGGTAATCTCATGTTCTGAATGCAGGAGCAATCATATTGTCCCATCTGGAGTATGTTTTTAGTTTCCTTGGAAAGAGCATCAAGCCATATAATTAACTCTACTTATATAGATTCTTGAAACATTCTCTCTTTTGGACATAGGTAATTCTGATGCAAAGGTCAATATCTGGAGTCTTTCCCGTGAAGTGGTCACTCCAAAAAAGAAAGTCAAGGAAAAGTATTACCGCATCACTGCCGTCACATCACCATTTATGAACTAATTCACATTTAATTTGTGAGAAGGTAATAAGTAGTAATGTGAAAAATCTATGCCTCAGTATATTCTGAGTTAATATACTTAGTATTCAAAATTCAAATTCTGAGTTAATCCAAGTTATTTTTTATGCCTTCTCAATACCTCTAACACGTTAATACCAAATGTGACTCTCCAATAATGAGATATAGCACATAAAAAGGGTATTTGCAAATGTATTGAACCATAAAAGTCACTTTTCAGAGACTTCTGAATATGCTTGGGAAATTTTACTAATCAGCTGAGGCAGTATGAAGACAGCACAGTGGAACAGTTGAGTGCATCTGGGGAATTTCAAGAACTCAGGTAGAACTACAGAATCACAAGTTGAACTGTTTCAGGTACTTCCTGGAATAGGTTGTAAGGTCAGACGTTAAACATCTACAAAATTAGGACAGAAGCCTAAAGGTCAAGAAAGGTAGACCTTGAAGAGCAAACACAAGGATTTTTATTCTGTGAAAAAAGGAGCTAATGAAAGTTTTGGTGCAAAGGAAGCTGGATGACTGCCCTTCACTGGACAGATGTAGCCTGGATGAGTGGAGAATCTGAACCGAAAGACCAGCTGAGGTATTACTGAGCATGTGAACTAAGCCAGGAAATCAAGTTTGGGAAACATAGAATGATTATATGATTTCTGAGTCTAGTGCTCAGTATTTGACAGTCGGTCTCAAAACTGTTGAAGATTTGAACTTAAGTTTGATTCTAAAAACAGGTTTGTTCTTTGCTGTACAATTAAACTTGAGCTGATGCTATCTGCACACCTTTTGTTATCTGGAAGCAAGACTAGCAACATGCTATTTCTTTCTGAAAAATGACATGAAAAGCATGAATTCACTCCATGCAGGATGGTGCTTCTGCCATTGTCGATGAGATGGAAGTCAAGAACTGAGTGGGAAAAAGACATGAGGCATAATCAGTTTTATCTTCCATGAAGAAGTTATTACACATATAATGAGGCAGAACCCTTCCAATTTTAATAATAATGGAGTGGATATCATTGAGATTACTGAATCAAATTAATGAATTAGCTAGTGATAAGAATAAAATAATAAGATAATAAATGCCAGGGTATTGTGTACCCACATGCCCTTTACACATATACATTAAGGAAGGTAGCCAAGTTTCAATTCCTAATCAGTTATATCCATTTCTTTAAATAAGAGAAAATGGTACTTAAGAATGTTTAGAGTTACGGACCTAAAATTATTCCTCCTTGAAGTGGAATATGCAAGTGGAAGGGCAATAATAACAATGTGTAAGGTCAAATATAGTGAACTTAGGTGAGAGGCCACAAAGAAAGGCACTATTCAGCTGTCTGTAAAAAAACAGGCTGTGCAGATGGAGGCAGCAATGAAGCCTCAACTTCCTATGTTGCATTTCAAACACACAGTCTACTCTGGTTCTCTAGTCATTAATTACTATACTCCTCCCTGTGCCCTAACAAAAAGAGCACAAAACTACTCATCACGTGGTGGGAAAAACTGTAACTAGTAGCTCCCTAGACATTTCATTATTTAAATCAGCATAAAATGATATGAAATTCCTAGGAAATTGAAGACACCTTCTTCTCACTTTTAAAACTATACTTTGACTAACAGACATGTGCCTTATTTAACACCATGTAATAAGACCCCTCAGATATATCTTTTATAACTGTGCCTTGACCAGTTATATAATCTAGAGAATTATAAAATGTGCTCCTGATCAAAACTAGTAACATGACCAGATTCATTATTCACTTTAATGAGATTATTTGTTCAAGTGATGCTATTAATGGATTGGATAATCATCAGATAAAGTACTAATAAAATGTTGAAAGCAAGCAAATTAAGTCATCATAGGCCTTGAGAAACAACGACTGAGGCTGCCATAATAGTCTGATTTGTAGGAAGTTTCAGACTGAAATAATGGCTCAGACTTTTTTCCTGCTGTTACGTTTTGTGAAATAAATGTGTGAAGTCTACAAAGACTAACCAAATGTACAAATTTGAACTTCTCATGAATACAATGACATTTAAAAGTCTCGAAAGGCTCCTTCATAACAGTAAAGTCATTCCACTGAAGTAAAAAACAATTTTAAAATATTTGGAAAAAGGGCCAAGCTATGTCATTAGTACGTATTGGCCAGAGGCAAAGGGGGTGACACAGAGATATTCCATATTAAATTATAACTTTTAATCAACTCTAGCCTTTTCTTATTAGAAGCATTCAACAACCATTAAAAAAAAGTTGCCACCCATCAGATGATGTCTTGACATTCCCATATATCTTATATTATTTCAATAACAAATATCATGTTAAATCATTAATACATCTTCGCGTATATGTGTGTTTTCCAGAAAAAAACCTACGGTAAAACGCTAGTTTATATTTGTATGGCAACATAATTTATACTTGCATTATCTCTTTGGATTTAAAAACTCTCTTCTGAAGTTGATAAGACAAGTGTTATTTCACTATTTCGCAAACAGAGAGTAAGAGACCTCCCCCCAAATCACCTGATATTCTGATTCAAAATTCAGGGAGGTTCCTATTGAGTTTTGCTCTCCCTTGGTTTGCCCTTTGTGTTGAAAGGGCAGATATATCACCTTCTTTTAAAGAAGAGACCAAAATGCATTGATAGAGCACTAACCCTTGTTGAAGAAAAGTCTCCTGACAAAATTCTGACTGGTCATTTGATTTGTCAAAGGTACTAGCTCAGAGTTAAAGGAAATAAATCTTACACAACTTTAATTTCTCTGTGAAAACAATGGAATCTTAGATAGTTGTACCTGATTCTTAATATGTAAGAATAAAATGTGAGCTTAAATTAATGCTAGATCACAAGCTAGTATTACAACATACTACATGTATACATGCATGCGCACGCACGTGCACACACACACACACACACACACACACACACACACATAGGTACATATTTTTCCAAAGGGATATTAACGAATCATTCACTTTATCTTCAGAATAATATTTAAGCATATTGCAAAATAGCACAGACCAAAGATGAGTCACCCATCCCCAGGGGTTTGATTTTATGACTGCCTTAGGGTAGATAATTACAACAATAATTACAACATTGAATCTATTCTCCTTGACCAAAAAGACCTACCTATCTGCTAGGAATTAAGTCCAGATCATTTTGACTTATACATGTAAATTTGTAATATCACCACCTTGCCTTGGTATATTTTAATTTTTCAGCAGGCTCTCACATGCTAATACACACTGCTACACTTCTGGGTTTAATGAAAAAATCTTCAGCTCCCTGGCTCTGGGCCTCACCTTGTGAAGTCTGTCATTTCCATCATGATCATGCACATCTGCTTGGCCAGTACAATGATATCATTGCCGCTGTCGTCCCATTTGGCCACTTCTGCATCCAGCTTGCTTTTCTCTTGATGGAATATCTCCACCTGCTCAGCTATTTTTGCCTTCTCCTCCTGCGGTAGTTGCGCCATGATGGCCTGCGTGGGTTACAGAAAAAGCGTGAGTGACGGTGACAAAGGAAGTACAGACCGTATGTTGACTCTGCCTTCTGCGGATGGCAGAGCAGGACCCTGCAAAGGCTTATGAGCTACCCTGCCATTTAGGAAAGCACGTCTTTCTCCATTCCAGGGAGGCCACGAGCACAGGCTGATAAGCGCCCCAAAGTCCCCGTCCCACTCCCACATATGAAAAATACAGAGATATCCAAAGCTACGTGCGCACTGGCAATAACAGAACTTCTCTGCCGCTTTGATGGCATATGTTTGTTCAAAAGAAGCTATTCTTGACAATTTTTATATTTGGTCTCAGGAAACTTTTACCAGATGAAAGAATGCACCTCTTTCAACACTGAAATCTGTTCAGAGAAGGGAAAAAAGAAAAACGGCCTTCTGTCGCTGGAAAGGAGAGGAATTTTAAACACTATCTGAGCATCCAAGTGGGGGAGGATGGGGCTACTTTCTGAGTGTAAATGAAGGTGTCTACAGAGAGATGCCAAACAAAAATCCCCTGCCCAGGGCATGCCAGGGACGGCACGCCTACTCCCAGCCCTCCCCCATCTCCTTTAGGGTGGTGGCATGCCTGTGGCTCCTCGTTAAAGCCTTTGAGTACGTAGGCAGAAAAGTTATAATGGGATAAAGTATAAAATTAGGAAGCGTGGGTTCATTTTCAATAACTGCTAGGTAAGAAAATGTAGAAAAGGGAAAACTGCAGTCTTCTCCTTATTCATGGATTCCTTCATTTGCCAATTTGCCTACTCTCTAAAATATATTTGTAACCCCAAAATCAAGGCTTGTAGCATTTTTGTGGTCATTTGCAAATGTGGGCAGAGCAGCAAAAAATTTGAGTTGCCCGACATGCATATTCCCAGATGAGGCTAAAAAGGCAATGCTCTGCCTTCCTTTTTCAGCTCTCGTACTGTAAACAAGTGTACTTTTTACAGTCTATTTACTGCTACATTTTTCGTATCTTTGTGCTTTTTGTTAGTAACTTTGCTGTTTAAAATGGCTCCAAGCATGGTGCTGAAGTGCGTCTAGTGTCCCTGAGCATGAGAAGGCTGGCATGAGCCTTATGGAGAAAATACATGTGTTAGCTAAGTTTCAATCAGGCATGAGTTACAGAGCTATTGGCTGTGAGTTCAATGTTAATGGATCAAAAATATAAAGTGTCTAAACAGAAACACCCATTAAACATAGTTATGTATTGATCAGCTGAAGAAAATGTCTTGACTGGCAGCTCTGAGGAACCTAATGCTGTATTTCCCCTAGGAGCAATGATTAAATATTTGCTAATTAAATGTTCATGATGACTTCATAGAACATAACTATCAGGAGTAATGAGAATCAACTACGTTTGTTAAACACCATTTAGGTAGCAAGCCCTGAATGAAATGTTTGACATCACCTTATCACATCCTAGCAAAACTGTATGCAACCTGCTTCACAGACAGGGGAATGTGAATAGGCGCTTCCATTTCCCTGCTTCTGGGATACACATATTTTCCAGAAGACAGACCAAGAGAGTACAGTTTGGGGGACTGCAGTTTCTGCAATGAACAAGTAAAATAACACAGGAAAAATGCTTCTTCCTAAATTGTAAATCTTCTCCCGGTGTGAGTGAATAAATTTGGAAGGACTAATAACTAGTATCAGGCAATGTGAGCTCAGAAAAACTGGGTTCAACAAGGGCTCTGTAGCTGACATGGGTTAAGACTTCAGTGTTATATGGATCTATCATTGATCTCTTCAGATAGAATATGGGTATAGTAAATCATTACCTCAAAAGGTGATGGTGGGCAGCAAATTAAATATGTTTTTTCAAAAAAAATGAAAGTAAGCATGTATAGAATTATCATTAACATTATATTATAATTTCCGCCATTAGTTTGCCTTTCCAACTACCACTCTGGCTCATTAGTTGCCACAGGGAAAGGGATGGGCTTGGGGTCTATGTGACCATCTATAAATAGAAGATGGTTATGACTCCTTATGTATATCAACAAATACTGGGTACTGTGCTGAGACTTATGTATGTCAAACAACAATCTACTTAATCATCCTAATACTATTACTATCCCCATTTTAATAATAATATGTAGGCCCAGAGAAATTCATAAAATTCCTAATATCACAAAATAGGCTGTAGGAACAGGATTCAAACCCACTTGAACTAAGATCATTCTTAACCATTATACACAACTGGATCATCAGTTGTGCGTGGCCATGCAGCTTACCCATTGCTCGCCAGGCTGTGCATCCTGGTGGATGCCATAGACATGAGTTGCATATGGTGTCTGATTTGCCTAACAGTATCCTTTCCAGATGCTTCTTACTAATAGCCACATCTACTAACTTCCATGGATGCATGTATGTGGCTTTAAATAGCATGTGTACATATTTTTGGATATGCACGTGTATGTGTAAATTTTAATCCATATGTAAAAATTCAGACTTGCATGAATACTATTGTTAAGATATTTAAAATACTGTGTCTTAAAAGATATTGTTAAAATAGCTTTAAAATCTGTATTTAAAAAGGTACTTGATATACATGAGTTTATTATAACCTCACATTTGCAATGTTGTGTTCATAGCAAGACAGCTATTCCACTATATTTGAGATACGTTTGATTTACAGAAATTAAATATGCACCTTTTTCCTTAACTATCCCTTTCTGATGACCTATTGCTGTTTTTGGTTTATTGTCCTCCTCATACAAAAGAGCGAATTGTGCTTTACTTAGACCTCACAGGTCCTAAACCAGCATCATTTAAAGCATTCGCTAGGTGCTTCTTTGTAAAAGAATTTGTAAAACTATCAGCAGACTCCCAGAGTCAATGTTCAATCCCCAGATGAAAAGCAATGCACATTTCATTGTCCCAACACAAGGTTAATTTGTGCACTGAAAGGTGTATACTCCTCTGTCAACTATAGCACTTGGGTCTCCATTATACAATTTAGCACTTGAATATTAACTGCTTTGCTTTGCTCTCTAATTAATTCCTATGAATGCCCTACTGCTAACTTCTTTATATGCTTCCCTAGGGTTTAGGCTGCCCATATCCTGCCCATAGTAGAAGCTTAATAAACATCTTTTGACTGACTGCTTAAACATTTTTCCACTCACTGCATTAACATAATTCAAGAGAAGTTGCCAGAACTGACACATACATTCTAAGGACACAATTCTGAAGAAAAACTGTCCCCTCCAATGTAAGTTTGCAAAGGAAGATATGATTTTGACTCTAGAGATGCTTGACCTGCATAATACACTTAATGGTGTGTGACTTGGGTGAAAGCATCCTTCCATTTGCCTCTGCTTATGTAGCTGTCAATGAGCTGAAGTCTCTTCCTAAATATTCTTAAAATGCTCTTGCTTTTAAAAATTCATAATTGACCTTTTCTGAAACTGGAATTTTAAAAAAAAAGGTTATCTATAAACAGTAGATCACAAACTGTGAAATTTGCAAGTTAATCAAATTAGAATTCAACACATGAGTTTTAATTAGGTCTTATCAATGTAACTCAGCAGTTTGAAATGTTAACACATTAAAGCCATTCTAGCTAGAAAAAAATAGAAGCCAGCTACATTGAAATCAAACTCAATATAAAATACCTAACATGCAATTGTTCATTCCCTCAAACTAAGGGAACATGAGAAAAATTATCTTCATGGCCAAGAGGAAAGGGGACATATCAGATTTTCTGTTTGTATGATATGATTACCCGGGACAGGTTAAGTTTCTGGTTTTCACAGTAGCCAAGCACAGATGTCCAAATTGTTGATCTGCCTGATGTGGGGTCCCAAATTAGTGGTATCAGAGAAATTAATCTAAAAGGATTCCTTCCCCCAACCCCAGAGTCCCTCCCAGCCTTTCCTCTGAACCACCAACCATTTTTTGGTGATTGTTTTAAAACCTACCTATTAAAAGTGAAAATCACTGATAAAAGCAAGCAACCGTTCAAGTAGCACTGAATCCTTTCTTCAGTTTAAATCTCAAGGAGATTTTGATATAATTATCTTCTAATTTCCGGAGAAAAAAATGATTTTTAAAGTCTTTGGATCCCCAAATTGACAAGCGTTCATTTCTTAAGCATAGAGCAAGAGGCTAACATTAAGTTTCAAGTACAAGAATGTTTATAAATAACAATTAAAGGGACTAAAGCTCAATGTGCCTGTTTCTACTCACTTGACTTTAAAGCAGTATAATAAATATAAGTAGTTAAGAAGTGGGTCCTTTGATTCTTACCCGTCTCTAGCTGTGAAGTGAATTGGAAAATTGAGGTAATTGTCCCATTAACTCAAGTAAAAACTCTCATGATTGCCTGAATTATCCAACTCTTTCAGGTGAAATTAGCCAGCCTTCTAATGAATGATTAGCTCAAGCCACAAGCATCATCACCATTACCACCAACTTAATTATTACATATTTATATGACAAATCCTGTGATACATTTTATCATAGAATTCTTCCTTTGACCTTATGAGGTAGCGTATGAGGAGATGAAGTGTGGAGAGGTTAAGAAAGTTGCCCCAAAGTCACACAGCTTCACTAAGTCCATATTTAAAATCAGGTCTGTGTGACTCCAAATAATATATTGTATCACCAAGGTTAAGTGCCCAGCAATTGTCACTAACCTATTTTAACTATGTCAACCTGTGGAGAAACAGTTTATATTATGTCATGTCTAGGATCAAAGGGTACCACACATCACCTCCATATTTTATCAGATCACCACCATCCATATTGATTCCCATTCATCTTCCCTCATCACTCCCGCCCCCACTCTCCTCTCCCTCAGAATGTTGTAGGCAAGCAGCAGACATGGGCATATAAAGGAAAGTTTGTAAATACTTTAATTCCAGAATTTGAGAGCAATGTTGGATGGGGTTACTAAAAGTTTATCTCCCACTTAAACCTTCTTATAGATTAATTAATCATTTTCAGAAAGGGAAACTTCTCTAAATGTGAACACAAAGTAGTATCATTAACATGGGAGGACTTGCTGCAGGGAAGAGCAAATGCCTCTGTCAAAGACAAAGTTCGCCGCCTTCACAATTTGGACCAACTTAGCACACTTTGCTGGTCAAAAGTCTGACCATCTATCATTTCAGCAATTCAATGCACCCTCTTATTTCCAACTTAACAGCCATAATTCCATGTCTCTGATTTGTCATCATATAATTACAGGCTAAAATAGGCTGACTCAGTAAGTAATGCTGTCTGCTGCAAGTTAATCAAACAGGCCACATGATGGACCTCAAAGACAAATGAGCAAGTGTTGAATTTATAGGAGTGCTCTGTTCTTACTATCTTGGACCCTGTTTATAATTCATGCTGGAAAAACTCTCAGAAAAGACTCTAGTGTGAAGAAATAATAGATGATAAAGACAGGAGTCTCTGAATTGTATTTCCGCCCATCATCATTGACTTGAAGGCTAATGTAAATAAGGCTAGAATTCTGTTCTCAGTGAAACAGAAGTATATTGGGACTCTATTCTTCCTTGTAAAAGTGGGACTGGTCATGACATTTTGACAAGATGGTGATTATAAAGCAAGATGAGTTGTACAACCTGTCTTTGTCTTTAAGAAAACTAGTCAGTGGATACTAGGCTGCATGTATACTGAGTTGCAGTTAGTCAGTCAAATTGACTGAATTGCTTCATGTTTGGATGAATTATTCACAATTGCCCTTTGTCAGTGACAAAAATGCTGGTTTTACTTAATTCTGAAGATGAAATGACTGTTTAATTAGTCTGACGTTTTGCCAACACAGAGTCAAAAGATTTTCAAGTTACTGACCTTTCCAATTTTCAACATTTTAGGGGGGATTAAATAGAATCTGCAAGGAAATTTTGAAATAGGGGGCTGAATGCCTACTTTTCTGTTGTCCCGCCATCATGTGATCAGAAAGGATTTCTCTTAGAAAGGATAATTATCACAGTCATCTTTATTGAGCATTTACTGTATGTCTGATATTGTGCCCATTATTTTACAAATATTAAGCAATTAAATCTTCATAAGAATCCTATCAGGTAACCCTATTATTCACATTTTAGGGATGATAGGTCTGAAACTCAGAAAAATTAAGCAACATGTAGCTTTGAGCATGGTTCTAATGCTGCTCTTTATAATTCAAAACCAAATCTGTCTGAAAACAAAGCCTTTGTCTTTAATATTCTTTTACCTTCACATCCCTCCTATTGATGTTTGTTTATATCTTTTGGGTCACTTGATTGTTGGCTGAGAATTTCAGGGCATAAAGCATGTAAGAGAAATTGGGTTTTAGACACAAAGTCTTTCTTGACTAAACGTCTCCTTCAAGTCCTCTTTATTTTAACCTCTGATTATTTTTCTTTCATAATTCTTAAGGCAGTGTGGGCTTTCTGGGGTTTCCCAATTTCTATTTTAAATTACCAGCTCTTTCTCAACATCCTGCTTTCTATTCATTATCTTTTATTTAAATAAAACTTAACACAGAAAATTAGAATATCTAATTCTCAGTTATACTATAATCGGATTGTTTTTACTCTTCGGAAACTGAGCCTTTAAGGGGAGGAAAATTTCATCCTCCTATTCAATCTCTAAAGATTTCATCTCTCACCACCAGCTTGATTACGTACAGCTACCCTCTGGGTGATGCAGCTAATCAGATTGATCCAAATTTAGGATGCTCTTTGGACCAAATGCATTGGTGAACAGTATCATGGATTACTCAAACGTCAGGCAGAGCTGGTACTCTCTCTCTTGCTTCCTGATCCTTAAACTTGCATATTTCTAATTTGTCTCTAATTTATTTTTCTATCATATGGCAGACAGATCTAGGAATACCGCCATGGGAGTAGACAGGCATCATTAGGAAACAAAACATTCTCTATCTAATGGTCTTGAACCCATTTCAAAAGATATGATCTTAGATATCATAGAACATAGGCCATTGTATGGAGCAACAGCCCAGCCATTAACAAAGTAGTACCCCGATTCCCCATTTGTCATTGCCTCTTGTGTGGACAAGCTCGGAGACTTCAGGAAGAACAATGGTGACTGTGCCAATGCAAAATTTGCTGTATTACAGTGTCCTCTATCAGTTTATCATCCAGTTGTAATACCCAACCCCAACAAAATCAATTATACACATAAAAGCTTGCTATGATGTGGTTGCTATGTTTCTAGTGATACCAAAAGAGGGGAGTTAGAGGAATCAGGAGCAGTGGTGGTTATTTTCACTGTGTAAAACGTGATTTGCTATAAACCACCTCAGATGAGAGCACAGATTTCTGACCCATGAATCTCTGGGGTACCACGTCTCTGGAGTTTAGAAATACCCTCAAACCATTTTAGTAAACACAGGCCATGTGGGCCAAGCCAAAGTCTTACATGTCCACTCACCCGTGCGCTCTGCCCTGCAATGAGCTGGTCATCCTCAGTCTGAACACTTGTCCTACTACGCACATCGTAATCTTCCTGCTCAAAGTCAGAATCATCCTCTAGTTCTTCTGGGGTCTAAAGACAAAAAGAGAAAAATCAGCATATTTAAATTGATAACCTTCACCCCCATCCACACACTTCATTGCAAAGGCTAAATATCCCTCAGAAAGCAGAGCTCATAGCATCCTACATAGCATCCACACAGCTATGTGGGTGGGTATTAGCTGGAATGCAGTCAGAAAAATCAAGCTGCCCTAATTTACTTTAAAATATATATTTTATTATTTCCTCATACAGGTATAGTAAGTCTAACTTGAAGTGATATGCTAATTTTAAGAAAAATTATATTTGTGTATTATTTCTACCCATCCAAATCGATTGAAAGAAAAGAACCACCAAAAACAAAATTTACACCTATGCTTCTATAATGCCACTTTTGCTCTATAAACAAAAAAAGTTGATTATCTCCAGGCCAAAGGCTAGACCTGAGGGAATAACTGGTCACAAAGCCATAAGGTATAAAGGTTATAAGCACAGGCTCTAGAGTCAAGACTGCCTGAATATGAGCCCCTGTGTGCTCATAAATAAACTATCTTACCTCTCTTAGTTTGACTTCTTCCTCTGTAAATTGGGGTTGATAACAGTAGCTACCTCTATGATTGCTGTGAAGATTAGGCAATGTGTTCTCTGTATAGTGTCAGACACAGAGTAGGTATTTTTTAAATGTTTGCCGTCATTATTACTTGGGGTTTGTTGTTTGTTTAGAGACAGGGTCTCACTGTGTAGCCCAGGCTGGAGTATAGCAGTGTGATCTTGGCTCACTATAACTTCCAGCTCCCAAGTTTGAGTGATTCTTGTGCCTCAGCCACCCAAGTAGCTGGGATTACAGGTTTACACCATCATGCTTGGCTACTTTTTGTATTTTTAGTAGAGACAAGGTTTCACTGTGTTGGCCAGGCTGGTCTTGAACTCCTGGCCTCAAGTGATCTGCCTGCCTTGGCCTCCCGAAGTGCAAGGATTACAAGCATGAGTCACTGTGCCTGGCCCATCATCATTATTAGGATTTTTAAATCAATTCATTCAACAAAGTTTATGAAATGAAGCTACTGATTACCACATACCCATAAAGGATTTAATAACTTTTACATATATATTATCAATTTAGCTCAGATGAGCACAGTGACATTAGGGATCTTTCTCTATTTAGAGGTAATACAAGGTGCAGATAAGTTAAGACATGTGCCCCATGTCCCTAAATTAGTTAATAAAGAACCAGAAGTTACATCTAAACACCCAAGTGTATCTGACTCCAAACATACTTCTCAGTTTTTGTTGTAGTTTATTCACATAACAAATTTAGCAAGACGTGAAGTTATAAAATGGCTTAAAAAGAGTAGAGTTAGATCAAGATCCTTTCCAATCTATAACGTCAGTGATAAGGAAAAGATAAGAAAGAATCCATAAGCCCAGGAGTAAAATACCTTTCCATCTTCAATGGCAATAATAATAGATAACTGTGCATTAAGCGCTTAACATGTGTCTGTCAATGTTTTTCCTAAGTGCTTTACAGGCACTAACTCATGCAGGTTTCTTAACACTCCTTTGATGTAGACACTATTTTCTCCATTTTCCAGGTAAGAAAACTGAGGCATGAGAGGTTTTATCGTGCTCTAAGGCTTTGCTAACTCTATGAGGTTAAATTCAAAAGGTGGAAGGATGGTGGACAAAAGTAAGAGAGTGAATCAGTGTGAGATTAACCTGACAGAAGATGGTCTTCCACAGACTGCCTCTTGGCATATAGTAGGACCACATTCCAGGGTGATGCCTTTCAAAAGAAAAGAGTAGACCGCAAGGAATATCAGTGATGCAGTTGCCCATTCCCCATCCAAAAGGGCACATTTTTTTCCTGCTGGTTTCTTTGGCTACCACAGTGTAATTAATCAGGTGTGGTTATTGATGAAGCCTTGAGATTGGTCAGACAGGCATAAAATGGGGTCCTTCATGCCAATATCACGTTATGCCTAGTAATTTTCCAAGCTTTGGCATATCACACTTGTTTTTCCTTCTCTCTCACCATCAACCTTATTAACATTCACTCAGTCATCTATAGATGTTTACTTTCATAGGAATATTAAAATAAGGAGAGAAGAAAGAGGTTTTGTTCCCATATTTTATTAACTAAAGCAGGGGTACAGTAGGCAGAGCCCAGTTCAAATAACTGGTTGTGTTTTTATTGTGGACAGAGACAATATTCTCTGATCATTCCTCCCTCTTTTGCAGTGTACTGTGGGACAGTTATAGCAAGTTGGTAAATTCAGCTGACAGATGAGATGACAAGATTACAAGCACTTTTTGTCATTAGTTCTTGAAAGAGAAAAAGTAAAATCGAAAATCTCATTTAACAAAAATAAGCAGAATATGGCAGTGCTTATAGTACTGTGTCCAAACATTTCAGTGATCTGTGCATTTAGTAGAGGAGTCAATGACAAACCCAACCTGGCAGCATAAGGCTAATAATGATGAGTTTTTATTCAAGTGACAATGGCCCAAGAACCAAAATAAAGAAAAAAACATTAAAATCAAAAGAGATATTAACCTGAATGAGGACTCAGGGGACCTGCATGTTTTGACCTAACTCTGCCACTCACAAGCTATATGTCTTTGGCAAGTCACTTAGTTTCACTGCTTCTGTGTCTCCCTGCTCATAAAACGGAGATTATAATTGCTATTTGCACTTTCTGCCCCACAGGACTCCTGAGCTCAGATGTATAGGAAAATGCTTTAGGAACCATAAAAATTAACTAAATTCATAAATGATGGTGATAATTACTGTGCTTAATAATAAAATACAACACCTAATAACAGCAGCAGCAATAATAATGGCAATCATTGTTTATCACCCACTATGGGACAGGCATTCAGCTAAAGAATTTGATCCTTACAAAAACCTAATGAAATAAATGTAATCTCCATTTTATAGGTGTGTGAACAGGCTCAGAATTGTTGAGTATATTTCCCAAAGCATCACACCTAGCAAGCGGCAGAGGTGGACAAGTTGAAGGTTTCAGAGCTCATGCTTTTAACCATCACAAATACCACCAGACAAACAGATGAGCTTAAGCTATTTTCATGTGCCTTAAACATGAAACATAACCATCCAACCTATCCATATAAATAGTTCTGTGCATGTGCAGTTTGCTAATTGCATGTGAGTGTGTCTCCTACTCATGGCATTAATTTTTGAATTACTCATTTTTAAAACTGTGAGTGCTATTTTTTAGTTGGTCAAAGACCTCCATGAATTAAAGGAAACATGGAAAATTACAGAGGATCTGCAAATGGGCCCAGGAAGATTACACTTGTATTACTAGATAGTGTTACAGGGTAAAGGAATACATAAAATAAATAGTTCACTGTACTGAAGGATAGAGACTGAGGGTGAAAGTTCTATGTGCTCTTTGGGAAGGCCTTTCTCAATAAACAGAAACCACTTAAAGTCTACTCCTAGTTTCCTGCTTCCACTACTTTCTGTTTTGTTGTCGAAGTGGGTCATATCTGTAAAACGGCACAAAGTATTCAGACTCTAAAATCTCTCTGAAGAGTCTATGAGAGATCGACTTGTGCTCATTACAGGGGCCAGCCAAGGGAGATCATGTGGCTTGACCAGGGTCATACCACATGTCAGTTGTAAAACAGGACCCATTCATCTGCTGCTGGTGCTCGATTTCCTCTGCAACAGCCTCTATAGAGAAACACAGTGAGAAAGTATTGAAGGATTCAGTCATTTCACCTGGACATGTGAGTTGTTGAGTAAATTTTACACGTGAGCCCAGGCGAAATGACTCTGAATCCTTCAGTATTTTCTCATGTCTCATAAAATGTAATAAGAACCATTGAAAGAAAGGGCCCAAATGTGTATGAGAATTTCACTGGGAGAAGGCTGAGAATATAGGTTGGCAAGAGAGTTTAAAAGATGCATGAGGTAGGATTTCCCAACAGAGCTCAACACCACTGGAATGGGCTGCAGACTAGAAAATCAAATTAGAGATCCAAAGGCCTAAAACAAAACAAAACAAAACAAAATAAAATAAATTTTAATCAGGGGTGATTGGCAACCAGCGACTCTGGCCTGGCCTGGATTACTCTGGAGGCTCCTACCTGATCTTGCTTCTGCTCTTGCCCCATACATTCTGTTCTCACTAGCATAGCCATGGTGGTTCTTTTAAGGTCTAAGTCAGATCACACTATTCCCCTGCTCAGAACCCTCCAATGGCTCGCAACTCATTCAATAAGGTCCCTTAGGTCTCTAGGCCAAGTTCCTGGCTCCAACCTTTGCACTTGCCATTCCCTCTGCCTGAAACATACTCTGCCTGAATACCGTTAGGGCTTATTTCTTCTTCCTTCTCCCAGTATCTTCTCAAATGCCACCCAGGTATTTCCTTTCATAAGATCCATGCCCACCAGAAGCTCTATCCCTTTAGGCTACTTTGGTTTTCTCTGTGGCCCAATGTCTGACATTATATTTCCTTGTTTATTCTCTGTCTCCTACCGGAAGAATAGAAATCGTGTGAGGGTTATAAGCTTTCAGCAAATAAATGAATAACCAAGACAGAATTACCAATTTTTAATAATACTGAACTATTTCTAACTAATAAAACTAGACACCTTAAGAGGCCATGTTGATTAACAGGATAGTGACAGTCTATAATAAGTAAATTTTGTTGCATAAGTAGTTTATAAAGTCTTTTCAACCCTTTTATTTTTTAACTGTGACAAACATTGACTCCAGCTCCTATAATTTTGATAATACTATTGACTTATTTAACAAGTTCTAGTTCATTAATTGACTATATAAAGACAAACTTCATCCTACCAGAATGAAGAAAAGAAATATTTCCTGGGAGCATGCTAAGTGCTAGATCTATGCTACTCCTTCATAACTGTGGTAACATTTGTCACCACTTGTGTACAAATGAAGTGCAGACAGGTAATTAGCATGCTGATGATCCCAGAATAGTTGAGCTGAATTCCAAACTTTACTGCTTTAAAGCACCCTCACGTAATTTTTTTCATGGTGCCCTTAGGCTAAAAAAACAAGAACAAACAAATAACTATAACAATTATGTCCATTATGCAGAGTTTGGCCCAATCAACCTAATCAATTTTTATAACCTATAACAACAAGTTATTATTGGTACCTGTTATATACTGTACTTCTTCTCAAATGTTGGAATCTAAATGGACACTCATCAATTCTAGAGATTCCTTTTTACCAGTGATTGCTACAAACCCAGCAGCACATATGAATCAAAAGATATGTACCAAGGTAATGTTTAAACTGTGATTTGTAACTAATATTTCATACAGAATTCAAGAGATGTCTATGTGCTACTTTGAAATTTTAAAATATCTGGCAATGCTCCAGGGCACCTTGATACATAGTTTGGGAGATGTGAAATTAAACTACAGACCTTTATCTGAACCCTGTTCCAGGCCCTATTATTTCTTTTACCTGCTTTTGAAAGTATCATACACAACCAAATTAATGAGTTCCAAATGCAAAAGATTCATCTATAGATATCATCATAGATCTTTCAGAGTCATTCTTACAAGAAGCAACTACTGTTTCATTGAATACAAATCTCCTGACACCAAGATATTACCACCTTCTACCCTACCCACTTATCTTAATTTACAACGCAAAAGTTTAACTTTTTGTCTTGAATATATACTTGGTCCTCATTATTTATGGATTCCTTACTTATTTGTCTACTCTCTAAAATTTATTTGTAATCCCCCAAATCAATAACTATCTTGTTATTCCCAGACATCAAGAGTGTAAAAAATCTGAGTCACAGGATGTGCATGTTTCCAGCTAAGGTCAAGCACCACAGTGCTCTGCCTTTTTGTTTAAGGTCTCATACTGGAAACAAGTGCTCTTTTTCTGGTCTATTTAGTGCCACTTGTCTTGTGCTTTTTGTTGGTGATTTCTCTATTTAAAATGGCCTCCAAGTATAGTGCTGAAGTGTCATCTAGTGTTCCCAAGTGCAAGAGGTGTGATGTACCCTACATAAAAACACATGTGTGTTAGATAAGCTTTGTTCAGTCGTCAGTTAGCACAGTTGGCCATGAGTTCAGTGTTAATGAATCAACAGTATATTGTTTTGTTTTGTTTTGTTTTTGAGACGGAGTCTCACTCTGTCACCCAGACTGGAGAGCAGTGGTGTGATCCCAGCTCACCATAACCTCTGCCTCCCACGTTGAAGCAATTCTCTTCTCTCAGTCTCCCAAGTAGCTAGGATTACAGATGCACACCACCATGCCCAGCTGATTTATTTTTTTATTATTATTATTTTTTTTTTAGTAGAGATGGGGTTTCACCATGTTGGCCGGGCGCAGGTGATCTGCCTGCCTTGGTCTCCCAAAGAACAATACATATTACAGAAGGTGTCTTTGAACACAAATTCACATAAAACAAGGTTAAGTATTGATCAGTTGATAAAAATGCGGCCAGAAGCTCACGGTCACCTAACCCTGCATTTCTCCTAGGAGCAATGATTCAAGATTCACAAATTTGGTGTTCACAGTGAATTTGCAGAACACTACTGTAAGAAATGAGAAATGACTATATGTTGGTCTGCCAGATTTGTGTATATATTTGTAAGCCACTTTGTGGGGATAATCAGAAAATTCCTATGTACCTGACAGATCCCAATGGACAAGCCTCAGGAAGAAGGAAAAAAAAAGTTTTATGAAGGAGGGGTAGAGTGGATTGCTCCAAGAGAAAAGGGAGGTTCTGAAAGCTGAGGCTGGAATACAGTAAGAACAAGCTTTGTCTACTTCAGAGGGTTGCCTGGAGCTGGCCTGAAGCACTCGGATACCAACATCACCATTAAATATGTATTGACTGCCAAGAGACAAGATGATAAAGAACTTGACCCTTCAGGGTCCTTTCTGTATTAGTTTTGGGGGAAAAAAATCTTTCTTTGCAGCCTGTGGGAAGGAAGGAGGTATGGTCAAATTTTCTGGGAAAGAAACAATTCTACCTGTCTTATTGTCTGTCTTCCTTAGTACAAGGGATTTTTTTAAAGTAGACTCAACCATTACATTCAGACAGAAAACCAAGAAATCATTTAAGTGCAAAATGAAGCCATTTGGGTGCTGAATGGAAAAGGATTTTAAAAATAACAATTTGTACATACTGTACACTTCTCTCCTAAATTTTAAGTGGTGTGAAATCCATCTAATCAAATCACTTAAAATGTCGAGATAGAGAAATGACACTTCATGTGACAAAGATATGACATTTTATCTAAAATTGTATGTGTATGTGTGTGTGTTACAGCTCATGAATGAGCAAGTGAATGATGGCTATAAACTTCCTCAGCCTCCCAGATAAATGGTTGTCACAAACATATGAAGGCTAACAAAGCAGAAAAATGGCAAAAGAGGGAATATATCTTGAGGATTACAGTGGGATTTAGTACCAAAAATGCTTTGAAAATATAACTCTCATGCTCTATTACCTTATTTCACAAGTTAGTACATAATGGGAAAAAATGATCTAATTTGTTATGGGCCTAAAAGGCTGACTATCTTCCCTTGTCCTCTCTTCCAATTATTTTATCCCTTTTCTCTGTCATCCTCCCATCTTTCTAGGCATCTCTCTCCCCCTCTTTCTAGCGCGCACACACACACACAGAGATTTAGGCTCTGTGCCAAACAAAACACCATAGTGTGCCATAAAATGATATTTTGGATACATTTGGTTAAATAAAATGTATTTTTAAAATCATAACTAATTTCACCTTTTTCTTTTTTCCTTTTCAGTGTGTTTACTAGAATATTTTAAGTCACAAGTGTGGATACCATTCTACTGGACAGCATGCTTTTGAGATTAGCACTGCAGAAGCCCCACTTCTGCTTCAATTATAACAGCCATAAATGTGCTTTTGCATATGCAGTATATTTGAAGAAATAAAGATTATTACGTGGCTAATAAATATGTGTGAACATTACTATGCTAAACTGTTGGTTAGATAAGGAGAAAAAACTTCATCTTATAATGGATTATAAAGCAGTTAAATAAAATGAGGTTAGCTAGATGTCTTAACAGACATACGTGAATGTGCCTTGTGGGTGAACAAAGAAAGTTATAAATGAAACTATACGAGATTTTAAATCAACTATAATATGTATTTTCTAGGCCTGTGTATATATATTAATTGTTTAGACAACATTTTGGAAGACACACCTACCTGACAACAGAAGTCTGAAGATGGGAAGATAGTGGAGTAGGAAATAAGAGGTTTGATGTTAGGCTATCCAGCCTTATTTATACTAAATTATTTTTATGCAAAGAGAATGTAATTATGTACCACTTCATAGTTGCATAATGATAATAACCATTATTATTATGTGTTATTATTATAAACACTACTATGCTGTGTAATCTTCATTTCTTTCTAGCCCATGATCTTTGGATCCTGATGGGAAGAGTGTTAGTAAGAGGTACAAATGGAAAATAGCAGGGGTATCCCTAAAGGTTGTAAGAAACTGAGGAGATAATGCATGCAAGAAATAGGCAGGGAGTTGCCCTTCAGAATATTCAGTGCTCACCTGAGCTCATTGATATTACTTATCCCTTCATAAGTATTAAGCTCACCTTGTCTGACTAAATAAGGAGCCAAACAGCTTACCAAGTTAAACTCAGTAATTAAAAAATAAATAATCAATAAGAGAGTTAACTCTTTAGTTTCCTACTAGGAGTTCTGACCTGCTCTGAGCTACAGAGGCCTCACATACCCTGATCATCAGCACAGCCTTTCTGATGTCCCGAACGCCGTCATACACCAGGCGAGAGGCATCGATGAACTCATTCTCCTCAAATGGTTGAGGAACGTTGGCACTCAGGGCTTCAATGGCAACCTCTACTTGTTCAGCAAAGCGTGGCATCACTGGGTTAAAAATAAAAAGCAGAGGATTAGGCAACTTTTCTCTCACTACCTCTCATTCCAGCTTTTGGACAAAGTGGCAGGTGCCCGGGTATTCTAACAGTTAAGTGGAGCAAGACACTCATCTGTCCAGTTTGAAGTGAGCCCAATTTAGTAGTCTTTATGACAGTTACCTCGGCAGCAGGGAAAGAAAACTTTCCCAATTCTTATTCTATGCATAGTGATGGTTTGCAAAAGAGAAAGTTTTTGAAACCTGCCCACAGTAGTGTGTGAATATAGTTTTCATGTTACCCTAACCCCAAACTGAGTTGTATTTCTGCTAGTTACTGCTGGTTACTGGTTACTGTAAATCCTTGGCCAAGTTTTAACCTGTTTCTTTGTCTATAAAATATAATAAAATCCTACTTCATGATTCAGTGGGATAATGCAAAAAAGTTTTGGGTGGAATCTGGCCCTTTGGAAGTATCAATAAATATTTAAGTAGTATTGGATGTTAGAGTCATAGCTGGTGAGTAGTAGACCTTAACCCACGTGGCTTCACAGTCAAGTGTGGATGAAATGATACAACTCATCCCACTTCTGTTAGAAATACAGGACTTGAGACATGGGGGATGGGAGGGTGGAGCAAGGGAAGCTGGGGAAGGACTGTGTAATAGAAAAGAGGGAAACACGGGATATTTCAGCAGAAAGGCCTATGGAAAGAGAAGATCAATGGGCTCAAAGATAAAGTGTTCCATCTTACCAGGACCACCTGGATGTGAAAGAGGACATGTATATAAATTTCTAAAATGCTGACATTTTGTTCTTTTCACAGGGATCCTGCACACACCCCTAGAGATTTGTGGAAAGTAAACTCAGCGGAGTGTCTGGAAAACCTCCACTAACTTCTTAAAAGATGCTGCTGATTCACTGATTCTCAAAAATTATAATTCAATTTTCTCAGCTGTTATCCTGTAACAATCAATTCATATAGTAAATGAAAGCCATAAGCATATTTGTTTTATTTACAAGGACGATAAAATAGAAACATCATTCATCTATTTCCCTTTCTGAACTTTCATGCCTGATTCCTCTTTATACTCACTTTCATCCTCTGTGGATACTTTAATATCCATTTTAATCCCTGTGTGAGAAATTCTGCTAAATTACTTTACTCTCTAGGGTCAGAGTATTCAAGATAAAACATTCCTGGAAAAACGTATTTCTACCAGGAAAAGTCAGACTGAAAAAAGGAGGGGAAGACAGCAGGGTTAGAGGAAAACTGTGTGCCCACACTTCAGTAGAAATTATCGAAACCACAGCATGCATGGGGAAATCTCCTTCTCTAGATGAATTACTGTAATTGGTTCTCTATATTACTTGAATTTCTCATTTGGGCTTTTAAGCTATATTTAGATAAAAGAATTTGGGAAATAGTAAGATGTACTGCCACAAATATGAATCAAATAAAACTACATTTCTAAAAACCACTGCATTAAACTCAGACTATTTGAGTTATTCATTTGTGTTGGGAATAAACTTTTTTAAATGACTGAATAATGAGCATGAAATTATTTTTGCATATATTAGAATTCGGGAATAAGCATCTTCTTAAATTACAAGTTCCCTCTTTCTTAAACTGCGTTATATTAATGCCACTCCATGATGTCTACATTGCCATAAGTATGACCATCAGTGATGTTATAGTTCTATGTAATACCGCAAAGTAGCTTTCAGGGGCATAAAACTGTTTATCCCTATGGGTATAACTGATAAAGATTTAGTGCTCCTACATGTATATAAAGTAAATAGACTAGTTCCACAAATCAGTAAGGAAAAATATTAAAAACTGACAGAGAATTAGCACACTCAATTCACAGAAAAGCAATCCTTATTGCTGATAGATACACGGTAAGACTTCACTCATAATCAGAGAAATTATAATGCAAACAATGAGATGTAATTCCATACTTATCGACATAGGTGAACAAATTAAAGCATAATAATATTACTCATATGGAGCATGGAGACAAAATGGTACCTTTCGACTACAGATGGGAGCACAATGGTTACACATCGTTTCGGCAAGTGCTTTGACAAAATCTAGTAAAATCCACTCCCTGTGATTTGGGGCATTCTCTAGGGGCTTGGCCAAATATTAACTTCTAAAGAGATGCTGATTAGGAGGGGTAAGTAATTATACATTAGAGTCACAAAAATGTTTTTGTGTCTCTATGGTTACAGTTGTTTCCTCCTAGGTTATATATTCAAAGGGTTAAGAAGAAAATTATACAAAACCTGAGAATGAAAATAACTGCTTTAAGGGAGCTCTGTCGACAGGCTCTACCCCAGCCCTATTCTGAATCCTCCAACTCACGAACCACTTTAAGATGCTCATTGCACCGGGCGCAGTGGCTCACACCTGTAATCCCAGCACTTTAGGAGGCTGAGGTGGGCAGATCACGAGGTCAGGGGATCGAGACCATCCTGGCTAACATGGTGAAACCCCGTCTCTACTTACAAAACACAAAAAAATTAGCCTGGCCTGGTGGCAGGCACCTGTAGTCCCAGCTACTCGGGAGGCTGAGGCAGGAGAATAGCCTGAACCCAGGAGGCGGAGCTTGTAGTGAACCAAGAGTGCCCCACTGCACTCAAGCCTGGATGAAAGAGTGAGACTCCATCTCAAAAAAAAAAAAAAAAAAAAAAAAAACTAGATGCTCATTGCAGATCCACAGACAGTACATCTGGGTGGGAAAAAAGAGACTTAGGGATGTGAATCAGGGGATAATCAATATATTAAAGTGAATAAGCCTGAGGTCAAAGTTTGAGTGGGAAAGCAATATCCTTTGAGTAGGAAAAGAAACATCATTTGTGAAAAATTTTAAAATACACAAATGAAAACTGTGCATAATTTAAACATATACATTTGTATATGTTCTTACATGTTCTAAAAGGATATATACCACTTTAAATATAGTAGTTACCTTTGAGATGGAAGGAGAGACATTTGTTATATTAGTCTGTTTTTTGTATCTTTGAATCTTTTCATAATTCACATGTTTAAAAAGAAATCAAATTATTCTCAAGGTTGTACTTCTTATAGAACTGGGCTCTGAAAAAATAAAGTTCTATCAGATGGCCCAGAACATGATAGAAACCAATCTGAACAATATCATTAAGTGGGGAAGTCCCTCAGAAATTGTGACTGTAATCAAACACTTAATATTCTGCCTTAGTAACTGCCAACTAAGAAGCTGAGTGGGAAAATGCCCACCCCTCAGACCGCAACCCGCATGAACACACCTTTATTTGCATGAAGACCTTTCTCAAATATAAAGGGGTGAGAAAGGTTATAGTGTTGCTTTGTTTGTGCAAGGTCACCCTGAGGAAGAGATGGGGAGGAGGACAAGGTAGAAGGTGACATTCTATTAGGTTGGTGCAAAAATAATCGCAGTTTTTGCCATCTTGCTAAAACCACCTCCTGGCCTGATACTGCACCCAAGGAAGGGAGAAGAAAGCTAAAACCTAAATGGATGATTTTCATGGGGGATGCTCTGCAACTCAGAATACATCTAGTAATGCTGTGACACCAAGTTTGGAGAAGAGGATTCTATTTGCACCAGCATGGCATACAGTATCTCTCTAGTGAGATTTGGATGGTAGGGCTTTGGTGTAAACAACAGTGTTATTGAGCTGGGGTTGTCAGAAGAGGCAGAAACAATGAACTTTTATGAAGAGATTAGAACAGAAATACCATCAACCTTTCAAGGAAAAAAAAAAGACAGGGGAGAGGGCACAAGTTCTTTATTTTTAAAATAGAGTCTCAGAGTGCAATTGAGCATTAATTAATATTTAAACCATCTTACTATATTCTTTGGCCAGTAAAACATAAAACTTGAAATCATTCAATTGATTACATTTACTGTAACTGACAAGACATCTATTTTTTTTTCTTACCGTAAGTCAGTGTTTTTCTGGGTCTAACCCTTAAGAAACTCTTTCTCTGAGACCAATCCTAAGCACATTCAATATTTATTTTGGGATTAGTCAACTGCTACTGTTCTTTAAACACCAATATGTTTAAAGAACAGTACATTGCTCTCTCCACATTGCTGCTCTTTGCTCATTCGGTCTTATCCTATTCTGCCTTTAAGAGTGATGAGGCTGGGCACTGTGGCTCACATCTGTAATCTCAGCACTTTGGGTGGCCGAGGTGGGTGGATCACCTGAGGTCAGGCGTTCAAGAATAACCTGGGCATCATGGTGAAAACCCACCTCTACTAAAAATACAAAAATTAGCCAGGCGTGGTGGTTAATTCTTCTAATCCTTTGGTAATGTGTAAAAAAACTAGATCCGGTGCAGTGGCTCACACCTGTAATCTCAGCACTTTGGGAGGCCGAGGCGGGTGAATCACAAGGTCAGGAGATCGAGACCATCCTGGGTAACACAGTGAAACCCCATCTCTACTAAAAATACAAAAAATTAACCGGGTGTGGTGGTAGGCACCTGTAGTCCCAGCTACTCGGGAGACTGAGGCAGGAGAATGGTGTGAACCTAGGAGGCGGAGGTTGCAGTGAGCTGAGATCGCGCCACTATACTCTAGCCTGGGCAAGACAGCCAGACTCCATCTCCCAAAAAAAAAAAAAAAAAAAACCACCACAACAACAAAAACCTAAATACCCCAAAAGTAATACTGAGACAGAAAAAGTTTCAAACTTCCTCAAATATGATGCTGCTTCTGCCTCTTACTAATTAGGACAAAACACAGCATTGCCTTTGTGATTCACACATTATATATTAACAGAGTTTCTGATATAAGAATATAAATAGAAGCTTCTTTCTGTTTTCTGAATTACATCCAAAAACTGTAGGTACCACTTTATAGTTATTTATCAGAAATGCTGATTTGTTCTTAATAGCTTGTGTCCTGAAAGGGTGATCAAAGTCAGAGATAAACTTTTAAATTCTGGCTATATTTCTGTAGGCAGTGCACACACTAGGCCACAAAACGATTACATTCTAGGAGTAATGAAATCAGAGTTAAGTATGCATATAAAAATCAAGGTCGCATCATTCTGCTGTTGGAGGTCCTAAACCAGAGGTGAGAAATTTCTGGAATAAATTCTCCTGAGAGATGTCAGGGGTGAAGTTTCAGAGCACAGGGTGAGTCAGTTAAATGAATGAGAAGTTGTGTTAAATATTTAAATAAGACTGCTGACAACCTAAAGGGCAAAATCCAAAGTCAACCAAAGGTAGTGGAGATGAACAGCCAGGTAACCTCGCCACCTTTAGATATATAAAAGGTGCTTGCCCCCGCTTTAAGCATTCCAATGATTCCCTATAACACAGAGAGAACTATAAAACCTCGTTATGAAGAAACAAACATAAACAAGCATCTATTATCTGCCTATATGGTTCCTGCATCTTTCTGTCTCATCCCTTATTACCACATATTCTCAAATGTTCCAATTAGACAGAATTACTTCAATGTCTCCAAATATGAAATGGACTCATAGCAACATATCCATGAATGATTTATTCTCTCATGCTGAAATGTACATACTTGTCTTTGGCCCAGGTGAACTCCTGCTCAATCTTTAATCTCCAGTGTAGAACTAATTGCCATTGTGAAGCTTTCTTTAATCCCCAGAACCCAAAGTAGACAGTGCTCTACAATTCTCTATAATTTTATAGCATCCTAATTTCTCTCACACACACTATTACAGTACTTCGTATACTGTATTAGGCTAGTTCATTGATATTTCTGTATGTCAACTGTTTCACATATGAGTCGCCTTCAGGCAGAGACCATCTCTGCTTCATTCTTCGCATTTAAACCCTCATCCTGCTTCTAGCACAGACAATCTATCCAGTTGGATAGAGAAGGATGAGAAGTAAAAGAAGGGGACAGGAATAAATGGGGAAAATTAAGATGAGAACTCCTTTTGTCATCCAGTATTTCAGGGACAAAATGAGTAGCATCACATTTCACATACCAAGTTTCTCTTTTTCTGCCCATCATTTAGCATTGGTTCAGTAATTTTATTAAAGAGTATCACGAGTCATTTAACAAGTGATTAGTGGGCATTCTGGGTTTGGTCTCTAGGGATATTTCAGAAACCTGAGCTCAGGATTCTTTCAGGACTCTGCTTCTTCAGAAGGAACATCACCATTGAGCCAGAAGAAAGATTCATAATTCTGTTCTCAACTAGTTCACCAAGTCCAATCAAGCACATCTGCATACACAGGGGTCACCCAACTGTGGTGGTGCAGTCAGATAACATACTCTGTGTTCCTTGCCAAATTTTATTATGGAGCATAGAGAAAAGGAAATAGACAAAGTCCCTGTTTGAGAAAACCAGTTTGGTAACTGTTAAAATAATAAGAGCATTGAAAGGAATCTAAAAAGAAAATAAAATATCAGGACAGGGAAGGAATTGCAGCTAATTCCAGTGCAGGAATTAGTACAATATCCTCCCCCCATCACAGATAGCCACTGAGCCTCTGCTGTAACAGTTGGAATTTGGTAAAGATTAGGGAAAGATCAAAGTAATTGGAGCCAGAAAGTATTAATTTGGAGAAACACTGTGGGGCCTTTCCAGTGGCCTCAATATCAGGTAAGTGTTATTTGATGTTATTTCTACAGGTAAAGTATGCTTTCCCAAAAATGGTTCCTATCAGACACCGCTAAGGGATTATTCAGGTGGCCCCCCAATTAGATGTCACAACAGAGGGGAAAAAAAGGGTAAAAGAGTATGACATAAATTACCAGGGCCCTAAAGTTGACCAAAGGGAACTCTGACGGGCATTTATAAGGCACGGGGTGTGGCTTGATGATTCTACACATCCATGAAGCATAATCAGTTATAAGGACACTGAGTCTGAAGTTCCAGTTCACAGTGAAGTAGAAACTACCCCAAACTGAAGCCATGACACATTTCTCCCTTTAGTTCCACTTAAGAACAGAGGACAAATCATAGAAGCTGGCCAACATTTTATATTAGTGATTTTAGTAAAGAATGTCATGATCATAAATTAAATTAATAGGTCTTTAAGTATTCCTCCCAATTCACCCCCACACGGGGGACTTTAAAAATCCTCAGCTCAGAATCTTTTTAGAGATGTTTGGGTGGGAGCATTACCTACTAGGCAAATAGATCTATGTCTACTTCACAAATAATGACTATTTCATTTCTATATGTATTTATAGACCCATGCACTCCACCAGGTATAGGTGTGTGCCTTCCCTAGGAGGTACGAGGGTGGCTGCAATCTTGTTAAAGCACTCGGCTAAGAGTTCCTACACTGTTCAGAGCTTTCACTTCCTACACACATGCACTCGAATCTTGGTTATGACTTCTGACACCACAGGTTAAAGAGCTGCTTCTGCAATTAATGTTTGAATCTCTAAACCTAAGTCAAATTGAATTTTTCCTAATGATGCCATTAGTTTTTTATTCCTTTTGGCATACACACTGATCTTTATGTACCAGCTTTGTCTTTCTATGTACCATTCCCCGACTCTTACCTGTTCGCTTTGACTCCAACCCACTTGTCCAATCGCCTTGAGCGAATCTAGGCCATTCCTTCTCCAGGATCTAGCTCTGTTATTCCTCTGTCCCCCTCCTGTCCACATACTGCATGGCTTCATTTTGCCTCAGTGGATCTTTTGTGCTGTAAATGCCACTGCACAAGGTAATAAGGCTATTATACCAGCATTTGAGTATGTCCCTATTAACTCCATGTTGTGGGATTTGTCCACACCCCCTAGGACTGTTGTATCTAGTTATGCCATTCATTACCCTTATGGTTTCTCCTATCCTCATGTATTTGCAAATATGTATGTGTGTGTGATCGGTGCCTCTGAGAGGGCGCCCAGTGATTCTTTTTCTCCTGGTATTCATGCCTTTGTGTTATCTCCTCAACCTTGAATGTGAGCTGGAACTAGTAACTTACTTCCAACCAAGAGAATATGGCAAAAAAATGATGGGATGCCACTTCTGATATGAAAAATGATGCTGGGTTCTGCTTTCTTACTATCTTGGTTACTTACTCTGATGGAAGACAGTTGCCATGTTGTAAGAGGCTCTAAAGAAAAGCCCACATGGCAAGTTAAATTTGGGGATAATTTGTTACACAGAAATATATAACTAATGTAGTATGCTATGTCATAAGTAAAACTATCACTAAAAATAGCTATACCCTAAGTAAAAATATTGGTAAAAAAAATAGCTAGCAGGACACATTAAAATTTCTGTTTAATTGTGGCAACGATGCTTGCTCTACATTTCAAGTATATTTATTGGTTCCAGAAAAATGTGTAAATGAGTCTTGATGTTTAATTTTACACAAGTTATTAAACCAATTTAAGCCTCAGTTTACTCAGTATAAAACAGAAATAACGATCATTTTCCTTCAGGGCTTACGTAAAGATCAGAAATACATTCAACAAGTTTATGACTAAATTTTATATGCCAATCTAAGCAGTATTCTAGGCACTGGGAATCGAGTGGTAAATAACACAAATACGTTACGCCTTGGAGGCACTTACAAACAAGTAGGATGCGTGTCAGATGATTACCATGCTGCCTACCACATGAAAGAGCCATAGTAAATGCTTCTTGGGGCTGTCTTCACACCACTACTTTCTGCATTTACACTCATGCACACAGTTTCTAACAGGCAAAATCATCTAGTCTCTTTTGGAAAGAACTTGGAGGTACAACCAAATGATTCACCATGGGAAAAAAAAAAAAAAAGGTGGGCATAATGGGACACAGAACACCAATTCGTGTTGGATCTGAAAACTGGGAAGTTGGTACACTTTGTTTTGAAAACTGAGCTTCCCCAGTTTTATGCCCTTCTCTCCCCTCAGCAGCCTGGTATCATCCTGGTGACAGTGTTGCATTTTTAATAAGGAATTTCCTGTGAAATCTGCCCTCAGGACAAGATTTGATAAACTTGCTCCTAGAACTTTCCTTTTTATCTTTCTTGCCAAGAAGGCCAGTGTTAAACACTGTATTCCATCATGACCTCCCCAGATCCATGAGGAAAGAAAGTCTTTGAAAGACTTAACCAACAAAGTAGTAACTTCCAAAATATAAAAACAAAACAATTCAAATTCAGCTTGCCTAGCCCAGTTGAAAGTTTCTAATCAGCCACCCAGTTTCATCCAATATTCTCTTGAAACTATTTCCCTTCTATCTCATATTTACACCACTTTAATTATTTAATTTACATCACTTGATTGAATTTAAATCTTAAGTGTCTTCAAATGCTTTTTAAAAATGTAGCAGAGGCAATGTAGAAATAAACCTTACATACTTTCTCTAAATTTCAATCTTCCTCTGCCTAGACCAATGATATACTAACTTATCTTCTGTCTTGAGACATCAGGTTGGAAGCCGAAAATTGGAATCCAGGAGCGAGGACAACAGTACCCTGGCTTAATCTGCTCCTTATTCGCTGCTATTTGTCAGCGGTTTCTACCTCTCCAGACAACTATCATCATCTTGGCCAGTCCCAATTCTTCCTGCATACATTCTTGGAATTTCCTTTCATCAGAGTCAATCATCTGTTACCTCTGTGGGAGTTTCTAAAGGCTGCCATTTCCATAAATTCATGTTGGGAAAATTATAAATGTATATTTCAAACATAAATCATATTTAAGTTCCAGAAGGCAATACATAACCCATGAGCTGAATTGTTTGATAAAAGATGAAAAAGGACTGCCTAGAAGGAGGGGGAAAAAAAAACTCTCTAAATTCCATTCACGACAACTACCCTAAAAGAATCAGGGAGCATCCATCTGCTCTTGTCTAGACACAAATTCCTTTTCCTGAGGAAAGAAAATACTTGCTTGGAAAGTTTTCTTCTATTTTAAAATAAGCATTTCAAAAATAATCACAAATGGTTTATAACTTAAAAGGATGGCACATTTAATTCTGAAACTTAAAGAATGAATAAAGTATTGAGCATGAGCATGATGCCTTATTTAGCTTACAGTGTTTGTCAAAACCTAGCTTAATAAATAGAGTCTAATTTGGCATCTGTGATGTTTAAGTACTTAGATTGCATTAAGATGTAATAAAGTACTTGCTAAAAATTTATTGCACATAATTTAAAAGATTCTTATCTTGATCATTAAGTATGCAATTTAAGGAGGGTTTAATCCCCCAGAATAAGGCAACTGTGTCATTATGTTACTCATTTATATTAATAACATTTTTGAATTTCAACTCTTAATTAAAGCTGCAGGTAACAGAGAGGTAGACTCAGATCTTAAGAGGTTAAAATTTAACAAAAACATGCAAAAAGTCAATACATACACACATGCCTTAGGTATTAAGATGGACAGAGGACAGATATAAACATTAGGACAGATATAAACATAAGTGGAAAAGTGGGTAACACGAGTATGAAATACTGGGCAGTATATGATAGGTACCAAATGAGTAACACAGATAATAAGAGTAATAGGTACACAGAAGAGTGGGCTTGTCTGGTTAGAAAGGGGACTTCACTGACAAGAAAGAAATCAGGTAGAAATAGAGGAAAGGTAAAATATAGAAAGGCAAACCAGGAGCCAGGTGGGATGGCTCATGCCTGTAATCCCAGCACTTTGAGAGGCTGAGGTGGGAGAATCCCATGAGGCTAGTAGTTGGAGGCCAGTCTGGCTAACATAGCAAGACCTGTCTCTAGAAAAAAAAAAAAAAAAAAAAAAAAAAAATTAAAATTTGGCAAGGAGGTCATTTGGGGGCTACTCTGGCCATATACATATACAGTACTTCTTTGGTTCTTTTGTCCACTTGTTATTTCAGGCCCTCCAGCTACATGTAAAGCTTCCCTTTTTTTTAATTACCAAAACTATTTCTGGAATACTCCAAGTATGTACCACATGTACTGCCAAATGAGTGGCTGTTAGCATATTCTTCCTCTGATTCAAACACCTATCACTGATATGGCAGTTTCCCCTCTGTCAGAGAATCTGGGTGACAGGAACTTACTACAGCCTCAGTTGTGCACAATTAAAGCATCCAGGCCACCAATTCCAGTGAACACCAGCACTGACTCTGCTAGACACAATATGCAGGCCCCTAATTTACTCCACTGCCATTACCACAGATGTTGGTCTCTGATGTCCTTGAAGTGACAAAGAACCACATGTACTTTCCAGTTCCCAGGATTCTGAATCCATGAAGAACTGGAGATTCATGTCTTTTTTTTTTTTTTTTTTTTTTTTTGGTTGTACTTTGGAAACAGGCACTAGAGAAGTGCTGTTTGTTCTGCTATGTCCCCCCAAATTTATAGCCTATACACATGCAATTGAGAATCTTCCAATGTCTACCCTACCCCATCTCCACCTTCACGTTAAGGATTTTATTGTTAGAATAAAATTTTATATCTTACTTTCTCTTCCTGTGTTATATAATTTAGCTTTTTTGAAAATAAATGGAACATGTTATACATAATTTTTCCACCTCATTTTTTAACCTAAAAATATAGTCAGATTGTATAGTTATTCCCCATTCTGTTTTATAGCTGCATAATACTCCATTGTGTGATTAGACCATAATTAATTCAACCAGTGCCCTAAAGCTAGATATTTGTGTTGTTTCTAGCCTACAGTCTTATAATAAATAACCTTGTGCATATGTTTTTATATTTTTTGCCAGTACCTCTGAAGAACAGATTTTTATAAGTGAGATTGCTTTCCAACTGTTAAATATGTTCTTTTGATAAAAGATGTCAAATTTCCTCCATTTTGCACATCCACACGCAAAATATGAGACGACTTTTCCTCATCCTTGACAACAGAGTATATTATAGAACTTTTGGATCTTTGCCATTCTGATGGGTAATGGTTTCTCAGAGTAGTTTTTAATTTGCATTTATCTTACGAGAGAGGTCAAACAACTTTTCTTTTGATGAGGAATCATTTACATTTCTATATTGTAAGCTATCTGGTTGTGGTCGTATTTTCTGAGGTGGTTCTTCAGACTTTTATGCTGAGAGAGCTGAACATGTCTGAACTGTGGGAGAACACATCATTTACAAACACAGCAGTGTACAGAAAATATTTTCAAGTTTCTGTATGGTCAAGCCTTTCCGAACAAAAATACCGGCAACCTGGTTCAAAGGTTAACAGTCCTAAGATAGTGAAATAACCTGGAAAGAGATTTACAGGCTTACCTTCCCCGGAGATATGTTTACATTTCAAAGAGGGATAAAACTAGGAACCATACATTTATGTTCCAAAAGGTTTTAACAACTTGGGTACCTGCTGAACAGAATTCATTTACATAAAAGAGAAAACGTGGCTGGGCACGGTGGCTCACACCTGTAATCCCAGCACTTTGAGAGGCCGAGGCAGTCAGATTACCTGAGGTCAGGAGTTCCAGATCAGCCTGGCCAACACGGTGAAACCTCCTCTCTATTAAAAAATAAAATAAAATAAAAAATAAAAAATAAATTAGCCAGGTGTGGTGGTGAGTACCTGTAATCCCAGCTACTTGGGAAGCTGAGGCAGGAGAATCACTTGAACCTGGAAGGCAGAGGCTGCAGTGAGCCAAGGCTATGTCTAGCCTCGGCAACAAGAACGAAACTTCATCTTAAAAAAAAAAAAAGAGAAATGTTTCTCTCCTGCCCTCAGGAGGAGCACCAATTTCTAAATAAATAAATAAACTCCTAGATTCATGATTGTCTGGTTCCCCAACTGTAGCACAGACCTCCGCTGTATGTGCAGAATCCATCTGCCCTCATCACATTGCTCCAAGAGCGGGAATGGAACATGGGAAACTGACATGCTTACTGTGCAAAGTAACGTTTGTTCTCTGATCCCAAAACCTTGCATTTGTTTTTAGGAGAAAATTATATAGCTATTCAAAAGCTTATCAGATTCCTACAATACTTTGAGTATACAGGTTTTAATAATATAAAAAAAGACAAATTATACATTTTCTATTTAAGGGCTCTTTACCGGATGAGGCTTCTTTCTCATTCTTCCTACATTTCCGACTTAAAATCAATCATGCAGAAGTAACAGACTGTGGATAGTCCTTCCTATCTCTAATACCTAATAGTTTGTCTTCCCCATAAGCTGCCCCTACCACCTTCTTCTGACATCAGTCTCATACTCCAGCCCCTCATATTCCAGTCACAGGCAGGTCACTCAGACCTGTCCAATCATAAAACTCTATTCTACTAGCAACAGAAATCAGTCTAACTGAAGGAAGTATATGCCAAAAAGCCAATCAGATGATTTCCCATTGATATGCAGAAATTGGTCTTGAGCTATGAACCTGAGGCTGCTGGTAGACATATTCTCTATAGAAAAAAATAAAAAAGCATAATGTTCTCATTTTTGGTATTCATTTAATCAATACATACGTATTAAATGTGTTCCATGAAAACACCATTCTAGGCTGTGGGTACCTATAGAAACACTTGCCTCTAAAAACACACAATCCTGTTATAAGCACAGTCATGTACACTGAAGAGGACATACCATACTAAATAGTTTTCTGTTGTCTCCAACTGAGACTAGAGCTATATCTTAAAGAAGAATCTCAATAAACAGATGTAAAGCAGGAGGAGGAGGAGATGAAGAACATTGCAGGGAGGACAGAGGGAGCAGCATGGATATGTTTTGCCTGGAGAATAATGAAGGCCCCCGTCCAGATGGTGCAGAGGGTTTATATAGGGGACTCATGGGCAATAATTGCTTATGCCAAGTGCAGTCACCAGGAAGCCAGAAACAGTGATGCATATATTACACAATTAATACAAACCCATTATTGAATGACAAAACATTAGGCAATACAGGAAAAAACCAAGTCCCAGAGGCACTAACTGATTTGTTTAAGGACACAGTTAGTTGGTAGCAGTCAAGTAATTGAGTTATTCTGAATCCTAACCTTGGATTCATTCTACTTCATTGTCCTGGCCCAAATGTACCCTTCTCAATAAGATTTCTAGTTTGGATGCTTTCTATTTGCTGGTCTTTTTATACTTTCTAAGCAAAAATATATAGAAATGATGTAAAAAGAAAAACATTCTCATCTGTATAAAACTTCAGGTTATAGAGCATGGAAGTAAAATTTATACCATCCGCTTGGCCCACGTATTTTCCAAAATAATGGAATTTTAATATCTGCATACAGAGTGCTCCATAACATAGAACACTTTTTAAAATATGCTTTCTTTTTTCTATTTTCTTTTTTTTTTTTTTTTTTTTGGTTTATTGTTTCCTCTGAAGAAAAAAAATATCTGGCAGAATCTCACAGATCTTTTAACCTAGTCATGCTCACATGGCCACAAACTTGAATCAGCTATCAAATTTACAAAAATGACATTTCAGTATAATCCATTCAGTGAAGAATGAGCTACTGTATGCATATCTAAATATGATATCACTGAATGTGCTTTCACCCCTCCTCAGCCTCCTGCAGCAACCGGACTTTGTAAATGAGATCTATGAAGATGGGTCTGGTCATGCGTGTACTTACTACCAAGCTGTTGGCAATTTGTTATAATTCAGATTTTATTGAAGAGCCCATCAAATATGCCACATAAGTATTTAATGGGTCTGCTGTAGATCCAATTTATTGTGTTTTCATCAGCCTAGATTGTTTTATAAGAAAATGAACAGGTATATTTGTACATAATGCTACCCTATAATTCTTAGCATACTAATAATCTACAAAATTTTCTTAAATTTAACTCAGCATTCATAACAAGACAAGAAGCATTCTTAAGCAAAGCACTGTCTTTACTAAGGAAAGAAAATTCATGGAAAATAAACCACAGATGTGTTATCACTCTTTGGGTACCTCTCAATTTTCCAGCCATTCAGTGAGGGCAGCCAGGTGGTAAAGTGGGAGTCTCCCTACAGTGACCTACCCCTGCAGCCATTCACCTGTCTACACAGGGGCTTGCCTCACTGTAAACACCTTCAGCAGCAACATCCAGTTCAGTCAAGGCTGTTTGATTATTCTGCCCTTTTATAGATTCTTCTTAGTAATGTACTCCCAACCCCACTCCCTTTTCACTATGTCCACAGTACATAGGTTCCAGTCTGTCCTGTTTGAACTTGTCCCTATTTTGGGTTATTTCTTTACTTTAGGGCAGTCATGCACATTATGTTGCCCACCACAACCCACTTCCTTCAAGGATATCTGACAATGTCTAGAGACATCTTGGTAGTTACAACTTGGCATGTAGAAGAAAGAGATGCTACAAACATCTAGCAGATGGAGTCCAGGGATACTTCTAAGCATCTCATAATGGACAAAACAGTCCCCAGAACTCTCCCCAAGAAACAATTATTCAGACCAAAGTGTCAATAGTACAGAGGTTGAGAATATCTGACTTAGGGTCTTGAATCTAATGGCACAGAATTTTTTTAAAATAAAATATCAAACAAAAAATCAATGGGTACAACCTAGTACGCGTGGCAGCCTCAACAACAACCAAAACCACGACATTTTGTCTTCTTTTTCCTTATCTTTCCTCTTGGCATTTTTCTCTTTTTTCCCACTGCCACCCTCTTTCACCCTACAATGTACTCTCATGACAAAATTTGACAGTCACATAGAGAAGTGGCCAATTCAACATGGCTCTAAAATTGTTGAAGTCAGAAACAAAACTAACCAAAAGGTAGATAATTTGGTATCAGGGACATGCATAGCGGTTTCCATTTTGAGGACATATATCTTATGTCTCCTTAGCACACACACACAATGACATTAGAACTAAATCATTTTAGACAACACACACACACCCCCCAACGAAACTTTGTACAAACATAATTACAGAACTGATCCTGTGGTCATCCTCAAACGCCGTGTGTCTACTCTATGCAAGCACATTCCCCAGCAATTCTAATTAGCAATCAGTGAGTTAACAGCTAAAGTTTTCTTCTTTCATTTCTTTGGCAATCTCTCTAGTTATTCGCAAAATAATAACGTTATTCCTGTTTCAGAAAGAGAAGAACAACTGGGGACGAATACCAAAGAAATTGTATACCTTCGTATTCTAGCTCTTAGTCCACTGACACCCACTTTTCCTTAATGCTTATTCCTATATTTTCAATTAAAGTTATATATAAGCTGTCTATTTCAGTCTCTACCTGGTTACTTTCCTAGTTAACTTCAATAAGTCCTGAACAATAGAATTTAAATGTCCTGCTCATCTACCGTATTCAATTAGGAATTGGATGTAGACATCAAAATAAGAAAGGTGCCATTAGTTAAGCCCCCAGAGTGCTCAATCGTTGCAAGCTAGGATAAAAATTTTAACAACTCAGAACAAGAGCAAAAATCTTGATTAGCAACAACAATCCAGGATGAATGACTGTTTGTTTTTTTAAAGTAGAAAAATCAACCAGAACATTATTTACATATCAAGACTTTGGGTGAAAATTATGTTAAAATATTACAGTCAACTAAGCAATTGTCCTTGCCTTTAGATTTTGACCTAGTAAGCAGCACTCCTGTTGTCAAAGCAGTCCAAGACACAATAAGAAAAAGTTCTAAAATGTCATTTGAACAGCGCCTGAGTTATCTGTGGGTAGAAAGTCAGATGAAAATTGGCAATATGCTCTGTATCTTTCATCTGCCACAAGTGTCCTTCCTACCCGTCATGAGTGGGTAGGAACTGAGTCCTGCCTCTAGGTCTTCCACCCTTCTGGTATTGTTTATCTAGTGTCAGACCCAAGTGAGTGTTACTCTGTCAGAAATCCCACATGAAGCTGAGACTTTGTACAAGAATAGAGCTGATGGGCTAGGAGCTGAAAGCCACAGAAATGTGAGATGGTCTCCCTAAAGGTTACTAAGAAAAAGTCCTTAATTTGGAGAATTAGAAAAAAAAATACCTTTTTACAACTCTTCCAAGTGAGGAAAGAAATACTGTATGGCTTGCTTTGTGTTACTCAATTGAATGTAAAGGGCAAGCTTATATGAAAGAAAGCAGTGCGGACTCTCAGCTAATTCAAATGCAGTTATATCTTGTCATCATTATTTTTGTTATTATTTATAATTCTAAGTCTGTAAGGATGTTCCAAGGCAACAATCTCTAGATGTGCTCTTTATAACATGATGCCACGCCATTCTGTTTCTGCTTATATTTCAAAGAGAATGACCAATACCTGTGTTTATGTACTGTGTTTTCCTTGCTATTCCAGGCTAACAAATACCTACAGAACTCTTTGTAAATAATCTTTTCCCCATAAAAAGCAACGTATTTCTACCAACATATCTCATCATGCAGAACTTGGAACACAGCTATAGCTGACCTTTCAGAGATGGCTATTTTTAAAATGCCTAGTGGCATCCAAAGCTCATATGCAAAATCATGAAGGTCCCCCTTAGGGTTTGAGGGGAGAGGCCCTTCTGTGCATATATATGCACCAATTCATTATTCATTAACAACCTTATCCAATGTGGACTTACATTCTCTTTTTCTATTCCCTAGTCTCCTTTCATTCCTTGGACTATATATCTATTTTCATATATACAAATATACAAGGCCTGAGGAAGCCAAAAGACACTGGTCAAGAGGGGAGAACTACTTAAAACAGGCCAGTCTTTTATATATTCTCCAGAGTTGTAGATTGTTCTAATTCAGTTGAAGTATTTTTTTTCACCCCAATGCATGTGCAAGCTCTGACAAACTTCCATAAGTAACCATGCCTTACCATAGCAGTGAGTCCTGTGAGCAGCCACATGCCCCTGAAGGAGGGCATGTAAAGCTTTCCTAGAAAGAAAGGGAATATGCTGAAAGCCTAACTCTTTGTCAGCAGCCACCACCTTTCTTTGAGCACATCATATCCACGCACTATCTAGAGCCTTTATGCTTTCCACTGGCTGTTCACAGTTTTTCCTTAAGGTCCTATCCTCTCAAGCAATAAATGAAGAAAAGGTTAACTTACAGATTCCAAGTTCTTATCACATCTGCACTATTTTATAACCCTGTGACCTCATTCCAGTCTCTTAGCCAATTCAAACTGTAATTCTCTCAAACCATAAAATTATCTCATCCACAATTGGAGATAATGAAGTAAGCAGAAAAATTTTATTAGGTGTTTGGAGAATCAAATGATCTACATGAAAACTATAAAGAAATATATGCATGCAAAGCAGCAAAATTGTCATTCTCCTAATATCTCCTAATGTTATTCCAATTCGAACTCAAAAAACAAAGAGAAAACTCAAGTACTCTATCCATTCCACGATTATGTGCAATTTAGAAGCATAAAGGCCTACAGAAATCAATGACACAGATTTATTCAGATATGGAAACTAATCAAGATATTAACATTTTGGCCAGACCTAATACCAATGCTTACCTGTTTCAGAAAGTAATTTTGTAGCTTCCAGCACCTTCTCAGTATAAACCCCAGCTTCATAGTTCTCCATCTCAGCATTGATGATGTGTATGACTCGAGCTGCCCGGCCCCTGATGGCCCCTGCTGTCCGGTCCAGAGTGTCCACATCTCCCTCTTGGAGGGCTATCACACACTTGTTCACATCCTCCAAGATGTGATTTTCTATGGAGAGGACACATACACATTTAGATGACTTTACATCACTCAGAACTTAACCAATTAAAATTGATTCAACCATCATGAGCCCTTGCCTTGGACACATCTCAGTGCATGCCTAATAATACTAAAATTGTATGTAAAGGACATAGTTTATAATTACAATAGTGGTTCTCAAACCTGAACATCAGCCAGAGGGCTCGTAGCATCACACAGATTGCTGGGTGCCACTCCTAGAGTTTCCGATTCAGTAAGTCTGGGATAGAGCCCAAGAAATTGAGTTTCTATTAAGTTCTCATATGACATTAATGCCACTGGTTTGAAGACAACATTCTGAGGACCACTGACTTAAAGAATATCCCTTCTTTTGTTTCGAAGTTTGATACTTACACACGAGAAGGCCTTTTAGAAGTTGTAGCAGCCAACATGAAGTCAATCTGACCAAGTATAAATGTCCATAAATAAAATCAGAGTCAAAGCTTTGGGCAAATGTTTGTTTAATCATGTTTTCATTAAGAAAACATTTGAGGAAAAACTAAACAAGTATCACGCAGTTGGTCTTTCAAAATTATGTCATGCACATGGTATATACAATGGGAAAACTGATTAGGTGAAGATGATCAGAGTTCTCACAATTAAAATACAATCCAGTCTCTTGTGGCTGGTTCCCTCACATTATAGTCAAGGTCTGCATAACTTTCACGTCATTGCCCAAAGTAGAAATCAAGCAGGCAGGAGGGGAGGCTTCACTCTCTAATGGCATAGAGAAAACACATTATTTGTTCCCTTGCAGTTTTAACAAGTGTATAATTTTGTATTTTTCATTTCCCATGTGAGATCTGTAATTCTATTCCTTGTGCATTCTTTAGAAGCAGAATTCTAAGGAAATGTTCGAAAGGTTTACTGCTCTGTGGAAATAACTTAAGCTGAACACACACATACATGCATACACACAAAGTAATAAACTGCATGTTTGTGTTCCCTTAAAATTCATATGTTAAAATTCTTACTCCCAAAGGGGTAGTATTAAGGGGTGCAGACTTCAGGAGGTGATTATGAGGGCAGAATCCTAAGGAATGGATTTAGTATCCTTATAAAAGAGATCTCAGAGATCCCTCCCTCTTTCTCTACCATGCAACGTTCCCATGAGAAGACTATGAGAAAGTAGAGTCCTTTGTCTTGGACTTCCCAGCCTCCAGAACCATGAGATATAAATTTCTATTGATTATAAACAACACAGTTTATGGAATTTTCCAAAACACACCAAGACATGAACACATAAAAATATGTGCTTTTTGATAAATATATTTTTTAAAGTCTTAAGTAACCTGTTAATATTTTAAAATTATAACTGCCAAATCCAACCAATAGTTTATAAAGAGTTAAAATAAAATATTACCTCTTTAAAAAGCTTTTAGGGCTAGTTCTGATTTTAAATTTCCTAAAGAAGGAAAAAAGGGAGAGTATCCAGCAAATCCTAGTCTCCACTACTGATCTCCCCTACTCTCACTAAGCACTTAGAAAATTTATTTTTTTAGGACACAGTATAGAAAGTGCAAGTTATAACTGACTTTTCATAAAGAACATCCATTTTGACCTCATACAGTGTGATTCTCACTCAAACCATTATAAATTACTGATTTCTACATTCTCTAGTTCTTTAATTTCAACTATAAATTAGAATAGAAAAATAATGAAATGTTTAAATTTTAATATTTAGATTTCTAAAACTCACAAAAAGTAGTACTTCCCAAATCAGGACTTTTTTTGAGACATGACATTTTAATGAAAACGTGATTAAACATATGAACACAGTATATACCGAAAAGGATATCTGAGACAAATGTTTACTCAAATGAATATTGTTACAGAATTTTAAATATAAAACTTTGATTATAAGAAGCTTCTCTTCCTGTCCTGTGGAATTTCTTAAGACAATTAAAATGTGTCCTGGCCCCTAAGAGTAAGTAACTAGAAAAGGATTTGTGTCTAAATCACATATCCATCTGCTATTTTCTTTGAATAACAGTAATACAAGAACGGGCAAAGTTTCGTGCAGAGTTTAGAAATGGTACTTTGGAGTTGAGTAAAACCTAGTGAGACGTCTGTTGATTATATTAGATACTGATCCTTCCGGAGTTAATAGTTTTGTTTTTAATTTGTAAGAAAACTATTCATGACCCAATATGTTAAAATGAAAACGTATGTTGTTTTTTTTTTAATGGGACTATCCAAAAGTAGAAATATGCAACTATTTTAAGAGGCAAGAAATATGTTTTTTATAGATATTATTATACCTATTTAAAATAAACCAGTATATGCTAAAAATCCATAATAACAAAAACATTGCTATTAATTAGTCAAATCATCAAATTTGTTATATAGGTTAATAATGTCGTGTGAACAAAATATTAGCTTTATAATTTACTTTTTTTTTTTTTTGAGACGGAATCTCCCTCTGTCACCCAGGCTGGAGTGCAGTGATACAATCTCAGTTCACTACAACCTCCATCTGCCAAGTTCAAGAGATTCTCCTGCCTCAGTCTCCTGAGTAGAGGGGATTACAGATATGCACCATCACACCTAGCTATTTTTTTTTTGTCTTTTTAGTAGAGACGGGTTTTCACCAATGGGTCAGGCTGCTCTCGAACTCCTGACCTCAAATGATCCACCTGTCTCGGTCTCCCAAAGTGCTGGGATTACAGGCATGAGCTACCAGGCCCAGCCTAATTAACTAATTTTTATAGATAAACTTTTAAAATTTTAAGATATAATCATGCAACATAAATCATTTCAGTCAACAATAGACCACATATTTGAAGGTAGTCCCATAAGATTATGTCATATTTTTACTGTACTTTTAAAATATTTATACATGTTTAGATATACAAAACTTACTACTATATTCCAATTGCTTACAGTTTTCAGTACAGTAACATGCTGTACAAGTTTGTAGCCTAAGAGCAATAGGTAGTACCATACAGTGTAAGTATGCAGTAAGCAATGCCATCTAGGTGTGTGAATACAGTATATGATGTTCACACAAAGATGAAATTGCCCAATGATGCATTTCCCAGAACGTATGCCTGTCGTTAAGCAACATATAATTACAGTTTACTCAGTGGTTTTCTACCTTCTCCAATTCAGGTCCCTTTTTATGAAAAAAAAAAAAGAGTCACAGTTTCTTCATGATAGTAGTTATATTGATGGATGGTAGACATGTAAAAGCTACTACGGTTCAGAATGTTTTCAAATAGATTTGTGTTTTATTAATAATGTACAGGCATGTCTTGTTTTATTGTGTATCACATATTGGTGGGGTGTTTTGCTTTGTTTTGTTTTGTTTTGTTTTTTGTTTTTTCCAAACACAAATTGAAGGTTTGTTGCAACTCTGCCTCAAGCAAGTCTGTTGGCGCCATTGTTCCAACAGCATATACTCATTTCCTATCTCTGTGTCACAGTTTTGTGATTGTTGCATTATTTCAAATTTTTCATTATTGTTTTGATGATCTGTGATCAGTGATCTTTGTTACTATAGCAACTGTTTTGGGGCATCAGGAACCATGCCCACATAAGATGGCAAACTTAATAAATGTTGGGCGTGTTCTGCCTGCTCCACCAAGATGGTCGTTTGTCATCTCTCTCTCTTCTCAAGCTTCTTATTCCCTGAGACACAACAATATTAAAATTAGGTCAATTAATAACCCTATAATGACCTCTAAGTATTCAAGTGAAAGGAAGGGTCACACATTTCTCACTTGAAATCAAAAGCTAGAAATGATCAAGCTTAGTGAGGAAGACATGTCACAAGTCAAGAGAGGCCAAACAGCCAACTTGTTTAAGTACAAGAAAAAGTTCTCGAAAGACATTAAAAGTGCTACTCTAATGAACACACAAATAAGAAAACGAAGCAGCCTAATTGCTAATATGGAGAAAGTCTGAGTGGTCTAAATAGAAGATCGTATCAGCCACAGCTTTCCTTTAAGCCAAAGCCCAATCTTGACAAGACCCTAACGCTCTTTAATTCTATGAAGGCTGAGAGAGGTGAGGAAGCTGCAGAAGAAAAGTTGGCAACTAGTAGAGGTTGGTTTATGATGTTTAAGAAAGAAACCATCTCCATAACATAAAAGTGCAAGTTAAAGCAGCAAGTGCCGATGTAGATAGAACCTGTGGCAAGTTATCCTAAAGATCTAGCTAAGATCATTGATTAAAGGGGGAAAACAGTAAGTTTTCAATCTAGACAAGACAGCCTTCTACTGGAAGGTGCCATTTACAACTTTCATAGCTGGAGAGAAGTCAATGACTGGCTTCAAAGGACAGGCTGACTCTCTTATTAGGGGCTAATACAGTTGATTTTTAGGTTGAACCCAGTGCTCATTTACCACTTTGAAAATCCTAGGGCCCTAAGAGTTATGCTAAATCTACTCTGCCTGTGCTCCATAAATGGATCAATGAGGCCTGATGACAACACATCTGTTTATAGCATGGTTTACTGAATATTTCAAGTCCACTGTTGAAACCTACTGCTCAGAATAAAAATAACAATTCTTTTCAAAATGTTATTGCTCACTGAAAATGCACCTGGTCACCCAAGAGCTCTGATTGAGATGTACACAGAGATTAGTAGTGCTTTCCTGCTTGATAACACTCTGTAGATAACATTCTGCAGCAGATGGATCAAGGAGTCATTTTGACTTTCAAGTCTTATTATTTAGAAAATTCATTTTATAAGGATATAACTGCAATAGATAGTGATTCTCCGGATGAATCTGGGCAAAGAAAATTAAAGACCTTCTGGAAAGAATTCACCATCCTAGTTGCCACTAAGAACATCCATGACTGATTCACCAGAGAAAGTCAAAATATCAACATTAACAGGAGTTTGGAAGAAGTTGATCCCAACCCTCATAGTCGACTTTCAAGGGTTCAAGACTTCAGTGGAGGAAGAAAGTGCATTTCTAGTGGAAATAACAAGAGAACTAGAATTAGAAGTGGAGCCTAAAGATGTGACTGAATTGCTGCAATGTCATGATCAAACTTCATGGATGAGGAATTGCTTATGTACAAGCGAAGTGGCTTCTTGAGATGTAATCTATCCCTAACTATGATAGTGTGAACATTGTTGAAATGACAACAAAGGATTTAAAATATTACATAAATGTAGTAGATAAAGCAGCAGCACAGTTTGGGAGGATTGACTCCAATTTGAAAGACGTTCTACTGTGGATAAAGTGCTGTCAAACAGCATATCACATGCTACAGAGAAATCTTTCATAAAGGAATAGTCAATCAACGCAGCAAACTTCATTGCTACCTTACTTTAAGAAATTGCCACAGCCACACCAACCTTGAGGAACCACACGGGAACCCTCACTCAGATCATCACCAAGGAAACCCCCCACCGCCCCCACCAAAGAGATTATGTCTGGCTGGAGGCTCAGAATGATCTTTAGCATTTTTTAGAAATGAAGTATTTTTAAATAAAGGTATGTACATTTTTTAAACATAATCCTACTGCACAGTTAATGGACTACACTGCACTGTAAACATAACTTTTATATGCACTGGGAATCCAAAAAATTTGCACGATTCACCTTATTACAATTGGTGTTTTACTGCAGTAGTTGAAACAGAACCGGCAATATATTTGAGGTCTGCTCATATTTGGAAAAAAGTCATACCTGTTTATGTAGACATGAACATGAACTTTTTGGTCAGAAGACCATACTTGGTGTATATACGGATTTTTGAACCCCCTGTAATAACTTCCCCACCCGTATACCCTGTGCCTTCAGGTCTAGCTCCTACAGTTAGTAAGCATGCTAATCTAGTATATATCAAGGAGGGCAGTCAATTATTTGAAGGCAGAATACATACTTGATTCATATTTGCATTCCTGACAGTGGCCTATAGGCAGCAGGCAATCAAAAGAGATACTGAATGAACATGCCCATTGAGAAGGGGCGATCAGTTACACACTTTTATTCTAAGGCGTTTTGAAGAGAAAGAATTCATGAAGTAAAGAGGGAGAGGAATGATGTTGCAAGTAGAAAGGAATTGAGATGAAAATAGTAATAAAAGGCAAATGTATTCTAGAGATTATTCCCTTGCTGGGAAAAACTACAATGTTTTGGTGCCACACTCTAATATCAAGTGTTGTATTTAAACATGTCATGAAATATTTGATTGCAACATACTTTATTGTAAACTTCCTTACATTTTGCAACATTACTATTTTAGAAATTACATAATGTTGTTATGAAAAAAATCAATAATGACCAAACTCTTTCACTATTGTAAACCACAAGGCTGTAGATTCAAAAAAAATAAAGTTCACTGTGAATTTTTAAAAGAAAACAAACTTAAGACTGTAGAGTTAAAAAAATAAGGAAAAGTAAAAAACAAACAAACAAACAAACAAACAAAAAACTATTGGGCATTATGAGATCAAGTTAATAGCTTTTTCAGATCTTAGCTTACTACTACTTTCTGAGCCAAATCCAAGAATTAAACTGTCAGATGATTAATGCCAAGATGCTTATTTTAAAACATTATTAAAAATTGTAGGTTTTCCAAAGTGGGAAAAAGTTTAAATGTTATAACACAGTCATTTCACTTTTTTATGTGCACAGGCCACATCTGAAAATTGGTTTTGCTCCTGTAATGTTAATAGCTAGCATCATTGCTCCCCAAACTTGTTGCATTTCATATGGACAAATTTAATATCAGATACAGAAGTTAGGGTAGCATTAAAAAAAATTTTAAACTACCATCTTTTAAAAACAAAGATCTGTTTTTATTGTTTTTTAAATAGAGTTTCCTGCCCAAAGAGATATTCCCCTAAAAAGAAACTGATACATAAAATGTCATTAATGCCATTTCAAAATATCTCCTGGGCCAAACTTGCAATTTACTGATGTAAATGTTTGGCTCTAGCTCAGAGAGAAGATGAGAAGTAGTTTCCCTACCTATTGGGCTGTGTCCACAGCCTACCAGCAGGACAGAGTGGGCTGTATCATTATTTGTCAAACCCCGTCTGTGGAAAGGTGCCTGCTGCCTCTGATTGTCAACTCCAAAGGCATGCTCCAGCAGGCCCTGCCAAGCTGGCTTTCTGACAGCGCCTGTTCCTTTTCCTGCCATGGCATGCTGTGGCACTTGTACCACTGGGGTTGGACTGCACAGTATTATCAGCAGAAGCCAAAGTCTTTTCTTCTTGCTAGTAATAATGAGATGCACAACGGAATGGCAAGGAGAAAAGGGAGCAAAGAGGCAGGGCTCGGGGGAGGAAAATTAAGAAAAGCTTTGCCCTGTTGAAAAACTCTGAGATAAGACCTCCTCACCTTGCTTGTTCCCACCCTCAGAAATTTTTGTACATGCATTTCAAAGAATAGTTGGAAACGTTGTAAGTTCTGAAATGATTCCTCTCTGGAAAAGGCAGTGTACAGGTATTTCTTATTGATTTGAAGGTAGAAGGGGATGCAGAAGATTTCCAGGGGCTGTCAGGATGGCTGTGTGAAATCTGAGGCTGGTTGGGAAGGGCTCTTATTTGGAGCACCATAGTTATCCCGGAAAAAAAAAAAAAAAAACTGACCGTATACTATAAAGATTAGTATCAGCGGCCACCTTGGTATTCTCCAACACCCAAATCACCAACATACCTATCTAAGCAATTTCCAAATACCTTATGAGATTCATTTTGTGGGGTTATCTTTTAGAAGATTAGAACTCAGCTATCAGCAAAGCAGAAAATAATAAAGCAGAAATGGGCCATGTGTGGTGGCTCATGCCTGTAATCCAAGCACTTTGGGAAGCCAAGGCAGGCAGATCACCTGAGGTCTGGAGTTTGAGACCAGCCTGACCAACATGGAGAAACCCGGTCTCTACTAAAAACACAAAATTAGCTGGGCGTGGTAGCTCATGCCTGTAATCCCAGCTACTCTGGAGGCTGAGGCAGGAGAAGGGCTTTAACCCAGGAGGCGGAGGTTGCGGTAAGCCAAGATTGTGCCATTGCACTCCAGCCTGGGCAACAAGAGTGAAACTTTGTCTCAAAAAAAAAAAAAAAGAAAAAAAAAAGAAAAAGAAAGAAAGAAAAGAAAAAAGCAGAAATGACAACATATTGAGTTCTTTTATCAGCTAAACTCTAGATATGGTGATATTTAAATGAATAGTTGTTTTGACGAGTCATCAAAAATGAAGACCTTGGTAATAAAAAACAAGACAGGTTTCAGAAAGGGATTAAAGATTAGAATGAGAATGCCAGAGGTGGAAAAAGCAAGCTGGAATGAAAGCAGAAAGCACCAAAAGAAATTTCCTTTCTATCTTGACTTACTGAGAATTATATAGTTTCTGAAAAGAGGATGATCTGGATCTTAATACCATTTCTGCCAAGTTACCTACCCTCTCAATGACTTAGTTTTCTTAAAACAAAACTTAGAATTACTAGTACCTATTTTATAGATTTTTGATGAGAATTAAATCAAGCAGCAGAGAGTAAGGTAAATTCTAGTCACAGGCCACATGTTACATCAATGTTCCCATCTGCCTTGGCTTGCCCCATCATTGAAAAGCTGGCTTTTTGATTATCCATCAAATCTACAGATTTGACTACGCTGTTCTCAGACAAGCCCCAGTGGGAATTTATTTTGTTTCTTCCGGAAAAGAAAAGGCTGCAACTAGAAATATTTCTAAACCTGACGGCCCCCTTCAGAAATCACTTCCACACTGTTGTGGGCAGAGGTCCTGTCCGCCAGGTTCCCACCAACAGTGATGCAATGTCTCCCTCAGCCCTCAGTCAGCCAAGAACCAGCAGGTCATCAGGGCTAGTATTGCCTGAGTCAGTAGGTGTGAGTTCCACACACCTGTGTAGAATCAACACCTGGCCAATTTGAATTTCCAAGGGTCAGCTGGCTCTTTCAATGCCTCACAAAGAAGACTGATGTTTCCAGTCACCTCCTCCTCACAGAGATTCTTCCAGGTGAACTGGGCCAAATAAGTTAGGTCAAAAGCATTTGGAAAAATGCCCATTTGCTGGCTGGCAGACCAGTCTTGAAACAGACTCCATGAGTCCTGTTAAAGGGCAAACTGACTCCACAGTTATTCATGTCTACGATCATCCTCCAGTCTGGCTTCATTTACAAAGAAAGTTATAATTTCAAGTGATGAGTTCTATTTTATTTCACTCACTTCCTTCTACAACCTCATAGACAGGTGCTTAAAGCCTTCATAGCTACCAAGTCCCTGCTAAGGGGTAAGTTCTGTGGCTGATATCTCTACCTGTGTTATCACAAACCTCCCCTTGTTGGAAAAAAAAAAAAAAAACAACAAAAACTTAACATAGCCAAACTGGAGTGACAGATCACCTATTTTTAAGATATAAACTGTGTAGATTAATGAATCTCATATTCCCTGGCCCTTTTTTATGTGAGTGATTCAGATACATCAAAGGCCATCCTGCTTTATAAACTCCAAACACTAAAAAGGAATATAAGCCACCTTAAATAATGTATTCCCTTTTAATGCCTTGAGTGCGTGTCTTGAAATAACAAACACCGAAGCATTTAAGAGGGTGTTACAATCACATTTGCAGAGATGATCAAAAAAGCTCAAAGATCTAAGGAGTGTGCCTGAAACACAGACCCATGACATTTGTGAGACATTCCTTATGTCATTCAGTTGCCGTCCTCCAGCTGCCTTGTAAGGGACCTGTTTGTGATGATTACCTGAGACAGAGAGGAAGTCATCCACTGAGGTGATGTCATCCACGGCCTCTGTCAATACTCGGACCTGCTTCTCCCACTGGTCTTTGAAGACGTCCATGTTATCCTGAGCAACTTTGCTCTGTGGTCGGGCAGCCAGTGTCAGAGCGGCATTGATGACCTATTTGTTGGAAACAATCCAGGGACATGATGACCACACACTTCAAGAGAGGAATAAGCCAGTCAAAGACCATGTTAAAACCATGTACCCTGTACGTTCTACAGATAAGTGGGTTCTTGGTGTTCAGAAGGACAACCAAACACATAAAAGATAAAGTAGGTTTTCAACTACCATTAATTTTTGTTTGCTTTTTAAGACATAATAGTTTGCCTCAGATTTCAAAAAGTATTTACTGGACAAGTCTCATTTACTTAGCACAGATACAGCAGAAATGCCACTCTTGCTTTCCACATGTGCAAGTTTATGATTTAGCTGCCGAGACAAGGTAAATAGATATGGAACATTTAAATCACAACCCAAAACAAATAGAACAAAGTCAACAGGAGTGCAGAGTATAGTGGCACAATCCCAGCTCCCTGCAGCCTCGAACTCCTGAGCCCCAGCAATCCTCCCACCTCAGCCTCCCCAGGGACTACAGGAATGCACCACCACACCCAGCTAATTTATTTTTTGTAGAGATGGAGTCTCACTATGTTGCCCAGGCCGGCCTTGAACCCCTGGCCTCAATCAATCCTCCCACTTCAGCCTCCCAGAGCACTGGGATTACAGGTGTGAGCCACCATGCCCAGCCCCTGCCATGGTAATTCTGAAGAGACCGGTGTAGTTTATTCTTTCTGAGAAAGGTAGAACTTGAAATGGCTCATGAATGAGTAGCATTTTCCAGCAAGAGGAAATGGAGAAAGGAAAGGAGGGGCACAAGGGCTGGAGTGGAGAAGGTCACTGACAAGCTTTTGAAACAAAGTGAATGAGGCTTACCTGGGGACACAGGCTGTCAATCTGGGTGGCTGCCATCCGAACTAATTTCACCCCTTCTTCATTGTTGGAGATGGAACAGGCTAAATTGGCAACCTGTATTGAAGAGGATTTTAGTGAATATTAGGTTGGGGCAAAGGGAAAGTATACTGTTGCTCGGCCTTGTACCTTCTCTGGCAGATGTCTCTTCCAGGAGAATTCTTTCAGAAATAAAATAAGGGTACCCTGGCCTTCATGTAGAACCAACTATTACTACTTCTTATGCTAATTTAGGCATTTCTGTCAGAAGAGGCATTTCACGACTCTCAAGCATATGCAAGGTTGCGTTTTAACAGGGTTTTTGAACTGCTTTTTCTTATGAACTGCCTTGATCCGCCTACACTCTCTGGAGCCCCCTAAGACTCATCGTCAAATGCAAAAACCCTGTGATCTTGGCCTTATCAGTACTCAGTTCTGACCCTGTAGAGTTGAGTGAGAAGAATGCTACAGGCAATTATTTGGGCTTGAGAGAATCATAGTAAGCTGACAATTATGGTGCCCTGCCCCCCAAAATTCCTGATCTGCCTGAAAATTTTAGTCCACTAATAACCAACTCAAATGTTATTAGAGGCCAGCTGTTACAAGCAATGTAACGAAAAGGTTCGTAGCATTCAATACACAATGGTGGAGTACATAGTAAATTACAATGTGAATGTCTAGTATAAAGACATTCAAAATTCGACGGCCTCTGTGGTTCCTGGCCCCTTCCATCTTCAAAGCCAACAGTTTTTCTTTTTTCTTCCCCATCCTGGGTTCCTGGCCCAAATTTGAATGTCTTCTTTACCCCCAATTCCTTGGTTCCTGGCCCCTTCCATCTTCAAACAGTTGGCTCTGAAGATGGATGGGGCCAGGAACTAAGGAGGGGAGAGGGAGCAAGACATTCAAATTTGATTTTTGGGAACACTATGCTACCCCAAACAGTCAGACTGAATTCAAGTTCCCAGGTCAAGTGGTTCAACTTATGTTATTCCTTCTCTTGAAGGAGAGTTGGTAATTCAAGGTGAGATTGATTAGCCAAGGTCAGCAGCTACAAAGCCACCATCAAAAGACCAATCTGTCCCATCAGGCTGGTATCAAGACAACACAAGAATGGGGATATGAAAAGTCAAATAAAAGGAGAAGGACAGCAAGGGGTAGGAGCTATGGTGCAAACAGAACAAGTGATTAGCAGATAGAATCCCCGGAGTCTTTTGGCCACCTGCTTTTTTGATATCCTGCTTATGTCTGGTCTCCAAAACTGAGCTGCTCTCCTCCCATGCCTTAATGTCCTAGGATTTTAGAATGTACCACCCATGCTTATAGTTCCTAATGTGAAAGAAACCTTAGGCAGTATGACATAGTGACAAGACTATAGGCCTGGAGATCAGAAGGCTCAACCATTGGGCATCTTTATAAGTCATTTTGCATCTTAGATTGCTGCTTCCTTATCAGCAACATGAGATGGGTTGAGGGTGATAGAATACTTTTAAAGATTACTTCAATAAACCATTAGTGTAAAGAATAGGGTTTTGGAGTTATTAAGGGAGAAAGAGGATGCATTATATCTATTTCAGTGAGAAAATGTACCAGGAGAAATTATGACAACTGAATTCCAAACATTACCATTTAGTTTCTTATAGTTTATAGTTTACCTTTGATTTTCATTATTTTACTTAGTTTTCAAAATAAGTGTGAAAAGACATATGCCTTCTTGGGACCATTCACAGAAAAAAAGACATATGTCTACTTGGGACCATTCACAGATATCTAAGGTTCTTAGATGTGTGGCAGGGACTAACGATGCAGGTCTCTTCAATTTCTTTTTCTTATATCATAATGTCTTCACTCCACATTTTTATTCATCTGTGTTATGTCTGTATTCTATATTCTATTTCATTTTTTATACAAGTGCCTGACTCAGTGCATGACACAGAATTGGTGTTTCATACATGTTTGTTTAATAAATTAAACAATAGCTTGTAAACTTAGTGTAATTCATTGTAGACAGTAATGTGGAATACACAATGGTTAAATGGTGCCCTCAAAAATAAAGTTGAGCTTCACCCTTAATCTGGTGAGACAAATGTTCACCTTCTAGCAGATATTAACCAATGCTATGGTGTTAACCAATGGTTCCTACATTCTGATCCATGGTGTGAGTCTAGAATGCAGCTTCCCCTGTCCAAAGTGGCATGTGGGGGGGGGGGGGGAATCAAGATAGTGGAGAATCTTCTAGAAAGATACACGTATTTACAGTTCTACCTTTTAATATTCAATTAAATTTTCTCCATATCTGCTTTTGAACAACCTCTCATTCTATGAAACAGTGATAAGTTTAGATGATGGCTGTTTTTGCCCTGTACCATCCCTGCTTACTGTGTGAAAGACTTGAGATCACACTTTTGCAAACAGTGAACAATTGCTAGAGTTTAGGACAACAACAATATGAAAACTTAAAAATGCCCCAAGAATCAGGTAATTGTTTTGCATTTCTGTAAAAAGCATAAGAAATTACCAACACTCTTAATGAAATAATGGATCCAGACCAAGTCATCAGTGGTTAATATTAAAAAAAGAAAGAGCGACAACCAGATATCATGTGTTTCTTGACTGAGTGACATACCACTGTCTATGAAATATTCTTGCCAAAAGAAAAAAAAAAGATCAGCCATTTAGGATCAATTTTCAATTTACAGAAAATTCAAGAGAAAAAGAAACGTAAAATAAAACTACATACACGCAATCATGAAAAACCTGATGGTTAAAATCTGTTGGAAAAAAGACATAGATCTCAGTTGTGTCCTGAATAGAAAAAACAACAAACTGTAATATACATATATACATAAATATGTAAATAAGTAAAGACGACATTTATGAAACCATCAAGGAAATTTAAATATTAACTAGATATTTGATGATACTGAGGAGTTATTAATATTTTAAAGTATGCTAATTGTACTTTTTTAAAAAGAATCTATAGCTTTTAGAGATATATAATCAAGATGCTTGTGGATGAAATGATGTTTGGAATTTGCTTCCCAATTATCTGGGGTTGGGGAAATGGGTAGAAATGTAGAAAAAACAAGATTGGCCATTAGTTTATAATTGAAGCTGAGTGACAGTGTATGATGGTTCTTCACACATTCTTTACTTTGGGATATGCTTAATATTTTCCATACTAAAAAACCTTTAGGAAAAAAGTAGCAGCCACAACATATTATATCACCAGCTCTGGAAAACACTTTCCTGCATCTGTGAGTGTCTCCAGGGAGCACAGTGTAAGCCAGGGAAACCTGAGTGTGGTTTGGAGTTGAGGCTTGCAGACAGCAGAGGGTACCCGCCTGAGCACAGATGAAGAGTGCTGTAACTGGACTCTGTCAGTCACAGCATAGCTCCCCAGATCACAGAGCTTCCCACTTACGCTGACTGCGAGTCACCTGGCAGAAGTCAACCCTATGGGAATTAGAACTCAGAAGAGCTGGACTCTAATCGAGGGAAACACTAACCAGTAACTTCCACATAGTGAAAATAAACTTCTCTTTGTGTATCTTTTGAACTGTTTTCTCATCCTTTAAATTAAACTCTATTATCCCTTAGGCCTAATGAGGTAAACTCCTCACCAAACAGAATCTTAGTAGGGGGAAACCATGCTAGCAATGCTTGGGAAAAAAAAAAGAGCTGGCACCTCTTGATAGTCCTCCAGTTATGTATTCTCCTTAATTGTACTGATCCATAAATCCTAAAGTCTGGCAGCCTACACTCTGCAACATACTCCTGCTATTTAATTCCACTTAAAACTCAGAATTTCATTCACCTTGTATTTTCTTTGGAAACATTCTGAAAATATTTCCAATATGATGCTAAGGATTTCAGTATCTTCAGATGCAGGCTTACATATTTTAAGTTGGTCGTGGGCTCTATCCAAATCCCTACCTTCCCTTTTTTATTTTGGCTTATCTTTCTCTGCTTCTCACTGGACCCATTGGCACAGTGGTGACTATCAACTTGGTTTTATATATTTTGATTTCTAGAATTTCCTCAGCAAACGATCCTTAGCTTCATTGCCTGAGGCTGTCCCCAATCAATAATGTAGCTTGGGCCAGATGCAGTGGCTCATGCCTATAATCCCAGCAATTTGAGAGGCTGGGGCTCCTAAGAAGCCAGGAGTTGAAGACCAGCCTGGGCAATGTGGCGAAACCTCATTTCTACTAAAAATACGAAAAATAGCCAGGGTGTGGTGGCACACACCTGTATTCCAAAATACTCAGGATGGCTGAAGCAGGAGAATTGCTTGAGACCGGGAAGTGCACATTGCAGTGAGCCGAGATCATGCCACTGCACCCCAGCCTGGGTGACAGAGAGAGACTCCATCTCCAAAAAAGAAAAAAATAATATAGCTTGAAATGCCAGCTAACACCTCAACCTCAACATCAGTCCAAGATAACTATACACAGTAGGTATCTCAAAATTGATGGCTTTTTAATTTTTTAATTTTTTTTTTTTTAGATGGAGTCTCACTCTGCTGCCCAGGCTGGAGTGCAGTGGCAAGATCTCAGCTCACTGTAACCTCTGCCTCCCAGGTTCAAGTGATTCTCCTGCCTCACTCAGCCTCACTAGTAGCTGGAGTTACAGGCACCTACCACTATGCCTGACTAATTTTTGTATTTTTAGTAGAGATTGGGTTTCACCACGTTGGTCGGGCTGGTCTCGAACTCCTAGCCTCAAGTGATTCACTTGCCTCGGCCGGCCTCTCAAAGTGCTAGGATTACAGGTATGAGCCACCACACCTGCCAGTATCTGATAATTGATTTCAACAACCTGTTCTTTAACTAGATCTCTGTTACAACATCAGAAACTGTGGTAAAGTAAATGTCCTATTTTTCAAAGCTACTATTTTCTTCTCCATGGTCAATTTCTCATGATAAAGGGTGATAATGGGAAGTATGGAGGAGGAAGGGAATGGTGGACTGGAATTACTAGACCTTTGAAAAGATTAATGTGAGTGAAAAAGCAGACAATAGACTACAAATACATTGCAACCTCAAAGATGTTGAACACCACAATTAAATCTGATAGAATTTTGAAACCTGCTTGAGGCAACCAAGCAGGAAACGTTTACGAGATATACTTGCCCAACTGGTCCCCGCCTCTGCCTTCTCCACTGTTGAATTATTTACAACTTAACTGAAGCCACGAGATTTAATCGCCTTCCTGGAAGCTTAGAAAACAATACAGCATTGCATTAAGTATTAAATTTTGAGCAATTTAGATTGATCTGGGATTTCTGAAAGTGGAATAAGTCATGACTGTAGGTGGTAGAGATCGTTGGTGAGCTAATTGTACTAAATACCTACCAATCTATTAGAAAGGAAAGCTATCCTTCTTAACTTCTGAGAGCCTAACGGATCGGGGGAAGTAAAAGCCAAGAAGACGGCAAGTCTATCTCTGACATAGTACCTTAAAACCAGTTATCTTGAGGGAAAGGAGGAAGCTTAGCAGCCATCATTAGATTGTGTGCTGCTGACCACAAAAACTTTAGGATTACAGAAAAAGAAAAGACCCGTACTGCTAAGTAGAATCAGTAAACATATCATGGAGTGGTAAACTATCCAACCTGCAGATTAATTTTCCAATTGCCTGTTTAGCACTACTTTCTGGATGCTCAATGAATATAATTTCTTTTTGCTCTTCTGGGCACACTTTCTAAGTATGTGAATACTTAACATTAACTATATCATTAGCAGAATTAGAAAGGAACAAGAACAACAATAACAACAAAAAAACCAGCAAGGAGAGCCTATGCCTATGTTTTGAAGAAAGTAACTTAGTCCATTAATTGAATTTGTATTACAATTGGCATCTATCCTCTAACTCTTTAATAATCACCTCAGCAAACCAAAAGCAGAGTGACAATATTCCTAATAGGACTGTTAAAAATTGATAGAAGTAACTCAGGGGGCTGAGGCACAAGAATTGCTTGAACTGAGGAGATGGAGGTTACAGTGAGCCGAGATCGCTCCACTGCACTCCAGTCCGGGCAACAGAGTGAAACTGCGTCTCAAAAAAAAAAAAAAAAAATTGACAAAAGTAAAAAACATGTGACTCCCTCACAAAAATATATTGTGACCCAGTTGCTACAAAGATAATAAAATAATACCTAGGAATACAATTTACAAGAGATGTGAAGGACCTCTTCAAGGAGAACTATAACCACTGTTCAAGGAAATAAGAGAGGACACTAAAAAATGGAAAAATATTCCATGCTCATGGACAGGAATAATCAGTATCATGAAAATTGCCATACTGCCCAAAGTAATTTATAGATTCAATGCTATTGCCAATAAGCTACCATTCACTTTCTTTGCAGTATTAGAAAAAATTACTTTAAATTTCATGTGGAAACACAAAAGAGCCTGTATAGCCGAGACAATCCAAGACAATCCTAAACAAAAAGAACAAAGTTGGAGGCATCAGGCTACCTGACTTCAAACTGTACTACAAGGTTACAGTAACCAAAACAGCATGGCGCTTGTACCAAAACAGATCTATAGACCAATGAAACAGAACAGAGACCTCTGAAATAACACCACATGCCTATAACCATCTGATATTCGACAAACCTGACAAAAACATGCAATGGGGAAAGGATTCCCCATTTAATAAATGGTGCTGGGAAAACTGGCTAGCCATATGCAGAAAACAGAAACTGGACCCCTTCCTTACACCTTATACAAAAATTAACTCAAGATGGATTAAAGACTTAAATGTAAAACCCAAAACCATAAAAACCCTAGAAGAAAACCTAGGCAATACTATTCAGAGCATAGGCATGGGCAAAGACTTCATGACTAAAACACCAAAAGGAATTGTAACAAAAGCCAAAATTGACAAATTGGATCTAATCAAACTAAAGAGCTTCTGCACAACAAAATAAACTAGCATCAGAGTGAACAGGTAACCTACAAAATGGGAGAAAATGTTTGCAATCTACCCATCTGACAAAGGTCTAATATCCAGAATCTTCAAGGAACTTAAATTTACAAGAAAAAAAAAAAACATCAAAAAGTGGGCAAAGGATATGAACAGACACTTCTCAAAAGATGACATTTATGTGGCCAAAAAACATATGAAAAAAAGCTCATCATCACTGGTCATTAGAGAAATGCGAATCAAAACCACAATGAGACATCTCATGCCAGTTAGAACGGCGATCATTAAAAAGTCAGGAAACAGGGCGGGTGCGGTGGCTCATGCCTATAATCCCAGCACTTTGGGAGGCTGAGATGAATAGATTACCTGAGGTCGGAAATTCGAGAACAGCCTGACCAACATGGAGAAACCCCATCTCTACTAAATACTAAATTAGCCAGGTGTGGTGGCACATGCCTGTAATCCCAGCTGCTCGGGAGGCTGAGGCAGGAGAGTCACTTGAAAATGGGAGGCAGAGGTTGCGGTGAGCTGAGATCACGCCACTGCACTCCAGCCTGGACAGCAAAAGCAAAACTCCATCTCATAAATAAATAAATAAATAAAGTTGGGAAACAACAGATGCTTGTAAGGCTGTGGAGAAAAGGAATGTTTTCACTGTTGGTGGGAGTGTAATTAGTTCAACCATTGTGGAAGACAGGGTAACTATTCCTCAAGGATCTAGAACCAGAAATACCATTTGACCCAGCAATCCCATTACTGGATACACGCTCAAAGGATTACAAATCATTCTACTATAAAGACATGTGCACACACATGTTTATTGCAGCACTGTTTACAACAGCAAAGGCAAAGAACCAACCCAGATGTCCATCAATGATAGACTTGATAAGGAAAATATGGCACATATACACCATGGAATACTATGCAGCCATAAAAAAGAATGAGTTCATGTCTTTTTCAGGGACATGGATGAAGCTGAAAGCCATTCACAGCACACTAATGCAGGAACAGAAAACCAAACATGGCATGTTCTCACTCAAAAGTGGGAGTTGAACAATGACAACACATGGACACAGGGAGAGGGAACAACACACGCTGGGGCCTGTTAGGGGGTGGGGTGCAAGGGGAGGGAAAACATTAGGACAAATACCTAATGCCTGTGGGGCTTAAAACCTAGATGATGGGTTGATAGGTGCAGCAAACCACCATGACACATGTATACCTTTGTAACAAACCTGCACGTTCTGCTCATGTATCCCAGAACTTAAAGTAAAATGTATAGTGACCATTTAAAAATGCAAGATGTTTTTTAATCACCCAAAGAAAACCCCTCACAGCTACTGATAAATAGCGCATCATGGCTGTACAATTCAGTTTTGTGTGGACACCACCACAGAAAAGCAGCTCTGTCTCAAAAGTTCGCAGTCTTGTTTGAACACTCACAAGAAAAGCCAAAATGCCTGGAAGGCTGAGCTTCAATCAGACGTTAAAAACATCTACTAATAAAGTATTTAGGCATTTAACTCCAAAGTGATATGAAGTACATCAGAAAAATGAGAACATTTTCCCTTTTTCTGGCCCTGGAAATCAATTACATTAATATTTGTGATTCTGTTCAGTTTGAAACACCAGCAAATATTCACTGCATTCAACTCCCAAACACCGAATCATTTCATTAATTTTTACAGCTTCAGGTATCATATTGGTGTTTTAAGAATACACTATTGAAATAAAGCAGAACAGCAATTCAAAGGTCCATAAAGCACTTACTCCTCGTGTTAATATTTCATCATCATTGTAAATTTGAGAATAAAATGAATTTATTTACTATTAAAGGGGAATTACTTTAATTTATAGTCAGTCATGTGGCCATATAAAACCACAGAGAGGATGGTGGCACAGATTTCACACAAAACCTTTTTCTCTAAAACTATCATCACAATGAAAAGTGCTGCGGTCTCCATCTGAAGGTTTATTCATTCATCTGTGCTGATGCAATTAGTACCCACGAAGGTATTAACATATATGCCTGTCTTCTAGAGAACCTCAAGGTTCCTACAGAACATGACTTCTATAACACAAATGGAGTTTCACAATTCAGTAAGGGTGGAAATGATACACCTCCCTGAAACCTTTGAGAGGCAAGACGGAAGCAGCTGGTAGACAAAGAGGCTCAGCCTTTGATGATCAGCTTCCAGGGAGATGGGCGTAGGAATAGGCTAAATGCCACCATCAAAATTGGACTTGAAGAGAGTCAAGTCTGGCTGCCCAGAAGAATATTGTAGGAGTTGTCTCTTTTCTGCTGAGGTATTACAGAATCCTTTTCAAATCAGCAGCTACACACTGGGATAAGTTTATCAGCCTGCTTAACAGTCACTGCCATTCTCAAGGATAGAGGAAACAAATAGCAGGGATAATTTGATCAGGGAAGGATGGCTCAGTGGATGTCAGCAGCTGGGGCTTAAGTACACTGGGGGACAGGAGGAAATGAACCACTTTTTCTTGCCTCTGTTTTAAATGACCTCTATAAAGCATCTGGCACTCTTGATCATTCTACATAACTTTAAAAATCATAATTGGTAAGACGGGCTTTGAAGTCAAGCAGCCCAGAGTTTATGTTCTGACTTTTTCTCTCCAGCTGGGTGAGAGGTGTTGCATCTCTGAGCCTCAATTGTGTCTCAGTTATAAAATATAAATATAAAATATTACAATGTTGCAATAAGAGATTAGTCAACCCAGCACCCAGTAAGGATTTCAAGAATGTTACTGCCATAAGATGCACTTTATTGAAAGCCCACTATAAAAGTGAGAATATATTTGAATGACATTATCCAATCATTGATCACTCATTCAATAAATATCGAGTGCCTACATATGACAGACATGGAAGACACAAGTAAAATATTTCTTATGCCATAGATGAGCTTATATTTTGGTGGGAAGACAGAATTTAACAAAGTAATGCATTAGAAGTTGATATTGTGATGAGTATTACGAAAGAAATAAAGGGAAGACAATGATGAAAACGGAAGGGAGCTCTACTATGTGATCACTTGGATAGTTGTATTCCTCAGTTTTGTATAAAGTTACAATTCTCACTTATTTCAACCCTTGTTATATCCCAAATATTTTATAGCTTTTATTTACACTTTTAACCAATATTTTTAAATAATTGAACAAGATTCCCTAATGTTGTTGCCTTATTTGGTAAATCAATTCTTTGTTGTCATGCATTTAGGGGAGTCTCTGATGTTTGCTGTTACCAAAAACAAAGTAATACGCATCTTTAGGCATCTAGTTTTTGCTCCTGTCAGAAATGAAATTTCTGCATCAGGAAAATTGTTATGGCATTTGTTTACCTGTGACCATAGGCCTTGCTGAAAGGTCCCTGGAATGAGTGAATTGCCTATTTTCCAGGGCTACCAGCATTGCATCCCATATTCCTCAACACTGTTTCTTCTTGACTTATCTACAAACATATCATCCAAATATCCTTCTAACTCTTCGTTCTATAAACCGCAAGTGCAAATCAGGATTGCTTAAGTAGGCACTTCACATTTCCCAGCTAGACTGAATTCTTGCAATACAGAATCTCCCCTTTACCCCTCCACACATACCTGGGATCACAGTTGCTAAATTCAAATTTTTCGAATTTACTAATTCCCACAAACTCTCTTCATGTTGTATAGAGGACCATTCAATTTGTCATAACTTAACCATACATAGGAGGGTCCTGAGTTCTCTAATCTAGAATTAGGAGGAAATACAACTTTTCTGTATCAGTTAATCAAATAAGTGTATCATCAAATTAGCATACACTAGCTAATATCAAGTGAACCTTATACAACATCCTGTCACATGGTACAACAAAGAAATTTGTTCATGGTCCCACCAGGCATTGTACCCTTGACTGTAGTTATACATCTATAAAAACACAAATCTGCATTTTCTAGAGCTCTTCTGGGATGCAGAGCTGCTCTTTTGCCTGTGTTCTTAGGGATACACATACCACTAGCAAATGCTGTTTGCATGCCTCTGCCCAAATTAAAGTGATCAGTCTGCCCTGGTGACTTTATGGAGGTAATCACCAGCTCACATTCATGAACAAATTGATGTGCCTGCTTCATAGCTGAATCACTCAGCATAAATCTATACCCTTCATATATAAAAACCTCAGTGGCTTAAAATAATGCAGTAAAGCATCACCTAATGCCTTCTTGATGCTGGCTCATCAATAATGTGTGGTTATGTGAAAAGAATAGGAGGGGCTTATCATGTCTTACACCTTAAACCATGCCGGGAATGTAATGCCCTTTTAATTACTAAAGGCATCAGGGGATTTTGTTTTCTCCATCTTTGCATGGAGGAACTAAAATCTTGCAACTCTCCACCATTATTTAGTTTTCAGCATCTCATGTAAGTAAATCAAATCTCAACTTAATTCCAGTGAATAAAACATATTGACCTTCATATATGTGGGCTGCATATTAGGATGGAAACTCCAGGATCCATCTCTAGCAATGCATGAGGCCTGCACTGAACCATCCGGTGCTTGACATTTAACGGAAGCCAAGGAACATTTCCAGAATGAAGATCCAGATGAATAAATAAGTGCAGCTATTCTCTAAGGCCTGGTTTCCTACATTTCCAGATGACAAGTAGAAGTGTGGAGTCAAGGCCATATTCACAATGCAGGATGAATCTAACCATCCTAACCAATATTGGATCTTTGACTGCAGCCCGCTTCACACAGAATGAAGAAGACAGTCGTCAGTCCCCAGTTTATGTCCAATATTGTCTTCTTTTTTTGTGGAGGGGATGCCTCCACCAATTAAACTAGCAATCTTCCAAGGTTCAATTCAAAATCCATGTGTTGCTGAAGGCATCCCAGTAGAAACAGATCTCTTCAAACACCTTCAGGCTTACTGGCTATGCTACCCATTGCAACTCACCACATACTATTGTCTTACTCATTATTTATTATATGAATGGAGGATACCTACACACAGAATTAGATTTATAAATCCAAGATACACACACAGATATCATGCATCTTCAACTAAATTTCCACATCTTTGAGGATAACGGTTGTATTTTTATGTTCATCCTTGTGGCTCCCATGGCTCTCTGTAGAAGTCCTTGTAAACAGTAGCTATAAATGTGGTTCCAAGGCAGCCTCCCTGTCATTAATGCTTTCTTACCTCCTGCTCCCATCTGCCCTTACCTCTGGGGTAGAGCTGTTTCTTATCACTGTTGGTTTACCTAGAAAAGGATGCTAATTGATTAATCAAAGTAACTATTCACTAAGGTCATATTTTCTTCTCCTAGGTAATATAACACCTTAATCTAATTAAGATGTTCCTGAAGGCTTTAGAGCTTTAAAACACACACCCACACCCACACCCACAGACACACACACACACACACACACACACACACACACACACACCCCAAACAGTACTTCTTTCTTATCCATGGGAAATACATTCCAAGAACCCCAGCAAATGCCTCAAACCACAAATAGTACCAAGCCCTATATACATAATGTATTTTCCTGAACATGCATACCTATGATAAAGTTTAATTTATAACCTGGGAACAGCAAGAGATTGACAATAACTAATAAAATAGAACAATTGTAACAATATCCCAGCATTATTACTCTTGCACTTTGGAGCCACTATTAAGTAAAATAAGGGTTAATTGAACATAAGCACTAGGATATCTCTACAGCAGATCTAACAACCAAGAAGGATACTAAGTGACGAAGGGGCACATAGCCTCTACAATGCATGTGCTGGACAAGGGAGGATTGATATCCAGGGTGGATGGAGCTAGAGAGTGCAAGATTCCATTATGCTATTTGGAATGGCACTCAATTTAAAATGTATGAGTTATTTCTGAAATTTTCCATTTAATATTTTCAGACCACAGGTAACTGAAACTCCAAAAAGCAAAACTATAGATAAGGGGGCACTACCATATACTGTTGAAATTTCAGGCTCCCCAGGCAAGCCTTTGGGGAAATACATAAGGACAGGGAGTTTTCCTTAAACTCTGTCAACCCTATCTAAAAGTTCTTTGGTCTTTTCTTCCTCTGACCACCTGCTTCTATAAATAAAGTCATATTGGAACACTTTACCCTTTTTTACATATTGTCTATGACTGCTTTTGCATGACAATGGCAGATTTGAGTAGTTGTGACAGAGACCATATGACCCACAAGCCAAGATCTCTTACTATCCCTTTACAGAAGATTGCCAACCCCCAGTTTAGAGGAAAACTTGGTCAGATTTAACCGTTTAATTTTTTCAGACCTGTCAAATATGCCAAAGCATCGTCATAGCAGGAAATGAGAGAAGTATCAACTTATAGTATTTATGACACAAGTAAAATCAAAGTTAAGTGGATCAAGGAGGAGCATAGGTTCTTAAAAACAAAAATATGTGCCCCTCCCAGGTCTCCTTAAAGCACTAAGTTCTGGGACCAGAAAACAAACAAAAAACCAGGTGATAGGCATGAAGCAGAAGACCCAGAAGGACCTCTAGGATATTCTCCACTGCCCCAAACATTTACAAAAGAAGTTTGCAGGTGAACACAGAAGCAATTCTGAGTCAGTAATGCCATCTGGCTGACCTCTCAATGTAGCACTATCAACAACCTCTTCTTGAAACTGCAGGGTCACTCTAGAGGCCTCTCTAACCAAGAGGCCAATTTTGCAGCCTTTCATCTGTAGCTATATCCTTTCTGGATGTTCACTTCCTCATCACTTACTGCTCCACTCCTGGCTTTAGCAGTCTGCATGGGTAGCCCAAGACAAAGCCCTAGAGTATATCTAATAGAAGGTACTAGTCCTCATTGGCTCCTTGATAAACATCTGGTCTGGCCACTGCAATGGGTACTGCACAAAGGAGAAGTCCTGGGAACCTATGTCACAACTCCAGAAGGTTCCTAAGTAAATCACAGCAATGGAAATACGGGGTAGGGGAGACAACCTCACGACTGTCCTTGACTGCGCCAGGAAACTGACTAAAGAAATGACCTTTGAACCAACTTATTTCCCTTAACATCTCCCTCCCTGCCATCAGAACCTGTAATTTCTGCCTCCTATTATCTGCATTGCCTCATGGACTCTTTCCAAGCTCAACCCCTCAAACCTGTTCACTCCATCTTACCTGAGCTCTAGTGTCACCTCTTCTTTTATTTCAGATCTTTTATGGCATTTTCCCCCATGTTCTCTCATGAAGTTTTAATTCTCTCCTTAGTGTAGAAGTTCAAGCTTGTTTGGGTGCAAAGCACAGCTCCCTTTTTCCATGCTTTTCCCCTGGGAGCAATCCCATCCATTCCCAGAGCAGGTGGTAGGCCAGGTCCCTCAGTCATCAGAGAGGGAAAAATCAAACAGTTTTCCATATCTGCTCTGTCTTAGGCTCATTAAACACTGCTATCAAAACCATCCAAGTATTGCAGCACCATCTCTGATACTCTCAAACCCTCCTCCCGCATGGTCAGGCTCATCCCAATTCTGCTTTCTTTATATGACTTCATACTCTGGCTCCTAACACCTGCTTCAAGTTCTCCTCTGCTTAGTACCACTTATGAATAATGTTTCCTGGCTATCTAACATCACTAATCCATCAGTAAGGTCTCCCCACTTTCATCATACCCGTAGCTATTAGTTTCTTCCTGTGTCCTGCAAGACACATACACAGCCTGACAAGGCCTCCTGGTTTTCATTGATAACCAGTGCTCTCACAGGTCTCTCCCAAGCTGGAAGGTCCCCTGTTGAGTGCCCTGCAACTCTTCCTCTTATGGGCCACAAGCTGCTACTGAGAGCTGCAATTGCAACAGCTCCTTGCTCAGCTCTGAAATCTAATATTTCCATGATGCTCAGAAAGCAGGGCAGAGCAGTGCCAGAGGATGGGCAGGAGGGTTATTTCATGTCACCTGGGAACCCCTCAGAAAGGGCTCTGCCACATAGAGTCCCTTTTTCTCCAAGGTGACCTTCAAGTAGCCACCTCTGCCTTGTTGGGCAGCAGCTGCATTCCTCACAGTCCAGAGCCATGGTCAGTAGTGGACCACAGATGCATTTGGTTTCACCTTCAGGTTCTCAGGAGACCGTGGCTAGGTCTAGATGCAAGGCGCAGCTGCACTTTCAGAAGTGTACACAAACTCTGAGCCAAGGTTATGCTTGTAACCAATGCCCGTAGGAGCAGGCCAAGCCCCACAGTGCCCTTCAGATGTGCCTCAGCTTAGCAACTCTCTACAAGAGAAATGTTTTACTTTCATCCTCAGTAGGTCATTTTTTCCCCTCTAGCTGAATCAGTCTGGGTGAATGGCCAGTCAGTCTGACCTTTCAATCTGCTATGTGAAATAAAGATAAAGTTGGTGTTCGAGTAGTCCCAGAGAGAAGCAAGTATGAAGAAATTCTATGTATCTTGCTTCTGTTTAGTTTTGCACTCTAGAAGCTGGCTATTTAGTTATTTAACCCTGGGCTTTTGCCTCAAATAGGCTCTGCAATTTTTTGTGGGAACGAAGTTTAGCAAGCATACTCATTGCGTGAACACCAATAATATTTTTCAGGTGCACGTAGAGAAAAGGAGAGAAAAAAAGAGGGCTATAAAAATATTTGGAGGTCTTCATCTATGTAAATACTTAAATAAGCAATAATTACAATTATTGTTTTAGCATTCCCTGAAGACAGAAAATTTAACTTTCAAATGTCTTAATACCCATTATTTCACAACAGATTATGTACACATAGATATACTTTTCCATTGGTATTTAGTTATAAAATATGAGTAACAATCTATGCCTATGGGCCAAATATAGCCAGTGGCTCATTTTTGTATGGTTTTAAAGCTAGAATGATTTTACACTTATAAAGGGCAGTTAAAACACCTACATACAGAAAAATCTGTGAGACTATGTGGCCTACAAAGCTGAAAATAGCTACTATTCTTACCAATAGAAGTTGGCTGACCCCAAAGTATGATGGTATATTTATAAAAACTACTCTGGTGTTTGTCTGCATGCCCACCAGGACATGAGTTACCCCAAATGCTCCAACCCCAGCAATCTTTGCCTCTGATCAAGGGAGCCATCTGTGCTCATATTTCCCAAGTTCGTCTCTGGTTGTGTTCTTCAAAGGCAAGGACCTTTTAATTTCTCATCTCTTAATATTTATGTGTTTGTTTAGTTTACAGAACCCCTATGTCACCATTCATTATTCCACCAGATACAGCTTTTCCAAAAGTCTAATCTGTCCTCAGGGACTGAAGAGTTGCAAAGTTTGAGAATGTTTCAAAGAATATGTTAGAGACTCACAAAGAATCAGTGTAAAAACATGTCAGAGGCAGCAGCCCTCCAATCTGGGCAAAAAGTCCCAAAGGGTCTACTTTGAAGAAAAAAGCCCTCTCTGGAATGAGTATTTTTATTTATTTATTTATTTAGGTGGTGGTGCACCTTCCATGTGCCGGGACCCATGAGATTCATGATCATGCCTGAAGCATGGAGTCGGGCTCCATTTCAGTGTGAGACAGTTTGGGGGGTAGCTTTGCTCCCCGGAGTCTTGTCCACAGGCCAGTAGCAAGGGCAATACCTGGGGGCTTGTTAGAAATGTACAGCTAAGCGCCGGGCACAGTGGTTCACGCCTCTAATCTCAGCATTTTGGGAGGCTGAGGCAGGTGGATCACAAGGTCAGGAGATCAAGACCATCCTGACTAACACGGTGAAACCTCATCTCTACTGAAAATACAAAAAATTAGCCAGGCATGGTGGTGGGCGCCTGTAGTCCCAGCTACTTGGAAGGCTGAGGCAGGAGAATCACTTGAACCCCAGGAGGCAGAGGTTGCAGTGAGCCAAGATTGCGCCACTGCACTTCAGCCTAGGCAACAGAGTGAGACAGCGAGACTCCATCTCAAAAAAATAACAACAACAACAAAAAAACCCAGCTAAGATTGAGAAAGACTGATCTATTCCAAACAAACTCTCATTTCCTTTCTCATGTACCCCACATCTCCATCCATTCACCAAAAAGAATTTATTCTATAAGACAGAAAATTTTCCCTTGGTCATGCAGCTAACTTGCTGCAAGATGGAGACCAAGTTACAAGCCTCTATATTTCTGTTATTCATAAATTTGGACGCACATTGAAAATGCCTGAGATACATCAAAAAATATTGATGCCTGGGACCCACATTCATAAATTCCAATGTACTTGTCCTTGTGTATGGACAAGGCGTGGGCATTTTAAGGCTCTCCAGCTAATCCTAATATGCAGCCCTGGTGGAGAACTGTCTCCCTATTTGAAATTTAATCTAAATTTACTTTAAATTCAGTTAGAGTATTTCCAAGTAAATGACAGCCTCCTTCTCTTCTAAGGCGTTAGTCTGGGTCCATCAGCTTTGCTTTTTCCTTTGTAGAGGCCAACCAGGGAGAGGCCTCAGAGATGATCTCCCTCTCCCAATGACTCCCAACTTTGCCCCATCATAAAAATCACCTGGTGTGCTTGCTTAAATGTACATTTCACCAGAAGATTTTGATTCCAGAGCTCTGCAATGGGCCTGACAATTGCTGTTTCTAAAAGACTCCCCAGGTGCCACTTACGATAAAGCAGATTTCAGGTAAAACCAATCTAACACAAGCCCAGAAGCATCAGCATCACCTGGGAATGTATCAGGCATGCAAATTCTCAGGCCTCACCCGGACATACAGAAATCAGAAGCTATGGGGGTGGGACCCAGTCATCTGTGTTTGCATCAGCCCTTCTGGTGGCTCCAGCGCATGCTCCAGTCTGAGACTCACAGGTCTACCACAAACACTTCACTTTTTGACAAATAGTGCCCTGTCTTATAACGTCCAGCCAACAGGAATTCCCCCATACCACACCTGTTTGCTTTCTTTCTAAAAAATTATCCTTATGTCATCACTTCTTACACCTCTCTTACATAAGCTCTTTTTTTGTTTTATCCTCAGAAAGCCATATGAAGAAGGTACTATCATTATCATTCCCATTTTATAGATGAGAAAACTGAGGCACAGAGAAGCCAGGCACAATGGCTCTGCAATCCCAGCATTTTGGGAGGCTGACGTGGGCAGATCACAAGGTCATGAGTTCGAGACTAGCCTGGCCAACATGGAGAAACCCCATCTCTACTAAAAACACAGAAATTAGTCAGGCACGCCTGTAATCCCAGCTACTGGGAGGCGGAGGCTTCAGTGAGCTGAGATCGCACCACTGCACACTCCAGCCTAGGTGACAGAGCCAGACTCCATCTCAAAAAATAAAAAGAAAAAAGAAAGAAAAAAGAAAAAAAAATTGAGGCACAGAGAAGTTCAGTAGCTTTACTGAGGTCATACCAGAGTAAGGAGGAAATGCAGGTTTGAACTATAGTGGCCTAACTTCAAAGCACATTCTAGAGATCCCTATATGATGCCCATTTATTGCTCACCGCAAACATTACAAACAGATTTTTCTATTTTTCAGATTAATAACCAGAAGCTAAGAGAGAGTATTAGGTTGGTGTAAAAATAATTGTGGTTTTTGACATTACTTTCAATGGCAAAAAAACGAGATTATTTTTGAACCAACCTAATAGCTTGCCCAGATCATACAGCTAATAAGAGGCAGAGCTGATGTTTGAACCTGGAGTCTGATTCCAGGTCCCAGGCACATGTATTGCACCTTATGCAGTCCTGCCAGTGGGTAAGGTAGTCATTATCCCTACAGATCATGGAGCACCAATGAGGCAGCTTTTCAACTTTAAGTTACAGCCACTCTCTTAAGAGGGACGTAGGAAAAGCTGACGTGATGAGTGTGATCAATTCCTCTCCAGAAAAACCCTAGCATAAAATACATTTTCCAAGGGACAGGCTACAATGGGAGAGAAAACAAAGGCAAACATTTGATACTGAGGGTAGAGAGCAGACTGGTGAGGGGGAAACTGGAAAGTCAGGCTTGGCTGAATTCAGGGTGTTTTTTTTTTTTTTTTTTTTTTTGCATGAGGCCAGTCCTGCTCCTGGGAGTTACCCAGATACAAGTCAAATGGGATTCCGAGTCACTGAACTTGACCAGAGTCAAGTTACTTCACAGTCACTGGGGAGCGCATCACCAACACAGAAGGGAAATCCAAATCATGCAGATTGAAAGAGGCCCCAAAGACTTCAGGGACCAGCTCTATGAAACTCCAGCTGCCAGGCAAGGATTCTCTCTTGAGCACACTGAGCCCGTCCAACCAGGCGGGAGAGGGCTCCTGAGATTGTGTGTGTTGGGAAGGCAGGGTAGCAAATATTGCTACTAAAAAAAAAAAAAAAATCTAGCTGTGCAATCCTGCCTAGCACAAACAGGAACTACAAGAGGAGGAAAGTTAGTGAGAAGACATTGCTTGTCTTCTGCTTCATTCACTCACTAACCACATTTAATTAATCACCACACCAGCCTCTGGAAGTCACACCAAAAAAAAAAAAAAAGTGTATACTGCTCAGTGATGAGTGCACCAAAATCTCACAAATCACCACTAAAGAACTTACTCATGTAACCAAATACCACCTGTTCCCCCAAAACCTATGGAAATAAAAACTTAAAAGTATGAGGTGGGGGTGGCACGGGGGAGACATCTAATGAGATAATACAGGCCATAAAAGGGTAAACGGAGTCAAATACAAATGTGCTACAGTAGAGATCTATGCTCGTCAGAGTGGAACCACAAAGTGGGTGGAGAGTATTTTTTTGTGCGTGAGAGAGCACGTATGAGGGCAGTTGTTTAGGAAAAGCTTCAAAGATACACAGGTCCCTAGGCTTACAACAAGGCAGACTCCAAGATGGGGAAGAAGGTAATGGCAAAAATTAGGGGCTGGTGGCATACATAGGGAGACTATTATAGGGAAGAAGAAAGAATGTGAGCCATGGCCAAAGAGACTGGAGTATTTGGAGACTGGCAAGCAGTTCAACGTGACTAGTCTGCAAGAGGGTAGTCAGCAGGAAATATGTCTGGGATGGAATTCAGCACCAAAGATGGTAGAAAAACTTTCACCTGCAGACAAATGGGGAGAACTTTAAGCAGGTGAGTGACCACTGGACAAATGTCATAGAAAGAGTACTTGCACACCTGTTTGGAAGATGAATCAGAAGAAAATCAGACAGAGCAGGTAGACAGTCAGATTCTTCTGAAAAGGAAAGTGTACACCTACTATTATATGTTCAAGGTAGGAGAACAAGGAATGTGGAAGAGGATATACGAGATACAATTTTATGAGGTACCTCTTCTGACCCCTAATTTACAGATGAGACACTTGGAGGTGAAGTATGTCTCCCCTGATCATCTAAATGGTCAGGATCAGAGCCAAGGAATATTCAATGATCTGTCTCCCAAACTAGCGCTCCTCCCACTATGCCACAGCCCCTCTCCCCAGCTATTTCCCTGCGGGACATCTCCTGAAGGCCTGCAATCCCCACCAGCAGCTATGCTTTTGTTAGGACAACACGGGTAGGTATGACAACTCCTCAGCACCAAGAGCAAAAAATCTTATGCTATGCTTTTGTTTATATGATTCACCCTTCTACCTCTCTGCCTATCCTAAGGTCGAGGTCATGCCCCACATCATCTAGGAAGCTTTCCTCAACCAATTTCCTAAGTATGGCAATGTAATCTTCCCTTACCCTGAAATCTTACCACATTAAAGAATTTGTATCAAGATTGGTTATATTAAAACGTCCTCTGTGAAGACTTACCTTCCCCATTATATCATCAACTTTTCAAAGTCAGGGACCATCCCCTGCCTCTTCTGTATTAACCTTAGCATGAAATATACTGAGAACACAACAGATACCAGCCCCTCCTGTGTGCAAGCTGCTGGCTGCATGTCCATGTACCACTTACACTCTCCCAACAGGGGAGCCGAGCTCACGGTACAGCCCAGCCCCATCATCCACTCAGGACTGCAATAGAAAAGACCCCATGGTGGCATAAATACTGTTATTTAGGTTTAATATCAGCAGTAGGAATTGTCATAGCCTATCTTCCTCTTTCCATCTACCTTGTAACTTTCTCTTCATGCAGGCATAACATTATCACCAAATCACTAATATTTTCCTCCTTTTGCTTCTCTTTCCAGTGCCCCAGTCATTCATACAGAGTTTCTTCTCTTAATTTACAGCTCATATTTAGACATCTTTTTTGATTCTATGAAAAGTTACCTCTCTCCATGCACTGGAACCGATTTCATATTTACTCAGCTTTTGTTGCATTTACAACTTCACTTTCCTTTCTGCTCACCCATGTCTTTGAATTCTGCTCTCCTATTGAGGCTGCTTGACATGTTCAAGATTGCTACAAGTGTTTTTCATTAAATAAATGATTTCCTCTAATACACAGGTATGGCATGTATTCAGCATTTCCTTGTTAGATTATCTCATTCACCCCTGACCCTATTTTCATTACTGGGTTGAAAATACATAACTCATTACCCCAGACTCTGGCTTCTTACTCTTGATGCAATTTTCTGAGTTGGTTGATAGCTCCAACTTAGTGGTGCACAATCACCCCAAATGCATGAATTCCACAAAACATATGCACTACAGCCCCCATCTTCTCCTGCTCAGTGTCACTATCAGCTAATGACATATTGTATTAGTCTATTCTCACACTGCTACAAAGACATACCTGAGATTGGGCAATTTATAAAGAAAAGAGGTTTAATCAGCTCATGGTTTTGCAGGCTGTACAGGCCTTTGCTTCTGGGGAGACCTCAGGAAACTTACCATCAGGGAGGAAGGCGAGGAGGAAGCAAGCACAGTCTTCATGTGGCTGGCAGGAAGTGGGGGCTGGGTGCTACACACTTTTAAACAAGCAGCACTAAGGGGACGGTGCTAAACTATCCCCATGATCCAATCACCTCCCACCAGGCCCCTTTAACACCGGGGATTACAATTCAACATGAGATTTGGTGGGGGACAAAGATCTCCAGGATAGAAAACTAAGATTCCTACTCAGCTTTAAAGTCCTGTCACCTTTAAGTGCAAGATATCTCCAACTGCTTTATGCCTAACCCCTTCATTGCAAAGGTCACAGTTCAAATGTTTATCAACACACGCTCTAATTATTGAAATTAAAGGCAATCTATTTTCTGCGGTATCTGAAGTCCTCCATTGTCTGGACCCAACTTGGATCTCCAACTTTATCACTCAAAAACATCACAGCCCCCGTCCTCTTGCCACAGAGGACTACAGCATTCATTAAGACTCTCTTTTGAGGCTTCTGTTTTGAGGATCCTTGAGAACAGCTGAGGCTCACACTAACTACCAATCACCTTGACAGAGTTTTCTCTGCAAATGAGTAGAGCTCCATGAAAACCGTTTCCGAATATGGACTTTGGACATGACCTTTGTTCAGAACCAGAAAATGCAAAACCCACTTAAAAGAAACACTGGATCCAGGTTCCAGGTTGGCCTTGTGGGGAGCTTCCAGAAAGAAATATGGACAGATAACCTGATTTAGATATGTAACTGTTAGGTTGAGAAACCACTTGGGGCTATATATTCTTAAAGTAACTTCATTTTTTGGTCTCCCTCTCTTCATTTAAGTTATTCCTTGAGGCTAATTATTTCTCTACCTATGACTTTTCTGCTTCTTCTGAAGTAATGCAGTTTTGATTTAGTTATTTAGTGTGTTAATTTTCTACTGCTACTGTTACAAATTACAACTTCAGTGGCTTCGGACACACAAAATTTATCTTACATTTCTGAAGGTCAGAAGACTGAAATGGGGCTCACTGGGCTAAAATCAAGGTGTCAGCAGTTCTTTTCTGGAGGCTCCAGGGTAGAATTCGTTCCCTTGTCTTCTCCAGTTCCTAGAGGCTGTCCCCGTTGTCTCATAGCTCCTTTCTGTCTCCAAGACTAACAACGGCTAGTGAAATCATTCTCTCCTTGCGTCACTCTAACTCTCCTGCCTCCCTTTTTCACATATAAAGACCCTTCTGATTACACTGGGCTCACCTGGATAAAGCCAGGCTATTGTCCTGACCTTAAATTCAGCTGATTAGCAAATCTTAATTCCATCTGCAACCTTAATTCCCCTTTACCGCGTGAAGTAACATATTCATAGGTTCCAGGGATTAGGATGTGGGCAACTCTGGGGGACCAGGGAGCAATGATTCTACACAGAGTTCCATGTAAGAGTTAAAACTTGCATTTTGCTTTGAAGTAAAGACTTCCCTCTCCTTCCCTGGATGGGGCTTTGGCAAGTATAGCGGGTACGAGGAGGCACTCAATTTCTCTTTTGTTCTCCCACTTGGTAGCCTCAAATCCTGTTCCCTCCACTTACTAACCGGTCTCCAGGGTTGGGTAGAGGAAGGGAGAAAAGAAAGGGGAAATGAGAACATCTTTGCTCACTACACAGGGACGCGGCCCCAGCACAAGTGCTGTCAGGGCTTGGCGGCCGCTCACAGCTGGCTTTCTCATCAGTGGTTTGTTTCTCTCACTGAGGGCCAGCGCATCTCATCCTCAAACTTCACCTAGTACCTCTGCCTCGGCCCCTGGCAATGTAGTAATACCTCAATATTTCTGCTGAGGTTTATCCACTCTCCAAAAAGCCCTCTTGAACAGGACCTTGGAACATTCCACACCAAACCTCTCGACTCACAGAAAATACCAGTCTTTTTCACTGACAAACTCTTGGAGTGTAGGCCAATCCTAACGCAGCCAACTTTTCACCGAATCAACGTGGAGGCGGGGCAGACTGCTTCTTGCTCTTTAGATTCTCTCAGTATAATGCCCCCCCCAAATTAGTATGTTGAAACCCTAATCCCAATGTGATGATATTTAGAGGTGGGGCCCTTGGGGGCTAATTAAGCCATGAGAGTGGAGTCTTCATGAATGGGAATAGTGCATTTATAAGCAGACACTAGAGAGCAAACTAGCTCTATTTCTGCAAGGTGCGGATACAGTAAGGAGTTAGCCATCTACAACTCAGGAAAAAGGCCCTCATCAGAACCCGACCATGCTAGCACCATGATCTTGGACTTCCAGCCTCCAGAACTATGAGAAATAAATTTCTGTTGTTTAGGCCTTCCAGGGTATGCTATTTTGTTATAATACCCGAACCGACAAGGGCGCTCAGCCTGAAGTAAACCCTATTTCTCTGTGTTCCCCACTGGCAGGTTGGGAATTTTTCCAGTTCTCTCCTTGCACTTCTATCAAGGCTTATTTCCTTTTGATAATGAAAAGGGGATGGCACAGGCCGCCAACAGCCTTCTCCAAGAATGTGTCCCTTCTAATATATGCTTATTGATCCCTTTATGTCTCTAGTGTGGGTGAGTGTATTCAGAGTTCATTCATCATCTTTTAGCCAGCTACTTAGAAACACACACCCTCTTGGTCTCACACCTCACTTTGGAAAGTGACTCAGCTGAAATTTCTATTTTAACAGCATTCCTGGAGGAGGAGGGATGAGGAAATCAGGGAAACACAGGGGGTGTTCCACTCTGTGGGGTGAAAGGAAAGAGGCTTCTAAGCAACAGTGGATCAGTGATGTGACCTCAGCTTAGAAAGATGAAGGACAATGCACCAAGTGGTCAAGGAGTGACAGGCATGACGAGTCTCCTGATGTGGTCTACTACATGTTGTTCCAGAGGATGGTCTCATGGTGTCACTTCCCCCAAGTGAGAACACCTGTACATTATGGGCCTGCATCTGATGAGCAGCTGAGCCTCTTAGGACCTAGTTATTTCAATAAGTTCATTAGAGCTAATCCCAAACTACTGTGCTATGGGCTATTTCAGCAGGAAAGTAAAGATACTAGCACGTAGTTGTCCCCTACAATCTAAGGGAAATATTACCAAACAGAAAAGTCAGCCTTTGAATAAGTATAAAAATTTCTGGGACACGGAGTTCAGGGGAGGTCCGAATAGATCAGGTCAAGGAATCAGTTCTGACCTATTATTCTCTATTGCTCAGAGCTGTGCCCAGGCACATGCTGGGGAGTAACAATGCTGTTGCCAATATTTATGCAATATGGAAGCATTTTTAAGTGACTCATGATGTGAAAACATCATGTTAGAGAGCATCTAACCTAGAGTGTGATTTTTTTTCAAAGATGCTCTCTCTGTTAATTAGTGACCAAACCAGATTTCAAAACCACGCACCCTAAGTACCAGTCTAATGATCTTGTCAATTTTTCAGTCTGGATTTGGCAATGTATTTCTGTGTTCTATTGTTTCATCAGTACAAAGCACAGTCCACGATAGTGTTCAAAACCTGTTTCTAGGACTTCACAATGCTAATCTGTTTTCCTACAGCATTTTCCTTTTGGCTTTCTCAGCTACGTTTTTCTATCTCAGATGCTCCTTGATTTTATATTGTAAATCACACATACATACACATACACATACACACATACACACAAAAGAGAGAGAAAAAGAGGTGTTTATGTATTCCCTTATCAAATCAAGCTCCAGGTGTTTCATATTTTTCACTGCACCATAAAAACTTACTAATTGTGGATTCCCTTCTTTCTTCTAAGCAATGCCAGATTTTAAAAAAAATCCCATTTATGTGTTAGTAAGTAAATTATCTTATCCTCTTAATTATCTAGTGGCAGAAGTGAACAGAAACTGGGATAAGAAAATGCACAGATAAGTCTATCACAATCAGATACTAGGTTTGGATTTGGTTTCTTGAGAACTAAGGCAAAAAGGCAAATAATGGGCTATAGAGTTTTTTTTATAAAGTATATTATTAACAAAAAGAAGCTTACAGATTCATTCAGGAATCAAATTTTTCCTAAAATTAATTCACATTTACTCATATAAATAGTCAAGTCAAGAATATTTGAGAATCTAGTAGCAAAAAACCCCATTAAGTGTGTTTTTATGGCATATACAACATGTCATCCATATAATAATTATTGCTGAGATGAATGGTGATCACTAAGAAACTGACACTGCAGACCATCTGAAGACTGAGTATTACAGGCAACCAAGAAGCAGAGCCAACCAAGTTCAAGGTTTAGGCAGAAACTCAACAGAACATAACTTCTATGTATCTCAACATGTCCAATATCCACGATGTATATGTTGGGGCAGGGGTATCATCCATCATCCTGTATCCATAAAGACAAGAAGGACATGAAATGTTCTTGGACAGTTGGAGACGTCCCAGTGTGATAACCAAAATCTGTGCTTCTGTGGGTGTAGGAAGAGGGGGAGAACTTGACAGATTGGGGAAATGATGTTCCAATACCAGAAGACCAGATTGATCCAATTATTCCATTATAACATTCCATATCCACTAAAGATCATCAGCTCACTCTGCTTTTAACTAAATAATGTATCATTATTTACTTAACTGAATATGAAAAATATGCTTGAAGAGTCACCTCAATAATCCATTGAGATTTCAAATTATCAAACCACAGATCAAATTCAAAGCTTTTAATATAAGTGTCTTTGAGTGAAGGACAGCATTTCCAGCTATCTGCAGTCTAATGGCAAGTCTAGTGTCTTGCCTTGGAGCAAACTCTTGCATTTACTGCCTGTCACCCGAAGGTGTTTTCTTATAATCCTTGAAATAGCATACTTTAGGGATGTGAATTCTGGCAAATATCTGGTTAGTGTGATCCATATTGACAAGCCAATGTTTTCAATACACTGTGATCATAAAATGAGTTTCCTGGATCAGTAAAGTAGCCATGAAAACCAAGTTTAGGCAACAAACAGTAAAATAAATATTGTCCAGAAAGTGACTCAGTGATAATGCAATGCGAAAAGCCTCCAATGTTATTAAAATGATTTGGGGTTATGTGGCCCAAAGCTTGTCCTGAGCACCGTTTTGTGGAAGGATTCCCCAATGCTACTCTCAGCTCTAGACATTCTCTCTACAATTTCCTAAATGAACACTTCCTTGACATCATCCATCCCCTAGGAATCTTCCTTGCCTGGCAAAAGTCATATAGTTATACAAGATTAACAGACACCTGTAAGTGGTCCTGTCATCCTTTAACTCAAAGGAGGAACTCCTACAGACAAGGTCGAGGACTGGGGCCAGCAGGCCAGTGCACAGCTGGGCCCCAGGGCAACTTACATACTTCCTCCACAGCAGCCGCGGACCACTATGACTACAGACAAGGCAAATTCTTGGTGGGAAGAGTGAAAGCAAGGCACCTTTTAGAGTGTCCCTGAGCAAATCCATCCATGGTCCCCACCTTTCCCAATCATTACAAGTTAACTGCTCCTTTTCATCCTGATACTACTGATGGGAAATGAGCCTCCAGGGCTGACAGCCACAAATTAATTTGATCGATTTATTCTGTGTTCCACGTTTTGGGTGCAAATGCTTTCCTCCATCCTGATGGAGCACATTTACGCTCTCCCATTCACAGAAAACAAATTTATAGTGCCTAACTAACAGAATTCTTTCGCTGAAGGTCAGAAACAAATGTTCCCATCCATTTCTTTTTACCTTTCTGTGCGGCACCAAGTTGCTTTCCTTTTTAATTTCAGATGAACAGGAGAATTGTTTTCTGGGGAGGGGTGGGGTGAGAGAAAGCAATTGGAACTTAGAAGTTTCTACCAAAAACAAAACTTAACTTACCCCTCATGAGAGGAATGAAGCAAAGAAATACAAATCTCTTCCAATTTCACATGGAAGAGAAAACTTCAGTTATGTCTTAACTCAAGTAAAAAGAACACCATTAGGTAAGGACTATTAATTTACCATTCTTAGACAAGTGGAATCTGGCACTTAATTTGTCTGTATTTCTTGCTCACTTGAGACCAAATTCTGTCCTTGGCAGGTAACTTCCAAAGACTGCAGAGAGAACTAAACATAGATGATAGGACTATGGGACTATGAATGGCTAATTAGTCCTAAAACATAGTCCTAAAACATAGTCCTAAAACATAGGACTATGAATGGTTAATCCTATTTTCTCAGGGTATAAACTAACTCTTCATTGAAGATGAATAGTTTTCAGGTGTTGCTTAACACTAAAAAAGTTCACATGTCCCTGAGAAAGAAAAGTTGATATTCTCAGCGCCTGCCACTTGCCTAACCATGTTTGAAAAATGACCTCTCCCCTCAGCCAGAGTTAATCTTGGACCTATTTGAGGAGCTTTGAGGACCAGAGGCGGAGCTTTAATAGGGAGAGGCAGAGCTGTGTAGGGTGAGACAAGTAGGAAGCTCATTTGCAGCCAGTCACCCTGGCCTGCACAGGTGCCCAGCTGAGGCAAACCGGTAAGGACTGCATGGAGATCACATAGCTTCTGCGGCTTTTATGTAAACAGCATCCTACATAGGGGTAACAAACAACATTCTCTTATCTTCCATCTCTCTGCTTCTGCCCTGAGAAAAAAACCCAATGTTGCTTAGATATTCACGGCATGAAGTAGCCAAAGGCAAGATGCATATTAGCCAATCAGCTCAGTCTGGAAACAAAGGCTTTCCTGAACACATCCCCTTCCTGCCCCTGAGAAGTTAAGCTTGGGTGGCTTCCACACTCTGCCTCAGGGAGATATGTTCTGCATAATGAATCCCATTGTTGTCTGTAATGAGAAGGAGGTCATCTATACACCTGACCTGAAAGGAGTAGAGAAAGAGAGAAAGAAGAGATAGAAAAGTGGGAAGGAGAGGTGGATAAGGAAAAATACCTTAGCAAAAACTGTCAAAACTGGTTCCTTTGATCTGGATTTGAGCAAGTTTTTGTCCCAGCTGTAAGGATGAAACAGACATGCATTTCAGTGATACTGAGACTTTTGCCATTCATACGGAATCTGAAGCCTCAACTGATTTCGGCTGAAGCCACCAGACCTTGGCCATCATCCCCTTCTGCTTTGTTTTCCACAAAGCAGAACAAGAAGTAAATTAGGTCTTCGGTTTCTATGTTTCTTTACAAATCTGAGCCCATGTGGTGAATAATAAAAAACACATTTCAAATTTAAAGAATATGTAACAAAAGTTTCTTTTAAGCATTAGAGAGGGATGAATGCCTTCTCATTCTAATGCAGCTCAAGAGAAAAAGATCCCAATGTCAGCCTTTGGCAATTGAAATAATCAATTTCTAGCAAAATAAAGAGGCAATAATATCTTTCAGGTCTCAAAAACTTATCTAAGACCCAGGTACTCCTTCCTGAGTCTCAGCTTTAGCTTCTGAGTCAGAAATACTATTATGTCGTTCTGAGCTATCCAAGGGAACAAAAGAGAACACTGTGAAAATCCTTCTTTTGTTCTCTCCCATTAGCAATTAATTTATCATCTTATCTTTTTTTCATATTGGAAGCCCTGAGACACAGAAAGAGAAATTTCCATCAAAGAAGAACAGAGCTGGGCATTCTCTTGGTGATGGTGGGTCAGTTAGCAGAATTCAATTCCAAGAAAAAAAATCCTATTTGAAACTCATGAGAATGGTCCTGAAAATGAACAGTTTCCAAGGGGAAAAAGAAAAAAAAAAAAGATGGGCAATTCACCTAGAAACTGTAGGTACCATAAGGTCCATTTCTTATATTTGAAGGCTTTTAGTTACCCTAAGAATGTGTGCTGCAAATCTCCCTGCAAAAGGAGAAATCAAAGGACTTGACACACTCCTCTTGATAGAGGAAGAAGGCAGAGAAATTCTAGACAGATGGGGAGGTCCCTGATGAAACCCCACCCTCAAGCCAAAAAGCTTAAAACCTGTGGCCCAAAGCAAGAACTTCTATCCCTGTGTGCCCTCTGTCTGCCAATTGGTTCTTTCTGAATAATGTCTTTTTATCAATCAAATGTTGCCTTTTCCAAAACTACCCACAGCCTGTCCCACCCCCCATCCTGTGCCTATAAAGACCCTAGACTCAGTTGGTAGGGAGACAGAAGTGGCTTGACTGGAGAGAGATGACTTGACTTCAGAGGGATAGCTGGACTTTGGAGGAGAGATGGCTTAACTTCGGAGAAGAGCTGGCCAGAGACAGCCTGACTTCAGGGAAGTTTACCTGCCTGCCTGGTCACCTCTCCCACTACCCTCTCTTCTGAGAGCCATTTCCATCACTAAATAAAATTCCCCATGTCTAACATCCTTCAAGTGTCCATGTGACCTCATTCTTCTTGGATGCAAGACAAGAGCTTGGGACCCACCGAGTGTGGGTACCCAGAAAAGGCTGTAGCACTGGCCCTTTACACTCATTGGTTGAGGGCAGCCACCCAACAGGAGAAGGCAAGCTGATAACACACCACTGTCCATGAACAGAGGAGCTAAGAGAGCATTGTAACATGCCCTCTAGGACTTCAGAAGTCACAGGCACCCAACCTGGGTGCTGCCAGGGGACCTGCACAAAGCCTACTCCTGCTGGCACCCAAAGTGGCCAGCTGGATCCTGTACTTGCTCACTCATGCACTCCCTCCTTCAAGAGGTTGAGCATGGTGGGCTACGTAATCAGGGCACCCCCATCCCAAGTCCAACAAAGGGGTTGAGAAAAACTCCTGCATCACCCTCAATAAACCAGGTTACCTAACACAGTGAGTGCCTAGAAAGGCCACATATATACAATCTAGTTAGGAAATCAATCTAAATCAACAAATAAATAAAAATAAGATTATGAGAAAGAGAGACATTCAAATTGAATGGTAAACAATTGCTGAGGAAAAGAATGTGATTCAGGAGAAGAAAGTAAAAAAGACTTTGTATGGTAGAAAAGTTATAAATAAATTATAGATACTGAAGAAGAAATATCCATCTATCATGCAGAGGGAAGAATCCATAAAATAGAGAAAATCTTAGTACTATCCTACAGTATCACTAGTTCTGCTAAGATCTAACTCTCCTCTTCTTTCAGAACAAAGTAGAGTTGCATTTTCTCCTCTCTTGCAGTTGGATGGGATTATGAGACTAGTTCTGCCTAATGATTTGGGAAGCTAAATTATGAGTGTTACTTCTTTGCTAAAATTGAGACCCTCCAGACTATGCTTTCCATTTATCATGTGACAAGAAAGAGGGAGATGGTGGCATCAAGATTTTGGAAGGTGTTTTGTTACAGCAGCATAACCTAATTTATCCTGACTGATACACAACCACACATTAAATAAAAGAAATAACAAAGCTATAGAGTGGCCAAAGATTCTCTCTTGAGGAAAGTGAAGAAAACGATACCTAAAACTGATACAGTATCCAATAAGAGTGTTTGTCTTCTTGTAGTATATACCTGAGGTGGTACAGAGAATCTGTCAATAAAGTGCTCACACACATTTGCTAAAGTACAGCTAAACAACAGTTATTTCTCAAAAAATAAAGAAAGAAACCTGGGCTGTATCTTTAGACTCTGGCATGGAGGAAAAACCTGAAGAAAGGGAAGAAGCCAGGTAGTACTGTTTTTTTCTCTGTTCTTTACATTTATGTTCCTGAAAGAGGAGCTAACGGGATTTTAATAGTTATGCATATGAATTAATGTGTAGGACCCCCTCTGGTGTGGACCATGTAGAACCTAGTTTCTGGTATCAGGACCACAGGATCTTGCAAAGCAAAGGATGTGTCTTTAGCACTTGTGGGTATACTCTCTAGTGTAAGCAAGGGAGCTACAACACAAAATGTTAAGGGGAAGAGAAGATGCCCCAAAATAGCTCAAATCTATATATTGTGCATAAAGAAAATCAGTTGTAGCATGATAATTCATTTTCAAAGGGACAAAAATTGATTCTTGGTGGATGCCAGAAAAACCTTAAAGATTACAATGGCCCTCCAAAAGGCCATAGTGCATAAACAGATATGCAGTATATCTGTGGTATTAATATTATATATAAGAAGTGATTATGGGGAAAGAATGTTTTAAAAAGATTCCTTAAGGGGATAATGATGAAAAAAAATACTAAAAAACACTGACATAGGTGAAGAAATGTAGTGATTCTTGGAGGGAAAACAAACAACAAAAAAGAATTTAAAAATATTTATAGCCATATATGTTTTCCAAAATAGAAAATGTATACATAATAAACCAGGTCACTCTAAATTGCTCTCCAGAATTAAAGACAATTTTAAACGTTAGTCTGAGTCTTGGTAACCATGAACCTCTTCTTTTATCTTCTATACACGGCCCAGAAGCTCATCAGAGAAGGCCCATCCCATTTTTCCTCATTCAAACTATTTGCAGCAACATAGTCTGAAAGTTTATCTTTTAAACCTACACAGCCAGAGTCTCAGCCATGGAATTATTACCATTTTTCTTTGAAGTTTTATTTTTATATCTGCTTTTGTGAACTATCCAGCACATAAGTTTCCATGCCCTATATTCCTTTTCTTTGCAATTATGAACTCCAAGAAGTTATGGCCATATTTTTCCAAGACTATTTATTTGTATATTTTTAAAATATCTACATTACCTAACAGATGAGAATTCAATCCAGAGCAAAAGTCACCATTATTGTTTTTCACATACTTTTTTTTTTTGGAGACAGAGTTTTGCTCTGTTGCCCAGGCTGGAGTGCAGTGGTGTGATCTCGGCTCACTGCAACCTTTACCTCCTGGGTTCAAGTGATTCTCCTGCCACAGCCTCCCAAGTAGCTGGGATCATAGGTGCCCACCACTATGCCTGGCTAATTTTTGTATTTTTAGTAGAGATGGGGTTCACCATGTTGGTCAGGCTGGACTTGAACTCCTGACCTCAGGTGATCTGCCCACCTCGGCTGCCCAAAGTGCTGGGATTACAGACATGAGCCACTATGCCTGGCTCTCCTACATTCTTTTAACAGAGTGATTTTGTAAAATCATTCTAGACTATAGGAGATGCTGTACTTCTAAAAGATACAGATATGCAGTTGGTATATGGAAAAGTAGAAATATCCTATCACTATTAAATTTGACCTTGGACACAATTCTGTAATTTTTAGTAGCATTACAGTACTCTATTCTCTACTATATTATGTAAACTATAGAAAACAAATGACTTCAAATCTCCTTTTAATTTTCACTCAGATTTTTTTAGTATGTCCCTATCTTGAGATTCAAGGATTTTGACAATGATATATATTCTGTCAATATACTATGCCACCACTTCATGTAATAAAATAGTCTTGGCCTACTAATGTGTTAAGAAAGCAATAAGAGTACCATCTGTTTTGAGAGGCACTCTCTACACTGGAGAAGAAGTTGTATGAGATACAACAAGCATGCTTTGAACTCACCTATAACCATGACAGACAATGCTAACAATCCCAACATGTTGCTCACAGTACCTAGAGGTAGCCTCACAGTTGTTTTAGATAAAGGCTTCAAAGCTTCCAACCCATAAAACTGATGTTGGTAGACAAGGTAAAAATCATCCTGGAAAAATATCTCTAATATCTTGCCATCTCTAAAACTCTCATTATGCTTTCGAATTCTTTACAATTCTGCCTTAGGTTGACCCAAGTAGATGCATACTGAGGATTCACATATAGTTCAGCAGGCATAAAAAGGTAGGGATGAATATTGCAGGAATTTTATTAGTCTACTTCCCAGAGAATGACTGGATACCCAAAGCAAAAACTTTGGCTCTCTAAAGTTGCTCACAATTCTTTGCAATTGTTTTATAATTTGCCACCAAAGCCTTCCCTTCCCTGAGAGATGATATTAAAGTGCAAGAACCCTGGGAAGGGCAACACAGTGTCTCTTCGCTAACAAAGATAAATAACCAAGAGCAGAGTCATTACTGTGAGTGAACGTGATAAAAAACACATAAGCCAGAATCTTCTGCTATGGATACAGAGAATGTAATGTGGAACAAGGGGTAGAGGACACACGTGACCTTTAGCAGCAGTCAGTCTATTCCAGGATTATAGATTCTACTGTTTTATTTTATAACTCTCACGTCACAAGGATCCTATACTCTTTCCCTGAACCCTAAAAGTTATACCTTTTCAGGTTTCTTGCCTGAAAGTTGATTTATTTTCAATGGCAAATGCCACTATAACTAACGATCATCAATAAATTGCAGAGAATATGACCAATTTTTTCAGCATATATTCAAAAGCACAAACTAAAGTCAATACATCCCCTTGAGAGTTGACCCAGGAAACCGTTGGCATGTATGATATATCAAGGTGAAGGTATGGTGATTGCTGAGTTGGGTCTTGAAGAATGAATGGGAAGACTTCATCAGATGTATTTAGAATCTGACAGGCAGATCAGAAAGGGTGGAATACAAGGTGGAAGATGGTCTCAGTTGAGACGGGTGGCAGATAATCAATAAGGAGACTTCAGATAACAGTATATTTCAAGTGAAAGATGATGAGGTCTGAAGCAAGAGGGCATATAGAGAAGGAAGCAGCTTCACGAGATAATCAGAAGAACATCTCCACAGGTAGTAATCATCAACATAATGTACTCTGTATGGTGTTTTGTGGGTTTTGTTTGGTGATAAAAATCAATGAATGACTAGGCAGACTAAAAAAGTCTAAGTATACCAAGGAATTCATTTTTGAAAGTTAACAGGGAGATACTGAATTCGTAAGCTAATTTTCTTTATTAAATATCTATTGTATGCCATAAACTACACAAACTGCTGCAGGCTACTAAAATTAATAGATCATAGGCATTGCCCTATATAGGAGAAGAAGTATATGCCGGTCAACAAACATAATAAAAGATGAGGTACAATGAGAGTAGAACAGAGGAAGCTGTTATTTCTGTCCTGAGAATTTCTACAGGGGGATACTGCTTCTCAGGCCTGAATATCTGTGGCCCTTTAACCAATGTAATGTGACAGTGGAGCAAAGAATGGATCTGAGGATAGGAGCCCTGGGTTCCAGTTCAAGCTCTATTACCTTATTACTAATGTGTGGAGACAAGGACTGTCCCATTTGGTCCAGCATGTACTGTAGGTTACCTGTCAATAAGCTAGCTAGGACTGATGACAACCATTATCTCAGCAGGGAGGAACCACATCTTCCCTGGGTGGAAGAAGGGTCCTGGGTTCCTCCTTCTCTCATTGGTAGTACTGTGCTGAACTTGGCTTCCCAAGAACCCAGGGACCCCAAGGTTTTCAGGTGCCAAGCAGCTGGCATTTCCTAGCACTCTCTTAGAAGGTCATTTTCACATTTATACCATAAGAGCATCAGCAGGACAATTTCTTGTCCATAGAGTATTACTTCATGGTGTGTCAGCATTGTCCTGGCCTCAGTGTACCTCTCTGAGGGATAATGAGGGATTAGGGGACTGAAAAGCTCCTCTTGCTGAACCTTGGCTGGTAAATGTTCCTGTTAAACCCAGACCGCCGCACCTTTCAACACCAAGCAACATGCAGCAAATCACTTGCCTTCCCTGAGCCTCAAGTTTCTGCATCTGTAGAATGAAGAAAATAAAGAACTTCACCACACACTTCACAAGGTAGTAATAAATATTCAAAGAGTACTTTGTAAATTGAAATATGCTATACCCACGTGAGGGGTTATTTTTATCACAAAAGAGTGAATATCCTCCTGAGCACAGACTCTGCTTTTGGCACCTAAACCTTCTGTTTACCACACATTGCTGCTTGGTTTGATCCACAGATAATTAGAGGTGGATTAGATGCATCTATGCAATAACATGGAAAAATAACAAAGATAAAAATAAAGATCAGAGAAATGAAAAAGAAGAACGATAAAATGAAGATGTGTCACCCATGTGCATTTTGAATCACAGTCTGGGCCAAGCTTCCTAGCCTGCAAAGTCTAGGGGAGACCATGTCAGATGTACACCTGCCAGAAATAGTAGGAAAGAAGCATATCAATTCCTCAGGGAAACATGGCTTCATGGAGGGAACTCTGTATGAGAAGGTCAGTGATCTCCTTCACTACCTAAAGACAATCAACACAATCTCAAGTTTGTTTTTTTTTAGCATAAACCCCATAGCACAGTTCAAGGAAATTTATTCATAAAGGACCTAGCACACATGGTCTGATAACAGTTGATCCAGAGATAAAATATAGACTAGAGAGAGTTCATATGTTGTAGGGTAAAGCTATGGATTCCTTAAAAAACAACAAGAACAACAATAACTTTAAGATCCACTTGTTTATCATATATTTTTTTTTTTTTTTGAGACAAAGTCTGGCTCTGTTGCCCAGGCTGGAGTACAATGTGAGATCTGGGCTCACAGAAACCTCTATCTCCTGGGTTCAAGCTGTTCTTGTGCCTCAGCCTCCTGAGTAGCTGGGATTACAGGTGTGTGCCACCACACCTAGGTAATTTTTTTTTTTTTTTTTTTTGGTATTTTTAGTAGAGACAGGGTTTCACCATGTTACCCAGGCTGGTCTTGAACTCCTGGCCTCAAGTGATCTTTCCATTTCCATTTCTTTCCTTGGCCTCCCAAAGTGCTGGAATTATGGGCATGAGCCACTGTATCCAGCCCCATTTGTTTATTCTTTAGAAAGCTTCTAGAAAGTACCCAGCTCACATTTAACCAGCAAGTATAAAAGTTGGGAGCTAACCAAGATATCATCTAGTGCCAACCCAGTTTAATGAGAGTAAAACTGAGGCCACCCAGTAGGAAATGTCTTCTCTAAAGTGACAAAGCTTCATTTTTAGGACTGATCCCAGGTCTGGGCCTCTCCAGGATGCAGTGAAGTGCCTGTCTCGCCAACTCTGAGCAATCAGAGTGCTTAATTTCCCTACACAGGACTCAATGCTCATTAATCACCCATCAATGCCAGCTGAGTCTCCCTACCTTGACAGCAAGCTGTTTGACTCAAATTTGTTTCCATCTTCATAACCCTTAGCCCAAAGATGGAAGCACTCAGTGAGTGCTTAATAATGCCTGCATAATAGATTGAGCATAGTAATATTATACACTGAGCATTTTCTATTTCAATTTAGAGACCCAGTCTAAGTGCTAAATTCGAGTCTTATTCCTCAGTTCCTGGCAGTGAACAACCCAACTGGAGGACAGTAATGACATTTCCTACAAAATAGATTATGTGAATACCAGGGCCAAGAGATACTTTATAATAAAATTTCAGCCACAGTAAAGAAAAAATTAGCACTTTTACCTTCACTTCCTTCTCTTATAGGTCAAAGGTGTTACACAAATATAAAATTATAAGATTAGTAAATGTGTCAGAGATTTTTTTCTTGAAATATTAAGGTGAATTTAGCAGGCAAAGTAGTTTTATATTATGAGAACTCAAATATAGGTAAGAAAATCAAGCTATGTGGGGAGCATGTCACTTTTCATATAACTAATAACTACCAGTATTCAATATACTATTCTCAAAAAAAGTAAAAGGGATAAATGAAAGAGTTGCCTAGAAGATGATGATGGTGATGATGGTGGTGGTAGTGGTAAAGAGTTAAGATACATCTGTCACTTGCTAAGTACTTTACATGTATTTCCACATTTAATTCATACTGCAACCCTATGAAGTACAAATTATTGTTATCTACATTTACAGATGAGGAGATTGGGGAACGAAATCGTTAAATTGCCACAGTACCCTAACAAGTATCTGATTCAGGATTCCACCTCTTGGAGTTTGTCTGAGAAATGCAACTTTCAGGGCTAAACTCTTTCATAACAATAATCACTAACATATATTGAACACCTGAGATGTGCCAAATACTCTTTCATGCTTTTCCGTGTATTCATAGGTGTGATCTTTGCAATACTAGTATTCTCACCCCCTATCTTACAGAGAAGGAAGTTTGCGAAGGTCACATAGGTAGTTCTTAAAGAGTCACACTGGGGCAGTCTGGCTTCTGCACTCATTTTATAAGTGGCATGCTCTATTCCTTTCCATGAAAGGAAAACAAGTACAGAAGCTGTGCTTTTAACTCTTGTCCATCCCTCCCACGCTAGACCTGCTTATGACTTCCTCATTGCTAGCCTGAATTACTTCAACAGCCTCCTCACTGGCCTCCTGCCTTCAGACTTGTCCCACTTAATCTATTTCCTCCACACAGCATTTAAGGTAGACTCTAATAAGAACCCACCTGAAAAGCAGTTCTATCTTTAACTCTGCCCTGACTAAAACCCTTCAGCTGTTTGCCACTGCCCACAGCAAACTCCTTTAAACTGCCCAATTTAAATTCCTTTTAATTGCCCAACAAGCCATTGTGACCTATGTAGACCTTATTCCCTCTTTGACCTCACCTCCCTACACTCCCTTTCTCACTTCCCCACAGGTCATCCTCTAACAGCTCTGAATTGTTTGAAGTTCCCCACTAACACTATTTTTTGCCTGCCCGGGCTTATCTTCTCACTGGTCTTCCTGTGTGGAACCTATTTCCCCACGACCATCTTCCGTTTTGTCTCACTTCTACCAATCCTTTAACGAATCAGCTCAAGCGAGTCAGCTCAAGTGCTGCCTCCTCCAGGAAGCCTCCTCAACTCCTCTTACCAGTAACTGCTACTAATAGTTGGCTGATTCCATTGGTCATTCAAGTGGTCTTGCAGCCCACTAGTAACCACTGATGCTTCCACACTAACTTCCTCAGAAAATGGCTCATGCACTGTATCTGTAAAATCACGCTGAGTCTTTTGAAGACTCTTTGTTTCCAAAGTGTTTTCAGGTGTATACTAATAATAAAGCTGAAGCTGATGTTGTTGTAACTTTTTTGGGAATACGTGACATCTAGTAAAAACTAAACAGAACTATAAATTGCCTAGCTGATGAAAATCCTCCACATATCCCTTGAGGCTGCTTTACAGATCTTTTATAACTGGCTCAAACAGCTGCAGCATTCTCAAAAAAGGTATAGCACTTACAGTTAACTTTTTAACTAACTTTAATAGCAAGAATAGCTAAAGAAAGCAAGCACCTGGAAATTCTCATATCCAAGTACATCTGTGGGGAAGGAAGTGAGTTAACAAGATATCTGCAAAGTTGAGCTATTGCATGTTATATAAAAAATGGAAATGTACATGAGGGTTACTGGACGTTGGGAACAACTTGAAATGTCTTTCTCCATATTGGAAGTCTACATATGCCCACTGTTATGGGACTTTAGATATCACCCCTAATTCATGTTCCCCGTCATCCACCACACTACTGATAGAAACCATAGCCTTCAATGTAAGAAGGACATAGGCTTTCAGTTTTGAGAAAAGTGGACAGTTGTTGATATGCATGATCTCAGTTTACACTTTGTTACTAATGGCACACCCATGTAAGAGACCAAGGCCGACTTAAAGAATATGTAAATTAATTAGGTTTTAATTATTTTAAAATTAGATAAGATCTTGACACAAGGTATGTTAGTTACTCACTCCAAGTTACTTGCTTCCCAGATGTGAGAAGAGAAATGCCTCTATTCAACCCAGGAGATAAGCTGAGCCCTGGGGCGACAGCTTTATATAAATTATCAAGAACACTTTCTTCCTGACTTTCACAATCCAAATTCTACCTGCCTTCAGGTGCCAATTCAAACTTCATGTCATCAGGAAATTTGAGCCAACCCTGATGCTTCCTTTATTTATTCATTTATTCATTCATTCATTCATTCTTATTCTACAATATGAACATACGATGCTCCCTTTTTAGCCCGGGGCTAAGACGTAATCTTCTGCTTAGCCATTAGCCTCCATAAGGCATGCCACCGAGGGCAAGCCATGAGAAAGGACCCAGTGCTCTGCTGGGTGTGTGTGTGGGACATCTAGGAGCGCCAGCACCTGCAGTTCATCGTCTCAGTAAAGTTCTGAGATGCTTCATGACCTCGTATTTCTTAAAAGGGAAAATATCTTTCCTGACTGGAACCTTTAAGCCAATCCAAGTATCAGAGTGCAGATGGTTCTTGGAAGGTGAGCCACAGGCCATGCGTTTAAAAAGCTGGCATTCATTATGCATTGACCCTAGGTCAGGCAGTGATTAAGAACTTCTGTGTATACCTCCACTGAATCTCCATCACAACTCCCAGAACTAAGTGTGATTACAATTCCATTTTACTGGTAAGGCATAAAGGAGACCTACTGCGAGTTCCCCACCCAAGGCCCTTCAGGTTCCATGTGGTAGAGTCTACATTTGAAGCCAGAAGACTGTCCTTGGTCTCCCTGGCTTCATTCCTGTTGTAGACAAAATTCTAAGATGACCCCAAGGTTCCTGCACTCTGGTGTACATTCCCTGTAAAATCCCCTCCCCTAGAGTGTGGAAGGGATTCATGAATACTATGAGATTGTCATTCCCATGTTTAGGTTACTAATTAGTTTACTTTGGTTTAGCAAAAGAGATTATCCTGGGAGAGCCTAGCCTAATCTATGGAGCCCTTTCAAAAGATGGTCAAGCATTAAAGTCATGCTCTCCTAATAAATTTAAAAGCTCCCTCTACAGTAGAGAGAATCATGTGGCAAGGAACATCGGGTGGGGGCAAAGAGTAGCCCCTGGCTAATGGCCGGCAAGAAAGTGAAAATATCCATTCTATAATCTCAAGCTACTGAATTCTGCCAACAACCACAGGAGCTTGGAAGAAAACACTGAGCTCCTCAGAGGAATAAAAACTGGCCAACACCTTGATTTAACCCTGGTGAGGCCCTGGGCAGACAACCTATCTAAACCATGCTCAGAATTCTGACCCATACGAACTTTGAGATAATAAATTTTATGTTGTTATACACCACCAAATTTACAGTAATTTGAGCTGTAGTAATTTCTGCAAAAAATAGCAATGGAAAAACTAATACCATTCCCCTAACTTTCCTTCCATCCAGTTCTAACTCAGCTCCTGAACCTTGGCTCAGCATTCTCTTTTCAGTTCAGCCCCTTCCACTTGGCCTTGAAGACTATTTCCTAGACTCCAAACTCGGCTTGGAAGCTCAGGGCTCAGTTCAGCCACTATCTGGTTCTTTCTCCAGCTTCCCTGATCCTCTTTCCAGGCTCTGGACCCAATCTGGCACTGACCTGTTTGGCCTGAGCTTCCCTTTTTTATGGGGCATTCCAAGCTTGAAACACATGATTGGGTGCAGGACTTTCTAAACAATATTAATCAAGCTCCATAATAAAGACCCATTAGAAACCTAAAGCACTGAATTAGATCTCTAAGAGCCATTAAAAATTCGTTTTTCAAGAGGGAATTTGGCACAGAGCTGCAAAAAGAACAAAGGGGTATAGATTTGATTTTGGGCTCCCTGTCTCTCACTTCATATGAATTAGGTCTAGTTGGTATATTTCAGAGCAAGATATTTTTCAAAACAGAGGCTGTACTGCTAATAAATAAATAAAAGTCTGGCAACCATTGGTGTCATAAAAGTGTAGCACTAGCATTGTCTACTGTGTGATTGTGAGGAAAACATCTAAGCTATGTAAGCTTCAGTCCATTCTTCTCTGAAATTAATAGGTGGGACAAAATGATCTCTAAAACTCCCTCCAGCAATAATATCCTATGATTGAAAGATTTTTAAAGCCTAACGTTTTGCATTTGGTAGAATTTCTTTCTTTTATTTTTACTTGTTTTTCTTTTTGAGACAGGTCTTGGTTCGTCATACAGGTTGGAGTGCAGTAGCACCATCATGGCTCAGTGCAGCCTCCACCTCCCAGACTCAAGCAATCCTCCCATCACAGCCACCTTAGTAGCTGAGACTACAGTTGCATGCCTCCATGCCTTGCAAATTTAAAAAAAAATTTTGGAGAGACAAGGAGGTCTTGTTATGTTGCTTACCCTGGTCTCAAATTTCTGGGCTCAAGTTATCTTCCAGGCTCAGTCTCCCAAAGTGCTTGGATTACAGGCATAAGCCTCCATGCCCTGCCACAGTTGGTAGAATCTCTTGATCTGAAAGAAGCTTAAGCTAATGAATGACTCAGGAAGAAGGTTCTCACCCCAGCCAAGACCAAAGAGGGTCATGTCTTTCTATTTGGCTACCTGGGTCCCAGAAGGGCCATTTGTCTTCCTTTAAAAACCACAAGGGTACACATGGAGGGTTTTGGCTGAGAGATGCAGAGGGTGGCCTGGATCCTGACCAAATGATGAGCTGCCTGACAGAGCCTGCTGACCACTAACTGCCAGATACCCTAGGATCAGGGAATGCAGTAGAGAAACTAAAACCAGCTTTGAGGAGGAGGAAAGAACACAGAATAATAATTGTAGGTCAGGAGCTTAATTTGGAAAAAATGAAAATAAAAGCAGTGCTTTCTTGTAATTTGTCTTTGTCTTTAGACTTCCTTGAAGAATATTCTTCCAAGGGTGTGTGAAAAGAGGGCCTGCATTGTGGGCAGGCTGAGTGGGCAGGTGCATCTGCAGAGAGGACTCTGGGAAGAAGAAGGACTTTCTGTTTCCACAAATAAGCATACCATAAGTATTTCTCTGTTGCCAGGAATCATTTGAAATTAGGTTAAATCCCATTATTTTGCTGAGAAGTAAGCTTGAAAATTAAAATCTTCCTGGAGGAGAAAAGTCAAAAACTAAGATTTAAGTGACTTATGGTGAAAAAGTTCCAAATATCAAATTTTATAGAAAGCAGATGTGTGTGAGAAGGAGCACTGCTGATTTAATGCGTGTATATTTAGGGATCGTGCTATTTACTCTAGGCCAGGTTTTTCTATTTGCTGGCAAATAGCAGGGTAAGGATTCACTCCTAGGTCTCCCTGAGTCCACAGCCATGTTTTCCTTTCTACTACTCTTCCAAAGGACCCCAGAATAGAGTGTGTTATAACAAACTGGGAGAGTTTTACAGAAACCAACCTCCAGAAAAATTTTCCAATCTTGAGTTCAGCATTTCAGTGCACTGAACACTACTGGTACCCCATGCAACTCCCTGTAGATTCCTTTCCAAGTATGGTGTGTTCATCACCCACCTTCCATATACTTGGTACCTGCACCCCTTTAAGGATGGTCTTTTGTAACTTATGCTCCAGAGCTCCTTTCAGGATAGAGCTGAGTTCAGGTAAAAGCACACCTTTGCTTGGTTTTCCCTCCATGTCCAATTTTGCTTCCTCCACTCCCTCAGGGGTTCCTCCTGAATGAACATTCATAAGAAATCCTTTGCACCTAAGTCTTTCACTGAGCACTGTTTCATGACGAACCCAAGATACAACTCCATGAGAGAATTGTAAAGAAATGATATGGCAGCTTCCTTGTTATTTTATCTTATTTAATGAATTTCTCTTCCATTGATTCTTTAAGGAGTTTCTAACCCCAGTTCATATTGTTTATGTTATTGAGCTGGTAGAGAACTAAAGCAGTTCTCTGACCATGTCTTTCAATGTGTCACACTTAATTCTAAAGCAAATATCTAGAGGATTGGTTAATAATACAATGTCAGCTTTTCTCATTTCGGTTATCTGTTCAAAAGAATATGGCTCTATCTTTCAGAAGAAAAGAGTTGTGATGATACATTTTTGATTGTGCAGGCTCAAGTTATTCTCTTTCTGAGATGGTGAAAGCATCCTGACTGCTTCACATAATGGGACATATACTGGTCTAAGCAATCAAGTGTATAAGGGATATAATCATTAAGATGTAATTGTTCCTTGTATCGGCATTATGCCAAATAAAGCAGAAATTGCAATCTTTGGACCTATTCAGTTTTCCATTAAGCAGAAGACTAAACTGAAATAGAGGGATGTGATATTTAACAAGAATCCCTGTCTGGCTCAAGAGATTCATTACATTTGAATTCATCTTAGAAATAAGGAATCAAAGTGAACCTGACCAAGTATATAGACATTCACTCCTCTTACCTGTAAATCAATCAATCAATCAATAAGAAGAAAAACAGCAATCTAATCTTGTCAGAAAATAAGCCTCCTGGAGGAGAGATAATGAGCTTGAAGCTTTAATGAAAAATAGCCTATGAAAATAAATGAGGGATCATGGCGCAGGGGCAGCGCAAGTTCCAGGCGCACAAGCCCGCAAAGAGCAAGACAGCAGCGGAGGCATCTGAAAAGAATCGGGGCCTGAGAAAAGGCGGTCGTGTTATCGCTCCCAAGAAGGCGCGCGTCGTGCAGCAGCAAAAGCTCAAGAAGAACCTAGAAGTCGGGATCCGGAAGAAGATCGAACACGATGTGGTGATGAAAGCCAGCAGCAGCCTGCCCGAGAAGCTGGCCCTGCTGAAGGTCCCGGCCAAGAAGAATGGGGCGGCTGCTGCCATCTCCTCCAGGACACCTTCCTGAGGACGCTGGCCCCAGCGCAGGCCAACACCCCACCCCCTACCTCCATGTGGGAGCTTACAAGTGATCCCACAGGCTGCACTGGGAGGAAGAGGACCCCATCCCCTAGCACTGGGCTTCACCTAGAACTTGAGTGGAGGCCAAGGGTGCTGAGAACCCAGCAATGACCAGGAAGATACAGTCACCAGCTTCATCTGTCCCCATGCCCCTTCCCAGGTCCTGCCTCCACAGGTTTAACCCAGAACAATAAACCCGGCTTTGTCATCAAAAATAAAAATAAAAATAAAAAAAAGAAAATAATGAAACAAAAAAAATGTATATTGAAGAACAAAGTTCCTGAAGTCTATAGGGCTGCCACGTTGCACAACTTGAGGCAATGTTCTGTGCACCTCTACCCAGTACCCACAGAATCTAGGACCCTTTGTACATTTTGTAAGGAAGATGGGGAGGGAGAGAGAAAGTGGGAAAAGGAAGTACAAGGCACAATTGCAAAAAGCTATCTTCAAAAGTTTGAATGTATTCCGCTGCACACTACTCTCCAATCTCTGAACGACAGAAAATTTTTCAAAGTCCTCTTTCTCTCTGGATCATTGAAGTATTATGTAAAGAAATTCAAATTGGGTATTGGATCATCCATTAATGCTTGGCAAATGACAGGCACTTAACTGATGTTTGCTGGGTCAATGAATATATGGGTAAAGAAATGGATGGAAAGATGGGTAGGTGGATGGGTGGATAGATGAATGAATGAGTGGATGGATAATAGATGGATGGGTAAATGAATGAATGAATAAATGGATGGTGGATCACGGCAGGGAGTTGTTAAAAGAAGCAGCAGGAGGAAGAGTTTTGAGAACAAAATAAAAAGAGTAAACTTTTATTCTGCATTTTTGTGGATCCCATTCTCAGAGAGCTTCTGTCTTTTTTATCTCTGTACTCTTTCTTTTTTATATATTAAAAAGTATCTACTTATTTATTCTTCTGGGCTGCATAATATGGCTAAATACTATGATTTGTAAATATACTCTTCTATTTTGGAAAAATTTTAGTCATATTCCATTCTTCTACTACATAAACATTTTTTGCATTTGGATTTTTCCTATAATAAGTATTTAAGACTTACATGGCAAGGATTTGTGTGTTTTTAACAATCTAAAGCTGAGTTCCTTTTATGTTTTAACCTTTTTTGTTGTAGAACATTTCAAACATACACAAAAGTAAAAAGAAAAGCATAGTGAATCCCCACGCAGCCATCTTGCGGTTTCAATATCAACATTTTGCTAATCTTTTTTTTTTTTTTGAGATGGAGTCTCACTTTGTCACCCAGATTAGAGTGCAGTGGCATGATCTCAGCTCACTGCAGCCTCTGCCTTCCAGGTTCAAGCAATTCTCCTGTCTCAGTCTTCCCAGTAACTGGAATTACAGACACTCACTACCACGCCTGCTTGAGTTTTGTAATTTTAATAGACAAGGTTTTGCCATGTTGGCCAGGCCAGTCTCAAACTCCTGACCTCAGGTGATCCTTCCACCTCAGCCTCCCAAAGTGCTGGGATTACAGGAATGAGCCACCACACCTGGCCATGCTAATTTTGTTTTAATTAGCTATAGCTCCTTTAAAAAAAAAAAAAAATTCAGGCCAATGATACTATGAAGCAACCACACAAGCAAGTCTGCACTCTTTCTAATCAAACATGCTTTCAAGAGAGGAACTGATAACTCATTCCCATGAAAATATGAACATTTAAAAAAAAAACCTGAATAATGTACAAACAAAGCAGAATCTTGAGCATACATCCACTAAGTTCACTGCAGCATAGATACAGCACATCACCAGGGGGCACCATTCACATAGAATAACATGAGAGCTGTACGCCTTCAGAATGATAAAATATGGTGGCTTGGTTTATATAATAGTTTGAGAAATACCAGGTAACTCCTTTCCCGGCTTACTTCCACTTTTATAGGGGCCAGAGGAATCATTACATAAATACGGAATGTTGGCCATCAATAAAGGGACAGAGTAGGGAAATATTATGGAGACAGCCCTTCCTAACGCTCTTGAAAAATTGCCCCACATAGACTTGTCTCAATCTATGAACAGGGCAATTGAGAAATCACGTTACTTACTGGTTGATAGACACCTTTATTTTAAGTGCATCTGGGTTATATGTGAGTGCAAACTGACTGTCTTGAATGATTGGGAGGGTATTATTTTATGCTGTGAATTTATCTACCTCACAGAGCTGTAAATATAGCTCCATAAGTCAGAAGCCAATTAATCAAAACCCGACTATTTAGCAAGAAAAGTGTTACGTATTCCAATCCAGCACCCCCAAATATATCAGGGATGATGTGAAAAACAGGAATTCAAACATATTAAGAAATCGGTAAAAATGTTTTCCAATTTAAGAGAGAGATGGGGCATGGAATGCTGAATGCTGGCAGGAATGCCAGGGTGGCCTTTGTGATGCCCCTTTATCTGAGCAAGATACACTTGGGTGGGAAAACAATGTGAAATTTTTACTGGATGGTCTTTTCTTCTTCCCCTAAGCATATAAAAAATCATCTTCATGTGTTCACTCTAAATAAGCAATATGCTGAAAGGGTCTTTTAGAATGTACATTTGGGAGAAAGGTGAGGGCAGCATGGAAATAAAGGAACATTCAAGATCAAGGTACTCTTTGTTAAGGAAATACATATGAGATTACAATTGGCCTTAAGAAAATCATTATAAGGACACATAAAAGAAGGGTGAAACAATAGCATTCAGTCAGTCACAGGTTATTACACAAAATAATTGCTCCGCTAAATCAGTAATAGCTCAGCTAGGCTCATCTAGAACGTCATGTAGGCCACGGCAATGACCAACTATAAAGGGGCTCCCACTGGTTTTGTGCAAGTCTACACTAATGGGAGTGGGAGGGAAATCTTTCGTTAGTTACTTGAACAAAGACAACTTGGGGTGTGGTTGTGCACAGACTGCTTTTTGTTGTTGTTGTTTGTTTGCTGTTTATTAGCTAAGAGACTTGATACCCTGTTCCTGGAAATTAGAATTGCATTTATTTTTTATTGTTGGATAACAAATAAATAGAAATATAGTGGCTTACAGCAACCCACATTTATTATCTCAGTTTCCATGGCTAGGAGTTCAGCATAGAGTAGGTGGGCTCTGGGCACACGGTTTCATGAGGTTGAAATTAAAGTGTCAGCCAGGGTCTGATCTCATCTGAGTCCTCTTCCAAGCTCACTGGTTGTTGGCAGAATTCAGTTCCTTGCAGTTACGGGATGAAGGTTCCCACTTTCTTGCTGGCAATCCATCAAGTGCCATGCTCAGTATTTAGAGGCCTCCCACTGTTCCCTCCCCTGTGACCTTCTCCACACATGCCAGTTTGCTCCTTTAAGGCCAGGAGGAGAGTTTCTCTCTGTTGGTTAAGATGGAGTTTAATATAATGTCACATAAACAAGGCAGTGACAATTCCATCATATTCATGAGCCCTGCCAACACCAATGGAAGGCATTATACAGGGTGTGTAGACCAGGGGACAGAAATCTTGGGGGCTATCTGAGAAGTCTGCTTACCATCAGCAGTACACTATGCAGAAGAGTATTCATCTTCTGCAATAGGGAATTCTACGTGATCTAGTCCCATAAGAACAGTCAAAGCATTTAGTGTTTAGTGTAGGTCTTAAGAAAGGAGGAATATAGACTTCTTCAAGCCTATTATCTTTGAGAATTTTGGAGCTAGGCAGGAACTAGCTTCTTGTCTTTCTTACCCCGGCATGGGTAGATTTATTTCCCTTGCACTAGCCACTCAGAAATGTGGCCTGTGGTATTCCAGAAAATCAGACTCAAAAGGGAATTTCCATACTGTCCTCAACACCCTTGTGCCTCACACAGTGGCACTGTGGTTTGGCATTCCTGCTGTCAGCTCATATGATAGTAAAATAAAAACAGCTTGAAAAACTAAGTTTAAGATATACTGAAAATTAATGAATCAAACTCAAGCACATGCTCAGATATCTTTTCTTCAGCAAAACTTTTCGGGCTCTACTTCAAAGGAAAATAAACCCAAATGCTCCTCCTCCATCCTCAACACAACCATCTCCCCACTCTTTCAGGCGCTTGGTTCATGCTTCTCCTGAGTCACATATTGCTTTAAAAGGCATCGTGTTGATGATGAATTGGTGAGTCATAAACATGGGGGATTAATAGTCCTTTAAATTTAGTAGCAGTTCAAAAATAAAAGTGGAAAGCACTAATTTTTCAAGCCTTAAAATGTCCAGGATATAAAGAGAATTTTAAAAGTAGTCATCTTTCTCCTTATGAATGCAGTGATTATAAATTCAATTGTTTGAGCAAATATAACAATTACAAACTCCCTAGCAGCAATGCAAGTCATGAAGTGCTAATATAATAAGAATCATCATGCAAGAAGAATAAAATTACAGTAGTTACTAAGCATCGGGTGCTTACCCTGTACCACATGATCACAGCCATTGTTTCTCATCTTTACCCTGACCAGAAAGATGGTTTTATCCAGAAAAACAAAAAACAAAACAAAACAAAACAAAAAAACTGTCCTAAGTCATATAGCTGGCTAGCTAGTGGCAGAGCTTGGATTTAAGCTCAGATTTAATTCCAAGTCATGTTCCTCGCATTATGTGGTAATGCGGTCACTTGGTTTACAATTTACAGGTTCGAAGTTAGAAAAAAAAAAAAAAGGTAGTGAAGGAGACTAATACTTAATTAGTGCCTTGTATTTGCCAGGCATTATGTGTATAACACACTACGATCGGCTCTTCACATTTAGAACAATGCACAGAGCCAGCTCATAGAAGACAAATTTGTGTATATCCCTATATTAGTTTCCTGGGGCTGTTGTAACAAAGCACCACACACTAGGTGGCTTAAAACAACAGAAATGTATTGTCTTACAGTTCTAGAGGGAAGAAGTCCAAAATCAAGGTATCATCAGAACTATGTTCTCTCTGAAACCTACAGGAGAGTCGTTTCTTGCCTCTTCTGTGCCTCTGGTGGTTTGCCCAGCAATGTTTGGCGTTCCTTGACTTGCAGCTGTGTCACTCTAATCTCTATTTTCATTATCACACAGCCTTCTCCCTGTGTGTCTCTGTCTTCAAATGGCCGTCTTTTTTTTTAGACAGAGTCTTGCTCCGTCGCCCAGGCTGGAGTGCAGCGGCACAATCTCGGCTCACTGAAACCTCCGTCTCCCAGGCTCAAGCTATTCCCCTGCCTCAGCCTCCCAAGCAGGTGGGATTACAGGCGTCTGCCACCACGCCTGGCTAATTTTTTTATTTTTCAGTAGAGATGGAGTTTTATGATGTTGGCCAGGCTGGTCTCGAACTCCTGATCTCCGGTAATCCACCCCCAACCTCACCCTCCCAAAGTGCTGGGATTATAGGCGTAAGCCAACTGCACCTGGCCAGAATGGCCATCTTTTTAATAAGGACACCAGCCATATTGCTTTAAGGGCCCAACCTACTCCGGTATGACCTCATCTTAATTACATCTCCAATGACCCTATTTTCAAATGAGGTCACAGTATGAGGTACTGGGGATAAATACTTCAATATTTTTTTTTTTTTTTTGGTGGTTGGGGGAGGTAAAGATTCAACCTAAAATAGCCCACATAATCTTATATTCTACAGTTGTTTCTTTTTCCAAGTCAAAAGCACTTTAAGAGACAGGAAGAGAGTTTAGTTGGTGAATGTCAGACAAGTAAGGAGAGAACTGGAATCCAAAGGGCAGGTAGATTCTCAAGGCACAGTGAGAAACAAAGGAAACCCTCATCAGCTGGGGAAGGACAGTTGTTTGTATTCACAGGAACTCGAATTTGTAGAAGGACCCAGCTGTAGTGATATAGGTTCAGGAGCTGGCTCCCTGAGTGGTGAGGTAGTATCTTAGAATTTTAAAGTTATTAACTATCTTTAAAGTCATCTTGGCAAGCCAACTATCCTATGAGTAAACTTTTTCTACAGCACCCCCAACAGGTCATCATTTGGCTACTTCTGGATTACTCCTGGTGCCAAACATAACATGGAAGCAAGAGCCACCACAGTTTATGCTGCGTATTGAGAACAATATTTCTTTGATAATATTTTTGGTCAAAAGGGGGAAATTTGAGAATTCAATGGACAATTATGCCATATCCGATTCTGACTCCTTGGGAACTATTTTACAAATCTGAATTTGCTTATTCTTTGCATTTGCCTTGGAACTGGTTGTAATACCTCACCAGTTTCCTCATTAATGAATTAAGTCAGATTTTTAACACATATTTATTTTTATTCTATAGTCATAAATTTGCCTTTTATTAGAAATTATCTTTTAACACCACAGAGACATAAGACATAATATGAGCTAAACTGTCCCTTCGTCTAGCTTTTCTGTAAGCAGTTCTAACTAAATAATGCAGAATAATTCTAATCTCTTTTCCACATCATGACCCAATAAATATTTGAAAATAGCACTCCTAACTCCTCTTCTGCTCCCTAAGTCTTCTCCACACAACAATTCTCTGTTCTATTTTATTTGAATTAAGAGGAAAAAAATCTATGTATAGTTCCCCCCATCATGCATCTAATACTAGGTTATTATAAAAATTCATTAAAAACATCACCTGTCATCAGGAACAGCCACTGTTACTCTTTTCATGAATGTATTTGGAGTCTGTTTCCCATTCATATTTTTCTGTTCTTTAGTCAGTCCACAGCCATCACAGCTTTCCTGGGGTGGACTGTGTGCTTCCTGTCCAGTGACTTTGCCTTTTCTTTTCAGTTAATATCATTGCAGGCACTTTAAGTTCAACTCTCGTAAAAATCATTGTTTATTAGTGTCCTAGTTTTCCAAAATGCACTCATTATGTTTAAGACTCTCCTAGACATTTTTCTCTCAATAATTTCTCACTTTCCAATGCCTCCTTCATTATGGAGCTTGATTAATTTAATACAACTCTCCTGTTCTAGTCCTATCAGGACAAAATAGAATAGGTCTAAGACTCCCTACTGTGTTTCTCCTCCCAGAAGTAACACTCCTTTCTCATGCAGACCATTTATCCACTTATCCAACCTTCATTCAGCTGCTACGTATGTACCATTCCACTGTTTACAAAGGTGAAAATTATAGTGCAGAAACCACTTCCTTGAACACTCTCTCAGATCATATAACTTTTTAAATAGCCATATTATACTTTGACTCATTTGACTTTTTCAGTGTATCAGAACCACCCAAATGTCCTTTACATGTTCATCAGCCTATTCTTTCAGCAGCTACACTGTGATTACAGCATGTCATGTTCTGTGTCGGAAACTAAGAACACAAATGTGTATAAAATTATTTAACTAGTGGAGAGGACAGATATGCAAACAGACAGCAAATTAGATGTCCTTTCTAAGGAAAAATTAGGCTACAAACAGACTTCCTTAGTCCAAGTGATTCCCATAAGATAATAATTAGGAACCCAATAGATTCACTAACGACTCAAAAAAGTCCACTTATTAATCCTTTGTAGAATTTTGCTAGTGAGTGTCCATCTTCCAAGCCCATTGGCTGGGAAGTCCATCTACCCATTTTATAAATTCAGGAAGTATTATTCAGCCTTCCAGGACTACACATGCCTTCCACAGTTATTCAAAGATCATCAACTTCTATTCTGCATGTTCTCTGGGTACCCTGGGTTGTATTTAGAGAGGGTTCCCAGAGAAACCAGAGATGCAGATCACTGTGGTAACATTTGCACTTAGAAAACGAAACATGTATATTGATGAAAATAAATTACAAAGCCTCTCTGGAGGCCACAGACAATTCTTTCTCCTTCTTCCCAAGCTGAAATGGGCCCTGTCACTGGGACACACATATTCACACTAATTTAGCCCCACATGAAATTAGCATGCATTCTGTATCATGCTCTCTGTCTTATTAAAATCCTTATCGCCACTGTCTGCATATTTATGTTTTTCCTCTCAGAAGTAACGCTCCTTTCTCATGCAGACCACTTATCCACTTATCCAACTTTCATTCAGCTGCTATGTACCATTCCACTGTTTACGGAGGTGAAAATGGTGATCTCTGCCTCCAAGAAGCCAATAACCTACTGAGAGAGAAAGACAAGGAAACTATTAAATGAAATTCGGGGTCCCACATTTTAGGATTGAAGTCTTCCAAGGGAATTATGGGAGTGGAATGAAGGATAACTCAACTAGAAGAGAAAAAAAAGAACTAGTAAGAAAAGAAAGCCAGCTTCCACTCTGATTCTGAAAGGAAAAACCAGCACAAGTTTGGCAGCGCAAAGCATTCCAGCCAGAGGAAACAGCATGTGCCCAGCCGCAGAAGGGCAGGAGTATGGTGCCATAAGGACTGTAAGCCACCGAATATTAGAGAAATGTACAAGATAGAGAAGCTGTGGGCGACTGAGGGAAGACAAAGAAAAGACAGAAGCTAGGCCATCAAAGGCTCTGTATGTCAAGTTAAGAAGTTTTATTTTTCCTTGATGTAAATGAGGAGTCAAAAAGGGTTTTAGAGAAATTGTGTTTCAGAAAGCCATTTTGAGTAACAGTATGGAGATTAGACTGAAGTAGCATGAATGTGTATAAGGGATAGTGACAAATTTCAAAATACTATGGACTGACCCATCTGTATGAGTCCATTCTCATGCTGCTATTAAGAAATGCCAGAAACTGGGTAATTTATACAAAAAAGAGGTTTAATTGGCTGACGACTCTGCAGGTTGTACAGGAAGCATGGCTGGGGAGGCCTCAGGAAACTTACATTCATGATGGAAGGCAAAGGGAAGCAAGCACGTCTTACATGTCAGGAGTAGGAGGAAGAGAGAAAGTGGGAAGGTGCTACACACTTTTAAACAACCAGACCTCGTGAGAATGCACTCAATATCACAAGAACAGCAAGGGTCAAATCTACCCCCATGATCCAATCACCTCCTACCAGGCCCTGCCTCTAACACTGAGGATTATAATTCAACATGAGATTTGGGTGGGGATACAGATCCATACCATATCACCATCTAATTCCATTCCCAGACAGAAAGGAGTGTGAGGACTTGAGGTTCAATATCATGGCTGTCTGGTTTGCCCACCTCTCTCCTCACTTCCCGTGGATGGTGGATACCCCCACCAGGTGGCTCTGGAATAATCTTGAATTGATACTGGTATATACAGGTTGGCTCTGAACACAGAGAACAAAACCAGATCCTGCAGTGTAAGGAAAAAAGAGCAAGACCAACTCGCAGTCAGAAGTGAGATCAAACTTCTGAGTCCTTTAAGATGACAACGTGTCATGTGAACAGAGACATTTTTGAGGGTAAAAGGGGAGCTTTGAGTAATTATGCAAGTACAGCAGGTATAAACCAGAAGTCTCCCAGGCAAATTGAATGGCTTCTTAACCACAGTATCTCATAGTTGCTCAACAAAATGCCCTGGAAAACTGATTGCCTCTTATTTCTCTCCTTTGTCTTCCTCCCACCAGATATTTTAATTTTCCTTTGTTACGTTCTCCAATGGTTTTCTGATATATCCCTTCTGAATTACATTAGCAAAAGTTATTGAATTGTAACTGAAGAACCATAAATCCTACCTTCATTTTTCAGATGACAAAATTTAACTCAATAACTAGTCTAACTACACATGGAACAGTAAAAATTAAAATCTTTGCCTATCTGTCTTCAAAGACAGCGATCATGCCATTCTTCCACCTTGGGCTGGAGTCGGGTCTGCAGGTAGAAGCCACGGATCAAGGGAATAGGGGTCATTCAGGTCACTATACAAGACAACTGGGATGCTCATATGTAATTCTTCCTCTACCATTTAAAACCTGCTCTGAAGCCATCAAACTGGGACTAACACACAATCAGTTTGCCTCACTGCTATGTTTCTTAACCTAAGGTATGCCCAGACTTCTGGGGTATGCTGGCAGTATGGCAGGTCACAGAGGAACTGCATATTTGTTCAGTGACTTAAAACAGTTTGTGTACATTGAAATAAACATAGATATCTAGTGGTATAGAATGCAGAACTGACATAATATTTTAAGATAAAGCACTAGACTTCAGAAAAAATTTATCAAATTGGTAACTTGAAGCCATGCCCTGAGATTCCCACAATATACATTCTTTCTCCTCTCTCTTTAATGGCAGTTCATGGGGAAAGATGCCATTTGCATTTTAACATAAAATCAAATAAATATATTTCTAGTATTGGAATTTGGGGAGAGGGCATAACACAAAGATGCAGTGCTCACTTCTCTGACAAATCAGGTTAGCAGCAAGAAAAAAATTGTCAGTGGCCAATTATTTTGTGGGAGAAAACATTCTGCCCTTTAAAAAAATCATGCATTATTTTTCTTAGAAATTATTTAGAAAATGTACTGTAGGTAAATCTTTACACCACTGTACCAAGCAGCACAAATCAGTGGTTACTGTGAATTATTTAAAACTGAGCTCAGCAAACTGCAGCCCGCTGTTCAAATCTGGCCTACAGCCTGTTTTTGTATAATCCCACAAAGAGTAGTTTTACGTTTTTGAATAGTTAAAAAAAATCTAAAGTACTTTGTGACACATGAACATTATATGAAATCTGAATTTCGATATCCTCAAATAAAGTGATTTTAGCACAGCTACAGTCATTCATTCACACATTGTCTGTTGCTGCTTTTGAACTAAAATGACATAGTTGAGAACCTGTATTAGAGACCAGAAACTGTATCAGCCACAAATCCTAAAATATTTACGATCTGGTGCTTTACGCGGTGGGGGGGGGGGGGGGGGAATGCCAACTCTGGATCTAAATCTTTAGATTAGAAATTTAATTACTTTCAAATAATTTACACAATTTCTCCACGGTCTAATGTGATGAAAAGATAAGAATGATTTGTAATTGACATTCTAATGTACTCTCTAGATATGGTTACTGTTCAAGAATCTGAGAGCAGCTGGTTCACTCAAATAAGGAGAAAGCATTTCATGTATTGATATTCATATAACTGTTTTGCTTAGTAATTTTTGACAGATATTGTAAAGGTTAGCTTTAACTCAGGTCTGATTCACATCCCTTTTCCAGCCCCTCGGACATGTTTCCTGTCACTTGGAATGAGTTATGATTCACTTCTAGGAAGATTTCAGGACCTGTGTGACCTCACCATACGTCTCCTCTTATACTCTATATCCTATTAGTACTAATTCGTCTCCAAAAATAGCCTTTAAAACACAAACACACACACACGCACAAGATACACTTCTCTCACTGTCAGAGCAAGCCTCTAGGTTGAATTCCCACACTGCCTTTCCACAATCAGCATGTCAGAATATTAAAATAAAATTTGTTTCAATGAGAATACATCTTGAACTGATGCTACTAGGAAGTAAGTTTACAACCAAGAAGCAGAACTGTGGTGTCTGCCGCACAGATACTTTTATTTCCTCCTAGATAGAACCATGTTCTATTAAAACATTCAAAACACATTCAAAAACCAACCTACCAACATTCACTTTTCAGAAACAAGAAGTGAAGTATTCATTTCAATATCAGAACACCCTTATATAACATGGACTCTTAACAATCACCATGCCATTATTTTGATTTCCAGCAACCGGAGGCTAATATGTTCGGGATGATCTACCGAAAAAGAAAGAACCTAGAATACATTATCAGCGGTGCATCTATAAGGTAGTTCGTGTTTTTATTTTTTTCTCAGTCTCAGTATACCAGATCTTAGAATTTAATGATGGTTTATCTTTTTTGATTGCCAATCATTAAAATGAACTGATTTTTACTTTCTTTTCAAAGACTTTCATCAAATGCTGCTTATAAAACCCCTGGATTATATCTCTTTTCCTTAAGAAAGCAGTAATTTTAAGCCTCATTGTGAACATGATTTAAAAGACTTCTACGGGAAATGTATGAAAAAGACCTGCAGAAATGTCCATCTCAGGGACTTATAACTTCCTGAATGCTGTCACCTCATTCAAATGGGAAATTCGACCAGCATAAAATCACCAGGTACATGTCACAAAGGTACATGCAAAAACAGAAGTAAATGCAGTTCTCTGGCATCCAGGACTCAAAATCTGATAAACAACTCTGCATAAATGCCCCTCAAAGAAATCCAAAACCAAAACATGCATCCAACAAAGAAAACTAATAATGTACCATGCTGTGTGTGTGTGTGTGTGTACCTGTGTGCATATGTGCATGTGCATGCAAGTGTGTATGAGAGAGTGATGGTGAATTGGATTCCTCATTCCTACTTTTATTCCACTAAGAAATGTGAATTTAATGGTTGATTTATTCTGAATTCCTTGTATCCATCTTTGGCAGGCATTTGTACAAATACAACCTGGGACTTAGTTCTATGACTATAAAGTGGGATTTATTTAGTTATCTGGGGTCAGTGGACATGTAACATGCTTTTATAAACTGATACTGAGCAAGGGAAAAACTGTATTAGAATGGAAACTAAGTAACAACAAGCTGAATTCAGTGGCTATCTCAGGCTCCTGCTCATTTTGTTTGTCCAAGTAGGAAATAGCATTGATTTTAACTCTTTTCCTAGCCTGAACTTCACAGTGGACGTTAGACAGAGTCACAGCTCATGAGGGGAAGGTTTTTTTTTCTCTTAGGGTTTTAATATATTTTATAAAATTGACAGCACCTGTCCTACAATGACCCCCAAAAGACTGTAGTAAAGTTGACTTAGGGAATTTTCCCTACCCAAATAGAAGTGCTAGTAAACATATACCCTATTAACCAGGCCAGGTGGAAAAAAACAAAAATAAATATAACCAAACAAAAAACACAATCAGTTTTGGTAAATTTATGAATTTATGAAATGAGTAGGCTTCAAGAACAGAACCTCAATTTATAATCCTGTGCTGTATCCATGGGAGGTAAAACCATCTTCTGTTGGCTCATTTTTAACCATTATCCAAAAACGAATTCACTTATCAGTAGAGGATCGTTGCTATTTTTATTCAGCAACTGGAAAATTGCAAATAAGGAATAGGATTCCAAATACTTGCTTTAGCCATTGAAACTTGGACATCCAAATAATTTCCTTAGCTTTAAAACAATACACGTCATCAGAAATAAAAAGATCTACAAATATAATCATTCACAAAGTAAGAACTTCCATGTAATGAAAATTAGCACACTAAAATTGGAGCTCAATTGTCACAGAAAAAATATATAGAAAGTAACACATTGGTGTCTGTTATACAGGGAACCTCTTTAGGGTAGATGAAAGAGCCTTAGTTTGGCATCTAAGAGACGCAGGTCATAGTGAAGATTAAATCAAACAATGCATGGAAATTAGTTTCTTTTAAGATTCATATGAAAAACATCAATAGTCAATAAAGGGTTAAATAAATTGTACTATTGATACGGTTTGGCTGTGTCCACACTGAAATCTCACCTTGAATTGTAGTTCCCATAATCCCCATGTGTTATGGGAAGGACTCAGTGGGAGATAATTGAATCACGGGGGCGGTTATCTCCATGCTGTTCTCGTGATAGTAAATGAGTTCTCATGAGGTTTGATGGTTTTATAAGGGCCTTTTCCCCTTTCACTTGGCACTTCTCCCTCTTGCCACTGTGTGAAGAAGGACATTTTTGCTTCCTCTTCTGCCATGATTGTAAGTTTTCTGAGGCCTCCCCAGCCCTGCGGAACTATGAGTCAATTAAACCTCTTTGCTTTATAACTACCCAGTCTTCGGCAGTTCTTTATAGCAGCATGAGAAGGGACTACCACAACTACATAGACTTAATTGATTAAAATTGTGCACCTTTTTTTTTTTTTGAGACAGAGTCTCGCTCTGTCACCCAGGCTGAAATGCAGTGGTGTGATCTCGGCTCACTGCAACCTCTGCCTCCTGGGTTCGAGCAATTCTTCTGCCTCAGCCTCCTGAGTAGCTGGGATTACAGGTGTGCGCCACCATGCCTGGCTAATTTTTGTATTTTTAGCAGAGACAGGGTTTCACCATATTGTTCAGGCTGGTCTCGAACTCCTGACCTCGTGATCCACCCGCCTCAGCCTCCCAAAGTGTTGGGATTACAGGCATGAGCCACCACGCCCAGCCAAAGTTGTGCACTTTTTAAAAGCAATATGTCAGAGCTATGTATGCAGATATGAAAAGATATCCAAAATGCCTTGTTAAATAAAACTAAACATGTGCTACACACAATGTGGGATCCTGGATCTGAAAAAGGACATTAGTAGATGAGCTGATGGAATACAAAGAAAGTATGGAATTTATTGAATAGCAGTAATGTACAACTGTTAAATTCTTAGCATTAGTATAAGGTTATATATAATGTTAACATTAGAGGAAGTTGGATAAAGGGTAACTAGGATCTCTGTGCATTATTTTACCAGTCTACAATCACTTCAAAATAAAAAAAGCTCATTAAAAAACTGATTCCAAAATAGTACAGACAAAATTTACCCCAAAATTAATAGAATGTAAGTATATACATAAGAAAATTTTCTGGAAATAGAGGAACTAAATTCTTCACAGTGGTTACTTCAAGATTAGAGATGAAATAGCAGTGAGAATTCTCTCATTTTAGTTATTTTTTTCTCATTATTGAATTTTTAATAATGAACATGTATTACTTAAATAATCAGAATTATATAGTATTACACATGTGTTTCCATGGTTATTATTGTTCCCATTTACTGGAGAATACTATATCTCAAAGAGGCCACAGGGTTTGTGAATAGTGAAACAAAACAAGATTTGAACACAAGTACTAATTGCAGAGCCTGAACTATTAGTCACTATGTGATATTGCCTTTGGATCCTGAGCTTTCTGGGACAAGGATGGTATTTTATTTATGGTCATATTTCCCACACTGTCTAGTGCAGCACTTAGCATGTCCTAAGCAATCGATATGTGTCTATCAACTGCAATTGAATTCCAGTATGAGCATTCTGTTTCTAACACAAATGTAATAGACTTTCCATTTATAAGAGCATAACTATGTACAGCTGATTTCTAATATGCTTCTTGATTGCACTTAGGAACAAATGCATCTTTACAGAGTCTGAGGGTATAATTAGGAGCTGGAAAAAGAATGGAACCAAATTCAACATGAATAATGTCACACAAATGCAAAAAAAAAAAAAAAATGGTGAAATCAAAAGCTAGACTCCTAAAGCTTAACTTGCTTTGCAAAATACCATCATGAAGCTCAAGATAAAACACCATTAAAACAATACCCAAAACCACTGCTGTAAGTAATAGAGAGTGATTGAATGTACATTGGCTGATGCATGTTTAAATTGCCTTATCCAATTCTGTGAAACTAGAAAGTGCCCTGGCTGGACCTTTTTGTGATTCTGTTGTCGTTATTGTTGTTTGTTTTGTTTTCCAATTATTGTTTTCAGTTCACTGGTTAAGGAATCAAAATGTTTCAATTTTTTAATAAAAATATTTATTAAAACTAAAGGTTAAAACCTTGCTCCCATTCTTGTTCTACTGAAACACATATGGATTTTGTCACAATATAATGGCATCTTGAAATCTGAAAAATGTTATTCCTTAAATGGACTGTCTGGCCTTTTCATTCATTATTCCATTCACAAGATGTTTAACAGACTGTCAGGCTGGATGTCCTCATTCCAGGCTCCAGGGTGAATACAACTCGACCACTAAATAAAATCTCAAATCATTATGAATGCAAATGAACAGAGAGGTTTGGAGAAACCCTGTATGGAATTATCAGAAAAGTAATTCTTGGAATAGTCAATGTAAGAATAAAGGTATTTTTTTTTCCTTCCTGGCACAGGGATGCTGATTATATTTGGCTCAAAAGGATGAATGATGTCACTTAACTTCCAAAAACAAATATTCTATCAAAGATTCCTAGAATATTTCACAGAAGTTAGTTTGACAGTGGATGAAAATAAGAATAGAATTTATATACACATTCCTTGTCTGATTTAAAGAACTTGGGAAAACACACACAAACATACACATATACACCGACAAACTATTCTGCAAAATAAATGAGTAAAGCACTTTTAAGATTCATTCATAGACCCATTATTTTGTTTAACAAAAACTTTCTGCCTTTGAATTATAAGTATGTACATTATCACAGAATGAGTTCCATGTTTATTATTTGGTATCAAACAATGATAGCTATCCTACAGCAATTTCTCAGGTTTCCATTCCTCTCCTGGAAACTGCTTCCCTTCTCCCTCCCATTCATGTGCTGTAGACTAGAACAAAGCCTATTTCCTGTTCCATATGCATCAGAGGTTTGTTTATATATTTCAATCATATTCCTCTTTTGCCTAACAGCCTATGAGCCAAGTATTACTACTATTATTAATTTTTAAGACACTAGCAATTATTCTTTATCCTTGGTCTAACTCTTCCCTGTTTTCAGTGCCATTCTGCCCATATTCACTTATTCAACAGCTCTCTAATGCACACATACTATGTATCAGGTACATGCCCACATACTCCTTTTTAACTGCTCTTTGTGGAACATCTGCTACATGTCTAGATTATCATAGATGGGTGTTACAAAGCAGTATCACAAATTTTGCTTTAAACATATTGACCACAAGTGCATTCAGAATTCCAGACATAAGTGAGCATACTTTAAATTTTTTAAAAAATTAAAAAGCCAATGTTTGGGTTTCTATATATTCCTTGGTAGTTCCCAATACTTTGGTGGTATTTTATTTCTAATTCATAATGGACTAATGTCATTAGTGAACATTCTTCAATGACTCTTTTTATACAGCATTACTGACAGCCCAAAGAACATCATCTCATAATAACTTGTATTGTTTTTCCTTCAAACAGCTACTTCGCATTTACCCATGATGTTCACATCTTGCCTTACAAATCCTTGCAAGTTTTTCTCTTCATTAGTTTTTATCTGCTTGGCACTAAGCTATGCTGTACAGCCCTGCACAGGTCTTTAAAAGACTGAAGTCTCGCTATTCATTCTCAAGCACAGAGTACTTTTTCAGATGTTAAATAAAACATCCGTGACTCAATTTATCAAATCGCAGAAATTCCTATTTATTCCAATACTTTGTTTTCTGAACTGAAACCAACTCACTACTCACTTAAAATAAGTTTTTGATAAAGAGTTGTGTTTTCCATCATTCTCCTTAGTTCATATATGGACTTATTTGTAAATTCAAAGTACTCTGTAGATAAGATTTTCCACTTGGAAGTCTGTTTACTTGCACCCCTCTTCCATGACAGGAACTCTGACTTTACATTTCAGTGCCCAACACAGTGCCTGGTACATAGTAGGCATTGAACAAGTTGAATTAAATACATCGAATCATGTAATTAAAATCTCACATTTAGTGCAGACCTGATCATCTTTGATACACAATAAATAATCTATTTTTATTAAGTATATATGTACGTAAAAAAAAATACATATATAAAACAACAAACATGACTTTAGATGGACAAAAAGAGGCTGAAAATCATCTGATTAAAAGATATAAAATGCAGAAGGATAAGAATGGAAACATGTACACTTTCTCTGGTGTACTACATGGGAATGAAAGAAAGTAGGGAGAGGGAAACAGACTTGAAACCTGAGATATCATTTTAGGATGGATGTAGGAAATGAAAAAAAAGTACAAAATGTTCACTACTTCTAGAGCTCAGCTATGCTACTCTCTCAGAGACACTAATACTATTGTACAGCCATATATCAGTTTGCAAAAGCACGCCTGGTCCTCAGCCTCAGTGAGCCAAAATGAGAAAGCTTTCAGGAATAGGGAATGAAAGAGGAAGAAAGATAGGATCTACTAAAAAGTGTTCACAAAGTCAAGTTCTTCCAGGAGCACAGCCAGGGCAAGACAGGTAGTGTAAATGAAGGAAGTGGGCCTGAATTTCTGGAAGGCACCAGGAAATGGTGAGTATTGTGGAGAACAAGAAAGCAAGTGCTTGTTCTGCCAAGAGGGCACAACTACTGTTGCTGTGGAGGAAGACAGATGGGTATTACCAGATCTTTGCATGTTTTTGAGATATCAGATTGCATATCTGTAGGTAAAAAATCTCCTGATTTTTAAATGTTGGCAACTAGTAGAAAATATGAACATCATGCAGATCAACACTGTGGAATCAAAAAATAATACACCTTCTAGCTGAATTTGGCCAGTGACTGCCCGTTAGACTAGCAACCATTCCTCTAGATGAAGGGTAAGGAAGCTATGGCCCTTGGATTAAAGCTAGCCTGCTGCCTCTTTTTGCAAATACAGTTTTCTTGGAACACAGTCATTCTCATTCATTTACCTATTGTCTATAGTTGCTTTCACATTACAATGGAAAAGTTGAGCAGTTGTGACAGACTGTCTGTCTCATAATGCCTAAAATGATCACAATAGGCCCTTTACAGAAAGCTAGCTGACCCCTGCTCTAAATACTCCTTTTCCAGCCACCACCTACCAGTACCAGGAACTGTACTCCTGTAATTATCATGCACGTCAAAAGACCCTTTAAAAGTTAGAGTTTCCTTATTGGAGGGATTACATGAAGCCCATATTCAGCCACTTAGGTTTCAAGGTGTCCCCAGTTGAAAATTCTGGGCCAGATTCATGTCTGACAGACCTTTGGGAGGAGGAGGAGGATTGGATCACCAGATTAATCAAAGTCTGTTGCCTTTATTTGTAAAGACGATTACATGACCGAAGTAATTAAATGAAATTAAATTAAGACCTTGGGAAATACAATTCTAAGTCTTAACATTTTGCATATGTTGTTAAATGTCCACGATTCATAGCAAATGAGATCTATTTATTGGGAGTAATCTTCCCGATATGGCTATCTAAACTTGGTTCTCCATCAGATATATTCTTGGCAAATTACAATTGTTTTTTCCAACAAGTAGACACTTGTTTACCTTCTAGGTTTGTGGAAGGCATGAAGTCCTTTAACAGTACCATTTTTTTTCTTATTTAGTATTTACTATCATATATGCCTGCATGATTAAAAGGAGGTGTTAAACCTTGGTTCTTAATTATAATCCGTGATCCACAGACACTGCAAAGCAAAAGCTCAACAAATTTGTAGTGCTTAATAATAGGTGACTTCTTTGTTTCTATCTGAAAGATGATGTTTCCTGTACTAAGAAACAGAACAAGATGGAAAACTCTGAGGTCTTTTGATTGATGGGGATACAATAAGAAGGTCAGGTTTAACATCCTTCTAGTGTTAGACCCATCTGTTTACCAAGCTATTGTACCACTTGTTAAGAAGGATAATTTCCTCTGATTAGGTACTTCTATTAAAACAACCATTATTCATAGTAATAATACCTGTCACGTATTAAGTCCTTACCGTCGCGTAAGTTCCTGACTGAATTATCTAATTAATTCCCTTAACAAGAACCCTATGAAGCAGATACTATCATCACCATTTTACAAACGAGAAACTTGGGAATGGGGCGTTAAGTCAATGTATACAATATTCCAAAGAAATGAGAACAGACATATTTGTACCACGACTCCTCCGCCATTAGACACTTAAACATGATTGGAGTATAAGGAAGCACAAAAGAATAGAGATTATTTTTACAGCTAAACTTCTCTCTTGGACTAATTTAGCCACCAGAGTTACTGTTATTCTTGCAGGCTGCTGGCGTCAGATTTGGCATTTTACCTCAACCAAGGTATATTAGTAATGAAAAGGAATGTCCAGGTAACCAAATGTGGCTGAGTTTTCAACTAATTAGTAGCTTGGATGGACACTGCATTTTGCAAAACTCAAAAGTGGCTCAAAAGATGCTTAGGGTTAGAGCTAGAAATTACATTTCACTCACCTGTTCACCCACCTGAACGTAAATGAATTCCTTGGTGTGGGATTCCTAGGAGTCATTTATTTATCACAACTATCTTATTAAAGTGCTTTCCTACACATTTATTTCTCTAGGTATAAAAGCCATGTAAGGGAAAAATAGAGAGTTCTTTTAGACACATTTGGTAAATGAGAAAACTAGCAGATAGAGGACATAAGTGAATTGCTTGCTGTCATGTCATAATGAGTGTAAACGCTTGCAAAGGGAAGCTCAGACTTCTACCTCCAATCACCTGAGCATCCTAATTTTAGGTAGGAAAGGTTCTGAATTATTGAAGACATCTCACATAAGTCCCGGATTGAAAATTCAAGATGCCAATTTATGATTACAAAATTTTACATCAGTAGGTTCAGGTTGCACAATAGTTTTAGGCCTAGTTTTCTCACAAGCAATGATATTTACATCTCATAGACTGGGGCAAGTCTGCAAACTTACCAGTCCCACTCCATGAAGAGATAAACACAGGAATTGGGTGTAAAGATTTGGAAACTCTTACAGGAATATTAGACACTAATTTTATGTCTGTTAAATCTAATTTTTAAAATTGGAACTTTTATTTTATAGGTCTGAAAGAAATACCATTCATCTGGATTTTATAATAAATTAAAAATTATCTTTTTTTACATTTTAAAAATAAAACACTGTGCCTTCTCACCTCTGGTAGATGAAAAGCATTGAGTTAGAGCTTTTTGTCCAATTCCATGTAGGAAAATGCATAAAGTTTTTCATTTTGTCAACTTTTAAAACTTTAATTTGTGAGAAAAATAAATTATAAATTATATTAACATGTAAATAACGGGTAAGGTTTACATTTTATTTTTTATTGGGCATATGATCAATTAAATTTGAAAATTGCTGGTCTAGAAAATTATGTAAGAAAAAGTAATGAAAATGTTACATCTATTTCTAAAACCATATACAAGTAAAAGGAAGAATTAGTAAAATAAGTCTAGAGATCTTCCTTAAGTGCTACTTACATACATTTATAATGCTGTATATGGAACCAAGCTTTCTCCAAAGCTGACAAAAAGAATGAAATTATTCAAGCTTTGCATCTGAAAGTGGTCACTTAAATTATTTAAATTACCTTTCCAACGTGGACTCCAATTTCCCAGCACAATATCTGTGATTAAAATGTTTTCAGTATATCAGTTTTATATAATAATTAGAGGACATTCCTTTCTAGTAACTAAGTTATGTTTTAGTTTTCTACAGATGAGAATTTACCTTTTCTTAGGGCAGTACATTTCAGCTTTGTAGACATCTTTTAGAAAGCCTTCCTCCATATCTGCCTAAAGTTTCCACCTGTTGATCCAAGAGTCATACAAAAATAAGCAGAGTTAAGTGTAACCCACCTTACACATAAAAGCCCTCCAAAAACTTGAAAGCAGCCAGTAGGTCTTTCTTTGTCCTCTCTTCATTATGCTATACATCCCATTCCATTAACTGTTCCCCACAGGGTTTGTCAACCTTGGAATTATTGACATTTTAGGCCAGATGATTCTCTGTTGCTGGAGGCTGTCCTGCACACTATAGGATATTTACAGCACCCTAGTCCTAATCACTAGACACCAGTAGCATCTTTTCCTTTTCATTACCATGTCCAGCAGCCAAAAATGTCTCAGAACATTGCCAAATGTCCCTAGACATTGCCAGATGTCCCCCAAGGAGCTAAAATGCCTGATTGAGAATAACTGTTCTAAGATACTCTAAGAGTTGTTACAATAAAATGGATCCTAATAATGATCAGAGAAAAAAAACTGTTAATAAATAAAAATTTTAAAATACTTAGGAATATATGTAACCAAGAAGGTGAGAGATCTCTACAATTTTGTGAGAGAACCACAAAATATTGATGAAAGGAATTGTAGATGACACACAAAAAATTTAAAACTCCTATGCTCATGGATTGGAAGAATCAATACTGTTATAATGGACATATTACCCAAAGCAATCTATAGATTCAATGTAATTCCTCTCACCAATGTCAGTTTTCACAAAATTAGAACAAAAATTCTAAAATTAATACGGTATTAAGAAAAAACTCAGACAGCAAAAGAAATGCTAAGCAAAAAGAACAAATCTGGAAGCATCACAGTATCACCTAATTACATCAAATCATCACAAGGCTATAGTAACCAAAACAGCTTGGTACTAGTATAAAGGAGACACATAGACCAATGAACAGAATAGAGAACCCAGAAATAAAGCCAAATACCTGCAATCAGTTGATCCTTGGCAAAGCATACAAGAACATGCCCTGGAGAAAGAACACCCTATTCAACAAACAGTGCTGGGAAAACTGGATAGCCACATGGAAAAGAAAACTCAATCTCTATCTCTCACCGTACACAAAAATTAACTCAAGATGTGTTAAATACTTAAGTTTAAAACCTGAAACCATAAAAATTCTAGGAGAAAACCTAGGAAAAACTCTTCTGGTCATTGACCTAGGTACAGAATTTATGACTAAGACACCAAAAGAAAATGTAACAAAAACAAAAATAAATAAATGGGACTTAAACTAAAAAGTTTCTGCACAGCAAAAGAAATAATCAACAGAGTAAAAAGACAACTATAGAGTGGGACAAAATATTTGCAAATTATGCCTCCAACAAAGGACTAGTATCCAGAATCTACAAGGACAGATCAACCAGAAAATAAACCAACAACAAATAATCCCATTTAAAAGGTGGGAAAATGACATATACAGACATTTTTCAAAGAAGATATACAAATGGGCAATAAACACATAAAACATGCTCAATGTCACTAATCATCAGGAAAATGCTAACTAAAACTATAGTGAGACACCACCTTACCCCAGTCAGAATGGCCATTTTTTAAAAGTGAAAAAACCATAGGTCTTGGTACAGATGCAGTGAAGGGGAATGCTTATACACTGTTGATGAGAAAGTAAATTAGTATGATCTCTAGGGAAAATAGTATGGAGATTTCTCAAAGACCTAAAAGTAGATCTACTATTCAATCCAGCAATCCCACTACTGGATATCTACCTAAAGTGGGGGACAAAAGTCCTTATATCAAAAAGATACCTGCACGTGTATGTTTATCACAGCACAATTCACAATTGCAAAGATACGGAATTAACTTAAGTGCCCATCAAATGATGAGTGAATAAGAAAATGTGAGATACACACACACACACACACACACACACACACACACACACACCATGGAATACTATTCAGCCATAAAAAAGAATAAAATAATGTCTTTTGCAGAATCTTGGGTGGACCTGGAGTCCATTATCCTAGGTAAAATAACTCAGAAGCAGAAAATCAAATATCACATGTTCTCATTTATAAATGGGAGCTGAGTTATGGGGATGCAAAGGCATATAGAGTAATATAATGAATGGAGACTCAGAATGGGGAAGGATGTGAGGGCTGAAAAATTACCTACTGGGTACAATGTACACTATTCTGGAGATAGGTACACTAAAAGCCCAGATTTTGCCACTATATAATTCATCCTTATAATGAAAAACCACTTGTACCCATAAATCTATTGATTTTTTTTAAATAAAAATATTTCCCAAATTAAAATTAATTTCTATTTACCAGGAACAGACTAGATAGCAGTCAATTGGTATTGACTATTATGACAACCACTTAAGATAATCAGAATCAAAAACGAGTGTTAATTTTTCCAAGCCTGTTTTTCTCCTACATAGTATGCTTCTGTGTATATATGTGTGCATGTGTATGTGTACTACATAGGTATAAATGTATTCTATTCCTTATAAGTGCCACCACATCTGCACATTACTGTTCTGAAATCTCCATACTGAGACTGATTATCTATAAACTCTAGGTCAGTCATTTTACAAATCTAGCTCAATATACTCTAAATAGTAATTATTCTATCAAAACAAAGAACTTCTGCTATGCATGAGAAATGCATGATTTTTGATTTTTTGCCTGGTAGTAAAAGGCCTCTTTACTCTAAAATTAACAGATAATCATCTCCCTCCTATGAATCCTGATAATGTTATCATGTGGCCACTGCTATCAAGCAATTTTCTTCTTCAACAGGCACAAATCATAAGTCCACCCTCTGAAACTGAGCAGGTGAACAACATGTAATTAGCTGGATTTCATTCTTGGAGGGCATTCTATTTTTCATTCCATGATGCCTCTTCATTCCCAAAGAGACTCTGTTCCTTATGTCTGAGGCCAGAAAGCAAGAGAGGGGAGGAGCACTGTGGTGTTGTCAATAAACCCGTCTGTGAGCCTGCCTGCCTGGTAGTCATCTAACTGGGTTTCACTTCTTATAAATAGAAAAAATGTAAAGAACTGAGCCAAGGGAGAAAATACATTTAATAATTCTTAAACCCCTCAATACACATAAATAATTTAGTTGAAAAACAATGGCCTGGGAGAAATGGGTTTTTTGCTTCTTGATTCTGTATTATTTCTGTCACTTTGTTTTCTTAGAATTGACTGTCAAACACTGAGTTAAAATCCAGTTTCCTACAACTAGTGTATCAAATTATTTTTCCACCTTTTCCCCTAGAGAAGTAAGTTAAAAAAGAGAAGATTTGGTAGTTACGTGAAGCTCATCTGACATTTGGGTCTTAAGGAGTGTGCAAAATATGTTTTCAACAAAATCTATCCTAATTGACATGAACATGAAAGAGTGTCCCCAAAAGCCAAAAAGCTTCAGCCTGGCTTCTCAGATATCTCTACACATTTGTTTTTGCCTCCTTGGGGGTGAATCAGACATCATCTGTGGTCATGGGTTCAGCTAATTAAAGGACATAGGTGCTATTCTCAAGAATGACATTTAGCTCAGTTCTCTCAAGGCAAGCAACGTAAAAAAAATAAAGAGATAAGTGACAATTGACATGTCCTCAGTGCCAGGAGAGCTGGTGACTGGGTGAACCTTGAGAAGGGCACACAAGGGCAAATTCATCTGTGCCCTAACATTATTGCTCTAGTCGATAGGAACATGACCCCAGATTGCTAGAATTGATTTTTTTTTAAGAAAAGCACAAGACATGATTTTTTTCTTTTAGAATATCCTAAATGTTTAACTATTTGTAACAAATTCTGTTTTTTCTTTCCCCTTCATTCCATATGAGGCAATATTCTATGTACTGTAATCATTTCCTCAACAGGCCTTATACAATACATAGACTGGCAGTTTGAGACCTCTCTAGGAAGGTTTGACTATTAGTAAATTAGAATATTATTTTATGATTAAGACAGCTCTGCAAATGCATATGTGAACAAAGTCATCGTGTCAAAGAGTAGTAGACCCTGAAATGAGTCCCAAAACACCTAATCTCCCACCTCCACTTCATATGATTTCATAGATGTTTGGTGACAGAATAGCAGATTTCCTGATGCCCACTCAAGAGATATTTATATTTCAACACTTGACCTCATATTTGTAGTTAAGAGCTCCAGTTCTTTTCTTATAAAAATAAGTAAATAAATTAATGTTCACCTGTTACTCTTTTCTTAATAAATTAAAAATATCTTTATGAACTCCTTATTTTGCACTACCTCTCAACTTCTTTGTTAAATCAGCAGTTATTAGCACATGTGTATTACATGGACCAACAGATTTACCCACAAAAATAAAGGGGAAAAATGCCAAGACATAAAACCCAGTATGCTCTAATCCTTGTTAATTCAACATACAGTGACACAATTTACAATTTCCTGGAGAGGGATACTGTTGGCCATTTCATTCATTGTCACGTGTACTTATTATTAAAGAACATGTGAATAAGATCGTTTATTTGAAGAAACATTTATCATATTTTTTGGAAAAGAGTGCTGATGACTGTACAGCATCATCTCTAAAAACGGCAAACAAAAAATTAACATGTTGAGTAAAAAACATCCAACTCACAGATACCTCATTTGCTTAGGTGTCTATATCTCTGAGATCTGGGCCTGTGAGATAATTTTTTTTTGGTCTTAAGAATGACTATCTTGCTAAGTCATCTTGGGTTTGACTTTCTGATGAATGGCAAACTGTGTGCTCTTCAATTCTCCATCGCCAGGGAAGAATGCTACAAATAATCTCAATATCCAATTTCCTTACTTTTGTCCTTGTATACAAAAATTCTACCACGGTTTTATTTCTGTTTTGCAAATTTAATTTCCTGTCAACACTTCCAAGTAGCTATCTAACCAGCCTGTCTTCTGTTGATATTTACCCTAATAACAGAGAATTCATGGCTTCACAGGAAATTTCAATAAAGAGCACTGAGGAAGGCCCTTTGGTCTGTCATTCACTCATTGTCTAGATAATAAAATGATGTTGCATTTTATTGCTTTGATAGTGAACATTGGAAGGAAACGGTTCAATTTATGGTAGGAAAATGTAGGTATGTAACAGCATAAGCTATGTTGGAATGGGTAGGCAATACCAAATTTTACCTCTTGCCTTCTAAACCAGGAACTGCCCAATTCTGGTTTTGTTGTTGCTGTTGTTGTTTTGGGGATGAGATGGGATATTGTGGGGGTGGATCTTCACACACAGGAGTAGGCTGTGGATATGGAACACCCACCTGCATTCTCTCCTTAGACTCTTCTTTGCTGGCAGTGTAGCCCCATGAGGAAGATCTTAAGGCTCAGGGCAAGCATCAAAATCTCCAGTGCCAACAAAAGCCAACCATGTCACTTGGTGTCTGCAGTCTGTTTGAACAGTGTTTCCACCAAGAAATATGCCTTCTCATTTTTCTCTTGAAATATATGGTTCTTCTGATGTACCTTCCTATTTTTTCCTGTTGTTAAAAACATAGATTTTTAAAAATAGGTCTCTACCATTAAGAAACAATAACTGTCGTGGTAAATCGCAACTGCCTTGACCTCAGCATCAAGAAGCAAGGGCAAATTGTAAAGACTGCAGAGAAATGATCATTCAAGGGGCAGCTGTGCCTGCATTGGAGCTGAGCGTGGCTGGGCAGGAATGTGAGACAGATGGTTTTGGAAAGAGAAGCCAGGGATTCAAATGTTTATACATAAACTCTGATTTTTAATGTTAGCTCAAGTTTTAAAAAAATTCTATGATGGCCAGAAACTACACAAAAACAAATAACAAACGCACATCTGTGAGCAGCCAGTCAGGCCCCCAGGCTAGAAAAATTAAAGGCCCTTTACTGCAGCATCACATTATTCTCTAGAGATATTTTTGATCACTCAGGATGTGCAAGCACCCATGATTGTAAGTCTGAATGTTTTTCTGTTGTTGGGGAGCAATAATGGAGATTGAGAAGGTTTAGTAAAATGTGAACTGACTGCTGAGCAAACTCGGGCATGCCACAGTCTGGAGTTTTCACTGGTGAGGTGGGCTCCAATGAGTACAGCATTTATAATCTCTTCAAAATGTCCAGACTTTCATTTCAGCATGAATGACTTAAGTGTCTGCATTTTATAAAACATATTACAGAGGTTGTATATTTTCATTTTAGGAAAATTAGAATATATAGGTAATGACGAAGTAGAAACTCTAAATCACCCATTATCTAGGCACCTAAAGAAAATTGACATTTTAGAAAATGCCCTTCATGATAGTTTTGTCTTCTTTTAAACACTAGCTTTTATTGTGTATTCTGTTTTGTAACTCACCTTGCAATGTGCCAGCAGCTGAGGGCACCATAGCCTGACCCCTCTAGCCTTTGGCTCCTCTGTTCCTTCCACTTGGAATGATCTGGCTTCCAGCTCAATTGCTGAGGAGCCTGAGGCCTGGGGAGTCTGGGGTCATTATCAACAGTCCACACCAAATGCCCTTACTCTCAGCAGGACTGACCTTCCCTAGCATTCAGATAAGGACGCAGGTGCTTGCTACCTTTAGTTGTTCTCAAATAGTACTGTCCTCATTCTCTTTTCTTAAACTGTAAGCAAAAGTTGTACGTATTGACTTGGTGACTGTGTGATGCCTTTAAGGTGTCCAGCAGGTGAGTAAGCACAGTAGGTACCTAATACATTTCACTGACATGTTGAACGAGAAGGTGGGATGGGGCGAGGCAGACCTCATTCTCTCGTAGCCTGATGCCATGTGTAATGACAATAACTGGAGGCCTGTTCACTAAAATAATAAACCAGTGATACTCTCCCTGTTCTGCAGGAGAATGTGTCAACCAATCTCCTTCCTGCTTAGCCCACAAGCCTTGTTTAATTCTGTCTTGTGCTTGACTGGCCCTGCATAGGCTCCATTTCTCCCCACCCTAGATCAAGAAAAATGGGACTTCTTGGGTCCCAGCCTCTTCTTGGGCATTCAACCCTCAACATAGTTCCTTCTTCCTCCAAGAGGTATGGGAATCCAACCCCATGAATGTACATGAAAATCTTGTACCTAATGGACACAAACTTTATTTCATTCAATCGAAAGCTAAACTAAATTGAGAAAGCATCCTTCCTTTCAGGTAATTTAGTACTGCATGTTCAGAGGTTGCTTCCATTGCTCCAGCCTGTGGGTGCCAAGATGCCCTCTTCCCACTAAAATTGCTTCAGATGGAATGTGCTGCAGGATTCAGAATGAGTAATGTGGCACCTTCTCCACGACCTCCCTCTGAATTAGCCTTCACTGGGAGTAAGTTGACTATAAGACATTACCATTTATTCATCAGCCATGGCAAGATACATTCAGTCTGTGAAATATGGCCCTTTTGGAGCCACCGAGCTGCCAGGATCATCATAATCATCCTATCCCTAGGCTCTCATAGTAACTTTCTTTACTTCCATTTGCCTCCCTGCAAGCCCCACCCTTACCTGCAGGTCCTCTAGACTTCTAGTTCTGGATATTTTCTAAACTTTTTTTTTTTTAGATAGAGTCTTGCTCTGTCACCCAGGCTGGAGTGCAGTGGAGCAATCACTGAAATCTCTGCCTCCCAGGTTCAAGTAATTTTCCCTGTCTCAGCCTCCCGAGTAGCTGGGATTACAGGCATGTGCCACGACACCTGGCTAATTTTTGTATTTTTAGTAGAGATGGGGTTTCCCCATGTTGGCCAGGTTGGTGTCGAACTCCTGACCTCACATGATCCACTCACCTTGGCCTCCTAAATGCTGTTATTACAGGCATGAGTCACTGGGCCTGGCCGCCTTATGCATTTTTTTTTAACAAATCTGAGGACAAAGGACCACTTTCCCACCAACAGACAAACACTAAACCTCTACTGTTACTCACCCTTCCTTTTTTATCCATACATTATGGGATGTCAAAGTAAATAAGCAATCAACATTTAAAAATTCCTCATAGTCTAGGAGTTCAATAACTGTCTCCTATGAGATCATATCCCATGGCCATATCTAAGAGTTAAACTGGAAATTAGGTAAACCTATGTTTTAATACCACTCTCGTCAGTGATAATTGCTTCTTCTTGGTTCCTTCCTCAATACCTACTCCCTGGCTCCTGCCTCTAAACAGAATAATCTTTCCAGATATTCTTAGTAGAGCCTGTGCCTCCTTTACCTTTGGATCACTGGTTCCTACAATGGGGTTAAAACATATGCCATGCTTAATAACCATATGTTGGATTATTTATTATTATAACAGGATAATAAATGAATAGAGCTCTTCTTCACAAACAAAGGTAAGAGTTCCAGGCTTTAAGATTTAGCAAACGCTACCTCATGAGAAGTAAGATATCTTATTGTGGAAGCACCCTAGCTTTCTCACAGATAAGAACGATCACCATCGTCTCTTGCCTGAATTCTTACAAAGGTCCCCCTAATCAGTCTTCCTGCTTCCATTCTTCCAAACATTTCTTACATGGGAGTCAGAATGACCTTTTAGAAATACAAATCATACTGTGCTTAAGGCCTCCGTGGCTTCCCATGACAATTAGGATAATATGCAAACCCCTTATCATGGGCTGCTTGCAAGGCCCTTTATGATCTGGCTCTGCACATCACTCCAAGTTATGTCCAGCCTCATAGCCTTTCCACATATTGTCCTCTGGGCCAGAACCCTTCCTCCAGTCCAGTCCTGCATGGCTGGCTCCTCTCCCTTCAGGGCTCTGCTTAAATGTCACTTGCTTAGAGAGACCCAACTGGAGTAGCTCATCTCAAATGAACTCCTCTCCCCATTTTTCTGTCTCTAGATGCAGTTGCTTGGGTGCATGATCTTATCACAATTATTTCATGATTTTATCACAATCAGAAAATCTTTATCAATTGGTCTCCTTACTCCTATCTTCGGTATACTTTCTCTATTCCTCAGGTTTCAAGAGGTAGGAAACACATCTATCTTGGACAGCATCTCCTCAGTATCCATACACAGAGCCTGGCACACAGTAGGTATTCAATGAATGTTTGGTAAATGAATGAATGAAGTAATAGTGACAACTGCCCTTCTTTGTAACCTCATTGGCAAGTTCAGACCAGTATAGAGCAAGACCCTGGGTAGGAGGGGAGCTGGGTGTAGGGGACACTGCTGTTTTCCCCAGGCTTACTCGTAACATTTTTGGGATGTAGAACAAAAAATCCAAATTTTGAATTCAAATTTGGATGAATCTGATGCCTTGAAATTGTTTGGCATGTGAAGGCAAGGAGCCTGCTGACCAGCCCTTGTCTGGTCCTTTAACTCCTTTCCATCCCCAGTCCTGTGTTGCCCTATAAGGGGACAACTCCAACCTCTTCCCAACAGCTGCCCTTTGACCACTGCTTTGCCAAGAGGTATGTTCAGTAGCAGCTCAATCTGCCCTCAAGAGAAAGTGGTAGACAAAGCGGTAGGCAAGAGATCTAAAGAGGTCCCAGAATCAGACCTAGATTATTTGTCAGGGATTTCTGAGTAATCTAAATGGTAGTGGGTGTGGGCTCTAGATGGGCATGCTCCCTTGGCCCCAATGCTTCTCTCACCCCATGGGTAAAGGAAGGAGGGCTGGAGCAGAGTCCTCTGAATGAGAAAGGCTCAGCGGAGGAGCCGCTCTTGCCCATGTCTTAGGGTTATATTGCTACTGCCCCGTTCTAAAAAGTAGGACATTTTCAAGGTATATTGACATGGCCATTGCAAGAACACGATGAAAAAATATTTTGAAGCCAAAAATAAGATAGTGAGATACTTAAAGAAGTTAGTTATAGGATGATCTCTCTTTTGCTTACAGGTTCCCCACCAACCAATGTCACAGGCCCCTTGCCTACCACCTACTTCCTTATCACTGCACACCAGCCCCTAGCCTAGACTATATCCCCATAAGATACCAACATGCCTATGCCCATCCCAAAGGTCCAACAGACAGACAGACTAAACTCTGCAATGAAATCCAGCCCCTGCCCTTATAAGCCAATCTCAGGGGCACCTAGAAGCCAACTTCCTATTTGTGGTTTGTCAGTCTTTCAGTGTTCACCAAGAAAGCTACTAGTGTCTACTCTCCAGAAGCTGTTCTGTCCACATGATATTTTATCAACTCGTGGATTAGTGTCAGATATCACCAACAAAATTCAGTAAACTCTGTAATATCTGAGCTGACTTTTTTCCCAGCTGAAAAAGTCTGTCTATCTTTCAGGCAACTGATATTCAGCAGCCTCTGACCGCCAGTAACATGGCTTTCCATCAGTCACACTGGGAGACACAAGTCTGTTTATCAAACAATTATCAATTACTTGGAGGTTCTGGCTGTTCAGACATATAATGAACTCCTTGGGTATTTTTTCTATGATATTTCTAAGACAGAATATATGTCAGTGCATTCTCAAGATGTTAGCAAAATGACCAAAACCTCAGAGGCTAAGAAGAGAAAGAAGAAAGAACTTTCTCAGAGGTAAATTGAGGGGGAAAACCAAAACCCGGTGCCATAGTAAGACCCCTATGAGCCGTCACAGCACCACCACACAAACAGCAAATCTTCCTGATTTCATCCACACCTTCAACACCTCCGTCCTGCCTCCTGACACCTGCTTCAGGATGCAAGTTACTGAATGGCAGAGCTGAAAAATTTAGATTTCATTTGGTTCAAGTCCTCTGTTATTTGGATAATAAAAAAGGCTTAGAAAAAAATAAGGTACTTTTCTTGGGGTGAAATTCATCATCATCCTCCATCATGATTAAAGCTGCTAATTTTTAACTGATCACTTACTACCGATCAGGCCCCGTGTTAAGCACTTAATAATCATCATCTCAATGTGATATTGAACTCTGAGTCTACAGAAATGGATACTAGTCTTAAAAATAGCACATGATGGCCTGGCACAGTGACTTACACCTGTAATCCCAGCACTTTGGGAGGCCAGCGTGGGTGGATCACAAGGTCAGGAGTTCAAGATCAGCCTGGCCAATATGGTGAAACCCCATCTCTACTAAAAATACAAAAATTAGCCAGGCATGCTGGCAGATGCCTGTAGTCCCAGCTACAAGGGAGGCTGAGGCAGGAGAATCGCTTGAACCCAGGAGGTGGAGGTTGCAGTGAGCTGAAACTGCGCCACTACACTCCAGCCTGGGTGACAGAGCGAGACTCCATCACAAAATAAATAAATAAATAAATAAATAATAAATAAATAATAGCACATGATGGAATAACATCCATCTTTGTAGCCTGCATTCAAGACTTTCCGTTATATACAGCTAACTCTGTGTTTACAAATGTAAGTAACACTGTGTTAAACATGGGTTTTATTGCTGTTGGTTTGTCAAATAGGGTCCAAATTTTAGCATTGTGTGGGTATTAAATTCTATTTAGTTTATTTTACTGTATTCAGAAGCCTTTGCCCTGATAACTCTTGGCTTCTTCAAAAGCCAATCCTGCCTTCAAAACACAAATAATATGGGTACAGAGAATATCCAAAAGAATAGGCCATGGATTCTTCCAGCAATTCCTTACAAGATACTCTAAGGACACTGGTAGCAAAAGAATAATGATCAGGAAAAGTGTAAATCCTTCCATGAAAAATCCAACACTTATTTGAATAAATATATATTCGATTATGTTTGTATCTTAGCTTGTTGGGACTGCTATAACCAAATACTATAGATTGGGTAATTTATAAACAACAGAAATTTATTGCTTGCAATTCTAGAGGCTGGGAAGTCCAGGGTCAAGATGCCAGAAGATTCAGTGTCTGATGAGGACTTACTCTTGCTGTATTTTCACATGGCAGAAGGGGCAAACAAGCTCCCTCAGGTCTCTTTATAAGGATACTAATCCCATTCATAAGAACTCCATCCTCGAGACTTAATCATCTCCTAAAGGCCCCATCTTATAATACTATTGCATTGGGAATTAGGTTTCAACATATGCATTTTGGGAAGATATAAACGTTCAGACTATGCAGTTTGTTAAAAAAAAAAAAAGAAGAAAGAAATAGCAAGTCAGCATTGCATTGTAGTGTTAACTTATAGATGTCAGGAAACTCTTGCTTTCGTAGAAATAATGGATCTCAGGAGTGCCCTAGATCACTAAAGTGAAGTTTTGGGGGTCTTTGCAACTTTTATTTTGAGGTAATTATGATCTCACAGAAGTGCAAATATAGTACAGAGAAGTTTCATGTACCCATCACATAGCTTCCCCCAGTAGTGTCTTATAACAGACTGGTACATTATTGAAAGCCGCAAATTAATGCAGGTACAATACAGCCGATTAGTGTAGAGACTTTACTTGATTTTCACTAGTTTTTGTATATATTCTTTTTTCCTTATCTTTCTTATTTTCTCTCTTCTTTTTGGTAGTCTGTCTTTGTGCATGAAGGATGGAAGTACTTTTAGAGTGAGAAAGCATATGGCACGTAAAGTAAGGCTAAGTCTGAAACATAGCTCTACTACTTTCTTAATGTGGGACTTACAACCTCTTTGAGACTTTTTATCTCTCCCTGAAAGACATTTCTTTATGTTAAGGTATTTGGAAGGCATTAATAAGGATAATAGTAAACATGACACGCCTAATCACAGGTAAACCTCCTTGGCTAAACTGATGCTTTATGATATCTAGTCTATCCTATCCATTGGCTTGGAGATACAATGACATGTAGCTTACAGGTAGCTGGTACAGCCCATGAAAATCACTTACTTCAAAGAGATTTACTGACGATTTATTAGAACAATGCAAGGTCTCTATAATACCAAATGTAGCCCTCTCCTTCTTATCTAAAATATGCCGTTCCTTGGGTAACCCCAAATTTATAATCTTATTTTCATTGAACTCTTTGATGGAAATCCTGTTAGAGCCTAAGCAAGATAGCATAAAACAGAAATAATAACCCAGTTGAACTCACAGACAAATGCTATGGGAACTGTGAGAACTTTTCGTGTATCAATCAAATGTACTTTTTCCATCTGTTTCTGAATATTGCAAATTGAGGTAAGATTTTTCTTTTTTGAAGAAATATGTGGACAAAACAAAAGAAATCTTTATTTTGAAAAAGGTTTCTTTTTTTTTCTTTGCAAAAATACTGTCTACAACATTTTTTATTAAGAGGCTCCCCTAGTAAGTTTTAAATTATTTGGCATGTTAAAGAAATGTACTTTGCCAGGTTATACCTGGGAAGTCATCTGTAACTGTCCAGAAACACATATATAATGCACATTTACTTATTTCATTGGTGCTATTCATTCATAAAATCAAGGAAAGAAGAAATGAAAAGCTAGAATGACACAATCTCTGTATTCTTGCTGTTGCTTGAGAAACAGGCACGTTTTTGCCTCAGTACATCTCCCTTTATCTCTGAGTATTTTATTTGGGTAGAAAGCTCTCTGTAAATCACCTCAATAAAGACTAAATCACTCCCTCCAGCAGGATTCAGATTTCTATTACTTTATACGCTGGAATGCCGATGAGTTTTCCAAATCAATATTACAACAGAAATGTGGCAATTACAATATGAGTTACAGAGGAAGAACATATATGAAGTTGCTTTCTCATTCTATTTTTGGAAGAAAATTTCAGGCAGGAATACCAAAGGAAGAAAACACAAATGGAAGCAGAAGAGTTGCAGATAACTTGTGGCCCCTCATGCTGATGACTAAAACACAGCACTAAATAATCAACTATTATTATCAACACGTTGATATTGAATAATCAACACGTTATTATTTCATATTAGAAAAATGCCCACTTCACTTTTAGATGAAAAAATAAAAACCATCACACCATGCTGAAACAGAATATAAAATTCAGGAAAACATAGTGAAGGCTTGGGCTTATTAAAAAATAAATGAAGAGCTCATTCTAACTGCATCATAAAATGAAAATTAAATTATAAAATTGAAATTATTTGGTTTCACATCTTTTCTAATCCCTTATTTAAAAGAAATAAAGAAGAAGTTAGGATAAAATAGAGGGAGGGCTAGGGCGAGGGAAAATGACTTCTTTTTTTGTTTGTTTTCTTCCCAGAATCGGCCTTCTTGATGGGCTGCTTTGATTGATAAATGTATCAGCATCTCAGAAAGCTTTGGGGCACCTCCAAAAGGAGTGGAAGAAACCCTCTGCAGCCTTCTTCAAGCTTTCCAAGATACTCAGAGAGATACCTGACCCTGGGAACATGTGCCAAATTCTTTCGGTCTGCAGTAATTTACATCTTTGTCACCCAGTCTTCCATCTGTAGTGGTTCTGTAACTGCAAAAATGGTAGGAGAGAAGTACACCAATAAACACTGACTACATAGTCACTAAACTTGTACAATGGAATAAATGTAATTCATAATTTGGGGAATTATTCAAAAGCACATATATATTAAGACCATACACCTTGATCACAAAATGCATATATTTATTTGACATTCATGGAACCTATCATGTGTCTCACTATAATTGGAGCAGGAGGTTGAAAAGATTAATTCATCAGTATTTATTGAGAGCCTACTTGATTGTAAGCAGCAGGGTTCAATACTGAACAAGTCATAGCAAGGTTCCCTGCTGGAGAATATGAATAACTCAAAATCCTTGCTTTTGAGTAGCTCTCATCCCAATGGAACAGGGTGAATGAAGACTCATATCTTTTGACAAATAATTAAAATACTGTGAAATTAGTATTTATGAGGGTTTATGCCATGAATCTAGGAGAAAGAAACAAAACCATCAAAGTAGCTAAGAGCAAAGACTCTGGAACCAGAATGCCTGAATTTCAATACCAGCTGTGCCACTTACTAGCCAGTTGAACAATGGCTAAGTTAATTAACTTGTCTGTGCCTCAGACTCTTCACCTGTGATATGAGATTTGTACCTTCCTCATGTGTTTAAATAAACTAATGTTTATAAAGTCCTTAAAACAGTGTCTGGAATATAGGAAATAATAAGTGTTGTTTACATAAACAAGGTCTCATACCAAAGTGACATAGGAACATTGTGCATGCCAGAGTGGTATACAAGTTGGGGGAGGCATTAGAGAAAAAGAAAAAAACTTCCTAGCTAATATTGAATTTTCAGTCATTATTACAGACACTATTAGAACAGAACTTCCTGATACTACTCATTCTACCTATTTTTAAGTCCAGATCTGCTTGTTCCCTTTTTACTATGAGAAAACTGAAGCACAAAGAACTTTGGTAGAAATGATTCAACCATCAAGGCAGGAGGAACTCTATTTGTCCATTTCATTGCATGAATCAATTTTAACCCAATGTCTGATACCCCATAGAAAACCTGGTACCATGATGAAAAGCTCAAGAACCTGTAAATTATTTGGAATTAACATCACTGTCAAACAGATTATTGGATCTCCAGTATATTGAAGAGGGTTCTTTCTTCTGGTTCATGCAGGACAGATGGAACATTCGTTCTCACAGTTCAGGCTGGAGCTGCTGGGGTAAGATTAACTAGTATTCCAAGAAGGCTGCAGTGATGCTTGGAGGCTGGCAGAGAAAGAGAGAGAGAGAGAGAGAGAGAGAGAGAGAGAGAGAGAAGGCATCGATGCTGGGTCAAGGACAGACCAATAAGAGTAAATCTGTTGGTTTAGAAAGATGGAAAAATATGACAGAGCTTCACAGAATCATGAAGGGCAGATAAAGGAAGAGGCAGAAGATGAAAAAAGAGAATAGGGCTTCATTCCTGAAACCTTAGTCCATGAGCTACAAGTCCCTAAAAGTATGACTCCACGACCATTGGACTTTGAGACAGTGGGTAAAACAATGAATTCTAGCTCCTCTGCATACAGCAATGTGCCTTGGGGCAAGTCATTTATCCTTTAGGCAAATTGCCTAGAAAATATATACTAGATAAATGTTTATTTTCTTCCGTCTTTCTTAGCTTGGTTTATTGACTGTAAAATAGCAATATGAAAATCTACTTCACAGGACTATCAATGTAATCAAATACAATAATGTATTGGAAATGCCTCATCACAAGCTTCATAGGGTGGAATCAGAACTCATTCCTCTTGTTACCCCAAATCTTGAGTATCCACCCATGGAGACTGTTGATTTTGAAAGCAGCCTGAACATGAAAAACTCCCAAACATTCTAAGGAAATCCATCCTAATAACTCCATACAAAATGAGAATAAAGAAGAATAAGATTTAACCAGAGCCGAATGATTCTTTTTATTTTTTTTATTTTTTTTAATTTTATTATTATTATACTTAGTATAATAATAAGTATAAAACATTCTAAGGAAATCCATCCTAATAACTCCATACAAAATGAGAATAAAGAAGAATAAGATTTAACCAGAGCCGAATGATTCTTTTTATTTTTTTTATTTTTTTAAATTTTATTATTATTATACTTTAAGTTCTAGGGTACATGTGCATAACGTGCAGGTTTGTTACATATGTATACTTGTGCCATGTTGCTGTGCTGCACCCATCAACTTGTCAGCACCCAACAACTCGTCATTTACATCAGGTATAACTCCCAATGCAATCCCTCCTCCCTCCCCCCTCCCCATGATAGGCCCCGGTGTGTGATATCCCCCTTCCCGAGTCCAAGTGACAGAGCCGATTGATTCTTTCCCTGTACTCCATAACCCATCTAAGGATCTGCAACCCCTACTTCAATTAATCTAGGCATTTCAACTACTTGAAAAACGACCAATACCTTAAAATGTACAAAGTACTACATTAATGAACAAAGGAAGTTAGACCTAGTGTTGGTGACTATTAAGTGGGTTGTTCTATTTTTATTTTCCTCTGATCACATGTCTATGTTACTGAATAAAGAAGTGAAGAAAACACAGACTTAAAAGGAACAGAAGATAAAGCAACAGTTAAAGAACCATGAGAGATGATAAATAGAGCAGAGGATTTGTCAGCAAGTACTTAGCAAGCCGCAGTATGGAAAGATTTTGAGAAAAAGGTCAGAGATGGAGGCATAAACAGTCAAGTAAGCATCGCATCACAGTACCAATTCCTAGGGAGTCAGGTAAAAGATAAGAAAGGCTGAGAGGGTTGGAAATAGGAACCATAGAATCTGGAATAGTTAGTGTGCGACTAAGTAGGGAGGAAAAATAGACTAATGATTTCAGAGCAGAGGTTAAACACTTCAATAGAAAACAAGCTATAAAAGATTACAGAGAAGCTAAAGTGGAGAGGGTAGGTTGGGGAATTCATAACAACGTGGAATTGGGACTCCAAGACAAGAAAGAAACTGAATACAGAAGACGCTGTTGAGGATAAAATCCTAAGAGTGCGTAGACTAATTCCTGGATGCTCACAACTCATGTCCTAGTGTCTTTTTGACCAGGAATGCTACTCTCAAGATTAATAGTGACTCTTTAGGCTGAGAAGTGATGACCCAGAAGCTCTTTATTAGAAAAGAAAAAGGAAAGGAAGGGAGAGAAAAATGAGATATATAAGAGAGATAGAAAATTGTACCTAGATGAAATCAGCATAAATGGACAACCCAAATGTTTAATCCGGTCATGATTATTGCCCAAACTTCATTGAGTAAATGATGTTGCCTGTAACAGACGTCACTCAAGAAACAGAGGCTTAAAAAAGAATTAAAATGATCAATATCTATACAACCTCAAACTCAACCAGTATACCCTAAATAGAGACTCTATTTGCTACTTTCAAGTCTCCCCATATAAAGCAGTATGTTTCCAGGAGAAAATAAATAAATTTGAAGCCAGAAGTTTCTAAGTTCAAATTTTAGCTTGGCCATATAACATCATCAACAGACTTAGAAAAGCAACTTTGGTAACCTGAGACTCATTTCTTCAACAATAAGACAAAATTAACCTGTGCAGAGTCCCACCTCCCAAGCTTGTTATCATAATGCCATGAGATCTTGTTTTTAAAAGTGCCTAGAATATAGCAGGAGTTCCATTAAAAGTGTTCATTCCCTAGACTTCTAAGGAATGGCCCAAGGCACTGTACATAATCAAAATAAGTTAACTGACTTTTAAACAACAATGAAAACACCACCACACCTTTTATTGCCCAGTGAATGATGTCTTGCAAAGCAGATACCCAGGGGGCTGAGCACAAAACCCACCCAACCTGCCCTTGCTGACAACTCACATAGCTGGAGCTCCCCTTCTGGAACTGTTGTAGGAGCTTGGGGCATATATCTTTGATTATCCACAGAAGTGGAAAATATCATTCTTCTGAGGGAGGATAGACTTCTGGAAAAAGTCGGCATCATTTGGATCCAAGTCTAGCAATAAGATCTAGCTGAAGTGTGGCCACAAAGCAGTGAAACTGATTTTCTCCTGTGACTCATAATTTAGTTCAAAAGACTTTTTTTTTTAAAGTTTTGGATACTTACAAGATAAAAGCACCAGTACATGAATATAACAGTATAAGGACATTTATTGCACCACTGAATGTAGAGACAAAATAATTGCATGTATATTGTTAAACAAACAAAAACATTAAATGACACTTGTTAAGGCATGATAAGGCAGACTTTATTTAGGACCTTTGCAACAGGGATAGGAACCCTGGCAATGGGAATTTGCAGTTGGGGGTCAGTGTGAGCTGGTAGGGAGATAGGCTCAATTCTAAATACAGCATGGGCAATGGCAATTTATAGCTAAGGGGTAGGGAGGTGAGGGAGGTCAGTGGATGAAAAATTACCAGGAGGTAACATCAGGGATAATGGAAACTCCAACATAACAGGATTCTTGTAGACGACAGGCCAGGGTGATCAGACATCATGTCGGGCATGAGAGAGGATAAGGAACTTCATCAGATAAGGAGGGTGATCAGATATTGAGGGCGGGTGGTTCTTACTAAACAGACTTAACAGGATTCTTTGTTAAAACTGGATTTTATAAGGAAATGAGCAAATGGGAGTAGGAAAAGATTTAGGAGCCTGGCTAAAGTTAGGTAAAGCAAAGAATCTTTGTCAGCATCAATAGTGGAATGACTGAAAAATTCATGCTGTATCTGTACCATTAAAGATTGGGTAGCTATCTAAAGGAAGCAGTTAGAAAGTCTCCCAAATTGTATTCCTGGAAGAGTAGAGTCAACATTGCCAGGGAATGTGTTATAAATGTGATATTGACAAAAATTATTGGGCTCTACCCTGTATACACTGAATCAGAAACTTCGGGGATGTGATCCAACAATCTGTATTTTAACAAGTCCTCCAGGTGATTCTGATGCACGCTAAAGTTTGAGAACCCTTGAGTTAGAAGAATATCCTCCATTTATCTAGAATGGGAATGTACAAGATATTTTAAATAAGAAAAACAAGTTGCAAACCAATAAGGAAGACTTACAGTTGAATTAAATTGTGTGTGTGTATGTGTTGTGTAGAATACAAGATGTGGTATGGAATTTTAAGATTCAAAAAATGAATACAATTAATGACAGCTTGGATAAGGGTAGATGGAGAAGGTGTGATAGGGAGGGAAAGAAGAAGAGGGAGAAAGAGGGAAATATACCTTGCATAGAATACATAAAGGGATAAGTTTACTAACTGCTTCTCTAGCTTTTTCTTAAAGCTATGTCACATTCTTTTTGAATATCTTATTTTTTTCGAGTGTTACAGTTTCTTTTTCTTCAGGATATCTTGTGTTAAGATCTAAAAAGCACTGGAGTATGTGCATAAGAAATAAACAAGATATAGGCATGCTTAATATGTGCTATAATTCTCCAAAGACCATGCAAATGTCTGCTAGCTAAATGACTGTCACTCAAGATTAGGGACAACATATGTCAGTTTCTACATTTCCAAGCAAAGAAAGGCTATGGATTGAGAGCAGTTTTCCAGCAGGACCTGTGCACAAAGACAATTTTTTTCTTGTATGAACAAAATATAAAGAAGTAAACTATCCTCCTTAATGGGGTCATATCTGACTTATGCATAGAGTCTTAAGAATTTAAGTTTCAGGAGCATGAGTAACTTATTTTCAGAGCCCTGACATTTTCTTAAGTATCTGAGAAGTCAGGGGATTTCCCGAGTAAACTCTGGGTAAAGGAAATTATTTTGAGTCTCAGTACCCCCCACAGGTTTATCTGACCTGCCAGGAAATTGAACACTATGAGAAAGCCCCAAGTCTCTGCCACTCACACACTGGCACACCTACACTTACACCAACCCTACAAAGACTTGAGTACCCTGGTAGGGAACAATGTGGCCGAGGGATATTGGCACATCACCCCCAAGACAGATTCTGATGGTAGGAAAAGGAGATGATTGTCAGAAGTACAGAATAGCAGGAGGAAAAGGAAGCAAAATCAAGTGTATGTCTGTGTGGGGTGTCCTGGGACAGATTGGTATGTTCCAGGTTAGGAACCGGAGCACTGACCAAGGTGACGAGGGGAAGAGGCCACTTTCAACAAACTCCTTTAACTCTTCATCTTTTGGCAAGGCATTTTTTTCCTGGCTCCTGCCTGGGTCCATGTTGTCTGTGTGATCACCTTAAGATAAGCAAGATACGAAAACTGCCCTTTTCTTGCTGAATTCAAAAATGTACATGGTGCCTTTATTATTTCAGATATGAATATCTTATGAATAGCTTTTAACTTCAATGTCAAGGTGAACTGTGGTCTTTCTGGTCTTCTAGGTCCTCTCATCAGCACCTCAGCAGGTTAACTTATATAGTGGTTTTTAGCCTGGAGGCACATTAGAAGCACCTAGGGAGTTTTTCTAATGTGAATGCCAGACTCCTCTTAGACCAATTAAATTCATGGATCACTGAGTAGGAATACCTTCTAAGAAATGCATCCTAAGGTGGTTTCATCATTGTGTAAATATGAGAGCGTGTACTTACACAAACCTAGATGATGTATCCCACTACACGTCTAGGCTATATGGTATAGCCTATTGTTCCTAGGTTATAAACCTGTAAAGCATGTTACTCTATTAAATACTGTAGGCAATTGTAGCACAATGGTGAGTATTGGTTCATCTAAGCATATCTAAACACAGAAAAGTTACCAGTAAAAATATGCTATAAAATATTTTTTAATTGTACATCTGCATAGGGCAGTTTCATTATAATTTTATGGGACCACAATTGTATACATCTATTCTAGACTGAAATATCCTTATGTAGCCCATGACTATACATCAAAGTTGTTTGGAGGTAGAAGAGAGGGGGCTGATCACTTATAATTTTTTAAGTCTCTAGAAGTTTATAATATAAACCCAGGATAGACAACCACTGAACTAGCTGTTATCTAAGCTGCTAGAGGGAAGATTAGAGCTTTTGGTGCATGGTTGGACAAGCTGAACTTCAAGGTCCTTTCCAAACAGGAGAAGGGTCAGTGATTTTCAGAAAGCCGTCTGCTAAAGAAATGATTTTTCATAAATAACAGTGGAAGGAATTTTTCAAGGTTAAAGAGAAAGGTGTTTGCAAAATGAATTGGAAAATTGAACTTGCTATCTAGGCATTTCCAACCAGCCAAACACAAATATAAATACGTATTTTGTAGTATGTCAATAATCTAGATATTTTAGGGAATCTTATTTACTGGCCAGGGATCCAGAAAATTAACCATATTATTTGACACACAGAAGCACAGTCTACTTCTTCTTTGAATAAATGAATAAATTAGGTTTTAGTAGTCCACATCTGATTAATAGACACTAGGTCATATTAACTACAAAATACATCACTATATGAATAATTGAAACATCCAAGTTTTTTAGATAGTCCGTCAGTTCTACCAGAGGTAACTTATCAACTGGCCTAAATAGAATTACTCTAAATATTTCTAAAAAAAAAGTCGAAGGCTTATTTATTTCTTCAGATTTTGAAAGAAGTTAGACAAAATGTACAACTTATTTCTGCAGCTGCTGTTAGTTAAGTCTCTTGGCACCTACACAAGGATTGAAAAATAGATACTCCTTCTTGCCCTCCTCATCTGCAGCCTAACTTCAACTCTAGAAGGAAGTAGCAAGGGTGAAGGAAGGCGCTAGAGGATAGTCTGTTCGATGAACTAAAATTTCAAGGAAGTCATTTTTCACATGTTCAAAAGTGAATCATCTGTTTAGATCTCTTCAGCAGGAGACAAGCGAGTTGGAAAGGTGTCTGACTTTTAAACAAGAGAAACAAAACAAAATCTTAGAGAGCAGAAAGACTAACTGAGGGAGACAAGGAGGAGGAGCATTAAAATCCCTGAAAGAATAAAATAAATTTTAGAGCATCAGTATATGAGGGTTCATTCTCAAGGGAAAAGAGAATGAAGAGAAATGTGAATCCATCCATCAATTCAGTGTTTACTCTAAATCTACTATGTGCTGAGCCTTAGAAGAGATACAAAGATGAGTTTGGACAGAATTCTCAGGAGAAAATACAATGGATCTTACAAAACCCAGTAAGGAGTTTGTATATTTTTGCATCAGTAATATTAATATTAATAATAAATACAACGTATTGTGTACTTAGTGTCAGCTTTCCGCGCACATTTTTCTTTCTTTTTTATTGATACATAATAATTGTACATATTCATGAGGTACAGTATGTTATTTCAATACATGTATATAATGTATAATGATCGCTCAGGCACAGTGGCTCACGCCTGTAATCCCAGCACTTTGGGAGGCCAAGGTGGGCAGATCACCTGAGGTCAGGAGTTTGAAACCAGCCTGGCCAACATGGCGAAATCCCGTCTCTACTAAAAATACAAAAATTAACCGGGTGCGGTGGTGGGCGCCTGTAATCCCAGTCACTTGGGAGGCTGAGGCAGGAGAATCACTTGAACCCAGGAGGTGGGGGTTGCTGTGAGTCGTGAGTCAAGATCGCAGCCTGGGTGACAGAGCAAGACTCAGTCTCAAAAAAATATGTAAAATAAAAAAAAAATGTATAATGATCAAATCAGGGCAATGGGCATATCCATCACCTCAACCAGTTATCATTCTTTTGTGTTGAAAACATTCCAAATACTTTCTTCAAGCTATTTTGAAATACGCAATAAATTATTGTTAACTATAGTTACCCCACTTTGCAATCAAACACTAGAACTTATTCCTTCTACCTAACAGTATTTTTGTACCTGTTAACCAACCTCTGTTTATTCCCTGCTTCCTCCAATCTTCCCTGCCTCTGATAACCACCTTCTACTCAACATCCGTGTGTATGTACATTTTCTCATCCAATTTCCTCAGGTGCCCAATAAGGTATCTATTATGCTTCCCATTTTAAGCTAAGGAAACTAAAATCCAAAGTGTATAAGTATTTGTCTAAGGCCATGTAGCTAAAATTCACTGGCTGGGTTTTCAAATGTGGACCTAACCTGCACAAAGCCTTGAGCCCTTAAACACTAACTGTAAAATTACTTGTAAAACACTGAGAAACCCAAAGACCATTTTATAGTGGTGACATAATCTTTGAGAACTCATACAAGCTACATTCCAGTTGAATGTCATGCAAAGTGGCCTTGCTCTGGGATCTCACTATCCTGCCTGCTCCCTCTGTGTCCAACAGCACCCCAGCCCACCCACATGTACTGAGACTACATGAGTTGCAGCATTGCTGGTAATTCCTGGAATGGCAGCAGGGCTGCTGCGCAGCACGCAGAAGCCACAGCAATACCAGATCATCCGAAGTGCAAGGGATACCAACGTGCAGGGGATATTAAAGTGGCCACATTAAAAGAAGAGGCGTCCAAGAAAAGCAAGTAACTTTTTATTACATATTGGTCTACAACCCGGGTGCTCCATGTCTCCAATGGCTCAGGTGTCCAGCTTCTGGCTTAGTAATGGAGATCAGAAACTGAAGGAGATTCATTCAGCACATCCCACATCTGGCTCCAGGCATTAGGAGCCATGTCTTCAACCCAAATCCTTACAGACCTGAGTAAAATTATGTTACAAGTAAGGAAAGTAACAGCTCACTGATAAGCATTGAACAGTAAAAGGGATGTTTTGTTTTTGAGCCATAGTGGGACTAAGTTTAGTTCCAAACTTCTCTTTCTAGCCATGCGACCTTCCTCAGGTGACATAACCACTCTGTGTCTCAGGTAATCACAGGTTTGTTTTGAAGATTAAATGCATCAGTGCACTGAGAACAAAATTACGCTCATAATATGCATCTTGCCACACCATTCCTCCTCCCCTCATCTGACATTCTGCTGGTAGAGACTCCCTGCTCAATGGTAAGCAATGGTACTTGCCTTCTCCTAGAATCTCCTTTTAAAACTCAAAGGTCACATGGACAGCGCACATTAGTCACCACCATCTTGGTGTGAATTAATTTATCATATTGTTTTCTTCACTTTAATGAGGAGAGGATTTGTGAGAGTACACTCCTATCCAGGAAGATGTGGAAGAGGAGTGAAAAGGTACAAAAGATAAGGTGATCTGAAGGCATGAAACACAAATTTCCTCTAACTTGCAACTTCACAGAGACCTAATGCCCTGGAGACCCTCATGTCAGTGTCAAATTCCTCTCCTGTATTCATGCCCACAAAAAAGAAACAAAAAGAATCTTGCTAAATCTGCTTCTGTTTCCCTCACTTTGGCTTCACAAAGTCCTGCCTTCCCAACCATCCTGATAGAGAGATGACCTTTATACAAGCCCATTTAACCTTGCAATTACTAGCTGGGTAACAGTTTCTCTTTATGTCTTTCTTCCTGCCTCTGCCCAGTGGCTCTACTCCAGACTTATGTGACAAGCCTTCTTTCTTGACATAGGCCTATTGACTACATCATGGCACTTTTAAAATTTCATTTATAGGTACAAAAAGGCTGCTTCATAAACCCCTGACACCTCATTACCCCAACCTAACCATTTGTCATTTGTTTGCCAGGTCTGACAGTCAGTAAGCTGAAACAGGGTGATCACTAATCTGGAAGAAAGGGACTTGTCTTTTGGTCCAAGTTCTGCTGTCATGAGGGATGCAGCCTCCGCATATCATCTCCTTTTCGGAGCCTCTGGCTCCTCAACTGTGAAAAGAAGGCACTGAGCTCTGATTCTCTGATATGATTTCACAGCTTCCTTGTTTTCCTTCTGACCTTTGGCTCTGGGCCTTCCCCGGGCTAGCCCATCATCAAAGAGGGAAGCACTGACTGCCAGCCTGCCGATCTGTGCTCAGGCCAAAGATTCTGCTGGGAGGCTGACAATGATCAAATGCCCAGGGCTGGCCCTGTGCCATGTGTCAGCTCAACACGCTGTCTGAGAGGCTGCAGATGGAGACCTGGGGAGACCAAGTGTGCCGCATGCTGCCCGGCAGAACTAATAAGCAAGACCCAGTGCCCAGGGTACTTGCCCTCAGTCAGCCTCACTGAGTTCTGCTCATCCATCTCCTTATCTCCCTGGCAGAACCTAAGAATTCAATCTCTGAGCTGAATAGAGCTTTTAAAAAATCTAACATTTGAACACGTTCAAGGACAAGGGATTCATGAATAGTAGCATTAAATGGCTGATTATCACCTAGAGCCAGGCACATATTGTCTCTTTGGGGATGGACTACAGAATTCCCTGTTCTACACATGGGGAAGGTACAGAGTAGTTTGCGACGTGCTAAGTCCCACGCTGAGAGCCTGACCGCAGAACTCCCCGAGGTGAACTCCACATCGTACTGCCTCCCAGGACTTTCTATAACAGCGTGTTTTCCCTTTAAAGGAAAGCTCTTCCTACAATGAGACAAAAATCTATCTTTCTATAGCGTTCCTCTCAGTCCCTCCTTCTCTCTCATTTGATCCTCTCCAGATATAGATAAAGATGCTCAATATAATCAGTTGTAATATTTTAAGATAAAGAACAATTAGAGCAGATAAGAGTAAACTATGTCGCTTTGCCTTTGTTCTCAGACAGCCTCCCTTGATAATTGGAATGGGGCTCGATATGTTTTTCTTTCTCCCTCTTTGCCCTTTCTTTTTTTTCTTTTCTTTTTTGTTTTCTCTAGCATCATGTTAATATAAGCCAGAGCTCTGAAAATTGTGCAGCTAATTTCTAAATGACTGAAGTAATTTTTTATTATTTCAGTCAAGGAGAGTTCCTACAGCAGCTAGGACAGCTGGTAACGGTACCCATAGAATGGGTATTTATTCATCACACAAAAAGCTTGATATTCAGTGGAAATTACCATCAAGAAAAACACGGAGGTGGAGAATAGAAACATATCTTTTGATTTACAGTCAGGTCAAAGGATGAAATCATTCTGATTGAAACTACATTATGTTATATGACCCTGTCTGTCCTTACATTCTCCTACACAACTTTGTTTTGTGAGACCTTGTGATCCCTTGCAAACAGATATATGTTCTGTAGTGTTTCCTACTGAAGCAAGTTGCTAGCTCAATTATGGTTTCTCTCTTCTGTCTTGTTTTTCTGTTTTATTTTGTTTGCTTTTTTTTAACAGTTTCCGTGGAGCTAAACAGAATTATGTGAGCGCATCACACGCATGGAGAAATCACTAACCATGAAGCTGCTGCTAAAGCCAGCAGAGAATATCCATTTTGAATGCACCATATTAGAGTCTATCCACCCACTTGCTTCCATAGTGAAGTTCAGTACCAGTAACACAAACAGATGTGCTGTTCTCAGACTGATGATCTTAACACATTACTTTTCCATTATGTTCTTCCAGGGTTAGGGTGGGGGTAGGTGCTTAGTCAGCTCCTATCCCTACCAACCTTGGCCATGCCCAACCATGGCCAGTTATGACCAGTGCTCAGCCTGCTCAACCTTGCCCAGACCCTGAGCAAGGCAAAGCTAGATGAGGGTGTGGTCAGAGATTCAATTTCACCAGTGTTGAAATAGAAGTCCACTTGATGCTCCCATGCTTGCTCTCTGCTTGGATTTAGCACCCAAAGTATCCTCAGGAACATTAGGTAGCAGTCCTTAACAAATCCCCACTGGATGTGGCCAGTTTGACTCTTTGGCCTTCAAAGACGTCCCAGGCTGTCAGGTTCAACCCCAGCTACACCTGGCCTACAAGCCAACGCAGCCAGCCTTTCAACCCACTCTCTCCCACCGTAACTTGGCAGACAAACTCTGACATTTTTGCCTCATTCCATCAGATACCTTTCCAAAAAACTGGGAGGTCTTCCTGTATCCCAAGAATAAATCTCCTTGATCTAAAAGATAGATCTTATCATACCCCAAGGATACCAGCTAACCAAGGTTCATTGATTTCAGCATCCCTTCTATGTCAATCTGAATCTTCTCTAATCAAACCTGATGGTTTGAATATATGACCCTTTCCCAGATTTTTTTATCTAAGTTGGTTTCCCCAACCCAACCTGCAAGAAGTCCCCAATACCACCAGCATCCTTTCTTCTTCCCTGTAAGCTCCATGCATTTGTGAGGATGCCAGCCAGCATCAGGGGCTTGCCATATGGCTCAGACTCTGGTCAGTTTGTCAGCGGTGTTACAACAGTGAGAGCTGCCCAGAGGACCTCACCCATTTTGGCAATCAGCCCCATGAGACCTGACTGATTTGAGAAGCAGATGGAATTTTATGGACCATTGGGTTAAAAACTATTGGGCACACAGCCGATTAGAATACAGCCACGTGTCTGTAAATGCGTCAGAAGCAGGGATCACGTCTGTATTACTCATCTATGTTTATGGCACCAAGCACAATGCCTGTCAATTAGGAGATGCAAAGAATATTTGTTGATTGAATAAATGGATGGATAAACTGAGGTTCACAGTATATAACAACAGATGTAAACAGGCTCTGAAGTTAAATAAACCTAGCTGTGAATCCTGATTGCATTATGTACTAGCTTCGTGACCACAGGCAAGAAATGTAACAGGTTCAGCTGTCTCATCTGTAAAATGAAAATAATAGCATTTATAAATATTCTGTGGTATGGTTGCTAGGTTTTTGGTATAGTGCCAGGGACAAAAGTACCAAATATAGTTTAAATATTGTTATAATTAGTCATATATTGAATATGCTTTGATATATGAATAGTCTCATGTTCTGGATTTGGGGATTCTTTTCTATGTCCACATTCTATTTTTGCCCTTCTCTTTATGCTTATCTTAAGCCTATTCTAGTATATGCTGATTTAAGTATATGTAAAAATCTTTTTTTTTTTGATAAAAAATAAATGTTGGACTGAGAAACTGACATCAGCATGAAGGAATATGTAATTCTTGAATTTTGGATTGTAATAACTTCTGATTTAGGCTATATTTTCCTTAATTCCAAATAAGACTCAAACATTTCCTCATCCTCCCAAAATTAAATAAAATTTTATATTCAAATCATATTTAAATTATTGCCTAATTTAAAAGAACAAATCTAAATTAAAGGGTTGACCCATGTATTACATATCAAGTCCTGATGTAGTGATTCTCACAACTGTCTCTTGACATGGAGCTAGGTCTAGTCCAGTGAAAACATGGAAGCATCTGCTATAGGATGTGCACATGAGGCCAGGGGTCAGTGTGTTAGTCTGTTCTCACACTGCTATAAAGAACTCCTTGAGATTAGGTAACTTATAAATGAAATAGGTTTAATTGACTTACAGTTTTGCAGGGCTGGGGAGGTCTCAGGAAACTTACAATCATGGCAGAAGGGAAAACAAATATGTCCTTCTTCACATGGCAGCAAAAAGGAGAAGTGCCAAGCAAAGGGGGAAAAGCTCCATCAGATCTCATGAAAACTTACTCACTATCATGAGAATGGCATGAGGGTAACTGCCCTCATGATTCAATTACCTCCCAGCAGGTCCCTCCCACGATACATGGAGATTATGGGGAATACAATTAAAATGAGATTTGGGTGGGGACACAGCCAAACCATATCAGTCAGTATGATAAGACATGACTCTTAATCACCTGCTCACAGTGGCACAAAATCACATGGGAGGGGGAGAAGGCCACACAAAGGACAATGCACCAGATATTTTCAGAGAAAGGTAAGTGAATGTGTATATTTCTTCCAAAATGAGAAAGGTGAAAGTATTCTTTTTTTTTTTTTTTTTTAAATTGACATCTTAATGGTCAGGAGGCTATTAATGAAGACTTGGGTAAGACAAACAGACAAAAAGACTATAAAATAGAAATAGAATTGTTCCTCTCAAGTTCCACTGCTGAAAATTACCATCCAACCCTGTGATTCTATTGATTTGCCTGCACTATATCAAAGTTTAATCACCCTAAACCATAGACTAGTACAGTTCTGCCATCAACAAGTGCTCTTAGAAGAAGGCTTTGATTACTTTGGACACCTCTGAAAATATTATAAGACTGTCTAGCCTGGAAACTGGAGATACAAGGAAGCATCTGAATGTCCCTCCTTTGGTTTTGCAAAAAAGGAGGTATCATATTCTGCTTTTTTAAAGTCAGGGTTTTCAGAAAAGACACTAACACAAGAAAAAAAGATAGACTTGGAGGGGTAAGGTGAGCAACTCCAGACAAGGGTAATTACTACAAGAATTCCTTGAGAAGAAATGACAAATCCTCTTTTGTTCCGTGGGTTAAATTATAACAGGTTAACTTTACACTCTCAGCACATCTTTGTTTAAAAGGTGTTATCTGGATGTTCCCAAAACACAAAGCCTAACCATATAAAACCAGCATGTTCTAAACTGGTTGAACAAACCATACTAGTTGTTCAAGATGTTAATAAATGGTCCTTTAAAAATGAAAAAAAAAAGCTATTATTGTTACAACAAGGAAATTTGCATACTTTGTCTCATCTAGGGATTTACAATGCCCATTAGCTTATTGTAGACCCAGGGAACTCCTATAATTATGAAACATGTTTGTTTAATTTGGCTTAATCCAGAGGTTTCCACAGAACATCTATTAACATCTTAAGAACTAGTGTTCTGTAAATCAAGGTTTGTGACATGTTGGGTTAAATACTATTGTTTCTGTGACTAATTTCTTTGTACATTCCCAACATCATAGCTTTGCATTTAAAGAAGATGAAATATGTATAAACCAATGCATACCTTGAATAATCAATTTATTCTTCAAAATCTCCAGGAAATTCAACCACAATCACATTATTTCTCAGATCACGTCAAGAATATAGTCAATTCTCATTTCTTATCCTACTGTGTAGGAACAACAGTAAATACTTTAAAAGCATAATTTACCACTTGCAGACCCAGATTAAACTGACACCCTTGTACTTGGCTACACACCAAGCACATTGTGTGAGCTACAGAAATGCACATGGCCCCCAGAACCTAGTGACCCTGGATTTTGTATTTTCAGTTCTGTCACTGATTAGTTCTGTGTTAAGCTTTCTGAAACTCACTGTCCTATATTGATCACTGGATAATTCCAGTCATTCTAATGTATGGAGTTCTAAGAAACTACAAGTTTTGAATTCAAAGGTACTAAGTTGGCTTCAAATCTTAAATGTTTCTGCCTTACATGTAGTCGGAGGCTCTATTTTAAAATGTACCAAGAGGAGGATCCATTAAAAATCATTTTAAGTATAGAAAGTTATTTGAAAACAGAGAAGGAGACAGAAGGAAAGCCAGAGGCAACCCTAACTATATTACAGGTGGTTTCTGGTTTGTTCTTTCTAACTTATCTACATTTTCTAATGTTTTTGCAATGAACAGATATTACTGCTACATTGACAAAATAGACCAAGAAGTGTATTTTATCAATGATTGTATTTATTTAATTTTAGAGACTAAGGTCTTGCTCTGTCATCCAGGCTGGAGTGCAGTGGTGTGACTGATCATAGCTCACTGCAACCTCAAACTCTTGGGCTCAAGTGATGCTCCTGCCTCGGCCTCTCAGAGTGCTAGGATTACAGGCCTAAGCCACTGCACCTGGCCTATTTTTGCTTCTAGGTCTCCCAATATCTTAAGCAGGCTGATACTGATTGTAGGTAACTAATCAGACATTTCAGACTATATGTACAAACCCATACCGTCAGTGTTGGGATACATAGGACTATGCCTTAGAAAGCATGACCCCTAGCATCAGCTCTACAGGTAGGTAATCAAATGTATGGCAGAAATTTGAGTGTGAATGCTTTAAGAATTGCCTTTAAAATTAATGGAGGAAAAGATGGAGAGAAAGGAGGAAAGGAAGGAGAGTTGGGGAAATGAAGGCAATATTGCTGCCCTGTTAAGCCACCATTTGACCATTATTATTTAAGTTCTAGGTTTTCTGAAGATGCTGCTAATATAAAGCCTCCTGGGATACATGATATTTTATCAGCTCCTTGCCTACTAAGAGCATAACCCTGTAAAAAATCAGTCCTAAGATATTCAGGGTAAAAATAAATAAATAAATAAATAAATAAATGCTAACAAGAAAGGAGACTTGTGCAAATAGTGTAGCTGGTGTTCTGAGCCCTGGCTGTACCTTAGTATCACCTGAAGGACTTCAAATTAGTGACACCCAGGCCCCATCCCAGACTGAATGAGCATCTCTAGGGTTGAGACCCAGGCTTGGAGTTTCTGAAGTTCTCTAGTTCTTGCAGAAGAAAATTTGGACTACTAATCATTCCCTTCTAAAATATTCCACTGTATTGCAATAAAAATGACATCAAGCACAGTGATAAGATCACCATTTAACTGGAGGAACACTTAAGTTCTATGTATTTTTGGCAAAGTCTTTGATTTTGATAGTGAACATATTCATAGTGGTCATAATTCTCATAAGATTTATGGGGAAAAGAGCTGGAGAGTTAGGAGTGCATGTTAAGAAATGTTGCTGCAATCAGAATACATTTGCCTTCTTTTTTTAACAAGCAAAATCCTTGTTTTTCCTCGAAAAACCCTAAGGAGAAAATAATTTTCTGTTCAAAAAATTTTATTTTCACCAAAGAATAGGAATAAAGATGAAATGAAAATGTATACTGACAGGTCTTTAGTATTTGACACTACTAGATTTTTGCCTTACTAGGCGTCTGTACTACTTTAAGAATTTCCAAAAATTAATTTTCTCAAGTTCACAACCCAACTTGTTGAACTGTCCTGTTGAAAAGGGTTTTAAGTCTAGGTGACATCCTTTCTGAAATGTCTTCTTCCTCCCTTCTTAAAAAGCCTTATGTGATTTTTTTTTTTTTTCAGAACACAATTTGGAAAACTTCCAAGGAAATCAAAGAAAGCTAGAAGCTAAAGAGAATGCTTGATAAGTATCAAATCCGAAAACAAGAAATTCATGCTATGTTTTGTAATCACATCTATATGGGATATTCAGTGGAGAAGAGACTTACAGATTATATTCTAGAATACAGTCTATCACTTGAATAGATCAATGTAAAAAGCAGGTCGAGTGTGCACACAGTACAAGCTATTTTCTTCAAGACAGTGTGTTTCTATGTGTGGTATCTGAGTTGGTTGTATCATATTCATCTGGATAGCTTTATAAACATGCAGACCTAAACCTCACCTGAGGCAAAATGAATTAGTCTCCCTGGGGGGAGGAAGCTGGGAACATGCATTCTACAAACTTCCCAAGTCACTCATAGGAGCTCTAGAGTCAGAAAAATCCTGTGCTAAGTGCATCAAAAATTATTAACAGAGTCAAGAATGCCCTTACAAGGCTGCTATGGCAACAGTCCACACTTCCTATTTTTAATTAACCTTTGCCTCTACCACCAAACATTTATTGAACACATTATGCAGGAACAATTACAAGTGTTTTGCCATATATCCAGTCATACATAATGCCAACGTATGAGGCGGGCACTGACAATATTCCCCATTTTACAGGTAAGGAAGCCCAGGCATAGAAATGCTGAGTAATTCACCCAGTGCTACACATCCTGTAAGTGACGAAGCCAGGCTTTGAAACTGGGGCATCTGATCTTGGAGGCTACATGCTTAGCCAGCTCACTTTACAATCCCAAGTAAATAAAAAATAAAGGATTAAATCCATAATTATTTGTTCCCAAGGCCACTGTCTTTCTACTATGCATGCAAGGTCAAGATTGACACTGACTATAGCAACTATGTCAGTGTTTCTCAAAGTAGGGGTCCCTAGACTGTGTGAGAATCACCTGAGTTAGGAGCTTGTTAAAAATCAAATTTGTTGGTTCTAATGCAGACCACTACACCAAGGTTTTAGTGGACAGAAGACTAAGTATCTGCATTTTAATATGTTCCCCTTGGTGATTCTTATACAAAGGAAAGTTTGAGAACCATATTAGGCAAACATAAATCTAAAGCAGCAATATTAAGCTTGCAAATAATGGGGCCGAGCACAGTGGCACACACCTATAATGCCAGCATTTTGAAAGCCCAAGGTGGTGGATCGCTTAAGCTCAGGAGTTTGAGACCAGCCTGGACAACATGGTGAAACCCCATCACTACAAAAAAATACAAAAATTAGCCAGGCATGGTGGTGCACGCCTATAGTCCCAGCTACTTGGGAAGCTGAGGTGGGAGGATCACTTGAGCCTGGGAGGTCGAGGCTGCAGTGAACCATGATTGTGCCACTGCACTCCAGCCTGGATGACAGGACAACACTCTGTCTCAAAAACAAACAAACAAACAAACAAACAATCCACAAAGAGATAAACATAAAACCTAAACTTGCAGATAATGAAGTTTATGGCCTAAATTAGAATTAGGATAAGGTTAAGACAGTGGTTCCCAAAATGATCTTCTCAAATTGTGAACTTGAGATAACTTGAGGTGACTTATCCCCAGGGTGCATTGAGCAACGTGTGGATATATTTTTGGTTGTCATAACTGAGTGCCTGCTAATGGCATCTAGTGAGGAGAGGCCAGGGATGCTGCTAAACAGCTTAGTCTGCTTGGGCTGCCATAACAAATGTCATACTACAGTCTGGGTGGCTTAAACAACAGAACTTAATTTTCTTGCAGTTTGAAAGGCTGGAAGTCCAGGGTGCCAGCATAGTTGGGTTCTGGTGAGGGCCTTCTTAATGGTTTCCACGACCATCTTCTTGCTATGTCCTCACAAGGTAGAGAGAAAATAAACTCTCATGTCTCTTCCTATAAGGACACTAATCACATCATAGGGGACCCGCCCTCATGACCTCATCTAAACCTTATCTCCCAGAGGCTCTATCTCCACATATTATCATACTGGGGGCTAAAACTTCAACATACGTATCGGGGGGGGGGGGCAATTCAGCCCCTATCAGCATCCCATAATTCATAGGACAGGCCCCACGAGAAAGAGTTATCTGGCTTAAAATGTCAATAGTGCTGATATTGAGAAACTGTGGATTAAGGTATTAGGAAGGAAAACAGTCTTGTCTCCAACCTTTCCTCAGTAGCAGCCTCCTCTTGGTAGGGATAATTTTTTGTATTGTCTTCCCTACCTGTCATTCCCACCATTGTTCTCATATTTATGCCTAGCAGAAGTATTCTCCCTTCTTTTCATATAAACAAATTCTACTGGTTCTTCAAGGCCTAATTAATACTTCTAAAAATCTCTTGTGAATGCAGTGCTCCCATCCTTATTGCCCTTGATCTACAGGTTTACTAGAAGATTGGATGACTTGGAATAAAAAATTTAGAGCTGAACTCAGAGCCCATTTGATCTATCCCAATATTTTCTCACGTGGGAAATTGAGATTCAGAGATGCTATAGGAGAGTAGAAAGTGCACAGGATTTTGACTCAGATCAGAGTTTGAACCAAGCTTTGTCTCTTACCTAATAGCATACTTTACAAAATGATTTTAACCTATTCATGTCTCCCTAACCCACTTCACAAGGCATTAGTGGGGATGTATAAAAATGCGTATGTGATGTGCCCCATTTGGTCTCTAGGGCACAGGAAATACATAACACAAGTCTGGTCTCTTTTCTGTCCCAGAGATTTTCAAAGGCTTGTCTGAAATATTAAATGAATTATATCTCATACTTAATGTGTTGCAAATATAATGCTAGCCAAGTTTTAACTTTAAGCTCTTGACAAGTCTTTGAGTTGGGCACTATTATTAACTTCTTTTTTACAGATGAGAAAAATTGATGAAAGGTATAGGATTCTCTCAAGGATTCACTGCTAATTAACGACAGTGCCTTATTTTATAGCTCTGAGAGCCCAGTTCCAGGGCATTCTACACTTAACCACACACTATACTACTCAACCGACTGTGACAAGACCACAGATCTCCTGATTCCAGTTAAGTGTTCTTTGTATAAGACCATGAATGTTAGCTTTGTCTCCCCCAAGGAAATGTTAAATGGTAAAAGCAGAGGTCATCTCTTGTGCTTATTCTGTTTCCCCTTCGATGCTGAGCTCACAGACAGTGCTCAATAAATATTTGTGATTGACTGATAAGAGAAAAGAAATAAATGGCAGCCTGAAAAATGGATTTCCTTGCTGTGTCAGTTTGAATTAATCCTATTATGGGTTGAAAATCACACCTTGTTCTCCATTCTAAAGCTGGCCTACATAACTGGGGTGAAGAAGAGTTGTTTTGCTTCCATCTTTGTTTTCCAATCTTATAAAAGCAAGCATCGCTTCCCTGAGTCAACTATAAAGAATAGCACTTGTGTTCACCCAGGCCCAAGGCACGATTAAGTGAACTTTGGTTCCACGGGAAGGCTGCCTTTATTCAGTTTGGTTTTTAACACCTCAGGCCTGCAAATTCATCTTCCCACCAATTGCAGATCCTAAAGGAAGATTTTAAAAACGTGAAGGAAAAAGCATGCGCTTCAGTTTCTTATTGCAGGCCCCTCTCACTGCCAGACTCTGGTGGGTATTTAGGAGATGCAGGGGAGAAACAGAAAGGAAAATTCTTGATTCCAGTCAGAGCTAAGGTCCCTTTGTTTTCTGCTCTGAGCTATCTGGAGATTAATTAATAAGAGAAAAGAAGATGAGGATGATGGCAACAATGATGGGAGCCTTAGTCTAGGGCTTTCTCTGAGGCCACTCATGCTGGTGTTTTGTTTGGCAGGGGAAGTGGTTTAAATATTTAAACTCATTCAATTATTCTCTTGTCTTCCAAAAGAGGGGAATGTATTAGTTCCTCCATTTAACATACAGGAAACAGAGAGGGGAAAAAAGGACAGAGACAGTATATTAATGGCCTAAAATTCTATCACCCAATGGATCATCCTCTTGCTTAAGCCATGGTATTGGGAAGGAATGGTAGCTTCTTGGAAATAGAAGTGGTTCATGTATGTATTAAGGAACAAAAGCAAGATGGAGTCAGGTTCCACTGATGATGGGGGTCACTGCATGTGTGTTGAAAGGGCATGAGATGTGAGCACTTGCTAAGTGGCTCATGGCTGGTTTGGAGTAATCAGTTTTTAGACGATGGTCCTGTGTTCCGGGCAGTGAATTCTCTATAAGGTCCAGATGGCTGGGCAATACAACTAAGAAGACACTGATCTATTGCTCCTGCCTTCTGGCCCACCCTGGAGCACAACACATCAATTAACTGAGAGTTCTGAGAATGGACTCATGAATGCCCACTGACCACATCACCATATGCCCCAAAGGGAGGCCTAAAGGGGAATCACTTAGAAAAGCTGAACTTGAGATATGGGCTAATCAGTGGAGGAGAAGCACAAGGATGGCCCATGTGAAGACATGCTGATATATATGCTTTGTAGAGAAATAAATGAGCAGTTGTCATATGCATGAACCTGTTACAAGAATATACAAACTTCTTTTGCAGGCTACTAGTTCTCTTAGAGTCAGTCTTCTGCAAGTAGAGAAAGATGCAGAAGAAGGATAATGCCATCTCTCCATGAAGGACTGCCTGAAAGACTAGAGTCTCCCTTTTGTCTGGCTTCTGCCTTTTGCCCTAGGAAAATGGCTCACCTGGACACATCTTGCTCCTCAGTGCTACTGACTGAGTTTCCCGCCTCTTGCCTCTTCTGAATCAGGCCTTTCAGAACAGCTTGACCTCTCCTATTTTATGTAATCTTTGGGCTCAGCTTACTTCTTTTGTGACCTTTGACATCTCCTTGGCTCCCCATTCTGTCTCCATTTCTTTACTAAACACATTACTTGCCTAACATATTATATTTGTCAGACCTGTCTACCCTCATGAGCCCTTCTCAGAAGCTATAGAACCTAATATCTTGAAGTTGCATAACAGAAGTTATGGAGATCAAAAACAACAGTGTTGCCTGTGGCATAAGAATTATAATTTTTAAAAGTTTCCTCTGTGAAAGATAAGACTGCTTTTATATATATTTTTTGCAACCCAACATGAGCTTCTGAGAAAACGACTTCATTATAAAAGTATAATGAGTATACTGTCAACAAAACTAACAACAAAACTGTCATATGTTGACCTTAAATAGCATCTCTTCAACTTCAAATAGTTGAACAAGTTGGTCCTGCCCTACTCCTTCCTGAAAAATGAAGAATTCCACAAGAGGAATCAAATGTCCAGTCTGAACAGCAAAAGGACACCTCATCAAACAGCAAAAAGCAACTTTGCCAATAATTTTTTTTGAAGTCTCGGGGTAGACAGAAACTTCAAATTTTTACCCACTGTGTGAATCCCTACACAGTTCACAAATATCCTGGCTCTTTCTTCTTCCAGCCACCAAGTAGGATTTATTCCCACAAGTACTTGAACATCATTCTGTCCAGGTAAACTTTCCTTAGTCCATGGAATGTTAGGGGAATCATGCGCCATTTTCCAATGAAAGCTTTAGAAGCTAGTGCATGTTTGGCCACATTGTTTGTCTCAGACACAAATACTGGCAAATTCCAGATAGTGGCTGCTTCATCAGTCTTGCAGTAAGGATGGCGAAGAGAAACAGGTGCTTCCAAGTAACCCCAGGACTCTCAATGGAAAGTTATGAAGGAAAATTAAGTCTATGCTATCTCAAGCCATTGAGAGTCAGGGTTGTCTATTACTAAGATTACTTAGTCTATTCCGCCCCACCTACTTGGAATAATGTCAGATCACGGAGTGGAATTTTATGTCACAGAATAAAGAATCCCCCTAAGAGATGTCATATATGCTTTGATAGCGTTTAGATCACAAATTCCCCAATGCCTTCTTTTCACTGCTCAGCTGAACACCTGATTCCCCCGTAAAGTTCTATCTTCCTTTCTTTATTCTTCATCAACTTTATCCAGTAAGGAGCTGGATCTGCAATGATCATAGTAAAGCCTGTAAGGAACAGTCTTACGGGCAAACAGAAGTCTAACTTCGTCTCAATGTGTGAGCAGTCCTAAGCCCAAATATGCAGATGGGCATCTTACAAGGCATATCAATTAGCCCATGATAGCCATGAACTCAGCAGAAACACCATTTACTTGTTCAGTTCTAAGATTTTCTTAAAACTGTGGAACTCACTTGTCCTAAAAAAGGTATTGCAATTTTCTGCTTACCAAGACTCAAGGTGGACTACTCCTACTTCACATTGTCATTTTTTTAGAAGTCCAGGCCAATGTCCATTGTTCTTTCTAATCACTCCACGGCTGTTAAGATTTCTGAGCAAATACTTGCAGGTCATTTGGGTAATTATGCTATAACCAATAAGTAGGTGGCAGAGAGACAGTGAGCAAATTACTAAACACCAAAATCACTCCTTTCCAAACTTTGCTTAAATGCCACTTTCTCAATATAACCTCTTCTGACCACCCTACTTAAAACTGCAACCCTGTATCTCAACCTCCCTTACTGCTCTCTTTTTCCTTTTTCCAAAGCACTTGTCATCTTCTATTAAATAAGCTATATATTTATTTTGTCTATTGTTTATTATCTGCCTTCTATAATTAGAATTAAGCTCCCCAAGGGTAGAGCTCTGTGTTTTATTCACTGACACATCTCACATATTCAGAATACTGTTGGCACACAATAGATGCTCAGTTAATTTGGACTCCAGAATCATGTCTGTTACCAACTGGTAATGTCACATTTCTTAGAAAAGAAATTTGCCTAGCTTCCTCACTGAGATGTTCCAAGGACCAAGTATATATTGATGAAAGTGTTTTCGAATAATATAAAACCATGCAATACAAATGTATAAAAATACCTTATAAGGCCTGGCGTCGTAGCTCACGCCTGTAACCCCAGCACTTTGGGAGGCCAAGGCAGGCAGATCACCTAAGGCCAGGAATTCAAGAGCAGCCTGGCCAACATGGCGAAACCCCTTCTCTACTAAAAAAAATACAAAATTTAGCCAGGCATGTTGGTATGCTCCTGTAATTCCAGCTACTCAGGAGGCTGAGACAGGAGAATCACTTGAACCCCGGAGGCAGAGGTTGCAGTGAGCTGAGATCGCGCCACTGTACTCCGGCCTGTAGCCTGGCAGACAGAGTGAGACTCTGTCTCAAAGTCAAAACAAAACAAAACAAAACAAAACAAATCTACCTTCTAAACATTAGATGTTAATGTCAAGTGCAGCTATCACCAATGCTTCATTTCTTCATACAACCTCCAACTTTTTTTCAAATATCTTAACATTAAAATGCAGCAGGGGAAGTGAAAAATTAATTGATGATGAATTTTTCCCGACTGTCTTTGTCGACAGGGTAAATCACTCCATGTAATAGGATGACCTGGCTGTAGTTGGTGCAGCAGGCAAAAGACCCTAAAGTAGTCAGAAAATTATTTAGACTGGGGAAAGTCTAACTCATAATCACATGATATATTCAATATGATTATTGTCCTCATTTCCCACTCCTACTTTATTTACTCATATAATTTTCAGTGAATATTTTATTATCAGAAAGAGAAAGGGATTTAAAAAATACCTATTCTCTCAGCAGCAGTGGCAACAGGCTGCATCAGAAAATGGCAGCTGCTCAGGCTAGGAAAGGAAATTTCTCAGAGAGCGCACAAAAAGGTGTGGTCGGTGTAATACTCATCCTTCATTCTCTATGAGCCCTTTTAGCAAACAAGGTCTTCTGTGATTTTGCAAATCCTGGAGGGGAATGATATAGACTTTGGTGAATATATTACAGTAGAGGGAAAACCTCACACAACTCTGCATCTAGTACCTAAAGGAATGGATGGAATGAAGAGTATTGCTAGTTGGATCTCGACTGACTGAAACAGCCTGGACCAGACTCTAGAGTTCGAGCAACTCCCTGATGAAGTCAGGTTCACTTTATGTAATACACTTGGAAAGTCTGAAGATGTTTTTAAATAAGGTGAAAGAATCTGTATCAGAAACAAAATAATGAGTGATGGCCTAGACCACCATAAAATTCATCTCTGGGGCATGCAATAATTGGCATAAATAATGAGTAAAAATTAAATGTAAAGCCTTCAAAACATATGAAAGTATTTCTGCCTTCCTTCTCTCAAAAACAAAAACAAAACAAAAAAACAGTTGGCATTTGTGATGGGTGAAATTGTGTTCTCCCAGAATTCATATGTCGAAGCCCTAACTCCATCATTGTATTAGGAGATAGGGTCTTCAAAGAGGTGATTAAGTTCAGAGGAGCCATGAGGATGGGCCCTAATCCAATCTGACTGGTGTCCTTATAAAAGAGAAACTGGACTCAGGAAGAGACTCTAGGGATGTGCGAGCATAGAAGAAAGACCATGTGAGGGTGCAATGAGATGGCATCTGTAAGCTAAGAGAGACCTAGGAGAAACCAAAATTGCTGACACTTTGGTCTTGGATCCCTTGTTTCCAGAGCCATGAGAAAATCAACTTCTGTTGTTTAAGCCACTCAGTGTGTGTTGTTTTGTTTGTTTGTTTGAGACAGAGTTTCGCTCTTGTTGCCCAGTCTGGAGTGCAATGGTGTGATCTCGGCTGACTGCAACCTCTGCCTCCCAGGTTCAAGCGATTCTCTTGCCTCAGCCTCCCAAGTAGCTGGGATTACAGGTACCCACCACTACACCTGGCTAATTTTTGTATTTTCAGTAGAGACGGGATTTCACCATGTTGGTCAGGCTGGTCTCGAACTCCCAACCTCAGGTGATCTGCCCACCTCGGCTGCCCAAAGTGCCGGGATTATAGACGTAAGCCACAGCACCTGGCCAGTGTGTGGTATGTTTTAATGGCAGCTCCAGCAAATGAATACCGTACCTATACTTTGGAACTGTCCACATTTTACCAAATAGCTTTAGAACTAATGCTAGAAAGAACAATGACTGCCAACAAAATAAATAATTAGACTCGGTAAATAAGTATTGACTCAATAGTAATTATGCATTTCTGGATTGCCTTTGACAGGATCACTTGGAAGCAAACGGTATTTAGCAAGCTGACTGCCATGACATATGAAAATGTATCCATTTTTCGACCTTAAAAAATAATAAAGTTGGCTGGGTGCGGTGGCTTATGCCTGTAATCCCAGCACTTTGGGAGGTTGAGGCGGGTGGATCATGAGGTCAGGAGATCGAGACCATCTTGGCTAATACGGTGAAACCCCGTTTCTACTAAAATTACAAAAATAAAATAGCCCGGCATGGAGGCAGGCGCTTGTAGTCCCAGCTCCTTGGGAGGCTGACGCAGGAGAATGGCATGAACCTGGGACGCAGAGCTTGCAGTGAGCTGAGATAGCGCCACTGCACTCCAGCCTGGGCTACAGAGCAAGACTTCATCTCAATAAATAAATAAATAAATAAATAATAGTAATAATAATAAAGTTGATCCAAAGTAACCACCTATCACTTTTATCATGTTAAACTCTTATTTTCCATAACCAAATTTTAATTAAAAATGTCTAGAATTCAAACATCCTCCATCCCTAAGGCCTGATGTTATAATTTAGAATTTCCCAAAGTATGTTTCTCAGTGTATATGTACATTATAAATCTCCAAAAAGTGGCTGTCTTAGTGTGTTCAGGCAGCTATAGCAAAATATCTTAGCCTGGGTAATTTATCAACAACAGAAATTTATGGCTCACAGTTCCAGAGGCTGCAAAGTCCAAGATCAAGGGACCAGCAGATTCAGTGCCTGGTGAGGGCCTCTTCCTCATAGATGGTGCCTTCTAAGTGTCCTCATAGAAGGTGCCTAAGAGACAAGGCAGCCTCTTTTATAAGGGCATTAATATCATTTATGAGGATGAAGCCCTCATTACCCAGTCACTTCCTAAAAGCCCCACCTCTTAACACTGTCACTCCGGGAATTAGGTTTCAATATAAGAATTCTGAGGAGTGCTATTGTCTGTTTTTCTCTCCAAAATTTACATATAGAAATCCAAACCTCAATGTGGATATATTAAGAGGTGGGGCTTTTGGGAGGCGATGAGGTCCTGCAGGTGGAGTCCTTGTGAATGGGATTGGTGTGCTTATAAAAGAGGCCTGATAGAGCTTGTTTTTTCTTCCACCGTATGAGGAGACAGCAAGAAGCCTTCATCTTTGAAGCAGACACTAAATCTGCTGGTGCCTTGATCTTGGATCTCCCAGTCTCTGGAATTGTGAGCAATAAGTTTCTTCTGTTTATAAATTGCCCAGTCTAAGGTATTTTGTTCCAGCACCATGAACAGACTAAAACAGAGGGTCACAAACATTGAGACCATAGCAGTGGCTATAGCCTGAGGAGATTGCCACATATATATTTGGACCCATCCTTCCCCAAACCCCCATTGTTGTTGTTTCCCCCACCTCCACCCTCCCAGAGCATCTCATGGGAAGATATTCTGGAGAATGTTTCTTATGCCAGAGCTTCACAAACTTGAATATTATAGAAATGACCTATGAATCCTGTCAAAATGCAGACCCAAGAGTCTACATTTCTAACAAGCTCCCAGGTACGGCCAGTGCTGCCAAGGGACACAGTTAGAACAATGAGATCTTTTGCTTTCTATAACCAGCATACTCATGACCTGGATAGCAGTGTCTGTCCCTTGATATACTTGGACACACTCATCTGCAAACACTGGCCTGTCTTCAGAGGTTGGGAGTGAAGCCACTAATGTCGATGGCCATGACTCTAGGGATAAACATGATCTTCCTGCCTTTGTGTATTGTCCTCACTTAGGATAGGGCTTATTTACTAGACCACATAGTTTCCAGTAACTGCTTAGAAATATCCTGCATTCTTACTATCTTTTCATTTAAAAAATAAAGCAGATCACTAGGCAGAGAATTGGGAGAGAAATTCCTGGCTCAATTAATTGCAGGAGTTAAAGCTCAGAGGTAGCAAGTATGCAATATGTCAGGGCACTAAGGAAAGATGCTAACTGTATGAAAGATTTATTTTCCTTTTTGAAAAGAGATTAATGGAAAGTAAAACTAAAGGTAGATTGATCAGAGGCCTATCCAGAGAATTCCACTCCGAATTTAACCCTCAGCTAATAAGCGCTTATGGAGTATGCACTATGTCTGCTCTGTGGTCGCATTTAATAACTGGTCCTAAACTTTATGGGTGATATGAATGCAATGGGCTTTGCCATCTTCCAGTGTCTTCTTTATACACATCTTCTCCAACATATTCTCTACCTACCTGTTCCTGTCCTCCTTCATTAGAGCCTTATTTTAAGCTGGCTGCCTTAATTAAAAAGAAATCAGTGAGAGAATCCTAATTAGGTATTACTACTTGAACAACAGTAAAATGTCCCCTTCTGGAAGTAGCTTCAGAATACTAGGGCATTTTTTTAAATAGTGAGATTATAAGCAGCAGTAAGATCACAGAGAGAAAAAAAATTGTGACAAGAGGTTTTCACCAAATTACTGTGAGGAGAGAAACTGATGAGAATTTTGAGTAATGGTAATTTCAGAGATAATTTTAATTAGGAAACAAACCTTCACCTATTTCTTGTGTTATCTGCTGACTGCATTCATATCAAACGATGTGTGTTGCAAATGAACTGATGTAGGTATAGGGCACTGAGCGTACATAATTTAACTCTTAATATGCATATTTATTTAAAGATTATAGAGAAGTGATTCTCAACCAGGGACGATTTTGTCCCCCAGGAAATCTCTGACAATATCTGGATCATTTTTGATTATTGCAATTAGAGGGAAGTGTTCCTGGCTTCTAGTGGGTAGAGACCAGAGATGCTACTAAACATCCTATAACACACAGGACAAACCCTCACAGCAAAGAATTATCAGGACTAAAATGTCAGTAGTGAGGAGGTTGAGAAACCCTGATACACAATAATCTTATTTTACTCCTTAAGTACTTTGATTTCCATAATCTCTACCCAAGAAAAAAAAAATTCATTCAAAGTAGAGGAAAGGAAGCCAGGTGTGGTGGCTCACGCCTGTAATCCCAACACTTTGGGAGGCTGAGGTGGGCAGATCACTTGAGCCCAGGAGTTCCAGACCAGCCTAGGCAACATGGCAAAACTCTGTTTCTATTAAAAAACACAAAAAATTAGCCATGCAGTCCCAGCTACCCAGAAAGGATCACCTAAGCCCAGAAAGCCAAGGCTGCAATGAGCCATGATCATGTCACACCACCGCACAATAGCCTGAGTGACAGAGTGAAACCCTGGCTCAAAAAAAAAAAAAAAAAAAAAGAAACAAAGAGACAACAATGATGACAATCAAAGTAGAGATCATCAGTTCCTTCGAAGTTATGATCATCAACCATAGTTTTCCAGAATGAAAAGCAATTAAAAGTACACCACCAGAACAACTACGAGTACATTAAGTTTCTGCAAAATTATAAATGTTTTTGAGCAAAACAGAACATTCACTGCTTTGAAAGTTATTGTAGAAGATATAAGTAGAAAATTAGGAGCAACTATGTGCAAATGAAAACCTCTCTTCATTTCTAAGAAAACTTGTCATGGAAATTGTCATTTCACACTAAAGTTCTCCAAGATAGGCTAAAGAAATATTAGCTTTGATGCTTTTTGTTGTGGATGTACACTTGGACTCTATCAGGCAAGAAAATCACTTGCACACATGTCATTAGCATTTTTTTGACCGTGAGAAAGTCTTCAGAATTCTGAGGCAGCCGTTTATTAATAGTATTTGAGCAAAAGCCTTTCTTCCACAATTCTAGTTAAGCAATTGGGACAAAGGTTGAATTGTTTTCATCTTGAGAAAAGTAATTGTTACTTTCAAATTTCCAGGCAAAAATCAAACCAAGAGAATTCATTGGATATTAGATGTTTTTCCCCCTGAAAACAATCAGGAGAAATAATGGGCAATAATATAACCCATATTTGTAGCAAGGCACTAGAATCTACAAGCATACAGAATAACCGTTTGAAAGGTTTCTGGTGACAGGAGGACCATGGGGAGAAATAAGAAAGGTCAGACAGAGTCTGTGAAGTCACTGAGAGAGGAAAATGGTCCTCAAGGCAAAATTCAAGGGCAGAAAAACAGCGAGAGTTTAACTTACAAATTAGAGCTGCATCAGGAAGAGCTGTGAGCAGAGGCAACCAGATTCCCTGCTTTCCCTTTCCTTTCCCACTTTCCTCCAATATATGAACTCTCTAGTCTTCCTTGTTCTGCTTGTCTGAACTTTTGACCCCGCTGCCACAGCCTGAATCTCTCCTCCTGCACTGTTTCTAGCTGTGTTTCCCGTGTCCTCTGCAAGAATGGGGCCTGCTTTAATTCCTGACTGGCCCATTATTTGTGTGTTTGGCTTTGGCTTTTTGGGCTGTGAACCTTACCTGGAGGGGTATGATTCGCCCTCCACAGTAGGCACTGGGATGGCGGGGTTCCCACCTGAGCCCCTTCCTCAGACGGGTATGAGGCTAAGATGTTGGCCAGCCAGGATGGAGACAGACACCTGGCTGGTATCGTGTTTACAGAATAGGCACAGGAAAAGTGTGCCAATTTGGATGTAAATTGCAAATTAGGTTTTTTTAAGCTCTATGTAACAGAGATACTTGAAGTCACCTACTTGAAAAGACTTGACTTTTTGAGATACTTGACTGTGGGGATGAAAACAGCCTCTTCAGCTGAGTGTTGTGTTGGGATAGGTCCAATCACAGCCTATTTTTAGTTTGCAAAACTATTGATCCATAAAGTACTCTACTGCCCCACTGTCGTTAACATTCTCCAAGTCTCCAGTCTCTGTGCAGAAACTGTCATGACATTTTTACAGAAAAGCTGAGCACCTTCCCTCATACAGGCAGCCTGAAATGCATTTTTAAAGATACATTACAGGCTTTACCATCAAACTACCTTGTATTCTAAAATTAAGTTATAAACCACTCTTTTCAAAACAAATGAAGTAATAAAATAGTAAGAAAATGCATGTGGGTGAGGGAAGGTGACAGAGCCCATGTGTCTGGGATTCTCCTCATATCAGCTTGGTAAGAAAATCATTTGGTTCGGATAATTTACAGATTTGGAAGGGCATGTTTGTTCTTTTGATCTTCCAAGAAAAGATTTAGAGAAGATAAATCATGAGGGTTCTATTGTTTTAAGATAAAAAATAACAACCTGTCAGTCTAAGTAAGTAACTATATTTCGGTGGCCACTGGTATTATGTGAAAATATTGACTCAATTCCCAGGCACCTTGGATGTGTGAAATTCACACTCTGTGGCAGCTCCAGAATGTCTAAATAGGAGCAGCCAAAGGCAGCAATCTGGTGGGAAGTAGTAGTGGGGAAATTTTCAAAAGGTGCATTTGCATTACAAACAGTATTTACTTAGATTTCTACATTAAGGTCAATTAAAATCAATTTTTTTCCCAAAAAGATGCTCATGTTGTATTTTACATATGATTAAAAAATATTTGTTCTTTAGATCAAAGAATGCATGTATGTGTCTAACACACATGCCCCCATACTCACACATACTGGAGTGGCTTTGAGGGACAGAGAATGTTTCTGGAGACCTGAAAAGGGTGTGCTAATAAGCAAAACGATGTTATTCAAGGGCCTGCTGTACTGTAAGCAAAACATACACTCTAGAATTTAAAGACTGAGAATGAAAAAAGAAAGTAAAATATCTAGTAATTTTTATATTAATTTCATGTTGAAATAATATTTTGGTTATACTGTGTTAAATATATTATTAAAACTAAAAAACAAAAAGAATGCCACACCACCTGCCAACCCTGGGCACTGTGGCCACTCACAATTATCGGCTTTTACCAACAGGCACTAATGTGCCTACAGAAAAAGAAAAAGAAACAAAAAAAAAGTGGAAGCTTTGAATTTTTATAAACAAATGGTCTCAGTTAATAACAGAATGTTACTTAGCTAAGGTGTAGATTTTTATGTGTGACAGGCACGGACCTGTATTCCCTCTTTGGCTTCTACTTACCTAATGGCCAAGCTGACTAAGAGTTACTCAAACCTGTGTTTCAGACATTGGATCAGTCATAGTCCTAAGTTATGGGAGTACAATAAGGAGTGATGGGTTCCATATTGCTGGTCAGTTTTTGGTTTAGAACAGCTCAGCTACGAGCTGTACTCCAAGCTTCAGCTCCTCGTTCACCAGACTGTGAGGTCACCTGGGAAACTACTGTAATGACATATTCTCCTTGTAACCCCAAAATTCAAGATTCAACCACAAATGCACCTGAGAACATGTCTTCCCTTTTCCTAGAATCTGAAATTGGGAAAGGTCCTTAGAATTGTAAAATATCAAAGATAGGCAGCACCTAAATAGTGCTAAGCCAGATGCAAAATCTGAGGGTCAGAGAATTAAAGTGATCTGTCCACACACACAACAGTAGGGGTAAATCATTACATATCAAAGAAACTCCAGTCATCAGGTCCGAAGAACCCAATGTTGTCTTTTAAGGTAAGGGTTAAAGTACATACCCACTGAGCCTTGGGCAGGCTTTGTGAGGTTGAACTCCACCTCCTTCTAAAACTAATGGAGTCAAAGAAACCTGAAAACTCATTTTTGGTTCTAAAAAGCAATGTCCCAATATATTATCTCTCTCCAGCTATGGCTTCAGGCTTCTAGAAGGCTCTGTGACATTAAAAATCCCTTCGAGCTAGAAGAAGTTGAACACATAACTATCGAATAATTTTTTTTTCCTGGGCAATTAAAACACTTCTTGCTCTTACATACCACATCATTTTTACTGGGGCGTGATTTTTTTGTTTTTGCATTGAAGGTGTCTGATCTTAACAATATAAGGTTATAACTTTTCTGAGGTAGCTGAATAATATATACACACCTTTCAACAGTTGCAGAAAACACAAAATACAAGAAAAAACATACATATATGTATATACACACATGCAAAGAATAGAAACTCCCTACTTAGATGATGAAACAGCAAAACTAATTAGTATAACAAAAGACCAAGTATTTTCTACCTGTCTGCAGAAGCAACATGAAATGCAACCTTCTAATGTCTGATGTGGCAACACCACTATTAAAGTCCAGATGCCAGTTTCCTGGGGATCTTTCTAATACATCACAGCACTCTTCCTCAACTTTGGAGAGTAGACTAAACAATTTTACCAGTATGCTGGCTTATGATTTCATTATGGTGAGGGTAGGCAGGTAAGGAATGTACAAGGTTAATATTTATAAATATGAATCTATACAGGTATAGCAAGCGTATAGAACAGGAGAAAGAACATGGACCCAGGGCATTTGAATTCATTTGGTTCTGTCACTCATCCATCATTTAGTGACTTTGGTCAAGCTACTTTTAGTTTCCTTGAGCCTGACGTTTCTCATCTGCAAAATTATGATATTAACTATTAAAGCACTTCCTTAGAGGATTAGAAGAGATAATGTGTGAACATTACCATAGTATCTAGCACAGGGAACAAGCTAAGTGTTGATTCTCTTTCTCCTCCTTAGTTAGGGACAACATAGTTAATTGCCCTCTATTTTCTGGATGTTTCTTTGTAAGGGTATTTAATTCACCTATTGGAATATAATTTGGAGGTTTAGATATGGTATGGTTTGCTTTTATCTAAATGCCAGTGAAAAATTACAGAGATGAAATTGAGGGCTGGGTGTAAAGATTTTGTATTTTATTTAGATATTTGAGTCCATTAGAAAGTTTTCATGGAAACTAATAGTTGATTCCTCTTACATATGAGAAAAATTGATTTCATAATCATGGCCCTACACTTTATAGTTTGACTATGGTGTAAAGATTGAAATGTTACCTGGTAGTATTTACATTATGTGCATAGTTAACTCAAGCACTTCAATAGACCTTTGACATAAAAATACTGAATATCCTTGGACTCCACCAACTTGCAAGCAAGCTTGAAAATCTGTGGCATTTAGTAATTTGAACAGCTATGAATGATTCAAGCTGTGCAGGTGAAGATTCATGAAGCTAGTGGGTGAGCTTACTTTCCTGTCCAATACCAGTACCTGAAAGCAGTTTGCATGATCTATTCCATTAGCATATAAGAATTCTTCTGCAGTAATATGCATTACTTTCAGGGTATGTGCAGTAAAATAAAGCTGTTCTCTAAAATGTGATTTCAGAGATATGAAACTTAATGCCTGTACAATAACACCAACATCAGCAGCTAACATCTTTAAACAATTACTTTGGGGCCAGAAACTGTACTAAATAATTACATGAAGGATCAGACTTTAGGCTGTACAGATACCTTGGATAGGAGCCTGGGAGCAGTGTGGCACAGTGGCTAAGAATGTGGTCTCTGGAGTCTGGGATACTTGGGTTCATGCATGGATTCTGCCCCTTTCTAGCTATGTGACATTGGGTCAATTATTAAACTTCTTAAAACCTCAGGTTTCTCATCTGTAATTTGAAGTAAAAAATAATGGCCACTTCGTAAGGTTGTCAGAAGCATTAAATAAGGTAAGAAAGAGTTACTTTTAAAACCCTAGCCTTATATCTAAATACTTAAGAGTCTAAGGTGGGCCCTTGAACTTTTCTGCAATGCTTTATTGTATATTACAGAAAACCTTACAAAATACGGTAGGGTTTAATAATTGGGGAATTTATGGAGGAGAGTAGTACTGGAATATATACTTTTTAAATGACAAAATAAAATTTACTGTAAGTTTAACATGTGTGAGCTGAACAAAATAGCTCTTACAGAGTATTATTATTTACAGGCTTGCTATGGCTCAATTGATTAGAGAAACTTTAGTAACTCAGTTCTAGTTCAAATATTATTAGCTGGATTGGGGAAGGCAGCAAGGAGAAAAAGGGGTATGAGAATATTGGGTTTGTCTTCAAAAAATGCATGGAGGTCCAAGTCCAATTCCATCAATGTAGTTTTTTTGTTGGTGGTGGTGGTTTTTTTTTTTTTTTTTTTTTTTAGATAGAGTCTCACTCTGTCACCCAGGCTGAAGTGCAGGGACATGATCATCATCAATGTAGTTTTTGGTGAAATTTTTCTTGATTTTCTTTTTAGTTCATGGTTTGAAACAAGGCCCTGGAAAATACAAAAATCTTACATTTATTTAAACCCAGGACATCTGTGTAGGGGTTTTAGGACCACATCTATCAAACAACTGAAGCCAGAGCCAACTGAGAAACAGCCTGAGTTTGTAGGCTATGTTTTATTAAAGTTTCAACTGATTATGTCAAAACATGGATTCATCCCAGAGTATTCTCTATCTCACACACCACAAATCCAGTATTTCAGCTCAACCTTGAAACTACAGGAAAATCGAGCCATGTCTTCCCACTGACCTTGCCTCTCTTCTAGTCATAGTATTAATCACTTGCTGGACTATTGCAATATTATTTTACATATTCTTCTTTCTTTGCTTTCTATTACTCTATGATATATTTTCCATCAAGCAGCACTGTGAACTTTTAAAAATGGAAGTCAGATTATGTCATGCCTTTGTTCAAAACCTTCCAATGAACTCAATATCTGAGTAAAATACAAAATCTTTATACCCAGCTCTCAATTTCATCTCTGTAATTTTTCCTCTCACTCTTGGCTCCAGTCACACTGGTTTCTTTGTTCTCCACCAAACATGCAAAGCACATTGCTGCCCTGGGGTCTCTGGACTTGTTTTTTTCAGAGTCTGGAATGTTCTTCCACTCCTTTCACATCTCTATTTAATAGTCATCTTAGAAGGGAAGCCTTTCTCAACCTCATATGCTCTCCTCCTTCATTCTTTATCATCCTACTCTGTTTAATTTTGTGCTACAGCACATAGTTCTGCCTTATATAGTATACACTTACCTCTCCCTTTCTTATCTTTCCCAAGAGAATGCATGTCCCATGAAAGCGGGAACTTCCTCTGATTTGTTCACGGTTACGTTGCCAGCAACTGGACCAGCATCAGCACATGGGCCTCTCAGGAAATATTGCTGAATGCAGCATTGTGCAAGTGGAGGGATTAATTGAGAAGAGCAATTTACTCAAGGGTGAAAGGAAGGCACTCTGGTACTGAACTGATGGATGATCACATTAGTGATTCTGAATATTAGGGTTTGACTCTGACTTCCAAGCCCTGCATTTCCAGTAGATATAGCTTCTCATCCTTCATGAGGCACTGCTATCAGGAGTAACTAAGCCAAGAGGATGAAGGAGAGAATTGAGATTCCCTTGTCTAACTCATCATTGCTATGGCTTCAGTGCTGTACTTTACTTTGTCAGATAGAACTGGCTCCCTCTCTCACATCCACTAGCTGAGGATGAGAGCAGAAGCACACTTGTCAGGCAGCGGACAGGAAAGGAATGATAGTGGAGTTAGGGACACAACTTCAGGAGCCCCTTGAGAGAGTTAATTCGACTCCTCAGGGATCCTAGTAGCAAAGAGCAGGTGTTTTCTACTTGGTACAAATAATATTTCTTCACATTAGTTCTTCACAGATTTGAAATTCCTTCTTGGTAGTAAATTAGACAATTAAAAAGGTACAAGGCCTCTTTACTGCTGATCTCCAAGGTGACCTGTATGATCCTACAACTGTGCTATTGAAATATATTACCTCAGGGGCCCAAAAGCTGGCAACATCACTGGCTACATTCATTACTTTATTCCTTTTTAAGTGCCATGTCTTTCTTGAATACCTGCTATATGCTAGGTGCTTGGCTAGGAGCTAGGTTGTAGTTAGGATTAAATTAGACATGGTCTCTTTCCTAAAGGAATTGGTAAACCAGCAGAAGAACTAGCATACAGTTGTAGAGCTGAATGGGTACAATCCTAAAGTAAATGGGATGTCATGAAAGTGAAAGACACAGGGAATTGATTCCACCTGGGGCCAGGATGTTCAGGCTGAAAGCGGAACAATGCCTAGAAACTAGAGGAAAGGATAGAGTGGGGAATGCATCTGGAAACGAACACCACAGCTTAGGTCTAGGATGGGAGGGAGACTGGCACATTTAACAAGCAAAAGATGGCAGGTGTGGCTGATTCCTTGTTGGGGGGCGGGGGGAAGGAGGGGACAGGAAGGTGAGCCCGAAGACTGAAGAGAAGGTCAAATCCTGAAAGCCACGTAAGCTTCTTTACAATGTTGGTCTTTAACCTGATAAAAAGAGGAAGGCTCTGAATGGCCTCAGGCAGGGAAATTATATGATTTTATTTGCATTTTTAAAAATTCACTCCGACTGCTCTGTGCAGAAGGGATTGTAGAGGGCCAGGCAGATGAAAGAGGCCTGTGGGGAGGCAGTTGCCTGCACAATAGAATGTATGCCTTGCACTCAGGAGTGCATGATAGAGATGGGGGAGAAGGGAAACCAGGCAGGTTGACTGAGCAGGCAAGAAATAGAAGGAATAAAACAAGTTCAGAGGCCCAAATATTGATCTCACATCTCATTTTCAAGATTAGCTTTTATTTTCATTGTGGTGATGCATATTTTGTGTCCAATTTACATCCACTCCACCCAGCCCTGACCAAACTGCTTTGCGGCTGAGTTGCCATAATTTGCACTCCATTTCTCTGGAAGGCTTAGGCGTGAGGTATAACAGGTGTTTCTGGATCAGCTCAGGGTCGACCCCACCCTAAAGTCCTTAGCTAATCTTTAGAAGGGCATGATTCTGAAGGTGAGAGAAAATTACTAAAAATTATTTTATCTAGTGCTACAGATGATACTTCCTATAGTGACTTTACATCACAGTTGACCTGTCAAATTCTAATCAACACACCCTGGTGGAAATTTCCCCAAATTTTATTAAATGTTATAAATATTGTGGAGGAAAACAAAAACAAGAACAAAAAACTTCTCAAAATTTCACTTGTTAAAGCAATTATGAAAACCCACATTTTTTTTCCTATGAACATTTCTATACATTAAAACTGTCCTTGTTGAGGATTTTTCTAAGGTTCACAACTTCTGTAGGTTGTGAAAGGGTCAAATCACTTCATAGACTCCATTTTTATGAATATCAAACTGGGAAAAAATGGCACACAAATATAAGGAAAAAAACATAGATAGCAAACTGAATATACTATCATTAAACTCAAGAAAAATGCTGAAGGATTAAATCTATGAATCAGTGATTCATAGATTGATTATTTCACGTATTTATGAATGATTCTTATGTGATTAATGGAAATGTAGAGATTCATCAGAAGTTTTCAAACAGAGATCAAAGTTGCCCTGGGAAGGATTGGAGGTTGTGCTTAACGAGGAGAAAGGGCATTAAGTGAGGGAATTGTAGGAAATAGACCTCCAAGCTTGTTATTTCAGTTCAGTCAGAACTGTATTTATTGATTTATTCATTTATTTGAGGTATGTAAGTCCCAAAATGTCCACTGAATAAAAAGATATCTGACTAAAAATACTAACAACAAAAACAACAACAACAAAACACCATAAACTTATCTAAATGAGCCCTCTCAGGAATTTGCACTTCTTCACATGATGGAGTAGCCTACAAGTGACCCACTCACTTGCTGAGAACCACTAGAAATACACAATAAAAGCAATTTACTTGAAAGCACAGGAGAGCTGCCAAAGATGTCAAAACTTAAACTACATCAAAAAGAGCGGCTCAATGAGGGGAGCCTAACCTTCCGCCTGTCACTCCAGTCACCCTTGCTGGGATTTGCTAATTCTTAATGTTGAAAGAGAATCTGAGAAGTCAGAAAGAAGGTTGCTGTTGAGAGGAAGAGAATTCCTTGGAGTTTTCAGCAATCTCATAGGGTTGAGGAGGCAAAAAATGGAGCTGAACACAGCCCCGCTGAGGCAGCCAACTCGGACTTAAGATCCCACAGAGAAGAGAGGTTCAAAGACGTGAGCTTGGCGCTTCATCCCCAGCTTTTCCGCAAGGGGTTTGACAGTCAATTAAGTTACAAATAGCAACAGGCAAGAAGCAAATTGAGACTGTCCGAAAAGCAAGGCAAAGCAAACTTAGTCTTGTGGTGTTAAAGAAACAAAAATTGGGGTTTGTGATTCACAAATGAGGTGACACGTCTGATCCTCAGTTGGCCACCCTGGAAGATTATCCTTCAGGACTGTGGTGAAAGAAAGGTAAGCTAAACTTTAGAAGTGCTACAACCTAGGTTCAAGTCACTTTAATCTTTGATTGCAATCAGATGGTTTGCCTCTCTGCTGCCCAACAGAAAATAGGGTGAATCCTCTCTGGAAGGAGAACACATTATCCAGACCCTCTATATTTGTCCACACAAATGTTTGCCATTCAATCCAATATCACCCAGCATATTAAAAAACACAATCACAAGAAAAATTAATAAAAATGGACAGGCAATAAAGTCTGTCTCCATTTTCAAAGCCTCATAGAGTCCCATAATAGTTCACTTAAACATGTCTAAATTCAATAAAACATGGCACATTCCAGTCATCAGTCAGACATTAAGGATGAACTGTAATGAACAGTCCTAGTCTATTTTGATTGTTTGCTGGGCCAGGTGCCATTGTTCATGCCTGTAATTCCAGACCTCTGGGAGGCCGAGGAAGGTGGATCACGAGGTCAGGAGTTTGAGACCAGCCTAGCCAATATAGTGAAACCCCGTCTCTACTAAAAATACAAAAAACTAGCTGGGCATGGTGGCAAGCACCTGTAATCCCAGCTACTTGGGAGGCTGAGGCAGGAGAATTGCTAGAACCCGGGAGGCGGAGGTTGCAGTGAGCAGAGATCACGCCACTGCACTCCAGCCTGGCGACAGTGCGAGACTCCATCTCAAAAAAAAAAAAAAAAAGAACATTTGCTGACAGTTTTTAAGTCAGTCCTACCCTTCCCCCATTTCCCTTTTGTCCCCGAAATGGGCAAACTGATAAGAGGGACACCTTTTTATTGCTATTGGGAAATTCAAACCACTAAAATCCTGGCTGTCACATAGAAATCCTGACCCCAGCCACATGCCCCAACATGATAAAAACTAAACCCACTTATTCTTCTCTTTGTTTGAACCATTATGAACTGGCATGGGTGCCTGCTCTGCTGTCCCTGAAGTCCCACTGCATGAGCAATAAACCTGTCTGGACCCTCTTGGTGGGTGTGTTGTATCATCAGTGTTAACATGCCAGTGGATTTTGGATGTGTTGGGGGCTGCCATCTGTGGAGCCGCCCAGAAACAAAAACAAAACTGACCCAAACATTGCAGTTCTTTGGCTTAGCCTTTTGAAATAACTGTGATTAATCTTTTTTTAAAAGGAGATGACTGATAATAAATTTTACTAGAGAACTGGAGTCCCTTTAAAAAAAATCAACTAGAAATTTTAAAAAATTGAACTCAATATGTAAGTTTTAAGTATATTGGACACACATGAATAAGTGAATTTAAAATTAGGGCAGTAGAAAATAACCAGACTTAAGCACAGATTAGAGGGAAATTTATATCCTTAAATGCGTACAGCACTAAAATAAGAAAGGTAAGAAATTAATGACATGATTATCCATTCCAATGAGTTAGAAAAGAAGAAGTAAGTTTTACTGGAAGAAAGCAGAAAAAAGAAAGAACTATGAAGAAGAGAGCAGAAATAAATAAAATAGAATACAAACAAATCTATAAAGCTGAAAGCTTATTTTTAAAATTGATAAACTACTTGCAAAACTAATCAAGGAAAAAAGAGAAAATATTAATTAGTTAAATGAGGAGTGGGGAAAAAAGAAACAGTACTGCAGATCCTTATACATCTAACAAAAAATACATATGTATTATGGACAATTTTATGCCAGTAAATAAGAAAATTAAATGAAATGACAAATTCCTAGAAGGCAAATTAACAAAGCTGATCTTAAAAGAAATTAAACAATGTAAATACTCATATGATTGTAAACCTTTCTTCAAATCCTCACACTCACATTATTTTATCAGTGAATTCTACCAAACATTTAAAAAATAAATGAGGCTCATCTTAACACATTCACTTCCAAGAAAATAGAAAGAAGGAAACATTTACAATTCATTTTTTAAGGGAAAGCATAACTTTGATACCAATACCTCTGAAAGAGAATAAAGGAGATGAGAAAATCATCTCAACATCTGCAGAAAAAGCATTTGATACAAGCCTATACTTACTCATAATTTTTTTAAAGTCTTTTGGCAAATAGGTAATAGAACTAGCTTGACCTAATTAAGATATCTAAAAGAAATGTAGAGTGAACAATATAATTAATGGTAAAGAACTGAAATTTCCCCACTAAGATCCAGAAATCACAAAATATTTATCACCACAATATTGTACTGTAGGTCCTAGCTAGTACTATAATGCTAGGAAAAAAAAACAAACTGTAAGTATTGGGAAAGAAGAAATACACTTACATGATTTGGCTGTGTTCCTATCCAAATCTCACCTTGAACTGTAATAATCTCCACGTGTCAAGGGTGGTGCCAGGTGGAGAGAATTGAATCATGGGGGTGGTTTCCCCATACTGTTCTCCTGGTAGTGAATACATCTCATGAGATCTCATGGTTTTTTAAGGGGGAGATCCCCTGTACAAGTTCTCTTGCCTGCCACCATGTAAGACGTGTCTTTCCTCCTCCTTTGCCTTCCGCCATGATTATGAGGCCTCCCCACATATGTGGAACTATGAGTCAATTAAACTTCTTTCATTTATAAATTACCCAGTCTTGCATATTATATGTCTTTATTAGCAGCATGAGAACAGACTAATATAACAGTCATAATTTGCAGGCACATGACTATGTACATAGAAAATCCAAAAAGAAATTGTCAAAATTTTAGAATTATTAACTGAATTTATCAAGTTCAATGGATATAAAATCAATATACAAACCAACTTTTTCATATTACAGACACAGAAACTAAGAAAGGTGCCCATATCCACACACTTTTCAAAACTAGAAAAAGGCTAACACTCGGCTCAGTGCTTCAAGTTTGGTGTGGTTTTTTTTGTATATATGCAAATTTGAATATTTCAGTTACTCCCTAATCAATCAGAGGCCAGTCCACACACTAGCCCCCTGTATCTCCTAGGCATCAAGACATTAAAATGCTGCTGGCCACAGTGACAATCCATGGGAAATGAAGGGAATACCTGATGGAGGCAAAGTGCAATTTTCTGAAATGTGGAGCTGCAAGTAATCTAAGCTTTCAGCTTCTGTCACAAGTTGAGGATCAAGAATCACAGGTAGTGAACGGATTTACCTACAATGGAAGCTAAAGACAGGATAAGGGGAAATGGTGGATGTGTCCAGGGCCTGTCACAGGAGAAAGGAGAGTGAGTGGAAAAAGCCGAGTCTTTGGCCCCAGTCTCATATTTACACAAGATGTTAATTCTGAACTTCAAATATGTCCTGCAAATGAAGTAAAGACACTAAGAGGACTGAAAGTAGATGTTTATCACACAACTTGAAATCCATGTCCCATTCTTCATCCACAGTGTCTACAACACACCATCAATTAATATTTTCGGTAAACTCTGCGGTTATCTTGTAAATGCTGTAATTATATAGATGGGATGGTATATTTATATGCTAACATTATTTTATTACATGTGAATATTTAAAGGTTTGTAGCACCCATCAGCATTTTTTTTTCCTCCTCCTCTTTCTTCCCCTCCTTCTGAACCCATATCCTCCTCCTTCTCTTCTCTGCCTTCCCCTTCTCAAAACATGAAAATGGTCAGAGCTTCCAAGGTCAACCTTGGAAAGACTCTGGATCCCTAAATAGCTAAGTGAACTCTCCAAGCATGTAGGTGGAATGTGAACGGTGATATAAGGCTTGCCTGGTATGAGAGAACAGAGCCAGAAAAACTACTTTGATATTGTGAGTATTACCCTAGTTTTAGCTCTAGGCTGGTATTGTCTCAAGACATTGGGATTACGGCAGGAAGTTCAAAGCTTCCATTATTGTGGCCAAGGTTTCTGCACATAGAACCTGCTGACAGCTGTCGTGGGTGATGGCTCAGCCTGTATCCTAGAGAAGCAGAGGCTTGACGTAGGACTTCCTGTTGGCTGGGTGTCTTCAGCCCGAGGCACCTGCAGTGCTGGATTAACCAAGGAGCAAACTAAGCAGGTGCTTAGGATGCAACTAAATCAAATACCACCCCCATCACCCACTCCAAGAAAAGCAGAGATGATTTTACATTTAATGAACTTGCTGAGAATTTTAATTTTTCCATCCAGAGGAAAAAAAAAAACTTATTTTTCTTTCAGCTTGCATTTAAGTCTTCTGTCATTTTAAGTAATTTTATTTTATTATGAATTAAAGTGGGAATGCATCACAGTGGTGGTGGTGGTGGTGGTAGGATTAAGTGCTCAGAGCCTGTAAAAGTTTTAACCTGGCCCTAATAACCATTCCCTAAATTTTCCAGGATCCATCCTCATCCCTCCTGGGCTCTTGTTCTCTAGCACACATATTTCTTGTGTAACATCTCTATTTTCTATTATATTTAGCCCCACATCACTAATCCTACCTTTGCCAGGCTATTGGTATTCAGCTCCTAAATTTAGGCAGCCTAGTTATCATTTACTTTGTACAATTTTTTTTTTCAATATTACCCAGTAAAATTTTGTATTTATAAAGCAACTCCCACAGATTCCTTTAACACGTAAAATATACTTACAATGCTTAACGTACCCTAGTACTGCCCCAAGATCTTCCACCAAAAGTTCAAACGTCTCTTTGGGGGCAGGTGTGATTTTTTTTTTTTTTTTTTTGCAAGTTCCCAGAGTGGACAGCGTCTAGGCACTACTGGGTGGAGTGGACAGTGGTTTGAGGAGGGAGAAAAGGGAGAAGTGTCCTAGGCCTCCACTTAGAAATTTTAATTTACTCCCTCAAATCAAAGCTGGCATTCAGCACTTCAGAGTGTCCCTTCTACTTCTTTTGTTTCAGCTCCTGCTTGTTGTTCAGAAAAACTGGCAAATATGTTTCAGAGCATGCTTAGAGTTGTGAGATAGACAAAAGAAAGATGACTGATAGCTTGATTCCTTGGAAAAGGGGTACACTAATCAGAAAGTAAAGGAAAGAATGATTCCAGGACTTTATTTCTCCAAAAACATAACAGAAAAACTCTCTAGTGAAATTCTAACAGCCATATGCAGAGATTGAAGCCATTGGTAAATTCTAGTCTTCAGGCCCCTCCACACTTACCTCTACCAGTTTGTTGGCATGCTCGCGGAAAACCTGGGCATATTCTTTCACTTCCTTTTCATTTCCACTCTTTGCTGCCTCAATGAGAACTAGCAAAGGAACATTGGTTTCCAAGAAAGAATCAGATATGTGATCCATCACTGCTTTCCGAAGCTACAGTTGAAACAGAAACAAAAAATGACATACAATTAAGAAACAGTAGAATTGTCCATTTTTTTCTAAACTGCTTTTGAGCTCTCATTACCCAGGGAGATAATATTCCTATTTTCTTTTTAAAATTTCCCCAGAGCTTATACTATTAAAGGAAAACCAATGACTGATGGAAGCGTGTGAATTAAACATATTATATGTCAACCTGAAAGTTACATAAATGGTCTGTTGCTCAATACACTATGGGCCCTCTCCCATCAAAGGTCTTCTCTCATCTTTCATTGACCCAAACCTTCAGGATGTTCTGAATCATGACACAGTTGAAGAATTCAGGCTCTTTGAAAAGGAAAAATCTAGGCATCAACCAACAAGTTGGGAGAACTTTGAATAAAGATCTAAACTTTGAAGCAAACCCTGAAACTTTGCCACTGTGCAGTCTCCTGCCCATTCTAGATCCATTGTTTGTGTTAGATAGAAGCAGAAACATGAAACATCTAACAATCTCAAAACTGTTTGTGCCCAGGTGCTATGATGACATAGTTGCTATGTTCCAGAAATACTTATAATTATTCTTCAAGATAAATGAGAATAAACAAGCCCAAATCTTCTAACAATGCATAATTATACATCATTCCCACATTGTTAAAATAGAAAGCAGGGCAGCTGCATGAAAATAAAATGAAACTGTCCCTGAAAAATCACCTTGGTGCTGTTTTGTTCATAATTATCTGAATGTATATGGGATGTATATAAAAATAAACAGAAGAGAAGATGATAAACACTCTGAATGTTTTCCAAACAAATATACCTATCCAGGAGCATTCAAGTGAATCTCTTGATAGGATGACACACACACATTCGTTATTGGTCAGAACAAGGAAAATTAGGAGCAAATCTCAATTCCTTTTTGTACTAATTACCATAAAGTATGCATGAAAGTACTTATAACTTAGTTTGGTTTAACTCTGAATTGTGTTTGACATTTTACCATATATAATGTAATAAAGTCTATGTAAAGTTAACATCTCCCACATACTCATTTGACAAAGTGTATTAAATTACTGCCTGGGATAATGTTGGTTATTGGTGAGCTCATATATAATGTGTCATTTACTCAACTAAAATCTTTGCATATTATATCATTTCATTCCTATCACAAACTATGAGATAGGAATGATTCTTATACTAGTTCTTCAAATGAAGAAGCTGGGACTTTAAAAAGTTAAATAACTCGTCTGCAGTCATAAGTTAACAAATGACAGTGCCTAGGGTAAAAAGGTCTGAAGGAGATCCTACAGTGAACACTTGAAACTGACCTGCAGTGGCTCTCTTCCAGAACAGTCCCACAATGGAGGAAAAAATATTTAGAGTGGAATCAAAATTGAACTTGACAGGGACAACAGAGACAAAAGAAAGAGAAGGTTGAGATAAAGTAGGGGGGATAAGAAGAGTCAGGTTATCTCAACAATCAGACAAACATTTTTTAATACCACACAAAAATAACAGAAGTGAGAACTCCAGGAACTTGAAAAGCCATCTGCATCAAACCTCTTTCTAAGCCTTCAGGAAGATAATGTTCACAAAAATGAGCAACTTAAAATTATCATTACTTTGAATGATTATTAAAATTATCATTCAAAGTTATTATAAGAAAAATTAGATTAAGAAATATATTATCCCTAAGCATACTGAAAGCATGCCAAAAGGATATGCTTATAAAACAGATTAAAACTGTAACCTACCATTTCAAATAAATTAAAAACATCACAAAAATAATATAAAATATGGAAGAACATGACAAATTCGAATAAGAAAAACTAAAGAATTAGGTCATGAAACTCAAGAAAGAATTATAAATAAAAGAAAATCATTTGAAAAAGACAAGAATGAATAAACACCACAACAAATGCCATAAGACAAATAGAGTAAGGAAAAGTTTTAAATCCAAAAAATATTTTTTAAAGAGCTAAAACACTGTTTGAGAAAATGTGACAAATACTGAAAATAGGCAAAGAAAAGTCAATACAGGGCTACCAGAAAGTCCATGAAAAAAGAAAATCAAAACAAGAAAACAGAATGAATACCAAAAATTGTAATCAACGAAAACTTTCCAGAATATATGTATATATTGAAACTGTATTCTAATACTGTATATTTTTAAATTGCTAAGGTGGGTTTTTAATGTTCTCACCACAAAAATAAGTATGTAAGGTGATGAATATGTTAGTTTAATTTAATTATTCATAATATATACATATATCAAAATATCACACTGTACTCCACAAACATATATGTTAATGAAAAATAAAAAATTTGAAATTAAACAAATAACCTACAATCTGAAAGAATGTATTATGTACCTGAGAAGACTGACCCGTAATTATCAACCAAGATATTTTCCAGTAAAATGACTGAATTCCAAAGAAAAAATGAGAGGAAAAAATCTGCAATTCAACAAATATACCGTATGATTTATACAGGAAAAAATAGATTATCAGCAGACTTTTTAATAGTAAAGATTTATGCCAAAGGAAAATATTGTCTTTAAGATACTCAAGGAAAGATAATGTAAACTAAGAATTTTATAACCAGCAAAACTGACTTTCAAGGATATAAGGCATAGAAAATCTGATAAAAATGCAAGAACTCAGAATATTGTTCTCATGACCCTTTCCTATCTAGTTATTTTAAGAATTAAATTTTAAGAATTAAAATAACTAGAAAAATATTAACATAAAAAGTGATAGAATATAGTATGAATGTTTGTATACTCTGACAATAAAGACATATTACAACATTGTGAAAAGGGGACGAGAAAGGGAATAGAAAATAATAAAATATTTTAAGCATTTTATGTGATTTTAATTATAGGGGAAGTATGAATATTGTTATTCCAACATTATTGTGTTTAAAGGTAAAATAAAGAAAATGATTAACTATGAAATTTTAATTCATCATTTCCTATGCCCTTGCTAACCAGAAGTGTTGGTAGGGTAGAAAGTAATTGAAGAAAAATTCTCCAATGCTAGATCTGAATTAGAAATGTCAGTAGAAACACATAGGATTTGATTCAGATTTATTGAGGCATAACTGACAAATAAATATGTATATATTTAAAGTGTATAATATGATGATTTGATAAACATACATTTTTTATAAACATATATATTGTGAAATAATTACCACAATTGAGTTAATTAACATATTCATTCCCTCATATAGCTACCTTTTTTTTTCTTTATTGGTGAGAACACTTAAGATCTACTCTCTTAGCAAATTTCAAGCATAGAGCACAGTATTTTTGATAAGCATCATGGTGTATATTAGATTCTCATAGCTTATTCACTGTATAACTTACAGTTTGTACCCTCTGACCAACATTTCAAGCCTTTCACCACCCCCACCTCCAGCCCCTAGCAACCACTGGCTTACTTTTTGTTTCTGTGAGTTCCACCTCTTGTTTGTTTGTTTGTTTTTAGGTTCCATATATAAGTGATGCCATATAGTATTTGTCTTTCTCTATCTGGCTTATTTCACTAAGCACAATTCCCTCCAAGTCCATCCAGGTTGTCACATATAAAAGATTTCTATTTTTATATGGTTAATAATATTCCATTGTGTATATACCTATTTATCTGTCTATCACATTTTTTATCCATTTATCTATCAGTGGACACTTGGTTGATTCCATGTCTTGGCTATTGTAAATAATGCTGCAATAAACATGGGGTTGCAGATATCTCTTTTAGATATTGATTTATTTCCATCAGATTCTACCCAGAAGTGGGATTGTTAGATAATATGGTAGTTCTATTTTTAATTTTTTGAGGCACTTCCATACTGTTTTCTACGATTGTACTAATTTACATTCCCACAAACAACGTTCAAAGCTTTCCTTTCTCCATATCCTTGCCAATGTTTGAAAACATGAGATTTTAAATTGAAAACATACGCACACTTGCAAACACTTTCTCAGTTCTGTCTAATGAAAAAGCCTGAAAATAATGGCTAGCCTAGTAGTGATCAACAACTTGAAACACAACTTTACACTACAAAAACAGAAAACAAAAACAAACAAACAAGCAAAAAAAAAAAAAAAACAGAGCTTCATGGAGAAAGGGCTGATTCCAGGCACTCTGAGGCCGGGATTGTACAAATAAGCTTGAAATATCTTTTCATGCCAGGTAGCAAAGAACTATCAAAGACTCCCAGGGGCATGCCAGAATAACAGGAGGCTCCCACTGGCCAAAGATAGAGATGCTTTGAGTTGAAGATAAAAGACATTCCCTGCCTCCCAGTAAACTTAGGTCCTTGCATACGCGAAGGAGAACTGCCTAGTGTCCTGTTACTGCTCCAGTATTGTACATTATTAAGAAATGTAATTCTGTTGTCTGGAGCCTTTGTACATTTTGAAGTTTATTAGCTACAGTAGTTGGCCTGCCCTAATTTAACCTGAAAATAGAATTTTTATTTTCCTACAAATTCTGCCTTCCCTTACTTAGACCCTTTCTACTTGAAGTGTGGGCCACTGGCCAGTACCACGCCATTTCCTGGGAGCTTATTAGAAATGCAAAACCAAGACCCATCCAGACCTGCTTTTAACCAGAATCTGCATTTTACTAAGATGCCTAGGTGATCCTTCCACAGTATAAAGTTTGAGGAATGCCTCCCTAGAAGATCTATTGTCAAGTTCTTAGTCTCAAGCATCAGAAACTAATTCTAGCTGATTTAAGCAGAAAGATTGACCCATCAGTTCACAAAATGGGCAGAATTCAGAAATGTTAAGACACCCTGTGTCTTTGTGACAATAGGTTTTGATACAAAATGTTAGGCAGACCTGATTTTCATCTGGGTGAAACAGAGACTAGAACTCTAGGACATACATCCTCACCTAGTTGAAAGAGTACAGGAGGTAGCGGCCGGGAGGAAAGTATTCTTTGAAAACAGTGTTTTGGCCATTTAAACTTCTTATACAGAGATTCATAACATGAGAAATTCCCTGAACACAGAAAAGGAACTCAGATACTGACCCAAAAACAAAAAAGTGGCCAGCAAAGAGAAGATCTGGCAGAAAACTAATTCAGAGATTCAAGCATGAGTGGAAGTTGAAAATAAATAGAGATACATTTATAAGAAATAATTAAAAGGTGAAGAGTTGTTTATAAGGAACAAGATCAAAAGCTATGAACTAGGACAGGAATGGCAAGTATGCTACAACTCTTCCTTTCTATGCCCACACCAGACATGATTAATCAATTACTGCATTCTTTTGTGCTGAGCTCAAATACTACTTCAACACAGTGCTCCAAGTAGCTACTACTAATCAATCCCGTTTCTCCTTCAGGATGAAAGCTTTCTTTCTTTGCTAAACTTCCCCTGCAATTGAAGCATTTTGCATGCCAATCTTTAGGCAGAACTGGCTATGTGTCTGAGCAACCCAATGCCATCTTGACTTTCAGAAATAAAAGTTAACACCCAAGTTGAGGCTGGGCAGATGATGTTTAACAAATGCCTGACCATTTAACATCTATCCTGTCATTTAGATAAATGTTTACAAAAATCTTGTTAAGAATAATAACAAGAACAAAAATCTTCTTCATTACTATGATATAAGAAATACCAGCCAAGGTCAAAACTGGGGTTAGAGGGTGATTTCAAATAGGCTCAAAAAATCTGAACCCTTAAATCTTTCCATGAATATGGCTGTTCCAGGCTCCTCATGAATACTGACATGTTCTGCCGTATTTCCTTAAGCTGTGTGGTGTAATTGTTATTAAAAATGAAAAATCAAAGCAACAAAGTGACTGAGCCAGGAGCCATCCAGCCTAGGGGGCTTGACAAGTATTGAGCTTCATTAAGTCAGGCAAAGTTTAGCCAGTCTGAAGGTCAATTAGTGTAATCAGTCAGTGCTACAATCTATCCAAAGCCACTTTAATAAGCCAAGGTGCCATCAATGCACACTCCATTGGTAACGAAGGCACTCTTCATTATTCAGGTTGTGTTGGGAGCAGGTGGGGGAAGCAGAGGCATATCTATAAGGCCTGGGGAAGACATTTAAAGAATAATCATGGTTCTTGCTTTATTTAGTTTTCTTTATAAGAGAAACATGAAATTCTTTGGTCATTATCTTGATGAAACTGTCTTTCATAAGCAAAATCATTTTAATTGGGATACTAGCATCTCCTCTTAATGGAACCAATTACCTCTATCAGGCTCTGTGCTTTTCCCTACCCATCTCATTCACCGTCCACCAAATTCATTCAGGTCTGCTGGATCATTTAAAAGTACAACTGTCATCATTAGCAACACTTATATTGGAGCCAGATCAACAGCCAAATCAACATATGTGCCCTTAGATTTTTTTCTCTATGAGTGCTGATGGTCAGTATAAAAGTTAGGAACATGTCTCACTGATGGAATAGATAATTGTAATAGATTTGTTGCATAAATAACCTTATTCTTCTCTCTCCTTCTATCCATACCATTGCCATGTAACTCTGTAGTACCTGCCCTCTGGGACTCTGGGCTTGGTCATGTCTCATGTTTAGGGTCAATGGATGTTGGCCACCATGATGCATGTGGACATTTGAAAGGCTCATTCAGCATTGGCTGGCTTGGTCTTGTTCTCTGCCATCCCCAGGAGAAGGACATGCCCAGGCTAGACTGCCTGTCCCAGAAAAAGGGTGACAAACCTATTGACCAGGACTGAGTCACCTCAGTCATCACTGTCAAGGCCTTCCCAGATACATTAAGAGCAATAGAATCCAGGCACAGGAGAAGGCCGGGCCAAGATGACCACCTCAGAGCAGTGAGCTACAAATCCTATTGCTGTATGCCCCCGAAGTACTGTTATACTACACTGTTGTGACAATAGATAACTGATAACATACATAGAATAAGTTTTCATGGTCACCAAATCACCTTTTGGTGAAGTGGGAGAGACAGCTTGAAAATAAATTTCTGATCAATTAGCGGACTAGTCTGGGGCCATTTCAATTCATTTCTTTGGACAAATGTATTGAAATAACAGTAGTCTACTCCTCATGTTTCATTATATAGCCATGGGCTGTGTGTAAGAAAATCACAGCCGTAATTTATTATTTTTATAGATTAAATAAACACTTTACTCAAAAAGTTATAACAAAGAGACAAGTCATTGGGACTAGGACAGGGAAGGGTTGATCGGGGCTTTTCCTGAAGGACAGTAATAGGTACTTAGCTCCTACTGTTGATTTCATTTTCTGCCCCAGCACACGCAGGTCAGTATCAAATTCCTCCTTTACCTCCACAATAGGCAAGAGCGCTTGCCTTTATGAGAAGAGACAGTGAAAAGCTGCCTCAGGGTCCCAAGGAATGCTGGAATCATTGTGGATCTCCAGATGGCTTAATGCAGCAGGTACAGCACCTTGACATGGTGCTGTTAAAAATGTTAGCAGAAAATGGAGCCCACAATTGCTGGATGCAGCGTAAGAAAGCAAAGGAGAGGCTAGTGGAAGGGAGAGGATATGCAAGAGACAGAAGCAACTGCAGCAGTGAGATGAGGAGAAGTGGCGAGAGCAGAAAAGCATTGGGGAAAATTAATATTTCATAATAACAATCTTCATTTAGTGCTTACTTTGTGCCAGATACTGTTCTAAATAATTAGAATAACTTGTTTACTTTTCTCAAAAATCACTGGCTACTATTTTATTCATTTTATAGGTAAGGAGACTGAGACAATAGAATTAAGTCACTTGTCCACATTCACAAAGCTAACAGATAGCAGTGGCAGGATTTGAACCAATGTTGCTTGGCCCCAGACTACATGCTTTTAAATACTAACATACACAAGCTCTCATATGTCTACTTTGTACCAGCTTTGTGTACATTATTGACCAAAAGCAACGGTATATATGATGACAGCAGCAAACATTCCAGGAACAAATGTGATTCCTGGATGAGTAAAGTACATATACAAGGGATTCTGAAAGCTCCCCTCTTCCCTACCCATGATATAGTAAGACCAAAAAGAAGAAGAGCCCCTGTGGAGAGGATAAAAGAAGAGACCCCATGGCAGATAGACACCATAACAGGGAATCAGTGATCCTACCAGAGGTAGAAGTGTTGCTGAGTCCTAATGAATCCCTACTCTGAGACTAGAAAGAGACCTGCTTGATACTCACTATGAAACTCTGACTTCCTGGGGGTTTAGGGATCTGGAAAAAAATAGAGAACTTGTGGTCTAAGATATGCCTACTGCAACAATGTATTCGATGAATTAGACTTGCTCTAATGTAACCATTTTCTTATAACTCTTAATGATCAAAATGTTTTAAAATAGTAAATTGTAAGATGCTAAAGAAAGTGTGTTTCTTAGGATTCTAACTGGGTTCAAGCCAAAGGACAAGAGACTTCTCCCAGAAAGACTGGTATCCATTTTCCATGCTTTGATATGGTAATTATGGTTTATAGGGAAATCCATAAGCCAGGTGGTGGCAGAGGTGAGCCTTACTATAGAGAAATCTTTGAAAGCTGCAAATGCAGCTTGGTACTGTGACAATCTAGCATTCTAATTTGCATTCTCACTCTTAAGAGTATTAGGATCAAAAGTTCTTAAATATATCTATTCCATAGTCTATAAACACAGGCATATCCAAAAGTGGGAGCCAGAGTCCTCAGCAGCCAGGACCAGGGACATCTTGAACTTGGTATCAGCCAGCAAGTGCAGAAACTCATAAATACTGCCTTCATTAGCTCATGGGCCCTGTGATTTGTGTCTCTGATGAGCAGGGGCACATTTTTTTGACCCCTCCAGTAAACAGGCAATGTAATTCCTCTGTAAATTGACTACTAGAATGGTTTAAATGCCCTTGCCTACAAGCTGAAAGGCATAGTTAACACTTTTTACATAAGCTAGAAGACCAAAATTTAGCTATCAATCAACCAGGGCAGAAAGGAATGACTTGACAAAATCATTCGTTAAGTCTGACAGGAGTCAAGAACACAAGACTTTCTTCCAACGGTTTAAATGTATGTGTGACAAAGGAATATTAATTGCATAAGACAAGGCATTTAAAGGTATTAGCTCAGCACTACCAGCCTATTTTACCCAATTAAGGCTATTCATCAATGTAAATAACTGCATTTTCTTCAGCAAACCCAAAGGAATGTAGTCAATGGATCATACCTGCTCTAGCAGTTCTTATTTTGTGGGAGTGCAGAGTCACGAAAGAACAGACACAATTTAACTCACTAACTCAAAAAGAAAAATAAACTGTCTCAAAAATGACCAAAAGCTGTCTACCTATCGGGTGGAGCATGAGGAGTCCATGCTGTATATTGAGCAACATCTAATACTGCAAAAGTATTTTGTACAAAGTCTAAAACCCTGCAACCGTTTGATAAATATGCAACAGTTCCCTGCAGAAGACAGTCCAAGAAAAAAAAATGTCTCTCCCCAGTCAACCAGTTTTGCAGAAGCTCACACTTGCATAAGACTTTGAAGGCTGTGTGCCTCATTTTAATGTACTCAATGAAAAACATCTCTGCAATTCCTTTTACTGGAGAAATATTCATTCTTGAAAAACTAAAAAAGGTCTCTTATTTGCCTTTAATTGTGAAATTCAAAATTCCTTTCTGATCTCAAGAGAAATAATGGATCTAGAAAGAAAAATTTACACAAATGCCATAGTTTTATTCAAGATATGTAACTGTTATGCCAAAGAAGTGAAATGAGAGTAAACGTACAAAAATACGATGGTATAGATACTAATGCAATTAGCTCGAAGGTGGCAGGAACCTTATTATAAGAGACATAAGAAGTCCTCAGAAAGAAATTATGCTTTATCGCTTACTTAGTTTACTAAACTGTACTCAAGGGCCAGTGTTCAGTCATTTATTCCTTCTACTGGCATTTCAGTAGCTCTTGGTAGATAAAGCACTGTTTTTGGCCAGGGATACAGAAAAAAAAAACAAGACAAGCCATCTCCTCTCACTTTCTGCTGAAAACTCCTCCACTGTCTCAACTCCCAACTACTAACAAAGCTACAGTGATCAACATGACCTCATATATGGTTGACTGGCCTCATAAATGGTGCTTAGAGCTAAGCATGAGCTATTCGTGTCGAATGTGTTGGAGGCTGGCCTAAACAACACTGTAAAATAGTCTAATTTTTCTACATTTCTTTCATAGCATATTGCACTTTTTTTTTCTTACTTACAGATTATCTTAAGATTTCTCCACCCCTCCATCAGAACAGGCATTCTTTTAATCGCCCAATGTCTAAGCCCAGAAGAGTTGGCATTTCAAAAGGGTTAAGTTTTAGGTGGCAAGGGTGAAGGTGGAAAAGACATTTCTAGCATAACTACCTTGCTCAGATCTCTGAACCCAGACCAAAAAGCAGGTCAACTCTTCTGCATATATGGAAGGTCTACTCAGTTTCTGGCTGCTAATTTTAATAATAATCCTGTGCATGTCCTGTTTTTATAGCTTGCAGAGAACTTTCCTAGACATTATTTCATTTGTCCTTCCTTACAATGTCATGGTGTGGGTGAAGGGTGCTGTTTGTAGGGTGAGCATCATTATTTGTGTTGTTTAGAGGAGGAAAGGGAGGATCCTCTGGTTGCATATAGCAAGTGCCAGAGTCAGGTATTCGGGCTCCAATAATAATGTCATTTTACTTAAGATCTATGGGTTTATGGACCTGGCTGTTGAAGTTCACAAATCCTAACTGGACAAAGGTCACTTTTCTTTCAATTCTTCACTTCCACCCCTAGTTGATTACTTACTCCCAGCCTTATGTCTCATCCACCATTGCTTGCTCCAAAGGGGGATCTAAGATCAGATGCCTGGATGTTGTATTCTGAGTATCTAATATCTGCCATTGATTAACTCATGGTGAATAGGCACAAGTTGCTTTGAGTACAGTGTGAAAAAGTCAAAAGCTGCATCCAGTTTTTAGGTAAGGTAGGTAATGGTCCCTACCAAGGACCTTTAGGAAGCTTGTAATATGCCCCAAAAATGATTTAATCCCCTCACAATTTAATTGGCAATTGGGAAAGACAATTTCTGAACGGATGAATTTGATGGCAGGCTAAGAGCAGAAGCCTATAAAAAATGTGTGGTTAAAGAGCATGAAGCAAGATACAGAGACGAGCTCTCAAAACCTATTATTTCTTTCAAATGGGGTCAATCCTACACACCTGTTACGGTGTGGTAGGATTGGTACCAAGTAGAGTCACCTGGCCCTGTACTGCCACATGTCATGCATTCCACATTATAGCACAAGTCCTGTGGGTCTTAGAAGAACGTCTATTATAAACATAGGCACCCGGGGAGGAACCCAGACAAAACTCACTACTTCTCAATCTAGGTATGAGTGAAACCTCAGTTCACTTGAGTGGGATGGGTAGCTTGGGGGAATAAGATGCTGTTGAGTGAGGAAGGAAGAATGATGGGACTTACTTCTTGGGGCAGATGCCACTGATAAATGTACCTCTGAAGTTTCCGGCCATTTGTGGTCAGTAAAGGGCTCAGCACACTTTCTAAAACAGAAAACCATTTACCACACTCCCCTGTTTTACTCCAATTATAGATAACGGTGAGCCTCCGAGCTACCTTCCCTCTCCAGAGTTCTTCTTTCTCCAGAGTTCTGCTGCCGTATGCAATACTTTTCACTTCCTGTCTTTAACTATTGCACAGCATGGCATTTCCAACAGCTGCTGAATTTTTCCCTAGAGGTTCTTCATTTCAGATAGAAGCCCAATGATTACTCCACATTCCCAACTTTGTGGAAATCCTATAAAATGACGGGTGTTGTCGCTATTTAAGGTAAAAGTAGTAGGATTCAAGGTCCTTTAGCTTTTCAGGGAATTCATGTTCTTACACCATATTTGTTTTATCTCAAGCTAAGTTTACTTTTAGAGCAGAGATTGGCAGACTCTTCCCTGTAAAGGGCCAGGTAGTATAGATTTTGGCCTTTGTGAGCCAGTTAGTCTCTGTCATGACTAATCAAGTCTGCAGTTGTAGCACAAAAGCAGTCAATACAACATTGCATAATCAAACAGAAGGCTAAGTTTGGGACAGAGATAGTAATTGGCTGATGCCTGTTCTAGATGGTTTCATCAGTGGATTTTAGTCTTATATGCCTCTCACTCTATACATAAGTTTCTACTGCAATCTCTGGCTATTTCAAGCTCCATTTACCCACTGCTTACTTGTAACCAAGCATCTGCTGTGTCCAGAAGCTACCTCCTTAAGAAGAGAACTGAAGAGGCCAAATGTGGCCTCTAAGAGCCCCCAAGTGATCAGTGTGACTGGTATTTGACCAAATGACTTTTGTTATTTCTTTGCCTCATACTCTGCTAGAAAGCAAAGGTTATTCTAGTGGTCCCTAAGAAATTCCTTTTCTAATATAAGCTTTGAGGCAAGGAAGGAAGAAGAAAGTTACATGCAAGAGTAGAAGTTGTATCTAGTTGGGCTGGCTGGACTGCTTAATGTAGGTGTTCTGGCCTAGACTGGACCCCAAATCATGAATTTCCTGCTGATTTGGCAACAAGGGTGCTTCCACACCCTTGATACTGTTGCCAAAACACACAGAGAATGCACCCAAAGAGCAGCAGGCAAGCTGGTTTCTATGGTAACTTGTGACACAATGCCTACTTGATCAGTCAGAAGTTATCCCCTTTCAACTAGTTAATTTGGTATCTGTAGATACAGCAGCAGGGCCACATTGGTCTAAGCTTGCGTATTTCACAGGAGAGGCTGAAGGAAATCTGCTCAGAGTCCATTAGTGCTGACTTCTCCCTGCCCTTGGAACTCAGCATCCTCCTGCTCCCATTTTTCTGGTCTCCCAGCCCTGCTCAGAGGTGCATTTTTTTTTTTTTTTTTTTTTTCGAGACAGAGTTTTGCTCTTGTTGCCCAGGCTGGAATACAGTGGCGCAATCTCAACTCACTGCAACCTCCGCCTCCTGGGTTCAAGCAATTCTCCTGCCTCAGCCTCCAGAGTGGCTGGGAATACAGGTGCACGCCACTGTGCCCAGCTAATTTTGTATTTTTAGTAGAGATGGGGTTCCACCCTGTTGACCAAGATGCTCTCGGTCTCCGGACCTTGTGATCCACCCACCTTGGCCTCCCAAAGTGCTGGCATTAGAGGCGTGAGCCACCGCGCCTGGCCCAAAGGTGCTTTTTTAGTTTTACAGTCACCCCCTTTAGACAGTTGCAACTCATACTGTAGCTACTACTTAAGGCAACCTGATCCTTGTTGAAATTGAAGGAATCAAATAAAAATACAGAAGTCCTACCCTTAACAGTTAAACAGGATTGATGCATTTGTGAAAAACTAAGAAATTATGGAAGGAAAAAGGATGGGTCTGGGACTGATGAATCACCCAAACTTCTGACAACATTTATGGTTGGATCAAAGAGAAAATCCACTCTTATCCTCAAACTCCTCAGGACAAATGGTTCTCCTTTAATCCTGGAATGCTCAGGCACAATCCATTCAACCATTTCTCACTGAATACACCAGGCAAGTCTGCTAGTCTCCTGATATGCATTTAATCAGATATTCCCTCAGCTAAAATGAAAGTCCTTTACTTTTTTCCCTTACGATCAATTAGAATAATAATTATCAAAATCCCATTCACAGTTCAGTTTCTGTCATGGAACTGGACACAGATATGAATGGCTTAAGGAAGAAAGAAATGGTGATTATATTAAACACGAAGCCTATTATTATGATTATTATAGAGAAACTCAGGTCTCATTAATAATTGATATTTACCTTATGCTCTTCTCATTAAAGAATTTTAATAAAAGCTATAAACTAAGAGCAAAGTGTACCAACTTTAACAACCACAGTCATTAAAAGGACAGGCTTCAGAGTCAGCCCACTAGAGTCATCTAACTTATGAGGTTTATATCAGTACAAAATTTAATCTTCTTATTGCAACTTCAATACTCTACTCTGGAAAAAAAGTCTTTTTGATAGTAATATCTCTCTGAAGAATTGTAGGGATCATCAGTAAAGAATCAAGTAAGGAATGGACACTAAAAAACTGTCAGTGTCAGTGGACAGCTTTACTTTTCTGACCTTCATACACAACCAGGTACAAACAGGAGTAATAGATCAGATGATGAAGACAGCTGATTATTTCAGTTGTCTCAAAGACCAGAGACATGCCCAGTTCCTAAGCCTAACCATTCTTAGCACTCATTGCTACGATAAGGCAAGGCAATTGGTGAAGCCATGGTTTTGAATGCAATAATGTTTAATATTTGTAGGTCTCGGGAACTCTAAGTAGAGTTCTTTACTGAAGTTTTTATCTGGGGCTTACACATAGGAAGAGAAATCAGTTTTGCAGCACAAAATCAACATCAATGGTTGATAATTACAAAATCACTAATCTTAACTCAATTTTCTAACAAGTAAAATTACCCAATAATTGTACCAACTGCTGTAATGAAGGAATGAGCTCCCATATTTAAAGCTGAGGTTAACAAAAGGCATCTTAAAATTCCTGAAGAAAGACCTCTTGCCCTGGGAAGACCCATAGTGTCCCTTCCACCCCTAAGAATCTGTGAACCCCTGATTTCTGAATCAATAGCTTCTTGTCAAAGATAGTTGAGAAATAAGTCCACAAAATAGTACTATTTTTCCTCTGTCTCCTTTCCCCAACTCCTACCCATCTCCTCATTTGGAGGGTAACTGAAAATCATTAGACACATGTAACCACATACTAGTCTGCTTTTAAAATAAGTGTTTAAAGAGATTGTAGCCTTCTTCAAGTTAAGAAGATATGTGATATTTCCCCCTCATTGGGGGACATTCTTTGTTGAGAGAATTACATATATTACTATTTTTTCCTCTATATAACAGAAAATCAACAAATCCAGGAGCTGTATTTTTTTCAAAAAAAGTAATAAAATCGACCACTCGCTAGACTGAAAAAGAACAAGGAGGGAAGAATCAAATAGACACAACAAAAAACGATAAAGGGGATATCACCACTGACCCAATAGAAATACAAACAACCATCAGAGAACACTATAAACACCTGTACAAATAAACTAGAAAATCTAGAAGAAATGGATAAATTCCTGGACACATACACCCTCACTTTGTGAGGCCAGCCTCATCCTGATACCAAAACCTAGCAGGGATACAACACAAAAAGAAAACTTCAGTCTGATATCCCTGATGAATATCAATGCAAAAATCCTCAATAAAATACTGGCAAACCAAACACAGTAGCACATTCAAAAGTTTATCCACTACCACCAAGTCAGCCTCATCCCCAGGTTGCAAGGCTGGTTCAACATACACAAATCAATAACTCTAATTCATCACATAAACAGAACTAAAGACAAACATCACATGACTATCTCAATAGATGCAGAAAATGCCTTCAACAAAATTCAACATCCCTTCATGTTAAAAACTCTCAATAAACTAGGTATTGATGGAACATACCTCAAAATAATAACAGCCATTTATGACAAACCCACAGCCAATATCATACTAAATGGAAATTTTCCATACTCTAGTATGACAAAAAATGCCTGTTCTGGGTACAGTTTCTTGAAATGTGGCACCATATGTGCATCAGTAAACATTATGTGTAGAGTAAATTAAACCGAGTCTTATAATTAGGCAGTAAGGAAATTACTGTAGACCTGAAAGAGTAAATCAGCAGTATTAAAATGTTCTCCATTTTCTCTAAAGCACTTCAGAGTGCCATAAAAAGCCCATGTCACTGTGATAAACATCAAGAAGAAATGCATTTTGAGCAACACAACCTAAAAGACAACTGCAATTCAAATAGGTCTTCAAATCTGGAGTCCAAGATGTCATCTCATAAAATTTAAAAGCCAGCCCTTTTGTCACTAATGTGAGAAGAAAAAGAAAGCCATCTGACATTGAGACTTTGTGGGGAACTTTCTCCTACAGCAGGTGCAATAAAGATTTTGATAGATAGAGGCTCTGGAGCAGAGCCAGGACTAACAAGAGGTTCATCCATGATGAAGAAGACAGCAACCTTGTAAATACAGACAGAATCAGTATTGCTGATTTTTCTTTTGCTTCTAGCTTCAATATGGCTCAGCATGGCACTATTTTATTTATGACGATCCTATCTTTATTTACAATGTTGATATTTTGTTCATCATGGATTTCTGCATTATTTTTGATTTTTTAAAATGCTGCACACAATATTATCTATCTTGATTACTGATCTTTCTGCTAGCCCCTAAAATCTTGCACCTGAGGCTGTGCCTCACTTGCCTTACCTTTGTCCTGGCCCTGCTCCAGAAAGTACAGATCTTTCCAAGCCCTACAATAAGAAGCAATGAGCAATCAGACCATTCATTTCTAACCTATGCCCAGAGGAGAGGAGCCTTGTGAAATAATAAGAAATATATAAATATATAGAATTATATAAATATATAATTTATAGTATATAAATTATATAAATATATAATATAGAAATATATAAATTGATCCTGGTTCCTGAACCCCTCGTTCAGACCTCTGCCCTGGTTCCTAAAACCCTTGTATATAAGGGGTACTAGGAGAATCTTTTGTTCTAATATTTGGTCTTTAACCCCAGTAACTGACACAGAACTCTTAAAATATTTATGATTTCCTAGGTAGTAACATTGGAAACAGCTTCTAAAGCCATTGAAATTTCTTGGGTGACAGCATCTTTTATTCTAATGAGGCAATTTTTGATGGACTCCTGGATAGCCTCAGGATCCAGGCTGTTTGCAAGGGAAACCAACCATGTGATTATAACATCAGAACTTTTAGTCCCACCCACCCCGACCTCCAGAGAGGTAAGAGAAGCTGAAGGTTGAGTTAATTGCCAATGGCCAATGACTTAATCAATCATGCCTATGCAATGCATAAAAACTCAAAAGGACAGAGTTTGGAAATCTATTGGTTGCCGGAAAAAATGGAAGTACAGGGAAGGTAGTGCACCCAGAGAGGGCATAGAAGCTCTGAGCCCCTTCCCACATACCTCATCCTATGCATCTCTTCCATTTGGCTGTTCACCTGTATATTCTTTATAATAAATAGGTAAAAGTATGCAGTTTCCCTGAGTTCTGTGGGCCACTGTAGCAAATTAATTGGTCCTGAGGGAGGGTTAATGGGAACTCCCCATTATATAGCTGGTCAGTCAGAAGTATAGGTGACAACTTACTACTTTCAACTGGGATCTGAAGTAGAAGCAGTCTTGTGAAAACGAGCTCTTAGTCTATGGAATCTGAAGTTATCTCCGGGTAGATAGTGTTAGAATTGAATTGAATTATAGGACAGACAGCTGGTGTCAAAGAACTGTTCAGTGAGGTAACATCATACCGCATATATTTTGGTGACTAGAGGTGAAGTGTGCTATGGAGAGTGTGTGAGAGTAGGAAAAACACAGCTTTTTTTTTTTTTTTTTTTTTTCTATCTCTTACAAGCCTCAAACATGGATTTTCTGCCCCTGAAAACAGGTATTGTCTCTGTGAAGTAGAAAAGTCTAGTAGAGGCTGAGGAGACTGGAGAAGAGTTGGAAAGGCCTCACAAATCCTCAAATATACTGCCAGAGGGAGTGGGATGATGTCTGAAAGTTCCAACTATCGGAAACAAAGACAGTGGAATTCAAACATGGCAGAATATCAGAAATAAGTAAAAAGCTTGTTATTATAGATTTTAAGGTGCCACCAGAGGTACATGAAGTCAGAATCTCCCAAAATGGAGTAAAATATCTTCATTTTAGCTGCTCTTGAGCTAAGTCTTCTCAAGCCAACTGAGTAACAGGAAACTACTGGATTAGGGTAGCCTCATTAATCATGGAAATTATCCTCAAAATATAAGTGGACGTTTTACGCTAGCAAATCTAGTCCTTGAGACAATGGAACTAGAGACATGTGAGTTTAGAATGGAGGCAAGTTGATGATTGGGATATTTCCTGGGTGGGGTGGCTACAGACAGGGGGTTCTTCACTCTTTCAGCACCTGTGTGGTTCAGGCTTCCTTTATTTCGGGCACTAGGATATTACCTGAAGAAACAAAGACTAGAAAGACATGTGCACTGGCAAAAACAAATAAACAACTTAAACTCACTGCAAAAAGTGTCATAATAGAGATATTTTTAAATGCTCTGGGAGTCTACTGGATAAATCCTGTTTACAGGAATTGGATAAAGTTGTGATGATAAGGTGACATTTAAGCTAAGCCTAGTAGGAAAAGATGTGAGTTTTCTTGGAAGAAAACAAAAAGGGGTGGTGGGAGCATTCCAGGCAGAAGCAACACAAGTGCAAAGGCAGAAGGATCTGGAAACACTGGCTTATTAGACTGCTGAGGCAATCATAACTGGGGTCTAGGAGTTACCAGGAAACTGGGGTCTAGGATACTGGTTATGAGGTTGTGGCCATGGCCATTTTTTTTGTGTGTGAGAAGCAGTGCATTAGGGCCAATGCCAGCGGAGAGGAGCAATGAACTCAAAATGCATTTAGGAGGTGGTATCAATTGTACTGAATGGCTGAAGGAGATTTAAGGAATAACAAAAGGAGGAGTTGCATGGGACTATCACTCTCTTGAAAAGTAGATCACAGTGGGAAGCACATAATTGTGTAGAGCCGTGGTAGGGTGAAGGTTTGGTTGTAGGATAACCTGGAAATTTCATTCAGCGCAAAAAGAGGACAAAGATGAGTCAAGGGCATGTAATGTAAATAGAGAGGTGTTCAAACTAATATCACCTTCTTCACAATTTTCCACCCAAGCAAAAAGCAAAGTTGAATTCCCTCAGCCATCAGCAGTGGCATCCATGGGAATCACGAAGGCACAACACGAGGACATCCTAGAGCAAATGGGCTCCCACCAGGGTTGGTGGTGACAGCAGGCATGGCAGAGCCGGCAGAAAGATGACTCACTTTCTGAATTTCAGATTTGTCCAGCCTCCTCGGGAAATAGGGAGATAAAGAAATATCGCAGTCCTGATGGAAATTTCCCCTGGGAAAGATGATGCCAGAAGCCATTTCAGGTAATAAAAGGTAACCTCAGCAAGGAGGGGTCAATTGGAACAGATATATCTGGCTACAAGCTAACTGCAAATATCCACTGAGTACATTCAGTCAGAATCAAGGCGATTAGCTGTTATCACCAACTCTAGAAACACCTCAATTCAGGCCATAATGGTAGATGCACCACACACTCTAAAATTATCTCGTTTTCAGTGACAGTTTTGGATAAGAATCCCAGTCTAAACATAGCCTCCAACAACAAATATGGGCGAACCTCACTTAACCAGCATGGGTGTAGTAAAATGAATGTTCTGGTAAACTGAAAGGGCATTCTATGAAACAATCTTTGTTATTTAAGTCACCATGGTTGAAAATATTCTAAGTTTCCCTGCTTAGGAATTTCATGCTGAAAAATGTGATGGCATTTTTGTTTCATAATCCTACAGTGGATCTTCCAGTCTCAGGATCAGGATTCTTAATGGTATTATTCTCTTTGTTAAAAATAGAAGAAGGTGTTGGGAATTGAACCAAACACAGACATTATCTAGAAGGTGTTTTGGGGCTCAGTTATTGCTATTTACTCCTTCCCTTCCCACTTTTCCTTGATTTCTAGGGCCTAGAGAAATTAGCAGAAAAGAATAAATCAGTAGTTGAAGCTTCCACTTCATTGAGAGCTTTCATGTTCATACTTATGTTATAGATCCCTCTACTCAGTCTAGTGTACCATTTGATGAAACAATGTTGATCAAGCTACTAGACTCTTTTGCTTCTTTGTGTGATCTAGACTTGCTAGTGTCAAGCCAATGTGTGAACAATCAACCATATGCTGGCTTATAGAAATAAATTGAACCACTTTGTGAGTTGAATAGTACCTTGACAAGAGAACAGCTAGCCCAAGATGATATTTCAAGAACCGTTTCCAACTGATGAAATAATGTACTTTGGACTTGGCCTAATGACTATTTTCCAGGTGATAAGTAAATGGTGCTCTGAAATTTAGGGTTGTTTTATCAGGATTTTCCTAAGGTAGAGGTAGCTTGAATGTACTACCCATCATCAAGGGATACATCCAAAGGATGGCCTTTCGTGGTTGAGGTCAGGAGTTTGAGACCAGCCTGGACAACAGGGTGAAACTCTGTCTCTGCTAAAAATAAAAAAAAATAAATAAAATAAAAATTAGCCAGGCATGGTGGCATGTGCCTGTAATCCCAGCTACTTGGGATGCTGAGACAAGAGGATCACTTTAGCCCAGGAGGTGGAGGTTGCAGTGAGTTGAGATTGCACCATTGCGCTCCAGCCTACTACCTGCTCTGCTCTGCTCCTCCTGGCATTTCTTATTCTAATTTATGGTGTTTCTGATTCCATTTCTTTCTTTCTTTTTGTTCAGACAGAGTCTTGCTGTGTTACCCAGGCTGGAGTGCAGGGGTGTAATCTCGACTCACTGCAACCTCCGCCTCCTGGGCTCAAGCAATCCTCCTGCCTCAGCCTCCCAGGTAGCTGGGATTACAGGTGTGTGCCACTGTGACGGTCTATTTTTTTTTTAATTTTTTTTATTTTTAGTAGAGACGGAGTTTTACCATGTTGGTCAGGCTGGTCTTGAACTCCTGACTTGAAGTGATCCTCCTGTCTCAACCTCCCAAACTGTTAGGATTAGAGGCATGAGCCACAACGCCTGGCTTCTGATCCCATTTCTATTTAGCTGTCTCTGGGTTCATGTTTCTTGTATTTCAAATCCCATTTGCTGCATGATCATTTTCTGATCTCCATGTTTCCACGGCAGCTTGACAATCTGACCTAGACTCCAAACTCCAGAGATTATTAGCTCTTATATGTAGGGTTCTGCACAGTCTACAGAACACAAACCTTAACACTTGGAGGAACTCAATATTCTGTAATATATTTTGTTGCCATGTAGAGAGCCTCATATCCTTATGAAGAAAAACAGATTCAAACCCAGAAATAAATGATTTAAAAATGTTTTTTACAATGAATTTAAAAATAATTGGCCCTATCATAAGCAGATGTGAGAAAAAGAATAGAATGCCTTAACATTCTCTTTTTTCTGCAATTATTCTAGGAAGTCTATAATTCATGTTTTGAGAGGCCAGACACCTAAACATAATTGCACTTTTTCAAAAGAGGATCCAATGAACCATAACAACTGGAGACCCAAGAGATGATATATCACAAACAAGAAACATGTTTTTGACATTTACCATAGTTGTTTTTTTTCCTTTCTTTTCACAGTGCATTCGTCCCACCAATTACAAATCCTAGAGTTGTAGGGGTGCTGCTCAAAACCTCGAAGCACCTCTACACATTTATGTGAACCTTCCTTCTTCCCCACATGCACTTCTCAGAGTACATTAGTATATGGTTGACCCACATACATATGCTGATTCTATGGAGAGGCAGGATGTAGTAAAATTTATGAGTACAAGACCCTATAGCCAGATTGCCTGGCTGCAACTTCCACATGTCCACACCCTGTATGGCCATGGGTGCTGTACTGATCTGTTCTCCTGCTTCTAATGAAAACATACCTGAGACTGGGTAATTTATAAAGGAAATAGGCTTAATTGAGTCACAATTCCACAAGGTTGGGGAGACCACACAACCACGGAGGAAGGTGGAGGAAGAGCAAAGTCATATCATACATGGTGGCAGGCAAGAGAGCATGTGCAGAAGAACTCTCCTTTATAAAACCATCAGGTCTTGTGAGACTTATTCACTATCACAAGAATGGCATGGGAAAGACCTGCCCCATGATTCAATTACCTCCTACCAGGTCCCTCCCATGACATGGGAATTATGGGAGCTACAATTCAAGATGAGAATTGGGTGTGGAAACAGCCAAACCATATCAGGTACATTACTTGGCTTAACATCCTCATCTGTAAAATAAGCATGGTGACAAACTTTTAGAGCTAGTGTGTGGAATAAATGTGGTCAGTACAGAGAGATAACTTAGAACAGTTCCAGGTACCTTGCAAGGACTTAATACAAGTGGGTTATAAATTAGTTTACATTTTATGGACAGTAATTTTACGAGCTCTCCATGGTAACTGTTCACCTTCAGCCAGAGTTTGTACATAAGGAATTGGGTCAAAAAGGAGATAGCTAAGGAATTTTTTAGTTGTAATTGTTTTTTATTAATCTTAGAAGATTTTTCTGTAGTACTACTTGGAGACACAACATTAATGAATCAGCTTTTAAACATTGCATCCAATAACATGTTTTGCTTATTGATTTTTAATGCCTTGTTATATTACTATTCTAAGTACTCACCCTAATGTTAAAGCATTCTATATATAAATTTTTGTTGTTAAAAATGTTTTGATTGTAATAATAGAATTGAGACGTTTGTCAGGTTGACACTCACTAAATCTCATTGCTGGAATCATTGTGGTGGCTAGTAAGGGTGAAGGAATAAGAATTAGGCCTGTGATTTGTTTTGGGAGTGAAAGAGTTGCTAAGTTTAGCAACACTGTAATATCATAGATATTATTTATTAGCTTGTCAGAGAGAAATGTTTCGGTACTGATTTATCAACTTGGAAAAAACAGGGACTAATAAAAATACAAAAATAATATTCAGAATCAACTAGCATCCCTGTAACTATAGGAAAAATTAAGAGATCATACCTAGAATAGTTCACAGGTGGCACAGAGCAAAAGGGAATAGGGTTGCAGCTGGCAGACACTGACTGAGGCTTCTCCAGGGGATGGATGGACCATGTGGGCCACTAGGCACCCAGAAGGGGCATCAGCCAAGAGCTATTGTTTCCACACCGGGCTGTGTGGATTCTGTGATTCCAGAATCACAGCAGTGACAATAGCTCAGACGCGGGGTCTGCTGTGCCCACAGCTCTAAAATGAGAACACAATGCTTAAAGCTGGGAGTTAGCATCCCCTAAATCCATTTTTGATTTTTTTTTTTTTTTTTTTTTTTTTTTTTGAGACGGAGTCTCGATCTGTCACCCAGGCTGGAGTACAGTGGCGCCATCTCAGCTCACTGTAAGCTCTGCCTTCCGGGTTCACGCCATTCTCCTGCCTCAGCCTCCCGAGTAGCTGGGACTACAGGCGCCTGCCACCATGCCCAGCTAATTTTTTTGTATTTTTAGTATAGACAGGGTTTCACCGTGTTAGCCAGGATGTTCTCGATCTGCTGACCTCGTGATCCACCCACCTCGGCCTCCCAAAGTGCTGGGATTACAGGCGTGAGCCACCTCGCCCGGCCCATTTTTCATTCTTAAGAAAATATTCCTTAGGAGGATTCTGCTCTACCACTGCCCCTGTCATGGGTTTGACTGGTAAGATGGATTCATGTTAATCAGTTTTAAATGATATTTTCACCATTTATAATGCCCCAGTTCCTTGGGATATGTTGCTTCAAGAGAGGAGTTCTACTTACCTGAAAATTCCACTTAAACCAAAATTAATCCTGATTTCTTTAAGTATCTACAAGTCTAATTCCACTTTCTTTCATTAGGAAAGTCCAAAATAATGATCATGATTGACTTTATTTCTTTTCAATTCGGTGGCTAAAACTTTTCAAGGCTCCAGGGTCACCCTTCTGAAAATCACTGCCCAAACTTAGGGCAATAAGGAGGAGGCAGGAGACTGAAAGAGTGGGACATCATGAATGTCACTGAAAATATTTTTTAATAAACTAAAATCTTTGATTTCACCTTTTTTTTCCCTATGAGATTTGATCTCTACATGTGTACAGGGAAGTGGACATGATCACTGAGTGTTCTCTTTTAGAATCTGCTTTAGCATACATTTGTCTGTAATTAAGAACAGAAAATATGTCAGCAGTATACATTTGTTTGAGCCATTAGCATTCTCTGAGCCACTATTGTGGAGGGGCTATTAGAGACCCAGGTAACACCTTGTTAATCTAATTACTAGTTACCCAAATCTAAGCTTATGACCTACCTGGGCCAAACAAATTAGTCATTGCATGTTCCATCTGCTCAAGTGCTAGGTAGCTTCAATTTAGATCACAGAAGCTTTTGTGCCACTACAGGTGTACATGGGGAGGCAGAGGAGATGAAAAGAAAGACAAAAATATCTCAACATATGGGTAGGGATGAAACTGACAGATGGGGACCATCGTCGTTTTAGAAAGGCAGATTGGAGAAGAGAAAGATGTTTCAACCAAATTCATGGATATGGTGTGAAATTGTGCCATAACTGTGGGATCTTAATACCATGAAACAATTCCCTTTTTATCCTTATTCCTCTATATTTTGAAGAAAGGTAAGGAAAAAAAATAAGATACATGGAATAATTTCAGGGAAGGACACACTCCTTCCACTGCCATCTTACAGGAAGCTCTCCAAGGAGCTTATCACCTAAGCATTTAAAATTCCACCATAATTTTTCACCTTCAAATTTTACCACTGTCCTCTGCTAAAAAGAGTCAACCCTTTCCAGGAATTGTAACATGAGAGTACAAATTACTGTTTCATTCCTTTATAGTAATAATAATAATAATCCTGCTATGAGTAGTCCATGATTGAAAAGAGCTGAGGGGGCTTGTTCTTGAATGTAAAAAATGTAATCACTGCTGAGACCAAGGGATCAGGAAGATGAGAGGACCCAGTTCATGAATTTTACCTGGTTGACAATCTAGCCAAAGGCAAGACCTGGAGATGTCCTCCCACTGCTTTTAAAAATCTGTGATTATCAGTCATTGGGACCTCTGACATAGGAATGAGAATTTCCCTTAGACTCATACAATCTTATACAGCTTTTTTTTTTTTTTTAAAAAAAAAAAAAAAGAGTTTACAGATCTAGTTTGGCTCCTTACTTTTGTAAGACCAAGAGATGAAAGATCAACAGTCACACTGCCAGTTTAGTGGCAGAGCTAACACTAAAACCAAGGGCTCTGGTATCTGATTCAGTGTTTTTAACTAACCTCCATTCCACTTCCTGCCACCCATATCATTTCATATTAAATGGTGATATGTAGAGATGGTCTAAGACAGCAAAGAGATAGAAACCTGGCCATATATTCGTTTGCTGTTAGTTACTAATACCTAAAAGGACAATGTTGTATTCTGCCTTATTTGAAGTAAAGTAAAAGGGAATGTTTCCCCCAAAAGGTTTGTTAGCTGGTGAGCTAGAATATTCATATTCCAGAAATAATTGTGATATCCTCTGAAGGACACCAGATCAAGTGTGTCTACACCTTCAGGTGACATCTGGATAAAAGCCAAGAAGCTCCCCAGCAGTCAGAAGTGGTGGGTTCCTCTCATTCAAATCATTTCCAAGTTTCTACTTGGCCATTCTTGCCCAGGCCTCTTGCTAATTTTGTTTGTACTTAACACACTGCAGGAGCAAATGCTGGATGTGGCCATGCTAAACCAAGTGTTTCAGCTGTAGAAAATATAGCAGGTGCTGCCATGGCAGTGGTTGGTTTTAGCTGGCTGTCACAATCAACAATTAGTGAATGAGATGGACATAGCCAAAGCTACAGCAGGAGACAAGCGTCTGCCCTCCTGGGCAGGAATCAAGAAGAGGGGGTTTTATTATAACTCAGTGGGTGGTAGAATCTCTTTCAGAGAAATACTACTACCAAAGAAAGAGGAGCTCATCATGGCCACATATAATATCAGGGTTCTAAGGCAACATTTACCAGTGTTCATACAACACTTTCATGGAGAAAAAAGGGCCCTGACTGGAGATTTCTCCCCATTAAGAAAAACAGACCCATCAAACTAATGATGTCATTAGGCATTTTATTCCCTGCTTCCCAAACAACCATCTGATAAGCAAAATTTCTCCTAGATTTATGTTCCCAAGGGAATACACTGGCCAAGAGACCTTAATTAACCCATTAGATTAAGAGTTGTATTTCTCATTAACCATTAGCATTCTGGTTTATCACTAAATTCCCGGGAGTTTGATAAGTAAGAACCAGCAAAGATCAGACACAGGCTCTTGGCATACCTGGATTTGGAAAACTAAAGACCAGATGTACAAGTAGTGAACTCATCCAGTCTCCACCGGGACAGACTGGATCTGGGCAGTGAGAAGCCACCTGCTCAGTAACTGTTTCCTTGCTTGCAACAGGCTCATCTCTGTCCAGCAATCTCTACCTTGCCGATAAAATGGGATCTTTTTGTATATGTAGATGTTATAAAGAATAACAACCTCATCATCATCTCCAAGAAGACACCCTGGAAAAGGATATTGTTGGAAACCACTATTACATATCATGGACTTAAAGTAAAAATAAAAAATAGTACCTGTCTCCTTAGATCTCTTGTTTTCTTAGTCATCTTATCAATTGCAATGTTGAGAGGATCTCCTTTTTCTTTCCTTCCAGTCTATTAAGAAAAGAGAAATAATTTCTGGTTTAGCATATTCAATGTTAGAGATACTAAAAGTAAAAAAAAAATCAGGAAAACATGAGATGTTAAATTCAAACAATTTTAAAAAGATTATTTTTAATATATAACTATAACATGATTTGGTCTCTAAAGTTGATTTTTCCTGAAATAATAATTAAAATCGATAAAAACCAATACATTGTCAGGATGGTTACACATATGTCCATATTCAGCTCCACACAAATCTGTGTTTTCATCCCTCCTCCAGATGCTTAGCAGTTAAGTAAATATAACAAGGATGTTTTGGTTTTGCCTTCAAATAAAAATGCTTTGTGTGTCTATATTGTGTAGGCACATTTCTGAATAGAAGATAATTGAGATAATAAAAACTAAATCGAAAAGGATTTTAAGTAAATCACCAAAATTCAGAATTTTATACCAGTATTTTTTAAGCCATACTGCAACTTCTGTATCAAATTCAAAAGAGATGCTTTACTAGAAAATACAGTATTGCTAATCTCTGCTCTGTCATGTAGTGAAATGCTAAAAATGATAATAAGCAACCCACAGCTTGAGGTCATGAGGAAAATTTCCCTTATGACTATAACAGGCAGAGGTAGAGAAAAAAAAAAGTGTTCTTTAATAAATTATTCACTTGAAAGTTTCACTAGTTTCCTATTTCTTTGCTTTTTCTCCTTTTTTTTTGGTGGGTACAGAAAAACAATTAAAACTGAACAAAAAAAATCCCCATTGTCTTTTTAAAAGAGCAACAAGATTCCCATGGATGAAAAGCTCAATAGACTTTATGGATGACAATTATCTTCCCCTTAAAAGATAAATGTTTTCAAAAACCTTGTCAAATCGATTAAATTATCTAAATTTTAGTCAAACACTACAGATTGATTTATTTATCATGCTAGTGGCAAGTCAATTCTTGTGGCCTACTCAGTCTCTGTAAAATCATGTAGGTCTCTGTAGTAATTTGCTGATATGAGGAAAATGAGATCCCAGATCTTAAGTTGTGCCTAATAGGATAACATGAATTGGCAATGCATAAGAATTACCATCCAACAGGTTTCTAAATGTTCTGTTTCCATGACAAAATCCGGGACACATAAAGCTGATACATACATACCAGCTCTCCATAGCTGGGTTTAAAGTAGTCACTCTTCTCTGCCACTTGCTTAATTAACTATTTTTTCTGAACAAATGTCTGATACACAGTCCTATAGGGTTTTCATTAAAAAGCCCAAACCAAGACATATGTGCATATATTTTTAGTCTTCTAAAATCTTACAATTCCCCATCATCCTTTCCCACTCCCTAAACTCATACACTCACTTTCAGATGTAGACACTAAGGTTTGTAAGTAGAAAGAGCTTAAAATACAGTGGCTAACATTTTACAACTTTGAAATATCAGCCTGCAAATAGCTCCAAGAAAACAAAAGTATATGGAGGAGAATAACGTGCTGCTCTGTCTTTCAAGGGAATGTGGTTGTGCAGTGAGTGTAATTTCAATGCTCTGCCTCTCCAGGTTCAGATCTGCCACAAATTCAACAGTCAAAGGCTATTCCTTTTCTGTTTGGTTCTCTCCTTGCAAATAGGTTGTCGGCCATCAAAATACAGGGCACCTTTGTGGAGCTCTGGACCATGATCATTATGAAAATCATAATTTCCTATGGCTTTTTCATTTATTAGAATAAGAAAAACTTACTTTCGAAAGTTAAGTTATGAGTTTAGTTTAAAATGTGGTTACAACAGACGGAGGGGCGATTACTAAACTTTTCAAAGTAAAAAGAAAAAAAATGGAGCCACTTTAGATACACAACATAATTACTGAGTGCATGTAAATGGCAGACTCTGGGCTTATTCCATCCTGCCAGTGCCATATCTATGTAACCATTTTTCAGATAAGAAGAATGAGGATCAAATGGGCCTGGGACTGGTGTGAAGAGAGTGAAGAGGGAGAGAGGGAGTATAATTTAGATGTAAAATTTAAGGTGGCACCAAGGAACTCAGTCATCAAGACAAATAATATTTTAATGTAATATATACTTTTTTTTTTTCTTTAGATAGAGTCTTGCTCTGTCACCCAGGCTGGAGTGCAGTGGCACAATCTCGGCTCACTGCAACCTCTGCTTCCTGGGTTCAAGCAATTCTCCTGCCTCAGCCTCCCAAGTAGCTGGGATTACAGGCACGTGCCACCATGTCTGGCTAATTTTTTTGTATTTTTAGTAGAGATGAGGTTTCACCATATTGACCAGGCTGGTCTCAAACTCCTGACCTTGTGATCCACCTGCCTCAGCCTCCCTAAGTGGTGGGATTACAGGCATGAGCCACCATGCCTGACCTAATGTAATATTTTTAAAATCAAAACTAATGCAAAGAAATCCATGTTGAAAATAAAATATCAAAAATTGAAATAAAGACAGAATCCAATAGGGCTAGGATTAGGGTAGGGCGAACAAGGTGAGTCGTGCAAATGCAGCATCAGATGACATTTTAAACTTTTAAACTTAAAAAGAAATGGGAGGATATATTTATTCTTCAAAAATTATTGTTTACCTAAAATTCACATTAACTGGGCATCCTGTCTTTTTATGTGCTAAATCTGACAATCCTACCCCCAGGGGAAAGAGCCATGTTCAAGATTGTAATTGCGGTTGTTACAGACACATGTGGGAGGCTTGGTTGCCCCATTCTGTGAGCAGATGGGCAACATGTGGGATCTGTATCCCTTCTGGCATCAATATCCTGGAACTGTAAAACACATATCCCTTAGATGTGAGGTATCCTGTTGGTCACTGCGGGGAACACATGAAAAGTGATAGCCACGATTTTCACCATCAAAGAGCTCCTGATACAGGGGAATAGACCAGTACACAAGACTAACAATACCAAAAACTGTGCAGAGATATTAGCATGTTCAACGACTGAGTTGCTCAGAAGAAGGAGAAGATGTTGCATTTGGGAAGTCAAGAAATCTCACAGAGGAAAGAGAAAATTCACTCGACCTTAAGCCTTGTGTAAGATTAGAATAGGAAAGAGAGAGGCACTTTGACTGGCAAAAAGAAAGTCATGTAGGCAAGAAGGCAAGATGGTTCTGGGAAGGCAGTGAGTGAAACAAACCAGCTTTTTCTCCATGATGTGAAGAGATCAGTTTGATTAGCTACAGAGACAAATTATTTTTATAAGAACTTTTTTTATAGTGTGATTACTATTAACTTTATTTTGATCTACAAGCCCAGATAATCTCTGGTAACGTTAGTCATTCCATTTCACTTTTGTCCGGATGCTGTTTGTGTAATATTTGTGATCCTGGGTTTCTCCAGCCTGAAAGTCCTTGGCTGAAAGTCCTTGGCTGAAAACAATTCAGAAATGCAGTTGACTTGGGTGCCATATTTGTTGTCACTATACATGAAGGCTGGGGAATGTTAAAACAAGGACTAGGATTTAGGAATTTTGGGCCACTGGATGGGATAGTCAATTCACTGGCCCTTTCTTATCTCCAATTTTAAAAAATGAGGTATTTGTGCAGGAATAACAATAGTAGCTCAGCTTTGCACAGCAAATGGGGACTTGGAAGCCATTATGTCCTACTTTCCTCAGCTCTGTATGTCTAAATGTGGCCATAATTTTAAATTCATCAGTTTAAACTGGACAGGAAGCCAGCTACTGAGAGTGAGACAGAGAGAGGAAAAGAGGGAGAGAAAAAAAGACAGAGACACAGAGACAGAGGGAGGAAGAGGAGAGGAGAAAGGGAGAGAGCAATGGGGGATAGTGAGGAGGGAGGAAGAGAGAAGCAGAGACTTGCCTCCTAGTGTCAGCTCCCTATTAGTAGCCTCCATGATCCTGAACTAAGCATTTACCCCATTTTTTTAAAAAAGTCTGAGTTTTGTCATAAGTACAATAGATAGCATAATATATGCTCTGTCTTCTTTACAAGGTTAGCAGGACAATCAATCACAATGTTACTGTGCTAGAAACAATAAAAGACATTAAGACTATTCAGGGTAATTACGAAAGTATTTTTGCTGTGGAAAAGAAATGAAAGAATTGATTTAGACAGTACATAGAAACTATTTTTGGATCACCTGTCCTTCTGCTTTCTCCATCCAGACAGATAATGTACAAAAACCTTGCCAAAAACTGGTATCCCTAAAGAAAAAGTTCTCTCCCTTTAAAGAAGGAATATTTGGGGCAGTTCATTTTAAATATACAACTAGTCTGAGATATTTCTAAGAGGTGAAATGAGGGGCAGAATCTCCAGTTCAGTCTTTTACATAGTAGGTCCTGGGACATATTTTGTCTCGTAACTAAGGATTTGATCATCACGAGCACATCCTGGTTCCCTAGGAATCTACCAGAAGCCTCACCTAGCTCTCCATCCCTGACCCTCCAGGCTCCACACATTAAAAATACTTTAACAAACGGAAGTGAAAGCAGATCTAAGTATTGACATCATCACCTAATAATAAAAGCAAAATGTGTGGTGTTAAGTCAGTCATCCAATTATTCCCTGTTTTTGCTGAACCAAAGGAAACGAAAGCCAATTAGTTGTAACCACTCTCTGCCAGTAACCACCTAAGTGACCTGGCAACATCTCTAGACTCCAAACTTATCATCTGTAGAATGAAAGGGCCAGAGATGAGTTATGAAATTGTGAAATATGAGAAGCAGAAAAACCATCAAGCACCTGTAACTATACTTCCCTGTTACAGGGAAACAATCGTAACACTGCAGAAAGGGCCGGGGATTGACATGCAGTTGAAGTTTTTCTTATCTCTAAAACATAGCTAAGTGCTTGCTTTATATAATTATTAGGAGCATAAAAAGACAGGCTGTGTAACGGGTTTAGCCAATACCTAACCAGCAGAGTTAACTCAGTTAATGTTAGCTGTCCTTCCTTGCCCGCCCCTTCATTCCCCTCAAAGATAAGGAGAGCAAGGTCTAGAGATATGAAGTGACTGATTATGATCACTTGGCTCATTAATATCTGACCAGCACCTCCAGACTCCCAGCCAGGGCTTTTTCCATTCCATATCTAAACAATCTCCCTTCTCTAAAATTTCAGGATTCTGTGATTTTATAGTTTCATGTGTTTCTCTTCAAAGGCTACCAGTAAAATCTCACTTTGAGGTGTATTTCCTCTGCCGCTTTTTGTCCACAGATCTTATATGCCTTTTTTGGAACCTGCTCCTCACTTTTCTTCTTTACCTTTACCTGCAGAAAATGAGTGTGCAATAGACATAGCCATTTAATAAATATCGTTATTAAAAAAAGAAGCCAGGCGGGAGTACTCTCCACATTGCTGTGGGCACCTTCCCTAGTTGCCATCTGTTGTGCTAGGGAGATGCATGTTTATTAAATTTTATTTGTTTTAGTCTTTGAGAACTATTTTACAAAACACATCTGGGGTAGATCCATGGCTTGAATTGATGAGAGTGAAGGGAATAAATTTCCTGACTTGGATTTTTAATAGGAGATCCTTTATTCTCCCATCCTCTGTTTTTAAATTCAAGTCCAGTTTGCTAAAGTATCAGATATTATCTTGAAGACCTTTATATTTCCAGTTTGTCCTTAAACAGAAGGATTAAGCCATTAACAGAAATTTCTGTTTTTACAATTAATCTTTAGAAAAAGAATGATATTTTATTTTAACAATTTCTTTTTAATAACACTGCTCTTTGCCCCCTTGCAAAAATAAAGGCCCCTCTTTTGGCCCACTTTGGACAAGGATCCCCACACCACTCTCTCCCTATATGAATACCCATCACCCTTTCTGAAATTCTGAAGATGTTTGTAATGGATTTATGTCAACATGCTGAATAATACACAACTGATACTGACTCCCTAACTTATAAAACAAAAAGAAACAAAAATTATTAATTTATAAATCTCTGAATAGGAGCATTTCTTTTTTTTTTTTCTTTTGAGACGGAGTCTTGCTCTATTGCCCAGGCTGAAGTGCAGTGTTGCAATCTCTGCTCTGTGCAAGTTCCGCCTCCTGGGTTCACACCATTCTCCTGCCTCAGCCTCCCGAGTAGCTGGGACTACAGGCGCCCACCACCACCTCTGGCTAAGTTTTTTGTATTTTTAGTAGAGACGGGGTTTCACCATGTTAGCCAAGATGGTCTCGATCTCCTGACCTCGTGATGCACCTGCCTCGGCCTCCCAGAAAATGAGTATTTCTTTAAAGACTGTTCCCGTCCCAGCCCCTCATCCTACTATAAACACACAATCCAGTTCTGGGGGATCTCTCATGGAAGCCCTGGGAATATAAATTGACCATCTTGGTGCTTCCACTGGATCCATGGGTGCACATCAACCATGTTTCAGGGTACTATATTAATATGTGGGACATGGTTGTAAGAAGGTAGATGTTTATCACTTCCTTCCTTTCCCTTGAAGGGACCTGCAGACATGACTGAATGTATAAGGAATCTTCAAAATATTGTGTAGCTGTGACTCTAATATATTGGATGTTTCAGGAGCTAATCAAATGCCCAGTCTTCAAATTGTTGTCATTTGAAAGAAATGGAAGTCAAAATCATCAGAATGTCAGAAAGCAATAATATGCCATGCACTCTATCTCCAACACATTTTGCTGTCATTTAAACCTATGATTTAGACAAGAGGAGGGAGAAAAAAATGATCTATTGATCCAACAGTCACACTATCATTTTTGGAGGGTTGCCCACCTACCCTCAAACCCTGGATATAGAAATCATATCCCTATTACAAATAGCACCATTATTTATAGAACCTTGAACATTTCATAATATCTTTATATTATGTATAAATCATAGTTGGAGCATGTGGACCTTTCTAAATATACCTTTTCACTAGCTAAGGACATTTCTCTTGGAAAAGAAACAGGCAGTATCTCTTTAGAATGGATGAAAGTTGAACAGTGGCCACAAAGCAAATCTATAATCAAGATACTCTGACCACATCACAACACAGCTTTCTTGGTCTCTGAGGTGGCGGAGGGGATGGGAAGGGGGTAAAGGTGGAAAGGGAAACACTGATGTATCTCTGACTCTTATCTGCCAGACTGCATCCATTTTCAAGGAAATAATCATCAATATATAATGTAAGAATATGGTAATATTGGTGAGACTACCAGGCCCTGCCCAATAGTAGAACAATATCAGGATATGCCTCGGACAATGTGCAAAGCAGGACTGGCTCAGAGAGATCAACCCCTGTTCTTATCCCACCATCAACCCATCCACGCTATTTCAGTAGCAGCCGTCCTAACTCCCAACTAAGACTCTGTGGACAGGGAACAAACTGATAATATCATCCAAACCAGTGAGAATCAGTAGTAGAATCATAGGTTGTAGGTAGAATTATTAGGAAGGAGACATATTTTTCCACTGAGATTGATAAACTGGTAGTAGACAAACCTTGAACTACTTAGGGAGTCTCCAAAAATAGACCCCACAAAAAGAAAAGCATAGCTGAAAGAAGGAGGGGGAGAAAGAGGGGCAGAGGAAGACAGAGAAAGACAGAGACAGGAGGCAGAGATTGTGAGAGAAACTGTGGCAAGAAAGGGATGAGGAATTGGAGAAAAAGAAATTTAAGGGAAGAAGAAGGAGGAGAAGAAAAGAGAAGTCAGCTTTTGGAGTAAAATCAAAATGGTTCATATTTTCCATTATGTGCTCTTTTATTAATAACTCATTTGAGCTGCTATAACAAAAGTATCATAGACTGGGTGGCTTATGACAACAGGAATATATTTCTCACATTTCTGGAGACTGGGAAGTCCTAGATTAAAGCACTGGCAGACCTCTGTGTCTGGTGAGGGCCCACTTCTTAGTCCATGAAGGTTGTCTTCTTTTTGTGTGTTCACATGGCCAAGGGGGCAAGGGAGTCCTCTGGGGTCTCTTTTATAAGGGCACTAATCCCATTCGGGAGATCTCCACCCTCATGACATAATCACTTATCAAAGGCCTCCACTAATCCCATTTGGGAGACCTCCACTTTCATGACATAATCACTTATCAAAATCCTCCACCTCCAAATACCATCACATTGGAGGTTTCAACATTTGAATTTTGAGGGGACACAAACATTCAGTATATAAAACACATTTACCTACAAAATCATTGTTTTGCTTGTCATTATATCCTTAGAGCCTGGAGGTGTACCTGGAATGTAACAGGTTTTCAGTAAATTTTTCTAAGTCAATAAATGAAATACTTGGCCTCCTGAATCTAGTTGCACCTAAAGCCATAAGTTTCTATCCATGGGTTACCTGGTGCCATGAGTTAATAAATGCCTCCATGTTTATTCATATGGCATTTCTGTCACTTACAAAGAAAAGGGTCTTATTAAATCAGGGATCTTAAAATACTAAGTCACAATAACTGGAAAGTATAGTGGTGGGGATCCGGGCAGACCTCAGGCAAGGTCTGGAGCACTGTCTGGGGAGTTCATGTCTTGTCAGGGCATCTAGTTTCATTCACAGCGTTTTCCCCAGCACTAATCACTGACCCAGCTCTAAATCTTAATATCGTATTTCTCCCCTAAATCCAGTTAGTCACTAACCTTGAGAAACTGCCCGTCAAAAAGTCTATAAGGATTCATACTGTTCCTCAAATCTCTCTTTCCACGACACCCACCCACTGCAGTGGAGATCTGGAATGCCACAGCATCCTTTGTTGATTGCATCCCCTCATCATCCTCATTATGGCCTGGTAAGAACAAGCTTTAATTTCCTCAGCTCAGTATTCAATTCTTATTTAGATTTTACTGAAGTCCTATTTCCTTTTTTTTTTTTTTTTAATCTTTTTGTTTTTCTTTTAACTTTTAGGTTTGGGGATACCATGTGCCAGGTTTCTTATATAGGTAAACTCATGTCACAAGGATTTTGCGTGACACACTTTGTGTCACACATATTATGTGTCACACCAAATCCTTCATGCAGGTAGTGTGCCAAACAGCGCAGATATTTTGTGACATGAGTTTACCTACATAAAAAGTATTTTGTCACTAGGTACTAAGCATAGTACCTGATAGATACTTTTTCAGATCCGCTCCTTCTTCCCACCCTCCACCCTTAAGTAGACCCCAGCGTCTGTTGTTCCCCTCTTTGTGTCCATGTGTTCTTGTCATTTAGCTCCTATTTGTAAGTAAGAACATGTGGTATGTGGTTGTCTGTTCCTGCATTCCTTTGCTTAGGATAATGGTCTCCAGCTCCATCCACGTTCCTGCAAAGAACATGATCTTGTTCTTTTTTGTGGCTACATAGTGTTTCATGGTATATGTGACACATTTTCTTTATCCAGTCTACCGTTGATGGTCATTTAGGTTGAGTCCATGTCTTTGCTATTGTGAATAGTGCTGCAATAAACAAATTTGTAAATGTGTCTTTATGGTAGAATGATTTATATTCCTTTGGGTATATACCTACGTAATGGAATTGCTGGGCTGAATGGTAATTCTGTTTTTTCTTGGGCCTGTATGTTAGGGCTCCAGAATATGGTCTCCCCCTCATAATGGTCCAATTCCAATCTATTTGTATTTTCCCAACAACTCACAAATGTCCTGCTTCTTTATGGGCTCATATTGGTGTCTGGCTGGAAGGGGCCTTTCCCCTTCTAACTCACAATTCACCTAGCGAAGTTGTACCCATCCTTCAAAGAAAAGCTAAACATCTCCCACCTCTGACCACATCTTTCATGTAGGTAGTGTGCCAAACAGTGCATATATTTACAGTATACTAACTACCTGGTGTTACTTAATAAGTTTTTGTGTGGCTGCAAAATACAACCCAAGCTTTTTGTGGGTAGAACATGCCTGGTTTTCTCCCAAAGAACTCAGGATGAAACTCTTAAGACATGGTTAGGAAATGCTTGTTTATTGATAGAAAGATGGATGGTCCAAGTAGGCACCTAGGGATAGGCAGCAGGTATGAAAGGGATAGATGATTTGGAAAATATAGAGTCCTATAAATAAATTTCACCCACTTCGCAATTTGCCGATCAAAGCCATAGGTAGTAGTTGGCACCTGTGTAAGGTTACAATTCTTGTTCCTTGATTTATTTTATCAACACAGGTGTAGTCCTCAGTGATTACTTGCCAGACAACCCTGCATAAAAGACATTTTTCATAGTTCCAACTCCCCGATCTTGGGTGATTGCTAAAAGCTGGGGTTAATTAACCACATATCCCTTCTAAGCCTGAAAGAGACCATGAACTGAGCAAACTGCTAAAAAAGATGCCATTTCATCTTGACAGTTGAGATAAAAGTAGTCAAGGCAAAGTGCAAATTCCCATTGATTTTATACACACATACACACACACACCCCCAAACGGAATAAATAAATTTCAATGAAATTTAAAGTTCCATTTCATTTTTAAGTGTGTATTCCCCAAACCACTCAGGTACAGTTAAAGCTTTCAACACCTAAAGAATCCCTAGAGTCTGGCATTTTCTGCCATCTCGAAAAGAGGTCAATAACTGGGTCCACATTGCTGAGAATTCACAGAAATCAGAAAACATTCAGGCAGAGGGTTACCTTAATTTATGGAAAGCATGTCTATGTGGGGACCCACAGCCTTGGCCTCCGTGTGCCTCATTTATCATTCTATCAAGAGCCAGCTTATGTTTTAATTCCTCCATCACCCCTTCCCTGCCCTCGCAGTTCACAGAAACCTAGCCTCTTCTGTGTGCCTATAGCCATCTCCGCCATTTATTTGGTTCTTTATGAACAATTCTCACCAAGGAAATAATACTATATTGTGCAAGCCTCTTGCATTGTTAATTGAATTTCCGATGTCACATGGTATACAAATAATATAAGCTGCATCATTACTATCCTGTAGTGTTCAGAAACTTGTCATGAGCATATTTACTTTTATCCAACTAAAGGCACAGCCACCCAAGGATGGGAAAGTGTCAGACCATTACATTTCGTTGAAACTCTGAAGTTTCTGGCACAGTACCTTATACAGAATAGGTGCTAAGTAAATTAGAAATATGTATAGATATGTACATATAAATATGTATTGGCTATGAATGGAGTAGTTAGTATTCTAGCTACTGGCTTAATTAAATGATACCAATCTTTGGAGACAAGGCTAGTTGCAGAGGTGGTATTGGTGTCTCACTGTGTCTTCACCAATGGTAGAGTCATATTGTTGCCTACTCTCATCCCCTCTCTACACTTTATACACTCATTCCCTTTCTTCCCTGCTCAAATACCTTCCCTATGCAGGAAAAAGATGGAAATTTCTAGGAGCCAAAACCTTTGATTTTATGCATAGGATTAAGATGTATATACCCTTGGAAGAAGTACAAAGAGTAAATGGCTTTTATCAAAGTAGTGAGTCGTAGGAGTAGATAAACTTGAAAAGAGTAGGAACTGAAAGAGAATAGATTTGATAAAAAGGTGCTTCTAAGAGATGAGAACTCTTAATGGAACAAGGAGACAGGATGTACTTGAGAACACCTGGGACCTTTCCTGTTGCCAGCCCCACAGCAAAGGAAAGTGAGGAAGATATGTGGGTGACAGTGAGCAGAAGAACTACAAGGTTTGGGAGCACCAAGGACTCTTTGCCTCCCAGGGCATCCCAAAAGTATCTCCATTCTAGTGCCAGAGCCAGGGCTGTTTTGCCTGCCCAAATTAACTCTAACCTCTCTTCATCTTTGCCAAAGCCCATGAGAATGACCTCTTCCCGTCCTCTCTGGCAGCACCACCTTTCAATCCCTATTTTGGTGTTTTCTCCCTCTCATGTCCCCCTCCAAAATGCCAGCACTGTCTTCAAAGCAAGCACACAGGTCCCAAGCACTTTAATTCTTAACGTTATGAGGGAACTTGCAGAGAATAATGTCTTCTTTTTAATTATACGGACAGTTAAAACACTCAAAGAAATATTTTAACTATTTACACACTAACAAGCCCCAATCTAGAGCTGCTAACCTTATTGTCAGCCCACTTACGTTGTCTTTTGCTTTCTTTGGGCGATACTTATCAAGCTCTGTGCTCTCCCTCAACTTCCCAAACTGATGTCCAAGCTGGGGGAAGGCCAGGCTGCTCCCAACCCCAGCACCAATGCCCAGGAGACTACCACCTCCTGAACATGAAGGCGCAAGTCACTGGCACTCCTCAGGCTTAGGTGAATCAGGGATCTCACTGAGCATGCTCGGAATCTGTCATACTAGTACTATCTCTTGGGGCATTCCCTCACACTTGGAACCAATGAAAACTTTATGAGGCAAAATGGAATTTTTGTAGCATGACAGTTAAAAACTAAACTATGTAGAAAGCAGGCCGAAACCCTGGAACACATGTCTCACATCGTCCCAAATATTCCTCACTATGTGGCTCCCATAAACACCATCTGCTGTGTTAATTTGTAAAGAATTACAAGGTTCTTAAAATTACACTTTGCTCTCTGTAGCGTACACTGTGTCTATGAAGGGGGAGACTTGAGAATGCATATTATATTCAGTCAGACACTGAGATCTTCCTTCCTATGCTGGGATCTAACTGAAAGTTTGCCAGGTCTGCATAGAATTTTAAGAAGTGCATTGTATTCTCTGCAGACCAGCTGTAGGGAAAGAAAACACAAAAACAAAAAATATACACAACAAAACCTTTGCCTAGGTTATAATCCTAGAAGCTTATACCTTTTCAGATTGTGAATATATCTCACACTTCACTGGATCCTTATGACAACACAAAGTCTTCAGTTGTAAGTGAAAGAGGCTGAACATTCAAAATTAGGAGAACTTCTTAGGAGAGACTTAATTCTCCACTGCTGGCTCCTGACCTCCAAGGCCTCCTCAGAGCCCTTGGGGAAAGCTAAGAGTTTCTCAGTTGTTTCTTCCTGTCTGCTTAGAAATCCAGAAGAGAAACATCTCTTCCCATAAGTACATCTCTAACAAAGCAAGACTGGTGAATGGCTGCTAATGAAAACTTTTACATAACTTAAGTCCTCAGGGTGCTGCTGGTTAAACAGTGGTAAATGGTGCCTAAAAAAAAAAAAAATGAGAAAATAAATAGGAGAGTCTTAGACTCAATAGTCCATAGGCTTAAAACTGTTAATAAGAGATAGTTATAACAAATGCAGATTCCTGGTCCCTTTCCCAAAATACTCTGTTTCAGTATCTCTAGGGTAGGGCATGGAAATCTTCCATTTTAATAAACATTTTAAAATTATAGATACATTCTTCAAACAGGAGGATAGTTCAATGGGTTCCAAACCAACTAATCATTTGATTAATCAATCTCTCCAATTGTGGCCTAGGAATCTGTGTTTTCATATTTCCTTCAAAATTGCATTGTTTAACCTAATTTGGGAACTTATTTTTGTAACCATTTACTGGAAGTACATCTGAAATAGAACCAAAATCCATAATTAAGGCAATTCTGCTTGATTCCCAGTGAATTAGTCACTATATTAAAAAACAACAACAACAACAACAACAACAAAACGAGATTCATAATCAAACCATTTAATTGGAAGAGAAAAGCCATACTTTCTGAGAAACTAAAACAATACAGACTAGGCATACCCTGTAACAACATTTCAAAAAAGTCCCTTCACAAAGAAAGAAAAAGCTATACCAGCTTCCCAAATTCTTTGCCTGTTATTGTCATATCTACCTGTAGACATCAAATAAGGTTAGCTGAGACGGTGGACAAAGAGATAAAAGCGACTGCTGATCTTACTAAGGCATAAAGAGCTTAAGAAACTTTTGCAAGTTTACAAAAATAAAACAAAAAGCCAGGATCCTGATACAGGAAATATTTCAGAGCTTCTGCTGGTAAACTTGTCTACACTATGCTGATTTCCTAATATTTTAAGAAAATTCACTTCCAAGTTCCTCTTTCTATGGTCCCAACCTATCTGTTCCCTTGTAATTATGCCCCAGCCCTCAATAAGAATTTCTCTGAGCACCCCATAATAATCTCCTACATCCCACTTCTACCCCCTTCCCCATCCTGAAGCATCCTCTACAGCCAAGATAAAACCCTGCCTCTCCCTGACCCCAGAGCCTACACAGAACTCCCTTCCCGATCAGTCCTTTCTGATGTCAGGCAGTGGCATCTCACTCAGACAAAGCCCTGAATAGCCTTCTTGGGAAAAGCTGGCACAGGGTGGTCTCACCCCACATCCCTCGTAGTCAGATACCTGGCTGTAGCTATTCCCTGTCTTCCAAGCCCTGATGAAAAAGGCAGGAGTAGGGCTAAAGGTGAGTGCTTGAAGTTTCTCTGTTCACTCAGAATAAGCTGAGGGGAATGAACTATTGTTGCTTCTAATTATGTCATCGGCCCTATGGAAACTGGATTTTTAACACTGATTATAAGAAACTATTGGAGCAGGTTGACAATAACTCCTAAACTGTCGATGATACATTGGTTAATTGTACATACAACACAGTAGAGTAAAATAAAAATGTTGTGATCATGTTTTGCATTTGAATATGTGTGCATATGAATGAATGAGTGTGTGTGTGTGTGTGTGTACTGCAAGTTCATGTGACATTATTCCTTCTCCGTTATTTTTATTATTATTTTATTATTATTATTATTATTATTATTATTATTATTATTATTATTTGAGACAGTTTTGCTCTTGTCACCCAGGCTGGAGTGCAGTGTCACAATCTTGGCTCACTGCAACCTCCGCCTCCCAGGTTCAAGTAATTCTCCTGCCTCAGCCTCCCCAGTAGCTGGGATTACAGGTGTACCACCATGCCTGGCTAATTTTTTGTAGGTTTAGTATAGAGACAGGGTTTTGCCATGTTGGCCAGGCTGGTCTCAAACTCCTGACCTCTTGATCCACTTGCCTTGGCCTCCCAAAGTGCTGGGATTACAGGCATGAGCCACCCATGCCTGGCCCCCTTCTCTGTTATTTGTAAGTAGGTACTCTCCCAGTAGATAAGAGTTTAAACTATTATCATCTCCACATGAGACCACATCTCCCAGTGTCAGGAACAATGCCCCCAAAAGGAGTTTCCCTTGCACTCAATAAAGTCTTATAGTGACATTAGACTTGGGAGTCAAAGAATGTTAAGGCCAAGTTTCCTTTGGCCATAGATGAGAGATGGGACCATAGACGACTACGGAAGATAAATTCCAAAATCTTAGCTTTTCCAGAATCTCATACCAACCTGCTTATTTGCATCCAGAGCTACCTATCTGGCCATGCATCGCCATGGAAAGCCATAGCGCTAGCTCCAAGGTTCATCTTAGTCTCCTAGAAGACTTATGACACTAAGACTTAGGGTGGGGAAAGATGGATGCTTTGATAAATAAATCAATATTTTCTCATTTTATCTTCTTATGTAAAATCACAATGCAAATGTAATTTCCAGTCTTCCCACCTCCTCAACCTTCATGCTCTTCCACATGCCTTTCCTTCCTTCCAAGAGCTTTTGAAGTAGACACAGACTTAGGTTACATCTCAGCTGCTCAGCTGTGTGAGGCTGGGCAGTTTTCCTAAACTCACTGAATCTCAGTTCTCATCTGCAGAATAGTGAAAATAATGCCTAACCCAAGATTATGGTAAAAATAAGATAATGCATACAACATGTCTATCTCTGAGTCTAGCATGAAAATGGTATCCAATAAGCAAATTCCTTACCCTGATCTTTTCCTCTCGTGATAGTAAGCTTCCTCAGGAGAGGCACAGTGCCAAGAATCTGAACTATGGATAAATGGAAGACAGATGGATGGAATGTCTAGGGATAATATATTGTTTTACAGGCTGGATCTGGATTTACCAAGACTTGCCATTTGGAAATGTTTGAGCATCTGAGTAATATTTAACACTTGTGAAATTTTCACCAAGTTAAAATCCATTTATGACATAACTCATATATGAGGCAAATGAAAAAGGAGAACCAGACATTGACCCTGATATTTCACTTATATAGTCCAGTCATGAGGAATTCAAGCTCTGACAACCATGGTAGCTTCTACTAGGGAAAGATGGGGAGCAAATGCTGGGGACTGATTCCTCCTTTTCAGTCTTCTGCATGGGAAATGAAATCAGTAATGAACACACCTCACTGATGATTTTAATCAAACTGAGCACCTGTAACTGCCAGAAACAGGGAGATCCCCCAAGCATCAAGAGTGGATTCTATTTCAGTCACCCTCACTTGGCATATCAAGGAAGGGATGGCCTTGCAGAAATTAGAAAGCCAGATGCAGCAGGCTTTCCGTGTCTGCCCCACACTGATGGGGAGTCCTCAAAGGGAATTGCTAATCACTTATACACACCTCAGAAGGTAGCAGCCTCCAGAGCTGGGTCTGAACAGCAAGAAGAACATTCTTTTTTAAATGTCCTCTCCACCATGATGCAGTCTAGAGGTCTATCTATCATTAGAGAATTGTAACACACTTGTGATGACTCCAGAAGTTCCCTGCTAAAACACTAATAAAACTAAGAAGGATGTTACATAGACAATTTACTTACCGTTGTTTTTTTTTTTTTCCCTCCTGTTTCTACCATTAGCCTATAAACTTCAATTAGGAACTTCATCTCTCTAGTTTGCTGGCATGTCTACTAAGTCCAGTAGCTGGCAAAAGGTTCTTAATGAAGGTGTGACCTAAAATGGTTGTCATTCTGGAAAATAGACAGCTGTTCCCTAAACAGACAGAATAGAAAGGCAAAATGGAAACCTCTGTGTGAGGGGTGGCAGATGAAAACTTAAAGAGTTAAATAAAACAAACTCTGGTCCCATAGGAAATCAGTTCGTCAGGAATTTAGGATTTAGGAATTAGACATATGTATGAGTCTAAACAAAAAACTGGGGAAAAAATCAAATAATGGTAGAGATGTGGGAGAGGCAAAAAAAAAAAAAAAAAAGATACATTTTTATAGTTTAAGGCAAAGAGTGGCTCAGACCTTACCCTGGAGCTTCTGTGTGCTGTGGTGGATCCAAAGCAGGAACTACCAAGGGAATAAAACTGGCCAGAGATCCCATTTCTACTAACAAAATAGATGGTACTTAGAGGAAGTCAGAAAGGGAAGCCAGAAACCAGGAATCAAAAGGTAGTAAAAAGTCCTGAGTAAAACCAGCTATAAGCCTGACTTGAGGGTGGATCACCATGTTATGGGTTCAAGTCCTTTCATTACCTTTGCAGAAGTCAGACTGCTGCCAAGTTCAAAGTTTCCTGGCAATCCACCCCTCTCCCCACAACCTACGTGTAGACAAACACAAAGTCAGGTTTATGAGAACCAAACTGTACACTTCCCTTCCCCTCTCTTCCCCATCCTGAGAGCTCCATAGAAATCCCTACCTCCTAGGAAGGCCCTTTTCCCTCCAGAGGACCTCCTATGCCTTTCCCAAGGCTATTCCAACCCTCTCCTCTCCCTTGCCTCCTTTCTCCTGTGATTAACCAAAGTCTGCTAAATGGAAAACAAAGAAAGAACTTCCAACCTAATGAACATTAAATACAGTCTGAGTATCATAATTTTGTTTTCTTATGCACAGAGACTCCAGGGGTAGAAAGATTTAGGCTTCCATCTGTGGTTGCCTGGGTTGGGGAAGAATCTGCAGGCTGCAAATCACATCAGCTGGGCTGAGGGGGTCTGCCACCGCATTCCATTTTAAACAATAGATCACTCCATCAAGTAAGTGTTTATTGGGCACCTGTGTAATGTTGAGCCTTGTAGAGGTGTGATGTGGGCTGAACTCTGTCTCCCCCACCCTCAAATTCACATTGTGGAGTGCTAAACGCTAAGACCTCAGAATGTGACTATATTTGGGGGATACCACCTTTAAAGTGGTGATTAAGTTAAAATGAGATCATTAGTCCTAATGAGCTCAGCCCTAATCCAATATGACTGGTATCCTTAAAGACGAGATTGGGAGACACACACATACACGCACACACACACGCAGAGGAAAGACAGCGTGAGGGCAGAGGGAGAAGACAGCCATCTCTCCAAATCAAGGACAGAGGCCTCAGAAGAAACCAACCCTGCTGACTCCTTCATCTCAGTCTTCTAGTCTCCAGAACTGTGAGAAAATAAATTTCTATTATTAAAGACTCCATCTTATTCACAACAGCAAAGACATGAAATCAAGCTAGGTACCCATGAACAGCAAATTGGTTAAAGACGATGTGGTACATATACACCATGGAATACTGCACAGCCATAAGAAGAACAAAATCATGTTCTTTCAGCAACATGGATGCAGCTGGCGGCCATTATCCTAAGCAAATTAACACAGAAACAGATATCAAAAATCACATGTTTTCACTTATAAGTGAGAGTTAAACATTGGTACATAAAGATGGAAACAACAGATACTAGGAACTACTAGGGTGCAAAGAGAGGAAGCCAGGGAGGACTGAAAAACTATCTACTAAGTACTATGTTTACTACCTGGATGATGGGACCTGCACCCCAAACTTTAGCATCATACAATCTATCCATGTAATAAACCTGTACCTGTAGCCTTGAATCGAAAACAAAAGTTGAAATAATTTTTTTAAAGTTTCCCAGTCTTTGGTATTTTGTTATAGTAGCCCTAGCAAACTAAGACATGGTGTAACAGGAAATACCAGAGTAATGGTTTGTTGAGGTTTGATGACATTACTGATTAGGCTACAAGGAGTCCTAGACAGCTGAGATAAGGACAGGTAGGGAGGATGTGACAGCCTCCAGAAATCTCTTGTGTAACTTCTCAGAAAGCTCTTCAGTATTTCACAGCACAAGACTCCTATCAATCAGTTTGTCTGAATAACGAAAGAGCACCATCTCATCTGACAATTAGAAAAGAAATTTCCCAAGCCCAGGAGCAGCTTTCTTGCTCTGAATGCCAGGCTGGCTTCCTCAGGCTTTCTCAAGCTCCTCCAAGAGTCTTACATCTCTTATTAAAAATTAGCAGCTATAGGATGACAAAATAATTAAATAACAAGTAAGTAAATAAATAAATAAAACAAAGTAAAGCCATCTTCCTTACTGATCCTCAAACATTTCTCATTTCAGTAAGCATCCAGAGACAAATTTAATGTCATGCTCTTTCATAGTTTAAATCAGGTAAAAAATAGGACTTCTATATGCTATGTGAAAGCTTGCAGGTGCTTTCGATTAAGAAACTTAAAGGAAGTGTTTTTGGTAATATATGATGCCTGTTCCCTTATGGGTAATATTTCCTTAATGGTGTCCCTTTCAGAGTTAAGGTTTACTATTCCTGGTACTTCAAGCAAGCAGCAGGTAGCTGTGTGCTTGAGATACCATGAAAACAATCTACATGTTGACTAAAGGGAGTTAAGAAATATATGCCAAGTTGGATCATGGCTAAACCATTCGTCCTGATTCATCCACTCCACTAATTAACACTGAGACTCATAGAATGATCACAGGGCTAGGCACTGGGCCATGGCAAGACAAACATGGTCACGACCTGCATGGAGTCATAGTCTAAAGCTTGTAGTCTAAATGTCAGCACTACTGACATTTTGAGCTGGATAATTCTTTGTTATGGAGGGCTACCCTAGCCATTACAGAATATTTAGAGCATCCCTGGTCTCTGCTAATTAGATTCCAGTGTATCTTTTCCCCAGTTATGACAATCCAAAATATCTCCAGACATTGCTAAATATACTGGGGAAGGGGGGAGCAAAATTGTCCCCACTTGAGAACAACTGACTTAACAAATGAGACATAATTTTTAAAGCAATTAAAATAGAGTAAGACAAATGGTATGATACAAATACAATGCAAATTGACTGAGAGGTAACGTGGCTCAAAAAAAAAAGTTGTTTTACCAATGAAGAGATATGAAATGAAGACAATATCTATTTTTTGGGTGTTTACTGTGTGTCAAACACTTGACCCTGATTGTTTATTTAATTCTTATGATGTATCCATATGATAAACATTTTACAGGTATGCTCAAAGACACCAATGAACATGTTCAAGGGTCAAAGAGTGAGAGACAAACCCAGGATCAAATCCAGGTTCTACACTCAAGTCCAATTAATTCTTTAGGAAGGACAGAGAAATTTTAAGAAAGAGCAACCTTTGCTACATGAGGGCTAAAGTAGCTAACAACTTAAAAAAAAATTCTCTAAAAATGGAGTTTGCATGGGGATTTGTGGCCTTAAATAAATACATTATTGAAATCATGTAAGTTTGAGACTGGTTTAAGACAATGAGTAAAGGTTATAATGGAGAGGCTCTGGGGTTCCCCAGCATCCATCCTATAGTCATGAGAGTCCGTGGATTGGCCTTATGTATAAGAGTCCTCAAATATCCACCTGCCAGCTAATTATCATCCATAAATCCAATCATTTCACATCTGCATGAATTTGTTTCACATGGAGGGAGATGGTTCCTTCCAATCTGCTTATATTGTCCTTGCATAGTTGATAATAATGCCTCCTTTCACTCTATAAAGTGCTTCAGTTTGGATTGCAAGTTTTATTATCACCTTATTATTAGTTCAATTAAGTCTGGAGTTGAAAAATTATTAGGCCAGCTATTTTACGTCATATTATGTCACCAGTTTCACTCAGTGAAAATCCAGTCCATTATTTAATCATTACCTTTAATAAGCATACATTACTTCACTCACCTGCCTGAAATCCTCCAATGCCAACCTATCATCTACAAGGTAAGTCCAAGAAGATCCTGGGCAATTTGACTTCAGTTTTGCTCTCCAACCTTACCTTCCACCTCCATTGCTCAAATAGACTGTGCTTTCATGCCTCTAGGCTCTTCCACGTGGCATTCTCACTGCTGACATTCCCTCCACCATTTTATTCAATAACATCAACCACTGTGTTAGAATCTACAATGTTCCCTATTCTCTCTTCACCTATTTATTGATGATCTCATTAAATTATTATTTTCTCTGTAAAAAAATTCCCTGATTTCCTCAAACATTATTTGTTCGTGTGTGTGTGTGTGTGTGTGTGTGTGTGTGTGTGTGTGTATGCACTACACTTAGTGCATCTTTCTACCATGGTTCCTCTCACCCTATAATTACAGGTTCCTTTGTCTATGCTTTTCATAATACTACTACATCACCATTATCTTTTTATTGTTAACACCTTCACTGCCTCATATTTAGTTGATATCTGATACATATTTGCTGATAATGACCACTATAGGTAAATGTTAAAATCAGAATTGGCCACATTTTGGACAATTCATCTGAGTGCCTATCATGTGACAGGCATATGACTTTTGCTATGTAATGACGGAGTTCAGGACATGCTACCTCAAAATAAGGCATCTTGGCGTTTGAGAAATCTGCAGAAGCAGGAAGATCACTCTCACCTTCTCCTTGAACTTCCCCTCTCAAGCAAGTCATATGACCCTCATTTGAGAAGTACCTTGCCTAACCCTGAAGGGAAAGAACATTCTTATCTCTGAATATATGGGGACACAGAGAAGAAACTGAAAAACAGGCCTTGCTGTTTCCCCCAGTTTCTCACCATTAGATCGTATCATTTTTGCCCAATCATACTTCTCTACAACTATTTATGTCATTATCAAACCTAGCATTAAAAAATATGTAGATTTACTTATTTCATTGGGTCTTCATTTCTTTATGAAGCGTCTTGTTTCATGTAAAACATACTAAATCAACTTGTATGCTTTTCTCTTACTAATCTGCCTTTTGTTACAGGGGTCTCAGCCATGAACCTAGTGATGAGTGAGAAAATATATTTCTTTTCCCTTTCAGTAACAAACACAAGTAAGTGGTTGTGTGGTATAGTGAAAACCCAGAATATCTTTATCTTATTTCCCATTTTGCTTCTTTGTCTTTCTGTGAGGCCAGGCAAGTCACTGAACTGTATTAGATCCCAGCTTTCTTATCTCTAAAGCAAGGTGTTAGAACTAGATAATTTTTAAGTTTTTTTCTCCTCAATTGTAAGCCATCCTTGGTCAAGGTGACATACCAAAGTCTTCTGGCTAGTTGTCAATGAATCAGCATTGACTTGGCCTTATTATGGCTATTTTTTTCCTCAATATTTAAAAAATCATATTTTAAGTTACACAATAGTATATATTAAACATTTTGAATAACACTTATGTGAATAAAGTAAAAGGTGAATTCCCCCCTTTCCACAAACACGCAACCCTTCCTGTCCTGAAATTACTGGTAACATTTCACTAGGTAGCTATAGATCTTTTTCCATTCACACATGCACACAAACACACACACACCACACTCAAATACATTCATATGCAATATTTTTTCACCAAAATAGGTAGCTATAGATCTTTTTCCATTCACACATGCACACAAACACATACACACACACCACACTCAAATACATTCATATACAATATTTTTTCACTGAAATAGGATACAATATCTGCACTGAATTCTCCTACTTATTTCAGTCAGCAAGAGTTCACCAACACTCTTCCATGTTTCATGGCAGTCAAATACAAATGCCTGAACCTTTTGTTGTGAATTCATGATACTTGCTATTTGGAGTGAGCTATCATTTAAGTGTTTCCCTATATTTTAGCATCTGTGTTGCCAAATTAGTTTTCTATTGCTGTCATAACAAATTACCAGACTGAGTGGCTTAAGATAACACAAATATATTGTCTTAAGTTCTGTAGGTCAGAAATCCTATGGCACTGAAATCAAGGTGTGTTCAGGGGTACACTCCTTTCTAGAGGTGCTAGAAGAGAATCTGTTTCCTTGCCTTTTCCTGCTTTTGGAAACGGCCCACTTTCTTGGCTCATACCCCACTTCATCTTCAAAGTTAGCAATTTAGCATCTCTCTCGCTGTGCTTCTGTAGTTCCGTCTCTCTCTGACTCTAGCCAGGAACGATTTTCTACCTTTAAAGACTCAAATGATTAAATTGGATCTACCTGATAATCCAAGATACTCTCCCCATCTCAGGGTGTTTAACCTTAATCACATCTATAAAATTCCTTTTCCATATAAGGTAACATATTCATGGGTTCCAGGGCTTAGTACATGCATATCCTTCGAGAGTCATTTTTCTGCCTACCACAATTTCAATATTTCACTTTTACAAATCATAAGGCAGTGGCATCTATATATGTACATTCTTGCATGCTTGGGTGAGCACTTGTGTAGAACACGTTCCTAGAAGTAGATTACTAGGTCAAAGAATATACATATTCCCCAACTTTCTAAGATACAGAGAAATTTATCTCTTTAAGAAGTCCCTGCCTTATTTTTAAGTGTCCTTACTAAATGTTTAGATATTTGAAAATGGTGGAGGGGAGAAATATATCCTTTCTGGCAAAATAACCTAAAATTAATATCTTAGTTCACTATAACTTGCATAGGTATAAAAAGATAAGAATAAGATGATGGGTTTATCCTCCCGGGCACCTCTCACTCCTCTTTGGAAGCTTGAGAATGGGGGTTGTAGGAAACTTAAAAAGCTCTATATAGTGAAAACAAACTTTATGAGCCTTTTCTTCAACGTATTGCTCTGAGCTGACTAACCCTATAGCCTTAGACATAGGGTTCAAGAAAAATGTACTACAATATCCTGGAGCACAGTCACCCGGCTGACCTGACAGCTCCAAACTTCACCAGTTCTCCTACCATCTTTTCTCATTCCTAACCACTAGTCTAGCGTGCCATATATATATATATATATACACACACACACACACATGTACATATACACACACATATATACACATACACTTTTTTTCATTTTCTTTCTTTCTTTTGTTTTTTTTTGCTAAAAATGGTAAACCTATCAGTCATTGAAAACAGGCTGCTAAAAACAGAGATATTTAGAATATGCCCCTAAATTTGGAGTTTGGTGTCACAAAAGGAAAATGTGACATCTCCCAGAACATCTGTGTCACATAAGTGCCTTAAGAATAAATCTGTGCACAAAATAGATCAATCAGGCTAATCGGATACTTTTCACAGGCCTTTGTGTTAAGATTTATGTTTTGCACCCACATTGTCCGCTTTCTAAACTGAAGCAAAAATGGTTAAAAACAAAAATAGAATCTGTGTATTGTGCATTCAATTCTCCAAATTTAGCACGTTCATATGAAAATTTATAGAAAGGAGATTATACGATGGAAATTAACTTTACAGCATGAGATAATTTCTGTCCTCTACATGCACCCTATTACAACTAATAATTTAAAATCTAACCAGCTAAAATGTAGACAACATTTCCCAGTCTATGAAATACTTTTCAAAGCTTTATTTCATTTTAATCCTCAGCGCAACCCATAACTTGGGTAATATTTTATAATCTCTCTTTGCAGATGCTGAAAGTCTAAAAATTATAAAGATCACACAGACAGTACAGGGGAGAAATTCAGAACTTAAATGCAAATATATGCCAAAACAGTCTATGACATTGATATGGCCTCTGAGGTTCAAATTCTAAATTGATATTGTGTGATATCTGCCACAGGAATATCTTTCTATGAATGTGTCAAGCTTTCAGAAGTCAATTTTTGCATGCATTTATTTGGTAACGTGGATTTCTAAATTATGATGGTAACAGTCTGAGCAAACTGATAAATATCTTGGAACTCAACTGCTAAAAGTCACACCTAAACACAATCACATGTGAAATTAACAAGTTCCTATGACTCTGAATGGAGCAGATGCTACCATTTCTGATATCCTACTCAGTTGAATAATAAAAACAAACCAACAAAACAAAAAACCACCACAAGAAAGGAAAGAATGTAATCCCTACTAGTTAACAGAGCTGATATTTAATACTTACCTCTTTTTTTAAAACTGTATTATCTCAACATCTTAAACTTTTTTTCTGCACCATTACAAGCAGGATATAAAAGTTATTTTAAAAAGTTAATCATAATGCTGGTTTTTACCAAGCATAAAGCTATTTATTTATTTATTTATTTATTTACTTTTTTTTTGAGACGGAGTCTCGCTCTGCCACCCAGGCTGGAGTGCAGTGGCCGGATCTCAGCTCACTGCAAGCTCCGCCTCCCGGGTTCACGCCATTCTCCTGCCTCAGCCTCCCGAGTAGCTGGGACTACAGGCACCCGCCACCTCGCCCGGCTAGTTTTTTGTATTTTTTAGTAGAGACAGGGTTTCACCGTGTCAGCCAGGATGGTCTCGATCTCCTGACCTCGTGATCCACCCGTCTCGGCCTCCCAAAGTGCTGGGATTACAGGCTTGAGCCACCGAGCCCGGCCTGCATAAAGCTATTTATAAAGAGCTGAATGCTCAACCAATTTTTCAATTTGCATCTAGATATTCGTCGTAGTGTAGCCGCTGGCCAAAAAAAAAAAAAAAAAAAAAAAAAACCTAATAAAAGATTTTAAAATCTTAAGGTAATAATAACTGCTATCATTAAATGAATGTGTGCTAAGGGCCAGAAGACTTCTATTTGTTTTCTCCAACTTCTCCAACCTCCACAACAACTCAAAACCCTAAAGCTTCTTTTTATCAATGCATAAATGGAGCTTCAGAGGCCTTAAGAAATGTGCCTGTGCTTGCAAGACTAGTCAGTCAGAGATCTCAAACCTGGGTGACGCTGTGCACTCTTCACACCATCACATTGTATACTCCAGCTCAGCAGCACCCAGATTAGAAGGGAAAAACAGTGCAACAATGAAGTATTTTTTTTCATTTTTCTATGAAATGTGAAATTAAAATAAAACTTTGGGCCCCAGTACCTCAAAGGGAAAAGTCAAGCTGGGAACTGCTTAGAGCAAACCTGCCTCCCATTCCATTCAAAGTCATCCCCTGCTCTTTCAGATAGCTATGTATTTGATTGCTCCCTTTCAAATGGCTAATCAGAAACTCAAAAAAATGCAACCATTTGTCTCTCACCAATCTGTGACAAGGACCCGACCCCGCACCACCTCCCCCCGCCAACTTCCACTTGTACCAGTTTTCTGGATGAAATCAATGGAACCGATGTTCATCTGTCATATATTGATTGATGTCTCATGTCTCCCTAAAATGTATAAAATTAAATTGTGCCCCCAGCACCCTGGGTACATATCAGCAGGACCTCCTAGAGCTGTGTCATAACCATGATCCTCAATCCCGGCAAAATAAAAACTTGCTAAATTAACTGAGACCTGTCTCAGATATTCGGTGTTCAAAGCAATATGGCTGAGGGATTTGACACACTGCACCAACAGTAGTGGAGAAAAAAGAAAGAGACAACGAAAAGTAATTAAAGATGTATTTTAGAAAGGCTGATCCAATAGCTTATGGGTCCACAGCCACTACTGTGTCTGGCATTGGTGGGTTCTTGGTCTCACTGATTTCAAGAACGAAGCCGTGCACCGTTGAGATGAGTGTTACAGCTCTTAAATACGGTGTATCCGGAGTTTGTTCCTTCAGATGTTCACATGTGTCTAAAGCTTCTTCCTTCTGGTGGCTTCCTGATCTTGTTGACCTCAGGAGTGAAGCTGCAGACCTTCACGGTAAGTGTCACACCTCACAAACTCACCAAGGACCCAAAGAATGAACAATACCAAAATTTATTGCAAAGAACAAACAAAGCAAATATTCCAAGGAGCCCACGATAACAGAAGCAGCTTGCAACCGCTTGCTAGGGCAGCCTGCTTTTATTCCCTTATCTGACCCCACCCACATCCTGCTGATTGGTCCATTTTACAGAGAGCTAATTGGTCTATTTTACAGAGAGCTGATTGGTCCATTTTACAGAAAGCTGATTGGTCCATTTTGACAGAGTGCTGATTGGTGCATTTACAATCCCTGAGCTAGACACAGGGTGCTGATTGGTGTATTTACAATCCCTTAGCTAGACATAAAGGTTCTCCAAGTCCCTACTAGACCCTAGAAGCCCAGCTGACTTCACCTTGTGGATCGCGCACCAGGGCTGCAGTCAGAGCTACCCACCAGTCAGGCGGCGTGCACCTGCACTTCTCAGCCCTTGGGTGGTTGATGGGACCAGGCCTGCGCAGCAGGGGGTGGTGCTCGTAGGCGAGGCTCTGGCCACAAGAGAGCCCACTGCAGGGCGGTCGAGTGGGTTTGGGGCATGGCGGGTTGCAGGTCTAGAGCCCTGCCCTGTGGGGAGGCAGCTGAGGTCCGGCGAGAATTCGAGGGCAGCGCTGGCAGGCCGGCACTGCTGGGGGACCCGGCGCACCCTCTGGAGCTGCTGGCCGGGGTGCTAAGCCCTTCACTGCTCGGGCGGTGGCGCCTGCCGGCGGGTCCGCGCGCCCACGCCCACCCGGAAATCGCGCTGACCTGCGAGAGCCACTCGCAGCCCTGGTTCCCGCCTGCAGCTTCTCTCTCCACACCTCTTCGCAAGCACAGGGAGCCGGCTCCAGCCTCGGCCAGCCCACAGAGGGGCTCCCACAGTGCCGTGGCAGGCTGAAGGGCTCCTCAAGTGTCAGCAGAGTGGAAGCCGAGGCCGAGGCGGCGCCGAGAGTGAGGGCTGTTAGCATGTTGTCACTTCTCAATACCACCAGGGTGGAGAGCCTATCACTAAATAACCATGTGACAGTCTTCATGAGCTAGATGTACAAATCTCAAAAGACGATCTGTAGGATACCAGGCCTTGAATTTGCCCCTAAAAAAAGTTATTGGATATGCAAATGTGTCTGTGAAATACTTTATACACACAAATGCATGCATACACACACACCACCACGACAGCACACCTTTAAGAAAAAAAAATCAATGCAAGTATCAAGGCATTGACAGTGACAAATAAAAGAAATCTGTTTAACTTGATTAATCCTGCTTTTCCAACTTCTACTGAGCCTCAGAAATGTTTTTCTCCTGTAATATCCATTAAAATCTTCAGGAGCTGATGTTCAGAGGCGTGCGCCTATGAAGAAGATATTCTTTGTGACCTTTCTAACTCACATATTCCATTGCCCAAGAGGTGGAACCAGAACCCTAGAAGTCCTTAGGTCTTACCTGAAATGCATTCTTCCTGGTAAGCGGGTATTTGTTTGGGATGTTAAGTGTTCTGTGCAAGAATTGCCACATTCTAATCCCATTACCTTCCCTATCATTAAGGTAAGTGACAGCAATTCCAGTTCCCTGTCAGTTTAATTAGAGGAAGTGAAACACAATTACAGGGCATTAGTGGGCATTAGTGCAAGCCTGATGCAGGAGAGCAGCAGGCCCCGAGGGGCAAGCATAACAGCCGACCACGGGGGAAAAATGCACTCTTCTCCTCTGACAATTTCATTGAAAGTCTTAATTACAATGCTACTGTAGGGGGAAATTGTTTTATAAATGCCATTACAAACACAGTCTGATTGCAAAAATCTTTTTATCTAAAAACTAATTAAAACATTATTTCCTCTCAGATGACAATGGTAAGTGTAAGTTTTTCATTTATGAAAGCAGTTACACAATCTTATGTTCCTCATATTTAGAGAGCATCTTTTTTTGTAAGTATCTACAGGCCAAAATGATTTCAGAAATTAGAAACACTATGAAGACCGTAATAGAGGTTTTTTTTTCAAAAAACACAAACTATCATGATGTAGACGAAAGACACAATGTTTTCGCTAAAATGTAAAAATATAATGAGCTTATATGTGTCAGCTCATTTTGATGAGTCCATTTTTTAAATCATGTAAAAATTAATTTACAAAATACTATTGCCAGGTTTGACAAAAACAAGATTATTCTGCAACTTTTAAAATACAAGCTGCGAGAGGGCAAGGGGTTGTGTTTATTCAGGGCTGCACTGTCAGCACTCTCCGCATGTCAGCGGTGAACAGTGGGTACCTACTACCCATTCTTTGATGGGAAGAAAGCTGCTCTCCAAGTGGCTTTTAAGTAGTCCCTTGAATTTCATGTTAGAAACAACTGGATATTTGAGTTGATTGGAATTGCATAGGTTTTCTTTGAACTATTCATGTTTGTAGATTAATTTTTGAATAGATACGGTAAAGGTGGTGACAACAACCCCAAATAGATGCCATTTCCAATTACAGGGGAATGGGAAGAGGCAAAAGGCCAGGTATGTAGATAAAAAGAAAGAAATGAGTGTTACATGAAGGTCAAACCCCACAGATGGCTGGATTACAGTGTGTAGGAGCATGCTTAAGGCAATGCCGCTAAATCGAGTTGTTACTATCGCACTTAACCCCATCACTAATCATAAACCCGAGTTTCTTTCCTGTTCTCCCCTCTAGAGCCCAGCTACATATCAAGGGAATCTTTCACTTGCTTAGAAAAGATAAAACACTTTCTGCTTTAAGAAAAAGCTGATAGACTAAAAATCTGTGCAGAAGAAACAGAGGTGATTATAAAAGGCTTATTTGCTTAACAAAAGGATTCTCTGCAGGCTTATTTTAAAGAGTGAGCTTCTCTAATGAGTTGAAGTGTTTATTTACAGATCATCAATTACCTGGGGTGAGGAAAGAAAAGTATGGGGAGTGTCAGAGGGAAGATACAAAGTACTTAAATCAAGTAAATCATTAGGAGCCACTGACAAGTGAGGAACCATCAGAAAACAAAATATTACTTTCTCTCAAATAATAATACAGACGTCCATGGGAAACTTACTTTTAGAATACACAGACTGAAATTACACCCATCATTTTAGGAACGACTAAAATAAGGCAAAGAGTTTATATTTAATATTTTCAGCCTTCACCATCTCCTTTTTTGTAAACTGTGTTTTAAAAAGGGAAAGGAGAAGAGAGAAAAGAACATCTTGTTACAGAGGCTTTAATTTTAAAATTGACCGTTTCTATTGAACTCTGAAGTGATCAGATAATTTATAAAACACGCCTTCAAAAGTTTATTTTCCAAAGCTTTTTTTCTCCCAGAGAATCATAGGCAAAACAGAAAGACAGGAGAACAGTTATTTTTAGCAATCTCAGTGGTACAGCTTTCTCCTGAGGCAAAACTTAAATCAGATAAGGGTCTCCGAGGACCTGAAAGGAAGGAAACCACCCACTTACTGTATTCAACTCAGTCCTCCCCACACAAACTCGATTTTAGAAACAGAACTAGAAAACATGTTAGAGAATATTTAAGGATGACACACTGCAGTAAACGCTAGGAACCACATTTCAACAACTGTTAGAGGCTATTACCACTCCCGTTGCATGCAAGAAAATTAGCTGTAATTGGGTAAGCGACACAAGTGTAGCACAGGAATGGGAATTGAGCAGACACTTAATTAATGGTATTGGGAGAAGGGAAATGGGATTAATGAATGGTTGATATAAATTCCGTTTTGCTGTTGGGTTAATCACTGGTCTCATGAAAATTTATTTCCAGGCTAAGATTTATAGCAGGGCTTTTAAATATTTTATTCCATTCTGAATAATTTCTAACTGGTATTGTAATTTCCAGAATCATACTAGACACATTATTTATTGGTGTGTATACCTGCTATCCATATGGACGCACCATTACAAGAATGTGGCAGGACTCAATTCTAAGTACAGAAATCCTCATGCAAATGGAGGAGGATAACTTTGATTTGACATATTGTTTATATAATTAGGGCCTCACGAATGATTCATCACCAAGAAGGTGATGAATTCCATGTCTGAAGAACAAAGCACAATCTTAGTGTTGTTTCAGTCACCGGAGCATTTACTAAGCCTGGCTTTATTTGAGAGAGCTGGTAAAATCATGTAGCATGCTTCAGATTTTTTAGTTTTTCAATCTTCAATTTAATTCTTATACTTAGCATTATCATGGAGCTATTTTTAGTTATTTTTGCTTTGCTTGTACTTCATCTCATGATATGTCAAATCTGTCAAATCGAAGTACCTCTGAATTCAAGCAATGGCATCATTTATTTTCTTTTTAATGTTTTTAAAAAGCATTTCCCAAGAAAAAATATTTCTGTGCTTGTTTTTCATCGTATCTAAATTCATTTCTTGTACTTATATTGATTTTTTGTATTAAAATGTATCTTGCAGATTTTTTTTTTTTTTTGAGACAGAGTCTGACTCTGCCGCCCAGGCTGGAGTGCAGTGGCCGGATCTCAGCTCACTGCAAGCTCCGCCTCCCGGGTTCACGCCATTCTCCTGCCTCAGCCTCCCGAGTAGTTGGGACTACAGGCGCCCGCCACCGCGCCCGGCTAGTTTTTTGTATTTTTTAGCAGAGACGGGGTTTCACCGTGTTAGCCAGGATGGTCTCGATCTCCTGACCTCGTGATCCGCCCGTCTCGGCCTCCCAAAGTGCTGGGATTACAGGCTTGAGCCACCGCGCCCGGCCTTGCAGAATTTTTTAAACCAAAATAATTATTTAGGATATGTCTTTGTAAAAGTAAAATTTCCAAAAAATGTAAATATATCTGATGAATTAGTACGTTAGAACAGCTTGAATTTACCGTAACCTTTTTTTTTTTTTTTTTTTTTTTTTTTTTTTTTTTTTTTTTTTTGAGACAATGTCTTGCTATGATGCCCAGACTAGAATGCCACTGTGCAGTGGTAATTCACCGGACTGATATATAGCAAATCTAAGCCTCAAACTTCTGGGCTGAAGCAATCCTCTTGACTCAGCCTCCCAACTAGTCGGGATTACAGGCATGCACCACCATGCCCAGTTCCTAACATTTATTTTTAACACTATAATGGAACAAGAACACACTGATAACAAGAGAACTGGTACACAACATTTACAGAAAACTGGTTCTTATGGGTAAGACATGAGAGAGAGTAAATATTCAACCGATAAATGTAGAGCTGACACATTTTTGTTGTGAAAAGAATCTTGGCCTTGTAGAGACAGACTCTTTTAAAAATGTTAAGTTTCCACTTAAATATTAGATTCTACTTATATATTAGTTTCATGTATTAACCAGTAAAGATATCTCATTTCTAGTAATTTCAGCATCTAAAATGACAAGTGAGTTTTGCACACTTTTCTTAGACCCTGTGTGACGTGAAATAATTAAGAGTGTTATTACTCCCCTTTCACGGATGAGAAAAAATATTCAAGAAGATTGAGTGGCTTCCTAAGATGTGTAAGGGTAAGCACAAATCAAAGAAGAAAAAGCAAATAATTATCTCTGTTGAAAATAGAAAAGAGACCTCTCCCTCATCCTTTTTCTTGCTTTAGAAAACTTGTAAATTATTTTTCCGCCTCTTTGAAATGTATGTAAATCTTTTTCAAAGTTAAATACGACTCTTGCCAGCCTTATAACGGAGGAGTGTCTTTCTCAAGGACCTGGGAACTATCTCTTTGAAATGTAATCAAGGAAAAAAGCATCCTCAGCAACCAGTTCTGTGGCAGGGGTAGGAACCTAACTTCATCAGGTTCTTTCCTCCAAGCTGCAAAACTGCCTCATGTCATAAAGATGAGTTTATTTTTCTCTGAGATAAAGCCAATTAGCTAAAACAGATGGTCACCCTAATTACCAAGTGAATTCAGGTTGAACTGTTTGTGACAAACAGTGCTGTCAAGTCCTCTTACTAGAGGACTAGTTGTTGTTTATCTTAAGAACATGTATGGAATGGGTTGCATCTGTTTGGCTTTTTAAAAAGGTGAGATTTCTTTTTGTCTTTGCAATCTCTTAGTAGGCGATCTGTGATGCACATCATATTCTTGTTTAGTACTTATTCAACAATGAAATGAAACCATTTTCTTCCTCTTTCACCTTCATGGAGAGGTTTTGGGGGAAAGGAGGAGAGTTTGTTCTTAATTATATTTCCCCAACAGGTGACACACATCATAAATAACAGATGGAGTTCAGGCCAGGCCTCCAGAAACCATCCCTTGCACCTCCCTGTTCATCGCAGCTACTAATCCTGCTGTATCTTTCTAGTTGTGACCGTGTCATGCCATGATTTTTAAAATGTCCTTTTTTGGGAACTGGCACTATGTGTCACCCAAATGGAAGTCAAACTATTGATGTGTGGTCTTAGAAATAAGAATAGGCTATTTAAGAAACTACATCTAGTTTCTGAACATTTACTTTAGTTATACTCCTTAGGATTACCTTCACTTTATGAAACAAGAATGATAGTGTTTGTCGTTATATATTCGGAACCCAGTGAACCACAATCCATTTTGCACCCATGCTGAGTAAAAAACTAATATAATGGTGTGGCCCAAGTGAGGATCAAGTAAAGTTATTGTTGTTGTTTAATTTTTAAGCACTTATTACTATTAAGAAATGCATTTCTATTTCCTCCAGGGGACTCTCAGATAATTCTTATGATTTACCGAGAAGGCCTGAATATTTGACCTAGTTTGAGTAATAAAGACCCATTACCTCTTCAGGTTGATGTTCCATCTGCTAGAAAACCAATTTGTAGCCCCCAAAATTGGTATTACACAGCTCTTAATGGGAGAACAAAATAAAGGGACTGAAGGCAATGAAGGCCAGCTGGGAGAAAAAAATGTGAGGACCTTGTTCATATGATATCCGTGCATACCATCCATTCCCAGGGTAAAAATCAAGTTCTAGCAAATCAGCTATTTTTAAAAAAATTATAATCAGTTCAATAATTAATAACTAATAAACACAAATTAATAATAATAGCAAGTATCAATAGAACATTAACAGTAGCATATTCAAGTTAATGGTTTAGAGTGACAAACTACAGGTTATGCATAGATCTCCATGACATAAGAAATCTTATCAGAAAGCAAGTCAAAACGCTATCATTATAGATTAACTTCAACTTCATTTAAAAAAAAAATAAAACATTTGCAAATGTAACCCTTCTGATTCACTTGTATTTCTGTTCTAGAGAAGTGGTTTGTAAGCAGGGCCACTTACATGTACCCCCTAAGCATATGCAGGGACTAATCATAGAGTACACTGTCAAGACAGTTTTAATAAAACAATTGCTAGATCCTCAAACTCCATTAGGATTGTGACCTAAAATTCATCTGAGATGCTCCTGTGGTTGAAGTTCTCCTTTTCCACTTTCACACTTATCACTCTCCCATTTTACAAAATAAAGGCACAATTCTCACCTATTCTATATCTTACTAAAATATACTGCTCTGAGATGTAGAAAATCCTCAAGTACTACCAAAAGGGATAATTAGACAGTGATTTTAATCAAAGTACCCTAATAGCCACCTCCATCTCTCTATAATATGTGTCTTCAAATAATACACGTTATGTCATAATTATCCATCAGAAATGGTTAATAGTTTTGATTGGTTGTATATTACTTATCATAGAAATAGCTCAATGTACAATGAACTTTTCAGCATATATAAACTTATGGTTCACCAGAAAAAAATTAAGTATCAATTTAAGTATTTTGTTTCACTACCTCTTCCAATCCCTTCAAAACGATAAAAAAAAAAGGAATAAATTTAGTGAGAGGTGTTTAAGACTACTACATTAGAAACTATAAAACTTTGCTAAAAGGAATTAAAGATGTAAATAAATGGAGAACTATCTAATGGCAATAGATAAGGAAATTCAATTTCATTAAGATGTTACTTATCCCCAAATTTACTGACAAATTAAATATAATTCCAATCAAAATCACAATAGCTTGTGTTTCTGGTACAAATTAACAATCTGATTCTAAATTGATATGGAAATATAAGAAAAAAGAAGAGTCAAGATTATGTTGAAGAAAAATTAGGTTGGAAGATTTACTCCATCAGATTTCATAATTTAGTGAAATGCTACAATAATTAAGACAGTGTATTAGTCCATTCTTGTACTACTATAAAGAAATACCTGAGACTGAGTAATTTATAAAGAGAAGAGGTTTAATTGGCTCATGGTTCCATAGACTCTAGAGGAAGCATAGTGGCATCTGCTTCTAGGGAGGCCTCAGGAAACTTACAATTATGGTGGAAGGTGAAGGGGAAGCAGGCCTGTCTTACATGACCAGAGCAGGAGGAAGACGGGGAGGTGCTCACACTTTTAAACAATCAGATCTCATGTGAATTCTTATCATGAGAACAGCACCAAAGGGATGGTGCTAAACCCATTCATGAAGGATCCACTCCCATGATCCAATCACCTCCCACCAGACTCCACCTCTAACATTGGGGATTACAACTGAACATGAGTTTAGATGAGGATACAGATCCAAACCATATCAGACAGTGTATTATTGGCATAAATGTAGACAAAAGCTGAGTAGAACCAATTAGAGTCCTAAAATTCACTTAAACACATATGGCCACTTTATTTTTAATAATGATATCAATCCAATTTGATACGGATAGAAGGACTTATTTATTTATTTTTTTATTTGTTTTAGAGACAGGGTCCTGCCATGTTGCCCAGGCTGTTCTTGAACTCCTGAGCTCAAGTAATACTCCTACCTCGGCCTCCCAAACTGCTGGCGATTACAGGTTTGAGCCATCACACTCAGAAGCCAACAAGGTGTTTTTTTTTTCTTTTTTTAATTAGTGAGCCTACAGTAATGGAGTTTTAAAAAATCAATAAAAATGTTCAATTCTAAAAATATATTGTTTTAGTATCAATTTCTGTGATAGGATAGAATGGAAACTCCAATGCAAAAAGGAAAAAGAATGAAGCAATATTTGAAAATGTTATAAAGTCCATCTTCATGTTTTGTTTTAATGGGTGACAGTGATATTTCTGTTCCATTTGTTATATTTCAAAAGAGTGATGTAAGAGTTTTATTTTACAATGTTAACATATTCAATATACTAGAAAGTGCATCTTGTGCAACTGGTTAGACTTCAGATATAACATTTTATATATCTACTTAAAGATATACAAGGAAATACATACTTTTTCAAAAATTATTTAAGGAATGCACAAGCTAAACATAAATTAGAATATTAGCCAGGCACAGTGGATCATGCCTGTAATCCCAGCACTTTGGGAGGCCCACGCGGGTAGATCACCTGAGGCATCAGGAGTTCAAGACCAGCCTGGCCAACATGGTGAACCCCGTCTCTACTAAAAATACAAAAATTAGCCAGGTGCAGTGGTGGGCACCTGTAATTCTGGCTATTCAGGAGACTGAGGCAGGAGGATTGCTCGAACCTGGGTGGCAGAGCTTGCAGTGAGCCTAGATTGTGCCATTGCACTCCAGCCTTGGTGACAAGACCAAAACTCCATCTCAAAAAAAAAAAAAAGAAAGAAAGAAAGAAAAAATGTAGGATACCACTGACAGACCTCATTCATATATTTATTTAGCAAAAATATTTTGATATCTATTACATGCCAGACACTCTTCAAGCCTAAAATACTAGTAAGCAATGGTTAATGACTATTGAAGGCTTACTCCTTGCCAGGCACTGTCCCAAGGACTTTGTAAGTAAGCATTAACTGAATTTATTTTCACATCACTCCTGTGAATAAGTACTCATAGTATCCTTACTTTCTGGATGATAAAACTAAGGCACAAAAAGGCTATAGATGTTTCCCCGGTTCACAAGGCTAAGGAATGAACAAGAAGGACATAGTGTCTGCCCCCACAGAGCCTAACTTCATGAAGACTAGAAGTTAGGCAGCCCCATTTATATCTAGCTTTGAGTGTCACAGGCAAAGATAAGTACCACCTGGACCCTCCCATGTTCCAAGAGCATCCTATATTACCAAGTGTCAATAAGAAAATCAATTTTAGAGATGGCTTCTCTTAGCACAGTTCTGGGTCAGGCAGTAGCTGTTGACAATCTAGAAGGTAAGTATTTGATGGTATTACCTATGTGAATCAAATAGGTTATAAATTTGTCCAAGTCCTTGGGACCAGGAATCCTGACCCTGACTTTTATTCTCAGTGCTCGAGTGCCAAATAGGTGGTTTTGAGTAGAAAAGTCGTATTGATTCTTCTGTCTTTAGTATGCAGGCATCAGGAAATATCAAGATACTGATGAGATCCTCCTTTTTCCTATATTCTGCCACACATCACTGGTCCCACTTGGAATCGGGGAGCAGGGAAGAAGAATTGGTTCCATCTGTCTGTCAATTCAGTCTGTCTATAGAGGCATCTGCTTTGTGCCCAGCTCTATGATAGACACTGTCAGAGATGAGGACATAGAAAAGACTTCCTGGCCTCTGGAGATGCACAAAAGGCGGGGGCACTATGAATGTAAATACCAAATACAGATAGACTATGAGATTGCTGAAATATATCTACAGAACATTATGCTACCTTCTTTCATTCCTTCCTTCCCCTTTTGGCTATTTTCCTTCCTTTCTTAAAAAAAAAATAAAATAAATAAATAAAACCTATTTTGAATGCCTCCTGGCAAGGCAAGTAAAAGGTAAGTCTTCAGGGATCTGTGGTGATGAACGGAACAGATATCATGAACTAATTAAATGAAAACTTCTGTTTTCTATCATAACCATTCACTGACCTTTTTCTTTGCTATAATTTAAGCACTACTCAAGGGGTGCATATGACTTCCAGCTTGTGCTTGATTATGAGTGGTTAGCCTGCCTGAAGTTAATACTCCTACCTACCTTCCTACCTTCCAGTGAGCTAAATTCGATCCAAAAATATTTATATGACTCCTTGCTATGCCTCTAGCCTTTTGAGGAGATCCATAGCACTTGCCTGGTTTATTTTATACTTGATAACAAAAGGTATTTTGATTCAGCCATACACAAGTACCTGGCCTCTAAGTGCTTTCAAACTAGTTGAGAGACAAGAAAAATGCCCCCAAAGAGACCTTCTAAGACAGCTGACTGATAAGTGTTGAATGAACGGTGTCGACAAAAATACTTGGAGGTTCCCTGGGTGGTGAGATTAATGATGGCTGCAATGATCCTGGCCATTAAAATGGCCAGGCACATTTTGGTTACTGTTTCTATCCCCCCCCACCCCGTATTATTTTTTCCCATGACAGTTCTTCCTTCTGCTCTCTCCCATTTCTGCACTCTCAAACCTTGGTTTCTTCTCTCTGTATGGTTCATCCGCACATCTCCACCACCGGTACAGTGCCTGGCCCATCATGGGTACACAATAAATATTTATTATTCGATGAGAATAGCTCAGGATGTTTGAGCTGGAAGAAATCTTGGAGCCCACTCATTTTATAACTAAGGTCCATCCAGAGAGGCTAAGAGACTGCAGGATTCGCAGTTGGAATCAGCAGTGTGGAATCTTGGTGACCTCACTCTAGGTATAATGATGTTTTTACCATGTCTTGCTGCCCCTGTTTATGTTCAAAGCAAATACAGATTCCATTTTCTGTCCATTAGTCACCTTTGAGCCAATGTGAGGTTAAATCCACTTACCTGGTTTTTGGCTTCTATAGAGAACCAACTTCTTTTATCACTAACCATTGGTCAAAGCTACTTTCAAGAAGAAAATCAGGCCCAGCAGGTATGTTCCCTATCTTATTGCTCTGCAGGCTGCTTTGCAGAGAGAGAAAAGAAACAAAGTGAAACAAAAGCCAAAAAGGGCCAAACTATTATATAATTGACATAACAGAGTTGCCAAGGATAAAGAGGGATCCAGCAGGAGGACGGTGATTATTTTGAAGAGTGAAATGGACAGGCTAAGAAATTGAATCTTTTTGGAAAAAAAAAAAAAGAACAATGTGACTGTGGTATTTACCCAGCAATATAGACCATGGAATACTTTTTTGGGGTATCATTAATTTTAACCTCTGGGCAGTAAAAATTGTTCTACCTAAGTAAAAATGGTAGTTTAATGTTCATGGAAAACAAGACTTTTAAAATTATATAAGAGTTTAAAAAAGAAAGAAAGAAAAAGTTGTCCAGTGGGAACAAAAATAGAAAAGTTCATCATATATAATGGAGCATCTTTGCTGATGAGAAAGGGTGTTTCCCTAAAACTAAAGTGACAAGAGGTTACTTGCCTGAGGCATGATGATCACTAGAATATCAGTCAGGACTGTGTCTGGCAGCGTGTAGCCAAAACCCAGTAAAGAGCAGCTTAATAAGTATGATGCTTATTGTTCTTACATAGCAAGAAGTTGTTCAGAAGACTAATCAGGGCTTGTACAGTGGCCCAAGGGAGACGAGCTGGTATCCCTTTCATCCTCAGAATGTAGCTCTCGTCCTCATCATCACAAAGGAATTGCTGAGCCTCCAGACATTACGCCCATATGCCAGGCAAGATGGGGAAAAGAGAAGAGCAAAAAGAGCATGCAGACTTTTTATCAGAAAAACGATCTGTCCCAGACGGCTTCTGCTTACATCTCATTGGCCAGAACTATGTCAGGTGGCTTCTCCTAACAGGAGGAGAATCTGTAAAGTCAACATTTTTGCTCTCTGGCTGAGAACATTGCCAGGCTGCACAGTGATATTACTAAGGAAAAAAAGAGAGAATGGATATGTGATAGGCATATAGGGATGTCTGCTACAATTAGGAAGACTCATTGCCAAATGGCCCCTGACTGATATAGAAACTGCAGTGGTAAACTAGCACATGATAAACTAGCCCTTACCCTGTCCACATCAGTGCCCTGGACATTGGGAGGCAGACAAATAAACACCATGAATCCTACCACTAATTGCACTCCCTGTACAAGGTATTAGAGTGGTTTAGAGGTGAAAGAAGCACCCACACTTCTCTGTCTACTTTCCCATCTGGAGCAGCAATCCCTGACCTAGCACCCTGGACAGCAGATCTTCTGGCAAACAACTGAAGCCCTCTGGTGAGTAGCAAGGGCGATCTAGACCCTCAATGCCAGAGTATGGGCCCAGACCAGCAGCTTTAGCACCCGAGTTTGAGAAACACCTATCTAGACTTTATCACTTCAAGAGAACAGCTCTATTTATTACAAAAAAAATCTTCCACATGCTGTATTGGAAATATATTTCCCTGTCATTCTGCACATGATCAAGTCATGTATTCAAATATTTGAACTACAGAAATGCTAACCTCCCTAAGACTTCTCTTCTAAAACTCCCCTGGAAACTCCTTATCCCATTTGTTTTCACAATCCTCACAACACTGGTAATATTGTTTGTGTTTACTTGTACCTTTGTCCCCTCAAAATTCTATCTCCACAAATCCACACCACCCTAAAGATGCACTCTGTTTGCAAGAGGGAAAATGGAGGCCATATGACTCATGATCTTTTCTAGTTATACTTCCAGTGGGTGAGTGATTTGGTTATGATGGCATTGGACAAAAAGACTTTTCAAATCAAGCACCTTCATTACATCCACCCCCTTCCTCTCCTCTGTAGTATATTCCCATCTTCACCCACCAGCTCCCTCCTACATGTGCACTCCCTTCTAGAATTCCATCCTCTGATATTCTCCTGTGATGACATTTTAATTTCTATCTTATTTGTTTCTTTCAATAAGGTATTTGGATAGGAGTACTCCTGAAGTTAGGGTGCCACAACTGAAGAAGTGTAAGGGACTCATTAGTTGAAAGTTAAGAAGAAGAAGTTCTGAAAGAGGCTCAGTTGTGAGTGATTAACTGCTTTAACCAAATTCTCAGGGGCAAACTCTGGTTCTCTCATTTACCTCCATTTACTCTGGCAACCACCTCCCTCCTTTGGCTGTATTAACATATCTCCTGAAACCTGGAGCACAGGGAGCCTGTGTCAGTGAACAATACATATGGAATGAAGTTTTTTTTTTTTTTTCACATTTAAGCAATTTCCTAAATTAGGCTCTTTTGGCAGCTGTATTAATTCAAGCCACTAAGATATTATTTAGTACCTTGCTGCTCCAGGGCACTAAATAATGTCACATTTTCAAAGCATAATGCCATTAGAGTTTATAAAGCACTTTCACCTGGGTTATCTCATTTGATCTTGGTTGGCTCAGTGCAAAAAGTAGAAGTGGTGCATAATCATTGTTTTGTAATGATATAGATGCTCCTGTTATGAGCTCATGCGGTAAATATGTTAGAGGCAGAGGCAGGTCTAGAACATCTGTCTCCTAACTACTTTTTCAGAGTTATTCTCACAGTGGCATAAAGGAGTAAAGAACCTCAATTAAAGGACATGTGATCTTTGTGTTATAGACATTTTTAAAATTTAAATGTATATGATTCAATTGGACACATGGTAGCTCAATATATTATAGGTTGTAGTAGAAAGGAGAGAATAGTTAACAAGATTCTAACCTGTGTGGTATGTCTGATATTTGACAACAGAAGACAATTTCACATACTTATGCCAAGCTACCATATAACTCCTTTAAGTTAGAAAACGGTAGTAGTTCTTGGGCTATTTTATCCAGTCTTATATTGTCATGGTAGAATTTTGCTCATTATTGCTTGAAAATTACCTCCTTCCCTACCCCCAGTACCTACTTTGCTATTTATCAGGTGCCTGAGAATCTAAATGGAGAATCTAAATCTAAATCTGAATCTAAATCTAAATCTAAATCTAAATCTAAATCCAAATCCAAATCCAAATCTAAATCTAAATGGAGGTGAAATGTTAATGATTGATGAGCAAGGTAGCTCTGGCCATGATAAAGATGCTCTAGGACCTGAGCATTTTCGTGGAACAAGATGAACTAGGTTTCTTGGGGAAGACATACTCACATCTAAACCTCCTGAACACTCATTTAGGAGGTTTAGTCTTCTCAAGCACTGATATGTGTACTGTCCTACTAGATGTAACGAACCTACTTCCCCAAAAGAAACATCTTTTATGAAACCTTTATTTTTTTTAAACTAACCTCTTGACCTGACATAATTGGAAGGAAATTACAGTTGGGGGATCATATATGGTCAGGAAGAAATTAAAAATATCTTCATTGCCTGGTACTCCATGTGATGGAAGCAACTGAAGATACATTTGTCTTACAATAAACTCAAATAAATAGTTTAATTAAATGAAGCACATAGTTCTCCTGAGATCTTTTACAGTATTCATTGACTATCATTTCAAGATATGGCATATTTCCACAATCTATTAAATAATAAATCATGCCAGTATTCGCTAAACATGCAAGGTGACAAACTAAGAAAGGATCTTTTGGGGACCAAGCAACCATTCCTTTATAATTCATTTTTTTTTTTTTTTTTTCAGACAGAGTCTCGCTGTGTCGCCCAGGCTGGAGTGCAGTGGCCGGATCTCAGCTCACTGCAAGCTCCGCCTCCCAGGTTTACGCCATTCTCCTGCCTCAGCCTCCCGAGTAGCTGGGACTACAGGCGCCTGCCACCTCGCCAGGCTAGATTTTTTTGTATTTTTAGTAGAGATGGTGTTTCACCGTGTTAGCCAGGATGGTCTCGATCTCCTGACCTCGTGATCCGCCCGTCTCGGCCTCCCAAAGTGCTGGGATTACAGACTTGAGCCACCGCGCCCGGCCTCCTTTACAATTCTTAGAAGCAAAGTATTTTCTTAAAGATCCCAGTGGAGGAATTCTTACTGCTGATGAAGTGTCCTATCAAAACATTTACCTAAAAGTACAATTGGCATTAGACTCATTGCATGAATCAATGACTGCTGCTAGTTGGCTTTCTAGTCACCACATATAGTTGAGTTTACATTTAATATGAATCCTGACCAGCGGAAATATCAGTTGCGGACATGTAGATTACATGGCAGAGTAGTAAGGCATTTTCAATATCCATTACATTAGCTTCAGGCAATTAAAAAAATGGCTTATTTATAGGTCGCTCTCCAGGTAGGTTCAAGACATTGATTCCCTAGAAGCACTTTTTTAAAATTGTTTTATTATTGTTTTATTATTATCAGCATGCACATTTTCAGATTAGCTCAGCCTTGACTTACTCATGTCAGAGAAATAGCTTTAAAATGACATGACTTTGAGGACTAACTTAGATTACTTGAAAGCTGAATTGCTACATCAAAAAATATTTAAAACATAATCCTTGATTCCAAAATTCTCCATTGCAGTGGGCACACTCAAGGTGAATGAGGGTTCCACTCTGGGAAGACAGACATGAAAGAGCAAAAACTTAGCACCCTATTAGAGGAGCTTCCCTCTGTGTCCCTGCAAAGAGAGGAAAGGTCTGGAAATGGTCAGTAGTTGTCAACTTTCCCCAATTATAAAATTGAGTGGCTAATATGCTGAATGTTAATTAGATGATCAACTAAGCAAGTAACCAGCACATGGTAAGTGCTCAGTTAATGCTGACATTAAAGTGAGAAAGAATGAGAATCATGGAAAAAAGATAAAATTAGCCCAAACTGGTAGACTAAAGTACCGAATTTGGCCAGAGCATCATGCCTGTTTTGAAGAAGAAAAATGAGAGCAAAGTATTACACCACGATTTTAGTTATTTTCAAAGTACTGCAGCAACTCTCAAATGTGAAATTAACGCCCCTCTGCTTACCCCCCATGCATGTTAAAGCAAATTAAATTTCATGCCAAATCACCCAGGCAGTTAGCGAGCAGCACAATTTCAATCTGTAGGATTTAAACTGATTGCTCTAAAAATATAATTCACCAATCGGGCAGCATTGAAGTCAAACACGGTCTTCTTTAATCATTTCTCCTGACAAGTTATTTTCCCAGGAATGTGGCCATGGTGAACTGCAGGTTGACTCATCTCATAGAAGTGAGAGGTTTTATTCTCATCTGCAACCCAGACACAGCAGGGAATAATAAACTGACCTGGTGGAGGCATGGAGTTCTTCCATGCCTGGTTATAGGCAAGCATTACATTTAGGCTCTATTGACCAGACAACAAAATGCTTCCTAGTTCAAAGAGCTACTCTCCCTATGTGGGGAAAGAGGTCACTTTTGATTCTCTATTTTTATCATATTTAATCACATTTGCAACTGGAATGTATGTGTGTGCATATGTGTTTCAGTTTTAAACTGAATCTCACTTGCTATAGTAGGAATCTGTTTCTTTTTATTCTTTTATTCTGGTCTCAATGGTTGTAGGAGTGTTCTAACAAAATGCATATAAGTGACTGTTAGAGCTCATCACAAGAAAGAATAATGATCAAACTTATTTGCTTTCTTCAGTTCAGGCTTTAGGTCATCTGAAGTGTTAGCTTAAACCATGCATTATGCTTTAGTGGAGTTGTTTCCAAAATTATTGTCACATGAGAGTTTTTACTAAAGTCCACTGTTTTGAAAAGTGCAGGTGTTAGATTCAAACATCTAGGAGACTTCTGTCATGCTTGAGGCTGGTGTTATTATTAACAGAGGATCTCAAATTCCTCGATTCATGAAAACAGTTATTGAGCCATGGTTGTTGGGGCATGGAGGTGGGTAAGCAGTTATCTTCCATATATAATCAAAGCAATGCCAGAGTTCAACTTGGCTCTAAGTGCTTTACCACATTCATTTATTTAATTTTCATTAAAATCTGAGGTAGAAAAATACTTTTTCACATTATAAATTACTACAAGGTATGGACTCGTAGTCTTGCTTGGAGAAGTTCAATCAAGGAATAGAAAGTTAGCATTCATGTAATCAGGACAAGTTCCTTTGCATTTAACTAGAATGATGAATGTTCTATGTGCCACTTCTTATAGCAACTGCGTTGCACTTGATCTTCAACACTGACATGTCTACATAATTATTTTGCAGTAAGCATAAGAAATCTGAACAAATAATTAGGGGGCATCTATCTAAATGATGGCACAGTTTTAAAGAAACTACTTTAGTTTTAACATAGAGAATAAGAATGCTACAATAAAATAAACCTTACCATTTAATTTGGAAATCTGTGTAAATGTCCGTGACTGTCAAATGACTCAGTTGGCACTATGGGCATTTAGAGGTCAGGGCCAAGGATTCCAAACTTTCTGTAAAAGTCCCATAGTCCCTCATACTGAAAATTTATCCACTCAAAAATGCCAAAAGCACACCCCTAGTTCTGAAGCATGATAGTTTAAAGAATACCTTCTCTTGCTCTGCAGTTATATTTATATTTAAATGATGCTTCTACAGAATTGAAGATTCATTCATACTCCATTGTATTTTAAATATCTTCCTAGAATTTATTATTGCTTTTAATAAAATATTTTAGAAAATCTTTCATAAACATAGACTATGTAAAAATCAGCTTCAGTTTAGCACCTGGACTAGTCATCACAATTTCAAATAAGTTGAAAGAAAACTTCTTAATCAAAAAATATCACAGAGGAGAGTGGCAGTTCAAAGGGGAAAAGATGGGAGAAGAGAAAATGAACAGGAGAGTTGGGTATGATGACTCATGCCTGAATGCCAGCAACTCTGGAGGCTAAGGCAGGAGGATGGCTTGAGCCCAAGAATTCAAGACCAGCCTAAGCAACATAGCAAGACCCCGTCTATTTAATTAATTCATTCTTTAAAATGAATAGGAGAAAGGGTAGAATCTAGGGATATAACAAGATACCAGTGAAAATAAAGTGGGAGCAGCAAAAGAAACTACCATCAGAGTGAACAGGCAACCTACAGAATGGGAGAAAATTTTTGCAACCTACTCATCTGACAAAGGGCTAATATCCAGAATCTACAAAGAACTTAAACAAATTTACAAGAAAAAAATCAAACAACCCCATCAAAAAGTGGGCAAAGGATATGAACAGACACTTCTCAAAAGAAGACATTTATGCAGCAAACAGACACATGAAAAAATACTCACTATCACTGGCCATCAAAGAAATGCAAATCAAAACCACAATGAGATACCATCTCACACCAGTTAGAATGGCAATCATTAAAAAGTCAGGAAACAACAGATGCTAGAGAGCATGTGGAGAAATAGGAAAGCTTTTACACTGTTGGTGGGTGGGACTGTAAACTAGTTCAACCATTGTGGAAGACAGTGTGGCAATTCCTCAAGGATCTAGAACTAGAAATACCATATGACCCAGCCATCCCATTACTGGGCATATACCCACAGGATTAGAAATCATGCTGCTATAAAGACACATGCACACATGTTTATTGTGGCACTATTCACAATTGCAAAGACTTGGAACCAACCCAAATGTCCATCAATGACAGACTGGATTAAGAAAATGTGGCACATATACACCATGGAATACTATGCAGCCATAAAAAAGAATGAGTTCAAGTCCTTTGTAGGGACATGGATGAAGCTGGAAACCATCATTCTCAGCAAACTATCACAAGAACAGAAAACCAAACACCGCATGTTCTCACTCATAGGTGGGAATTAAACAATGAGAACACTTGGACACAGGGCAGGGAACATCACACACCAGGGCCTGTCTTGGGGTCGGGGGAGGGGTGAGGGATAGCATTAGGAGATATACGTAATGTAAATGATGAGTTAACGGGTGCAGCACACCAACATGGCACATGTATACATACGTAACAAACCTGCACGTTGTGCACATGTACCCTAGAACTTAAAGTATAATAAAAAAAGAAAAGAAAGTGGGAGGCAGTGGAAGTTAGAGAAATAAAGACAAATTGAAGGGAGACCTGGGAAACAGGAAAAAGTAGGAAGGTGGGAAGTTGTCTGCTTCTGTACATTCCTCATAAACATGGTGATTGTGATAGGAAATGGTAATCAGAACTCCCCACCAGAATCTCCTTTTTGGCTTTCCTAGGATTTCAGTATCAAGTTTAGAATCTTTTATGATGCCAAAATGTACCCATCCCCAATAAACAAACGAATCAACAAATCAACAAAGCTGCCTTTTTGCTAGCAATCTTCAGTGTGATGCTATGGAGAAACATGAAGCCATTGGGAGCAAAGATGTTTACAAGTCAAGGTCCTTCTCAGATATACAGAAATCCAGTCTCAGAAAAGAATTCACAAGGATATGAAAACAACCAGATGAAAGAATCTGCATTTTCAGACAGAGCAATTCCAGCCTTCATCAGGCAATGAGAACAGGCAGGGACCACAGATGGCATGTTCTGGAAGCTATCATTTAACAAAGTCACTGCTTTGTTAAGTGCATTTTATGGTTGGCTATGAAGTGGACACCAAAAATCCCAGCAAGTTAATCAGTTTGTCCTTTACATTGTGCCATCTGCTGCTATATATAATCTGAAATAACCTTTTAGTATTTCTGATAAGAGTACTTTTTCCTTTCTTCTAAACCTTGTCTTTCCTGTTGCTTCCTTCCAGTCTGACTAGAGCAGCAGCTCCTAGTGAAGCATCTGCCTCTTGCAAATTCTTTCAAGCTACCCTACCCAGCGCACCTAACAAACATCCCAATACCTTGTGCTCCTCAACCACCTTCAATTCCCCTAACTTCTTTGCTTGTTTGTTGCTATTTTAAATCAGAACCTAAGGGAATATACTACATTTACTCAGTGATGGTTGGTGGAATGGCTTACACAAAATTTCAAAAAGCTACACATTTCTATGTGTACCCTGCATAAGGCTACACAAAAATAAACCAGAAATTCTCTTTTTAAAGTTGCTGTTAATCATACATAGCTAAGTTTTTCTGGAAACAGCATGGAGGATCAGAAAAGTATGGGCTTTAAGAATCAGATAAAGCCTTTTCAAATGCCAAATTCAACCTTTGGCTTTTCCAATGACTGGCTGTACAATTTAGGCAGTTATTTAACTTTTTGAAATCTCAGCTCTTGCTTCTTTAAGAGAACTAACTACGGCATAGCATTGGTAAGATCTTTAAATGACATTCTTTAGACCATATCCTTCTCTCTAAAAACATATTAGGAAATTAGATTCAATTAAGCAAATCTTTTGACTGGTCTAGAATAAACATATAAACCAAAGCTATCTATCAATTTTCAAATAAGCAGATAAAATAGAAAAAGCAGTAAACTAGATAACTTACTTATCTTTGGTGATTAAGAAGACAGCTAACACTTGAGTACATAAAACACAAATAAAAATTTGCGGCTGGTAGAATGCCAGGTAACAAATTGAAAGTCTGTTTCAGAAATTGTCAACTCTTAACCATTCACGTGTGCCTGAGATGCATTGTGGTTCTGCTCTAAACCAGAGGCTCTCAAACTCTGCTGCACTTTACAACCATCTGGGGAGCTTTGGAAACCCATCATGATCAAACTGAATCCCATATCAATAAAATCAGGCACGCTGACTGCAGGACCCAGGTGTCAATCAGTATTTTAAAAACTCCCCCCAGCTGATCCCAATGCACTTCCATGTTTGGGAAACAGGGCTTTAAACAACCCTTCTGAAAAAAAAAAAAGAAAAGAAAAAAGAAAAAAAAAAAAAAGGAAAAGACAATATGCAAATGAACCAGCTGGGGATCTTGTTAAAATAAAGATCCTGAGGTGTGGACACCAGAAACTGCCTTCCAAAAAGCTTCTAGGGTATTCTGCTCTAGTTCTACTGCTCTAGAACTACACTTTGAGTAGCAACCTCTAAATCCAGTGTCAACAGCCAAGTATCCACATGGAATGTCAGATACAGTTTGTTGCTTATTTCCATTATGCAATGTGAGATCAAAGAACACATGCTTCTCTTACTATTACCCCTCCCACCCCCATGAAAAGTTACTGAGAATCTAAGGAGTGCTGTGCATTTCAAAATCAAATAGAAATGAATTAGGTTGGATTGTTCATGTGAGTGCTCCTCTCCCCTGGTGATGACATTTTTAGGTGCATATATAAAACACAAGCACTCCCTCTGCTAAAGCAGCCCTAAGAAAGTTTTCCTAGAAATCTCCATACTTGTCTTGGGGCTTTAGCTGAATTTCCTGTTAAATGGCGTCAATGAGGACTCAGAGAAATAAAACCACAAAAATTGGTTTTACAGTGTAATGTGGGGAAAGTGACCAAGTGTTCACATGGAGGAATAGATTCAACTCATCCCCATGTCTTGTAACTCCGAAGTGAACATTTATGATTTTGAGGCCATTTCTAATAGCAGGTGCCAGCCTAGTAGGGGCAGAGTGCTGAATCAGCCACTGCGGTACTCGCTGATTGCTTTATAGCACAAAGCTTGGTTTTATCTCTAGCAGGAAATATGAGTCCACCGATAGCAAAGACTATTTACTGTATCAGCTTCTCTGCAGCCTTTAATCAAGACAGGATCCCAGCATGTGAGTTCAGATCTTCAAACCTTCCTAGCAGAAGCATGGTCACCCGTAAATCCTTAATTCACAGAGGCCATTTTCCTTAAGAAGTGTGGAGGGCAAAATTCTGCTGTCTTAGAGCTTCTCAGCAACAAATGTGCCATTTTATTCAACACATGGGGGTACCTACTTAAGACAGGAGTACAGAATTTTAAATTGGAAAGGCAGAAATTAAAATAATTTCATTCCTGGACATTTACATAAACCTCTTTCAAACATGATCTTGTAGGCATTTCCTTTTTAAGGTTGTGAAATTTAGATAAATACCTTGGGAAGAGAGAAAGGGAGCTTTGGAAACCCATCATGATCAAACTGAACCCCATATCAATAAAATCAGGCACTCTGATGCTGAGAGAAAGGAAAATGGAAGAACTTGAGGAGTATAAGCAGAGAGCCACATAGGTGATATAGTTTGGATATTTGTCCCCACCCAAATTTCATGTTAAATTGTAATCCCCAATGTTGGAGGGTGGACCTGGTGGAAGGTGTTTGGATCATGAAGGCATGTCCCTCATGAATGGCTTGTGCCATCCCCGTGGTGATAAGTGAGATCTCACTGTGAGTTCACACAGGATCTGGTCATTTAAAAGTGTGTGGCATCTCTCCCCGGGCACTCTCTCTCTTTTACTCTTGCCTACTCCCACTTCACCTTCCTCCATGAGTAAAAGCTTCCTGGGGCCTTCCCAGAAGCAGAGGCCAGAGCCATGCTTCCTATACAGCCTGCAGAACCATTAAACCTCTTTTCTTATAAATTACCCAGTCACAGTTGTTTCTTTATAGCAATGCAAGAATGGCCTAATACAAAAGAGTTCAAACATGATTTTCACCCTTGTAAAATTATGCTAGCACAATTAAGTCTCCAAAACAAAATAAACAAACAGATCTTAATTCCTGTTGTTCAGTTAACTGGTTCAAAAAAATTGTGATCAGAAATGAGTTCCAGTTTTATTTTTCTTATAAATAATTGTGTGAAAATGGTAAATTTATGTTCACTTTGTGCCCTTTATCCTCAATCTGCAGGCCACCATGATTTAAGCAGTAGTAATCATCCAACAGACAATAGTAGAGTTTGGCTTTATACTTTGTCCCTTCCTCTAGGCCACCAATGATCAAACAGGAGTTCCTGGGTGTGGAAAACATCCCTGGAAAAATGTAAGAGGATATATCAGCTTTAGAATTTTAGTACATATTATGTGGGTATAACATTTTTCTAAAAAATGTTTCCATAGATTTCATCAAATTTTAAAATAGTTCATAGGTCTGTAAACTAGAAAAGATTAACAACTATTCAGCCATTCATTCAATTTTAAAAAAAAATTCCCTTTGAAAACTGGCACAAGACAGGGATGCCCTCTCTCACCACTCCTATTCAACATAGTGTTGGAAGTTCTGGTTAGGGCAATCAGGCAAGAGAAAGAAACCAAGGGTATTCAGTTAGGAAAAGAAGAAGTCAAACTGTCCCTCTTTGCAGATGACATGATTGTATATTTAGAAAATCCCATTGTCTCAGCCCAAAATCTCCTTAAGCTGATAAGAAACTTCAGCAAAGTCTCAGGATACAAAATTAATGTGCAAAAATCACAAGCATTCCTATACACCAGTAACAGACAAACAGAGAGCCAAATCATGAATGAACTTCCATTCACAATTGCTTCAAAGAGAATAAAATACCTAGGAATCCAACTTACAAGGGATGTAAAGGACCTCTTCAAGGAGAACTACAAACCACTGCTCAGTGAAATAAAAGAGGACACAAACAAATGGAAGAACATACCATGCTCATGGATAGGAAGAATCAATATCGTGAAAATGGCCATACTGCCCAAGGTTATTTATAGATTCAATGCCATCCCCATCAAGCTACCAATGAGTTTCTTCACAGAATTGGAAAAAACTGCTTTAAAGTTCATATGGAACCAAAAAAGAGCCCGCATCTCCAAGACAATCCTAAGTCAAAAGAACAAAGCTGGAGGCATCACGCTACCTGACTTCAAACTATACTACAAGGCTACAGTAACCAAAACAGCATGGTACTGGTACCAAAACAGAGATATAGACCAATGGAACAGAACAGAGTCCTCAGAAATAATACCACACATCTACAGCCATCTGATCTTTGACAAACCTGAGAGAAACAAGAAATGGGGAAAGGATTCCCTATTTAATAAATGGTGCTGGGAAAATTGGCTAGTCATAAGTAGAAAGCTGAAACTGGATCCTTTCCTTACTCCTTATACGAAAATTAATTCAAGATGGATTAGAGACTTAAATGTTAGACCTAATACCCTAAAAATCCTAGAGGAAAACCTAGGTAGTACCATTCAGGACATAGGCATGGGCAAAGACTTCATGTCTAAAACACCAAAAGCAACGGCAGCAAAAGCCAAAATTGACAAATGGGATCTAATTAAACTAAAGAGCTTCTGCACAGCAAAAGAAACTACCATCAGAGTGAACAGGCAACCTACAGAATGGGAGAAAATTTTTGCAATCTACTCATCTGACAAAGGGCTAATATCCAGAATCTACAAAGAACTCAAACAAATTTACAAGAAAAAAACAAACAACCCCATCAAAAAGTGGGCAAAGGATATGAACAGACATTTCTCAAAAGAAGACATTCATACAGCCAACAGACACATGAAAAAATGCTCATCATCACTGACCATCAGAGAAATGCAAATCAAAACCACAATGAGATACCATCTCACACCAGTTAGAATGGCAATCATTAAAAAGTCAGGAAACAACAGGTGCTGGAGAGGATGTGGAGAAATAGGAACACTTTTACACTGTTGGTGGGATTGTAAACTAGTTCAACCATTATGGAAAACAGTATGGCAATTCCTCAAGGATCTAGAACTAGATGTACCATATGACCCAGCCATCCCATTACTGGGTATATACCCAAAGGATTATAAATCATGCTGCTATAAAGACACATGCACACATATGTTTATTGCAGCACTATTCACAATAGCAAAGACTTGGAACCAACCCAAATGTCCATCAGTGACAGATTGGATTAAGAAAATGTGGCACATATACACCATGGAATACTATGCAGCCATCAAAAAGGATGAGTTTGTGTCCTTTGTAGGGACATGGATGCAGCTGGAAACCATCATTCTTAGCAAACTATCACAAGAACAGAAAACCAAACACCGCATGTTCTCACTCATAGGTGGGAACTGAACAATGAGATCACTTGGATTCAGGAAGGGGAACATCACACACCGGGGCCTATCATGGGGAGGGGAGAGGGGGGATGGGGGAGGGGGGAGGGATTGCATTGGGAGTTATACCTGATGTAAATGACGAGTTGATGGGTGCTGACGAGTTGATGGGTGCAGCACAGCAACACGGCACAAGTATACATATGTAACAAACCTGCACGTTATGCACATGTACCCTAGAACTTAAAGTATAATAATAATAAAAAGAAAAGAAAGAGAGAAAAAAAAAATTACTCCCTACCACGCATCAGGCACTCTTCTGGGCACTGATGATATAGCAGTGAACTAAACATACAAATATCCCTGCCTCCTAGAAGCTTACATTCTCCTGAGAAGATGCAAACAATTAATAAAATAAGTAAAATAGATAGCATGCCAGATGATGTAAATGATACAGAGAAAATAAAGCAGAGATAAAAGCCAAGGCTTGGGAATCGTGATTCAGAACAGTACAGACAAGGAAGGTCTTATGGAGGAGCTGCCATTTGAGCAAAAACTGAGGGGCTAGAGAAACAAGTCATGAACATAGGTGGGGCAAGGGCCTTCCAGACAGAAGGACCTGCAGATGTAAATGGCTCTGGAGCAGGAACATACCTGGCATGTGCTGAGAATGGCAACGGGGCTAGTGTGCCAGGAGCTGAGTGAAGAAGAGCAGTGGAAGATAACATCTGTGACATAAGGGGGGAGGGGGCCACAGATGTGGCCACTTATAAACCACTGTAATGATTTTGGCAAACCACTGGGGGGTTTTGAGAAGAGAAATGATTCATTCTACTTAGATTTTCTAAGGATCACTCTGGCTGTTGTGTTGAGAATAGACTTGGAAAGAGGGTGGCAAAGGCAAAAATAGGAAGAGCCATTAGGAAATATTTGTAAAAATTCTGGTGAGAAATGATGGAGATTTGGTAGTGACAGGAGGTGGTAAGAAGCAGTTAATGCCCAGATCTATTTTAGTGTAGAGGCAACAGAGTTTACTAATAGATTAGACATGGAATATGAGAGGAAGAAGGGACTCCAAGGTTTTTGGGATAAAGTACTAGGATGATAGAGTTGTTGTGAAGAGCAGATAGAGAAGGATGATCACTACTTTAGTTTCAGAGGCTGCATGTTGTGGCTCACACCTGTAATCTCAGCACTTTGGGAAGCCAAGAAAGGAGAATCACTTGAGCTCAGGAGTTTAAGGCCAGCCTGGGCAACATGGAGAAACCCTGTCTCTGCAAAAAATACAAAAAGTTAGCTGCGCATGGTGGCGCAGGGCCATGGTCTCAGTTACTTGGGAGGCTGGAGTAGGAGGATCACCTGTGCCTGAGAGTTTGAGGCTGCAGTGAGCCATGATCACACCACTGCACACTGCAGCCTGGGTGTCAGAGTGAGACTGAGGGAAGACATTTGGGAATGTTAAGATTGAGACACCAATAAAACATCCATGTGTTGACATTTTGTAGATAGTTGGATATAGGGATCTGGAGTTCAGCAGGTAAGTTTGAGTTAAAGATATAAATTTGGCAGTCAGCAACAAAAAGATGATATTTAAATCCTGACACTGGATAAAATCACTAAGGGCGTGGGTGTGCATCTAAGGCAAAGTCCAAAGACTGAAGATGAAGCACTCCAGAGTTAAGAGATCAGCGAGATGAGAAGGACCTAATATGGAATGAAAAAAATCTGTGAAGGAGGAGAAAATCAAGAGCTTGTGAGTTCTGGAAGCCGATTGAAAGAAGTATTTCAAGAAGAAAAGGATCAAGTGTGCCCAAGCTGCTGATAGTGAGTAAGAGGTGGACTGAGAGTCCTCCACTGGATTTAGGACCTTCACAAGGGTAGGTTGGGGCAGAGTGCAGGTGCTGAAAGCTTAATTGGAGAGGCCTCAAGAGAGAATGGGTGATTACAAATACTGGAATAGCTCTTCGCTTAAGAAGTTTTGTTACCAAAGGGATAAAGGAATGGGGAAATAGCTAGAGAGAAACTGAAGTCAAGTTATATATATATAAGTGTGTGAGGGAGAATTTAGATGTTTGTGTGCTGATAGAAATGATCCCACAGAATATTGTTTAGGTTTCTTAACAGACCTTACCCGTCTTCTTTTCTTTCTATTTTTGACTGGTTTATTTTTAGCCAAAGTACCAATTGCCAAAGAAAAAACATCACTCCTTACATTTTTAGTAATTCCTTTTATTGGTTCAAAAGGATCGTGATCAGAAATGAGTTCCAGTCCTATTTTTCTTATAAATAATTGTGTGAAAATGGTAAGTTTGTTTTTTCCTTGTGCCCTTTATTCTGAATTTGCAGGCCAACACGATCAAAGAAATGGTAGCACACATACATTTCTTGGCAGTCGATAAAAAGAGTGTTCTAGAAGTAAACGACACAAAACCAGGGGATAATCAAACTTCCCAATTATATAATCATTTTCATGTTTTTTTCTCTTCAGGCTTGGAACACTGGAGATTTTTTTATGTGGTTTTTTATCAAAAGTCACCAGATGTAAAATGACAAAGTCAGTCAAAGGAGCCCACGTAAACTTCAATTCATACATGGATGATCTTAAGAGAACATCTATTCTTGCCTCGTTAAAATGGATTCCCCTAATTAAAATTACAATTTTAGCTAGGCCAAGAGAATATAAAAAAATCATAAACCCTAGAATGTGACGTAGTGTTATGGATTGAATGGTGTCTCTCCAAAGGATGTTGAAGTCATAATCTCCGATACCTGTGAATGTGATTACATTTGAAAATAGTGTCTTTGCAGATGATCAAATTCAGATGAGGTCATTAGATGTGCCCTAACCCAATGTAACTGTTTCCTCATAGAAAAGGGGAAATTTGGACATAGAGACAGACACACATAGAAAGATCATTCTGTTCTCTCGCAGGGACATAGGGAGATCACCACCTACAAGTCAAGCAACATTTGAGGTTACCGGAAGCTAGGACAGAAGAATGGTACAGACTATCCCTGATACCTTGATCTTTGACCTCTATCCTCCCTAACTGTGACACAATACATTTCTGTTGTTTAAGCCACCTAATGTGTAGTATTTTGTTCTGGTACCCTCTAGAAAATCAATACACTTAAAATTTAGTAAATAGAATTCAGGTCACTGTTAAAACGTTAAATGAGCAAACAAAAAGCATGCAAACAAAAAACTGGCACTCTGCTTTTTTTTCATAATTTGAAATTTTGTATGAAAAGAAAAATTTTTTTAAATTTAGGTGGTAGTTGATTATTTCAGTGCATGAAACATTTTATTTGCCTGGAAAGAAACTATTTATATAATCAGGAAAAAATAAAACTCTTCAAATAAAATTTATCATTGTAATTTGTATGTTAATTTCAGGATGACCATGACTGCCTGCTCCCTGGCAAAGCCAATCTGACAACACTGTTAATTAGCTCTTACAGCAGCAGCATTGTTTATTTACAAGGAGAACTGACTTCGAGTTCCAGTTCACCAAGTTCATCAGAGGGCAAATGAGAATTGCAGTGCTTGGAGACTTAATTTTAGATGTACTTACATGTTGTCTGGATGGCCCAACTCCAGGTGATACTATTTGCTGATTTTTCTAAACATCTTTATTTAGATGCAATGCACATGCCATAGAATTCACTCAAAGCATACAATTTAATGAGTTCAGAGTTGTGCAACCATCAGCACTCTCTACATGTAGACACTTTTATCTTCCCTAAAATAAATTGATTACCCATTACTAATCACTTCCCATTCCCTCTACCCTTTCCTCAAGCCATAGGCAGTCACTAATCTACTTTCTGTCTCCAGATTTGCCTGTTCTGGATATGTAATATAAATGAAATTGTACAATGTACAGTCTTTTGTGACTATCTTCCTTTACTTAGCACAATGTTTTTAAGGTTCATCTATGTTGTAGCATGCATCACTACTTCATTCTTTTTTATTGCTGAATCATATTCCATTGCATGGCTATACCATATTTTGCTTATCTATTCATCAGGCAGTAGACATTTGTGTTCTTTACAATTTTTGGCTGTTGTGAATAATTCTGTATAAACATTCATGTGCAAGTGTGTGTGTGGATGTATGTTCTCCTATCTCTTGGATTATACCCAGAAGTGGAATTACTGGATTATATGGTAACTTTATATTTAGCAACTTGAGAACCTACCTACCTATTTTCCAAAATAGCTGCACCATTTTACATTCCCATCAGCAATGAGTGGGCATTCTAATTTCTCCATATCCTCTCCAACACTTATTATTGTCCATCTTCTTTTTTTATTATAGCCATCCTAGTGGGGGTGAAGTTGTATTTCACTATGGTTTTGATTTGCAGTTCCCTAATGGGTAATGAAGTTGAGGATATTTTCATGTGCTTATTAGCCATTTGAATGTCTTCCTGGATAAATGTCTATTCAAATCTATGGTATAATAAAAAATATTTAGTCTTCATCCTTTGTACCTGACACACAACTTCTAAAATGCTTGGAAGCTCTAGAGTGATGAGCGTCTTTTCTATATTAATGAGATGACTGGTGGTCCCTAGATAGCTTCAGCATGGGGGCTGTTTGCCAAAAAGACCAAACCATGATTAAAAGCATGTAAATTTCGGCCACCCATCCAGATCTCTGGGGAGGAGGTAGGCGCTGGAACTTGGGTGGCCAATGATTTAACAAATCATGCCTATATGATGAAATCTCCATTAAAAAAAAAATCTCTAAACATCAAGATTCAGAGAATTTCCAAATTGTTGTTCCAAACACATCCACATTCTGGGGGAGGTGTACCCCAGCTCCACAGGGACAGAAGATCCTGTATTCACGACTCTTCTGGACTTTGCCCTGTGTACTCCTTCATCTGGCTGTTCATTTGTGTCCTTTATAATAAACTGGTAAAGTTAAGTTAAATGCCTTCCTGACTTCTATGAGCCTTCCTAGCTAATTACTGAATCTGAGGAGGGAGTGATGAGAACCCTCAATTTATAGCCAGTTGGTCAGAAGCATGGGTGACTCAGGATTTGGGATTGGAGTATGACATGGGGGCACTATCGTGGAACTGAGACCTTTAACTCATGAGATCTGATGCTAGTTCCAGGTAGATAATGTCAGAACTGAATGGAATTTTTGCATCAACCAAACAGTCAAATATTTATAACTTGTTTCCCAAAGTCTGTATATAATTGTCAACAGAACTAATCAAACAAATTTTATGTCTTACACAAGAGATAGAATGAGACTCTAAGTCTGTGGTCTGGAAACCTTGATGTGATCATCATTGTATGGCTAAAGGGCTGTATGTCACCTGGTACATTCAACTAGCCTTGTTGTTTCTCTTTCATGAGACATAAAATGGGAAGAGACTCAATTCTTCCCAATATAGTAGAAAATTATGAAGATTAAAGAAAATTATGAATGTGAAAACCTTTTGAAAAGTGAACCATTATAAGAGGGTATTCACAGCAATCAAAACTTTGCCAAAGGCCTCTCTTAAAGCCACAAACTTGAAGACAGCAAAAGGCCATGAGAAATCTCACAGAAAGCTACCAGCTGGCTGATCCTTCTCTACAGGGTTCAGACAGATGAGCAAGTTCAATGCAGTTCTTCCCCTAAGAGATGCCATTGTAGAACCAGGCTTGCAAATTACTGGCTGTACTGACCTAACCGCAGGACTGCTCCATAGATTACAGTTATTATTGACGTCCATAAAGAATCTAGCAAGTACTGACAGGGGTAGTCTGACTTGAAATGATTAAGATTGCATGAGACAGATTAAGCCTTGTCAGTCAAAAGAAGAAAAATAAATCTTATTTATTTTCTCTTCAATTACTTGTATGTTTGATGAAAAAGCAGCATATACTTTGTAAGCACAATGGCCAACGTTGTTAAGAAGCTACATTAATAACTTGGTGGTGTTCCAATGTAAAAGTATCCTTCTTAGATTAAAATGCCTGGGAAATGAACTCCCCAAAGACACGCAAAAGGAGTCACTTGCTTACAGAAAACGTCAAGATCAAATATGTTTGAGCTACTCCAGTACAAATAATCTCCCCTAGCTCAAAGTCATGTGTCATCTGATTTCTTTGGATATACCTAGTCCTAATTGTTTATAAATGGTTTGTTTCTTACACTTTTCCTCTCATGGCTTTATTAAGATGGTGAATTCATTGACCACGTTGAAGACGAGGCTGTCTTACTCTTCTTTTCAGTCTCCAGTTAGCACCAAACCCATAGTAGGTATTTAATCAGTAGGGGATGACCAGTTGAAGAAGCAATATGCAATGTATATTCTTGAGGAACCTACAATTTCTAAATCCACACTGGAAGAGGTATTTCTACTTCTCTCTGCATAGCTGGGATAAGATTTGTCAGGGTATCCACCTTATATAGAAAGTATTTGCAGAGTTGGGTTATGGTATTCTATTTTTTTCTTTTACGATTGAGTTCATAAAAATGGCCCCTCAACCCAAACCTATCTCTAATAAAAATCAAGTATTCTATCTGCTGAAAGTTTCGGCATAGACCTCATTAATACCCTTTCTAAGTCAGTGCCATAAACTACCTAGATGCAACTCAAACATTACAAATCATAGTTTGGGGATGACTATCTGGCTATAAAATACTTTATTCCTTGCAAAAGAGAGTTGAATATTGAAACTCAATGGATGGGTGTGATACACACACACACATGTGCACACACACACGTTATATTATTAGTGAAAGTGGTTTGTTTTTGTAGATGTTAAAAAAAATCCACCATATGTCAGCCTCAGCACTCCCTATATTCACACTTCCATGGAGATTCATCTCTTCAGCTACTGGCCAATAGAGAGCAAATACCACTCATTGTGCCATTCTGGTATGAAGTACAGTGAAGTAGACTCATCAGAAATACACTAAAAATAGCCAGCTCTGATTGTAATCAGGGATAGAAAATGTGCATTCCTGTTCATCTTAATGTGCTGTTTCATTTTTAAATTTGTTCCTTTGTTGTTTTTATGTCTTTTGCTCCTGGCCTATCCAAAAGCTCTAGAGTCCCCCCATCCTGCCTGGTGATTGGAATTCTAATCACAAGCTTAGCTCTCTCAAATCATTAGGAAAACTACCAGGACTGCAGTAAGTTGGCACCAGTCACTTTCTTCTGTATGTTAATCACTTAGAGGTTTATATTAGGGCATTTGGACTGGCTTTGGCAAAAATAAAAAGGATGTACCTTCTTCACCAGTCAGTGGTGGAGGCAGCTCTCCAGAGTTGGCCATGCTCAGATGCCAAGAGAGAAGGCCTAAATGTATGCTTTTTAAATGCTGGGTCAGCATTGAAGGACTTCCACCTAACCCAACTGTTAGCATGTTCCCACAGTGCTCCCATAGCCAACAACTTGATATTATTTGTACTGCTCTCCCATTCCTCATTTTGGACCATCTGCTTTGACTGAAGGCCCAGCTGTTACTGAAATGTTCTGTTTTCTCAAAAAAGGTTTTCTGGAGCTCCCACAGAAAGACTTCCAGAATATTCTCTCTTTTAATCCTTTCTCCCCTCCCATTTTCTGCTTTAAAAGTAAAAAAAGAAAATAATTTAAAAAGGCCAGGTGCAGTGGCTCACGTCGGTAATCCCAGCACTTTGGGAAACCAAGGTGGGCGGATCACCTAAGCTCAAGAGTTCAAGACCAGCCTGGCCAACATGGTGAAACCCTGTCTCTACTACAAATATAAAAATTAGCCGGGCATGGTGGCACGCGCCTGTACTCTCAGCTACTCGGGAGGCTGAGGCAGGAGAATCTCTTGAACCCGAGAGGCAAAGGTTGTGGTGAGCCGAAATTGTGCCACTGCAGTCCAGCCTGGGTAAGAGTAACACTCTATCTTAAAAAAAAAAAAAAAAAAAAAAAGTAAAATACATTCCCTTTCTGATTTTACTGCTGCCCATACATTCTGCTCTAGGAAGCCACCAGGGGAGCAGGCCTTTGTCAGCCTTGAGCTTGCTACTATCCTCTGGACCAGCCGACTTCCCATGGTGGGGTCAATTCGCCTACTATAAGGGGCTGCAGCAAGTCCTCCTATGACTTGTCTCTACCTTTTGACATAAAACATTGGCAGTTAAGGTGCTTGAAGTGTCTCCCAGTTGTTGGGTGCAGCATTCCCCAGGGAGAGTCCATCATGCCTGAAGACAGTACTGAACTACTAGTTACCCACAGATTCGTCCATGAAAAGTCAGTTGTTTTTGGCTTCTTGGTACAATCAGGAGGTGTGTGTGTGTGCGTGTGTGCACTCACACATCCTGCAGCATGGGTGGGAAGGGAGCTTATGAAGGGAGTGTGGAGTATCGTTCTTCAGCATCTGCCTCTCAAAACTGCTCTAGCTTTTCTGATTAGTTTCCATAGGAGCAAAAAGGAAAATAAAAGAGCGGGGCGGGGGGGGGGGGGTTACTGTAGCCAAACAGAACATTTCTATAGCAGAAACAAAAGACCTTGTGACTTGTTTTTGTCCCGTTTACCTTTTTATTTTTTTGGGGGGGAGGGGGGCGGCATGGACAGAGTCTGGTTCTGTCACCCAGGCTGGAGTGCAGTGGCACAATCTTGGCTCACTGCAACCTCCGCCTCCCAGGTTCAAGTGATTCCCGTGCCTCAGCCTCCCGAGTAGCTTGGATTACGGGCGCACGCCACCACGCCTGGCTAATTTTTTGTATTTTTAGTAGAGATGGGGTTTCACCATGTTAACCAGGATGGTCTCGATCTCCTAACCTCATAATCTGCCCACCTCAGCCTCCCAAAGTACTGGGATTACAGGGGTAAGCCACTGTGCCCAGCTTTGTCCCATTTTCTTATCCCACACCCAACCCAGTTGAAAATGTCCAGGTAATTTGCCTTTTTAAGATGCAGAGTGTGGAGATGGAGGAGTGAGGAGGCCCAAGTTGGTAATGGGCTGGGAACAATGCTCAATGTTCTATAAGGGTTTGTGTCCCTCATATATCCCCTTTGAATATCTCCACTTGTCTCCCACATGAGTGCATGTCCTTGACTTTGAGACTTCATCTTTTATGAATTAAAATTTGCATAGAGTCACTTCTTAAGTATTTGAACACAGCACCTTACAGAACCTGCTTTTAAAACTGGAGTCTAATGTTACACAAATCTGTTTCCTTTGAAAATGTCTTCTATATAAGCAAGTACATCTTCAACAGCAAACAATTTTAAGATGGTTGTTTAAGTAAAATGTAGCATGTTTTGAAATTTTTAAAATGGAAAACTCAAAGTACTATACAGGGGTTTGAGAGGCATAGATGCACGCATTTGTTAAAACTCATTCACTGTGTATAATTTTTACCTAAAAAGATAAGCAAATACCAAACTTTAGATAATAATCTGCATAAGGTGAAGTGTACTAATGTCTGCAATTCCTTTGAAATGCTTCAAAAATAGGATGGATAGATATCTGATAAAGCAAATATAGCAAAATGGAAATTGTAAAATTGAGGGGGCAGGTTGCTATAATCTGAATGCTTGTGTCCCCCTAAATTCATATGTTAAAACCCAATCCCCAGTGTGAGGGTGCTTGGAGATGAGGCCTCAGAGCCCTCATGAGTAGAATTAGTATCCTTATAAAAGGGGCCCCCAAAAGCTGCTTTGCCCCTTTCACCCTATGAGAATATGGTCAGAAGATGCTATCTATGAGGAACAAACTCTCACCAGACACTGAATATCCTGGAGTCCTAATCTTGAACTTCTCAGACTTCAGAACCATGAGAAATAAATTTCTATTGCTTTTAAGTCAGCCAGTCTAAGGTACTCTGTTATAGCAGCCCAAATGAACTAAGACATGAGTACATGGGTGCTCACTGTACAATTTCTTCAATTTTTCTGTATATTAAAAAGTTTTCATAATAAAATGAAGGTATGGAAGGAGAGACACAGCATTTGGCATTGGGAGAGTTGAGTCCTGGTCCCAGTGTGGCATGAACCAGCTGTACAATGTGGTCAACTCTTAACTTTTCTGGGTCTTGGTTTCCCCATCTACAAAATTAGAATCTCAAATGCATTTTTTTGTCTAATAACCTATTATTTTCAGAAACAAACATGGATTAAATGGTCAGAAGCCTTCAATTCACAGGAATTGAGGGCTACCACTTATTGAATTTATATACTCTAAAGGAAACACCGAAAATTCTGTATTCAACATTTTACCAGTTGGAAAGCTCTAATGTGCCTTTCTGATTGTGTCATCTCTCCTAGTGCAAACTTCTCATCTGGTGCCAAGTACTGATGCCAGAAGCACAGTGGGCAGGAATAACCTCTCCCAGATCAATTGGCCTGGAAAATTTGAGAAAAAACAATTAGACTGCTGTCCCATGGTGCTCTACCCAAACTATTTTCATGTGATTGTATACTGCGCTGTAATTTCAGACCCCACAGCCCTGTGGTCTGACCCCAGGCAGAGGGGAAGCCACCTGTAGGATAAGGCATTTGGGGCCAGTCTGAAGGTAGGCCTTCCTCCTCACTCCTCTTTCTTACCCTCAAACTATATTCTCCATTCCCAGTTCAAAACGTCTGCCATTTTGAGATGATCATTTGACTGGAGGCTCTATTTTTTATTAAAAATGCAACTACTCCTGAGTAGGTAACACGTTCAACTGTATCAGCCATTTAAATTACATTGTTAAGAACCTCCACATCCTTTCCAGGTGGCACTTAGTAGTAGGAAAAGAGGAGGGGCTCTAATGAAAGTTTTCTCCCTGTCTATAATATTCTTTTCCTAACCTCGTACTGAAACTATAACTCATCCTTTAAGCTGAGATGGAACCTTATACGCAAAGCATCCCTGATTAACCCATCTGAAAGTCACCTCTCTTTCATTGTACTCCTTTCTTTCTTAATTCATTCAACCAACTAAAGTCTTTTGAGCACCTACAACTTATTGGAAACTACTCTATGTTCTGCGGTTACAGTGGGAAACAAGACAAATGTGGTCCTTGCCTTTGAGGGAATGATATTCCCACGTGCTGATCTGGGACTTTCCTGGTTTTCGCATTAAAAGTCTCACATCCCTGCAACTTTCTCAGTCCCGGGCAGACCAAGAGGACTGGTCATGCTGGTTGGAAACATAAACAATTATATCAGTTGCAATGTAATTATAATTATTAGAAGGAGCGAAGGTGCTCTGATTGTGCATCAAGAGAGGATTTCACTTACCTTCTGAAAAACTGAGAGGTAAAGAAGGGCAACGCAATCCCAGATAAGGAAAAATAATCACATTCAAAGACTCTGATGTTAGAAAGAGTGTGGGATGTCTGAGAAATGTAGGGTGACTTTATATCTTGGTTTGCCTGGGACTGTCCTGATTATAGCCTGTTGCCATGGCATCATTATTAATAGTGCCTCCTTTCATTCTCACAAATGTCTTGTTTTTGAAAAATGAATTATATATTCACCCTACAGAAACTGTAAGATGGCCACATGGCCAGAAGAAAGGAATTAAGGGGAGAGTCATGCAAACGAGGCTCTAAGGTCTCAAAAGCTGATTGTTTAAGGTCTCAAGAGACATGCCCAGATTTGGGATATTTTCATAAGAAATATGGGGAAAGTGAGACTCATCATACACAGAGAAGTAGCGTGATTATATGTGAATTTTAAACAGAACAGATGCAAGAGTGGATGTGAAAGATCCATTGCTTTTGCTGTGATCCAGGCCAGAGATAACAGTGGCCTAGATTAGGGAGGAAGCATCAGAAATGAAGCTAAGCTGACAATTCGAAATATATTCTTCAAAAGGAAGAAATGACATAATTCATTCTGAGGGCAGAAAGGTCCAGGGAGTTGGAGAGTCTAGGCTGCCACAATTGGCCACATGGGCTAAGTATAACCCTGGAGAGTGCCTTTGACGTGCAACACTGTGCAGGGTGCACTGCAGTACAAACAGAGAAGGCAGGAGACTGGGTGTCAAAGATGGTGGCTAGGCCAGGTGCGGTGGCTGGCACCTATAATCCCAGCACTTTGGGAGGCCAAGACAGGCAGATCACTTGAGGCCAGGAGTTTGAGACCAGCCTGGCCAACATGGCGAAACCTGTCTCTAGTAAAACTACAAAAATTAGCTGGGTGTGGTGGTGCGCACCTGTAATCCCAGCTACCCAGAGTCTAAGGCAGGAGAATTGTTGCATCCAGGAGGCAGAGGTTGCAGGGAGCCAGGAACATGCCACTACCTGCAGGACAGAACAAGACTCCATCCCCTCCAACCCCATCCCTGCCACTGCCAAAAAAAAAAAAAAAAAAAAAAAAGAAGAAGAAGAAGAAGAAGAAGAAGAAGAAGAAAAAGCAAGGTGGTGGCTAGCTTTCTGGTCTGAGCAACTCACTGAACGATGGTATTATGCAGGTAAAAGGAATCTGAAGGAGATTCAGAATCCCATGTCAGTATTCCTGAAACCCTCTTAAATGAATGTGTCACTCTATCATGCATTTTGATCATGCATCTGTATAATTTATCTTGCTCTTCCTCTCATGCTCTCTAAACAAACTATAAGTACTCTAGAGCAGACAACAGATTGAATTCATCTCTTCAACCGCCCACAAAGCCCAATGCAGGATCCACCATGAGATAAGCCCTTGGAAACTCTTGGAAGTAGGTGACTAAATGGGTAAGTAGGTAAGGGGATTACCTTCTGCAAAGAGAAGACTAGATGAAGAAGGGTTAGACAGACTTGTGGAAAGGTGATAGCCTTTAGTAACTAATTCCTAGTTACTCTGAGTCAATAGACCAATACAGCAATCCAAAAACTTTTCCTGTAAAGGGCTGATATTAATAGTAAATATTTTAGGCTCTGCAGTCTCTGTCGCAAGGAATCTGCTTTTCCATTTTAATGAATAGGCAGTTATAGAAAATACGTAAACAAATAGGTATGGCTGTGTTCCAATGAAACTTTATGTATGGATACTAAAATCTGAATTTTATATAATTTTCAAATGTTGCAAAATATTATTCTTCTTTTGGTTTATTTCCAGCCATTTAAAAACATAAACTCATTCTTATCTTGCAGGACCTATAAAAACAGGCAGCAGCTGAATTTGGCTTTAGGGCCACTGAACCCTGGACCAGTATATCCATTCCCCTGATATGGAGGATAGCGAGGCCTCTTATCATACATTTTTCCAAGCAGAATTACTTAAAAGCTCACTCTAAATGCCTTCCTTTTCTTCTAGTCTCAAGAACAAGGAAGATATCTAAGATCATGCCATGCATGCTCTCTAACTCATCTTTCTAAAATGGCTTTGATTTCTTAAATGTTTTCTCTTCAACCTTTTTCTGGGGCCTTCTTTCCTTCTCTGCTTTCCCTCTTTAACTTTCCTTTTTTATTGGGTAAGTTTGTTCTCTCACTAATAAATTTTGCTTTTACTACCAGAAGCATTACTGGGCTTGACATTTTTAGTGAGGATGCTGAGATTTCTCCAGTTTTTGTTTATCACTTGCCTTTTCACAATCATGGACAGCCGCAGACCTTCCTAAATTAAGGATTGATGCTTACACAGCATGACCTACACCTGAAAATCTATTAACAATTAACAGCTGGTAAAAACAGACAACCCAAAGATCCAGAGGCTGCCAGCTTCATGGGAGGTGAGGGCCAATTTACAGTGCTGATGATGTACACAGGACTTAATATAGTAATTCCTGTTCCACAGTATCTGGAACTCTACACTGGTCATAAAAACAGTGAGTGAGTTTGTTTGTTTAAGGAGAAACACTGTTCTATGCACACAATAATTTCCAAAACTAAACTAAGACATGCAAGTAAGAAGGAGAGTTTCCTTATAGAGCAATTAGACCAACGCTGGAGACCCTCACTAAAATGCACTCCATTAAATGCGTTCTGCCAAGAGGACTCGTGTCCAATGGAAACCTTACTCCTGCATGGGAATGGTACCTCCAATGGGGGATAGCATCTGCCCAAATGCACAGCTTACAAAATGAAAAAAAAATTAACACAAAAAGCAGAAGAATTGGAGTAGCATCAATGGAGTCATATTATTAATTTTTCCCAGATCTAGACAAGATGTAAGTTATGACAATCATAGCCAAGATTCTGGAGGGGAGCAGTTCTTAAGGCTATGAATATAATGGGGGTTGGGAAGAAAAAGTGGGGACCCTCACTCTTTTCTGAAGCCAATCCATCTTTGGTCTGTCATTGGCTGGAGACCACCCTGCCCTTTTGGTTTTTGCTAGCGAAAACTAGCTGGTCATCATTGCTCGGGAATATAACCCTTTATCTGGGAGATAGCAGAAGTAGTGAAGGGAGGGAGAGAGGTTGGGAGCATAGTGGGTATCCTGAAAGAGATGCCTTCTCCCCATTTCCCATCACAGAGAACACTTGTAAAGACAACTAGCAGTTATGGTCTTCTCCAACAAGCTAGGCTTTCTGAGTATCTCTATTATCGGAAAGGTAGTGCTTTGATGTGCAACCCTATTTCTCAATCGACTTATCTCTGTAATCAGTTTCTTTGGAATGTCGTGTTGTGGCGAATTAGATGTCAAACACACCAGGCTGAATTGGAGAGTATTTAAACCCATACGCTTCAATGGCATTAAAATGAGCCCTGGCAATCAAATGGAGGCAAGAGAATTTGACAGACAGCAAACACAAATCCTGCCACATGAGTATGTCTGGCGTGGTACCACATGCCCGATGTGATAATGAATACCTAATGTGCTGACACATTTGTGGCTGCTCTGCATTTGATTCACCTCAGTTGTGGCAGACTCAGCCTTGTTAGATAAAAGGGCTGCACTTCTTCTTTGCACCATTCACTGGCCCGTGGAAATGGACTGTTTTCACAAACTGCTAATTCTGAAAGCCTTTAGTGGATGGAGCCAGTGTACGGGGAAAAAAAAAAAAAAAAAAAAAAAAAAAAAAAAAAAAAAAAAAAAACCATACAGTTTAAAGGCATGCTCTGAATTTGCTAATAGGCATGCATGGTCCTTTTGGAACCAAAATAGAATTTTTGATGAAGTACCTTGTGGCAAATCTGAAATATTAGCCTGGGGGCCCCAACAAGACATAATTCACTCCACGGGTGAGAACAAATCTCATTTCCACATCCATTCCTCTAAACTCATTACTGACCCCGGGGGAAAATGCTATCCTGGAGCAAGTTTTAATATAGACACTGGTGGTGCCGTTGCTATAGTACTAAATGCAATAATGAGCAACAAGCCTCTTGGTGGCAATGGACCCCCTGGACCTGTGGAGACCCCGGAAGGCAGCTTCTGAAGGCCTTAACACACCACCCAGAGCAGAACACAGTGTCCAGAAAAGATTTCATTACTTTATGTGATAATTTGTCACATAAGACTCACTCTGGCTTAAATGGCCTGATTGTCAGCTTGCTTTCAAATGAACAATTGCTGAGAATAATTTATTTTAAATTAATTTCAACTGAAAAAAAAGAAAAAAGTAGATGCAGTTGGGAAATTAAGAAAATGATTTTGTCAGAAAGATCTAGATTCAAATTTCAGATCCAGGACACATTTTATTACCTCCTTAGGGCTTAATCTCTCCCACTAGAAGTAGTCTCTTAGCTAAGTACAAGTTATCTGTGGGCATGGCCTCTGCCTTTATTGTTTCCTGTTTTATTCCCAAATGCTTTGCCATATAATGATGCTCAATGGATACTGTTAAGTAGATCTACTTTAAAGGATTATTATGAAGACTAGGAAAGTGAACATATGTAAAACTTTTGGCAACTTGCTTGGCACAAGGTAGCTCCACAATGAATTCAGAGCATATTCACTGCTATTATAAGACCACAGGCAGAAAGGCCACAAGAAGGGCTTAGAATGGAAAATCCAAACAAATGAAGAAGTTTGACAACTACTGTGGTTCTGGTAGGAAGGGGCCAGACTCAAGGAGTTGAAGGAAGTGTTCTATGGAAGAACATGGCAGGGAGGGGTGCAGGACACCTTGAAAATGCCAGTGGGTACTTCGGAAGAGCCATAAGCCAGTTATAGCAGGTGGGAGGTCACGCTTGCTAATCAATCCTCAGCTTTAACAAGAAGATTGGAAAGTTTCCCTGGGTTTCCAGAGTGGATCTATATCTAGGCAGGTACTGTCAAATGAAAAACTGAAGCTTGTGGCTAGGGAACATACATACTCAGCCATTCCCCTATGGACAGTCACTTTCCTGCCACACACAAATATGCCCTTTTACCTCACACAGCTTGAAGTCACCACATCAAAATTTCCAATGTCGCTTCCTCATTCAGGACAGAGAAAAGTTCTCAGGAGGGAAGTACAAATGTATCTGGAAGCACACCCTATCCTGACTTGTTAAGGTGGGGATTCTCCTTACTTCCCGCTGCATCCTAACACAGCCCTTCCGTTTCAGTCTGGCCAATCTGTTCCCTACATCCTCTGTGACCATAGGATGACTTCCTTATTCCCATGTGCCTGCTCTTTGACCAAAGCTACATATTCTTTAAGTCTGAAATAATCTATACAACCTTTCCATTCATTAAGAGAGAGAGAAAATGAGAGCATCCTGGTGCAATGGGATCATTCTACATCTCCTCTCAGTCTTTACCACACTCTTTCATTTGCTTCTACAGAATATGAGAATATTCTCTAAGTGTTTATAACAGACATCTTATTTCCTCAAACAAAACATTACTTCTCCAAAGCAGGAACTCCTTGTTGCATATTTTTTCATGAGCTGAACACCAGGCTGGTTATTCACCCAAACGATCCAGCAAATACCTATCAAATAAAGGTTGAAAGGAAGTCAGCAGATACCTGCTTCATATCACATGGACAGGGGCAAACAGAGTTTGTGTGAGTCTCAGGAACTTTCTGCAAATATTTTCAGTAAATATTATACACAAAGTAATCAAAAGGAATACCAACTGCATTGTACAAACTTACATATAAACATATACAGTCATAATGACACTCCATAATGACATTTTGGCCAATGACGGACTGCATATATGACCATAATCCCATAAGATTGTAATGGAACATATATAGAAACCTGATACATGGTCCTTGATATTGGCATTGCAGATCAAGTAGGGAAAATGACTTATATTCAGTAATGGTGCTGGGACATTTAGTTTTCCATATGAAAAATTTATACAATTAAAAAAACCATGCCATCTAGGTTTGTATAAGTACATTCTATGATGTTTGAACAACAATGAAAACACATTTCTTAGAACATATCCTGTCAATAATGGAAGCATGACTGTCATCAAACATACTCAACATGCACAAATACAAACACACCCCTCACTCACACACCACTTAGCTTTTCTCACAGGCAAAATTCCTAAGCAGCCTCTGATTTAACGTCTGGCTGTAATCAACTTTTGTAAGCCGGGGCTGCCCGTAACCAGCAAAGCCACTTGGGAAAGAGTCTGCAGTCTCTGTAAGAAGATCAGGGCTGACCCACTCCAGCCACTAGGGTTGACTTTCTGGACTACCTGCTGCTGCAGCTGACTGCTGCAAATCTATTCCCCTCCAAGCTGTCCTTCCTGCTCAGTGGGTCTCTCAGTCTGGCCCCTCAGCCCAGCCGTTCCCCTATGGAGAGTCACTTTCCTGCCAGACACAAACATGCCTTTTTACCTCCCAACTTGAAGTCACCACATCAAAGGTTCCAATGCTGCTTCCTCATTCAGGACAGAGCAAAGAAGGCATTGTTATTGGCCCTTTAATGAGGAACTGATCATGCTTCCCTGACAAAGACAGATAATGACAAAACTCAAAAAAGCAATCCATCTGCTCTCTGATTGCTGGGATTAGAATGTGGGTGAGCGAGGAGACAGGGACAAAGAGTTTGTTTCCATAAAGAACAGAATGGAGAATCCAGAGAGTTCTCCTCATCACTCCAGAATTATCAACTGTTCACTTCTCATTTCATATTAACTGTGAAATGCATCTAACAGTGAGTGTTAGATAAGCTATCCATATTAATAAGTGAACATTTCCAGGCATCCGAATTGTGGAAAAACAGATAACGTAACATAAAAAAAAATTATTTATATAAAGCAGGGAAAGGAATTCTAGCTGATATGGTTTCCCACACTGAGCAAACGGATACATGATTATCATAAAGCTGAAAGAAGGAAGTCTTGGGCATACGTTACAGCTAAAGTCAAAGCAGGAGTGCAGATAGGAAAGCAGGAAAGAACAATTAGGGAATTAATTAAATAAAGCTCTGTTTATACTTCTATTGTCAGTGCTAATTATTTGTGGGTTTGAAGTAAGCTCCCCTGTCTTCATTAGTGGTTGTCAGTGAATGATAACATACTTGGATTTCCACACGTCCTGGTTGTTTCCAAGGATTGTATTTGCAGTGTCAGCTCACATTTTCACATGATGACAGTAATAATCAAGAAACCCATACTCACTAAAGCTAATCTTGCTTTTTTTTTTTTTTTTTTTTTTTTTTTTTGGTCTTAAATAAGAGGTATGTAACTGTTTCCTTGCTCCACACTTTAGCCTCTGTCTAGTTGCTGGTATATCAAGGTAACAGCTCTTCAACTTTGAAGAAGCCATGATGGTTAGGTTCTTTGGAAGAGGACGAGTTAGCAAGAGTTCCCTCCACGTGGCATTTGCAGACCACCAAATCCATTCCCATCCTCTGTCCCTCCCATGTCCCTGCTCAGGCCTTCCTGATGCAAGTAAGTGCCTCTAGGCAGGAGATCTGTTTGCAAATCTGTAGGAAGCCTTACAATGAGTAATTGGTGACAGAATCTACTTGCTCATGCCTGTGATCATTAACTTTTCCTTTAATAAAAGAGTAGCAACTATTCTTTTCTGTTGATTTCTTACAGCTGCCCTCAGAGTTACACTCAGAGAGTAGCATGTGTTTGAACTTCTGCAATACTGTAGGAGTTATGAGGATCTAGCTGGTAGAAGGGGTGGGAGTGGTGGGGGCAAAGACTAGAAGGAGAGAAAATAAATGTCATCAGCAGTAATGCCTTAGGAACACACCTAGAGAGAGAAACGAGGTTTCTAAAAAGCAAATAAATTAGGGGGCTAGGCACAGTACTTTTGATAACTGAGATAAAGTGTGTAAAAGGGAGGGAGGAATGGAAGAGAAGAGACTGCAGAGAGACCAAAAATCACAGTGTATGAGAAATCTGACACAATTTCACTCCTGGGTGCTCTTTTTTTTGGCCAATAACTCAGATAATCCAATCAAACCCCTCTTTCTTTAAAGCTAGAACTTGAAAAATTGACATTTTGTTTCTTTTGAAGATTTTTTTCCTTAAATGGAAAGTTTTCTGTGGTACACCTTATTTTAGAATCTCTATCTTCTCCCCCTCTTTTTTTTTTTTTTTAAAGAAAATTAGAACTATTGGCTAATTTGTGATTTTGTTATTTCTAGGCACATTTTGATTGGCCTTCACAGTCAGATGCTAATGGAGGCGATTCCATCGGCAGAGGGATGGATCCACTTACCCATATCACCCTGAGCAGTACATAAAGATGAACTTCTCGGGGAGAGGCAATGGGGGCAGGGATGGCAGAGGACAACATCTTCTAAGTATAGAAATAGATAAAATGACAAGAAGACTAGAGTTGCCATCTGCTGGAGGATGGAAAGAATGACATTTGACACTGTTTGCAAGAGCAAAGCTAAACTCATTAGTAAAAATAATAAATCTCCATGTGCTGTGTACTGCCAGTTAAATAACACAAATTTATAGCAGTATCTTATTATTTCAGCATGGCAGTTTTTGGATAATGCTGAAAATACACGGAGGTAGTAAAACAATAGCATCCATTTTCCCTAATTTGTACTCTGCCTACTCTTAGAAGGGTTGATGAATATTGCTTTATTCCCTTTCAAATGCCAACAAGTTCCTTCAACGTGTATTTCTCACTTTCACCACTGTGACTTTGAAAATGATGATGGGGTTTCTTCTATGAGTATGCCTAGTCATTGCTTCCAGATTTTCTTTCTGCTTATGTAACATGACCAAATGCATGAAGCTCACTTAGGTTCAATATAAAGACCGCTGGACGGAGAATCAGAAGGCTGGGGTTGATAATCTGTTTGCCCACCAGCTACCAATGCAACTATAAACCAATCACTTTACTACTCTGGGTCCTGGCATTTTAAACTGTAAAATTATAAATGCTATGGAGGATGGGCTACAAAATCTAAATGATCTCTAAGGTCCTTTTTAGCTCTCAAATTTTGCAAATCTATAAGCATTTCAAACTCATGTAGCACTTATAACATGAATATTCAAGCTAACTTCTCATCATTGCTTCTACTGAATGCAGCAAAACTGTATCTAATGGCCTGATTAATCAGCCATAACCATCTTCTTTGCCAGTGAAGGGAAAAAAATGTTTTACCCCTTCTCATATTGTAGAGAAAGAGGTAGTTATTTAAACTTGATTTCTCTGATGCTGTTTTTGTTATGGTGAGTGACATAACAAAGTTCTCTGATCAGGAAAAATATAAAACAAAAAACAGCTTTAAGAACCACAGATTTAGAATGGCAAGTAACCTCCAAGACCAAAAGTGGAAACTGAGGTCAAAGGATTCACCTATACTTGAATATCTGGTTTGGTGCCAAAGTGGATTAGATAATTTAATTGGCAAATACTTCCTCACCTGAAAGAAACTCATCATCCTTCTTTCTGTAGCTATAAATCCTGCAAATCTACAGCATCCAAGTCAGGTATCTCCTCCTCTCTAATCAATTCTTGTCCCCTTCAGCCTACAGTGATTCTTCCCTCTTCTAGAAACACTAGTGTTCAATGTCTGAAAAACCTCACTTGGCAAGTGACATTGTCTTTCATTCATTTATTCATTTGACAGATATTTAATGAACATATTTTTAATGCCTTGCATTCTTCTAAGTGGGACCGAAGCATTTAAACCCCTGTTCTCATGAAGCTTATATTTTAGTGAGGAAGTGGGAGAAATATATATACGTAGGAAAATAATATCCAGTAGTAATATGTGCCATGACAGAACATTAAAGCAGGTGCTATGATAATGATCTGATGCCTTCTTTAGATGGAGTGGTCAGGGAAGAGTTCTCTGAGGTAGTGACTCTAAATTGAAACTTGAGTGATGAAAAGGAGATGGCTATGCAAAGATGTGAGGAAAGGCATTCATAAAACAGATCCAGCATGGGGGGGGATCAAAGGAAAGAGTGAGTCTGGAATAAAATCAATAAGAGACATAGCAACAGCAACATGAGGGGAGGGAGGTGGTCAAGGTCCAGATGATTTGAAGTCTCAAGGTCATGCCAAAAAAGGAGTATTTTATTCCAAGCATTCTGGGAAATCACTTGAAGCTAAGAATTTGTTCTCTTTTCATGTAAATCAGTCTCCCCCACGTCCAAGAATTAACATCTTACCTTTTAAAAATTTCTCACAATTCCTAGGTCCTCCAAACCTTTTTACATAAAAGGCTTTTTAATAAATAGCTGCTGGCTGATTGTGTTGTACATGAAATCTTTAAGTTAGTTAATAGTTTAAGTAGGGGCTTAACCCCTAGAGGATCAGAGGTCATGATGATTGCAGCCCTCGACCTCAAATTCACAGAAAGGCTCAAGAAATGAGCTCAGCGTGGAGACAGAATATCCTGACATCGCCTGTGACTCGACTCTGAGACTCGTGAAATGCCTCACACTGCGAGCAGCGGCCCACGAGGATCCAAGAGAGCCCCTTTGTCAACTCCTTCAAAGCAAAGAAAATCACCTAACTTTGGAGAGGTTCTGACAGTCTTTATACCCATGCATCACATAGATTTAATTGAAACTTTGCAACAGGTAAATTTGTAACAATTCATAGTTTTCATGCTCAAAAGAGTATCTTTGTGTAAAACAGCAGCCTGAATAATGGGGGGTAGGGAGAAGATTAATTCAGAGAGGTTATTCGTTTTATTCTCTCTTGATGCAAGCCCCATTTTTACATGCTTTTCTTTTGACTATAGGGCAATCTTTAATTTCAGCTTTAAGGGAAGCTTAAGGAGGTCATTAAACATTATGAAAACTGAAATATCTCTAACGTTAGCTGAGAGTAACCTGACTTGTTTTTTCATACTGAGCTCTAGAAAAGGCAAATTCCTTGTAAAGAGTTAGGGTGGAATATCCTGCTCCACCCACCCCTAGTGGTCTAGGAGTCCTCTAAGCTATCATGGGAGGAATTTGTGGCTTGAAACCCAGACAGATGCTAGAAACTTTTAAATCCTGATATTCATGGTGCTAAAAATACATGTGGATTCACTAATAGAAAAAGAAGGAGGAGGAGGAGGAGGAGGAGGAGGAGGAGGAGGAGGAGGAGGAGGAGGAGGAGAAAAAGAAAGAAAAGAAGAAGAAACACAAAGAAACTGATTAAGAAAATGAGATGATGAAAGTACAGAGAGAAAGAGAAGAGGAGCTGGCAAGAGAGAAGGTCAATAAGATGCCGCATGGGGGCAGAGACCATAACCTTCCAAGCATCTAGGACAGTGTCTGACACACAACAGATGCTTAAAACGTTGGGGGAGGGAGGAAAATACATGGGAAAATAAAAGAGGAGTTGTATTTGTGAGACCGCAGGCAAACAAGGATGCAAGAGAGAAGAGGAAAAGCGAGAAATGAAGGGGAAGAAAGAAAGGAGATCTTGGCGATGATTCCCACATCTGGATGCATGTCAGAAACACCTACGGAGACCACCTCGAAACGCAGATTCCCAGGTCTGTTCGGAGCACTATTACATCAGAAGCTTGGAGTAGGGTTGGGTTCTAACCCGAGTCTAACAAGTCAAAACCAAAAGCTCTCGCCAGGGGATGCTATGTGCTGTGATTTGGGAACCCCACTGAGCTACACGAAAAGAAAAGAAAGGTGCGACCAGTGTGCAGTGACAGAGCCGGTGCCAGCACTGACCCTGGTCACAGGGCACCTGGGGGACCACCACAGGGCACGCACTTCTCTTCAAGAAGATGGCTCACCTTCGAGAACTAGAGTTCCTCTCCGATTAATACCCGTTCCCCCTTTTGCCAAATTATAATTGTTCCCAAATTATATACCTTTCAGTGATGCCTGGAATGACAAGGGGTGGGCTACAAAAGGAACTGCATGGGAAGGCGGCGTTCTCTTTTGCCCATGGCACAGGTTAGAGAAATAGCTCCGCCTAGGCCGCGCCGTCTTGGATGTCCAGGTGGCCCTGGTTGATTTTGGAGTATGACCCCCGAGTGGCAACGAGTGAGAACACAATCTCTCTCACATACTGAGGGAGGAACTAGCAAAAGTGACTGGGTTTTGGATAATGGACAAGGCGGCACTGGCACCCATCTCCCCAGACACGCGTTTCCGATCGTCATGGCAACGCACGCGGCGTCGGGGCTGTGGCCGGGGCAGCGCATCTGTGCCTGGGCCAGGCTGGCGCTTGGGGCCCAGCGGCCTCCGCCGCCGCGCGCGGTCCCGGAGCTGCAGGAGCCCGGGGGCGGCAGGCAGCCCTGCAGGCAGCGTAGCCGCCCAAGCAAGGGAACAATTGCCTCTCGGGATTAAGTCTACGTGGGCTCGAATTGTGTGTTACTATGACAATGGTAAATAGGTTCACTGGCTTTCAGGGAAGTGGCTCCTTGCAGAGTGAGCTAAGGAAGGCACAATTTCTCTCCAGTTCAGCACACCTATACCCATTCATGGGTCTGTTTTCATGCCACATAAAATGAGGAGCTTAGGCAAGCCACTGTATTACTTAGTTTTAATCACTGGGCATTTTATTGACAGTGACCTACACTGAGTTTGATTTAGTGGCTCCAACTAATAAAAGCCTGGTAGTAGACTAGAAAGAAGAAAGTTAAGCACGCTTATCAGATGGTAATTAATTTGCTCTCTAGAAAGAAAAAATATGAGCTAAATGTTTTGATAAAGTAGTTCTATGAATGTACCAGGAATGTCTCAAACCTCATCTTAAAAAATACACCCACATTTAAAATCATGTTTTGTTCTGTTGTTGCTTCTTCCGCAGGAGGAATAACCACTCTACCCTGAAACCTAATACACCTTTTTAAAATAAATAAATAAATACAGAGAATCTTCTTCCAGAAGGGCTATAGCTTTTCCTAGAGTATAGATTACCTACCATGCCAGAGCCAGTCTCGCAAAACATGTTAGCAGAAATAAGGTATTGATTAAATATAGTCACAGTAAAGACTACACTTACATTAATATTTCCCACTACTGGTGATTTAGCATTTATCATTCATCAGAGTCCACAAGTATATGCATGCATGCATTCACAAAAACGAAACCTTGCCATAATTAACTGGTTGTAGCATATATAGACTTTTGATATATCAGAAAAGACAGATTGTTTAAGCCCACCATGGTAGGCTTTTTTTTAAAAAAAGATTTATTCCAACTTTTCCTGGTTGTAGTTCATTTGTGTACATTTTATGAATTCATACAACACAAATTATTTTAAAATATGCTGTTCAATAAAGAAATAACAGATTCAAGACAAATCACTGGCTCTAACCTACTTCTTTCACTTCATCTCAATGTGTACTTTCCCCAGCATCTGTACTCTGTTCAATATACACTGTACTGGGAGTGTTTCTGTTCCTACCAGTTAGACTTCATCCAGAACCTCCTCACCACCAGTCAAGCCTGGATCTTAACACCCTTTTCCTAGTGCCATCTCTCCACGATAGAAAATCTCTAAACCCTCTCACTGAAACCTCCAAAACCTCTCAAATTTCCTTTTTTTTTTTTTTTTTTTTGTTTTCCAGGAGGCCTTTCCATTATAATCTACACACTAAATGTTTACTTGAGGGTTATCAAGTTCTTCCATGTTATATCCATCATTAACTTTTCTTATATCATTTCTTTCAGTCATTTTTACATGTGGGTGTCAGAGAACCTATCAGGTCAAAAAAGTTATATCCAAATATCTGTGCCATCTAGCATGTTTTTAAAACTTTAATAAATATTTCATTATGTGAATAAACATTAATATTGGCACACTATGGCGGACTGATTTGCTTAACTGAATTTCCAGAGTTATTCTTCTTCTCTGCCCCCACTTAAAGACATCACCACCCTAATAAAATGTAGAGACATATTTTGGTTACACATTAAAACTCATTCAACTTTTAAAAAATTGAGGAATAATTGGACACATGTAAATATGGACTATATATTAGATAACATTAAATAATTGTCATTAATTTGCTAGGCTGCAATGACAACATTGTGGTTATGTAAAAAAGCTTTTTAAAATATATACATAAAATATTTAAGCATAAAATATTATGAGATCTGTGGTTTACTTTAAAAATGACAATGCCAAAGTGGCAAGATATTAATCATTCTTAAGTCTAATATTAATAATTAAGTCTAAGTCTAATCAAGTAAATTTTTAAGGTTGCCTCTCTTCATTCCACACTTGATATTTAATATGAAATGAAAGTAAGGGTTTCTCCACATGGCAATCATCGGGGGTGAATTCAAATGGTCTGTTCCTCACCCAGTTACTCTATGAGGCAAGAAGCTGACTGTATCACAATTCGGAGAAGGTGAAGGCTCAATCCTAGAGACAGGTACAAGAGCTGCTGAAGTCAGAAGAGAAAAGCAGAGGTGGGTTAAACATTAAGGCTTTTTCTAATATAGATCTTCACTTTGGGAAAATGTGGTTATTTGGCCAAATAGAAGGTGAAATGGCAATTCTATAAGCAGGTCTACTATTTTAGCAGTGGTCCTTACAAAAGTGACAAAAACAATAAAATTATCTCATAGCTGTAGAATGTACCTGTGGAACCAACTGTGTATGTATCATTTTATGTTTATTTTCTTAAAAGTTTTGCTATAAGGCAAGACTATTAATCCTGTTTTTTAGATGAAGAAATTTAGGTTCTAACAGTAACTTTACATTTATTGTTGAGTTGTTTAAAAATATTACCTGGATGAAAAATAATGTCCAGAATGAAAGCAATCGCTAAATGTCAGAATCAGAACAAGATTATTCTCTGACATTCTTATTATTACTTTATAACATTCCATTCCTCTCTTATCTGCTCCCAAAATAGTTGGATAAAAAACCTTGTCTCATTTCCTACCAGCAGGCTGCAGGAAGGGACACTCTCACTTTTACAGAAAGGCTCAGTCTGTGAATGGTTACTGTCTTTATACAGAACATCAAATATTTCTTTAGGACTTTTGAATATGTCTTATTTTAACCCTCCTGACACCACTTCATTTAGGTGGGTGGTAAATGCCATCTAGTTTACTTTATAACTCAAGAATTCTTATTACAGCTGGGATGGGGTGCTACGTGGGAATAGAATCAGGGTAAAAAGCAGAATTGTGGAACTGGAGACCCAGATACAGTCTCACTATATCCATATCACCAAAGTCACAAAGTATGGCTTTTCATTTTCAGCCCTTAGATATTTTGGGGAAAAAAAAAAAACTCATCAAAGTAAACAGTACTTTGTTCTCCATGTTGGTTGAATAATATCCTGAGTGGTGTACTTGGATCTGGAAAAGATTTCTAAAGCCTTTGCAATGTTCACAACAACTATACAAGAGATATACTGTTCACCATATTATGTAATTAAACAAATCCCGTTTGGGTCTGGAGATGTGGCCAGTTTGGCAATATGCCAGCCTCATTTTGTTGAACAACTATTTAATTGTTTGAAATAAAAACAACAACAACAACAAAACTGGTTGGTATCCATCAGCCCTTGCTAGGTAATTATATTCCAAATTGGTAGACATCCTTCAAATATCAATTATATTAAAATTAGTTGATGAATTTAAATTCTTTTAGAAAATTATGTTTTTCTAAAATGAGTACTTACCCCATAGGGTTATTAGTATCTGAATATAGTTAACCTGTGCATATGGTCAAAGGAATTCAGAAGACCATTTAAATAGAGTTGCAACTAGGCCAGGCTCCCATCTGTGATGGGGTTTGATAAAGGGTGAGATTCTCTCTTTGATAATATCTTCTAAAGCACAGAGATAAACCACTAGCATCTTATCTTTTTAAAATTATCAGTTATGGATTATTCCAACATACACTAAAACCTCTTCTAGGATAATTCTGATACTGCCAATGTTGACTGTCTAGTGTAAGGTGTAGCACCCTAGGAAGGCAGAAATAGAGAATTGGCTTACTAAGGGACTATCTCTTGTCTGCATTGCTCTTGGGCTTGGAAAGAATCCTAACCTAACACTCTGTTTAAAGGCCCAACTTCACAAAAAAGGTCCATTATGATTTGTTTTTAAATTTACTCTGTCTCAGTCTATAAGCCAGGGACAATGTTACATTTCAGTTAGAAAACCACCCACCACATAAATAAGTTAAAAATAAACGCCTTTGAAACAAGTTTTGTATTGCATGTTCCCTTCACTTTCCAGACCTTGTTAGGTATTTTAGAATTCATGAGTCCATGAATGCCAGAGCTCAACGGGATCTTAGACATTCTCAAACCCAACTCCCACTCTTTATATAGAGGAGGAATTTACCCCCAAAATTACTAGTAAGTGGCAAAATCTAAACATAAATATCCCAACTCTATCTTCACTGCACCAGGAAGATAACCTGGACTTTGCTCTTGAGAAATTTCAACCTAGAAGACATAAAGTAAAACAGGGGAGGAGGGGTACACAGAAACAAACACAGAGCAGTTTAAGGCAGTAAATTTAAATTTTCTTGCAATTTAAGACAGCAAATTTAAATTTACTTAAATTGCTCTCTTAATTTTAGATAAGTAACATCTCAAAGAAGGAGGGGATTCATATGGACTTCTGGGAGTACAATTCTCCTACTAGTGAGTTAACTCTTCAAAGAAGAGACTATTATCTAAAATATTTTATATACCTTAGCACTTAGCACAGTTAAGAAAACAGAGTAAGTACCCACTGCATGATTGAAGAATGGATGGGTGAATACGTGGACATACGGATTTGTGGGGGTGGATGGGGAATAGTCTGGAGTGAGAATGGGAGCCCTTAGAAAGAAGGTGGAAATTAATAGGAGTTAGAATGAGAGTGACAATGCAGAGACTAGAGAATATGGAAATAGGCATTATTTATTTAGAGGTTCTTGAGGAAAACAACCGGCTTGAAGCAGAAGATGCTTACTAGGAAGTAGCAGGTGATGTATCCGGACACTGCCATCTGAGCATCATGAAGCTGATGATTGCCTATTCCCATGACTTCAATGAGTTATGTTTAGATTGGTGTTGTAGTGCAGGGAGAGTTTGAGAAACTTGTTAATGAAGCCAGACTCCCACATACAAAACGAGATGTCTGAATGTGTGTGGTTGTCGGTATTCTGTTCTGTTCTTTTTCTACGCAAACAGCAACAGATGGTAGAAGGGGGCCGACAGGAGTGGGAATCCAGGAGGAAAGTTTGAATTGCCCCATCCCGCCTCTTGCTGGGTCTAAACCTTGGCGAAAGGAAGATTTTAAAAGAGTCAGGTTTGGCTTTTACAGAGTTAAAACGTTGACTGGTATCCAGCCTTTTTAATTGTTCCATAAAAGGGTCTAGGAAATGCAGAAAAATCACTTTATATCATCAATACCAGCTGTGTTAAGGCACGTAGCTTAAGTTTACTGTGCCTTGATCTCCTTTTGTATATTCTGAAAGTGGTAGGATCTCATAGAATTGTGATGAATAAATGGAATTAATATATTAAAGTGCTTTAATTTAGTTCCTGAGACAGAGTAATGAATCACTTCATAAGGTCTAGAGGAGGTTATAAGGATGCTGGTGAATGTTTGTCAACATTTATAAAAATGTGCATGGATTCTTTAAGAAAGCATATCTTGTATTCAAAATTCTCATTCCCATCTCTTCATCCCCCTCTCACTCACTTGAGCATACTAGCCATTTTACAGTCTCTTGGACCAGGTTTGTTTTAGTCTCCGGGCCTTGGCACCTTCTGTTCTCTCAGCTTGGTATGCATATCTCACAGCACGTTAAATGGCTGCCCCTTGCTCATCATTCAGGTGTCATCTCAAATACCACCACCTCAAGGAAGCCTTGCCTACCAGTAGATAAAGCAGGTCCTGGCCCTCAATTTCTCTCTTCCATATGGTCCTATTTAATTTTCCCTTTATCAGGACCTAAAATTATCTTAACCTATTTGCTTACAAAGTTGCTCAGTTTTGTTCCCCACTGTATCCCCAGACCTAGAATATGCCTGCATATGTTAAGTACTCAATAGATATTTGTTAACTATTGATTGGCTGGCTAATTGATTGACAAGAACAGGACCTCAAAGCATATACAGTTAAAAGAACATCAGTTATAGCTTCAAAGAAGTTGTCCCATTTTGGGAAGAGAATATGGCAAGGAAACATCACACAAAACAACAGCATTCGGTTTTAATGCAAGATTGCTTTTTCTCTCTCTTTCTGTTCAGACTTAAGGTAAAAGGCAAACTAGGTGAGACCAGCAGCCGGCACATGCCAGATGCTTAAATTGTGTTGGTCTTATTAATTGTATAAAATCTTAAAGAGTATCCCGAGACTTGCACATGTTCTAGAGATATTTAAACTGTAGACTAAAGGTTGGAGAATCAATCTTTGAACCTTCAGAAAATCAAGGTCCAGTTAAGTAATGGTTCAGAAATGTAAAAGGTCAGTTTAAGTACATGCCTAGCTGTTTCTACTTCTTTTAAAATTTCTCTAATATCTGAATGGTGCTGCCTGGTTAAATACAATATGTTTTAAATATTTATATACTGTCATCTTAATTTTTAAATTTTCATTTTTTGAAAAAAGGCACAAGACAATTGAGCATAAAAATGTTATATCCTCTCTCTCTAGCTATTCACGCTGTGAAGCAACCTGTTTTACTGTATAAACCTGTGTTTGTTCTGTTTCAATTGTGCAGAAGGAAACAGTTCTGGCACCTTTAAAAATCAAAGATCTATCACTCAACAGGAGAAGATAGCAATTCTAAGAAAGGGAATTATGAGAAATAGCAAAAAGATACAGTGCTTCTAAAACCTTAGCGGGCTTATGAATCACTTGGAGATTTTGTAAAAACGTAGATTCTGATTTATTACAGCGGGTCTTGGGTGGGGCCTGAGATTCTGCATTTCGAATAAGCTATAGTGATACCTGCACTGCTGGTCCTCAGTGTTTATGGATGATACTGTTAGGGTCATATAGCTTGAGAAATAAAAATCACTTTAAAGCATTACAGTTGTAATAATATTAAGCCACTACTGCTGCTGTACTTAAATCTGCAAAAACAACTATAAGTTCTTCCCATCCCATCAAGAGGTGGAGCCTATTTCTCCACTCCTTGATTCAGGCTGACCATGTGATTGGCTTTAGTTAACAGACAACAGCAATTTGCCATATGGTGAGACTTGAAAAGTGTTTGTGCACTGGGACTTCTCCTTCGCTGCTCCTGGAACCCTGCAATCACCATCTGATTGCACCAGAGCTAGCCTACTGGAGGATGAGGTGACATGTGGGAGAGAACTCAGATATCCCAACCTAAAGTTAGTTGAGTTCCAGCCAACAGGCTGCCAATTGCCATCCCTGTGAGTGAAGCCATCCTGGATTGTCCAGTCTTCCACTAATTTTCCAGTTGATCATGGACACTTGAGCGAGCACCACAGCTTTCATTCAACCTGGTCCACACAGAAGTTGTACTCAGCCAACACATATTGCCAGAAACTAAAGTGATTGTTGTTTTAACCACCATGTTTTGGGGTGTTTGTTGCTGCCTTTTTCATTTTGATTTTGCTTTTTATGCAGCCTAAAGTAGGAACAGATATCTAAAGAAGGAGCAGTCAAAAGTCTGAGTTATTGGTGCACAATGCAATTTGTGCTTATGATTATTTTTCCTCCTTTTCTTCAGTCTATAGGGTGGGATTTTTGCCCTGGCATAGTAGAAATTGATATAGGTATTTATTGCAATAGCATTTTAACTATTTTCTGTTTTTATAATTCAACTTATTTTTCTTTTGTTTTACTATGTTGAATGTTTCTGCTTAGGGGTTAAGTCACTTGCCCAGATCACACAGCTTCTAAATGGCAGAACACTTTTCAGACTAATACAAAGTCAGAAACTTGAAAATGCGTTCCACAATGTTATTATATGTCTCAAATTCTTCTGCTAAAATGCAAATATAGATTTGCCTCTGAAGGACATGACCTCCAGCCATCACCTTGTTCCATGTTTGAGGAGGAAATATAAGGTCTATCCACAAAGGAATAATCTTACATTGATGTGATATGCCAATGACAAACCCTCTTCAGAAATGATACACTCAACATCAGCTAGTCATTGACATAGAGCCGTTAGGCAGACAGCATCATCCTTACACGTTCCCTTTGCAGGTTCACTCATGGTCAGGCATCCTCCCCCAGTGTTGGTGATGTTGACCATCCGATGTCCTCTCCAAATCTATCAGTCTCAACATATTTTATCTCTTCCACAGCCACATGAAATTCATATTAATGACAGTCCCATGGCCATCCCTATATATTAAAGGCTGCTTGCTATGGACTAGGGGAGTGTTTCCTAATTTTACTAAACTGTCCTTCCTATTGAGGTGATCTCTACTTCTTCTGCCCCATCCTATTCTTTGTTGTTGAGAATCATCAGTTAGAGGCTCTGCAAACTGGTATTCCTTAAGCTGAGTACAGTCCACAATATCATTTGTTCACTAACAAAATTCAGTTGTAATAAATTAGAATTCAAATATTTTTAATCAAAATATGTACTTTGTAGGTAACACAAGGTCTTGTTATTCCTCATCTAGCTGCTACCCCTGATATTACTTTTCTAAACTGTGAAAACTTTTGATTGTGCATCAGCTGCTATTCTAATGTTTCTTTCTGGAATTTGCATCTGCTGCCACCACTGTAGCCACCAAGCACGTTCCAGGGACTCCCTGATCTATATGTGCAGCTCTAATGTCTGTTCAGATCTTCACCTGCTCACTCCTGGCTCCAAGTGTGAGTTTAACTGACTTTTACATCCTACTCTTCCTTGCCTCCCTTTCCCCTAGAGCAATCCATTCTAGTGAAATCACCTTTGTTAGAAAGAGGACCACTTAAACGTTTGTCAATCCACTGCAGAGCTATTATTGCACCTACTGCCCTCCCATTTCTAATGTGAACATAACCCGCATAGTATCTAATTGGGAAGATATGGTAGTCTCCCAACTGCTCTCATTGCTTTCAGTATCCTTTCTCCTCCATTCATGTTCAAGGGAGTCATCAGAATTATATTCCTTGCACTCACATTTTGGAAATCATATTTCAAGTTGAAAGTCTTTCCAATCTGGTGCTAAATTCACACTTTGGTCTCCTCTTTTCCTACCTCCTTCTCCCGCATACCTGTGCTCCAGACATGGTATGCATCTCAGAAGTCTTCATATTTTTTTTCACAGACTTTGCCTACTGACTGGAGTGGCCTTCTCTATCCATCCATCTGGTCAATTCATCTTCCTTTCCTGTACCTGAACTTGTTCAATTAGCTAGAAAAATCTCTTCAATCACAGCTCTTTTTTACGTCTCTGCCATAGCATGAATAATATTGGTTTGTTACTCATCACCTCCACTCCAGAACTGTGAACACAGAGGGTAGGGACCACATTTTATCTAACTCTGCTTCTGATTGGGTAAAATTCCATCTGATTTAAAACAAGTGAACAAAAACAAGAATAGCAGCAAACATGTATGTTAAATAATTAGAAATACATTTTCAAGATTCTTGTCAGAGATAGGGATTTCCTACAACTAACAGATCTGCAACAGGAGGCCACACATAAAGGCATTAATCTGTGTGACTTCAACTCAAGAGTTTCGGCTTTGTTGGGCTAATAGCTTGTGCCTATGTGTCAATGTAATATAGCGGTTTTTATATTTAGTTTAGATTACACAGGCTATTGATTAGGCAAGAATTAAACTAGTTAATACACTCAATTCAATGAGAGTGTTTACAAACCCAGAACTATGCAGACTGCACTAAGAGAAGAGAAAACATGTTTACTAGTGCTACGTGGCAATTCTCATCTCCCTATATCTGGTCTCTCATATCTGATCTTCTTCTCCCTTTAAAGGTAGATATTAGAAAGTCCAAAAAACAGAGAAAGTAATACATCTGTTCTTAGAGAGTTTCATTTTATCTATGAGGACAAAATTTCCAACATCTGTAAAATTCTATAAAACAAGATAATTAAGTGTCAAGGAATATCAGAGACAGAACAGACAGAACTTACTATAGAATTAAATCGGTTCTGTTAAATACAGTGAACCCCAAGTTTCTCTTCAAAGAATCAGTATGTCAGTAAGTTCAGCTCTCTTATTCTTTGATTCTCCATTTTAAAGTTTAACTTCCTGGTTCTCTTCGCCCACTTGCTTCTAGTTTCAGTAAACAACTTTCCTGTCCTAATCAGTAGTTCACATCTGCTCCCCTGGTCATCTGCTCTGTCCTGACTCATTCTGGTCACCTGCTTTGAGTCACCCTTGGTCACCTGCTCTGACCTAAGTCACCTTTAGTTACCTGTTCCTAATCATCCTTCCTGCCAAACTACTCACCCCGCTACTCTGGCTCATACTCCTGCTCTCTTTAAAATAGCCAATCAGAATTAACTCAGACTGTAGGTCCAACCCTAGCCAATACAGGAACCACACAGCAGTAGGAGCTAGCTGGTGAGGAATAAGAACTCCTGCCCCTCTTCTGTCCAGGTGTGCTCTTGCCATTGTTCTATCTGTGATGAGTACCCTTTCTGCAGAAAGTAAAAACTGCTTTGCTGAGATAATTAAATGTATGCTCAAATGTTATTTCTTTGTGGCAATGAGGAACAAGCATTTCTAACAGTTCCCTTATTTATGGCTAGGATGAGAAAGTGAAATTTGATAATACCAAGTAGAACTGTAGTTGTCTAGGTATCCCCCATAATTGATGAAAATTATGACATAAAACAGGTTCCTGCACCAGCATTCTTCTATAATGCTTGAAATCTGAACCTTAGAATGTCTTGGTAAGGTGATAGCCAGTTTAAAGTCAAATGCACTATAAACTGCAATTAAATAAGTTTTCAAAACCGTTCTGGTTTGGTGTTAATAGAAATCCCAAATAAATGGCTGAAACCATGAAAAACAAGATTTCTTACAACTGAGATTGTGAGACTGAGATTTCTTATGAGGGTGAAACATGAACAACAGAACAAAGCCTTGTGCATTTCACAAGAGCATTTTAATACTTTTACCCTCATAGAGCACTTTAAGTAATGCTGGATTAATCCATTTTCAGACATTAATGGCCTTGTGAAAATAATTTGGCTGGCCAGCTACTTAATAAGATGCAGAAATTAAATCCTCATAAACTCCCAGAAGGAATCTTAAAGTCCCCAAGCCAGCCCTCTTTCTGAAGTGGGAATTGCCTCCATAGGATGGAATGAGGAAATGAGTGTGATGAGGAAGGATGGTTCCAAGACATCATTAAAAAAGACAGACAGAAATATAGGTCGGGGCCCCAGCCAGATGAAGGAGAGGGGCCCAAAACATGTTTTAATTTATGGTGTCATGGGAGTTTCTCAAGGCAAAGAGAAAGCAGCAAAGCAACTATTGAGGATGAAAAGTATAAAATCTTTCAGGATGACAACTTGGCATTATGTATTAATAGTTTTATTAAAAGTCCTCATCCTTTGAACACCAATTTCACTTCTAGAATAAACATTTAAAGGCATGGACACCCATATGTTCAAAAGTGTAAGGATATTAATCACAGTATATTTTATAATGACTAAAAACCAGAAACAATCTAATTAATAAATAAGAGCAGACAAATTCTGAAATAATGTATACCCAAAACTTAATAGTTCATCTCTGCTTGAATTTTAGGTGACTTCATGTTCATTTAATTTTTGAGTCTTCTGTGTTTCTCTATTTACGGTTTTTTTTGTTTTGTTTTTTTTTTTTTGAGATGGAGTCTCGCACTGTCACCTGGGCTGGAGTGCAGTGGTGCCATCTCGGGTCACTGCAACCTCCGCTTCCCGGGTTCAAGTGATTCTCCTGCCTCAGCTTCCCAAATAGCTGGGATTACAGTCGCCTGCCACCACGCCCAGCTAATTTTTTGTATTGTTAGTAGAGACAGAATTTCATCATGTTGGTCAGGCTGGTCTTGAACTCCTGACCTCAGGTGATCCACCCACCTCAGCCTCCCAAAGTGCATTTTTTATAATAAAGTATACATGAGAAATACACACATGCCATAGTAGCGGATTGGCAGTGATAAGAAAACTGAGGAATAATGTAAGCAAACTCTGTTAACATCAAAGCTTTTCCCAGAAAGACAACCCTAATGCACCTCCAACTTACTTTCCCTCACTTGTCCTTGCTGTCTTGACTCTTTCAAAATTATATGTGTGAAGGGGCAACATGTTGGGCTACCCCATGGGATCAATTACCATGCAATTCTGCCTTCCTTGGAAGACTGCAATCAAAGTCTTATCCAGATGTCAGAATACCATTATCTCCTAGGATAATATGGGAAGAAACCAGCTGAAAGATACCTAAAGCTAGCACCTATGAAGGCTCTACACCGCCTGCTGTACCAATTACAAAATCAAACTTTAAGAGCCCTGTGATACACATAGACTTTCCATTCTAAGTGTTTAAAATCTAATAGGAGAGAAAACACATTATTCAGAAAGTTTTTTTTTTTTTTTGACCCAATTCTACTACCAAGCGTGGGCAATCACTTAACATTTCTGCCCCTTCAGCTTCTCAATTATAAAACTAGGGAATCAACTATATCTGGGTTTTTATCTCAGGTTTTTTGGGAATGTTCCAATAATGCATCTTGAAATGTAATGAATTACCTGGGGCTAATGGTTAAATGCAGATTTGATTCCATGGGTCTGGGGAGAGGCCTGAGAATCTACATTTCTAACAAGCTGGTCCCAGGCCTACACTTTTGAGTGGCCAAACTCTAATATACATGATCTCATTTAATTCCCCCAAGTATCCTCTGAGATAGCCATCCTTAGCCCTATTTCACTGACCAGGAAGTGACTTGTATAGGGTTATACCAATTAAAAAGTGGCAAAGCAGAAATCCCAACAAGGTCTTTTTACTCTTCATCTCCAAGATGTTTAATATCCCTTTCAGTTTTAAAACACTATCATTAGAAATTATTGCCACACTCTTATAAAGTGAACAGGACCACGAGATTGATAAAGGTAAGCTGCTAATGGAGTTCAGAAGAAGAAGAAGGGTTCGCTTCATATAGAGCAGGGGCCTGGGAGTCAGTTTAGAAAACATAGGGGAGATTTGCCATTAACCTTGAAGGGTAGTTAAAATGAAGGTAAGCAAAGATGGAGAGAATATAAAACAACAGGTAAGCGTAACATGGCATAATCAGAGCACCAGTATATTCTCTACACCAGTATAGAGAAAACCTGTGAAGAGGGAGGACAGGCCTCATAAACTGGCATTTCTTTCTTTCTTTTTCTTTTTTCCTCTCTTTTTTTTCTTTTTTTGAGACAGAGTCTCACTCTGTTGCCCAGGCTGTAATGCAGTGGCATGATCTCGGCTCACTGCAACCTCCACCTCCCAGGTTCAAGCGATTCTCCTGCCTCAGCCTCCTGAGTAGCTGGGATTACAGGCACCCACCAACACACCTGGTTAATTTTTGTAGTTTTAGTAGAGAGTGGGTTTCGCGGGTTTCACGATGTTGGCCAGGCTGGCCTCAAACTCCTGACCTCAGATGATCTGCCTACCTCAGCCTCCCAAAGTGCTGGGATTACAGGCGTGAGCCACCATTCCTGGGAGAACTTGCATTTCCACTTATTATTATTAATTCATTTATTATTTCTTTTATTATTTATGCTCATCATTTACATCATTTATAGAGCATGGCAGTTAGTTTCTTATTGATATCCATGTTACCACGCTGCTTTAAGAGTTGGATAAAGTTTGATAAGTAGAATGACCTCAATTTCTAATTTGTTTCTCCTAAGTGGATCTCCTGAGAGCAGCCTTGGGGCCCCCAACTTCACTCCATGCACCTTTTGAGGCATTCTGTAAAATGCCAGCTGTACGGTATGTGCCCACAGAAACAACAAAGTTAATTCTCTCTTTTTGGAATTGCGACTCCCACTCTCCCCCAATTCTTCTAAAGGTTTCCTTTTAAAGAAAAGCCATGGTTCGCTGCCACTGAAAATTAAAGACAACAGCATAAAGATCAAGGTCCAGGCTGGTGCTAGCGATGACAGAACATTAAAATAATCACTCAAATTTCCTTCCTCGAACATTGACAAAGACTACTAATGGAAAGCCAATCTCCAGAACGCAGATTCATTTCAGACTTTCTGCACTTGCATCTCTTTGTTCACAAATTATTTTGACTAAAGTGAACAAATTGGAAGTGTTGAGATAAAACAGGAGAGGTAATGACATACTAAAAAAAAAAAAAAAAATTGTATGTGACTCCCCCACTCCACGTCACAACATAGAGTATCATGAAAAACAGGAGGGCTCATTAGGCAAAGGCTAATTTACAAGGTTGAAGAGAGAAGGAATTAATTGACTCTTTCCTCCATCAAGCTATACTTCTGGCCTCTCTAACTACAACAGATTTGCTCCATAAGCTTCTCTATTCTACCTCCCCTTAGTTCCAGATTATGTTTGGCCATCAGATTCATAACTCATATACCCCAGATTTCCTTCCCATTTGCTGAATCCACATTTTCAAGATTCTTATCCTTTCTTACCCCAAACTGGAGGTCTGGCCTCTGTACCCAATCACATGTTGGCATGATGGCTTGGGATGGTATTCTCGATGCCCAACTATTAGTCCTAGACTTGCAGCTATAGTGGTTCAGTTAGATGAGCGCAGGTTCCTTCCCCCGACAAACATGGAAAATGTCAAGAGTATTTTCAAAGCATATAAAGTATCTCTTATCCAATATACAATATTGAAGAAGAAGTTTGCCAACAGAAATCTATGGTCACCTGGGAGGAAGAGATTGGTCCAGTACACACAATAGCTACATTGTAACCTGGTGAATCCAATATTTTCAAAACACAGATAAAGACATCTGAGATAATAAGCAGGAGGAAAGAAAAAACTTTAGGTGAGCTTTTCTTTCTTTTACTCCTTTTTTAGTTCGTTGGACACTTAGAGGCATGAAATTAAAACTCGTGAAAAACAGTCATATCGACTGGCTGTGGTGACTCAAAAGTTGTCGTTTCTCGACTCAACTTTGCTGAAACACTTGATTCATGTTGTTCTTATTTAACCTAATTTGCATTGATTTAATCAGTGCTGGTATGCTTTAAATACATAATAAATTGGGATTCTGCAACTTAGATGACTTAGAATAGCTAAATTTCAATAAAACTCATTTCAATCTGTTAATGTATACGGTTCTGCCAAGGGGTTTAAAACTGTAGAAAAGATGCAAACTTGCCACATTAGAGGTGGGAAAGGCTTAAAGATACCATATAGATGAAACAATTTGCAGTATAATAATGTGAAAAGCAATATATATAAAATATATATTTTTACATATAATATATATATATATATAATTTATTTATTTTAATTACAGCCTAGGAGCATCTTCGAAGTTTTGAGTAGCACACTTAGAAGAAAACTCACATATAAATCAGTGAATTTAATTTTATTCCCTTTCTTTCTTGCCAACACTCAACTCTTCTGCCTCTCTGCACCAGCTCTACAAATCAAATGACATCCAAAGTGGGACCTCTTCTTGCCCATTTGGCAGCCTCTGTCACCACTTTGCCAAGCAGCCAACATTAGGAGGCTTTTTTTTTTTTTTTTTTTTTTTCCTAGCAGCCCTAGGGATTGGGTGGCGTGTACTCACAGTACTCACTGAATGGCTGGCAGCTGTTTAACCCTGCCTGCGCCTGCTCAATACCCCTCCCCCACCTCCCAACTCTTTAGAGTTTATGGCTCCATCAGCTGGCCTGCTGTCAGGAATAATTGTCTTGGCTAGAGGTGAAACCACTTGATGGTGAATTTGTTTGTCTGTCTGTTAAAGTGTTGCACAGCACCTTGGAGGTGCCAGGATAAAACCTGCAAATGCCTGATCCAGAGTTAGGTAGGCAGCAAGAGTGACAGAGAGGCAATCATCAAGAATGGCAAATTAAGAAAGAGAGAGAGAGAGAGAGAGAGAAAAGAAAGAAAAAGAGAGAGAGAGAAAGAACGAACGAACGAACCAAAGAAAGAAAACCATCTGTGCCAGTTGCAAGCTGTATGACCTTGGATAAACCATGATGTCTCTTGGCCTCAGTTTCGTCACGTGCAAAATTAAGGGGTTTGATTTTCTAATGTCTCTTCTAACTCCTAAGACAGCATGTGATGTCTAGGACGTTTCAGATTTGTGTTCCTTCCAATTAAATGATACATCTCAGAGATGAATGACCAGGGCAGAGCTCAGATGAATACAAAATGGAATGATTCATGCCCCTGTTCATATGACTTTTCCTGAAAAGTACCACCAGTCTTTGGTGACTTTGATTCCATTGGTTGGTCTCTTCAGCTTAGATGCTAAGGACCAATCCAGTTACTTGTCCATTCTATCTACCGTGGCTCTGGTAATCCACCCTCATTCCTATCAAAGTAAGTGCCACTACACATAATGCCTACTGATTTTGAGTTCCTTAGAGGCAGAAACGATAGGAATTCAAAGAGCGGAGCTGGAGACTCACATTTGACTCTCCTTACCATCTCCCTGGGCATCTTTGTCAAGAAGGAAGGCTTACCCACACTCACTTCCCGCAGGCTTTCTCAGTCATCTTGGAGGATTTTGTTTAAACAGATGACCAACTGACCCTCCCCAGGGCAGACCCTCTCCAGACCAGTTGGCACAAGGTGTGTGTGTGCGGGGGGGGGGGGGGGAAGCTCATTGTAAGGACTCCTATCTATAAATGATTGTGAATAGAAATAATGAGGCAAAGGCTTCTCGTCATATTTAGAGGAAAAAGTGGCACAATTCAGTGCAGTCTCAAAGCTTAATTAGGGATGTGTGTATGGAGACGGGTAGGCTTCATTATGGCTTAAACTACCACATCCCTACACATTCACACTCTGCTGGAGTAGAGTGCACTGCAGGGCCCAGCAATCACCATGAACAGCACAAGTCAGGGTTAGTCCTCCCCATGTCAGACAGCAGAATCGTTCTTTAATCCACCCTGTACCCCATATGTATCTATGGAGCCTGATGAAGCCCCGGAGGGATCTCAGTCAAGTCTCCCTGTACACAGACATACCTTTTTGCCACACCGGATCTCACACCACCGGGACTGGGATGGCTTCCCAAACTAGGTGGGTTTGGAAAGTATTTCCCCCTTCCACCTCAAAAAAGGGCTGGCTGACTGCAGAATTCCAGTACCCGCAAGGCGGGGGGTGGGGGGAGAGACAAAAAATCTTAGCCAAGCCCCAAATCATTGCCTTCCTGTGTCTTCTCTCAAGTTGCTTTTCTAAAGCAAAGGTCCAAATGTTGATTTCTTTGCAGATTCCTACGTATCTCTTACACGTAGACAGTTTTAAAGGAGAAAAGAATATATCCCCAAAAGGGAAGGGGGAGAGCACAGAATATTTCAGTTTCTTCCCACTTGGAAATATCTTGTCGTGGATGATGCTACCCCTATCGCCACCTCCCTCCCCCCTCCTGTTTTTTTTTTTTTTTTTTGAAATATGGACAAAAAAGCTTAAAGTGTTTTCCGTTTCATCAAAGAACATATATTACTTTAGTGGTTCGGTAAAATGTTGGTTTTATGCCCACCCCTTTTCAATCTGCCCATGTCTGAGGTGCTCGGGGAAGACGCACAATCGTGAGCAGCTTACGACACTCAGTGAGCAGTAGGTGCCTGTGCAAGCTCGCGCCTCACACTGCCTGGTGGAGAGAAGGAGCCCGGGCGCCGCTCGCCGCTTCCCGCGACGCCGCCCGCACCTCCCCGCCGCCCGCCGCCCGCAAAGCATGAGCGAGCCCGCTCTCTGCAGCTGCCCAGGGCGCGAATGGCAGGCTGTCTCCGCGGAGTAAAAGGTGGCGCCGGTCAGTGGTCGTTTCCAATGACGGACATTAACCAGACTGTCAAATCCTGGGGAGTCGCGAGCCCCGAGTTTGGAGTTTTTTTCCCCCACAACGTCACAGTCCGAACTGCAGAGGGAAAGGAAGGCGGCAGGAAGGCGAAGCCCGGGCTCCGGCACGTAGTTGGGAAACTTGCGGGTCCTAGAAGTCGCCTCCCCGCCTCGCCGGCCGCCCTTGCAGCCCCAAGCCGAGCAGCAAAGTGAGACATTGTGCGCCTGCCAGATCCGCCGGCCGCGGACCGGGGCTGCCTCGGAAACACAGAGGGGTCTTCTCTCGCCCTGCATATAATTAGCCTGCACACAAAGGGAGCAGCTGAATGGAGGTTGTCACTCTCTGGAAAAGGGTGGGTAAGACACTTTTTAATTAAATTCTTTCCCGAAGATTTTTTTTCCTCCCTTTTCTTTGCTGCAGCATCTAACATGGACCAAATCACCATCTCTTTGATCTTTCCGTGGCTGTGAACTTTCTATGCTGCCCAGCTTTCTGCATGCTTAGAGGTGAACGTGTGGTTTTTGGGGAGGGGGGTCCTTCTTTATTTCTATGTATTTATTTGATTTTTTGCCCTTTTCTCCTCCTCCCCCGCTCCCCCTCCCTCGGAATAAAATATGATGTAGATTTCTGACCGAGCGCTTCCAATGGACATTCTCCAGTCTCTCTGGAAAGATTCTCGCTAATGGATTTCCTGCTGCTCGGTCTCTGTCTATACTGGCTGCTGAGGAGGCCCTCGGGGGTGGTCTTGTGTCTGCTGGGGGCCTGCTTTCAGATGCTGCCCGCCGCCCCCAGCGGGTGCCCGCAGCTGTGCCGGTGCGAGGGGCGGCTGCTGTACTGCGAGGCGCTCAACCTCACCGAGGCGCCCCACAACCTGTCCGGCCTGCTGGGCTTGTCCCTGCGCTACAACAGCCTCTCGGAGCTGCGCGCCGGCCAGTTCACGGGGTTAATGCAGCTCACGTGGCTCTATCTGGATCACAATCACATCTGCTCGGTGCAGGGGGACGCCTTTCAGAAACTGCGCCGAGTTAAGGAACTCACGCTGAGTTCCAACCAGATCACCCAGCTGCCCAACACCACCTTCCGGCCCATGCCCAACCTGCGCAGCGTGGACCTCTCGTACAACAAGCTGCAGGCACTCGCGCCCGACCTCTTCCACGGGCTGCGGAAGCTCACCACGTTGCATATGCGGGCCAACGCCATCCAGTTTGTGCCCGTGCGCATCTTCCAGGACTGCCGCAGCCTCAAGTTTCTCGACATCGGATACAATCAGCTCAAGAGTCTGGCGCGCAACTCTTTCGCCGGCTTGTTTAAGCTCACCGAGCTGCACCTCGAGCACAACGACTTGGTCAAGGTGAACTTCGCCCACTTCCCGCGCCTCATCTCCCTGCACTCGCTCTGCCTGCGGAGGAACAAGGTGGCCATTGTGGTCAGCTCGCTGGACTGGGTTTGGAACCTGGAGAAAATGGACTTGTCGGGCAACGAGATCGAGTACATGGAGCCCCATGTGTTCGAGACCGTGCCGCACCTGCAGTCCCTGCAGCTGGACTCCAACCGCCTCACCTACATCGAGCCCCGGATCCTCAACTCTTGGAAGTCCCTGACAAGCATCACCCTGGCCGGTAACCTGTGGGACTGCGGGCGCAACGTGTGTGCCCTAGCCTCGTGGCTCAGCAACTTCCAGGGGCGCTACGATGGCAACTTGCAGTGCGCCAGCCCGGAGTACGCACAGGGCGAGGACGTCCTGGATGCCGTGTACGCCTTCCACCTGTGCGAGGATGGGGCCGAGCCCACCAGCGGCCACCTGCTCTCGGCCGTCACCAACCGCAGTGATCTGGGGCCCCCTGCCAGCTCGGCCACCACGCTCGCGGATGGCGGGGAGGGGCAGCACGACGGCACATTCGAGCCTGCCACCGTGGCTCTCCCCGGCAGCGAGCACGCCGAGAATGCCGTGCAGATCCACAAGGTGGTCACGGGCACCATGGCCCTCATCTTCTCCTTCCTCATCGTGGTCCTGGTGCTCTACGTGTCCTGGAAGTGTTTCCCAGCCAGCCTCAGGCAGCTCAGACAGTGCTTTGTCACGCAGCGCAGGAAGCAAAAGCAGAAACAGACCATGCATCAGATGGCTGCCATGTCTGCCCAGGAATACTACGTTGATTACAAACCGAACCACATTGAGGGAGCCCTGGTGATCATCAACGAGTATGGCTCGTGTACCTGCCACCAGCAGCCCGCCAGGGAATGCGAGGTGTGATTGTCCCAGTGGCTCTCAACCCATGCGCTACCAAATACGCCTGGGCAGCCGGGATGGGCCGGCGGGCACCAGGCTGGGGTCTCCTTGTCTGTGCTCCGATATGCTCCTTGACTGAAACTTTAAGGGGATCTCTCCCAGAGACTTGACATTTTAGCTTTATTGTGTCTTAAAAACAAAAACGAATTAAAACACAACAAAAAAATCCCCACCCCACAACCTTCAGGACAGTCTATCTTAAATTTCATATGAGAAACTCCTTCCTCCCTTTGAAGATCTGCCCATATTCAGGAATCTGAGAGTGTAAAAAAGGTACCAATCATTGATTTTTTTTTTTTTTTTTTGTAAACTAAAATGTTTAAAATAAAATAGCATTTACAGTTTTTACAGACTGGTGTAACCTAAATGAATTGTTACTTGTGTTACAAGAAAAGCAACAGTTAAAATTTCCTTGTGGGGTGGGGAGGGGAGTTGTCCAGGGGCCAGAAGGAAATTCCAGGAGCAAAGTAGTCAGATTCATTTTGAAATTTTAAAGAAGGGCAAACAAAGCTTATCAGATTAATGACATGTTAATTTACTCCACATGAGTAAGGACTGGAAAAAGAAAAACAGCAAGACCCTTTATATTATTGGGGCAAGGACAGTGCAATCTAACCACCTTCAAGCAAGTGAGAGGTGGACTGAGGACTGGGCATCCTTGCTCAGCCTTTAAAGCAGAGAGCATTGCAAATGGCTTTTAAAAGGCAGTGCCAGACAGTTTGTCCTAGGAACACGAAACATTTTTGCACTTAATGTAACCATCTTTCAAATCAACTCAAAATGTAACCATCTTTCAAATCAACTCAAAATCTCATCCCCAAATGCCACCTGTTCTTAATTCTCCTGAGTCTTTGATTCACCCGACATAGTAGCATTTGTGCCCTTTTTGTACCCCCTGTTAAAGGGAGCCCCTCAGCTCACTGCTCTCTTTGGTCTGGCTGAGGGGAAGGAGGCAGAATCCTGATATTCAGGGCTGAAAGCTGTGCTTCTGGAGCACAGTGCTAAGACTGCAGCACGCTTAGGTTCCCAGACAGTGACAGCACATTCCTAGTTTCTATGGGGAACGAGGAGAAAAGCCTACCTCAGGATGAATGCCTGCAGGGTAATGACTTGTAGCAAGAGACTTTAGGGGCAGAGGTGACAGAGCAGTGATGGGGTGGGGAGAGTGGGAGAAGATAATCATCTGATCCTGTGTTTGCATATTTCTGAGATGGGAATAATTTGTTAAACCAGGACAGAAAAGCTGCCTCTTCTCAGATTGCCCTTTTGTGTAATGCTTGCTTTCCCTATTTCTTTCTTTTTTCTTTTTTCTGTGTTGGGATTGATGATTGCTCCTTCTCATCCTTCATAGGTTTCCAGGTCCATCATTGAGATTTCAGTTTCTATTCAACTAAAGAGTGAGGAAGTGGTGGTAGTGGCAATTGGTGGGTACAGAGAAGGGAAGGGGAAAGCTGTGTGCATTGGACGGAGGGCTCCTTCACCAGATGATAATTTAAGCAAATGTATGATTGAAATAAACTGTGATGGATGACAGATGCTGAACCAGTGTAGCCCACATCCCTAAGTCTTTCTCTTCCCTCTCTGACACTAAAGACTTACATCTTTCTGTTTTTATTTTTCCTTTTTTTTTTTTTTTGAGAGAGAAGTCCAAATAGCAGGAAGAGGGATGGGGGGATGAGGAACCACACACTACCACCCCCTAAAACGCAAATGTCTCCAGCTACCAATCTTAGGAGGCAAAATCAGCTTTTTGAAATGCAGAATGGTATCACCAGAAGGTTTCCTTAAACTAAGGGTTGGTGGTAGGTTTCTCTTCTACCTATGGAGAAACCAGTATGCCTAAAAATTGTTTCTAAGAGTCTCTTTCAAGATAAATATTTTGCAAATGTCTTTTAAGATGTTAAGCCCTGGGAGACAGCTTCTTACACACACACACACACACACACACACACACACACACACACACACACACACACACACCCCAACACCCCAGCTCATTTTTCCTGACCAGGAAACTTCATCTTGCTTTATTTATAATTAAAACATGACATTATGACAAACATCATGCACATGACACCCATTCAGATTGTTAGTGTTCTAGAAGAGAGGTGCTTTGTTTGATAACTTTGAGGAGGGGGTTTTGAATTTAAGCATAATCATTTGGGTTTGCCTTTCTAAATAGCATACCACTCCGAGAGCAGGGGTAGCAGGAAAAAGATTCTCTCAGGCATGTGCCTTGCCTAAAACCCTACTAAAGCGACCTCCTCTAGAAGACAGCATACCTTTTTTAGAAAAAAAAAAAAAAAATTGTAGCAACTGAAGGAGGGCTCCTTGGATTCCGTGAACTTAACCATCTCATAGGAAGGCTACAGGAATCCAGCGCCCAAAGCTGCTCTGGCTTGGTGCATTAAAGAGCTGTGTGGGTGTGCTTATAGGGAAAGCTTTCAGAAGCAAAACCTTCCTGGCAAGCATCAGAACCACAAGTCCCCTCCTACCCTCTAGAAATCTGAATATTGGAAACTGTAGTTTATCTCCTATCGCCAAGACATTTTTATCTTTCACTCTTCTTGTTTCAAGGTGGCCATAAGAAAGAGAGAGAATAATCGTGCTTTGTTTTATGCTACTCCACCCACCCTGCCCATGATTAAATATCATATATGTAGAAGATCTTAAGTCCATGCATATTTCATGAAGAACCATTGGAAAGAGGAATCTGCAATCTGGGAGCTTAAGAGCAAATGATGACCATAGAAAGCTATGTTCTTACTTTGTGTGTGTGTCTGTATGTTTCTGTGTTGTGTGTCTTTGTAGGCAAACAAATGTTGTCTACACAAACAGGAATTTAGCTCACATCATTTCATGTCCCTGTGACTCTAGCTCTGGAGATTGGTGGGGGGAGGGGGAAGGGGAAAAGGCAGGAATAAGGGAAAGTGGTAGTTTTAACTAAGGTTTTGTAACATTTGAAATCTATTCTTTCTCAAATTAATTAATCTTTAAGCTTCGAGAAACTTGCTCTGACCCCTCTAAGCAAACTACTAAGCATTTAAAAGAGAATCTAATTTTTAAAGGTGTAGCACCTTTTTTTATTCTTCCCACAGAGGGTGCTAATCTCATTATCCTGTGCTATCTGAAAAGAACTTTAGGCCACAATTCACGTCTCATCCTGGGCATTGTGATGGATTGACCCTCCATTTGCAGTACCTTCCCAGCTGATTAAAGTTCAGCAGTGATATTGAGGTTTTTCGAATATTTATATAGAAAAAAAGTCTTTTCACATGACAAATGACACTCTCACATCAGTCTTAGCCCTAGTAGATTTTTAAGGTTGGACCAGAGGCAGCAGATTAAATGAGATCTGTCCTTTGCTGTACTCAGAAAAAAAAGGCAGTCGCTATGCTCAGATCGTAGCCTTGATATTAATAGTTGAGACCACCTACCCACAATGCAGCCCATACTCCCAAGACTACAAAGTTGCCATCACAAAGTAAAGGTTATTCCAGTAAAAGGAAATAATTTTCTAAACAATGTAAAAATATTCTTCTCAACTTATCAAAGTATAAGAGTGCCCTGCCTTTTCTCTCTGCTTTCAAGAAGGCAGACATTTGGTATGATTTAGCATCAACAACACATTTATGAGTGTGTGTAAGTAATCAGAGGGGCAAATGCCACTTGTTATTCCTCCCAAGTTTTCCAAGCAAGTACACACAGATCTCTGGTAGGATTAGGGGCCACTTGTGTTTCTGGCTTATTTTAGTCGACTTGTCAGCAAGTTTGATGCCTAGTCTATCTGACATGGCCCAGTAGAAGAGGGCATTGATGGATCACATGAGATGGTAAAAGAAACATCATCACATACCCCTCTCACAGAGAAAATTATCTAAGAACCAGAAATTATATCTGTTTTGGAGCAAGAGTATCATAATGTTTCAGGGTAGTCAAACATCAATCATCTCCTCTAGATGAGTGGTGATGTTGGTTGATTTGGATCTGCCATTGACAGAATGTCAAATAAAAAGGAATTAGCTAGCATATGACCATTAAATAGGCTTCTGAAATATATACACACACTCCTACCTCTCAGTCTATCTCTGTATATATAACAGCACACACACAAACATGCACACACACATATGTGTGTGTATATACATATATATGTATAAAACCACATATAACCACACACACACACATATATAACCATACACACACACACACACACACACACGTGCAGGCAGGTGACCACATTATGTAACTACCTTCTAGCACTAATTACCCTAATACTTTCTTCTTCATAATCAAACTTTTATTCAGGAAAGGATCTCATAAAATAAGTGACAGTTAAGATATAAAGGACTGATATGGCTGATGGTATTTTCAGGCATTAATGAGTAGGTAGATGCTTTGCAGGCTGGGGAACTTCTGGGCTCCTTATGCCACAGCAGAGTGTAACCTGCTGTCTAGTGGGAAGAGCCAGCAAATGGGAATATATTTTTTGAGAGTATTTTCCACCTCAGGGTTAAGAAATATATTTTTCCACTAAAGAATGCTCTACTCTGATTTTTTTTTTTTCTTTTCTGGGATTCAGGAGGCAAAATTCTTACTTCTGATTGGGCACTATCTCCTGGCCTTGCTCAACTGGATACAATTTCTGAAGACCTTTGATTTTTTACTCCAAGTAAAGGGACTGGCTATTGCATTCTTACAGTTTAGACAAACATATAAATGAGATGGAGAAATACAATTTACTGAGCAGTCACTAGTACGGTGCCTTTATCTAGATCACAATAAGTGAGGGAGGTGCCAGCAACCTTATCTTCACATGAAGAACTTGAGACTTACAGAGGTCAGGTATGTTGTGCAAAGTCACCCAGCTAGTGATTGGAAGCACTGTGATGTGCTGATTGACTTAGTGGCCTTTTCACTACACCCTGTTTCTTTATTCCTTGAATGGTTGCCCCTCCACCCCTGCACATAACAAAGAGCCTAGAACTAGACTGGGAACAGGACACATGCTCAACACATTCTTGTTGAATGCCATGGGCACAATGCTGAAATCCAGGAATTCTGACCATGACTTGTTTGCTCTGGTCACTGGTAATAGGGCAACGCAGGACTCTGCCAATAGAGGAGACTTCTCCAGGGTTCCAGGAGAAGAAATGGCCAGTACATTCAGTCCAACCCCTTAAAATAGGATTTTAGATTCAGAGAGAGTAAAGTATAGACATCCATATGTTATTGTCAGGGATTTATCTGCATTTCTTCCTTCGTGATTAAATGGATCATGTGTCTATGGTAATGGTTCTCAACCAGGGGCAAATTTGCCACCCAGTGGACATTTACTTGTTTGTGTCTGGAGACATTTTACATTTTTATGCATGGGTGAGGTGGTGCTACTGGTATCCAGTGGGCAGAAGTATGGATACTGTGAAACATCCTACAAGCGAAGGACATCCCCTACATCAAATAATTATTTGACCTAAAATGTCAAGAGTGCTGAAGCTGACATTGCTGCTTCACGATGGAAAGTAATGGTGCTGTCTAAAGCATCATGCTGTGCTTCAGTTTTGCATGGAGTGGTCTTACTTCTGGGTTAGCTTTAGATTTACCGAGACTTATTCCCTTTAAGTCTTTCTCTTGCCAGGTAACTGGAAATCTAAATTAATAGCTGTTAGGTTCATTGATAATCAGCAAAAGGGCCTATAGTTAACACATGCTTCTCAAAGAACATATGGCAAAACTTAAATTAACTAGGACAAAACTAGTCAGAACCCTCAATTGACCCACTTTTTCTTTAGCAATACCTCATTTAGGAAACAGGAAAAAAAAATCAAGTTAACAGTGGAGATTTAATTAACAAGAAGGAAAATGAGAAACTTGATATTCCTTCCAGGAGGGGTTCTGCAGTCTGAACAAATCCAATCCACCAGCCTGTGCCTTCTTCTTCCCCAACCAAAACTGTAATGTATGTGAGGTGGTGATGAACCTCTATTTAAAAAATCAGTGTACCAAAAAATAAATGCTTGAGGGGATAGATAGCTCATTTTCCATGATGTAATTATTACACATTGCATGCCTCTATCAAAATATCTCGTGTACCCCATAAATTTATGCATCTACTATGTACCCACAATAAATTTTTAAAAAACTAAAAAAAATAAATAAATAAAATAAGCTAGAAAAAAGTCAGTGTGCTCAGTCTAGTGGGTAGGGTGGACACATTTAGGGAAATGATCTCAGTCCTTAGAAACAGGATAGTCTAGAGATACAAGAATTGCAAACTGAAATCCATCTGGGGACACACAGGCAACACAGATGAGTGAGGTTCATGGGTAGATGAAATTATAAGGAACTGGATAACTCACTTAAAAGAATATAATTCACATTTGACTGGTTCTGGTTAATCAGAACATTTCTGCAGGGCAGGTCAAGTAACTGCTCTGGAAGAAATAGGGTCTAGAAGTCAGGAGTCATCATCTTTAGACATAGTACTGTTATTTATATGACTGGGATCATCTGTTAATCATCTTACTTACTTGGTCTCTGTCTCTACTTTAGATTGATTCATCTAGGTATTCCCTAAGAAACTTTCCAGTTTGGGGCTTGTATTTTACTATTTGTTTCCCCACAATAAAACTTAAAACAAAAGTGGTTTTCAAGACAGTGTCACTTAACCAGAAAATTAAAATTCCCCTGAATTCCTTTTCCTCCAGACATTCTGATTCATCAGGCTTGCCTGAATATGAATGAGCAGATATAGGTTAAAAAAAATTCACTGAGAGTCAGGGGCTTCAGAGAGGTAGGTGGACATGCTGGAAAACAGATGAGAAGATGAGAAAGCTCAGGCATGTGTGGGTGGGAAAACTGGGTTTTTAGAATGTGCAGGAAGAGATGAAAGGGAATCCTAAAGAGGACACACACACTCACCCGCACATGAGACCTAAGACACAGGGATGTGCAGTGAAGTAGACTCCTACCCACAAAAAAAATAAATTAATTAATTAAAAAAAATTGTTCAGGACTCTGAACATGACATACTACATTGTAAATGGCCACAATGGATATTAGGAGTTGAGAGACCTTTCTAGTAAAATGGGGTGTGGGATGGGAGGGAAAGAGAGAGAAAGAGAGTTTGAGAAGAAGAAAAGGCAAGGTGGGGGAAGGAGATGAGAGAAGAGAGAACAAAACAAATCAGAAAGAAAAAAGAAAAAGAGAGAGGAAGAGGAGAGAGTTTCAAGATCTGTGTTTTATGCTACTCAAGTTATCATAAGTAGCTGTGATTACACTGATTCCTCAATCCTTTTCAATCATTTCTTTATTCTGTTCTACCAGGTTAGCTATTTGTCTGTTCTCAATGTAATGTCACAAAGTTATTTTCCCTTGTGTTATGAGAAGAAGGAATTCATTTTCTAGCTGCATCTTATTTCTTTATTGCTCAGCTAGCAGAGTGCTTGTCAACCCTGGCTGCACACTGGAACCACTTGGAGCCTCAATAAATACTGACTCCTGGGCCCCACACTCAAGAGATTGTGAGTTAACTGGTCTGGGATGTGGCCTTGGTGAGGAGAATTATTATTATTATTATTTATTTATTATTATTATTTTTAAGCTTCCCAGGTGATTCCAAAGTTCAGCCAAGGCTGAGAAGCACTGAGCTAGCGGGTTGCCTACCCACAGCATGGACAACTCAGCAATCTACAACATCCAAAAGTCTGACTGCAGCTCTTTAAAAATACATGGTGGGCTGGTGCCTAGGCTCCATGGGGTCAGGTTACATGGGCTACATGGCAGGGAGAAGGCAGTCATGTTCCCACATGCCTGCCATTGACTCCATCTGGTGGCACTGATAGAAGAAAGACTTGCAAGCATCGGTGTACTCAGAATTAGTCTCTGAGCACTCTATAGTTTACAAAGTGCTGTTTAGAATTATTCTTATATTTGTTTTTATTCTCCCAATAATTTCAGAAGGCAGACAAAAACTTGTCCCATTTTTAAGACAAGAAGACTCAATCTGAAAAGTTTCAGTAGCTTGCCCAAGGTCATTGTTACTGCTGGGCTGGCACTGAGAAATGCCTCTTCTAAATTCTGGGTCTTTCTTCCTCTACCACCTTCCTTTCCTTCTCTAATTGGCTGTGTCATTATAAGGTAAAGCTAGTCCTGCTCAAAATATACAAATCAATAACTCCTTTAGGAGGATTCCTGGAAAACCCATTGCACACAGGCTCCTACACCTCCTCCAACTGAAGTCTTGCAGTTACAAAGTTTGACATTATAGTGTCACCACTGCCCTTCTGTGTCTCCACCCCATTCCCAAGCCTGACACTCTTTTCTTTGCCATAGGAGACTCCATGACACCCAGGAGACAGCCAAATAGGCATCAATTCTTTCCAAATACCCCAACACTAAAATATTCCCTTCTCACTGAGTCTACTGCATCCATAGATTTGCCACCAGCTCTTCCAAGAATGTAAACACTAAATCCTAGTAGGACACTGATTGGTGGAGTGGTGATAATTCTACTCCGGGGATTTTTGCAACTTAAACAAGGATTTTTGGGGGAAATAACCAAAGGAAATCACTCTAATGCTGGAATTTCATTTCAATTTCACTTAAACAGACGGTGGCATACATTTGGCCAGGACATCCGACCTTGTTCCCCTTAAATGAAACAACACAAGTGAATGCCCACTTATAAGAGCAGATTTGTCAACAGTTTATGGGGTTTAAAGTAAGACCAGGATAAAGATTGGATCTTCTGTCATATTTTACCTCCTTAAACCAAAGTCTTCTTTAAAAATCACATATTTTTAGGTGTTCACCATGAGCATATTTATCCTCAGTGAAGAACTCTCAATATTGCAAACTATGTGTAGCAGGGATCTCTATCTCAGAGATATTGTAGGCAGCCTTCGGTAAAAGTGAGATGGCTCAGCAGTGCACAGAGCTAGCTGGATTAGTCTGCCACAGAAAGGTCTGGAAAAGCCAAGTTACACACAATTAATGGAACAATGCAACAATCTGTCTTCAGCTGGCCAAAGCAATTCTGTCATTTGTCCCTCAGCTGCAGAACAACCACTCACTCTGTTATTTTGCCTCACTGTCTCTGCTCCATAGTGATTTCATTTATGGTGAAATCTATATTTCCCTGCAACTGAGACTGCGTTTCTTTATTTTTTAAAAATTTTTATTCTAAAAATAATGGGACTTCTCAGAATGCAGCAGCACTGCTTTGCTGTCCAGGTCATTTTTTAATCTGAGTGTTTCATATTGATCCTTTTTGCATATTATTTCAAAAATCATAAAGGTACATAAAAAAAGAGCAAACATGCTGTAGGAAAGAAAAGGAGAAGCTACATTATAACTGAAATGCCACTAAAGATAACATATCACTCAGATGCCTTTAACTTCTGATTATATTGCTCAACTCATTCAATCAAAGTAGCACAACATTTCTTGTTCAGAGCTTAAGTCAACATTTGTGGAGTGAACAATAGAACCATTTAACTTGTAAATGATTGCAGCTTTGAAGGTGAGGCATTCTCAAGAGGACTGTGTTGGCATAGGCCTATCAGCCTCACCATGAGAGTATGCAGAAGAGGCCTCTACTTCTTCCTGATCCATTTATGAAATGTGACCCCCACCTATAGGAGTGTTAATCATATATTTTACTTACTAGGTGCCTGGCAACCTGCTAAATCCTCAAGATTTTCTCATTTAAGCCCTGCAAAAAGCCTTCATCCCTCCTTGCTCAGAGTAGTATTAGCATGCTCCCTTTACAAACAGGTAAACTGAGGTCTGGCAGGGGGTCAACAACTTGCCCAAGGTCACTTACCATGGTAGGATGATGTGTCAAGGGAGACACATTCCTTGGGTTCAAATTCTGGCTGAGTGACTTTGGCAAGGCACTTAACCTTTCTGATCATCAGTTCCTTCATCTATAAAATGAACATAGGGCTGTTATAAGAATCAAGCTCATTGTTATTGAGACTGAAAGGAGTCATTCCTTATAAAGTGCTTAGAATGGTGTCTGGCATATGGCAAGTACTAGATAAGTGTTTTCTAAATAAAATATAAATAGAACAAGGTCACATAGCCAGGAAAGGGTTGAATCCGGGTGTAACCAGGATTGTCATCCTGCAAAGCTAGGCTATCACCATTTTCTTCTGTGATAGGATGAGACTCAAAAACCTGAATTCCTGAAGGCTCTGGGTCTAAAAGAGGGATATGGAGGCCGTGAAGTCTGGAGTTGCAAAGACTACACATGGTTTCCTTCCCAGCTTTCTAACTGGCCGGACCTCAGCCCATACACCACTCACTGACTTTGTTCTGGTTCCTTAGTGGCTTGGCTTTACCATTGTGGTCTGGCAGCCCTGGTGAACCTAATCCCGGAATACACGTGGCCATGTGCACACACATTCATGCACACATATCTTCCAGTTTTCCTAGGAGCTGAAGGCTAGCGGCCAGCTACGTGGGCTTTCTGGTGATGTGGCAAAACTCATTTCCCCATCTGAGCTGTTTGCTATCTGTAGTCAATTCCTGGAGGTGAAAAGCTGCTACCCAGCTTGCAATTGTTATCCAACTCCCAAACTCTTATTTAATATTGGCAATATTAAATCATACTGGCCCCTGGGACACTAAGCATACATCTTCAGCTGAAAGAGATTTGCTGGTGTTTATTTAAAGAAGCTTTTTATTTGTGTACTCACAGCCGTAGTTGGATGCTGCTCAAGTAAATTTAACAAATGACGAAGTACCCATCTGAGGTTGACCCTTTCTTCTGGCAGAGGAGGTCCTGTATCAAGAGGCAAACTCCACGTCCCAGCTTTGACACTAATTTGCTCCTGGCCCTTAAGCAAGTCAGTTCCACCTGTCCAGAACTTACTTTCTTGTGTCTGTAGTGGTGAATTCTGGCTTTCCTTCTGTTTCTCCAATTTATTAGGTAGGGTATGAAGTTAAGGAGGAGAAAATAAAAGTAAGAATAACTTTCCATACATTCTCCTTTGCTATCACTTATCAACAGGCAAAGCAATGAACTTCCCCAAAGGGAAAGACTCCAGTGTCTTCAGAGATCTACCACATCCCATAAGGAAAAACTATGTTTGGTCAGAGGGAACATTCTCTTTTGCAACTAGGGAATTGAGATACCAAAAGTTGAATGTGTTTCAAGCCACACCTTGTTCTTTGGGATTCACTCACAGAATGATTAAAGCATGCTCTGTCCGAGCTTTGGCCAGAAATGTTGGGAATACTTTGGCCGTAGTGAAACCTCAATACTTGAATCTATACTACCAGGGGATGTTAGAGCTGTTGGGAAATTGAGGACACCTTCAGTTTAGTGTTTTATGTCTTTGCTGGCTTGTTTTATTGTTTGTTTTCTACCCTCCTTCATTTTTTCTTTCCTTCCCTCCATCCTTCCTTCCTTCTTTTCTTTTTACTGAATTTATAGTTATGAGCTACACCAGTCACTCACAACAAGAGCAAAATGGCACTGAGGGAGCAAACACTGTTTCTTATGTGGGTGAAATAAATTTTACTAATTTTTGGCATAAAGCATAGATATACATATAGTACATAAACAGATATACAACATATCTATGGTATTAAGATTTCAGGGAGGGGGAGTGATTAGGAAAAATAAATGTCTAAATAGTATTTTCTAGGCGGGGGTGAGGAATGAAAAAAAAAATGACTGGGAAACACTGAGCTAGATAATGATTACAATGGGGGAGAAAAAAACAGCAAAAAGTAAAAGCATCACGGGAACCTCACCATGGTGAGGCTGGTGAGGTTCCTGTGATGCTTTTACTTTTTGCTGTCTTTTTCTCCCCCATGGTAATCACTGGGGAAGAAATGAGAAGGTCAAGGAAGTTTGGGTACTTCAGTATTCAAAACCAGGACTGAGACTATTTGGACAGGTTCATATGAGGGACTTTGTCTTATCAGCTCCTTCTGCACTCAACACATCCCAGAGTTGTCTTTATTTGGAGGATTCATGACGTACTAAAAAACTATCTGGTAGGGAATTAATTAGACAGAGCTTCTGCCATTTGCTGGCTTAGATAAATCAGCACTTTTCTGGACCTCAATTCCCTTGTCTATAAAATTCAGAAAACAATCCCTGCTCAGCCTGCTTCACAAGGATCTGGTAAAGATCAAATGAGATCATGTGAGTGACAGAACTTAAAAAGCTGTGAGGTCCTACGCAAAGATTTAAGGCAGTGGGAGGAGAGTGGTGAGAACCCGAACTGTGTGGTTGGCCCCTTACACAGAGTGACTTTTGAGGGCCACATCCTTAAACTCTTCTCCACAGGGATTTAATTCCTGCTCTTGGTCACTGCTCTAAATTAAGTCCTTCATGACTCTGTCATCCGTAGCAGGGAGCAGGGAGACAAGTACACCATTGGCTGCTTATTAGGAAGAAGGCCCTCCTGTCAGTTGACTTTTTTCCCTACCATATAACACAGTCTGACCCAAGTGGGGGCCTTAGGCAGTCACTAGTGTGACTCTGTGAACCTGTGTGTCCACATCTTTAAAATGACCATATCAGTGGCTGCCTTGCTGGTTTTTAGGAAGATTATCAGAGAGCACATGTGCGTTGAGTCGGCCAAATTGCTGGCCAGTAGTACATTCTCAATCAGAATTAGTCCCACCCCTGCCCCAACATCACAGTAGAGTGACATGTTATGTTTACAAAAATAGCCTCAGGGGAAATGTGGATGGCATTAGGAGCAATTGGTTCCCAGAAGCAGAAGCTAAGAAGAGGATTTAAGAAGTTTATTGAATGAGAACACTAAATTAGTAATATAAAAATTATCTCTAAAGAGGCGAGAACTGGAGTAGAGATTAGTAGGGCACGTAACATTGCAGAATAATTAGTAAACAGGATGAAGAATAGCACCCTCTCTGTTAGTCAATGGCAGCTGGAATGTTAAGAGGGAAGTTACAAAGATCCCTTACACCACTACAGATGCTCTGACACTTGCCTCAGGTAACTGTCTTTTATTTATTTATTTATTTATTTATTTTAATATAATGGTTCTTCCCAGTTCTGTCAACAGATTCAGTCCCCAGTCCTCCTTCTCTGAGCAGACCTCTCATCCGCAGCATATACCTGCTAGATCTTCTAAGAGCTAACATGGAGACTTCTGGAAGAAGGTGGGAGAGAAGTCCATCTCGGCTTGATTAACCATGTATCACATCATATTACTCCCATCTTAAAAGTGCACCCGTTGTTTTTCTAAGCCCTCACACAAAGGGTACTACTGTGGTCCCATATCTGTCAGCCCTTGAGAAATGCTGTTCTTGGACCTCACAGCCAAGCAGCCCTGAACTGCAGCAAAATCCAGCAACACATTCAGCAGCGAGCAGCCTGCTGAGCTCCACTGGTTTATCCAGGGCCACCAACCCCAAAGAACTGGGATGAAAGCAGATGTGAGAGAGGAAAAGGATCTGTTTTTGTTTTATTTTCTACCAGGCCCAGCTCTTTGTTGGGGGGGAAAAAAAAAAGAAGAAAAATCGAGCTCCAAGCTGGTGCCCTGCCAAGCTTCCTCCCCTTCCTTCCTAGTCCAAGCACTCCACCGTCTGTGCAGACTGCATAACAGCAGTTTCTGGAAACAGGCTGAAGAATCTGGGCCAGTCCAGAGGCAGTGGATTCCTGGTTTTTGTGTGGTGGGGTTTTAGGAATTTTATTTTTCACCTTAATTCTTTCAATAACTGCCAGCTGTTTGAAGCACATCCGTTATCAACAGCTTCTGTTTGTAAAATGAGACTGAAGGTATCCTCTCCAGAGGAATTCCTGAATCTTCTCTGTAGTTCAATGCTTTCACTGACAGTTTGGCTCAAAAAGTATGAGTGTGGTAAATATTAAAGAATGTTAATACAAATGTGATGAAACACCTAGGGATCTTTTTTTTTCTCCCCCCAAATTCTGCTTTGCTCACTACTAAAGTTAATCTTGACAGAAAATTTACTTCTCTGATCCACATCATTTCCCAAAGCAATTTTCCAACAGCAAACATAAATTTCTGGTGATCGCTTAGAGGTTTTCAATCCCTGTGTTAAGGAGGCCATGGGGTTTCAACTGTTTGCCTCACTTTCAGGTAAATGTCCCTCACTTGAAATGCTATCACCAGAGGACCCTGGGCAGCAACCAAGGACAAAGGTCCAAAAATGAGTTTTGAGGTGTCAACAAAAATAGGTTTGGTAGCGGGGAGATGATCTGAGTATCAAGATCAAATATTAAAAAGGAAATTAAGTCATTAACTAAGGAAGTAATTGCCTAAGCCCACATATCTGTAGCCGCAAATAAGATGAAGCACTAAGTAAATGCAGTGCCTTTACCTGGTGCTGAACTTTGAGCTGGTTAATGCAGATTACATTTATACCCTATCGAAGGTGTGAGTTAAGCACATATCATGAGATGACATTTGTGCTCTTCCCTTTGTCATGTTTGTCAGCCTTTAGGGCTCTCGGGAATGAAAAATGACTGGACTTTGGAATAAAATAGACCTCAATATGAGTCCCAGTTCTACCGAACACCAGCTGCGTGATGCAGGACAAATGACTCAACCCCTATTAATCTAGAGATAGCTTAAAAATTCTACTTTGAAGATATTGGGAGGTTTAGTATTAATATATGCAAAATGTTTTGCACATGCTGGACACACAGTGAGTGTTCAATAAGTGTCATTACTATCGTCAGTATCATCACCGTCATTGTCATCCTCGTCATCATTACTTTTGGTACCAAGCATATCTATTACCAATGGAGTCCATTTTGACTATACACAGTGAATCTCCTTTACAATGTTATTTGCAATGGAATGAAATTCAGTCTATGGACCACACTAGATGAATCATATAAAGCAGTATATATGACAGCAGTTTATAAGTTTTAAAGTTTGATGAAAACGTAAGGTATCATAGGAGGGGGGAAGGTGGTTGTCTTTCTGATGTACCCAAAATAACCAAAAGATGCTTAAGTCATTTCTATCATTATCTCTATTTCCATGCCTTCCCTGTACTCTCCTTTTCTTTCTACTCAGTAAAATTTTCATGATGACAAAATATCTATTTCAAGTTGTAAAGACACCTATGAGGCTTTTCTTGATGCCCTCAGCTCACCGTGGTCCTCCCTCTTACCATCAGAAGGTGTTAGAACAGTCATTGTCCTTAGCAATCAACTCTGGACTGTTCAGGACATCTCTTTTCATTGTTCATATCATTAATTTACTTATGTACCATGTCTATATATTTTGTGTCCCATTATATACTATTTATGGTCAGGGGACAACTATTTTGTATCAGTTCAATTCAGTTAGTTTCTAGGCACTGAAGGTGAAGTACAAAGAGGAAAACATAGCCCTCCTCCCAAAGGGTTTACATACCAATACAAAGGGTACAATATCCACATATATAATGACAACCAAAGGTGGAATACGATGAATACTATAACACAGGTGTAGCAAAGTCTTCCAATGATACAGCTAAAGGAAAGGGTTTCCTCAATTCAGGGAATGTGTGAGAAGTTTCATCGGGCTTGATGAAGAAGGTGGACTATACACTGCATCTAGTTAGGTGGGTGGGATTTGACATGAAGAATGGAAGGAAAGGGTCTCCCAAGAGCACAATCCACATTGTGCAAGAGCACAGAGGCAGGCAAGTGAAAGGGAAGCACTGGCTAAGTGCACCAGCAAAATGCTCAACAGCATGTGATGATTTGATATAAGTAGCTACTTCATCACCAGGACAATCCAGAATCTAATTTTATTCCATTTCAATATGGAATGTATCCTATCTATAACAGGATGAGTTAGTGAGAAAACAACTCACCACTCTTATATCCTTCCCCTACACTCATCATACAAAGAACAGAGTCCAGACTAGTGTTTCCTAAGGCCCTCTGAGGAGAATATCATCTCACAGAGGGGGGAAAAAACAGAAGAAAGTACTTGAAGGAGGTTGCTGGACATGCAGACTACACAGGGGAATGGGTATGGAGGGCTCCTTAGGAGGCTGGGTCATGGCCACCAGTGGGTCTATCCCCAGAAGAGACTTCAATAACCAAACATAGCATAAAGCAGCAATTCTGCCTGCATTCAAGGGACCTTGTGTACATAGACAATGAGAGGTAAGTGGAAATCAGGTGGCCTCAAGATCAGAGCACCATTCCTGAGAGTTCTGAAACAACATTGGACCCCCTGCACAATCAAGATGGGTTGGCATGGTAAGAAAATCTTTATGGAAATTGACAGTCAATTTCCCTGGTGAGAGGGAGCATCAAGTGGATTAGATGCAATTTTGAAAAGAAAAAGTAAAAAGGCAAGTGAAATGTTTTTACCTTTGTTGTATAGGGAATTTTATACCCATGACAGTGACTATTATCACACAAACCATGCCTGTCTAACAACATGTGAATAGCAATGGCTGAAATGTTGCTGGTATTCTGTATCAATTCATATTTGAAGGCTCATCTGTCAGAAGACCATTTAATTCTACATCAGACTTGATTGTCTGATGAACATCTCTGAAGGGACATTCATTTGCATTCCCACTGGGAGTCCTGGCTTCTCTGAGTTTTATCTGTTTATCCCGTGGGCTCACTGGGACAAAATAAAGGAACATTTTGGGAATAATGACTTGGTCCCCAGACTATGACCCTTGTACAAAGACCAGAAGCAAGATGACCATTCACCTCTCCACGGATGCCGTGGAAGAAAAGATAAATCACTCTGAGGTAAGAATGTCAAGACATCCAGGCTTGATCTTAAAGTGTTAGTTGACTGTCACCAGAGATGGACACATTTGAGTATGACACTGACTTTTATTAAGACATTAAAATAATCTAGTGAGAATGTGGGGAGGGCGGAGCAAGATGGCCGAATAGGAACAGCTCCAGTCTCCAACTCCCAGCGCGAGCAACACAGAAGACCGGTGATTTCTGCATTTTCAACCGAGGTACTGGGTTCATCTCACTGGGGAGTGCCGGACGATCGGTGCTGGTCAGCTGCTGCAGCCCGACCAGCGAGAGCTGAAGCAGGGCGAGGCATTGCCTCACCTGGGAAGCGCAAGGGGGAAGGGAATCTCTTTTCCTAGCCAGGGGAACTGAGACACACAACACCTGGAAAATCGGGTAACTCCCACCCCAATACTGCGCTTTAAGCAAACAGGCACACCAGGAGATCATATCCCACACCTGGCCGGGAGGGTCCCACACCCACGGAGCCTCCCTCATTGCTAGCACAGCAGTCTGTGATCTACCAGCAAGGCAGCAGCGAGGCTGGGGGAGGGGCGCCCGCCATTGCTGAGGCTTAAGTAGGTAAACAAAGCTGCTGGGAAGCTCGAACTGGGTGGAGCTCACAGCAGCTCAAGGAAACCTGCCTGTCTCTGTAGACTCCACCTCTGGGGACAGGGCAATAACAAACACAACCGAAACCTCTGCAGACGCAAACGACTCTGTCTGACAGCTTTGAAGAGAGCAGTGGATCTCCCAACACAGAGGTTGAGATCTGAGAAGGGACAGACTCCCTGCTCAAGTGGGTCCCTGACCCCTGAGTAGCCTAACTGGGAGACATCCCCCACTAGGGGCAGTCTGACACCCCACACCTCACAGGGTGGAGTACACCCCTGAGAGGAAGCTTCCAAAGCAAGAATCAGACAGGTACACTCGCTGTTCAGAAATATTCTATCTTCTGCAGCCTCTGCTGCTGATACCCAGGCAAACAGGATCTGGAGTGGACCTCAAGCAATCTCCAACAGACCTACAGCTGAGGGTCCTGACTGTTAGAAGGAAAACTATCAAACAGGAAGGACACCTACACCAAAACCCCATCAGTACATCACCATCATCAAAGACCAGAGGCAGATAAAACCACAAAGATGGGGAAAAAGCAGGGCAGAAAAGCTGGAAGTTCAAAAAATAAGAGCACATCTCCCCCGGCAAAGGAGCGCAGCTCATCACCAGCAACGGATCAAAGCTGGACGGAGAATGACTTTGACGAGATGAGAGAAGAAGGCTTCAGTCCATCAAATTTCTCAGAGCTAAAGGAGGAATTACGTACCCAGCGCAAAGAAACTAAAAATCTTGAAAAAAAAGTGGAAGAATTGATGGCTAGAGTAATTAATGCAGAGAAGGTCCTAAACGAAATGAAAGAGATGAAAACCATGACACGAGAAATACGTGACAAATGCACAAGCTTCAGTAACCGACTCGATCAACTGGAAGAAAGAGTATCTGCGATTGAGGATCAAATGAATGAAATGAAGCGAGAAGAGAAACCAAAAGAAAAAAGAAGAAAAAGAAATGAACAAAGCCTGCAAGAAGTATGGGATTATGTAAAAAGACCAAATCTACGTCTGATTGGGGTGCCTGAAAGTGAGGGGGAAAATGGAACCAAGTTGGAAAACACTCTTCAGGATATCATCCAGGAGAACTTCCCCAACCTAGTAGGGCAGGCCAACATTCAAATCCAGGAAATACAGAGAACACCACAAAGATACTCCTCGAGAAGAGCAACTCCAAGACACATAATTGCCAGATTCACCAAGGTTGAAATGAAGGAAAAAATCTTAAGGGCAGCCAGAGAGAAAGGTCGGGTTACCCACAAAGGGAAGCCCATCAGACTAACAGCAGATCTCTCGGCAGAAACTCTCCAAGCCAGAAGAGAGTGGGGGCCAATATTCAACATTCTTAAAGAAAAGAATTTTAAACCCAGAATTTCATATCCAGCCAAACTAAGTTTCATAAGTGAAGGAGAAATAAAATCCTTTACAGATAAGCAAATGCTTAGAGATTTTGTCACCACTAGGCCTGCCTTACAAGAGACCCTGAAGGAAGCACTCAACATGGAAAGGAACAACCAGTACCAGCCATTGCAAAAACATGCCAAAATGTAAAGACCATCGAGGCTAGGAAGAAACTGCATCAACTAATGAGCAAAATAACCAGTTAATATCATAATGGCAGGATCAAGTTCACACATAACAATCTTAACCTTAAATGTAAATGGACTAAATGCTCCAATTAAAAGACACAGACTGGCAAACTGGATAAAGAGTCAAGACCCATCAGTCTGCTGTATTCAGGAGACCCATCTCACACGCAGAGACATACATAGGCTCAAAATAAAGGGATGGAGGAAGATTTACCAAGCAAATGGAGAACAAAAAAAAGCGGGGGTTGCAATACTAGTCTCTGATAAAACAGACTTTAAACCATCAAAGATCAAAAGAGACAAAGAAGGCCATTACATAATGGTAAAGGGATCAATTCAACAGGAAGAGCTAACTATCCTAAATATATATGCACCCAATACAGGAGCACCCAGATTCATAAAGCAAGTCCTTAGAGACTTACAAAGAGACTTAGACTCCCATACAATAATAATGGGAGACTTCAACACTCCACTGTCAACATTAGACAGATCAACGAGACAGAAAGTTAACAAGGATATCCAGGAATTGAACTCAGCTCTGCACCAAGCAGACCTAATAGACATCTATAGAACTCTCCACCCCAAATCAACAGAATATACATTCTTCTCAGCACCACATTGTACTTACTCCAAAATCGACCACGTAATTGGAAGTAAAGCACTCCTCAGCAAATGTACAAGAACAGAAATTATAACAAACTGTCTCTCAGACCACAGTGCAATCAAACTAGAACTCAGGACTAAGAAACTCAATCAAAACTGCTCAACTACATGGAAACTGAACAACCTGCTCCTGAATGACTACTGGGTACATAACGAAATGAAGGCAGAAATAAAGATGTTCTTTGAAACCAATGAGAACAAAGATACAACATACCAGAATCTCTGGGACACATTTAAAGCAGTGTGTAGAGGGAAATTTATAGCACTAAATGCCCACAAGAGAAAGCAGGAAAGATCTAAAATTGACACTCTAACATCACAATTAAAAGAACTAGAGAAGCAAGAGCAAACACATTCGAAAGCTAGCAGAAGGCTAGAAATAACTAAGATCAGAGCAGAACTGAAGGAGATAGAGACACAAAAAACCCTCCAAAAAATCAATGAATCCAGGAGTTGGTTTTTTGAAAAGATCAACAAAATTGACAGACCACTAGCAAGACTAATAAAGAAGAAAAGAGAGAAGAATCAAATCGACGCAATTAAAAATGATAAAGGGGATATCACCACCGACCCCACAGAAATACAAACTACCATCAGAGAATACTATAAACACCTCTACGCAAATAAACTGGAAAATCTAGAAGAAATGGATAATTTCCTGGACACTTACACTCTTCCAAGACTAAACCAGGAAGAAGTTGAATCCCTGAATAGACCAATAGCAGGCTCTGAAATTGAGGCAATAATTAATAGCCTACCAACCAAAAAAATTCCAGGACCAGATGGATTCACAGCTGAATTCTACCAGAGATACAAGGAGGAGTTGGTACCATTCCTTCTGAAACTATTCCAATCAATAGAAAAAGAGGGAATCCTCCCTAACTCATTTTATGAGGCCAACATCATCCTGATACCAAAGCCTGGCAGAGACACAACAAAAAAAGAGAATTTTAGACCAATATCCCTGATGAACATCGATGCAAAAATCCTCAATAAAATACTGGCAAACCGGATTCAGCAACACATCAAAAAGCTTATCCACTATGATCAAGTGGGCTTCATCCCTGGGATGCAAGGCTGGTTCAACATTCGCAAATCAATAAACATAATCCAGCATATAAACAGAACCAAAGACAAGAACCACATGATTATCTCAATTGATGCAGAAAAGGCTTTTGACAAAATTCAACAGCCCTTCATGCTAAAAACGCTCAATAAATTCGGTATTGATGGAACGTACCTCAAAATAATAACAGCTATTTATGACAAACCCACAGCCAATATCATACTGAATGGGCAAAAACTGGAAAAATTCCCTTTGAAAACTGGCACAAGACAGGGATGCCCTCTCTCACCAGTCCTATTCAACATAGTGTTGGAAGTTCTGGCTAGGGCAATTAGGCAAGAGAAAGAAATCAAGGGTATTCAGTTAGGAAAAGAAGAAGTCAAACTGTCCCTGTTTGCAGATGACATGATTGTATATTTAGAAAACCCCATTGTCTCAGCCCAAAATCTCCTTAAGCTGATAAGCAACTTCAGCAAAGTCTCAGGATACAAAATTAATGTGCAAAAATCACAAGCATTCTTATACACCAGTAACAGACAAACAGAGAGCCAAATCAGGAATGAACTTCCATTCACAATTGCTTCAAAGAGAATAAAATACCTAGGAATCCAACTTACAAGGGATGTAAAGGACCTCTTCAAGGAGAACTACAAACCACTGCTCAGTGAAATAAAAGAGGACACAAACAAATGGAAGAACATACCATGCTCATGGATAGGAAGAATCAATATCGTTGAAATGGCCATACTGCCCAAGGTAATTTATAGATTCAATGCCATCCCCATCAAGCTACCAATGAGTTTCTTCACAGAATTGGAAAAAACTGCTTTAAAGTTCATATGGAACCAAAAAAGAGCCCGCATCTCCAAGACAATCCTAAGTCAAAAGAACAAAGCTGGAGGCATCACACTACCTGACTTCAAACTATACTACAAGGCTACAGTAACCAAAACAGCATGGTACTGGTACCAAAACAGAGATATAGACCAATGGAACAGAACAGAGTCCTCAGAAATAATACCACACATCTACAGCCATCTGATCTTTGACAAACCTGAGAGAAACAAGAAATGGGGAAAGGATTCCCTATTTAATAAATGGTGCTGGGAAAATTGGCTAGCCATAAGTAGAAAGCTGAAACTGGATCCTTTCCTTACTCCTTATACGAAAATTAATTCAAGATGGATTAGAGACTTAAATGTTAGACCTAATACCATAAAAATCCTAGAGGAAAACCTAGGTAGTACCATTCAGGACATAGGCATGGGCAAAGACTTCATGTCTAAAACATCAAAAGCAACGGCAGCAAAAGCCAAAATTGACAAATGGGATCTCATTAAATTAAAGAGCTTCTGCACAGCAAAAGAAACTACCATCAGAGTGAACAGGCAACCTACAGAATGGGAGAAAATTTTTGCAATCTACTCATCTGACAAAGGGCTAATATCCAGAACCTACAAAGAACTCCAACAAATTTACAAGAAAAAAACAAACAACCCCATCAAAAAGTGGGCAAAGGATATGAACAGACATTTCTCAAAAGAAGACATTCATACAGCCAACAGACACATGAAAAAATGCTCATCATCGCTGGCCATCAGAGAAATGCAAATCAAAACCACAATGAGATACCATCTCACACCAGTTAGAATGGCAATCATTAAAAAGTCAGGAAACAACAGGTGCTGGAGAGGATGTGGAGAAATAGGAACACTTTTACACTGTTGGTGGGATTGTAAACTAGTTCAACCATTATGGAAAACAGTATGGCGATTCCTCAAGGATCTAGAACTAGATGTACCATATGACCCAGCCATCCCATTACTGGGTATATACCCAAAGGATTATAAATTATGCTGCTATAAAGACACATGCACACGTATGTTTATTGCAGCACTATTCACAATAGCAAAGACTTGGAATCAACCCAAATGTCCATCAGTGACAGATTGGATTAAGAAAATGTGGCACATATACACCATGGAATACTATGCAGCCATCAAAAAGGATGAGTTTGCGTCCTTTGTAGGGACATGGATGCAGCTGGAAACCATCATTCTTAGCAAACTATCACAAGAACGGAAAACCAAACACCGCATGTTCTCACTCATAGGTGGGAACTGAACAATGAGATCACTTGGACTCAGGAAGGGGAACATCACACACAGGGGCCTATCATGGGGAGGGGGGAGGGGGGAGGGATTGCATTGGGAGTTATACCTGATGTAAATGATGAGTTGATGGGTGCAGCACACCAACATGGCACAAGTATACATATGTAACAAACCTGCACGTTATGCACATGTACCCTACAACTTAAAGTATAATAATAATAAATAAATTAATTAATTAAAAAAAAATTAAAAAAAATAAAATTAAAAAATAAAAAAAAAAAAAAAAAAAAAAAAAGAGAATGTGGGTAGTCCCACTTAATGTATAATGCTTCTTGCTGCCACTGCTGCTGAAGAAAGAGGGAAGAATCTCTTCCTTCTAGAATGAATGAGAATGAAAATTCAACAAGAGAGATACCAGTGTGGTAGATGCTACTGGCAATCCACTCAATTGCCATTCCCCACCATCTTCATCCATGATGGCAATCTGCTGCCATGATAAAGGCTAAAAACATCATGGTCTGGTTTTGCCAGCTTCCATGAAGTCAGGTCATGGCTGACCAGCTGGACAGACATCTACTTGGAAACTTCTGAGTAATATTTCACTTCAGAAAAAAAGAAAGTGATGTCTAGAGGAAAGATATCCTCCCTTTTGGCCTACAGACAACCTTCCTGATTCTTGCAATGAACAAACACTAGGACTAAGTGAGACAGCAGAGCAGAAAATGGAAAGAGACTCTACTGTGCTCCACAGTCTAGCTTGGGGGATCCACCTCTAGACCTATTGCTATGTGGAGTAATAAACAACTATTATCCAACCATTGGAAAGTGAGTTATCTATCTATGCAAGCATAATCATCTTAACCAATATGACAAAATTCTAGATGGAGTGGGATAGAGACAGGGATGTGTGGAAAGCTAAAAGGATGAGGCAAATGAATATCCAAAGAGAAAAGGAAAATGTCATTTCCTTGGGGATAGGTTTGAATCCTGCCCTGCCTCTACTAGGAATTTGAGGAATCCTCAGAGATGATATAAAAAAAAAGTGACTGAATGTCAGAGATCATAGGAGGGATGGCGTTGATGGCTTCATAGTAGAGAAAAACCCAACAGTGAAGAGAAAACTGCATTGAACCAAATTCAATGCTCTTCATTAAGAGAATGAAAGAGGAAACTGGTTTGAACCACTGTGTATCAGGATGGATAGAGGAAAGGCCACCACTTCTGTCCTTTTCGGGCTCAGTCAAGGGAAGGAAAGATTCGAAGAATTGCTCTGGATAGGGCTCAGAGCTGAAAACTACAGCCAAAATCTTGACAGTTGTTAAACTTACTCCTTTACTGACTACTTGAAAATTGACTGGCCTGGGAAAGTTGGGACTACTTCTGCCTTTGGAGTAGAGTGTTAGCTGGTGGTATTTTACTATCCAGAGTTAGAGTACCTTATCCCCCAAAAAGTTAGCTAGTAATTCCATTCAATTGTTAATTCACTATCCTCATATTTTTAAAAATGAAATCTTTTATTAAGAAATCAAAATAATCCAGTAAGAACTTGGGTAGTCCCGCTAAATGTATAATGCTTCTTGCTGCCACTGCTGCTGAAGAAAGAAGGCAGAATCTCTTCCAATTCGATTGCCATGAATGGAATCATTCTACTCACACTAATTGTTCATGGTCAGGGAAATTGAGATAATACAAGTCAAATACTTGGCATGATGTGTGGAATTAACCATTCAATAATTATTAGTGGTCAGTTCCCTTTTCTTTCCCTCCTCCTTCTCCCTCTCCTCCCATCTCCTTTCTTTCTTATCTCTTCCTTTCCTTACCCTTCTTTTGTCCCCCCATCTTCTAGTCTTCCTCTCCCTGTATGTTCAGCATACGCAGTGGCTGGAGAACTGTCCTCCTCCCTGCATGACTAGCTGCCCTTCCAGCTCTAGGAGAGCACAAGGGCACTCTTTCCAGCTTCCCTCAGCTGCATTAGGGTGAACCAGAGGCACATCCAACCTATTATCATCTATTGTAACTCATGAGACATCTTCCCATTGAAATAATGTCAGAAAAATCGGTAAGTCCCTAGCCTATCAAACAATACTTACTGAAAACTTAACTCAAACACGTGCAGGTTCTATCTCTGAGGCTGCATTTATTAATACAAGGTTACTTTGTATGTAGGTCTCACACACCAACACTATCTCGTTACTTGTCCTTTGATTATTTTTTAAATTTATATTTTAAATTGACGTGTAATAATTATACAGAAAGATTTCAATATGTATATACAATTTGTAATTATCAAATCAGTGTAATTAGCATATCCATCACCTCAAACCAGCATTTCCTTTATATAATCAAATATCCAGGTAGTGTTCAAACATATCTGATATTCTCTCGCCTCCCTGCACCCTGAGTTTTAGTTTGTTTGAGTCAAAATCCAAACAGGGTTCATACTCTCATTGGTTGATAATGTCTTTTAAGTGTCTTTCAATTACCACTCATCTCTTTGTCTCCCCTCTTGCAATTTATTTGATGATTAAACCTAGTTATTTGTCCTAAAGAATTACCTATATCCTAAATTTTGTTGATTTACATGATTTTTTAAATGTCACCCCAATCTCCAAAATTCTGCCTTCTTTAATTTAAATCTTATAAAATTGCTTCCCTTTTAAAGAAAAATTGCAACTTGCCATTCCTTTGCTTATTACCTTGAGGATCCACTAGCCCATATTTTGCCTGATTTTGACCAATATCTTCTCATTTTAATATCCATTATTTACCTATTACTTATTTCTGAAAAAAAAAAAAAACTTGAACCATCTGGAGTGCCCTTTAAATCAGGTTTTAAAATGCATACCGGTCTACTCATCTAGAGAAGCTTGCTCAGCTCTAAGATTGCAAGACACAACTAGTAAGCAATAGGTGTTGTTGTGATTAACAATTGTGCCACATGATTACATTTTAAAAGTACATTTCTATTATTGATTAAACACATGCATATTTACTATGAGATTATATATCTGAGATTTGCTTTAAAATAATAGGAGACAGGGAGCAGTGGTTTAGATGTAATAAGATTGCCCATGGTTGATATTGTTGCAGCTGGGTAATAGCTATAGGAGGGCTCATTGTATTATTCTATCTACTTCTGTTTAAATTTGAAAATTTACACAATGAGAAGTAAATGTGAGTTGTACTATGTTACCAAAACTAAGTAATGAGACATTTCATTTGAGAGGCCTACATTGTCATATTTTTTTGCCAAGGGCCATCAAAAAATCATGTCTAAGGAACAATATACTTGCTTTTCTCATTCTACAAATCTGATTTGCCCAAGAAAAGTAAGTTTTAAACTTAAAAAAAGCAATAAATAACATTTAAATAATAGGGAAATGGTTTGAAGTGAATGAAAATATAACTCATGTAGAAGTGGTTCATAGGTTTTGGGACTGGTCTAACCTGCCTTTCCTAAGACTCTAGTGTGGCAGAACCCATTGGCATTCCCCTGTGACCTATCACTAGCTGATAGAAGACTCCCAGAAGAAAAGTGACAGCAAGATCCACTGGATCATTTCATAAGAAACAATTGCTAGCATCATTATGAAGGATGCACTTACATGCTTTTCCTACTACAATGCCGGATGAACATGCAGGTTCTATTATTCCAAGGTGAAAATTCAAAAAAAAAAAACAAAAACAAAAAAAAAACAACTTTCCAAAAACCTATTATCTTTCAACTTTAACATTACTTCTCTTTATTCCATTCAAATGTTGCAAAGATAAGATAATTTATTGCACTATATTACACTAACCATATATACTCGAAAATATTTTTAAAAAATACATAGCCTTTATCAATAATAATTTTGTATTCTTTTATTAGTATTATATTTAAGTAATTTCATTATTAGTAATTTTTAAACTATAATCAGCTATATACCTGCAAAATTCATAATGCGGGTTTGCTTCAATATATCTTTTCTGAAGTTGCATGAATTTAACACCACATATGCAAGTTCTCAGTCAGTCCAGTTGAAGATAATGAAGGGAAAAAAAGGAAGAACCAGGGGCTCCAAATAGAGAGGGAATAAAGATAAATGCACAGTGAAAGGAGGAGCTTTTGTATGAAGACTTGGAGGACATAACGAGAAATTGCCCTTTGACTATACCCATAGACACTAATGGACACTCTTTAGAAAATAACTTCTTAAAAGCATTTAATGACCTATTTCAGTGATTAAATCCCTTATTCTCAAGTTCTCCCCCTTTAAAGCTAACTTGTGCATCCCAGATTAAACCCTCAGAAGCTGACGTTTTTGTGAGTTCTAAGGACTTCACCTCCAGAAGTGAGTCACTTCTGCATGCCACAGGCTGAAGAGACGTAGTCTTTAAATTTCCAGTGAGCTCATAACCCTGGCCTGAGCCTTGACAATGCACCACGCTAACAACACAGATCCTGAGCAAGTATCCGGGGACATTTCTGAATATAATTTCTGTCTAATTAATCCCTGGTCACCCTGGGGATCTCAATCCCTTTGGATCAACGAAACCAAGAGGCAGCATTTTAGCTAATAACCAATAGCATTTTGTGGCTCTCTTGAGAAGGCAGAGAGAAATGATGGCGTTTCCCTGCAGCATTTCAAAAATAAACCAAGGGGGAAAATCAACTCACCAAAGGAAATAATATTTTGTGTTCACTAAACGCCTTTCACAGTAGTCTCTCCCTTATTGGCAGGAGTATATTCTAAGACCCCCAGTGGATGCCCAAAACAATGGATAGTGTCAAACCCTATATGCACCATGTTTGTTTTTTTTTTTTTCCTATACAATAAGAGGCAGGAAGCATATACAATGTGGATATGCTGGGCAAAAGGGTAATTTATGTCTCAGACAGGACTGAGCAGGACAGTGCAAGATTTCATCATGTTCCTCAGAATAGCATACAATTTAAAACTTATGAGTTGTTTATTTCTGGAATTTTCCATGTAACATTTTTGGACCACCCTTTACTGTGGGTAACAGAAACTGCAGAAAGCAAAACCTTGAATAAGGGTGGATGATTATCTGAGAGTCCTTTGCAAATCTATTTCAGGAGGTAAAAGACAAAAGGTGAGTAAGATCAGCACAAGATTATGCAAAGTCCAAGGTCAGCCATCCCTCCCATAAGTTGAGTGCCACTGGGCTGAAATATTGATTGAAATGTACCATTCTCTAAAGAGCTCAAATCTTGATAGGTGCCTATGTTTTTGTTGCATTACCTACCTAAGACTCCAGAACTTAAGTTGATATGTATAGACCCACTTATGGGTTGACGTCCCCAGGGAAGTGGGTCAACAGTGAGCAGAAGGCAGCAGTTGGCAAAGCTTGAAACTGGAGGCAAAAACCTGGCTGCATCCCTAGTGCTGTCTCTAACACAGGTGGGTACCTCTGAGCAATGAAAATCTTCTGGTGTTTCTCAAATCCTGGAGTATGTGCTGGTGCTGATAATAATAATTCATTATTTGTTTTGTACTTTACAAAGTGCTGCAACCAGCACACAAGATCCTATTTGATCGGCTCAGCAAAGGGGTAAAGGCACAAAAGGAAAACAAATATTACTTGAAGTCATGCAAGGACAGAGGCCCTGACCTTAGCATGTATTGAACTTTATGTCATTTACTTCTTACAACAGCACTGTTAGATGAGTGTTGTTGAACTGAAGAGAAAACTGAGACTCACAGAGGGTAAGTAAATGCATAACATCCCGTAGCTAATGCTGTTCTTCCTACTCCAAATTTAACCAATATGACAATATTGGTTTTAGAAGAGGTATAATTTTAGAAGAGGTATAAATAGAAAAAAAAAAGCCTGATTCCTACTTTAGGGTGAGACAATTGCCTATTTTTATCAGGGAAATCTCCCAGGAGTCCAGGCCATGACACGGAAATCTCCATGCATTGACCATTGTCTCTCACTTGGGCAACGAATATTTTAAGGCTCTCTATGTAATACAACGCTGGGACCATGAAAAGTCCTCTGCCCACAGAAATTGACTCTATTGATGCAATCTTTTTTGTGGTCAGTATTTCATTCTGCCCATTGATGGGTACCATCAAAGCAATAAGTTGAGAGCTGAAGAGACAGGACAGAGAATGAGTAAGCTTTAAAAGGGAAAAAAATAAATAGCATAGTATTGTATAATTGTACAATATCACAGTTGGAAGATGCCTTTGAAATCAACAAAACTAAGGCCCTCGTTAAATAGATGTAAAAGAAAAATGGTTTTTCTATGATCACTCGGAAAATCGTAGTGGCAGCACTAGACACTGTGTCGAGGCCAGTACCGATCCTGGAGAAAACACTCAACATGTCTTTGCACTATGAGGGAACAAATGAAAGAAATATAACTCTCTAGAACTAATCTAGTGGCCCTTCTCTCTATTATACCACCAGGGCCTAGAGTTCTGGAAAGGTGGACTGGCCAGAGCTGCAGACCCTCCTACAGTTCTCTTGCCCAGATGGCATGAGGCTGTCAAGCCCTCTTGCCTCAGGAATGTGTCTCCAGGCTGGCCCTCCTAGTTTCTCTTCATTATTCCATCTTCTTCATCTCTTCACTTCTCTCTCTCTCTCTCTGTTACACAGACACACAGACACACACACACACACACACACACACACACACACACGTGAAAGTCATTAATGTACCAGGGGACAAAACCAAATTCAATCTCCAATAGAACAATCCATTCTCCACTGACAATTTTTTTTTAAGAGACACTCTCACTTTGTTGCCCAGGCTAGAGTGCAGTGGCTCACTGCAGCCTTAACCCCCTGGGTTCAAGTGATCCTTCTGCCTCAGCTTTCCAAGTAGCTAGAATCACAGGTGTGCCCAGCTAATATATATATTTTTTTAATTTTTAGAAGAGATGGGGTCTCACTATATTACTCAGGCTAGTCATGAACACTAGCACCTTTAAAATAGTATTTTGGAAAGAGAATTTTAGTCCAAGGCAGACTGCCAGATGAGCCACGCCATTCTTCCCCTCTCCTTGTGTCCATGACCTTTGCTGGTGGGGCAGCAACTCTAGACTTTCTTTCACCAATAGGATGGTAGTAAAAATGACACAAATGGGTACTTGGAAAACACTTGCACAGCAGGACCTGCCCTCTGGATGCTACCGGGAACCCTAGCCTAGGCTGACTGGATGGATGACAAAAACAACTGTCTGGAATCACAGATGCAGTCAATCAACCACCAGACCATGAGTGAGAACTTCAACCACCAGTAGGTGGCAAACACATGAAAAAGCCCACCGAAGATCAGCAGAACTCTCCAGCTGAGCCTAGCTTAAGATGCCAGCACACAGAATCATGAGTTATTTTAATTTTAAGATATTAAAGTTTGGGAACATTTTTTTTGTTATTTTATTATTTTTATAGCTAAAGCTAACAGACACAGTCCCTTAATAATACATCATATACATTAAATATTTACTATATTTGGGGTGCTATCTTAAGTGCTTTGCCTACATTATTTCATAGAATTTTTACCATACTGTATGAGGGAAATATTAATATCCCCACTTCATAGAGGAGGAAACTGAGGTTGAAAGTGGTTAATTAATGTATGCACCTGGACAATGGCAGGTGTCAAACCCCAATCTCTCTGATGTCACAAAACACACTTTTAACCACCACCCAATCCAGAAAGACAAATCAATGAATGGGGAACTCAGAACCACATGGACTCAAGGATGGGGACAAAAATTAGGTTGGCTTAACCCAGGGGAAGTAGACACTCAGAGGCCTTGAAATAAACTGTCTCTCTTCTAGTAACTGTTTCATGAAGGGCAGAACAGGGCTCTAAGGAGAAATTACCAGAAGGTTGACTTGGTTGATGACAAAGAAGAACCTTCTAGCAGAAGGAGCGATGAAGAATAGAACAGGTCTACTCAAGGGGAAAAGAATGTCCTATAACCAAGTATTCAAGCAAGGAAATATAAACCATACACGAATACCATAAACATTTCTGTCTCACATTTTCTCATTTTGTTCCTCTCACCAAGAAGATCCCTATTTTCTGATCCAGTTTCTACACATGCTTCAAGATTAAAGTCTTTTTTTTTTTTTCCCACCAGAAATCCTTCCCCACTTAGCTCTTTTTCCCTGAACTTGTACTGACAATGTTCACTCCCTGTACCTCTCAATTCATGGTGGGATTCATAGGTAGCTTCAGGATGGTGGCCAGTCATAGAAACAGCAATAATGCAATCAGACAATTAAAACTGTGGGCCAGCCCTACCTTCAGGAAGGGAAGAGGGACTAGAGATTAGGACTTAATCAACCCTGCCTATGTAATGAGACCTCAGTAAAAACTCTGAACTCAAGGCTCTGTGGAGCTTCCTGACTGACAAACACATTGACCTGCTGAAAAGAGTGATGTGGCCAGATTCCACAGTGAGAAGACAGAGAAGCTTTGCACCCCCACCCCTCCCTGACCTTGTCCTACACAGTTTCCCCATTTGGTTGTTCCTGGGGTATACCTTTTATAAGGAATCTATAATCTTAAATTTAGCTTTTTCTGTGAAATCTGTGAATTGTTCTAGTAAGTTTTTGAACCAAAGAAGTTGTCAGAACCTCCAAATTTTTCTTCAGTTTCTCAGAAGCTTGGGTGGCCTTAAGACCTACAACTGTCCCCTCTAGAGAGGTGTCTAAAGTAGCAACAGTCTTGTAAAGGACTTTGTCTTCAACCTGTGGGGTCTGGGCTTTGTGATATGGTTTGGATATTTGTCCCCTCTAAATCTCGTGTTGAAATTTGATCCCCAATTTTGGAGGCTGGGCCTAGTGGGGGGGGTGTTTAGGTCATGGGGGTGGATCCCTTGTGAATGGGTTGGTGCCATTCTCATGGGATTGAGTGAGTTCTCATTCTTAGTTCTTGTGAGATCTGGTCGTTAAAAAGAGCCTGGCACATCCCTCCTCCTCCTCCTCTTTCTCTCATTTCCTTCACCTTGCCATGGGATGCCTTCTCTCCATCTTCTGCTATTAGTGAAAGTACCTTGAAGCTTTCATCAGAAGCAGGTGATGGCACCATGCTTCTTACAGAGTCTGCAGAATCATGAGCCAAATAAACCTCTTTTCTTTATATATTCCCCAGCCTCAGGTATTTCCTTTATAGCAACACAAATGGACAAAGACACTCTAGGTAGTGTCAGAACTGGGTTACAGTCCATCCTGTTGAGGTAGAGATGAAGTAGCTTGGAATTTGTATTCAGCTGGGCAGAAATCCAAGTGGCTTGAGGACAAACACCCAAAACTTATGTCTGGCATCTGAAGTGGGGACAGTCTTGTGAAGGACTTTGCTTTCATTCTGTGGGGTGTGTGCTAAGTTCAGGTAGTTTGTTTCAGAACTACTCAATAGTTCTGAATTGTGGAATGCCCAGTTCATATGGAATTATCGATATCAGAACCTAAAACCAAATAATCAAGCATTTATTGAATATCAGACTATCTCTTCCTGTATCGGAAAAATAATTCCAACAAGTTTTATTAAATATATATGCACTTACAGTAGCTTTCTTTAAATTTCCAACATTAATTGCCTAAATTATTTCCCTTCATTATAAAGTTGGTATTTAGCATCCCAAAGGATGTCATTGATGGGAATAAAAAAATCTCCTAATGAAATTCACAACAAGGAAAATATTATGACATATAACTTAAAGTATCAGTTATTAATTTTAAAAAAGAGAGAAAATAATATGTCATTAAGTAAATTCTGATATTTTTACAACATGCCATAATATATACCATGCATTTTCTTTAAGCAATTAGTTTTGCTTGAGTGCTAAACTACAATTTAGATTTTTTTCCCCTTTGGAAGCTTACACATATTTATTCTCTCTCTCTTTCTCTCTCTCTGTGAAAAATTCTTGTTAAGAGTGACAGAATAATATTCTCTGTAATTTCCTGAGATACTGTTACTGGGGTAAATGAAGTGTCAGGTTCCATACTAATTCATCACTTATTAATTAACAATATCAACAACTCCTTTTTCATTACTGATAACACATTTTACTGACTACCAGAAGGATTCTTTATTACAAAACTTATCTCAAAGGCTCTTTCCTGTTATCTACTGCAATAATAAAAAAAACATCATTCAATCATCATTGTAATGACTGATCATTTTTCCTCTCATTAAAATTAAATCATAAAAGCCATTTAATTAAATCAAATGGTAATTGAATGACTTTAATCATGCAAAGAATTAAAATGAAGAATGCTTTTTCTCAAAGCCTGACAACATGTAATGACATGGTTTGACCATAATGACATGGTTTGACCAATGTGGGAGATCCTGAGAGTAAGCAGGTTGATGATTGTCTTGCCTTTTGGTATGATCAACAAAAGAGCTACTGTTAGACATTTTGCTCTCTCTAGTTTTGGAACAGGGTTCAACTAACACATCTTCATGTGACCAAGAGGTCATGGGGGTTTGACTTAAGGGAGGTTATTATGAAGAACAAAGAAAAACAACCAGTATCGCCAGAGAACTGTATGTAAAGGAGCAATAATAAATTTCTCTGAACTTTCCAAACTAAATTATCTAACGTGACTTAATAATCATCGAAGTATTGCCTACCTTCTATATGCTATAACTGATGGTAGAGATACACCAGTGCTCTCTCTATCTTCTGAAAATGACAAATATGTTAACAAATCATTAGAGTATGATAAGGTCAGTTGCAACAAAGGTATGTGCAAGGCATCACGAAATCCTAGAAGAGGGACCAGTAAATGCCTTCAAGAGAAATGAAGAAAATTCTCCAAAGAGCTGACATGTGAGTTGAGTTTTGAGAGCTGGGAACTTCTCTAGGCAATGGAGGTGATTCTAGAGAGTAGGTAAAGACAAGAACAATATGAAAATGTGCAGAAGCTCAGTGTAGCTAGCCTGTAGAAAGGACTGAAGGAAAACAAGGATGGGAAAACAGGGGGAGGTGGAGTTTATCCCAAGTAGGAAAAAATGCTAATTGAAAAGCTAGACAATAATATGGTTTGATTAGTTCCTTAGGAAGATATTTCTAGAAGCAATGTTATAAGGGTCTTCAAATTGAGACTAGAGCATAGAGCAGAAGGGAAGAATAGAAGCAGAAAAGAGTGACAGAAAGATCAGTTGTCATAATACACTGTGTATATGTTCCTCACAGCGCAGAGCAAACTGGGCTTTTAATTATCTTAATGTCTTCCCAGATCCTAGGAATAATGTGGGAGCTCCAGTATGAAGACTATTGCTATGCTGGGTATTACTTTTGTAGTGAGATGATAAACGGATACTTCTAGAGTCTGATTTTGCAAAAGGACAGTCTCTGGCTGAATTATAAAGCATCCCCAATACTTCTTCAGACACCCAAAGGCCTCATAATGACCTGCCTATCCAGCTGTCCCCTATTGTCTTGGCCATTTTCATCTCCTGCTACCACACTCTGAATATTCTGCAAAATGTGACCCTGCCATTACAGCTACCCTGTCCTATGTCCATTCTTTTAAGACTCTTCTATTTCCAAATAAGTGTCCAACTCCAAAAGCAATTTGTTTAAAAAATGTTACTGATTTATTCATTCAACAAATATTTATGGAGCACTTTCCATGTGACAGACACTAAGCACTGGGATACAGTAATAACCAGAATAAGCAAGAGCCACAACACATCTTGCATCTCCACAGAGCTTTCATTCTAGTGGGAGAGAAATGCAATAACAAGATAAATGGGGAAAAGGTAGAGTGTTGACAAAGACATATGCCGTGCAGAAAAAAAAGGTAGCATAAGAAAGAGGGAGTAGAGGAGAACTGTGACTGCAATTGCTGAGACTGAGACATCTGAATGGAACTTTGAAGGAACCAAAGAAGCAAAGCATACAGATACCTGCTGCAAGCAGAGGAGACTATTGCAAAGCTCCTGAGGTAGGAGTGTGTCTGTGATACAGTGAGAGATTTGCAAGGGGGTCAGTGTGGCAGGAGAAGGGTGATGGGGCGGCACCGCAGGAGATAAGCTCAGAGAAGCAGAATGGAGGGGAGTGGAGCTGGCCTTACAGGTCATTTTTAGGGCTTGACCTAAGTGAAATGGCAGTCATTTAAAGGCTTTAAGTGACATCTCAGATTTAGATTTCAAAATGATCAATTGGGATGCTGTGTGGGGAGTAAACTGAAAGAGCAATTGTGAAAAATGGAGAGGGACTGAGGCCACTACCATACTTCAGGTGGGAAATGATGGTGTCCTGGACCAGCTTGTTAGCAAAGGATGTGGTAGGAAATGGACAGATTCAGCTTATACTTTGAAGGTAGAGCTGACAACATTTATTGTTGAACTGGATTTGGAATGTGAGAAAAATTGATTCCATGATTTTTGGCTTGAGTAACCAAAAGGGTGAAGTTGTCAGGTTTCAACCTTCTTCTCCCCTCTCCACCCACTCCAAGATTTATGGTTAAAAGTTTTTAAAACAATAAAATAAAATAAAACAGTGACTGCATTTTGATCCTACTGCTTTCCTCCTTCCTTCTCTCCTTCTGCCAGGCGTGCGAGTACAGGGAACAAATGCCACCTATATGTTCTAAATTTAGAACAACAGAAAGGCTTTCCCAACAGAAGAATCTCTATAAACCACCTTTCACGCACACCCAAAGTTCTACCAACAGAGATGATTCATTTGGGGAATCAAAGAAGAGTTTGGTCTTTCAGATTTTCCAATTAAAATTATGCCTTCAGAAAGATAAACTTTGACCCTATTTTTTCAAGCAAATATCTTGGCAAAAGAGTTGTCTCGTAGCTTGGGTTGCTAGATTTAATAAATACAAACACAGAATCACGAGTTTCAGATAAAAGATAAATTATTTTTAGCATAAGTACGTCTCAAATATTGCATGGGACATACTTATACTAAAATATAATAGTTGTTTATCTGAAATTAAAATTTAACTTGGCATCCTGTAGTTTTTCTGACAGCTCTATTTGTAGGTTAAAATATATGGAGTTGTTCTCGGCTATGCCAGGGATGAAGAAGGGGCATAAAAAAGTAGGGGAGAAGAGAGAGAACATAGTTTTCCCCATTTCCCTCTTTTCCCTGGGTCTGACTGCTAATCTGAGGGTTCTTTAGAGCCAATGGTACTAAAACTGAAATGTGCAAACACCACTGATGGTCCTTAGAGGAAATAAACATAGAAAGATTTAAATAAAACTTTCAGCCTTTGGAAATCACATTTTGAAAATGTAGCCAACTCTGTAATTAAGTTCCAAATTATTTGGTATAGTCAGTTTGGCTAACAGATGGAATGGTATTTTTGTTCCTGCTTCATCCCCGGAGTGAGTTTCCAGAAATCCTGAGTGGGGCATTTCTAGATTGTTGCCTGAGTGGCAGTTACAAGTGTCTAATAATTTACTAGAATCAATGGATTTCTTTAAATGAATTTAGTGAACTGTTATTTATATAGACATGAATAATACATTTATAAGGAGAAAAGAAGCAGTTGAAAAATACTTTCTAAAATGATGTATTGCAGTAATCATAAGCAATTATACAGCCACATACGACTTGCTGATAGGATTTAAGAAGCTCTGTTTCAAAAAGTGTTTCCTCCTATGGTCCACTGTGATTCATATTCTAGTGGAATCCAACCTAACAGGGGTGGCCTTCCACCTACAAGACAGAGAGCACTCACTAAAAGACTCTCTTTGCTATTGTGAATAGTGCCCCAATAAACATACGTGTGCATGTGTCTTTATAGCAGCATGATTTATAATCCTTTGGGTATATACCCAGTAATGGGATGGCTGGGTCAAATGGTATTTCTAGTTCTAGATTCTTGAGGAATCGCCACACTGTCTTCCAAAATGGTTGAACTAGTTTACAGTCCCACCAACGTATAAAAGTGTTCCTATTTCTCCATGTCCTCTCCAAAATACTTGGAACCAACCCAAATGTCCATCAATGACAGACTGGATTAAGAAAACGTGGCACACATACACCATGGAATACTATGAAGCCATAAAAAAGGATGAGTTCGTGTCATTTGTAGGGACATGGATGCAGCTGGAAACCATCATCTCAGCAAACTGTCGCAAGAACAGAAAACCAAACACCGCATGTTCTCACTCATAGGTGGGAATTGAACAATGAGAACACTTGGATATAGGACGGGGAACATCACACACTGGGGCCTGTCGTGGGGTGGGGGAGGGGGGAGGGATAGCATTAGGAGATATACCTAATGTAAACGACAAGTTAATGGGTGCAGCACACCAACATGACACATGTATACATATGTAACAAACCTGCATGTTGTGCACATGTACCCTAGAACATAAAGTATAATAATAAATAATAATAAATAAATAAATAAATAAATAAAATACTCTCTTATGGATCAGTCTGATATGAAACATTGGCCAGATTAAATCCTCTCAGATTTCAAATTATCTTGTTTTAATACGATCCTTATATGGAATTTTCTCCCAGATATAGTTTTAGTGTTTACCATATATGCCTGTGTTATTTATCACTAGAGGCAACCCTCCGAAGTATTTCTTATATCCACTTTCATGAAAAAGTACAGTAAGACTGAGGATAAAGAAGCTTGGTCAATGTGGTATATTTTGTGATTGGAAGATCCTTCTTCTTACCCACTATATTATGTTAATGGAGCTAGCCAGCCAGCTGGGGACATTTCCCACTCTCATTGTAAACACACACATACATATCCCGACCTAACATCACTATCACCACCACTATATATTTTAGAAATATATTTCTCAGTTTTATATGACCCAAGGGGGACAAAGAGAGACTCTCTTTATTGCTGTTAGATATAAACTTATTTTTCCTAGATTTGTGTCTTGGCACCACATTGAAACTTTCTTTCATTTCACTAACAGCAAAATAGTCCACACCTACTAGAGGGACATCTCACATTACAGGATTGGGATTCAGAAATTGCAGATCAACCTGATCTTGTGTTTTCTTGGGGTTTGGGACCTTATATGATCAAAGATAACTTTTCTTGGCAGTAATTGCCAATTGTGTTTCTTTGCCCTCCACTTACCCACTCACCCTTACTCTCAAATTGCCAGTCCAATAAACAATCATCTGATATACCAGGGTGGCTAGCATTTAATTATTAAATATTTTAATAAGTAGAATGAATTGTTATTTTAAATAACCCCTCCAAACTTTGTTCAATTTATTATAAACTATATATTTTTAAAAAATCTTCCTCTGAAGTCTCGAACACGTTTACTTGATAGGTGTTGAATTACCTAAGACTGGCATTACTGAGTTGAAAGTCATATCACTCAAAAAATTATAGTACTACCTCTGGTATGCCAATTTTTGTCAGAGTTAGAAACAGTGATTTGAAGAGGCTATCATATAAGTCAGAACACAAACCATAAAGGGCTCTATGAAGATATCAGCTAAACTTGCATTGAATTGTGTCTAAACATTATTCTTCCTTAAATTAAGACTGTGGTTTGGATTTGAACCAGTTATTTTATTTTATTTTATTTTATTTTATTTTATTATACTTTAAGTTCTAGGGTACATGTGCACAACGTGCAGGATTGTTACATATGTATACATGTGCCATGTTGGTGTGCTGTACCCATTAACTTGTCATTTACATTAGGTATATCTCCTAATGCTATCCCTTCCCTCCCTCCCCACAATAGGCCCCGGTGTGTGATGTTCCCCTTTCTGTGTCCAAGTGATCTTATTGTTCAATTCCCACCTGTGAGTGAGAACATGCGGTGTTTGGTTTTCTGTTCTTGCAATAGTTTGTTGAAAATGATGGTTTCCAGCTGCATCCATGTCCCCACAAAGGACACAAACTCATCCTGCCACATTTTCTTAATTCAGCCTGTCACTGATGGACATTTGGGTTGATTCCAAGTCTTTGCTATTGTGAATAGTGCCGCAATAAACATACGTGTGCGTGTGTCTTCATAGCAGCATGACTTATAATCCTTTGGGTATATCCCCAGTAATGGGATGGCTGGGTTAAATGGTATTTCTAGTTCTAGATCCTTCAGGAATCGCCACACAGTTTTCCACGATGGTTGAACTAGTTTACAGTCCCACCAACAGTGTAAAAGTGTTCCTGTTTCTCCACATCCTCTCCAGCACCTGTTGTTTCCTGATTTTTAAATGATTGTCATTCTAACTGGTGTGAGATGGTATCTCATTGTGGTTTTGATTTGCATTTCTCTGATGGTGAGTGACGATGAGCATTTTTTCATGTGTCTGTTCTTCTTTTGAGAAGTGTCTGTTCACATCCTTTGCCCACTTTTTGATGGGGTTGTTTGCTTTTTTCTTATAAATTTGATTGAGTTCTTTATAGGTTCTGGATATTAGCCCTTTGTCAGATGAGTGGATTGCAAAAATTTTCTCCCATTCTGTAGGTTGCATGTTCACTCTGATGGTAGTTTCTTTTGCTGTGCAGAAGCTCTGTAGTTTAATTAGATCCCATTTGTCAATTTTGGCTTTTGTTGCCTGAACCAGTTATTTTGAATGTTGTAGGACCATAATCTATTACACTTAAGACAATGAGGTCCCTGCTGAGTAAGAGCAATGGTTAAGCTCTGCACCACATCAGTGGCAAAGAAAGCATTTTAGCACATCAAGAAACCTCTAAGGCTTCTCTTTTCCATCTTCATAGGCTGTTTTTAAGTTACAAAATATTGGAAAGAAATTGGGGAAAAAATCCCCAAAAAACTAGAGGATTTAGTACAGTTTGGGCTGAGCAAAATGGAGGAATCACAACTCCATACCACAGGGGCTAAGCAGGAAGCACAAATGAGTGCATAGGGCAGAGTATATATCATTATGGAATAGGGGAGCCTGTGGCTAAGGGATAACATCTTTCTCATCTGAACGAATCCACCTTCATGTGTAAATACAAATTATATTAGCCAAATAAACACACCTGGAGTTGGCCTGCTCACAGTCAGTTTTATAACTCCTGGTTTATGGCGCTGATTATAGCCTCTTGTTCACAGCCCCTGGTTTATTAGGTGACGACTCCTGCTAGGTTGACCAGAGCAGCTTAGGTTGCTGGCAGCTTTTCTCAAATGGCACTCATAGCACTTTAAGAAAACACTAGAGGTGTTTCTATTTCAACTCAATATACAAAATAATTCATAAATAACACTGTTACTTAGTTTTAAAAATGTTTTAATTGTAATATATTAGTATTAACAAAATGAGTGGGAAAACTACCCATATTTGCCATATTATCTGATGGAAAATAGTACTCAGAATTTTCCCTTTTAAGTAGAAGAACCACTTAAAGCATTCAGATTGTATAGTTCTTATATATAAACATGTTTCTGATATTGAAAAAAAAATTCGTAGTTGAATCTGCTGGGCTTGGGATTGATAGAAACATATAACAGCACTTTTTTTTCTGAATGATATAGGACAATACTAACACTTTCTTCGGGAATATTTAAATTGCAAGAACACTGATGAATTAAAATTAAGGTATTCTTTTGTATTAGTCTGTTCACACACTGCTATAAGGATATACCCGAGACTGGGTAACTCATAAAGAAAAGAGGCTTAATTGACTCACAGTTCTGAAGGGTTGGGGAGGCCTCAAGAAACTTATAATCATGGTGGAAGGGGAAGCAAACACATCCTTCTCCACAAGGTATCAGAAGAGAGAAGAATGAGAGCTGAGCAAAGGGGGAAGCGCCTTATAAAACGATGAGCTCTTGTGAGCACTTACTATCACGAGAATAGCATGGGGGAAACCATCTCTGTGATGCAATCACCTCCCACTAGGCCCCTCCCACCACACGTGGGGATTATGGGAACTACAATTCAAGATGAGATCTGGGTGGTAACACAGCCAAACCATATTACCTTTTAATATAAAAATTCGAATTGTAACACAACAAATGAGATGATGCAATTTGTTAAGCCTTGACTTTATGTTATGGTCATGAAAACTTGCTTGCTTTCTTAAGCAGACAGCTATTTCTTCGATTACTGCATTGAAATACGTAGGTCTCTTCTCACTTGTATGCACTTCACTACTTTTGAGAGGTTTTTGAAAAGTCATCATTTTCAGGAAAGGGTTGCAGGAGAGTATGGAGCCCCCAGCACTTCCAGCATCCTGACTGATTCTGGGTGTGTTTATCAGTTTCTGACCTTGGACTATATAGTGGTCACCTGTTTATATAAAAACCTTGGAAAAAATGAATTTTTCCTTTTATTGCAATATTGTGGTCTCCTCAGAGTTATCATATGTATCCCATGCCAATGATTCAGAGTACAAGAAATACACCTAATGGGACTGAACTAAATTAAATCTTTCTTTGATGATTTACAAGGCAGCTTGAGATTATTCTCGGGGGATATAAATTTTCATTATATAGGAGCTGAGATAGTAAAGTTATGTGTAAGAAAGACTGAACATTGCCTGAGCTTTATCTTTCTAGAATTTCAGATCTCAGTTTTCTTGTCATTTGTCTCTAAATGAAAAATGTGAGCTGCAATTAGAGGGTTACTCCTAAATGAAAACCAATAAGGAAAACTAAAAAGAATATGGTCTGTGAACTTGGGCAATCATTTAACTTCTCTGTAATATGGTTCTGTCACCTGTAAAATAGACATGTCCTGTGGATATCAAATGAAATAAAAATAGATGTAGGACAGGTTTGCAAATTTCAAAACACTACAAAAGGAAGCAGAGACCTCTTTAGGTCTGATAGCATTCTACACCCGTCCAGCCGGTACCCACCCCCTTTCTATTCTCGGGTTATAATTTTGCTTTAAAATAGTGCCAGCCTGTGCTTGCATCTGGGGTCCAGGGCTATGAGCACAGCCATGTCTGGCATGAGCACGACCTTTAGAGCAGCAGCTGCCATTCCAACTCTCAGTCCGGTGGAAGTTTCCAGAAAAGCAAGAGCTGAACTCTGTGGGCTTACAGCCCCTGCACAGCCCCTGGCCTACTTCCCGTTTACCGGAGCAGACTGCAGCCGCTTCCAAGTGTAAACTCAGTTACATATCTACCTAGTTTTCTTAAGCCGTCTCTAGGGCAGTAGCTGGGAAGCCGAAAGGAAGACATCTTTAGGACTAAGGTAGCCTCCTCTGGTAAATTCCTTCTGGTTACAAAAGAAAACATAGGAGCAGTCTTGCCCTTCCTCCTACTCCCCTTAGACTCTCATCCTCACTGAAAAATCCACTAACACAGCCTCTGTCCACTCATCTGAGAACATTGTCAGCTCACCCTTTGACTCCGGTCACTTAGATGGCATGTATTCATTCTACAGATGTCTCCTCAAATATGCTTTCCTCCGGAAAAACTTTTCCAGGTCCCCAGATCAGCCCAGGAACCCTTTTTTATGTTCTCATTGCAGTGAATCTTCTCCTTCCCAGCATGTATTGTCATTTGTAGTTATGCATCCAGGTGGCAATTTCATTCTATCTGTTTCCCTCCTAGACTGGAAGCTCCATGATGGCAGGGGAAGTATGTTTGCCTCAGCACTATAGTCTCGGATCCCAGGAGTGCACGGATAGAAGAAAATCCAGTTAGGCTATTGGTGAGCAGTGCGTCAGGTACTGGGTCCAAGATTTTGCTGTCAGCATATGCCAGTCTTATTCCCAACTCTCTCTTTCTCAGCCCTTTACTTTTCATTTTCATTTCTCTTATTACTTTCCACTATGCTATATCTATCCTATTCTCTGAATGCTCTTCATAGACATATTTATCAAAGTTGTGTCCCCGCCCCCTTCACCACCACATACACTGTGTATCCTCTGAGAACCAGTGGGAAGATGTGGGGGAAGTGAGAATGAAGGGGACGGGGAGAGGAAGCCATCGGAAGGAGCAGTCCATGAATGTGAGTGAAAGCCCGATATAGCCCTCAGGGAAGGATGTCTTGAGCAGGTGTCCTTCTGGGGACTAGGGAGCCTAACACAGGTGTTTTTCAGCTGGGGTTTTTCCTTGATCCTCATGACATAGAAAGTGACACTTTCTCAATTCTCCAAGGGATGCTACAAAAATAACACCATTCTAGATGCAGAAGAAATTAATTCCTTACATACAATGGATGCCTTAAGGTATTAGGACTTGATCCACTTGCAGAATCTGGGATGACAGGGACCCATCTGGAGGCAGGACATCCAGAGAGTTTTAGGAAGATGCCTGCTCTGTGCCGGTTGCATGTGTAAGGACCTGAGCACACACAGGCCTCTCATTCTGCATAAGTGGCTCATTCCCTCCGTATACTTTGCAGTCCAGCTCAGCACTGACAACTTCACAAGTAACTTCTTCTGATGAAGTACAGCCAAGAAGGCAAAAATAGATCAAACGTATTTTTTTTTTAATACTGAGCATCAATTACTCTTTATCCATACTGCTTAAACAGGGAGGAGCTTGCTGTCAGGCTAGCATAGGAAAATTCCTACTAGCTCCCCATGGAAGAAGAGGGCATAGAAAAATTGTATAACAAATCAGCAAGCTTTCAGCACACCTGAGGTGTGGCTCAGGCATTAAGGAGGTCCTGTAGGCGAAAAGCTGGCAAGAGGCAGGGGCACAGCTGATGCTGGCCCACAGGCATCTGAAGGGAGCCCCCACACACTCTCTTAGCCACCTACCACCATCTGGTGCTCTACATAGGACTCTCGACCACACTTCCCTGTGGGCGATGGCATTGGCCATGAGCTCTCTCTGTGTGCCCACCCAGCCTCCTCACATGGAGGTCCCTTAGGCAAGAAGATCCCACCAAGGAGAGTGACACAGAACATCGGTATAAGGATGCAAGGTAATACATTTGGGGAATTACCTTGTCTACTCCCAGCACAGACTCTACTCTTCTGGTGGGAAATTAGTTATGACCTAGAAAGCAACCTCATCTAGGCAAATCCCATGGCAGAAGTGACCTCAGACTCCAACTACTTCAATGTTGTAATTTCTCAAATGGGGAAATTGAGGCCCTCAAATTTTAGTGCCTCAATAAGACCACAGAGTTCGATAAGACTAAAAGTCAGAATCAGAAACTCTGTCGACAGTTTAACACGTCTAACTGGCCATCGGAATCAGGCGAAGTTAAAGCACATACATTCCTGGATCTCATTCTAGAACTACTTAATCAGATGTTCCATGTTGGGGCAAAATAAACTTTATTTTTCCAAGTTCCCAGGTAATGAATGTATCAGATATGGGAAACACTATCCCAGACTCTTCTCTTCTCAGTTGTTATATGTGTCCACAGAGCATGCAAAAGAAAGGTAACCAAGGTCTGTGACTTCTAGGAGCTTATATATTAGCTGAGTAGATCAGGCACAGAGAGGACAGAAGTTACATGTCAACACAGAATAATAGGTAATGTTTGGGCTCAATAAGGGATGCAGAAGCAGCAATCAATGTAAGTCTAGTAAGCAGACAAGGGGTGGTCTGTGTCACCTCTCAGGTTTGGGAAGGGTCTCAAGACTATACTGTGATCATTTACATTGAAATAGGTGCAGAAGGGAAGACTGGGGAAATTTCAAATGTCTCCAGAATCCCTGTGCATTTTTCCATTCCCAATGCCACTGCCACCATCTTTGTTCTGACATTTGAAATTCCTTAGTTTTAGCAACAGCCTCCCAACTTGTGTCCCCTGCTTGAGAACCACTCTCCTCTAACCTACCCTCCATATTGTTGCTCAAAAACGTTTCACAAATAACAAAGCTATTGTGCTCTTCTGCCTAGAACTCTTCCCGGCCCAGAAGAGTGGCTCATGCCTGTAATTCCAGCACTTTGGGAGGCCAAGGCACATGGATCTTCTGAGGTCAGGAGTTTGAGACCAGCCTGGCCAACGTGGTGAAACCCTGTCTCTACCAAAAATACAAAAATTAGCTGGGTGTGATGGCGGGCACCCGTAATCCCAGCTGCTCAGAAGGCTGAGCCAGGAGAATTGCTTGAACCCAGGAGGCGGAGGTTGCACTGGGCCGAGATCGCACAACTGCACTCCAGCATGGGCGACAGAGTGAGACTCCAGCTCAAAACAACAACAACAACAACAAAACAAAAAACAAAAAACAAACAAAAAAAAACCCTCTTCCCTATCCTTTCCCATTGATAAACTAAAGTCAAAAAGCATTAGAAATGCTTTCAGGATTCTTCCTAATCTGTAATCTGGCCATTGATTATCTCTTTAGCTTCATTTTCAATCTGTTCATACAAACCTTGAGCTCCACATAAGAAGAAATATTTGCTGCGCCCATTCACATTGCTATCTTTGTGTATCAGTATCACCACCTCGATCCTTTCTTTCTCAGTTTCTAGTTGTATAACAGACACGTATTTTTCAAGTCATAGTTGAAATATTACCTCCTAATATTAATAGTATCCTACTCTAGAGATATTTTCATTTTGATAGGGAGAAAAGCTAAGGGATTTTAGGCTAAGCTGAGCCTGGGATTCTAGGCATCAACTAGTAACGAGGAGGATGTTGGTGGGCATTGAAGCCACTGGAATCCCAGCCTGTAAACAGTTACCTCTTTTGCCAATGAATAATGCAGTCAAAATCAAATGGAGAAATATATGAATTTTGGGGCATGAAATAACTTCTAGTATATTTTTACCTGAAACAAAGGCAAACACCTTCTTGTGTGATTGGTGAAGACAAAAATATTGATACTGTTGGACCTGACATACAAGTCCAGATTAAATTTTTGGACTCATTTATGGAAATAAGTAAGCTGGAAAATGCAATTACTATTTGTAAATCATTTTGCTATAACCTTCTCCTCCAATATCGTTAAATAGTAAAATGCAACTGATGCTATTTTAGCTACAAGCAGAAGAAAATAAATCGTTGTGGCAACATGCATCTGTCAAGGGATTTGATGTTCTCCAAAATACTCCTTGGTATTAAGCAAGCAATCTTTCACTTCTGAAGGGGATTCTCATTGATATGTATGAGCTAAGCACTCTATTATTTATGGTTAAGTGCAAATTGATATGTTTAAGAAAAATGCAAAATTAAGGGACGTGTGTATTAAAAGACTTAAAGTGGTAATTATGCATCCAGTGAGGATAATTTAAATACAGTGACATTACAATATGCTTTAATAAACCTAAGTATGGCTTTGAAATGCAATAATGCACTACTTTCAAAAGGTCTGCACATAAAGTTACAATATTCAGGGTTGCTATGGAAGACTTTCAGTGGCTGTAAAAAATGTTTCAATGAACAGTGGAACCAATATTTGAGTGTTAGACTAGAGGTTAAAAAGCAGAGTTGGCTAGTAGAACCTTCTATGATAATAAAAATGTTGTATATCTCTATTGTCCTGTATGGTAGCCATTAGGAACATGTGACTATCAAACATAACACTTGTTATGTGGCCAGAGTGACTAAGGAACTGAATTTAAATTCACTACACATGGCCGGGTGCAGTGGCTCACGCCTGTAATCCCTGCACTTTGGGAGGCCGAGGCGGGTGGATCACTTCAGGTCAGGAGTTCGAGACCAGCTGGGCCAACATGGTGAAACCCCATGTCTACTAAAAATACAGAAAATTAGCCAGGTGTCGTGGCACATACCTATAATCCCAGCTACTTGGGAAGCTAAGGCAGGAGAATTACTTGAACCCAGGAGGCTGAGGTTTCAGTGAGCCAAGACTGTGTCACTGTACTCCAGCCTGGGCAACAGAGTGAAATGCTATCTAATAGATAAATTAATTAACCACACAAAATTTTGTCTCTTTACCTCTCTAGTCCTCAGTTTCCTCATGTGCAGAATAGTTTTAACAAAATAACATGTAATATTCTGTGGATTTATAGATTTTTAATGTTCTCACACCCAATCTGCCACCAATCCATCAAGTGAAACAGAAAACAAATAAAAATCAGTAAGGACGTCCTCCTAGGACCAATAACCCAATTAAGCAATTATGTACAAACTCTCCCCACTCCACACCCTACCCCCCATACGCCATCACATACACCCAGTTAAAAGAGTATTCTAAAATTAGTCTAAAGAAATTCCATTTTTGAGGGCCAGATTATATAATTCAATTCTGGCACATTAGAATTTGCATTAGGTATTGTTATTATTATTATTTTTTTGTCAATATTGTTGTTGACAGAATAGACAGTCTTATTAGGATTTGGAAATTTTGAAAGGGCCCCGATTTTTAGTTCTTAAGAACCTTCTGGAGATGGAAGCTGAGGACATATTGATAATTTGTAGGCATAATATAGGAACTAGCCAAAAAGACAGCAGGGATGGCAATGATATTTTTATGTTGTTAATTAAGACACTGCTAACCCTGATCTGTTTAAACCTTTCAAAGGCCTCCCTCACAAAGAAGAAAGCAGCCCCAAGGCCATAGGACACTGGAATGTGTATGTGTAGAACCAAGGAGAAAAGGGGAGAGAGGTGCGAAGGACCACATTATAGGACTAAGCAATCCTGCAGAGCACAGCCACATGGGCAATCCTCAGAGAAAGTCAGGAGTGAAAGGAGCAGTATCAGCGAAGCACTTCTACTCAGCAGTTACATTTCAAAAGAATTCACATTAGGAAATAATCTTAAAATTGTACAAAAATATATATACACCAATTTGTTTATACACAAGAATTATTGCAATAATGAAACCATGGAAACTATCCATATTCCTAGCAATAGGGTACTGGTTAGAGGATGATCTATAGAACAGAGCACTCTGCAGCCAATACAATTTATATTAAAAAATGGAAAGATTATCAAAATTTACTGTATAGTTACTATAAAACGAGTGGAAATATTGAGGAATATGAACTCCAGCTATATAGATGTAGAATCTCCAGATACATCTGGACATCTTCATATACATGAGCAGGCACCAAAATGTGAACAGTAGGTCTTTCCAGGTGGTAGGATCTTGTGTGACTTAATGTCCTTTATATATTTATTCTAGTTTTCCTAAAATTTTCATGTATTTACAATTGTTATTAATCCTATTTAAAAATCTTTCTTAAATTTAACTTCTTATTGCACTAACAGAATAGACTTCAACACAGTAACAGACTAGCAGGTAGTCAGTTTTGCAGATGTCACCACATTTATGTGCAGTGAACTGAAAGGTTCCTTAGTAATGTGTAATAACATGTCTTAGGGTATCACAGAAGGGATAATAGTCCTCCTAAAACACTCTATTTAGGCATAGGGAGAAAACCAAATCCATTTCATGTTGGATTTAGACTAATAAATGGCTATAAATATTCATCAACATCTATTGCCTTTGGTTTTATGTAAAGCATAAATATAATTTTCAAATCACTATTTATTTGCCCTTAGGAAAAGCAATGGCTACTACAAGTGATCTCTTTATAACATTGGAGTTAGCTGTGTTTCAACTGGGTATTCAATTATTACCTCAGACCGTATTGGTAGTGACAGTCCCCAACCACCTGGACCCTACATGGTCCCATTTCAGTGACATTTTTTGTTTTGGCCATTTAAACAAGTGAAACTCGCCTCTCCTACTACACAGAAATAGCTCAAGATAGCTACAAACTGGTGTTAAAAAATATATTACGCAGTGCTTGAGAGCACGCAAACTGCTCTGTAATGAAGTCATTAAACTGGATGAAGCTAATTTCTGAGGTACATTCTAACCTACAACCTAAGCCAGCAAGCAGAAGTCAATAAACTTTTATGGGGTTCTGTAACCAAGCCATTCCTAGGAGCTAAATTACCCAAAGCCTATTACAAGGGGTGTTTGACCAGCAAAATTTGAACTGACATTTGCAGCACACAAAAAAAATAAAGTTAGCAAGTACATATCTAAATGTTCTACTAACTCAATAGGTATACGTGTCATCTGAGGAGAGCCATATTTATGCACGAACTGGGAAGCAACTATTGCATCCTGTTTTGAACAATTAACATAAAGTCAAGCAATTCAACAAAGGATCAAAATGCAAACATTGGAAATGTTTAGAACCGTGCAGAGTCTGACTGTCATTGTGGTGACACCAGGTACTTAAGTGGGTTGCTACACTGTCAGCACCATAAGGGCAGAGACTAGGTCTATCCTTCCACATTTGGTTCCCAGCACTTGCACTCGGCCTGGCAGGCAACAAATGTTACCTAAATATTTTACAATGATTTCTTTGGTTGAAAAAAAAATGTACAACTCAAAGAATACATCCTCAAATGCTTAATTCAATTATGAATTATCGATTGACTTCTTTCTTAACCCTTTGTATTCCCACAAAAAAATAGATAAAATGGAGCTTATTTTAACATGCGATGGGGGTTGGCTCTGCTCTTTGCTATCTTACACACTTGGCTTATCTTTTCTGCTCTAAGAACTTGACAATTTCTCAGTCTCTGACCTATCCATGCATCTTGGTGTCTCTGCATTCTTCCATTCGTTTATGTGAGTGAGGTCATAACTGTTACCTGAAAGCCTCATGCTGAAAAATAAAACAGCAAAATAACCAAATAAGAAGTGAGGTTCCTTCAATTTGTGCAAATAAATAGATGTAGCCTCTACTTTGTGCAAGCACCAAGAATTAGGACTAGAAAAGATCTTACCATTGCAGTCAACCCATCCCAGACCCTCCAGGCAAAGACAGAGTTCTAGATACTAGTAAATGAGATATTTTTGGATATTAATGTCCTTCAGAAATAGTGCCATGACTCCATGAGAAATTTCTACAAAATATACACTTATTAGCTGACCCTCTGCCATCTTTCTTCATTGTCAGAATAACGGAAGAACATCAATCTTCCAAGTCATTGCTTATTATTGTTATTATTAATTGCTACATTATTGAAGAAGAGTGTAGCAGTGATGGGTAAGAGTGCAGGCTCAGGGTTGAGTCAAGATTTGAATACTGGATTTGTCACATAATTGAAATACTAGGAAAATGTTTAACTATTGGAAATCTTCACAATAATGTCGGAAAATATGGAATAATAATGGTACCAAGCTCATTGGATTGCTGTGAAGATTAAAAGAGATAAAGTGTGAAAAGTAATCAGCACAGTACCTGGAACATAGTTAAGGGCTCATGAGGTGCCAGTTATTCTTATTCTTATTGGCCACATTGTAGTCCAAGATTATAAAACACATCTTTTAATTTTCAAACCGTTTGCACAGTCACAATCTCATTTAATGCTCCCATCAGCTTTGTAACTTAGACAGGGGAAGTATTAGTAAAGGGAAAGAAGTAAATCCTTTGTTCATTATTACTTAGTAACTTAGTTGAAGAATGAGAAAACAAAGCCTGAAACCTGTATCTTCTACATCATAGCTTAATTCCTCTTTCTGCCACACAAGGCTGAAAAGAACAGATTAGATGCCTTGATTGAGACAGCATTGCAGCAAAGAAGATTCTTGAGTTGCTCTGTGTCCCAGGAACACCTTGTGGGATCCACAGAGAGTCTTGTGAGTGAACCGAGACTTCTGGAAAAAGGGACAGAACTGGCCACTTAGGACTGTGGAAGAGGCACGGTACCAGGAAGGAAGGCCATTGTGAAGAGGGATGTATGACAGCTCACTACTGGAGGCAGCTCGGGGGCTCCTGTGACCTCCCTCAGCACTGCACATCATCAGGGGCTGGACAAGCATCCAAGTGGAATTGAAGGCCCTGCAGGAGGTTTGGCCTTGCAGATGTCAAAAGCCCCAGTTGCTCTGTGCAGTTCCATCTCCTCACCTTGGTGCTCTGCTTGCATCCTTTCAAAATTCTGACATTCAGTGAGCAGTGGAATAAATAGGGTCAATGTTAGGGATCATGTCTGAGTTGGGAAATGTCCCCAAATGGGCTAATTACATAATGCTACTCATAGCAGCTACCCAGTATCTAGACACTGTTGAACCCCAAAATCAAGGGTCAGTGTTCTTGCCCAAATAGGATCTAATCAGGGCCATGAGTCAAGCACTCCTGGAACAAACAACATAAAGCCTGGGACGGGGTTTCAGGAACCCTGAATTCTACCCAGTTCTGACCTTGACGCTGATAATTCTACTAACTAGACATTATCTAAAGCACTTCTCCTTTTTAAATGGGGGCCTCCTTCTCTGTAGAAGTAGACTTAATCATAATGTCAATAACATTTAGGATAGGTGCCATGTCTCTGGGAAGTGAGAAGGTAAGAGCAGAGTCCTTTCCACCAAAGGTCCTGCCAATCCTGGTAGTCCTGCCAAACTCAATATGTGCCCCTTTGTCCAGTAGAGGAATCCAGGCTCAACAAGCAACTGCTGTCCTACCAGGGTTATGTCTAACAAGTGAGTTCCTTCTGCCTTCCCTGCCGGTTATGGTTTTGATGCCTGTGAAATGCTCCCTAAAGATACTTCCACTGAAGCAGTTCTCAAACATGCAGAATTGCATATAAAAAAGATTCAATCTCCCTGTTGCCTCTGGAAATAGGGAGATGGTCTGTTTATCATCAACGGCTCAGTGGAACATTCCCTAGCTTGACTATATGTCTCGACTCCAATGCAATACCATAATCTCACTCCCATCTCCACACTTTGCCATGCCCCTCACAGTGTGCGACATAAATAAAGCTTCTACTTTGCACTGTTGTGTGTTGAAGGACGCTGTCTTCTACTTCCCTTAGGACAAGGATCTGCAGAAAAAATGTTGCACAAATTAAGTTGGCTTTTCAGATAACAAATTTACTTTGATTTAGGAGCAGCTGCAAGCTTCCTAAGTGCAAAAAAAATAACCTGAGATTCTTAAGATTGGAAGATTTTTAAAAGGAAGTTTTGCTCACTTCAGTCTGAGAAGAATTGACTGTCATTCTGCCCAAGATAGGAAAAGCTCACACATAGAGCTCACATAAAGAACAATAAAATGCTTCAAAGCAAGAAAAATTTATCCTTTTAGCTAGCCCATACAGTACCTTACTTTACATCCATCTGTTAGAAACATATTGCAAAATGTTAGATTGTTAAAACCACACACTTCAGGAATTTGTCATAATAAATATACAACTCTCTAACGTCCAGGGTGTGTGTGATGCACCCTTACTTTGTGCAGTGTGCAACCTTCACAACTGTATGTGACAATTTTAAATTTGACCACAGATAGGATTCCTCGCTCTTGGGATGCTTGTCTTGCTTTCTGAATACAAATAAAATTCAGAAAGCAAGTTGCAGTGTAATCAACCTCACTGATGACTGCCAGGGTGTAGACTTCCCTATGAGCATCTCTGTATTCATGGACACTAACATCTGGCCTCCTTGTTCAATTATTGCTTATTCCTGACAGAATGCCGAAGTCAGAGCTGCAACATATACCAGAGAGCGAATGCTTGAGGAAAAAATAATCACATCCACATGAATGGTTTAGGACTGAGCTGCACTGTGCACACTAATGCACCATCCATGGATTGATGAATCCCACATTCATGGGAACTCTCCTTGGAGATCTACCTTCCAGCCTCTCTCCAGCACCGTGTTCATCAGGGTGACTACACCCAGGCCACAGAATATGATGAAAAGTCCTTTATTCTGTCTGTCCTTTCTCACAGCAGAGGCAATCATTAACATTTGCATGGTTCTTTATATTTTCAAAAGTCCTATTACTACATGTGTCATCTGAAAATTTGTTCCCTGTGGTGATACTCTAAGGTAGGTCTCATTATTATTCTCACTTTAAAACAAGCAGAATGATTTGCTGAGTGCAACACAGCCAATATAGATTGGCTTTGGGTCTAACAAGTAAGATACATGATTCTAAATGATTATATACTATATATTTATATGTATGTATTTATATACATATATTTTACATATTTTTAAATTGTAACCACCTATCTCAAAATTAATAAGAAGGAGAAACGGTAGATAAGAAGAAGTAGAAGCAAAAACAGGCAAGACAGTGCTACATTGAAGACTAAAATGCCCTTGTAATGGTGCACCTGGATCCTCAGAACTTTCCAGAATAAAAAGACAGTCTTTAAACATGATACATCGATTTTAACTAAAGAGGAAACACTGGGTCATATTCACAGATACAGTTAAAGTGAGGTCGTCCTTCCTACAAAATGAAGCCCCAATAAAATGGGCAACTGAACTCCTTTTGAATCAAGTGAGTGTTCTAGACACAGCAGCTTCTACTAAATGCCCAGAAGAGATGAACCAATGGTGTTATTCATTCAATTGCTGCTTCATGTATTAATAGTTCTTGTTGTTCAAGCTGTGAAATTCTCATTCACCTACAGCTTTGCTAGAATCTGTCCTATGTTTGGCTTCAGCAAAATTTTGAAGCTTCTGCTTCATAAAAAAGCATGTATGAAACATTCCAGATTGCTGCAATGATGAACTGGTGTTCCACAAGATCTGTGGGATTCTGCTTTACTGAAGTTGTTCAAGTGGAAGGCTGGATGACCGCTTTCTAGGGCTGGTGTGAGTCACTCCCCCAAGTGGAGGAAACTTGAATTGATGACACATTTTTATCCAGAAGTAGGGATATTTTTCCCTAGATGGTGCAACAAATGTATTAGCAACAAAGTTCCAAAGGATTTCTAGAAGGATCCTGGATGTTTCTGGAAAAGAGAGGTTATTTTCTTGCCATGTTATCACAGTTTCTAGTGATTTTGTATTCAGATGTGCCACAGCTGTCTCAACATCCAGGCAGATGAAAGCAGCACAGAGGAGCTACTAACACACCCATCAGTGCGTGGACTTGGGTGTGAGACTGAAAATACAGAGCCTATGAGGGAGTGTTGCTGGCTAGAGAGAGCCCACATGTATATTTTTTGTGAGGAATTTTCCCTGATACAGGGGAAAACTGAATTCACATGGTATGGCTGAGGGCAGCAACAAAAGGCTGTGCCTTTTAATGGGTTTCTGAAGATGCTGTATTCCCTCCTTTGACAAAGGAAGCCCATTAATAAAGGGAGAGTGGCTGGTAACCTGCTACTGAGAGTGGGGCTGTGCCGGCTCTCTGTGATTAGAAGGCTTGCTGCATTTAATACATCCCCTATCCACAATGAAAAAGCTTCATTTAACAAAGCAGTATTACTGCTGACACAAATGCATTAAAAAGTTGGCATAAGCAGTAGTCTAAAGCTCTTGGAAATATTCCACCTGCCTGAGGGAAGGGTGGCAGGAAAGTGAAGTCCTAAAAAGACCTGTATTTATTTTCCTGGATACTAAAAGACAATGGCAATGGCATGTGATTCCTGCAAAGCCAACAGAGTTCATAAATGTAAATACCACTTTGGGGTGTGTGTGTATGTATATGTGATGTGTGCATGTGTGTGTGGGTGTGTAAGGTTACACACACATCACACACACACATTTCAGCTAAACTAATCTGCCTTTCATCCTTTCCTGGAACAATAGGAAACTCTTAAGTCACCAATATAGCTTTCTTTTAACTTATTTTTACCTCAGGGAAACGTGGGATCTTTTATTCAGACATGGCATAAACAAAGTTGGGGTAGGAGAGAAGTACTGAACCTCAAGACAAGGCCCGCGAGTTTGATGGACAAATTTTCTCTTTGAAACAAGTTAGTCATTTATCTCCTGGGAGAATTCATTACAGACATGGCTCACAAATCTATTTGAAAGAAATCAGCATTATAAAATATAAATACGGGACTGAAGCCCAGCAATTACAGCTCATTTAGATCAGTGTACATTGTTTTTCTTTCATTCTTTCTTTCTGAAAGGAGAAAGAGGAAACAGCAGTGAGCTATAAGAAAGGCACCGGAGCCCGTATGGAATCACTGTATTACCATGGGGCACTGGCTTTCTTCATGTGGAAAACGGGGATAATCACACATTCTGTTCTTAACCCCCTGGGTTCATATGAGGATTCAAACAGATACTGTAGGTGAAATTATTTTGAAAGAACAACACAGATGTAAGATGTATCTAAATTTTCTGCTAACCATGAAAGGATTAGGAAATCAATTTTCTCAAACACAGATCAGTGGAAAGATGAACATCCATTGACACAGGAAGGCTGGTGGGTAACATGTGGAGGAGACATGCATTTCTGGGACTCCTGCCATGTCAGGACCCATTCATCCCCCTGGACCTGCTCAGGACAACCCTGGAAGCTTGAGCTCATTACGTTCAATTTCTGCATGAACAGCAGAGTAAGAGGAGGAATATGAAACCCATCCAACTCATAGGGAGAGTGAGAGCACCAAGTACCCAGGTTCCGTCTCTTCCATTTGAGATGTAGCCCAACTCTACCAGTTACTCACTGTGTGATCTTGGCCAGGTCAATTTCTTCTTTTGAAAAACAAAGGAATTTCCTCAAACTTAATAATTTAAATACAATTTTCATGACTTTGTTAAATCTATACACTACCTATTATTTAATGCTTTTCTAAATTTAAAAAGAAAAACCCACTGCTTCTGTAATTGGGAAATCTGTATTTTTCTAACACCCATTAAAATACAAAGCAACTTTTCCAATGTATATTAAAATGACCAGCTATGAAAATAAAAAGGTGCTCATCTGTCTTCTTCCTAGGCTCCACAATTTGGGAAACACTAGGTCAGAAGACCCTTAGCTCAGCTTAGCTCTGGAAACCTGTGTTCTGATGTGGCTCAAAGGGCCAGACCTGCGCAGAGTCCCTGAACTAGCTCCCCTATACTTTGGCTACACTTTTACAGTGGTTTCTTATTCTGTTTCAGATATTTTTCCTCCATCCTTTCTTTCTTATTTTTTTCTACAGTATTTCCAACTTTTAGTTCCCAGCCCTCTTCAATGCAAATTTCAGCAAGCTTTTTCTGAGAATCAATGTGGGCAGAAGTATGTGGTAGGTGTTATAGGGGCTTATAAAATGAATAAAGAATGCACATAATATATGAGTCAAGAGTCAAAACAGATGAAACAGGTTAAGAAAAAAAACTTACAAAAAATTGCTGTTAACATATAATACTGTAATGTAATCTAATAGAGATATAGATAGAATTGAAGAACAAATATGTATATTGGATTGAAAAGGTACTACAGTGGCCCCCAAATTCATAACCTGTGTATCAGAGGCCTAGGATTTGAATTCAACTGGCAAGCATGTTTGGCTTGGCATGCAAATTACTTTAAAAAAATAATGGAATGCCTCTTTTCAGTCTTCAGCACTCTCTATGATCTTACCCCAGACGTATCTTACTTATTTATATGCTGCTCTACCTTCCCATGAAAATGTTTGAGAATATACATTCTCTGCTAAACTTCAACTCCCAACCCTATCTCTATGCCATTATACAAAAGTAGGAGAATGGGGCCCAAAGTGGATAATGGCCTTGTTGTTTGTGGCAGATCTGGGACTAGAATCCTACGATTCTTGATTATCATTAAAGTGCTTTAGTAAATTCAATCTACAATGATGCTTTCAGAATCTATTACTCTTATACTGTGTTCTCAAAGAGATGATAATGAATCAAATCTTTAAAGAGATTTTGATTGAGGAAGTTTGCAACAAACAAAAAGAGGTTGAGGAGAGTAGACTGGGGAGCATGAGAGGTGAAGGAGATACACATTAGAACCAAGCCAGTGCAAAAGAACAGCAGGTAGATTGGAATGCAGCTCAATCCCTCCTAGGGCCTGCAAGGTAAGGAAGATGAGGACATGCAAGGTGAGAGAGCACAGAAATAGGGAGTTGAGGCTCCACAACAAAGGTTCAAAAGTTATTTTAAGAACTATTGGCTGGGTGCGGTGGCTCATGCCTGTAATCCCAGCACTTTGGGAGGCCGAGGTGGGTGGATCATGAGGTCAGGAGTTCAAGACCAGCCTGGCCAAGGTGGTGAAACCCCATCTCTACTATAAATACAAAAAAATTAGCCGGATGTGGTGGCAGGTGCCTGTAATCTCAGTTACTTGGGAGGCTGAGGCAGAGAATTGCTTGAACCCAGGAGGCAGAGGTTGCAGTGAGCCGAGACCGTGCCACTGCACTCCAGCCTGGGCAACAGAGTGAGACTCTGTCTCAAAAAAAAAAAAAAAAAAAAAAAAAAAAAACCAAAAACAAAAAACAACTATTATGCAGGTACAAAGTTTTGTATCTGGACATACCCTGTTTTAGAACTAATAGGAAACAAGTCTAAAAAGTCAGGGTGGTCATGAGAAATAGAAGGGCTTGAAAATTAATTGAGATGTCTTAGTACATATACTTAGATATCACGTAGTGCAAATTGAGTCTTCTCAAGAAGAGACGATAGCTCCAGAAAGGTTATGAAACTTGCTCAACTTTACCTGGCTGGGTAGACACAGAAAGATACCAGTTACCTGGCCTCTGTACTTCCAGTTTGGTGTATTTTTCTACTTGTTTTGGGTTGGGTTTAATATAATAAATAATAAAGATAATGGTGATGTGAAAGTATAGTTTGAGGAGTGAAGTTTGCTAAATGCAGGAAGGACTGGAATAGAAACTAAGTAGGAAAGGAGAGCTACATCTGCTACTACTGCTTCCCGGTCTTATTTTAAGGCCAGGGTTTCTTTGTTGCAGTTACCAATATCACCATTCTCCTTCTCAAGAACCCGATAAATGAAATTTACAATCAATGCTCTTTGCAAAACTCCCCAACTTACCACTCCCACTCACCCTACCCATTACGCCTCCTGCAGATACGTCACCTTGCAAACAAGTTGCCTCCTACAAGTCCTCTTGTAACCTTGTGAGCTTGCATAACTTCTATTGTAACATCATCAACTGAAGGCACAGTCAACTACTAGTTATGGTAGAAAGCACCTAGGACATATTTCTGAGCAACTACAGGGCAATTTATTTTCCATCTGCCCAGATCCATGTCAACAGTTCACTTTCCGACTTTTGAAATCACAAAGAGTTTCTGTTGACCAGAATTTATCGAGCTGTTTCAGAAAACACCTAATGTCAGCAAAGGGAACTATTTTTATCACTGCATGTTGTTTAACAGCCCTTGATGGTGATCAAATTTACTGCATCTATAAAAGGCAGGACAACCCAAGAGGCTGAGCCAAGAACTTTGAATTTCTAAAGAACTAAGCATTACACAGCAAAGATTCTAGCTAGCACCTCACAAAGCAAGGAATAAATGGTGCCACTAAACAGAAAATTAAAGGCATAAAGAATTAGGCATATAACCAAATGGATAAGTATTTAAATTATCTTCTTAATACTAACACCTCCTCAGAGTTTAGTAATCCAGAAAATATTTAATGAGCAGTAACTATGCACAAGGTTCTGTTCCAGCTTTAAGAGGGTCAGTAAATAAATAAATAAATAAATAAATAAATAAATAAATAAACAAGACTTAATCATTTTCCTTCAAGAACTGCCAAAATAGTGAGGCATAGAGAGATGTAAATAATTTACCACAACATCTAATAGGATGTTTTAAGTATTATAATAGAGGTCTAAGCAACATGCTGAAGCTTGTCCAGAGGAATTAACTCTAGAAAGTTTTAAAAGTTTATTATACAAACAAAATTTAACAATTTGCAAGCAATAATGTGGATAAAATCAACTTCTTTTGACTGAAAATTAATTAAAATAACTAACACTGCAGCCATTTAAAACGCTGACATTTTATCTACAAGTTTACTAATAAAATAGGGATTTAAAAATATTAAGGCAATTTTCTGGTAAACGTTGACTAGACTCCACCAGAAAGAGAAAAATCCATTAGCTCCAATGACTCTTAATTGTTTGTAGGTAGTACTTCTCATGTAACTGGATTATATACGGGGCCCAAAGCAGGTTTTGCTGTCTGCCATTTTCTTTTTCCTATTTTTGTTTTTAGCCTTCCAATAATTCAGAAATGAACAATCATCCAATAACAAAGAGAGCCAGAGTCAAATGGATCAGATCGTGGCTAGTTGTAGGAGAAGTTATATCACGTGTAGAAAGTTAGGATCTTTGGTTTGGTTGACTTTCTTTATAATGTAATGGGAGTCATCACCCTAACTAGTTCCACGGGAGCCCGCTAGAGCCTTCCTTTTTCATTACACAGTTTGGGAGGGTTTCACTGAGGTCCCTCTCTTTGAACAGATTTCCATTTCTCAAACTGGGAAGTTGGTGGGGGCCTCTGAACAGAGGCCAGTGATTGGAGTGGTAGAACACCAAACCAGGAATGAATGTCAAGACTGATTATTTGAGCAAACTCCCTCTGTGGTACCAATTTGATTGTTGCTTTAAATATCATTATTTTAACAAATGGCATTTCAAAGAAGGAGAAAACAAGATGTAAAGTTTAAGGAACATATCAGGTGCCAGACGTAGTTGGTACATGGACTAGATGGACACGAAGATGTGGGTTCTAATAATCCCCGCATCAGTGCTACTAAGGACTTACTTAAAATTGTCCATAAACCTGTGGGAAGGAACACCATTGAGGAGATATTAAAAGGGTACACTAATCACTCTTTACTAAAATTAAAGTATAAAAATGGTACAGATAAAAACAGCAATATTCAGAAGATCAGATATTTGACCTCCCTTAAGACTCATTTAGCCCAAAAGTTGAGGATTACTCTAGAGTTAATGTTTCCCCTTGAAGTATTTGTCTTGGGTGTCTAGGTCTCCCTAGCAATATCATAGTATGTGTAGCATTAGAATTGGAGTGTATTTAGACATCTGTAATCCATTTCCCTAAATTGTAGAGCTTAGGAAACTGAGGTTCAGAAAGATTAATTATTGCCCAAAGTTACTAAATAGTTAGTGCTAGAGCTAGAACCAGAAGCTCAGCATAGAGAGAGAAAGCAGGCTGCCTCTGAACCTTTTATTTTCTCCTCAGCCACAGCCCTGTGTCCTGCATGCTCATTATCCCAATGGAATGGCACTTACTAACCTCCCCAATGGCCCATAGCATCAGATCCAGGGGGCAGTCTCCAAGTATGTTCTCTAAAACATTCCACCTTCCTGGAACCCTCTGCTCCAATGAATAGAACCCCTTTCTCTTAATTTTCTTCTGACTTCTCTGACTCCTTTTTCTCATTCACTATCATAGGTCTCTAAAATGTTGGTGTTCACTAGACTCCCATCCTCCTCAGCCTGCTTCTCTTCGATCTTTGCATTTACTCCCTGAAACATCTCTGCAACCTTAAATGGATCATATGCTAATAATTCCTGGTTATATGCTAATAACTCCTAAAGGAATATCTATGAGCCGGACTTGACTCCTGAGCTGCTGGTCTCCTGGGCATCTCCATGTGGATTTCCTACAGTCACTCAAATTAACATGTCATAAAGTTATTTCAAGACACACACACTCACACACACACACATACACTCTCTCTCTCTCTCTCTCTCTCTCTCTCTCCCCCCATCTATGTATCTATCTACAAATGTGTGTGTGTATAATGTGTCAGAAATAGTAAAGTTGTAAAAAGTGCTTTGAGCTTCAAGTTAAAGACACAGGGCCTAAGAAAGGGGATGAGGCAAAGAAACAAAGAAGCAAATGATTCCATCTTGTATATAGGAGAGGAGGGGCTGGAACATGGCTCAATTCTTTCGATTCATCATTAGTTAAATATAAGTTGCAAATTGCTTCAGAAAATAATAAAAAAATAACAAAAAGAAAACATTAAGAGGATATAAAAAACAGATAACATAAAGCAAGATGTCAGAAATAACATTATTAAGCTATAAATATAATAATTATGAAGAATTTTTAATAACAAGTATGCTATGGTTTTTCATAACATGGGATGCTTAGTGAAAAAAAAGCAGGCTATGAAATTACATGCACATAGATCACAACAATGTCTAACAGGCCAGGATGTTGACAGGCAGCTGAATGTAATAGTTTCGAATACGTTATCTTAGAATCCCACAGATCTGGACTTGAGTTCCCAATCCGCAAAGCACCAACTGTGTGACCATAAGCCACCTATCAAACCCACTGTATCTCAATGTCTTCTTCTTCTTCTTTAATGAATATAATAATAGTAGTAGTTTTTTGGTTAAGATTAAAACGATCTTCCAGTTTTAGGAAAGTTCCAGGCACAAAGTATATCCTCAACAAGTGATTACAATGATTACACTATTAACCCCTTGGTAAACAGTATGCCAGTGTCTTTGATTGATTCCCTAAGAGCTCCCTTTGTAAATCAATACTGGGGACAAAGCTTGGAAGAGAAGTAAGGAAGCCTGAATCCTGGCTCTCCATCTGTCAATAAAAAGCTCAGTGATGTTGAGTAATCCACCTGAATGCCCTGTGAAATGAGGAGCTGGTCTCAATGCTCCTGCAGGTTCTTTAGAACTCTATCATAATGGTCAGAGGAAGGATAAATAAAAAAAGGAGAATAACAATGTCAAACACAGACTCTGGCCCTCTCTTTGTGTTTTGGTTTGCCTTGATTTCCAGGTTACTCTCTGTAAAAATAAAAGTATGCTGTGGAAATGAAACCACATCATCACCTTTTCTGCTGGAAGAGCCTGCTGATGATGGAGGAGAGAAGGGCACTGCAGGCTCTTTCTGTCAAAACCCTGAGCAGAAAAGTAAATCAGACTCTGCCACCTGAACATGCAATCACAATGTTCAGCATGTAAATTATATGGATTTCCACTTTTATCAAACAATATTCCTTCACCTCTGTTATTCCTCATCAGTAGCAATGGCAGTAAGACCCGAAGTTCAAACATTTTCTTAACTTACTGAATAATTAAAAAAATAAAGCTCATTGCTTCACTACTAAACTGGGCCTTTAGCCATTTCTCTCTCCACATTCTGGGGACCAATATTTTATGTCCTGGAGACACATTTGCTACCACCCACAGTGGCAAAGGGACCAGCCAATTACAGTCAGCACCTCTGAGAGAGATGCCACTTCTCCTGGGTTAAGGCCTCAATGATCCAACCAGCAGCTGCTGAGAGACAGACTCTCCAGGGAAGCAGCACAGTGGATGGAAGATGGAAGACAAAGCTGGGCTACAAAGTGGCTGTGTTTGTTTTTAATAACTGTGATGAAATGAGACACTAATGGGATAAAACAATTTTTAATGCAACGAATCTGAAGAAATAAAAGAAGACCCTGCAAACCCTTAGTTAGATGTTACAGCCAAAGCATAAAGAGTAGGGAATGAATTAGGGGTCAAAACTCTGGAATCTCTCCTGCCCAACAAACAAATAACAGTTCTTAATTTCCTCTGGCAGGAGATTGATGATCACATCTGAAACAACAAGAAGAATTTGTGAGCTGTTTCCAAAGCAGATGGAGAGGGACCGCACTTCAGAGTAAGTCTAAAATTCCATCTATCTTGACAAAAGTTTGCTAACCAACTGAAGGATGAACCTCTGCTCAGTAGGCCAGGCATAAAAGAGGCTATGACAGGAATGGTGAGAGAGCTTCTTAAATAATAAAGGCAGACAGGGACACCCATTAGTTAGTCCAAATCTCAAAGAGATAGGGCACAAGCATAGCCACAGTTGCCATTATGTAGTTCAAAGTCCAGAAAAATGAGCCCCTTTCCCCCACAAAAAAAAAAAAAGAAAAGAAAAAAGAAAAAGAAATGATAGGGGTGCCAATTTTAAAGGGCTTTTAGAATTCTAACATGCAGATTGCTTCAGTGAGAAATTCTAGATTTCAATAACCTGCAGAGTAAGGCCACTTGGGATATTTATTCTGGGTTTCTGGTATCCAACCAATATAAGAATCTATTTAGTTCCTCTAATTTCATTTTCCTCCAGACTTCAGGCCTTATTAAATCCTGGATAGACACCTACATAATCTAAGTTACAGACGCTTATGGGTGTTTTGTACATGCCAAAAAATATTCATTTAAAAGGGATCTGAAAGTTGGATGTAAACAACCCAAGAAAGATAACATAGAGAATTCTAAAAAGGAAGAATGGAAAAATAAGGTTTGAGGCAGAAGAAGATTCTGATTAGGAAAAGTTAAAAAGAGAGAGAGAGAGAGAAGCAGAAGATGTGGCACTATCTCCCCAGTCCAAAAGCATAGACTTGCTCAAGATAAGCTACTGGTCTGGCTCATTGACATCTTTTAGGTCTGTAAGTGGTGGTCAGCAGTCAGTTCTAAGATAGTCAGGTGTGGGAGGTTCACACAGGAGGTCTGGGATAATTGATTATAGAGATTGGTAAGGCTTGAAGATGTCTGAGAGGTTAATTGCTCCAATCTCCTTTCATAGGCCAGGAAAGAGAGGTTTAAATGTACCGGTCAAAGTGGTACAGCAAACACAGTTATTATGAGTGCTATTGGCAACAGAGGGTCCAAAACTTCCCAATTTAATGTTCTTGTCCCTGTTGGACATCAGCAGGAATCAGCGTATGCACCTCATTCTCATCTTCATTATCTGAACTGTCTGCAGCTTTAGAAGAGCTTTTGAATGTTATCAAGATCTTAAAGCTTTCTCCATCCTTCCCTTGCAATGTGCCCCTTTATATTGGTTCTTTCTCATTTTCACCACTTCTTCATTGCCTCATGGTGCTGGGCACAGTATAAAACTCACTAAATGACATTCTATCAAGGAGGAGATGGTCACCAAAGATCCGATGTATTCAGTGAAATATTTCCCATTTGTAATGTAAGATCCTGGGCAGAGATAAGAAGAATTGTATTTCCTAAGGTGCCATAAGCCTTGGTTCTTATCCTAGATAATCTCGTGTCTCAGGGTCTCAGAGGTTCTGCAATTCACCAGTTAATGTAAGTGGCCTGGAGCTAAGGCTAGGGAATATGTGCAGATGCCAGAAGTGGTGCCTGAGTAATCCTTTCCTTTGCACAGTGCTTACTTCTTGCAAAGTGATTCTAGATCTAGCATCATGCCTAATGCACCCAAGAAGATCCCTCAATGCTCAGTGAGCTGCAGAGAGCAACATCAAATTTATTACATGCCCTGTGTGTGGTATTATGACATCACCACCACGTAGTTTTTGGTTTTGGCTTCCTAAGAGCTATTTCTTCATTTGAGCACAACTACCTAACAGGTCCATACTTGGCCTTTGTTGTGATTTAACAAAGACCTACCTCCAATGCTCTGATTATTTTCTATATTCAAGTTATGCCCAATTCATTTGTTCAGTTTTCATTAAACAAGTTATTTCTGTACCAGCAAAAGGTCAATTTAATTGCAACAATAATCTTGAAAAAGACAATCCAATCAATACAATTGTATTATGTATGTGCACTAACATTTACCTTGCTACTTCCAATTGCAAATTGCAAATGGCAGCAATTAACAGCAATTTATTTCTGCTTTTCAATAACTCCTTCACTTCCCAGCTCCATTAAATAAACTCTTGTGAGACCATTCACAAACTGGGGCGTGAAATCAGCAAGATTTGATGCTGGTATGGGCACTAAATGGCGGAAACAGGTAGCCCTCGATCTGAAGGAGTGCTCAGTCTACTTAGAGAGGCAAGATATAAACAGATCAAAAATTAAATCATAATAACACGTTTTAAATTGTTGTTCAAAATTAAAAATAAAAGAGATGCCATGAAGCACCACCTCATTAGCTGTCAGATTAATAGGACAGAAAAGAGCTGTCATAGGGAGTCAGGGGAAAGAGAGGTCTCTATAGGCTTTGATGGTTTCATGAGTCTTAGAGAAGGGGCAGGAATGCACACACTGAATGACAAGCAGGAATGGGATGGTAAAAAGCAAGAAAAATAAGTGAGGAAAGGCATAGAAGGCAGAAGTGAAGATGATATATCTGTGGGACTACAAGGAAAATAACCTAATAGAAAAGTGGTTATGTAAGGACTCGTTGTGGATGTGATCTAAATATTCACACCCTGGTTAGAATATTTCAAATTAAAGAATGTGAAAATGAAAGTGATACAATTTTAGGGAAAGTACTCACAACCACTTCAGCTACAAGTAGCTTTCCAAAATACATGCTAGTAAAACAAATGATTAGGAATATGCCCTAAATCAGTATTTAACATAGGCTCTCATGTTTGCCAATGACTCGAATAAGAGAAAGTTCATTGACAAAGAATTTGCAAAGAACAAAACTGGTTCTGAACACTGCAGTCTGTGCAGGTTATTCTCAGAAACTTCAAGTAATAACAATACACATTTTCAGCTCAGCTGCCCCGGCTTTCCAAACCAAATGCTGCCTTGAGATAATGAATTCAAAAAGGGGAACTCAACTGTGAACACTTTGCAAGGTTCAGCAGTGTGGAAAATCCTTTTGTGCACTTTATAATTTTCTGTGTGTTTTAGTCTCTGAACAATAAAAATGCCCGCTTTGTCACATGCACATAAACTAGTTTTGGGGGCAGGTGAAGAGTCTCCCACCTAGTTCTAGCTTGTAGGTCTGCTAGATTTTCCATGTGGATTTTTTTGTTTCTCTGTTGAGATGTGTGATGTGGAAATGACTACAGAAACTCACAATATTTCTCTGTGAGCACCGTGCTGAGGATGGTTAGCTCTGGGATAACTAAGCCCCAGAGCCGAGATCCCAGTGGACCTAAGATACTGCCCGGTTATACGATTTTAAGATGTACAAAACAAGAGAAGTATTAGGTTGGTGCAAAAGAAATTGTGGTTTCTTGACGTTACTTTTAATGGCAAAACCCACAATTACTTTTGCACTAACCTAATAAAAGAGGTGCTATCGTCTGAAGCCTGATTTAGCTTCCTTATACTGTGGACTTGTTCTGTTTGAGCAGTGTTATGTGGACCATCTGAGTCTAAGTTACTTCATGTGCCCAGGCCAGTAGTTACTAATTCCTTAGATAAAAATCTGCTCCATGAACAAAACTCTTGACTAGAACCAGGCTTCCCCAGGAGGTAGTGAGCTTCTGGGCACTTGTGTTCTGAAAAAAGGTAGAAGGGAATTCTGCTCTAGGCATTTGGGCTAAATGACCATGGTCAGAACCACTTTTCTCTTTGTTAAGAACTGTCTAAAGTAGATGTTTCTAGCTCTGAACATCACATATTAGTCAGTCTACAAATAACATTTACTGGATTCTGTAAAAAGAAAGACAAAGCATATGTACTTTCCTTTCTTCTTGAATAATAATGGCCAGACATTTTGATCCACATTAATTTATTACACCATGGTTCTGACAAACACTATACTGCAAAAGTTCTTCTTTAGTTATTTGGAAGCTCACAAAATAGATAGTTTCTGTTCATGTTAGGTCATTAATATCCCTCAGTCTGTGTTTTTCTTCTTCGTCCAGCCAAAACCTTGACTCTTTGATGTGTGGCCAGAGATAAGAGGCTATGTTTGATGCAGATGGCCCTGCAGGCTGCTGCATTGATGTGCCCTAGTAGAAACTGCAGCAAAAGCCAGTCAGGATGTGGAGGAATTGGGACTCTCAGTCAGTGGGAATATAAAATGGTACAGCCTCTTTGGAAAAGGGTTTGGTGGTTCCTTAAAAAGTCAAACATACTCTTTCATATAAACCTATTCCAGGTATCTACCCAAGAGTAGCTATTCTCTATTCTACTCCTACATATTTAACCAAGAGAAATGAAGGCATGCAAAAACTTGTACACAAATGCCCATAGCAGCTTTATTTGTTATAGTTCCAAGCTGGAAACAACTCAAATGTCCATTATCCAGGTGAATGGATAAACAAACTGTAGTATATCCACACAATGGAATGCTGCTCAGCATCCATCACCATCGATACATGATGCAATACAGATAAATCCCAAAATAATCGTGTTGACAGAAAGAAGCTAAAACAAAAAGAGCGCATATTGTTTGATGCCATTTATAGAAAAGTCGAAAAAATACAAACTAATTTATACTAACAGAAAACAGATCAGTCGTTGCCTGGAGATGAGAGTGGGATGGGAAGGGAGTGCAAAGAGCCCAAGGAAATATTAGGGGGTCATGGATATTTTCATCATCTTGATGGAAATGATTATCTCGTGGAAACCATCAAATAAAAAACTTATCAAATTGTTTGTTTTAAATATGTGCAGTTTATTAGATAACAGTTATATCCCAATAAACCTGATTTTACAAAAGATTAGAAAAAGAGCTTAGAAGAAAAAGGACGAGACACAGGAATTTCCCCTTAGTGTCTGTGGGACGACCCCCATAATGTTTCTTACTACTCACTACTGAAATAAAAATCTAAACCAAATAACATGCTCACATCTGAAGAAGGAAATTCATAAAATAGCATTCTATCTGAACACGTTGGTCTCTTCTCTAAACAACCTGACTGATACTTGTGGAGTCACTCTCTAGCTCTTGACCTAGTTCTGATCTGCATTTGAACCTGTATTCCAATGACCTCTGTTTTGCACCTCCAGAAACTCTTTCTGGCCCTTTGTTGCTCCCTCCGCCTCTCTCCTCCGGTGGTCCTAGTGAAAACTCATAGGCCGGACCCTGGTGGCAGCATAGCTATTCTGCTCCATCTAGCGGGATCCCTGCAAAACGAAGAAAACACACCACCCAGAGTCACCATCGAGAAAAGGGAACCGATCCAGGCTGGCAGAGGAACAGCTCGGGCCAGACTGCTGTTCAGCTGCCCTATCTGGATAAGGGAGGCATCTGGGGAGATGGAGCCGAACTCTGAATGGGAAATGCTGTTGTTTGAGTTGACACTTAGACAGTGAGGGTCGGGACAGATGTAAACGTTTCCTGCTGCAGCGCAAGATGGAAAGATCACAGGAGGCTGGCACCTTTGATTTGGCTCTCATGGTACCACAAGGAAAGCCAGCAATGCCAGGCTATTTTTAATGCTCAAAGAGCCTAGCAAAAGATTTATGACAACAAATATGTAGTGTGGGAGAGATAAATTGAAGCAAGACTCTCCCAGCTCCAACAGAGGAGTCAGCCTGCCAGCCTGGTCAATAAAGTATTTAAGCTCTGAGTGCTGTGTGGGTTGTCATAGATTAAAATTTGAAAATCTTTTATGGTGTAACAAGGTCCTTAATTATAACTCTGAGCTTTGGATCATTTGCAGGTTGTGCAAACAGCAAGAGTTATGCCACAGTGAACATCCTTGGATACAATAGCCTTTCAATCCAACGTCCATGAGAGAAAACACTCAATTCTCAAGCTCAGAATTATCTTCCCGGAATAAAGGAATCTGAGAGATTTCCACCATAAGATCTTATCCAGTCTCAATTGTACTTGGTATTATTTATCTCTTTTATAGAATTCAGAGAATCTAATGAGCTGATGGAAGTTTCAAGGTGATTTTGTTTTCAACTCTTTTTATTTTGTGACTCAATATTGCTAAAACATTCCTTCTAAAATTTAAGATTCATTATGATCTAACTTGCTATGGATTTCAGCTACTGATGAACTTCTTTGGCTGACAGTTATTAAATCAACAACCTCTCTTGGAAAAAAAGGAGTCTGGAGTCAGTAACTAATAGGACTCGAATAGCAAAATATTTAATTATCATCAATAGATTATACTAAAGTAGTTTTGATTCCTGAAGAATGTCTGACATTAATCTACAGCAAAGTTAACCTTATCCTAGGCTCAGTGCTTGGGATTGACTTCTAGATCCAACTGCCATATAATCAGGTAATCTCAGAATATCATTAACCTAGAGTTAGTTAAATGCCTATACAGATGAATTTATCTTATAAAATAGAAATTATGTATAGGCCTAAATATAATATAGATGATAGATAGATAGATAGATAAATAGATCTAATAGATGCATGGATAGATAGATGGAGATACAGATGTATAGATATATACGGCATTTTATTCATAGGAATGTAAGGAGGGCATTCGTGGACCTGTATAGCTCATAATGAATATATATGTTATATCTAGGCCCAAGATTAATCTTAATTTATAAAACAGAAATGTTCCTAAAATGCTTTAAAGTAATAGAATCACTGTGCCATCTAGTAGTTCCTCCTCCTTCCTCCCTCAACTGACTCTGTTTACCATTTACAAAGAAACTTTCAAAAATGTTTCATGAAGTTTTTGTTTAACCTATATTTCTCAATTTTCTTGGTCACTGAGTAAACAAATACTGCAGTGCATTAGAAGTACTCCTGATTAAAAAACAGGACTCTATAAAATCAATCACATTTGCAGTGAAAATAATTTCCAGTTGGTTAGATATGAATTTGTGAAGATGGGGTAATTTTATAACTGGCCCTTTAAATGTGAAGGCAGATTGAATAGGACAAAGCGGGTGTCCTGACCGAATTAGAACTCCTTCACCTGCCTGAATTGGCAGTTGACTTCCATGCTAACTTCCCCGTTTTTCCAACCTTATCAATTGAATTCAGGGAATTTAGGGCAGTAGGAAGGGCATTCATGGACCTGTCTGGCTCCTCCAGAAAGAGAAACAAAGATTTGGACAAAAAATGAGTACGAATATATGTTAATGTACCGTGGGAGCCAAAGAGATCAGGTGGGTTTCACAGGGCTACACTCGAGAGATAATTTGAGCAAGTAATCCGGTGAGAAGGAATTGGACTAGGGTGCACACATTTGTGGAGGGCTGGAGGCAGGTAAAGCAAGCAATTTCAGTGGAAAACGTCAAAGATTGAGTATTGCAGGGGAAACACAAGGTACTAGCATTAACACCATAGAAATTCTCAAATCTGGGTTGAGTTCATTATTTTGCGTATTCTCTAAGATATCCTAAAGCCGTGGCCAAGTGATGACTTATGTTGTTGATCATTATTTCATGTGTGTCTTAGAGTTGTCACTTAGATTGGACGGGGACTTTGTTCATCCTTCTCTAATACCTTCCATTGGGATGAACCAGAACTCAGCTCACAGAGGGTGTTCAATACTCATTGCTGGGTTCTCTCAGTACCACCTGAGAGGTATGTAGGATACCCATACGGTAGTCTCCACTTATCCACACTTTCACTTTCCATAGTTTCAGCTAACTGTGGGCAACCGTGGTCCAACATGAAATGGAAAATTTCAGAAAAAAACGTTCACACTGCTTTTATTACAGTATATTGTTATGACTGTTTTTTGTTTTGTTTTTGTTTTTTGTTGTTGTTGGTTTTTTTTTTTGTTTTTTTTTTTTTGTTTTTTTTTTTGTTTTTTTTTTTTTTTTTTTTGAGATGGAGTCTTGCTCGTTTTCCAGGCTGGAGTGCAATGGCACAATCTTGGCTCACTGCAACTTCCGCCACCCAGGTTCAAGCGATTTTCCTGTCTCAGCCTCCCGAGTAGCTGGGATTACAGGCACATGCCACCACGCCCAGCTAATTTTTGTATTTTTAGTAAAGAGGGTGTTTCACCATGTTGGCCAGGCTGGTCTCGAACTCCTGACCTCAGGTGATCACGGCCCAAAGTGCCGTGATTACAGGTGTGAGCCACCACACCAGGCCATAAAAGTTCTGTCTTATTATTAGCTATTGTGGTTAATCTTTTACTGTACCCGATTTATAAATTAAACTTTGTCATAGGTATGTATAGAAAAAAAATAGTGTATATAAGGTTCAGTACTATCTGCAGTTTTAGACATCCTCTGCGGAGTTTGGAACGTATTACCCATGGATAAGAGGGGGGCTACTGTATTTGCTTCAACTTAACAAATATATTTATACATATGCCCACACACTACAAACAATCACAAACACACTCCCCACACACATACACAAACATCCCCACATGATACGTAAATGACTTTCTGACAATCACCCAAGTTTCGCATAGCTAAGCTGGGGGTGGTTACCCAGGTCTCAACTCTAGGCCAAAAGCTATTTTCAGCACTGAATTCTCCCAGCATGAGAGCACTCTTCAGAATACATCAAAAGTAGTATCTCATGGAAGAACTTTATCTAGAACAGACATCTTAAAAATAGCATAATAATTGTAATCTTTAAATACACACATGCATGGAAGATGTAGAATTGGTTACTATATTCAGTTATCCTCATACTCAGGATCATCTAATTCTGAGCTGGATGAATTGTTTAAGTGAAAAAATATATTGTTTTCATGCTAAAAATCTTCCCCTGCTCTAAAATATTTTATGCCCCCTCTTAACATTTTTATAACAATTAGCTTCTATTGTGAATATGGACTATATTAAACCTCCCAGCCCACACACAGATCAGCATGTTGTTCCCCACTCTGCCACTAGGTGGCCAGTACTAATTGATCTGATTTATCCCTGTGGGGTGAATTCCCAGGAGTAAGACTTAGAGACAATTCTGGATGTTTCTACTGTGTTGATGTCCTGTGGTCTCAGGAAGTGGGGAAGCCAGTTTTACTTTACTTACCCTAATGACTATGTCCCTTCCCCCATTCCATCCCTCTATTTCTCTTTCAGAGCAAAGTGCTCTTTAACTTTTACGCTAGCTTCAGGATGTTTCATAAGCAAAGAGGTTCTCTTTCTTCCAGTTAAGCTATGGGACTTGTCAGGAACTGTTTCATGTTCTTATTTCTTCATGATCTTAGGACTCATGAGAGTCTCTGAATTTTCCCTGAGTGAGCTAGCATTATGCAGGGGCCACTCTGCAGGCTGTCTACAAAATCTCTTCCACATCTTCATGGTTAACATCCTCTGTACTTCTCCTCCTCATTCGCTTCCCTAGCTTTATAATAAAAAGGCACATCAGCCTGTAACAAACTCTTGTCAAGACTCAAGGGCTTCTAATTAATTCCTTGTAATGCTATTTCTTATATCAATTAAGTCCTGGGGAATCAGTAACTCCCTGTCAAGGCCAGCTCTTTACGACTGCAGAGTGGAAGTCTTTCTGTGCAGGAAGTAGCTGCAGGAACTCGACTGCACAAGGTGCTGTCAGCCCCTCCTTGCCTGCCACGCTACCATTCTCCCTTGCCCTGTGGCCTCAAATCAAAAGTCACGCCTTGAGGTCACAGAGTCATAAATGGACTTTTGTTTCTGGATTGTCCTTGTGAGAATGCACTATTACAGCCCAGAACAGTGTTGGAGCCAGATGAGGGAGTCTTACTAGTTCCTTCCTCTAGATGAGGTATGCTCATTCCCTAAAGCTTGTCCTTGGAAGGCACAGATACCTAAATGTAGCCTTAAGGGACATGTCAGGGGAGTGGCCAGGGGGAGCAAGAAAAAGAAGTGTCAACTTAGAGAAGGTGCTGGACCAAGAACAGTTGTTGCCAACTGGGTATCCAGAATGAGTACCTTAGGAGAGGGTCCAGGCAGTCCTTCAATGAAGGGCAGGTTGAAGACCAACCTAACCTGTCACCACTTTGCCCAGGATATAGAATCTTCACAAAGCAAATCCTTTCCTTTTCTTGCTTCATTTCCCAATCCTGAGTTTCATATTCAGGACAGAATTTTAAGAACTCATGCCTATCAAACATCAATGAAGATCCTTAGAACCTCATAGTTGGAGGAGGTATTCAAAGTCTTGTTGCCCAGGGCAGGGCTATGCAATAGGTGTCTATTAGGCTATGCTATAGGTGTCTGTTCCACAGGTGCTTTCTCTGGCACCCAGTCTCACTAGACCCTTCCACTGTGAAGGCCTGGCATATTTTGGAGTTAACAATGGTAACAAGAAAGGAACAAGAGTCCCTCTCCTACTACTATCACCCAGCAGCACCACTGAGAAAACACAACAGTCGGTCTTTAGGTTCCTTTACAGCTGTGTATAGATGCTCCTCAACTCACAATGAGATACATCCTAATAAACCCATTGTAAGTTGAAAATATTCTACATTGAAAATACATTTAATACCCTGATGAACCCATCCTAAAGTCAAAATATCATGCATTGAACCATCATAAGTTGGGTACTGCATGTATTTTGAACAAACACATTATTCATTTTTTTGGCAAAAATGCAGACAGTAACATATCCAAGGTAACCACATTGGATATTAGCAGGGATGGGACCAGTGTCTCCATATGTTTGACTCAACCATATAGAATATTACTTCTCTTGTATGACTTGTAAGACACTTATCCTGAACTCATGTCTTTGTGGCTGTGTTTTCTGATCTAAGGATGAGGTTACATGGACTGACAATGGGAAGGGATCCTTGAAAATTCAGGGTAGTACTAGCTGTTGAGATGACACAAATGAAAACTATGCATTTCTTTCAGTATGTTCCTGCTTTCTCTCTTAAAACAGAGGTTCTTCTCTTTTGTAGTGAAAAAGTCCATGGAGTCTATAAATTGGTGCTGGCTTACATTCAATAGTGAGGAGAAGCCTACCACCATTTTGGATTCTCTGTGTCTGATTAGCCACAATATTTTCCTTTTTGGGAATAAGCCCAGGAAAACTCTATTTCACTTATCCTAGTGATTTCACAGATGTAAGGCTCTTTGAAAAACAAATAAAAGCAAGTTCAAGGACACTTGTGCAAATAGACAATAATCTATAGGCCTACTTTACTGTATTTTTAGACCGACTAGTTGTTCACTGAATCCTTTCCCTTTCCTCCTGCACACACTAGTAGATTACATTTCCCAGTATCCCTTGTGACTGACTGCTGCCTGAGTCTTCATTTGCAAGCAGGATAGGGAGGACTATAAGGCACTAAGTAACGAGAAGGCACAAGATGGAAAAAAGGCTGAGTAACAGTATGACTCTTTGGAAGAGACCACCCATCTTCCTCACTGCACTGCACTGATTTGACCAATAACATCAACTCTCCTGAGAACTTAAGTGCAAGATATAGAAAGTGAGATTGCCACCATCCAAACCAGCAATCCCATTAATGAGTATATACTCAGAGGAATATAAATCACTCTGCCATAAAGACACATGCACACAAATGTTCAGTGAAGCACTATGCACAATAGCACAGACATGGAATCAACCTACATGCCCATCAGTGACAGAGCAGATAAAGAACATGTGGTACATATAAACCATGGAATACTACACAACCATAAAAAAGAACAAGATCATGTCTTTTGAGAGAACATGGATGGAGCTGGAGGCCATTATCCCTAGCAAACTAATGCAGGAACAGAAAACCAAATACTGCATATTCTCACTTATAAGTGGGAGCTAAATGATAAGAACTCATGAACACAAAGAAGGAAACAACAGACATTGGGGTCTCCTGGAGGGTGGAGGGTGGGAAAAGGGAGAGAGGCAGACAAAATAACTATTGAGTACTGGGCTTCATACCTGGGTGATGAAATAATCTGTATAACAACCCCCCATGACACAAGTTTACTTATGTAACAAACCTCATGTATCCCTGAACTTAAAATAAAAGTTAAAATAAAATCAGAGAAGCAGCAGAAACTACTGATGTGCATTTATGGTGCCACTGATGTGCCTTTATGGTGCACCCTAAGGTAAGAGGGCTGACCAAGAGACTACCACTGGGTACTTGATTCTTCACTGAACTATGTTTCTAGTTCTCCCCTAAGGTCGGAGCAGGGCTCCTCTGGGTTCTCATGAGGCCCAGTCAAATGGGAGTGATCCCAATCTTCTTAAAATAAACCTTCACTCCCTGAATTAACCTGTGTGAGTCTCTGTTTCCTGCAACCAAAGGACTCTCCCAACTAACACAAAGGAGCCAGCAGCCACCTGTTCTCGCCGGCTTCCCACAACTTCCTCAGTCAGTATCTGTGCCACTTATCAGCCAGGCAGCCCCACACTTGGCCTTGACTGGCTTCTACTGTTATTAGTATTTGCAGTGATTGACAGTTCCCTCAAGAGCAGAAACAGCCCCAATACTTTGAAAAATCTCCTAAAGTGTTTAGTACAGGATCAGGCTCTCCATTCACACAGAATTGCAGTGTTGTTTTCAGGGTTTATGGTTCCTAGAGTTAATTATGGAAACCTCTTTTATGGGGAAGAAGTATGTTAAGCTTAACTCTATGTACTAAACAAACTTACTTTCATATGTGCAGATTTGAACCTTTACAGTATTATTAAAATAACAATGGACAAATATGAAAAAAATCACAAAGCTTAAAAAGGGAGTTACTAATCTTCAGAATACTAGTTCATTCTAAATTTTAATAAATGTAAGAATTGGGTTTGTCATCAGGCATACCATATTCAACTAGTGTAGTACAAATTTTATAAACAAGTGATTCGACAGCCTGCAGGCCAAATCAGCAAACACTTTTTTTTTTGTAAGTAAATATTTATCAGACACAGCCATACCCATTTATTTGTTATTGTTTATGGATCTTTATGGCTGAATTAAATAGTTGTGACTGAAACTGGCCAACAAAACTAAAAATATTTACTAGCTAACATATACCAAAAAAAAAAAAAAAAAAAATCTGCCAACTTCTGGAACAGAAGAAATTTTATATTAACCATTCCCGTCTTCATAATATTTCTCAGTACTGTGTCCTCTTTCTTCATTCTTGTTATTTCCACTCTGATCTACATACTCAATCCTGCTTCTCTCACCTGCAGCAGTATCCTCCAATTCAACTCCTATCATCTATTCCTCACTCTCTTGCCTGAGCCTTTGCCTGTGGTAATCTCTCTATAAGACTTTATCAGCTGAAAATCTCTTGATAGCATCAATCCAGCATTCGAAATGATAAGATCCCTGCTTTACCTTTGAGAGGTCATGAGTAAAAGAACTCTTCCAAAGGAAGATTATAAGAGTATAATGAAAGATTAGTGAAATATTAACTAAAGCACTTTTCCTAGAAGCCACCAAAAAGAGAATTAGAGGTGATAGGGTGGGGGAAAGGTCCTACGAATATTAATACTTTCTAACACTTGTGCTTCCTCTATATGCAATATTTCCTTTAAAGTATAGTGAGACCTATAATCCCAGAAGTTTGGGAGGCCAAGGCGGGTGGATCACTTGAGGTCAGGAGTTTGAGACCAGCCTGGCCAACATGGCAAAACCTGTCTCTACCAAAAATACAAAAATTAGCCGGGCATGCTGGTGCATACCTTGAGAGGCTGAGGCAGGAGAATTGCTTGAACGTGGGAGGTGGAGGTTGCAGTGAGCCGAGATGGCGCCACTGCATTCCAACCTGGGCAATAGAGTGAGATGTCATCTCAAAAAAAAAAAATATATATATATATAGATAGATAGATAGATAGATAGATAGATAGATAGATAGATAGATATGGAGTCTATCAGTATCCTTTGTTTGGGCATGAGGGTGAAGGAAGACTGTAAAAATCTATTTAGTCAAAGTAGCGATACCAGCTAACACATATTTTATTTATCACTTCTATAGTACTTTGAAGACCAAAAGAACTAGATATAGCCTTCTATAAGGACACCACTTAATATTATGAGAAATCTTTCCTTGTTCTGACATGTAATGAAATACTTCTTCAAGGTTATTAACCCAAAGTCTAGGTGGGATTGCCTGAGTGAATGAAGATGGCATTCAACCCCTGACGCAGTGGGTGTCCGAAAGGTATGGATGATATTTTGGTGTGCAGATATTTCTCCGTGGCTGTGTTTTCAAAATCTGACTGCTAATTGTCATCACTCATAAAGAGATGCCTTTTCTAGCAAAATATGATAGCATTACTTCAAATCCATGTCAATATAATTAAGTTTTAGTCTGTCTGTCACATCACAGATAATGGCTGAGTGGATTTTCATTAAATTTGGAGGCTATGTGTCATATGCTAAAATTAATTTGGGGGACTGGTAGAAGGAGGGAGTCACCACAGAAGAGGGCAGTTATTCTCCAGAGCAGCTGCAATTGAGATAAGATGGAAGATTTAGAAGCTTTGAGTGTAGAAGAGAGAGGCCATAAGTATTAAAATGCCACGACAGAGAAAACAAGTAGTGGCTTCAAATGAGTCTCAAATCGACACTTCCAGGGGCATCTGCTCTTTTTCGGTGGGATTTGCTTCTCACATGGGTAACTTTGTGGAAGAGCCCTCTGCTGTGCAGATCAGTAGACATTTATTTCATAATAATTAACAATTTTTGCAACACTACTAAGGTCAGAGTCCTCAATAATTTAAAGAAGATACTCTGTGTTTTATTACTTAGGTATACAGACCTATAGTGATTGTTACCCAGTTTCCTACTGAATTTGCAGGGTGGCAGTTCGTAATCCATTCAATTTTCATCAAGGATGTCACAAAGCAACTAAAGACTAATTCTCTTTTCTCTGATATCTGATGGGCAACAGTCACAGAATATTTAGGAATAAAGTAGATGAATTGATCTTTCTTGGTCATTTAACCAGCAAGTGAAATGGAAAAAATAAAGGTTATAAAGTTAGAAAAACTAGGCTGAATCCCAGCTTGCTACAAATCAGCTTTGGTAAACCTTTCTCATCTTTGACTGCATCATTTGTAAATTGAGATGAACATGACCCCTTTTTGGATCAGTCAAGGTTGTTTGGTTACAGGAAATAGAAGCCATCCAAAGCTATCTAAGGAAGTAACATTAGAACTCAAGGGCAGGAAGGTAGGGGCCATTCCTCATGTGAGACCTGAACCAGGAGCAGAAGGTCTGCCTTTCTGGAATGCTTTGGTCTCCAAGACTGTGTCCCACTCTGCTTCTGGCCAGAAGTTTTCTTTACTCTGCACATGGCACAAAAATGGGCACTCCAAGCTTGCAATCCATCCAACTTTCCAGTTAACATGCTCACTAATAATTTGTATATCAGATTCACAAGACAGATAATCTGATTGCTCAAAACAGATTACCTCTAAGTCAGCCACTCACTCCTGGCCCAAGTCAGGACTGGGTAAGGGAGATGAAGAAGAAAAAGGGTGGGGAAAGAGGTTATAATTTATAAGTAGAGCAGCCCAAACTAGTGTTAACAACAACAACAACAACAAAAACCAAATTCTGTAAAATATTTGAAGAGATTTATTCCAAGCCAAATATAAGGATGATGACGTGTAACATAGTCTCAGGATGTCCTGGGAACGTGTGGCAAGGTGGTTGGGTTACAGCTTGGTTTTACATGTTTTAAAGAGACTTAAGATGTTAATGAATATATGTGACGTATACATTGGCTTGGTCCAGAATGGCAGGACAACTCGAAGTGAGGGCTTACAGTTCACAGGTAGATTCAAAGATTTTCTTGGCAAGATATGCAATTGGTTGAAAGAGTTAAGTTATTATCTAAAGACCTGGAATTGATAGAAATGAGTATGTGGCTTAAGATAAAGGGTTGCAGAGATCAAGGGTTTTATTATGTAGATAAAATCTCATAGGTGGCCACCCTTAGAGGAAATAGATGGCAGATGATTTCTATTCAGACCTTTAAAAGGTGCCAGACTCTTTGGAAAAAAACTAGTAAGGGAAGGAGATTCTCTACAGAATGCAAATTTCTTCCCTAAGAGACAGCTGTGCAGGGCCTTTCTAAAATATGTCAAAGAAACATATTTTGGGGTAAAATACTTCGATTTCCTGCCGGGCCTGCTATCTGTCATGTGATGCTACACCAGAGTCAGGTTGGAATTTGGAATCTTATTGCCACAAAGAGCCTCTTTTGTTACTCTTAAGATCTCTCTTTTAATGTTAATGTTGGTCAATTTTGCCTAAACTCCAACAGGAGGAAAGTATAATGAAACATGTCTGACCCCTCCTTCCCAGCATTGCCTAAAATGGTTTCTCAAGTTTTCTTTGGGTCCTCTGGGCCCAGAAGATGGGTCCACCCAGCTGATTCAGAAACTCATAATTTTATATTTGGTTTACACTGGACAGTAGAAATTGCCTAAGAAGAAGGACAGTGCCTTGCCTGATCAGTGGGAAGATGACCTGAGGCATGTATGTATGAATGCCGTACCATCACAGGCAGTCTCAGAGGTGATGCTCTGAACCACCGCGAGTGAGCTGGATGATCAGAGTGGATTCAAACATCAGGAACAGGCCGGGTGTGGTGGCTCACACCTGTAATCATAACACTCTGGGAGACCGAGGAGGGTGGATCACCTTAGGTCAGGACTTCAGACTGATGTCAGGAGACCAGCCTGGCCAACATGGTGAAACCCTGTATCTACTAAAAATACAAAAATATTAGCTGGGGATGGTAGTGCATGCCTGTAATCCCAGCTACTTGGGAGGCTGAGGCAGGAGAATCATTTGAACTTAGGAGGCGGAGGTTGCAGTGAGCCGAGATCACACCACTGCACTCCAGCCTGGGCGACACAGTGAGATTCTGTCTCATAAAAACAAAACAAAACAAATTAAAAAAACACTAGGAACACAATCATTCTACCTCTGCTTCTGCACTGTGTTAACTGAGAGGAATTTGGCTAAAAGTAAGATAAAGTCCAATTCAACCTAGCATACAGAATGAGAATCTTTATTGGCTTACAGAATTAAAAGTACCAAGGTAGAGAAAGCTTTGGGAATGAACTCTACCTAGTAGCTCCAGTTTTGGATCCCTGGAATTCTCTGTGATTTCCATATGTGAGCTTCATCTTCCTCTGGATAACAACAAAATAGCTGCAGTGGTTCCAAGCCTTATAGCCACATGACAATGCCCAGGAGAAAAGTAAAAACATCTCTTCTCGTGGCTTTCTCTGAAGAAAGAGAACACTTCTCATCACGGCCCAGAAAACTTTCCCTTTTCAGTCTGCTTTTTCAAATTGGAACAGGTGCTCATTTGCTTGACGGGAAACTGATAAATGCCACAAACTGTTTGGCTTATACCTGGATTCCTAGATGAATCCAGAGACATGAGGGCATAGAAAGTGATGATGAAAAAACACCCACAATGTTGATTATTGTGATACTGATTTATAATAATTAATATTGGCCAGGTGCAGTGGCTTACACTTACAATCCTACCACTTTGGGAGACCAAGGCAGGAAGATTGCTTGAGGCCAGGAGCTCAAGACCAGCCTGAACAACAAAGCAAGACTCTATCTCTCTTTTTTTTTTTTTTTTTTTTTTTTTTTTTTTTTTTTTTGAGATGGAGTCTCGCTCTGCCGCCCAGGCTGGAGTGCAGTGGCCAGATCTCAGCTCACTGCAAGCTCCGCCTCCCGGGTTCCCGCCATTCTCCTGCCTCAGCCTCCCAAGTAGCTGGGACCACAGGCGCCGCCACCTCGCCCGGCTAATTTTTTTGTGTGTGTGTTTTTAGTAGAGACGGGGTTTCGCCGTGTTAGCCAGGATGGTCTCGATCTCCTGACCTCGTGATCCACCCGTCTCGGCCTCCCAAAGTGCTGGGATTACAGGCTTGAGCCACTGCGCCCGGCCGACTCTATCTCTTAAAAAAAAAGAGAGAGAGAGAAATATATACAGGCATGCATTGCTTAACAATGGGGAATAAGTTTTACGAAATTTGTTGTTAAGTTATTTTTGTTTTTCTGTGAACATCACAGAGTGTGCTTACACAAACCTAGATGGTACAGTCTATTACATGCCTAGGCTCTATGGTACAGCCTACTGCTCATAGACTACAAATATGTCTAGCATGTTATTCAACTGAAAATTGTAGGCAGTTGTAAAACAGTGGTATTTCTATATCTAAAAAAAAAAGATAAAGTAAAAATAGGGTATTATAATCTTATAGGACCACCACTATCATATATGGAGTCCCTCATTGGTTAAAACATTATATAGAGAACTCCTAAAGCCCCCAGAATTTCCTAAGTAATACAAACAATAAAAGTGAAAGGAGTGCCTTTTGCTATTTATAACAAGTCTCTTTCAACCTTACCTGAGTTTATGTTATGAGTAACTTTTGGAAGGTCCGTAAGGATAGAGACTGGTTGCCATGGGAATCAAGTATTTGATCACATTTGATTAGAGGGTTGGAACTTTCAATCCCCTGCCCCATCACCAATGGCCAGGGATTTAACCTATCATGCCTATGTAATGAAACCTCCATAAAACCCAAAAGATGGAGTTCAGGGAGCTGCCAGGTTGCTGAACACTTGGAGGTGCTGGGAGGATGGTGCACCTAGAGAGGGCATGACAGCTCTGCACCCGTCCCTCATATCTTGCCTTGGCATCTCTTCCATCTGGCTGTTCCTGAGTTGTATCCTTTTATAATAAACCAGTAATCTGGTAAGTAAACTTTTCTTGAGTGATGTGAGCCATTCTAACAATTATCAAACCTGGGGAGAGGATCATGCCTATCACTGACTGATAGGCAGTCAGTCAGATAGCACTGGACTTGGAACTGGCATCTGAAATGGGGGCAGCCTTTTCGGACTGAGCCCTTAACCTACAGGATCTGATGTTGTCACCAGTTAGCTAGCACCAGAATTGAGTTTAATTTTAGGAAACTGAAGAACTGCCTGTTTGAAAAATACTCCATATCTGATGTCAGAAGTGAAATATAGAGTGTAGTACAGGCATGAATTTCACAGAGGGGACAAAAGAGTTTCATTTCCATTATACACACTTACCCATCTGATTCCTCAGGTAATTGTGATTTGGAAAAATCTATTTGTTTGTGAAAGGGAGAAGCTAACTTTAAAAAATAATTCTCTCATCCATTAGATATCAAGGAAGAAATAATGTCTATCTACTCTTAGAAAATAGGGCTGGGCATTTGAATCTAAAATACGTGCATAAAAGGTATGAATGACTAACATAAAGCTCAGAGTTTATGTTTGCTGTTATGGAATGAGAAAGAACATAAGAAGAAGAGTGAAGTAATATATTCAAGATTAGTCCAATCATAAGGGAATAAACAGTACACAAACTGTAAATGGTGACATAAGCTCTCCTACAATCAGCTTTACCCCTCTGTTTTGTCTTATGTGCCCCTTTTTAATTGTCCTCAATGTGCACTGAACAATAACACTAATATTTCAGATTCAGACAGTGACCTCAGAATCCCCTGTAATGAGTCCTCCCCAGTAGGTGAGTGGATCTGTTTCTTGTGACACCAAATGAAGAAACACCTCAAAGGAAAGTTAAAGGAGAGGGGACAGTAAAAATAGGGTATTATAATCTTATGAGATATGATAGCTACTATGGTCTGAAAATTTGTGCTCACCCCCATCGTCATTTCATATGTTGAAACATAATTCTTGGTGCAGTGGTTTTGGGAGGTCAGGTTTTTGGAAGATGATTAGGTCATAAAGGCAGAGACCTCGTGAATGGTATTAGTGCCCATGTAAAAGAGGCCTGAGGGAGCTTGTTCACTCCTTCCACCATATGGAAATGCAGCCAATAGATACTGTCTATGAAGCAGAGAATGAACCCTCAGCAGACAACAAATCTGCTGGTCCCTTGATTTTGGACCTACCAGACTCCAGAACTGTGAGCAATAAACTTCTGTTGTTTATAAATTGCCTGGTCAAAGGTATTTTATTATGGCAGCCCAAATGGACTAAGGCAATGGCCAACCTTACTGATGACAAAATTTTGCTGAACACGGATCCTGACCATGTGCACTCATGTAGAGTTTGTCCAAGTTTGGTCTTGATAGACAGAAAAGCAGCTTGGTCTACATAGGAATCAAACACAGTACACACTGTACACTAACCACTGAACCCACTAGACACATATCAAAGGGCATATTTTGGGGAAAAAAATGCTGCCTGGGCAACTTCCTTTTCTCAAGTTTGTCCACACTTCCCCATGTCCAGATCACACAATAACTTAAGCATGTAGTTATTCTCCACTGGGGCCCTGTAATAGTTATTTTTTTTTTTTTCGAATTTTGTCTTTATACATCAGTAAGCTACTAAACGCCCACCTTTCTCCTGGATCTCTCAGACAAGTCATAAATGTCATCTTCACTATGTTTCTTCATCAGTCAATCTGGTTGACATCTGTAACCAAGTGAAGCGAAACCACAGCAGGACAGCTAGAAAGCAGGGGAGGCCTCCCTGTGCACATCATGAGCACCCAGGCAGCATCTGTGGGTCATCACGCCACAGGCACATCTCGGGCTCACATCCGTGGACAGAAAGAGCCATCAGCAAAGTCAAGAAGCAGCTCCTGTCTGTGCTTCTACAGAGAAGGATAATTATCAAATAGCATGGCCGAATGCCTGGAAATATCAGTAAGGGCTGGGCGTGGATTGTAACGTGAGACAAAAGACCATAAACGCAGAAGTCAGAACAAACTTAGACAAGCTTCCAGTGCCTCATCTATAAATGAAGACGATATCACCCCATCCTTATATTAGTATGCGAGGAAAAAAAGTCAGAAACTATTTTGTAAACTTGTCATTCAGCACCTGACACTTGGTAAGTATTCAAAAAACAGTAGTGCTTATTATTATTTTGTGAAATAATGCCTAAGGTTGTGTCCCTTCTTGGAAACACAGACCTGTGAAAATTCATCCACAGTGGCAAAAATACACTAATTTATATCCACTAAGCAATAACATATAATAAAGGGAACCCTAAGTGGAGGTTTGGAATGGATGATCCGTGTATTCAAATACTCTATATCATCCTAAAATGAAGGTGGCATTTACAACAGCTGTGCCCATGCAATCCTGTGAATGAATTTGCTACATGATATATCTTAAAGCTGTTGTTAACCCAAGTTTAGCATCCATGATAATATACCCATGCTTCTATAAGCAGGAGGAATCTAGAGTTGATTTTAGGGAAATGACATAAAAGTGAAGGGGGGTGATACTCAGGGCAGGGCAGAACAAATGCACTGCATCCTGGAGATGAGCTGGAGGGGAAGGGGGCCAAGGAGAGGTGTGGGATGGGATATGAGAGAGAGGAAGATGTTTCTATGCAAGTATTTTAGTCTGAATTTCAGGTCCCTTTGGCCCCCAGAGTCATGAAGTAGGTTTGGGGAATTTGTCACTCAGGACCTCCATCAGGTCCTTCCTGTGCAGAAAGGCTTCCCAAATTTAAGCTCTAGGGAAAAAGTAGGGTAGAGAGAGATATGAAGACGGGAAAGCATGGCTGTTTGTGTACAGCGTATAAGCCACGTACTGCCTCACTCTAGGGGAACCAGTCAAATCAGAGTGCATGCCAGTGCCGCAGTGAGTTGGATCCGAGAGATGTACATCACCATAGGCAGAAGCCCCACAAATTGTCAGTGACACTCTAAGTCACCTGTGCCAACGTGGCGCCTGCCACATACAAACACGTTTGAACAGCCAACATCCCAAGTTTCAGGGCAGCTGTGTGACTTGAACCTCTGATAATACTCTCAAGATCTAGTCATAGGGGAAGGGCCTCCAGTCCCTCAGAGGAGTTCAGTTTAAAACCATGCCTTTATCCCTTCATCATGAAGTCATAGTTATGTATTCGTCTAATTGAACATAGATTGAAATCACAGGCCTATTAAGAGAGACCAACTGTAATTATCCAAATGAGCTGTTTTAACCCTAGCAATTTAGGCACGTTCCACAAAACACATAGTCCCATTAGCTGAAGTCACTGAAGGCCATCATAAGGATGGGTGTCTCAATCCTCATCTGATAATGAATGCCACAGAAAAAAAATGATTATTAAACTTTTGGAGGAACTTAATATTGGGAGTGATCAATTAAAAATCATGATACAGAACAAATTCATTATACACAAAAAGGATAATGCCACACTCTTTCTGAATTGAGATCAAGAATGGCTCCTAGTATCTAATCAGTTTTTTTTGTTGTTGTTATAGCTATCACTTAAAACAACATGAATCCACCATCAGATAAACACTAATAGTACATCCAAAGGAAATTGAAATTGATTTCTGTATTAGCTTGCACTAGATCAACAAATTTCATTTATGTAGGATCCCATTGCTTTGACTTCAAGGCTGAATGAGACACAAAGTAACTATTTTAATAAAATCTAATTCCTCAGGAAACAAAATTATCATCATCCTAGATTTATGCTTCAGCTAGTAGGAAAATAAGTCTGACAGAACCATTATATGCTATTCTATATACATAGCTGTTTTCATTGAAGTTACTTCAAGACGTTTTCCTACTATGGCAATGGAGAATATTTTTCAAAAAAAAATTAAAAATACGGAATTGCTGCTATAAAACATATATATCACAAAGGACTCATATTCTGCATTTTTCTTAAACCACTTACCATAAAACCTTCATTTTTTATGGCCAACTCGGTGCTGATTTCATGATTTGCAGCCAGAAACAACTGATTTCACAGCATCAGTCTGTCATAAATCTTTAGAACGTAAGTTCTGAATCCCAAAGCAGTGCCCAGAGACACAAATGAGATTTCTCCTCACAAAGTGTGACCTGTGTTTGCAGCTTAGATTAAAAGAAACAGAGTTGAGAAAAGGGCAACCGGGCTCTCCTTTTCCAATATTTAGAGAAATGTTTAATTTCTTTTCCAAATGTAGCCATGGCCAGGTTGGAGCTCTGAGAGTGAACCTGCTGGATGGTTTTCACTTGGGCACAGCAACACAAATTCCCAAGGAGGAGACAGCCGTAACCTCCATGGCACTGGTGGGGCCACTCATGGAACCAAACATTTATTTTATTGTGTGGCCCCCTTAAGGAAAGATACTGACATACTAGAACGGGGTCCATGTGATAGCGACCAGGCTGGTGCAGTGTGGGGATTTGGATACAGTAGGTTGAGTTTTCTTAAGCTGTTTATCCTGCACAGAACTGGGCAGGGGGGTTAAGTGGGAATGATCCTTCTATTTTAACAGCTCGAAAAGGACAATTAAATTTAATCTGTGGAAGCAAGAAAGGTGTGGGCAAGAAAAAAAAATGCTGTATAATTGAGGATGTGATTAAGTGACGGAAGAGGGCCTAATAGTTTAGCAACCAGAGGTAGGTCTCTGGTAGCATTAATAAATGCAGCTGTGGCCAGGCATGGTGGCTCACGCCTGTAATCCCAGCACTTTGGGAGGCCGAGGTGGGTGGATCACAAGGTCAGGAGATTGAGACTATCCCGGCAAACATGGTGAAACCCTGTCTCTACTAAAAATACAAAAAATTAGCCAGGAGTGGGGGCACGCACTTGTAATCCCAGCTACTCAGGAGGTTGAGGCAGGAGAATCGCTTGAACCCAGGAGGTAGAGGTTGCAGTGAGTCGAGATCACGCCACTGCAGCTTGGGTGATAGAGCGACACTCCATCTCAAAATAAAAAAAAATAAAAATAAAAAAAATGCGGCTGTAGTGGTCTGACTGAATTGACAGGCCAGATGTGAATACCTGGCAAAGAGATACAAGGCATGAGTAAGCCAATGTCATTCCCGACTCTAAGACTTAGGTGGAGAGAATCTTGCTATGGCCAGAAGACATATGCTTCATTAATTATAAAAGAGAAGCAGTCAAGGGTGGGTGCTAATGAAGATGATGTAGTTGGTATAAATTGAGGAGTGGCAGCGTGGTGTCTCCTTGGTAGCTGGAAGTTGAGACTGTCCTTCTTTCTGTATTCTTTATGATATGAGCAGGATCCTAAGCTCTAGGGACACAAGAACAGAAAGCAGGAGAACTTTTACATCAAGAGGGTTAGAACAAGTCACGGGAAGTGAGCAGCTAAGGCTGGTACTCTGGCTGGGACAAGAGAGGGGCCATCTAAGAGCACCGAGTGCCAGTGGCACACCAGGAAATGGCACTGGCAGATTTCTTTCTTCTTAACTTCTTAACTTCTTATATGTCAGCTTTACTGACATATAAGTAATATGCATACCCGTAATGCATATGCTCAAATGTGGTATCTAAACAGTTTGACTACCTTGGACCTGGAAAACCACAACACCAAGGAAGCTGGGATAATATCTCTTGTTAAGATTATCAGTCACATCTGAATCCACAGGGATGAGCATTGATTCAAAGCCTTAAATGAGATCATATTTTCCAAACTAGATGGGAGCCTAGTTCATTCTGTAGAAAGCAAAGTTGCTTTCAGGATATATCCTAAGTGGTGATTACTCTCTCCTTCAAACAGACAAATTAAAGACTGTTGTGTGACATGAACACAGAACTCTTGAGTGTTCTGTGATATGGCTGTTTAAGGAGACTGAGAAAATTATATATGTAAGAAATAGGGCCAGGTGCAGTGGCTCACACCTGTAATCCCAGCACTTTAGGAGGCCGAGGCAGGCGGATCATCTGTGGTCAGGAGTTCAAGACCAGTCTGACTAACATGGAGAAACCCCATCTCTACTAAAAATACAAAATTAGCTATGCATGGTGGTGCATGCCTATAACCCCAGCTACTCGGGAGGCCGAAGCTGGAGAATCGCTTGAACCCTGGAGGCAGAGGTTGCTGTGAGCCGAGATTGCGCCACCAGCAATTCCTCTCTCTTCCCTTCCTCTATCCTGACTTCCTGATGTTTTCCTTTATGCTCTTTATAGACCAAAAGCCTCCTGGAAAACAAGTATTCTTCATTATGTTCCAGAAATAAAGACCACTCAAAGAAAGCCTCTGTTACATCCTGAGAAACACCAACTTTAACTCAACTTGTCTGATCTTTCCAGTGCACTGGACAGACCATAGAATTTACAGACTCAATAAACAGATAGTAATATGGTCATGATGGGTACCTGAAACCTGGGATGTAAAAAAACAGATTACGGAGAGCTGCATGAGTACAGTCAATTACTGAGATTTTCCTGAATACAAATCCTATCCAAGCAAAACTAATATACCCCCCAAATTAGGAGAAGTCCGCAGTCATTTTAGATGAAATCTCGTAAGAAACCACAAACTCATTCTCTTTTTTTCAATTTCAGGACTTTAACATTTACTAAACAACAAAAACAAAAATGCTGACATATTATATTGTGCAAATCCAAATGTGTAAGAAGGTGCTTTGGTGGGATTTGAGATTATAGCTAAAGAGATCCAGGCATAAAGTTATCACTGCATGATAGGGAACGTAAGCTTTATTTACTATGAGATGACAAATACTTTTGAGTTTTTCTTATACATGGTGGTACACCCACCTGGCTTCCTAGGGTTTGTGCACCAGCTAACTAATTTATGTGTTGTGACAGCAAGAGTGAAGAAGAAAAAAGTGCTCAGGCCTGGGCTTTAGAAGACCAAAATTCTAGTTCTGTCTTTGCCATTAACTAGTTGTACCATTTCAGAGGAGTCACCTGTGCCTTTTCTTCGGGGCTTAAATTACTTCATCCTAATCTTTAGGATCTGAGTCTCTAGAAGATCTGAGTCATGACTTTCTTTTTGCATTATAAATAAGATTTACAAATATAAAGAGCAAATTTAATATTTAAATAACAATTAAAACTATGCATGGTATAAGGAAATATAAGTGATGAATGATAAAGATATAATTTGAAATCAGGTAGAGTATGAGAACAATTTATTGTGGAAGTGAGACTTGCTTTGTGTATAAGCAGAATTTGGGACTCTGGAGGCAGAAAAGTAATTTAAAAAATATAGACCAGGATGATGAGATGATGGGGCCCATGGCTGGTTTTCTAGCCTGGTTTTTGTCACCAGTGCTTTTTATCCTGCTTCCTGTCTCACCGTGTATTGACAAATGCCCTTCTGTTTAGCTTGGGCAAAGGGGATGTGCTGGTTTGCTCTCCATAATTCTAAATGTCAAGGGTTGGCTGTATGGCAGTGGTGGGAAATGGCAAAGCCTTCCAGGAGTCTGAGCACTGGGGGAAGTAAGCGTTCTCAAAAGCAGTGGTTTTATTATGAAGCAATTTAGATAAAAAACAGAACTCCTTCAATTTAAAGGCATATAACTGGAGGCAATTAAACCTGCAAGATTAAATTTCAGAAATTAAAAACCTATAAAAAGCATCCTAGCAAAAGGATCTGTCTTGCACACATTTTGATCATTAATCTGAATGTTCTTTGGTTGTCCAATACCACCTCACCCTTTCCTTCATTTTTTTGATTGCTCAGGCAGTTTACAATACATGTAGCACATGGAAAATCAAAGCAGAGTAGTGCAGTATCACATCCATTTCTATCCTTCTTCCATGAAATTTTCAATAATTCGGGGATGAGGTACAAATGGAAGAAAGGAAGCTGAATGCCAGGAAATGAGCATAGTAGGAAAAAGTGGCTCACGAAAGAAGATTTAGATTCAGTCTGCATTTTCTAATATATTCGCTGAATTGGTAAATCATCACCTTTCACTTAGCTAGTCCTGGGATATGGTGCCCCAACATGGGTGAGCAGAATTGTAAGCCCCCAACTTGGGCACGGTGGGGTATTGTAAGAAATGGGATTTCTTTCCAGCTTGCCAGCTGGCCTGAGGTCCCCATATCACTTCTTTCTCTACCATACACCCCTCTACTACAGAAGAAAGCAGATGAAAATCCAATCTGGGGAAGGAACTTAAGCCAACATTTGTCCCAGTAAGAAAGTAGTAGTCCTTGATAGAGGGCAGTAATCCTACACTTAACGACCCATCAGAACCTATGTGCTTGATTCATATTTTATGCAGCTGGTAGGTTTTAATAAAAACAGGAAGGGCTGGGCGTGGTGGCTCACGCCTGTAATCCCAGCACTTCGGGAGGCCGAAGGGGGCAGATCACTTGAGATCAGGAGTTAGAGACCAGCCTGGCCAACATGGTAAAACCCCATCTCTACTAAAAACACCAAAATTAGCTGGGTATGCTTGGTGGGTGCATGTAATCCCAGCTAATTGGGAGGCGGAGACTGGAGAATCACTTGAACTCAGGGGGTGGAGGCTGCAGTGAGCCGATTGTGCCACTGCAATTCAGCCTGGGTGACAGAGACTCCGTCTCAGAGAAGAACAAACAAACAAAAAAGAAACAAAAACCAGAAATTAGTATTGTTATTAACAGACCCTTAAGGTCCTAATGCTTAGATACTCAGATGGAAAATACGTAAGTCTAAAATAGTAGAAAAGAATTCTCCCAACTTCTGATGAGAGGGTGTACAACTGAGCTTCAGCACACATATGGTGGGCTCCTACAACCAGCAGCAAGAAGTCCAACAGATGCAGCAAACATGGAAGAAATCACTGCAAAGTGTGACTATTCATGACAGATGCAGCAGTACCCAGAACCATAGTGGACATCCCAAACAAAGAATCTTTTAACTCCTTAAACTTTTTTTTTTTTTTTTTAATAGCGCCAAGGTCTTGCTATGTTGCCCAGGCTGGTCTCAAACTCCTGAGCTCAAGTAATCCTCCAGCCTTGGCTTCCTGAAGTGCTAGGATTACGGGCATGAGCCTCCACGCCCAGCTAAAAATTTTAAAAATGCAAAAACTAGGCAACTTACTGTTAAATTAATTGCCTTGAGGCAGGAGGAAAAAACATGGATGCCATGTAAAAGCTGATGAGTCTTCTATTATTTGTGAGCCCATGTGGAAGACATCCTGAGTGTGTCAAAAATATTCAATGTTGACTCCAGGAGACTGGGGAGGGGGGAGCATTGTATAGCTTCTTTCCAAGTATCAAGCATGAATTGATGAAGTAGTATCTCTATGGCGGAAGAAGAGGGCAAAGGAATTCATTTAAATGGTTAACTTTTACAAATACATTTACAGGAAGAATTGCAGTCAGTATCCCCAGCAGTATCCTTGGTATCCTGCATTCAGTATCCTTTGTGGTCAAAACAAAGTAAGGTATTAAAGGGATGCAATTGTGCAGGAAGTTGGGTATTTTTGTTTGTTGGTTTGTTGGTTGTGGTTTTTGTGCTTTTTTTTTTGTTTGGTTTGGTTTCAATTTAATGTACTGTGAGGGAAGGAATAAACATACATCTGTCATATCATAAAAATGTAAACAGTCAATATAAAATGCAAAGTAATTAAACATAAAGTTGCATAGAGAAACCTCTTGATGTTTTTAAGTTAAATAGAGAGAAAATAAAGGGATTTAACAAAAAGAGTGTTAATTAAGAAGCAAGAGGGCTAGAAATATGCATCAATAATGGATACACAATTGAGGTCTTGTTATATATTTAATTTTTCTTATTAGATATAGATTTTTGTTGTTGTCAATCAAACCCTTTCTAAATGCAGGTACTGAGGAAATAGAATGAGTGAAGGTGAAGAACATATGTACATCAACTCTGCAGTGTTACAGGTTTTACAGAGAAGATAGGTTGGTGGGTCGATTGAGTAGTCTGGACACAGACTGGTGTCCTAGATCTCACATTAGCTAGTACATGTTTAAAACAAAAGTAATAGAAATTAGAAACTTTGATCCTCACCTAGATAATTCATAGGGATTCAAAGAAGTTGAATCAAAAGTGAAAATATATATAAGAAATTATTTTAAAATCATTAAATGCCATAGGAACATTGTATGTTAAGATAATAATACATAACAGTGCTTCAAACCCAATAGTTTCTCAATAATTTGGTTGAATTATAGATATAGCTAAGTCCTCTCTCACAGTGCAGAATCCTGGGAATATAATGGGATACTGTACAAAGTTTATTGCACAGAATTGCTGCAATCGAAGATGGCATTGCAAAGGCCATGCAAAGATGGGATAAAAATATGGTATGCTCAAAATTACAATATGACAAAAGTCAAGGTTGTTTTGTAAGTCAGTCAAGGTTCAATCCTGGCTTTTCTTTCTTTCTTTCTCTTCCTTTAGCTCTTGAAAATGGATTTCTCTATTTCCACTATTAATTGCCACCATAGCCAAGTAACCTAAGTACAGTCTACACAGGTGATTATATTTCTGGTTGTGGATCCTTAGCATGTGATTCTACATAACATTAAATTGAGGTTTTAATGCGTGTAATCATCCATTACTAAATGATAAAATTAAATATTTCTCCTAATAAGTATTATCCTATACCTCAGATAATTCTAAGCATTAAAGAAATTATAGTATCAATTCAATGACACAAAGTACTCTTAAATATATTTTCACCTTGTCAAATGGAGAGAAAGTTGAACGCATAAGGAGGCCAACATGAATACTAATAGCTATATTTACTGAGTCCTTACTAAGTGGCAGGCACTGGGCTAAGGGCTTTACATGCATTATGTCTTTTAAATCTCACAACAACCCTGTGAGTAAACAATATGACTATTCTCATTTTACAGTCGAGAGAACTGAGCCTAATAGAGGGTAAGGAATATTTCAAGGTCACAGAGCTAATCATATCAGAACTGAATTCCAAGCTCCTCTGATTCCAGAGCCCTTGCTCTTAACTACTTTGTTGTACTGCCTTTCTAGTCACCTTTTAAAACATTGGTCCATAATCAGATGTCTGCCCCAAGGGCAATCCCTTTAAATATAGGTTTGTCTGGTCTTTTCATGAATCCATAAACTGCTGTTGGATTAACATAGGATATCCTGAAGGTCTGCCCACCTCTAGGTAAGGTAAGAGCTGTCACCTTGTAGATTGAGCAAATATATCTGCCCCTCAACTTCTTCCCATAAGATAGGGCACAAACAGAGACCCACAGCCATTTTCTTCTTGCCTTCCAAAGCCCAAAGCAGTTTACCTCTCTCTGGGTAGAGCCAGACTTATGGGTAGTCAAGAGAGAGAGTTTTCCACATTTGGTGAAAAGAGAGATATTGAGAAATACTCAACACCTCAACTGCTCCACCCTTTCAACTTATCCCCAAGATAGGGGAAAAAAAATAACCTCTAACTGATTGGTGTTATGCTGGAATATTCATATTTAGAAACACTTTCTTCAGAGTTAGGTAATAGGCAAATGCAAACATATTGAGAGGATGCATCATAACGAGTTATTAACCTGTAATATGGCCTCATTAATAAATGAGATCCTTTTGCAACAGTTCCTGTGAAGCATGATGGCCTGTGCAGAGGTTTTCAAGCTGTGTTTTGGGAGTGCTGTGCTCTGCAGAGGAGGCTCAGGTGTGCAGAATGTTAAGTTGGCCAGCCCTGAACCCCTCTCCCCATTTCAACCACAGTGGCTCTGCTGTTATCTGTTAGTAGTCTGGGTTCTGCATTTCACTTTGGGGAAAACAAATGATCAACAATAACAAAGTCATTACACAGTTTTTATAAAATGAAAATCACAGCTTAGTGGAAAGAGTGAAAATGTACACTCAGCAATATCTAATATAGTGCCTACAATAATTAATAGTCAGTTATTGCTCCCTCAGAGCAGCTTTGGATTTGGGAGTAAGGAAGTAATATTTCTTGAAAGCATGGGCTTTCAGTGCCACTCAGTGGGTCAGACACTGAGCAAGATCTTTAATTTTTAGGTCATCTGTGAGGCAGGCATCAGGTCCATTTTATATGTAATAAAACTGGGGCTTTGAGAGGTTAGATGATTTGCACAAAATGACACACCTGCTGAGTGGCAGAGCTGGCACTCAACCTAAGGTGTCCTTGGACTCCAAGACACTGGGTTCCTTATGACGAGGATGAAGTTATGGGTTTAGAGACCAACGTAAAAATGGGCATCTGAGGGCCATAATTTAAGCTTTGCCTGCTTAGCAATATATATATGCCAACCAACCCTGTAGTGTTTGCTTCAAAAGCTACATAGAATCTATTCATCTGGTTCATTATCATTTTGTGGGGCCTCTAAGAAGTAGAAATAGGCTGGGCACGGTGACTCGTGCCTGTAATCCCAGCACTTTGGGAGGCCGAGGTGGGCAGATCACTTGACGTCAGGAGATGAAGACCAGCCTGGCCAACATGATGAAATTCCGTCTCTACTAAAATAAATAGCTGATTGTGGTGGTGCACACCTGTAGTCACAGCTACTTGGAAGGCTGAGGCATGAAAATTGCTTGAACCTGGGAGGCACAAGATGCAGTAAGTCAAGGTCTTGACACTGCACTCCAGCCTGGGTGATAGAGCAAGACTCCATCTCAAAAAAAAAAAAAAAAAAAAAAAGAAAAAAGAAAAAGAAATAGCTTAGGCTAAATGAGGCTCCAGAGAAATATTTCCTGATTATGTCTGTGAATATTTTCTTTATTATTATTATTAGTCTTAGTTAGAGCTACTATAACAAATTACTTATAAACAACAGAAATTTGTTTCTCACCGTTCTGGAGGCTGGAAGCCCAAGATCGGGGTGCCAGCCTGGTTGGCTTCTGGGGAGGGCCCTCTTCCGGGTTGCAGACTACCAACTTCTCCTAGTATCCTCACAAGACAAAAAGAGAGATAACTAGCTCTATGGCTTCTTATAAAGGCACTGAACTCATTCATGAGGGTTCTACCCTCATGACCTTAGTAACTCCCAAAGGCGTCACCTCCAAATATCATCATAATGAAATTACAGTTTCAACATATGAATTTTGTTGGACACAAACATTCAATTTACATTATTATTATTATTGTTATTTTCCTTATTATTTAAACTGCTGTGCCAGCTGCAAAGAATGTATTCAGAATTCTAGTTCCAAGATGGCTGAATAGGAACCTCTCCAGTCTACAGCTCCCAGTGTGAGCAACACAGAAGGTGGGTGATTTCCACATTTCCAACTGCGGTACTGGGTTCATCTCACTGGGGCTTGTTGGACAGTGGGTGCAGCTCATAGAGTATGAGCCAAAGCAGGGTGGGGCAACGCCTCACCCTGGAAGTGCAAGGGGTTGGGGAATTCCCTTTCCTAGGGAAGGGAAGCCATGACAGATGGTACCTGGAAAATCGGGACACTCCCACCCTAATACTGTGCTTTTCCAGTGGTCTTAGCAAAGAGCACGCCAGGAAATTATATCTCGTGCCTGGCTCAGAGGGTCCCATGCCCACGGAGCCTCACTCACTGCTAGCACAGCAGTCTGAGATCAAACTGCAAGGTGGCAGCGGGGCTGGGGGAGGGGCATCTGCCATTGCTGAGGCTTGAGCAGGTAAACACAGCAGCCAGGAAGCTCGAACTGGGTGGAGCCCACCGCAGCTCAAGGAGGCCTGCCTGCCTCTGTAGACTCCACCTCTGGGGGCAAGGCATAGCTGAACAAAAGGCAGCAGAAACTTCTGCAGACTTAAATGTCCCTGTCTGACAGCTTTGAAGAGAGTAGTGGTTCTCCCAGCACAGAGTTTGAGATCTGAGAATGGACAGACTGCCCCCTCAAGTTGGTCCCTGACCCCCGAGTAGCCTAAATGGGAGACACCTCCCAGTAGGGGCCGACTGACACCTCATACAGCCAGGTGCCCCTCTGAGACGAAGCTTCCAGGGGAAGGATCAGGCAGCAACATTTGCCATTCTGCAATATTTGCTGTTCTGCAGCCTCTGCTGGTGATACCCAGGCAAACAGGGTTTGGAGTGGACCTTCAGCAAACTCCAAAGACCTACAGTTGAAGGTCCTGACTGTTAGAAGGAAAACTAACAAACAGAAAGGACATCCACACCAAAACCCCATTTGTATGTCACCATCATAAAAGACCAAAGGTAGATAAAACCACAAAGATGGGGAGAAACCAGAGCAAAAAAGCTGGAAATTCTAAAAATCAGAGCACTTCTTCTCCTCCAAAGGAATGCAACTCCTCACCACTAATGGAACAAAGCTAGATGGAGAATGACTTTGACAAATTGAGAGAAGGCTTCAGATGATCGGTAATAACAAACTTCTCCAAGCTAAAGGAGCATGTTCAGACCCATCGCAAAGAAGCTAAAAACCCTGAAAAAAGATTAGACAAATGGCTAACTAGAACAAACAGCTTAGAGAAGACCTTAAATGACCTGACAGAGTTGAAAACCATGGCACAAGCACTACATGATGAATGCACAAACTTCAGTAGTTGATTCGATCAAGTGGAACAAAGGGTATCAGTGACTGAAGAGCAAATGAATGAAATGAAGCAAGAAGAGAAGATTAGAGAAAAAAGAGTAAAAATAAATGAACAAAGCCTACAAGAAATATGAGACTATGTGAAAAGACCAAATCTACGTCTGATTGGTGTACCTGAAAGTGACGGGGAGAATAGAACCAAGTTGGAAACACTTTTCAGGATATTATCCAGGAGAACTTCCCCAACCTAGAAGGCAGGCCAACATTCAAATTCAGGAAATACAGAGAACACCACAAAGTCACTCCTCAAGAAGAACAACTCGAAGACACATAATTGTCAGATTCACCGAAGTCGAAATGAAGGAAAAAATATTAAGGGCAGCCAGAGAGAAAGGTTGGGTTACCCCAAAAGGGAAGCCCATCAGACGAACAGTAGATCTCTCAGCAGAAACTCTACAAGCCAGAAGATAGTGGGGGCCAATATTCAACATTCTTAAAGAAAAGAATTTTCAACTCAGAATTTCATATCCAGCCAAACTAAGCTTCATAAGTGAAGAAATAAAATCCTTTAGAGACAAGCAAATACTGAGATATTTTTTCACCACGAGGCCTGCCTTACAAGAGCTCCTGAAGGAAGCACTAAACATGGAAATGAAAAATGGGTACCAGTCACTGCAGAAACACACTTAATTGTAAAGACCACTGATGCTAGGAGGAAACTGCATTAACTAACGAGCAAAATAACCAGCTAACACCATAATGACGGATCAAATTCACACATAACAATATTAACCTTAAATGTAAATGGGCTAAATGCTCCAATTAAAAGACACAGACTGGCAAACTGGATAAAGAGTCAAGACCCATCAATGTGCTGTATTTAGTAGACCCATATCATGTGCAGAGACACACATAGGCTGAAAATAAAGGGATGGAGGAAGATCTACCAAGCAAATGGTTAAAAAAAAAAAAAAAAAAAAAAGCAGGGGTTGCAATCCTAGTCTCTGATAAAAGAGACTTTAAACCAACAAAGATCAAAAGAGAAAAAGAAGGCCATTACATAATGGTAAAGGGATCAATTCAACAAGAAGAGCTAACTATCCTAAATATATATGAACCCAACACAAGAGCACCCAGATTCATAAAGCAAGTCCTTAGAGACCTACAAAGAGACTTAGGCTCTCACACAATAATAATGGGAGACTTTAACACCTCACTCTCAACATTAGACAGACCAATGAGACAGAAAGTTAACAAGGATATCCAGGAATTGAACTCAGCTCTGCACCAAGTGGACCTAATAGACGTCTACAGAACTCTCCACCCCAAATCAGCAGAATATACATTCTTCTCAGCAACACATCACACTTATTCAAAAATTGACCACATAGTTGGAAGTAAAGCACTCCTCAGCAAATGTAAAAGACTAGAAATTATAACAAACTGTCTCTCAGACCACAGTGCAATCAAACTAGAACCCAGGATTTAAAAATTCACTCAAAACTGCTCAACTACATGGAAACTGAACAACCTGCTCCTGAATGACTACTGGGTACATAATGAAATAAAGGCAGAAATAAAGGTGTTCTTTGAAACCAATGAGAATGAAGACACAACATACCAGAATCTCTGGGACACATTTAAAGCAGTATGTAGAGGGAAATTTATAGCACTAAATGCCCACAAGAGAAAGCAAGAAAGATCTAAAATGGACACCCTAACATCACAATTAAAAGAACTAGAGAAGCAAGAGCAAACACATTCGAAAGATAGCAGAAGGCAAGAAATAACTAAGATCAGAGCAGAACTAAAGGAGATAGAGACACAAAAAACCCTTCAAAAAATCAATGAATCCAGGAGCTGGTTTTTTGAAAAGATCAACAAAAGTGATAGAACGCTAACAAGACTAATAAGGAAGAAAAGAGAGAAGAATCAGATAGATGCAATAAAAAAATGATAAAGGGGATATCACTACCAATCTCACAGAAACACAAACTACCATCAGAGAATACTATAAACACCTCTACACAAATAAACTAGAAAATCTACAAGAAATGAAAAATTCCGGGACACATACACCCTCCCAAGAAAAACCAGGAAGAAGTTGAATCCCTGAATAGACCAGTAACAGACTCTGAAATTGAGGCAATAATTAATAGCCTACCAACAAAAAATAGTCCAGGACCAGATGAATTCACAGCCAACTTCTACCAGAGGTACAAAGAGCAGCTGGTACCATTCCTTCTGAAACAATTCCAATCATTAGAAAAAGAAGGAATCCTCCCTAACTCATTTTATGAGGCCAGCATCATCCTGATACCAAAGCCTGGCAGAGACCCCCCAAAAAAGAGAATTTTAGACCAATATCCCTGATGAACATTGATGCAAAAATCCTCAACCAAATCCAGCAGCAAATCAAAAAGCTTATCCACAATGATCAAGTTGGCTTCATCCCTGGGATCCAAGGCTGGTTCAACATATGCAAATCAATAAACGTAATCCATCATATAAACAGAACCAGAGACAAAAACCACATGATTATCTCAATAGATGCAGAAAGGCCTTAGACAAAATTCAACAGCCCTTCATGCTAAAAACTCTCAATAAACTAGGTACTGATGGGACATATCTCAAAATAATAAGAGCTATTTATGACAAACCCACAGCCAATATCATACTGAATGGGCAAAAACTGGAAGCATTCCCTTTGAAAACTGGCACAAGACAGGGATGCCCTCTCTCACCACTCCTATTCAACATAGTGTTGGAAGTTCTGGCCAGGGCAATCAGGCAGGAGAGAGAAATAAAGGTATTAAATTAGGAAAAGAGGAAGTCAAATTGTCCCTGTTTACAGATGACATGATTGTATATTTAGAAAACCCCATCATCTCAGCCCAAAATCTCCGTAAGCTGAAAAGCAACTTCAGCAAAGTCTCAGGATACAAAATCAATGTGCAAAAATCACAAGCATTCCTATAACACCAATAACAGACAGAGTCAAATCATGAGTGAACTCCCATTCACAACTGCTTCAAAGAGAATAAAATACCTAGGAATCTAACTTACAAGGGATGTGAAGGACCTCTTCAAGAAGAATTACAAACCACTGCTCAATGAAATAAAAGAGAACACAAACAAATGGAAGAACATTCCATGCTCATGGATAGGAAGAATCAATATTGTGAAAATGGCCATATTGCCCAAGGTAATTTATAGATTAAATGCCATCCCCATCAAGCTACCAATGACTTTCTTCACAGAATTGGAAAAAACTACTTTAAAGTTCATAAGGAACCAAAAAAGAGCCTGCATTGCCAAGACAATCCTAAGCCAAAAGAACAAAGCTGGAGGCATCACGCTACCTAACTTCAAACTATACTACAAGGCTGCAGTAAGCAAAACAGCATAGTACTAGTACCAAAACAGAGATATAGACCAATGGAACAGAACAGAGCCCTCAGAAATAATACCACACATCTACAACCATCTGATCTTTGACAAACCTGACAGAAACAAGAAATGTGGAAAGGATTCTCTGTTTAATAAATGGTGCTGGGAAAACTGGCTAGCCATATGTAGAAAGCTGAAACTGGATCCCTTCCTTACATTTTACACGAAAATTAATTCAAGATGGATTAAAGACTTAAATGTTAGACCTAAAACCATAAAAACCCTAGAAGAAAACTTAGGCAATACCATTCAGGCCATAGGCATGGGCAAGGACTTCATGAGTAAAACACTAAAAGCAATGGCAACAAAAGCCAAAATTGACAAATGGAATCTAGTTAAAGAGTTTCTGCACAGCAAAAGAAACTATCATCAGAGTGAACAAGCAACCTACAGAATGGGAGAAAATTTTTACTATCTACCCATCTGACAAAGGGCCAATGTCCAGAATCTACAAAGAGCTTAAACACATGTACAAGAAAAAATCAAACAACTCCATCAAAAAGTGGGTGAAGGATATGCACAGACACTTCTCAAAAGAAGACATTTATGTAACCAACAGACACATGAAAAAATGCTCATCATAGCTGGCCATCAGAGAAATGCAAATCAAAGCCACAATGAGATACCATCTCACACCAGTTAGAATGGCAATCATTAAAAAGTCAGGAAACAACAGGTCCTGGACAGGATGTGAAGAAATAGGAACACTTGTACACCGTTGGTGGGACTGTAAACTAGTTCAACCATTGTGGAAGACAGTGTGGCAGTTCCTTAAGGATCTAGAACTAGAAATACCATTTGACCCAGCCATCCCATTACTGGGTATATACCCAAAGGATTATAAATCATGCTGCTTTAAAGACACATGCACACGTATGTTTACTGCAGCACTGTTCACAGTAGTAAAGACTTGGAACCAACCCAAATGTCCATCAATGATACACTGGATTAAGAAAATGTGGCACATATACACCATGGGACACTATGCAGCCATAAAAAAGGATGAGTTCACGTCCTTTGTAGGGATATGGATGAAGTTGGAAACCATCATTCTCAGCAAACTATCACAAGAACAGAAAACCAAACACCGCATGTTCTCACTAATAGGTGGGAATTGAACAATGAGAACACTTGGACACAGGGTATGGAACATCACACACCGGGGCCTGTCCTTGGGTGGAGGGAGCAGGGAGGGATAGCATTAGGAGATATACCTAATGTAAATGATGAGTTAATGGGTGCAGCACACCATCATGGCACATGTGTACATATGTAACAAACCTGCATGTTGTGCACATGTACCCTAGAACTTAAAGTATAATAAAAAAGAAAAGAAAAAAAAAAGAATGTGTGCAGAAAGTATGTAATAGGATGGCTGTAATTTGACATTGGAAATGGAAACCCTAAAGTTGCCTAAAACGCTATCTGCGCATACTGATGAGAAGATGTGTCTAGGGTGAATTATTTTAAAATTGTAAAACAACATATATGATTAGGATCCTATCAAAAAAAATTGTATTTACATATGTTCATTCTTGCAGGGGAAAAGTTCTTCCATAAACCGCACCAAGCATTTAACAGCAGTTATCTTTGGAGATAGGATTACTGAAGATATTCATTTTCTACATTAGGCTTTTCTGTAATATTTGAATGTTATGTAATAGGCATACCAATATTTTTGTAATAAAAAAAACAATAAAGATAGAAATACTAAATGTCTATGCTAGCATTTGGGTTTTTGCTCTTTAACCTAATCATGTATAGCTTTACTCAGATTGTTAGCTGAGGAACCTCTAACTAATTGAAATAACTTGCAGGTACAGCAGAGCATCAGAATATTTGTCTTTCTACAAGCACAGATGTGAAATATTGTGATGGTATACTTCAGGCAATTTGATGATCATGCTGTTTTGTGTGTGTGTGTGTGTGTGTGTGTGTGTGTGTGTGTGAGAGAGAGAGAATGAGTGGACTATGACAAAAATGTTCATACGAGAATGAGATCTGAATATTGGGTATGGAGAGGATTTCAAAAATTTGTGGCAGAATAAAAATACTCTGGGCAGTGTACGTTGACTCAAGCCTGTAATTTCAGCACTTTGGGAGGCCGAGGCGGGCGGATCACCTGAGGTCAGGAGTTCAAGACTAGCCTGGCCAACATGGTGAAACCCTGTATCTACTTTTTAAAAAGCAAAAATTAGCTGGATGTGGTGGTGTGCACCTGTAATCCCAGGTAGTAAGGAGGGTGAGGCAGGAGAATCGCTCAAACCTGGGAGGCGGAGGTTGCAGTGAGCCAAGATCATGCTACTGCACTCCAGCCTGGGTGACAGAGCGAGACTCCATCTCAAAAAAAAAAAAAAAAAGAAAAGAAAAAAGAAAACAAAGAATAAAAATACCTGAAAGGCTAGTTTTTAGTGTGACAGATATTGTTTCCAAATGATATTTTCATTCATCACAAAGATGTAGTTGTTGGTGTCAATCTTCCTACCTCCTTACTATGACATTTTCTATTTACCTTAAAATTCTCTTTATAAAAAAAGAGTGAGTTATATGTGTTCTTTGGTTTAAATCCCATTGAAAGAGCAATTTATTGTTTTAATCAGGAATTCACACCCTCATGGGTAGTCACAAGTTTTCCCCCATAAAAGTCACACAGTAGAGGTGGCCAGTGTAAATGCTCCTAGGTATATATCAATTAACTTCAGGGACTTTGCATAACAAATATTAGAAATGACTTTTCATTGGTGAAATTGTTGGCTAATTAATTAACACAATGGATGATTCATGGGCAAAAATATTGATATTCAACATTGTGGATGGGCTAAAATATTTTAGAGATATTGCCCATGGTTATATGAATAACAAATCATATAGCTAGGCCTGAGGCCTGGATCCTTAGGGATGGTGCGCGAGGTCTGAGCCCTAAATGCTTCCGTGCCCCGAGACTGAGATGCAGAATTTCTGCCTGCCTGACCACTCCCATAAGGTGACAATCCTGCCTCTAAAAGGTAGCAGGTTTACCTCAAGTGCTCCTTTCATGCAAGGTATTGTTCAGAGCACCTGTTAGGACAGGAAATTGAGAATCCATCAATACATTTCGTTGAAAATTGCTTTTCTTTTAATTGTTAGCAGTATAGTAAGAGAGTAGCTGAAGCTCTCCTACCTCAAACATTTTGGTAGCCACTATTTATCTGTCTGATCTATCTATCTATCCACCCATCTATTTATCCATCTATATTTAACAGTTGCACATAACCAAATTGGCAACTAGGTTATTTTTCAACACTCCTATTTCTAAACAAACAAACAAACAAATGAAAATTAAAGCACATATGAAAAGAAGTCATAATGATCTTGGCTGAGAATGGAGTGGATTCATTGGCCTGTGTGCGTTTGTAGAGGTGTAATCCTTCTATAAATAAAGCCAATTTAGAAACCCTTGGCAAAAACCCTAGCACAGGGATTGGTCTTGCTTAAGCAATAAACATTTTCTGGAAACACATCTGACTTCTCTCTGAGCTACTTATCCAGATCCACAAACCACTGGATGATTTCATTTCTTATTTTATCTGATGTCCCTGCATGTGTTATTGCTGACAATTTCTTTTTTCCTGTGACTCCACCCTTCTTGTTCTTCTCTCAGCTGTCTGACTATTCTTTCTCAGTTTCCTTTTTCGGCTCCCTTTCTTAGTTACTCCCCTAAGTTCTGCTACTCCCCAGAATTCTATTCTTTGCTCTCTTCCTTTCTCTCCTTGGGCAATCTCATCAATTCAGTAGCCTAAAGAGCCTTATTTATATACGGTGTGCTGCTGCACTCCAGATCTATAGCTATATCCCTAAACCCTCTCCCACACTCCAAACACTTACGTAAAACCATTCACTCTGAGTACATGCCCTCAAACTCGACTTGTCCTGGACTGAACTTAGCATCTTCCCCAGGGTTCTTCACCTCCCACATTAATTATGTTCCAAGTAATGCCAATTCTATCCCTTAGTTATTCCTCATCTGTCTCCACACTTCCTCATCCCTAATGCCATAAGCCCTAGTTCAGACACTCACCATCTCTTCACTGGATTATTTTTAAGGATGTTCTCTGCCTCCATTTCACCTTTCTCTCTACTCCAGTCTCCATGTGGTTTTAGTTGGATCTTTAAAGTACATAAAATTGTATCTCCCTATTTTGCCTTCAGCATAAATTCAAACTTTCTAGCAAGGAAGCCAATGGCCCTGCTAGACTCAATATAGCTATCATCATCTCCATTTCTCTCTGTCTGGAATTTCTACTGTAACACACCTCCAACCATTCCTATAGACATAATGTCCAATACATCTCTAATTAATCTTTGTTCGATGAAAGAATAAATGACAAGACTTATTTTAGTGGACTTACAAATATATAAAAACGATTCTCCATTTATTTCCCCTGGCTATTTCAGAAATAGTCCTGTGCATAATCAAAAAATCCTTCATTTATCAGGTGAAGAAACTTAGCCTCAGAGACTTTAAGTAAGCAAAGTCACGCAACCAGAAATGAATATGATGGAAGGAGAATCAGCTATTGAGATGCCCACTCTAGAACACAGGAGCCTTCAGATGCCAGCACTGCTTTTTCTAATTGCTTATCAGTAGGTACTGGGAACACGCTTAAGGAGGAAGCCTCAGCCTTTCTCCAGATCATCTTCTGTTAATACATCAGATAGCAAAGAAAGAATGAACTCTGCATTTAGAGGAAATCTATCATGCCCAAATTATTAGTGATTCATAAAAAACAAATTGGTTTATCAATTCTAATGTTTTCAGGCCAAAACCATATCAAGCAAATGTGACAGACTTTCAAGAGCATTCAAAACACCACCTCAGAGTGGGAGACATAGGGGAGGGAGGGACAACCAGAATCAGAATGAGTACAAGATGCAGGTAACACAGATGATAAAACAGGAACATAGAATGCACTTGCTTTGCCCTGCCCACACCATATGTGGATACCTCTTCTCTCTTTTCACCATGCAAAACTATGTTTTTGTTGCTTCTCCATAGAAGCTTATGAAACACTTGAATTTCAAAATTGATCATGTCTTGTTAAAGAACATTGGATGTGATGTGATAGCATCTTACAAATACAAGGATCTTCCCTATATGTGCAAGTCACATATTCAGTTTAGCCCCAAATAATGCATAGGCTTCAAATTGTTCTAATCCCAGTGTGTGTGAGTCTCTCCTCAGCAAGGCTATGCCTGAAATCAAGGATTCCTTGGGGTCTACATGATAGTGATGTTTACATAAGGGTTGGGATCACAATGGTGTTCCAAAAATACACATTCTATTCTAAAGAATCCACATCTTAATCTGTAGTGACATGGTCGGAAACCTTCAGGTCTACATTCTGTAATACTGTGAGCACAAAAATAATAGATTTCCATATGATTAAGGAGAATATGCTCATAATTATGGAAAAAGACAATGGTGAGTCAGAGTATTATGGCAGCTGTGAAAAGAAAACACATGAAATGGATTACCATGACAAGAAAGCTGAACAAAATATAATTCATTGTAATCTAAAAGGCTATATCTAAAGTCACTTGATGATCTATATAAAGTGCTTTATAAATATGTTTTAAATGTATTATTGTGAATCAATTTAAAAAACTTTTAGTGTCAGTTGTTATATTCAAGATGTCAGAACTTTGGATTTTTAAATAAGTATCTCTCTTTTCTTAGATTACAAAGAAAGCAAATATTGCTGACATGAGAAACAATGTTATCTTTTGAAACAACTGGAGTCACCTTCTATTTGAGGAGTACCTTAAGAAATGCAGAAGGGTTTCAACAGAAAAGGTTTAGCAATCTGGAAAACCACAAGACAGGCAGTAAGTTAACACCAAAAGCAAACAAAAAAGAAACTCATGAGCATCCAGTATCAACCTGAGGACTATACAGCGTTAAATGTGTGTGGTCATTTGCTGATTGAAATTCATTCCTGCTAAATAAGAAAATTGTTTCATCTAATTCAGTTTTCAGGAAAATTTTTCACCATAAATTATCCATCTTCTTTACCTTCTGAAATAAATTTCCTTTAATCTAAATAAATCTTTATCTGCTGCCTCTGGCCTGTCAGTGTCAACACCAATTATTGTGCTCTTTAGCATGCAGGGACAACAGGGAGAGTTATTGAGAAAGCTAAATATCTTCGGTTATTTTTATTCCCTGGATCTGTTGTTTTTCAAAGAGGTTTTGTTCAACTGTTTTATAGCTTCTGTGTGTATTTTTTTTTTGATTGTTCACGTGTTGGGGGTCACATTTTCCCTGGGGTCAAGATACAATCCTTCAAATAACTCTCTACCTTTAAGGTTTGGTTACTGGTAATTGTCCAGGATGTCAGAAAGCCAAGAATATCAGAACTGAGTGTGCGATATGGTTAGGCTCTATGTCGCCACCCAAATCTCATCTTGTAGCTCATACAATTCCCACATGTTATGGGAGGGACCTGGTGGGAGATGATTGAATTATGGCAGTGGGTCTTTCTCATGTTGTTCTTGTGAGAGTGAATTTGTCTCAAGAGATCTGATGGTTTCAAAAACCGGAGTTGCCTTTCACAAGCTCTGTTCGCCTGATGACATCTTTGTAAGATGTGACTTGCTCCTCCTTGCCTTCTATCATGATTGTGAGGCCTCCCCAGCCATGTGGAAGTGTAGTCCATAAATCTCTCTCTCTCTTTTTTTTTTGTAAATTGCCCAGTTTTGGGTATGTCTTTATCAGCATTGTGAAAATGAACTAATACAGTAAATTGGTACCAGTAGAATGCGGTGCTGCTGAAAAGGTACCCAAAAATGTGGAAGCTACTCTGGAACTGGGTAATAGGCAGAAGTTGGAACAGTTTGGAGGGCTCAGAAGAAGACAGGAAAATGTGGGAAACTTTGGAACTTCCTAGAGACTTGTTGAATGTCTTTCACAAAAAATGCTAATAGGTATATAAAAAATAAGGTCCAGGCTGAGGTGGTCTCAGATGGAGATAAGGAACTTATTGGGAACTGGAGCAAAGGTGACACTTGTTATGTTTTAGCAAACAGACTGGTGGCATTTTGCCTCTGCTCTAGAGATTTTTGAAACTTTGAACTTGAAAGACATGATTTAGGGTATCTGGCAGAAGAAAGTTCTAAGCAGCAAAGCATTCAAGAAGTGACTTGGGTGATGTTAAGCATTCAGTTTTAAAAGGGAAAGAGAACATAAACATTTGGGAAGTTTGCAGCCTGACAATGCAATAGAAAAGAAAATTCCATTTTCTGAAGAGACATTCAGGCTGGCTTCAGAAATGTGTATAAATAATATGGAGCCAAATGTTAATCACTAAAAGAATGGGGAAAATGTCTCCAGGGCATGTCAGAGAACTTTGCGGCAGCCCCTCCCATCACAGGCCCAGAGGTTTAGGAGGAAAAAATGGTTTTGTGGTCTGGGTCCAGGGTCCCTCTGCTGTGTGCAGTCTAGGGACTTGGTGCCCTGTGTCCCAGCCACTTCAGCCGTGACTAAAAGGGGCCAAGGTATAGCTCAGGGTATTGCTTCAGAGGTTGGAAGCCCCAAGCGTTGGCAGCTTCCACATGGTGTTGAGCCTGCAGGTGCACGGAAGTCAACAACTGAGATTTGGGAACCTCTGCCTAGATTTCAGAGGATGTATGAAAATGCCTGGATGCCCAGGCAGAAGTTTGTTGCAGGGGTGGGGCCCTCACAGAGAAACTCTGCTAAGGCAGTGTAGAAGGGAAATATGGAGCTGGAGCCCCCACATAGAGCCCCTACTGGGGCTCCACCTAGTGGAGCTGTGAGAAGAGGGCCACCATCCTCCAGAACTCAGAGTGGTAACTCCACCAACACTTCCACTGTGCAGACACCCAACACCACCTTGTGAAAGCAGCCAGGAGGAAAGCTATATCCTGCAAAGCCACAGGAGTGGAGGTGCCCAAGACTATAGGAACCTACCTCTTGCATCAGCATGACCTGGATGTGAGACATGGAGTCAAAGGAGATCATTTTAGAGCTTTAAGATTTGACTACGCTGCTGGATTTCAGACTTGCATGGGGCCTGTAGCCCCATTGTTTTGTCCAATTTCTCCCATTTGGAATGGCTGTACTTACCCAATGTCTGTACTGTCATGGTATCTAGGAAATAACTAACTTGCTTTTGATTTTACAGGTTCATAGGTAGAAGAAACTTGCTTGTCTTGGATGAGACTTTGGAATGTGGACTTTTGAGTTAATACTGAAATGAGTGGAGACTTTGGAGGGTTATTGGGAAGGCATAGGTGGTGTTGAAATGTGAAGATATGAGATTTGAGAGGGGCTGGGGTGGAATGATATGGTTTGGTTCTGTGTCCCGAACCAAATCTCATCTTGTAGCTCCCATAATTCCCATGTGTTGTGGGAAGGACCTGGTGGAAGGTGATTGAATAATGGGGACGGGTCTTCCCATGCTGTTCTTGTGATAGTGAATGGGTCTCATGAGAGCTCATGGTTTTAAACACAGCAGTTGCCCTGTGCAAGCTCTCTTTGCCTGCTGCCATCCATGTAAGATCTGCCTTGCTCCTCCTTTCCTTCTGCCATGATTGTTAGGCCTTCCCGGTCATGTGGAACTGTAAGTCCATAAACCTCTTTCTTTTGTAAATTGCCCAGTCTTGGGTATGTCTTTATCAGCAGTGTGAAAACAGACTAACACAGTGTGATTTGCTTTAAGGAGAGGCTTTAAAAAGTCTTTAAAAGCCAAAACAATCAGCTCAGGGCATACAAGTAGTTTTTTTTTTTTTTTTTTTTTTTTTTTTTTTTTTTTTTTTTTTAATCTCTTGGAAACCAAGTTCTTTGCTCCATAGTTTATGGTTGGTTTAATTATTAGTTGAGCTTTGTGCTATTATAATTAATATGCTATTTTTCACATGGACATTCCAAAGTACCTTATAATATTTTCTTAATGGAAATATTACTGAGTTGTGGAAAAGAGATGAAAGGGAAATCAGTATCACTGATTATCAAGGTTTGCTATTAATGCAAATGAACTCTGGATTCAACCCATTTTTCTACCTATGGTATGATCAATCATTCTAAATGACAGACAATAGGGGAAGCCTTCCCTGCTACCTAGTCTGGAGTGATAACTCCTTCTCTGTGTTCCTGCATCTTCTAATCTGTATGGTTGCCTGCACCACATTTTATTAAAATTTTCTGTTTATGTGTCGGCCTCTCCTTTCAGACTGCTGGTTCCTGGAGACTAGAATTTATGCTTCAGTGTCCTGGGTCCTATTTCATATAGGTGCTGAGCTATGCCTGGGTGATTAATTAATTCATCAACAGATCGCAGGTACACAGAGGTTTAGCAATAGGAAAAGAAATTAATACAGAGCACATCAAGCAGGGAAGGAGGGAGGAGGAGAGACTTATAGTCACATGCACATTCTTCTGATAATGAAAAGTAAACATAAACAAGGCTAGGCAGCATCAGTTGAAGTTAGTAGGGAAAATAAAATGCAAAAATGCAGTAGAGTATGAGAAGGGTGCCGGGGATAAGAATGTTTTCTTTTCTCAGTTGGGGTGGTGAAGGGAGTAGATAATAGGGATAAATTAGGCCCATTAAAATGTAGAGAGGGCAGAAGATTAATGTTTTTTCCAAAAAGGTGGCAGTCCTGAGCTCATTCTTTAATTAGTGTTTAACAGAGAAAAGAAAATTGGGCAATTAGAAAAATAACGACACCTAGGCAAAAACATCTCCCGTGAAAAGGCTCGGGAAGAAAAGGAATACACATTAACTACAAGATTAGTCCTGCATGTTGAAACCTTAGGAAACCTGGCATGTTTGTTGAACACTTTTCCATGATTAGAAAAAGAAATATTATGGATATGATAAAACATGCCCAAATACTCTTAAATAAAAAGGCTGATTAGCCTTATTTTTCTTCTTTGGGAATGCAGTCAGGCCTCCACATCTGTGAGTTATACACCCATGGATTCAAGCAACTGAGCATTAAAAATTTCAAAAACATACAAATTAAAAATAACAATACAGCAATAAAAACGATACAAATAGAAGACAATTCAGTATGATAACTATTTACATAGGATTTACATTATATTAGGTATTTTAATTAATGTAGAGACGGTTAAAGTAAACGAGAGGATGTGTGCAGATTATGGGTAAATACTATGCTATTTTGTATCAGGGACTTGAGCATTCAGGGGTCCTGGAATCAATTCCCCGTGAATACTTAGGGATGATTGTATAATCTTTGTTACTTCCTCAGGTATCATGGCTCCCATCCTAAGACACTGAGAAGGTACAGGGAAAAAAAAAAAAAAAAAAAAAAAAGGCTATGAGGTTGGCAAAAACACTCACTTACGGCCAGGAGTGGTGGCTCATGCCTGTAATCCCAGCACTTTGGGAGGCTGAAGTGGGTGGATCACGAGGTCAGGAGATGGAGACCATCCTGGCCAACATTGTGAGACCCCATCTCTACTAAAAATACAAAATTAGCCGGAAGTGGCGGGTGTCTGTAATCCCAGCTCAAAAGGCTGAGGCAGGAGAATCGCTTGAACCCGGGAGGCGGAGATTGCAGTGAGCTGAGATCACGCCATTGCACTCCAGCCTGGGCGATAGAGTGAGACTCCATCTCAAACAAACAAACAAACAAAAAACCTCACTCACTTTAATATGTCCATGCATAGGTTTATATAAAACACAAATGTATACATATACACACTATTCTCATACAAAGTAATATGGTGATTTTCCATGAACCCCAGACATCAATTACATAACACAGCATAAAGATAGTGAGGAAGGCCACTGATTTAGAAAATAAAGAGCTTGGGTTTGTATTCTAGGTTCATCCCTTCCGGGCCTCAGGAACTTAAGCTGGTCATCTAAAGCAATTCAGAGTCTGTTTCTTACCTATAGAAAGGGAATAACAGAGTCATCCTGTGGAATATCATATATAAAACATCTGATACATTGTCTGGCACAAGGCAAATTACTCAGTAAATGCTGATTTTCTTTCTTTTCTCAAAGATCAAAACAGGAAAGTGGTGCTGATTCAATTTTCTTCTGGAGCATTCCTACTCTCCCAAACAGTTGGGTAGCAAGGGATAGTGAACTGGCCGTCGAGTTGTTTCAAACCTCTCCAGGTATCCAGGTATCTAAGGGTGTTCGCTTTCTGGTTGTATCTAAGGAAAGTCAGAAACATAGGTGTGGAGGAGAGAGTCAGGTGAGCTCCTGGTGGAACCTCCTGCCCTCTGCTCTACCTGAGAGAGAGAGAACAGGACGTGCTCAGATCTCACACACTTCCTGGTTCCACTTTGGTTACACTTTTTCTAAGTAGGTCAGGAGCTAATAGCCCTTTCTCCTTTGTGATGACATACCTGTCTTCTGGAAGCACATCTAAGTACATTTAATCTCCCTTACTATCCTGACCAGCACCTTGTCCCAGGAAAGATCAAGTCTAAACAAATACCCACCTTGGGCTTCCACAGAGGTAACCATGATACCTAAGATTGGTCAGCAAGGTGGTTCAAGCTACTTTGCATTCTTCAAATATTTTTCTCTGCCTTTCTCCTTTGAAATGTACTGTCCTTTCCCTCATTCTGGCTCTCACCTCCCAAGTGCTACTCCTGCTCAGGCATTAATCTGGACAAACTGTTTATAATAGCTGACTTATTAACAGGTTACTACTCTCAGGAATATTTGCATTTCTTTTGACTGAAATAGTCAAGACAGAGATGATCTTAGAAATGGTGATCATACTGCCATATTAACAAGAATGTGTCACAGCACAGAAAATCATAGAGATCCTTAAAACTCTCTATGTCTTAACTCTTCAATTTCAGGGATCATGTCTTCAAGTTGCTAGCCACATGGCTAGAACAGACAGTTGAAAATATATGGCAGTGACTGCCTTGAATTTTCTAAATTAAAGAGTTTAGCACTGTTCCTATCAACTATGTACAGAAGTTCTTTTTTTTTTTTTTTTTTTTTTTTTTGAGATGGCGTCTCACTCTGTCTCCCAGCCTGGAGTGCAATGGCATGCTCTCAGCTCACTGCAACCTCAGCCTCCTGGGTTCCAGTGATTCTCCTGTCTCAGCCTCCCAAGTAGCTGGGATTACAGGCATGCACCACCACACCCAGCTAATTTTTGTATTTTTAGTAGATACAGGGTTTCACTGTGTTGGCTAGGTTGGTCTTGAACTCCTGACCTTGTGATATGCCCGCCTTGACCTCCAAATGTGCTGGGATTATAGGAGTGAACCATCATGCCCAGCCCTATGCACTGTGATTCTAAAGGACAGTTCCATTCATAAGGAAAAAACAAAACAAAACAAAACTGATGTTGGGCATATGAGAAATAAATCAGTAAACACAATAATGAGCAATGACATCATGGGCAGTAAGCCTCATGGATATAGTCAACATAAATCCTCTTCCAAGCACTTTGGCATGGGGGTCATAAAATTAGTAAATTCAGCAATGAGCAGTGTTTCATATTTCAACTTCAGGAGAGAATATACTGTTCTGTCTTGTGGCATTTCACTTGCAAATTTGATTCTAATTTGATTGGTTAAGAACAGTCGCACACATTGAACATTGAAGAGCACACTGTTAAAAAATCAGACTAACTGGCAATCTCATAAACTGAAGACAGGTGAATATTACGGTTTATTAAGCATAGGTTAGATGTATCCAACAAAGATACAGTCCCTTGATAATAATGCTTTATATTTTATGAGAGCTTAGTTTTCACTCCTTTCACTAATTTAACTGCATTGATACTAATTTCTTTCACCTTCTGATAGACATTATTATCCAGAATTTAATCACTTTGAAAGCAATCTCCTTTCTGTAGTCCCACATTCCTATAAATCTGAAAGAGCAAAGACCTCAAACAAGGGTAAGAGCAGAAGATGCCCATGATGTAACTGGCGAGCTCATTTCCTGAGGTGTCTTTGGGTGCTCTGGTGTCATACTTGAATTTTAACAATGGTGACTCTATCATGGACTCACTACCAGCTCCTCCTCCATTGGAGTTTATTGTTTTTACCCAGATTTTTTCATATGCATAAGGGGTGACACAAAACCCCAAATTCTGGAAACCCCAAATTCTGGGTTCTAAGGCATCAATCCTTTTCTAAATGTTTTCTTATATTGTGCACCCTGCTAGTATTTCAGAGTGACTACTGCCACAGTCATAAATGTTCAGTGGGTAAGATACATGGGGAAGTGGGATGGCCATGAGTCCATTCACATCACAAGTTGGGAACTTAGTTTCTCCCAAGCTCTAGGTCAAATAATTTAGGTAGTAGCTATCACTCAAGTAGGGAATGCTTGGGCTCTGCCTAATCAAACAAACATTGGAACATCTCTAGGCTACAAAAAGCAAGTGTGGATACTAGCTTATGACTTAACTACTGAGACTTGTCTACATTAAGATAATTCCATGTCAGAGTGACAGACTGGAGGTGAGCCTCACTGGACCGAGAAGGGCTGATGCACATATCAAGGGTCAGGTTGGCACTTGGTGATGGCTCTACAGTAGATATCTGTAGAGAGGATAGAGAAGTTTGGGCAGTAGAAAATGAATGTTCTGAAGTGGAAGAGCACAGGCTTGGGAGTCAAACAGATTCAGAACATAATTCTGGCTTCATCATGACTAGTTTTATGACTTGGCACAAATCATTATATGTTTATCATTACCATTCTTGTACGATGGGAATAATAACATCTGCCTTATATTAAGACTGTAAAGATTTGAGGTAATTCATGCTGATTTCTTGGTACATAAGATTTGACTTCAATAAATAATAATTATTCTTAGGAGAGTAGGGAAAGAAGCGATACATTATAATCCAAGCAGACAATCTGTTCACTTAATTGTTTAAACATGAAGTCCACAAACCAACCTACTCTACAAGTGAAGCAATTTGCTAAGATTTGGGTATCCAGTGGTGAACAATGTGAGTCTGGGCCCTGCCTTCATAGCTCCTACTATCTAAGCAGCCATTAAGCAAGAAAGACACACATAAATAATTGACTAAAGATGGCGATAAGTGTTCTGAATAGAGATCTCAGTGGGAAAATAACAGAGTGTACCAATGAAATAACATACTCACAGAGACCTGAAAGATGAGTAGGTATTACCTTTAAGAATTTAGAGGGGAAAGGACTCCTGAGATGGAAAATAGCGTGTGCATGCAATATACAGAAAGAAAAAGGGCAGCGGGTTTGAAGGTTAAAAGCACTCAGTGAATAAGAGACAGAATGGCTTTGGAGGATTGGGCACAGGCAAGATTATGCAGGGACTTCAAGAATCACATTAAAGAACTGTTTAAAGCACTGGAAAGCCACTGGAGTAGTTTTGAGCAGAGATGCTGCATGATCAAATTTACTTCTTAAAGTGATCTTTCCAGAAGCTGGATTGTGTATTGGGGTGGTTGGCAAACGAGAAAACAGAAGATTATTGTAGGAGTTCAGAGAGAGATGGTGATGACTTGGCCCAAAGTATAGGGAGTGGCTTCAGAGAAGTCCAGGAAGAAGTAACCATTGGCCATTCCAGCAGCTAGGTAAAACTTTTCAGCAGGAAACTCAAAATTAGCCAATAAAAAGGGAAATCAAAGCAGAAGATAGTAAGCATTTAGGGTTGTTGAAAACTGGCAGTAGTTCCACTGCTGTGTTGGTGCACGTAACGCAAAATAGGAATTCATTTTCTATAAAATCTGTGCAGTGCCAGGAGACTAAAATAGGGCCTTAGCTGTGACATGCAAGTTTCTGTGACTATAGATAAGGTAGGACATGGACCCTGAAAGTTACGAGGTAGGGGCACAAGGTCACAGGAAATAGCATGGTTTGCTCACGTTTGCTGAATCTGAAATGATGGCTGGCAATTCACTTAATATCCTATAACTAGGAATAGGATCCGTCTCAGACACTAGGAAGAGCTGAACTAACAGATGAAAGCTATGAGACCCAATCTTAGGACCCAGCTGTCCCCAGGCAGCAACAAAGGGTGATTGTTGTGCTTTATTCACTTAATTTGAGTTTATGGTTTTACAGTCTCCCAGTCAGAAAAATCTGTAATTACATGCATTTTACAAAAAAAAGATGTTAGGTCAGGTAAAATGACACATTCAAAGACATAATTTCACTACCCTGCCACATAAGCAAAATATCGCTTATCTATTTTCAGTATAATGGTGTTTTTCATTTACTGTTTGATAGTGATGCAAATTCACTTTCTCAGGACTATAGAGAGCTCTGGGTATTAAAAGATGTGGACTTTGTCTTCTCTACAGTTTTGTTTGTGACCTGTGATTCCCAATGCAATACTACTTCTCAATTTCTTGACCTCAAGCGATCCTCCTGCCTCGCCTCCCAAGTTCTGGGATTACAGGTGTGAGCCACTGCATCTGGCATATGCAATACCAAGTGGCTAGCAAGATAATGAGCAATGTCTTTCATGTCATTCCACGAATATCAGGAAGCAAAAACACATAGGTCTTCCACTTGTTTGTTTGTTTTCAAAAGCAAAAATCTTTCTGAATTGTTTTGCATTTTTAATGTTCTAAATCATGTTGCTTCTAGTCTTAAAAAAAATAAAATGATGTTTTGGTTTTCCACCATGGGCTTGGATGGGTGATTAAATCTGATTACCTCTAGAAGTCATTAAGGGTCAATCAGAAGGACTGAGGATTAAGATTAGAGTAAGGACTGAGATTGTAAACTTGGACTCGATCTGTCAAAATAAACAGTTCTATTCTTGCTCACGTGGAATTGTTTATTTTACCTTTCAAATATGTTAAATCAAGATTCACAAACCAAAATATCACATGAATATGTTCTCTGTGCTGTTTGATTTTTTTCCCCAGGCATAAAAATCAAATTTACAATGCTAATATTTCTCCAGAAATGTTCTGAGTGGTACACTTTTCTTCAAATAGGCAACAGATTTGTCCGTCTATAAACATGCTTATAGTCCTATTGGAGTAAAGAAGCAGGCATATGGAATTCAATATATGGACTATAAAACCAACAGAACACTCATACATTAGAAAGCTGTCGTCAAGAACAGTCAACTGTTCCTTTACATAATTGAGTTCAACAAACATTTACTAAGAGTCTTTAAATAAAGGTCCGCTAGTTGCTGCAAGGAATGAAAACTAGATAAAGCTCTTGTTCTCAAGGAAATTAAAATACACGAAGCAAGCTAAATTATAGATTTTTTTCATTAAGCCATTATTAGGCAGAAGGAAGAAACAAGTTTGAATTTATATTTGAATTTGAATTCTGAATATCGCTTGTTCTTCAAAGCAGGAATCTAAAGTCAAATAAAGCGTGTGTGTATATGTATGTGTATATGTATATGTGTGTGTATATACACACACATATACACACATACATAAATGTATACACACACACATAAATACAGATGTATATAGCCCAATTTTTCAATTGCAAATACATATTAATAGAAATAATTTATATAATTAATATTAATAAGTATGTATAGTGATGCACGAGTATTTTTCCTCAGATAAATAAAAGATTGCCTGTCTTCTTAAGAGTATAATAGAACTCCTTGTTACCTAATCTTTTTTCACTACCTAGAGATATTTGCCTGGGTCTGGGTTTAAGCTATAATATAAACTATATATACAGACATTGAGTCACACACCCACCATCATTCCCTATCCCCCACCACACACCTGAATACCTTAGTGTGAAAAAAAATCACATCATGAAAATATAATTTTGAAGTTAAATTATGCTAAACTTGTCTGAAATTGAAAACATTTTGCAGCACTGCTAAACGTAGTATAGTTGTCCTAAGAACAACATCTCACATTAATTTCTCTGTATTTAAAAATGGTGATGTCCTGCATTTGCCATCTATGGTGTCACTGTTCTCTTGGCATGACGGTGTAAAGCCTCCTAATCTGAAGCATCAGCACGTGCAGGGAGTATTTCCTGATGTATGCCACCTTTAATAATTTAGTATGTTGACTTATACTTTCCACACGAGTAGTCTTGTCTTAACAGTAGTAAATACAGCTACAAAGCAGTGAGGAATGGCAATTGGCTGAGGGCACTAATTACACTGCCTTGACTTGAATTAAAATTTTTAAACAGCAAATGAGATTACCAGTCTAAAGATAACCTTAATTTAAATGCCAAGCTGCATTTATCTCATCTACAGTGTAATTTTCCAGAGGTGTAGAAAAATACAATTTTAACGGAAATCCATTGTTTAAAAAAATACAATTAAAGTCCCTGGTCCCTCCTCACCACACCCTTCGATTTTTTTTACAGGCAAGATATGTAGACTGATTTAGAGGTCAGAATGAAAACATTCAGATCCTGTCCTCATGGCCAGACATGACTTTCAGGACCATCTTCATTTTTAATGATTAATAGCTGGGTATGGGAAAAGTAAATGCCAAAGGGGTGAGAGGTGGAGGAAGAAAGGAAAATGACCTTCTCTAATCCCTGGAGCTATAAGGAAACTTACACATGATAAGAGCGCAAACCACCAATTGATTAATGAGAAAACCCAAGACTCAGAAAAGCCAAGTGATTTTTCTAAAAACACAGAGCAAGAAGGCAGCACAGCCCAGCAGAGGAGATGCTGGCCTGGGATTTACAGACAGAAAAATCTATGAATCCCATCTCTTTTACTTATTAGTTCTGTGAAGGCAACTTATTATCTTTGAGCCTCAATTTCTGCATCTGTAAAATGGAGACGGGAACAATTCCAATCTCACAGGTCAGTGAGAATGCATACATGCCGGACTTACACAAGTGCTCAATAAAAGACGCATTTTTATCGTCAATGACTTCCCAAGACCAGAACCCAAATATACGGATTCTCAGCTCAAGTTTGCTTCTGTTACACTACTTTACCTTTCACTAACCCAAGACTATACCCATGGTCTCATGAATCACACCAAACACTTGATGTACATGTAAGTGGAAAGGGACAGAGGAACAAGAAATAATTAAGAACTAATATTTCTTATTGGTTTATATGAAGGAACATTCAGTTTGATAGTTACCAATGAACTATTATTACCGAAAACACTAAGGTTTATAAGATAAAGGTCAAGGGTTTTTAAAAATCTGCTCATTTTATGAATATGAAAGCATACAAACAAAACAAAGCTGAAGGTTAGTCACTGAGAATTGTGGGACAATAATTTCAATAGGCAGTTCCTCCTCATCAGTGACCTACAATCCTATATACACTTTACACACTTACAATCACTCTCACACACACACCACTACACACACTCCCAAAATAAGCATCACAGTAGTTTCATCATTCTCAGTATGGTGGGATTCAGTAGATGCACGACTCAGTAGATTATATTTCTGAGAGTAACAAAGAGGTGGATTCTTAGAAAAGTTTTACAGATTAGCAGCTAGGTGTGGTGCCTCACGCCTGTAATCACAGCACTTTGGGAGGGTGAGGCGGGCAGATCACAAGGTCAGGAGTTCGAGACCAGCCTAGCCAACGTGGCAAAACCCTGTCTCTATTAAAAATGCAAAAATGTGGTGGGTGCCTGTAATCCTAGCTACTTGGGAGTCTGAGGCAGAGGAATTGCTTGAACCGGGGAGGTGGAGGTTGCAGTGAGCCAAGATCATGCCATTGCACTCCAGCCTGGGTGACAAGAGCAAGACTCTGTCTCAAAAAAAAAAGAAAAAGAAAAAAGAAATGTTTTACAGATTAGCCCATTTAAAGATTTGTTTTACTGGTCTCATTAATCAGAGAGAAGATGAATAAATACTAAAAGGCAAGACAAGAAAACAAGAAGAAAGGAAAACAGAAAGGAGTTAAATCATGATGACCACTGGGCAATAGTCTTCTTTACAATCATATGGTGGTTTTGGCTAAGTGAAGGCTTGCGATAGAGTGAAAACAACTTTGAATTAGGAGAAAGGTGTCCTAGTTTCTAACTTCAGTCTTGCCCGTATGTAGTTAGATTACATTTGATAGTTGTTTAACATTTCTGCTAATTACCTATAAAATAAATAATTTTCCTTATCAGTGTGAAAATGAGATGGTTAGATCAGAGTTCCTCCAAAGTTACGTCTGCAATTCTGTGACTCCATGAATATTCACCACTGCAGACCTCAAACTCTTTTTGAAGATGAAAAATCCCATGTTTTCAATATATAATTTTAGGGAAAATTCACTAACCAGTTTGATGAATTATGGTAGGACTTTTCACTGGGTCCTAATGCTCTAAATAATTCTACTGTCTAGAATGGGTCATGACTAGCCAATTAATCAGGTTTTCCTTATATCTCAGATTATGTCTAAACCTGGAGAAGTAAAAGACGTCCATGTTTGGTTATATTTAACTACACCCTAAATTCTGAGTTGTTTTCAGTAAACTGAACCAAGCACTGTTTGTAGATGAAATGCCTTAATTAGTATCCATGTAGTCACCGTCATTCACACCGCAGCATTGAAATATATATGTAATCACTCACTCTTCCCTACAGAGATATATTAGTAAGGCATTTTTACTTCTCAAATAATGTTTTTTGTTACTCTTCATATTTTCAAGTTTCTCTAAATAACACTTGCTGTCTCAGCCTCAACTTTAAGATGACTCAAGAAACTACTTCTGAAGTTGAGTATATACTGAGATTACTTGTTTTCCTACTGGAAACCAGTGAGGAGTGACAAAAAAGGTGAGGAAGGGAAGGAAAAGGACACCTGAATTGGAAGAAGTGAGACTCACTTGTTCATCTAAATTGAAGTCAGTCCCTTAATAGGATTTGCAGGGATTACATCTTAACCAGTCCTTAGCACCACTTCTGGCACACAGTAAGTACTGAATAAATATTTCTTGGAAGAAAGAGAGATAGTAAATAAAGAGAGCCAATAAGGAAGAGAAGACTTAATTCATGCTGGGGTTTCTTGGAATACTGATAGGAAGTGTGAGTAAAATCTAGTTTGTTTTTTTTCCCCTAAACTAGTTTCATATCTCACACTATTCTGTTTTGTGGTTTTGTCTTTCCTTAAAAATATTGGTAAATTGCAAATTTCCTCAGATAAGGAAAGCACAAAAGTGGTCATCTCCTGGCAAAGTAGTCCAGAAAAATGCTGTCTGATTTAACTTTTTGAATAGTGTAAAGTATGAGTATGAAAAAGAACATTTCACTGAGGAAGTTTAAGGTCACCATACATATAAGATTCTAGCGGTCAATACACTAGAACAGCTGCAGCCTATTTTAAATGTGGTGGAACAACTTGCACTTCAGATCATGGAAATCAGTTTTCTCTGTCTCCTCCCAGGACAGCTCATAGACTAAAGAATAACCAACAGCAACGACTAAACAGCCCGTTGCCTCAGAGATGGACATTGCTGTTGCAAAAGGAATTCCTATAATTTAGAAATTAAGAAACCATAAGAGATGGCATTCTAAGTTGAAGAGACTTCATAAAATACTCAAACAGGAGCATAACATGGGAGTGTATTTAGGCCAGAAGCCATAGAAGCTGGGGTATTACCTTTTGCAATTGACCTCAAACTAAGGGGCCACATAGAAGGGTAAATGCACCTGAAAGCAATAGTAGTCAAACTAAGGGGCCACATAGAAGGGTAAATGCACCTGAAAGCAATAATTTCAGCATACCCTTAGAATAACCCTGTATGGCAGATGCACCTGAATGTGTATTTTGAGCTACGGATCCCAGGAGTGGCCAACCCTGAGATTCGTTTCTTATCCATAATAAACATCTGAATCCCTGATCCATCCTGTGGAACATGGGCCATACAGAGGACTGAGGCCCTGAGTTTTGGGGTAAATGAAGGTTGCCAGGTGGAGTTCATTACAGAGAAAGTGTTAACTGAAAATGCTATACAAACTGCATGCTGTTTGCAGGTGGTTGCAGTTTTCCTGCCCAGCCCTCTGCCACTGAGTGATGCGGTTATCTGGTCCAGCCTGCCACCACTGGATCATTTCTGCAGATAAGATGGTTTTCCTCTCTAGCCCACCACCACTGGACTCTCTCTCCTGTAATCAGCCCCTAGTAAAACCCCATGTCACATTTGCTAGCTCTGGGTCTCCTTCAGGCTTTTGAACCAAAGCCTTCCCTATTAAGGTTAATAGGGGTTAATCTCATTAACCCCTATTAATCATGATACTGATGGCTTTAAGGTCTGGTTTTAGAGATTCAGTTTCTATGTGTGCACACACTGAATCTCTAAAACCGGACCTTAAAGGCATCAGTAATAAGATTTTTTTTTCATGGATTTCCTCGTTCATGGTTTCTCTAATAAAGTCTTAGTTAAGTATATGCTTTGCATGAAGGAATGTTCCCATTTTAACATCTTCTGATTAACTGAGGATTAATTAAACACATACACAACAAAACTCTCTGATTTATCCTCATTAGTACATATGCTTCCTAAATATTTGACATTATTATACTTCTACCTGGAACATTTTCTTATGGGGAAAGATTTGTTTTGTTTTGTGTGTGTGTGTGTGTGTGTGTGTGTGTGTGTGTGTGTATGTGTGCGTGTGTGTGTTTTTTTTTTTTACTGCTTGAGGACCTTGTCTAGTCACCTCTAGTCTGGTATTGTGTGGTGGAACTACGCCACATAGGCCCAGGCATGGGCCTGGAAGTCTGTGTAGGTCTGGGTTCTACATCTTTGCTAATTTATTTTCCTTCCCTGAGCTCCTTTTTGCTCCCTTAGGAAAATAATAGGCTTAAACAATGTGATCCTGAAGGCTACTGTCCTGTGGAGGGCAAACTTTGATGATGGCTGCCAAAGTCTCAGGATCCCTTGCTGCAGGGAAGAACGGGATACAAGATTTTATAAGCATGGAGAAGGAATCAAAGATGTGACTCCAACTTCTCTTGTGGCTAGCTCAGGTTGAGTTGAGAAGTGGAGGCTGACAAGACACTGACTTCAACTAATATCAGAAGAGAATTAGCACTCAGCATTGGTAGAAATTTCTGGCCAGGCCCAGTACTCTTGTTAAGTGAAGCAGCTTATTGAAAAGTGACCACCAGGCCGGGCACAGTGGCTCATGCCTGTAATCCCAGCACTTTGGAAGGCCAAGGCAGGCAGATCACCTGAGGCCAGAAGTTTGAGATCAGCCAGGCCAACATGGTGAAACCTCATCTCTACTAAAAGTACAAAAAATTAGCCAGGTGACGTGGCAGGTGCCTGTAATCCCAGCTACTTGGGAGGCTGAAGCAGGAGAAGCGCTTAAACCTGGGGATGGGAGGTTGCAGTGAGCCAAGATCATGCCACTGTACTCCAGCCTGGTGACAGAGTAAGGCTCTGTCTCAAAAAAAAAAAAAAAAAAAAAAAAAAAGTGACCACCTGTATAGGACACAATAGGTTGGAAAGAGTTTGTTTTAGTTAGTGCTTATGGTAGGCACTCCCCCAAAGATGACCACATCCTAATCTCAGGACCCTGTTGCCTTATATGGCAAAAAAGACCTTTTCAGACACAATTAAGTTAAGGATCTTGAGATGGGGAGGTTGCCTTGACTATCCACGCGGTCCCAATGTAAATCATGAGTCCTTGATAGTGGAGAACCTTTCCTAGCTGCAGAGAACAGGAGAGGTAACAGTATGAGAAAGACTTGTCTTACTGTAACAGGCTCTGAAGATCAAAGAAGGGGCTGTGAGCCATGGAATTGGGTGGCCTCTAGAAGCTGTACAAGGCAAGGAAATGGATTATTTTCTAGAGACTCAAGAAGTAATGCAGCCCTGTCCATATCTTTATTTTAGTCCCTTGAGACCGTGTTGGACTTCTAAGCTCCAGACTATCAGATAATAAATTTTTGTTGTTTTAAGCCTGTAAGTTTGTTGTAATTTGTTACAGCAGCAATAGAAAACTCATACAGTGCCACCAGCTGAAAGGATCCAGGGACACTCCCACCTGGTCTTAAAACACTGTCACAAAGTCTGGTCTTAAAACACTGTCACAAAGTGGGCAGAAGAATTTGTTTAAAAGGAGGTCGAGGTGGGTGGATCACGAGGTCAGGAGATCGAGATCATCCTGGCTAACATGGTGAAACCCTGTCTCTACTAAAAATATAAAAAATTAGCCGGGCGTGGAGGCGGGTGCCTGTAGTCCCAGCTACTCAGGAGGCTGAGGCAGGAGAATGGCGTGAACCCGGGAGGCGGAGCTTGCAGTGAGCCGAGATCACGCCACTGCACTCCAGCCTGGGCGACAGAGCGAGACTCCGTCTCAAAAAAAAAAAAAAAAAAGAAAGAAAGAAAAGAAAAAGAAAAACTAAAAAACTTCTTATTTTGTAACTTTTCTCCCTTGCAAGGATCTTCACATTCACATTTTCTTATCAAAATTCAGTCTCATGAGAGAACCTAAAACATTCCCTCTAGACTAGAAGTATGCATGTGACTGATGCCAGCTTCAAATATTCAATATGCATTTTAGCACAGATAAAACCTTAAAATAACAGATGAAATTCCAAAATATTGTCTTCAAAGAGCAGCCAGTAATGGAGAAAGAATAGGGTGGGGACAGTGTCTTTACTCGGGATCTTGTAAACATTCCACACAGGCATGTACAAAGCCTCTCTGTCCTTCTGGCTACAACAGGACATCCTGTAAACTTTGTTGATGTCTTGGGAACATACTATTTCTAACCTATACATCCACAACCTTAACAATGGAATCTTAGGAAGAAAAAAAATTACATATGGTTGTAGGGTGAGGATAAAAGGAGTAGAAATGGGGGATAGAAATTTTTTTTTTTTTTTTAGTGTTTAAATTTCTCAGAGATGTAGACATTCAAAGTTTTAAAAATTGAGAGGCATCTGTGATAACTATAAGCATCATTCTCACTATCACTCCCTACCATCTGCCCCTCTTTCTCTCTGTTCTTCTACGGATGCTGCTGGTTCCCAATTTCCTCTGTTTTCTCCCTATTCTCTGCCCTTTGCCTTGTAAAGTTCAATGGTAGCCAGAGGCCTTTCTTTATTCTATTACTGCCCTCATGCTTGGGCTGGACCACATAACCCTTAGAAATACAAACATGTTTTCTGTAAAAAAGGAAAGACTCTATTTAGAATAGTCAGCCGTTTCCACGGGAAGTATAGATGAGCAACATACATAGTCGATTTATAAACCAAACCAGAAACCTGTGACAGCACTTTGTTATATAGTGTGAATAAAACTTAACAAATTACTATTTAGTTGACTATCTTCTACTGTGTACTATTTTTCATCACCATATCTTTCTTCACCTCCCTCCTCCTACGTTATAAATTAGCACCATTTTCTGGCACTTTTCAGACACAACAGATGTAATGCTATCAACATTCTGATAATGCTGAAGTCACCACGAGCTCCAGGCATACTGTTTGCTGCCAGTGATCCCATGTTTTTATTATAAGTTTCTCTCTTTTTCTAATGCATTGGACCATATGAGATATATATTACATAGAAATGTGTGTACTACAATACCAATTGCATAATGGGCCATAAACCAAAATGAGCAAATAGAAACATCTGCTTACCTTCAAAAGTCATTAATGAATAAATAATTTTTTAAAAGCAGCTGGAGCAAGCACCATAATTCACCAAGGTGTTTAATATGCTATCCAGCATAAGTTCTAGATGCGTCAACCACCCATAGATTAGTACTGAGGCAATATTCCAGCAAGAACCCTCCTTTTGCAGATTTCTGCTGACTTGATTTGTGAGACTTCCTGGTGACTTTCGTTTTGCTGAAAGACTATCTCATGAAATTTCAGGAGACATAAAGAAGAAAAAAGTGTGGATGTGCAGGGAGACAAAAATACATAAACATAGATGTAGACACAATTAAAAACTAGATTTAATTTAACACACAAGAACTATAAAGAAGTGGGCTTGGCATCAAAGAGGTATGAACGATCAAAATCTTATCTCCAAACCTCTCCACTGGAAATGTGCAAAATAATATTCACAAGTGGCAGGAAATGAGAAAAAGAATAATTAGCAGGCTAAAATACAAACAAACATTGTTAATGTGTTCAGATATTTAACTATGAGCTAACAATTAACAACCAAGCTTATGCCCCACCTGCCATGACAATCTACTCAATCCACCAAACACCCAGAGCCTATTTAGAAAAGTGCCCAGGGTACTGAACTCTGCTGTACTAGGGAGGGACATGCAGACATGCATGGTACAGTTCATGATATCAAGGCCATGATATCTGTCTGAGAAGGACAAAGTACATGGGTCATTAAAGATCTAAACAAGAAGTTAAATAGCAATGCAGTCCTTCTATACATGAGCTGCTGCAATTTATTATTCATTTTTAAAGGAGACACATGAGAAATAAAATCAATGAGACAACGTGTCTCTAGGAGTTGACAGTCTTTTAGAGGGTTGCATGAAGGTTCCAACATCTTTATTTCCAGAGTGAAGAAGATAATGATGGATACTGGTGGCTTTCCACTTCCCATAGGGATGGGGGTAGGGTGGGGTTGGACTAAGGACAGAAGCCACAGTCTGGCTTTGCCACCCACAAAGGGAGAAAGGAGAGCACCAGCTGGAAGCTAATCTCCACAACAATCAGCTCACAGACATTTCATAAATGGGTTCAACATCAACTCTTGCACTCTTTTTTACTTATACGGCTTATGTTGCCAGCAGCTGATGTAAGAGATGACCCAATGAAAATCATGATCATGTTGGCATAAATAAACCATGTGTCAATCTAATGAGGTGCAAGGAACCTCAGAGCTTCAGAAGTGCACTGGCCCAGGTTCTGCAGTTAATGGCAATACACCTCTCATATTCTCAGTAACTTCTGTGTCAAGTGACAATGTTAGGCAGCCATTCACCAAAGGTTTTGAGAAAGGATCATTTAACATGCCACTCTTTAACAAAAAGGACTCACCGAACAAATAGAATTGAGAAACACTCCATTCCGTAGACCCTTTCCACTTACAATTTGCAATGCAGTTAGCATTCTCAAGACTCCGAAAGGCCCTATGATAAACCTGACATTTCACAATCTTTTAGAACATCAAACTCTCATAACATTACTACCTGCCACAGAGTTTCTGAAATGTCTCTCAATGATCCCCACCTCCTGGTATTCATGCTTTTTTGCAATTCCTTTTCCTGAGTGTGGGCTGGACTTAGTAATTAGCTTCTAATCAACAGAATGGCAAAAGTGATGGGGTGTCACTTCTGAGATCACGTTACAAAGGAGAGTGACTTCCCTCTTGTTACTACTCCCTCTCTTGCCCTCTTACATGCTCAGTCTGATGAAGCTATGTACCATGTTGCAAGCTGACCTACAGAGCAGCCCATTTGGCAAGGAACTGAGGGTGGCTTCTGGCCAACAGCCAGCAAGAGACAAAATCCTGCCAACAACCACACAAATTAACTTGGAGTGGATCCTCTCTGAGTGAAGATTTAAGATTCCTGTAGCCCCAGCTGACTTGCAGCCTTGTGAGACACCTTATACAAGAGATGCAGCTTAGCCATACTTGAATTCACAACTCACAGAACTAGGAGATAATAAACTCTGTTGTTTTAAACCATTGAGTTTTGGGACAATTTATTACACAGCAAATAGCAATGCCAATATACTAGCATGTAGAAGAACTATGCTACGGGAAACTGACTTTAGGATGTGCTGATAGGATGTTTAAGCATAGGATGTTTCTTGCACATCTTTTAAATATGTGAGATAAAGCAAATCATTGGAAATTTTAAAAATTGCGTTAGTGAAGAAATTACATAAACTTTTAAACAATATGAACTCAATTGCTACTAAATTAAAATGACTGAGCCAAGGATTGTCTTTTCATTGTCTATTAGGAAGGGTATATAAAACAAACTGAAGTATAGAAAAGACAGGCACGCATTCTTCAAGCACTCTGGATATACCCAAATCCATTGGGGTATTCACTGCACACTAAATCCCATCCATTCAAGCAGGTTGTCAAAATGCCTCTCCTTGACCACACATTTTCAGACCAGTTTAAGTCTTGGTATGAAACTCACAGTGTTAAAGTTATATTTCATTAGTACTACTGTTCCATCTAATTGGCCCCGATTCAAACAAGCTTCAATTCATCAAAACTATTCTGCCACTATAAAGCTATGCTTCCATCATTTATAGTCTCACCACTGTGAAGCGATATGAGAATGCTGTCAAAGCCCTAAGCGCTGTGATGGTGCATAATACAAGCTTAATGTTAGTATTATCATCATTATTTCTTTATCACACTTAATGAATATATAAATGTATAAACAAAAATAAATATGCATCTGTCTGTCGATGTCATGCTAAAATTAATAAGATTGATTTCCTAATAAATATACAGAATGTACAAATGCAAATGAGCATTGTCTCCTTCAAATGAATCACACTGAAGAACTCACACTTTTCTTACGATGCTGTCATCAGTTAGGTTTTCTTTTGCATAATTTCCTTTTAAAAGATAACATTTTTGTGGTTATTATTATTAGTATTATTTTTGAATTACTTTTAAAAGATAACATTTTTGTGGTTATTAGTATTAGTATTAGTATTATAGCCTACAATGGTAAAATCCAATTTTATTATCCATCTCATTCAACATAATTTGTTCAGAATGACTTTTAGTTGTTCAAAAAACAAGGCACAAGCTCACAAGTTGATGACATGTTATGATTTAAGATCTCCCCAAAGATGCCCCATACAATGCTTACACACACACACACCCAAGAGCACACACTTCTTATGTTTAATTGCAAGGTTAATCTAAAACAAACATGAAGTCAACGTTGTATTGATATCTAAAAAGTTAAGTGAAGCAAAAAATTAAACAACAATCATATCTTCTCTAAATATCAAGTGATTTACTCATCTAAATGCATAGGGAGTTAAAGCCATAAATTATTTTGCATCTCAATGATAATATACAATGTGCTTTGGCAGATTAAACATTACAAACAACATCCGGCTGCAGCGAGCAACGGAAGAATGTTTATTGCATTAAATCAAACGTATTTGTCTGGGGAAGCATTGAACAGAAGGTGGGCTTTCAAGTTTACCTTCCCTCAAAGCACAGATAAAGACCATTAAAAGAAAATGTCATCCATAGAAATCTGAACGTATCAAAGAGGAAAATTAGGAAAATATTCTTTTTATGCAGCATTTTTGGTTTGCTTGCTTTCCATCTGCCAAAACTAACTATGATTTTGGGTAAAAATATGGGTGATAGCTGTGCTGTAGTAAAATGAGTACTAGATATTGAGTCAGAAAAGAAGACCCAAGTTGTGCCATTTATTTGCTTTCCTTTACTGGGCCTCCATTTCCACATCTGTAAACTGAAAAGGTTCCAGTCATTCTAATCAAGATCAATACCACCCCTGATTGACATGTAGAAAAGTGTGTATGCTTGTGAGGGAGAGGTTGGTATTTTCAGATAAATGGTGTCTGGGGGGATCTATTGACATTTAGTGGTGGGAAGCCGGCAGAATTTCCAGGAATATCACCAGGAATAATACCAGGAATACCATTCTGGTTGTATTCTAAGTAAACAGTATTGACAAGCATTTTGCAGTATGATAATGCTCCTGCACAGCAAACTGTCCTAACCAAAGTGATCATGCTTCTTCTCTCTTTGAATAACTGGTTTTCTAAGGCACCTTCCAATCACACATTCAGCAGTGCTAAGATGTAATGCCTTTGAGTCAACACCTTGCCCTTGTTAACCCTAGGAGTAATGGTATGTTAAAGTTTTTCTCATTTTCTCTAGCACAGATAGCTCCTTACCACCAGAGGGCTTTTTCACTCACTACTGCTTCTGCCCGGAAACCTCTGTGGTCAGCTGCACATAGTTGGCTCTTTCACCATTAAAATCCAGCTCAAATGCAATGCCTTAGAGAGGCCTACTTGGCCAATCCAACTCTTCTCCTAAGGCCATTTTCAATCTAAACCTTATTTTCTATTATACCACCCTATTTGATTTTCTTCATTGAGCCTATTGTGATCTGCAATTTTTCTCATGTATGTGTGGGTGTTTTTTGTTTTGTTTTTGCCCTTCCCCATCAGAATGAGCATGGTATGTGCCATTAATGTTGAGTGTCAACTTGATTGGATTGAAGGATGCAAAGTATTGTTCCTCAGTGTGTCTGTGAAGGTGTTGCCAAAGGAGATTAATACTTGAATCAGTGGACTGGGAGAGGCAGACTCAACATTTAATCAGCTGCCAGTACAGTTAGGATAAAAGCAGGCAGAAGAATGTGGAAGGACTAGACTGACTGAGTCTTCTGGCCTCCATCTTTCTCCTGTGCTGGATGCTTCCTGCCCTCAAACATTGGACTCCATGTTCTTCAGCTTTTGGACTCTTGAATCTACACCTAAACCAGTGGTTTACCAGGGGCTCTTGGGCTTTGGTCACAGACTAAAGGCTGCACTGTCTGCTTCCCTACTTTTGAGGTTTTGTGACTTGTACTGGCTTCTTCGCTCCTCAGCTTGCAGATGGTCTATTGTGAGAATTTACCCTGTGATCGTGTGAGTCAGTACTCCTTATAATACTCCTTTATAAATTCCCTTTCATATATACATTTATCCTATTAGTCCTGTATCTCTAGAGAACCCAGACTAATACAGATGTTGGTACCAAGAGTGATTTTAGAGGAACAGAATTTTAAGGATGGAGTTCTTTAGTTCATTTGGGGGCTTTTGGAGTTGGCTGCTTAATATGATTGGACAAAAAATGCTAAGGACTCTACTTCTAATAGCATGGAGAACACTGATAGTACTTGGCATGAACTGTTTAGACAGTTATGCAAAATAAATACATTTGATACTCCTGATTCCCCATTTGTGAGAGGCAAGGAATATAGTGACTCTATATATAATACCTTTGACCATATGTGGAGAACCAAGGAATATAATGATGTTGGTTGGTTGCCCCTGAGTTCACTAGACAAAGTGATGAAAGAAAATGATGAACTCGGGGATTCTAGCTCCCAGCTTCAGAAGCACATACTGAGCCTCAAATCTTCTAAGATTACCCTGAGTCTTATCCCCTGTAGAGAAAGAGCTGAAATTGTGGAAAATCAGACACAAGCTCTTGACATGTGAGTGGCTGACCTGAAAAAAGGTGCACACATAGATTGGCAGGTGTCTACTGTTAAACTGAGGGCATTGATTGGAAAAGAATGGGGCCCTGCAACTTGGAATGGGGATGTGTGGGAGGACCCTGATGAGGCTGTGGGCACTGAACTCCTAAATTCTGAAGAGCCTTTTTTGCCAGAGGAAATAGTCGTCCCACCCCCAGGGGTGGCAACATCCCCTTCCCCACCCACGCTGCCATCAGCCTTTCCACCTTTGTCAGAGATTAATCCTGCACTGCCTGAGACAAGAGTGATGGCGTCCCCTGAGGCAGTTGCTAGACAAGACAATGCTGATTCTCCTCAGGACCCACCCCAAACCCTGTTTGCTTCTAGATCTATAACTAAAGTCCTGGCAAGCCCCTAGAAGTGAGGTTGAGAGTGTAACCCATGAGGAAGTGCACTACACTCTAAAATAACTCCTTGAGTTTTCTAATTTATATAAGCAAAAACCTGGAAAACAGGCATGGGAATGGATATTAAGGGTATGGGATATGATGGAAGGAACATAAAGTTGGATCAGGCTGAATTTATTGATTTAGGTACACTAAGTAGGGATTCTGCATTTAATATTGCAGCTTGGAGAGTTAAAAAAATGTTCTAATAGTTTATTTCCTTGGTTAGCTAAAATACAGATCAAAAGATGGCCCACCATGAGTGAGCTGGAAATGCCTGCTCCCCATTGGTTTAATGTAGAGGAAGGGGACCGAAGGCTTAGGGAGATTGGGATGTTGGGGTATATTAGTTACTTTAGACCTACTCATCTTAGCTGGGAGGGTCCAGAAGATATACCCTTTAATAATACTTTGCAAAATAGATGTGTGAGGGCAGCACCTGCATCCTTGAAGGGCTCTGTGACTGCTCTTCTTCTCTATGCCAGATCTTACAATAGGAACCACAGTCACTCAACTAAAAATTTAAATGCAACAGGAATAATTAGTTCCTGAGGTGGCATAGGCCAAGTGGCAGCACTCAACTGTCAAAGGCAATGTGGGTATAGTTACCATAATGGACAGCAGATGCAAAGCAGCAATCAGAATAGTCTGACTCATGTAGAGCTCTGGCATTGTCTAATTAGTCACAGTGTTCCTAGAAGTGAAATTGATAGCAAGCCTATTGCCTTCTTATTTAATTTATATAGGCAGAAAACTGCCAGGTCGAGTGAACAAAAAACGAATTTGAATCATAGAAACAGAGAATCATGGCCTCTCAGTCAATTTCCAGACTTGAACCAGTTTACAAACCCAGAACTCCTTGAATGAAGGGGAGACTCAGTCCCTTTGAGGAAAGACCCCACCATACTATTGATAATTTATGTTGTTAATCTTTCTCCCATCCTTGCCCAAGGAGACCTCCAGTCTTTTACCAGAGTAACTGTGCATTGGGGAAAGGGAAATGATCAGAACTTTTGGGGACTACCGGACCCTGGCTTTGAGCTGATGTTGATTCCAAGGGACACAAAACATCATTATGGTTCTCCAATTAAAGTGGGGTCTTATGGCAGTCAAATAATTAATGAAGTTTTAGCTCAGGTCCAATTTAAAGTGGGTCCAGTGGGTCCCCAGACTCATCCTGTGGTCATTTCCCCAGTGCCAGAATGCATAATTGGCATAGACATACTTAACAGCTGGCAGAACCCCCACATTAGCTTCCTGACTGGTAAGATGAGAGCTAGAATGGTGGGAAAGGCCAAATGGAAGCCATTAGAGCTGCTTCTTCCTAGAAAAATAATAAGTCAAAAACAATATTGCATCCCTGGAGAGATTGCAGAGATTAGTGCCACCACCAAGGACTTGAAAGATGCAGAGGTGGTGATTCTTGGCTGGGCGCAGTGGCTCACGCCTATAATCCCAGCGTTTTGGGAGGCCAAGGTGGGTGGATCACAAGTTCAGGAGATCTAGACCATCCTGGTTAACACAGTAAAACCCCTTCTCTACTAAAAATACAAAACATTAGTCGGGGGTGGTGGCAGGCATCTGTAGTCCCAGCTACTCGGGAGGCTGAGGCAGGAGAATGGCGTGAACTCAAGAGGTGGAGCTTGCAGTGAGCCGAGATCACGCCACTGCACTCCAGCCTGGGCAACAGAGCGAGACTCTGTTTCAAAAAAAAAAAAAAAGAACTTAAAAGACGTAGAAATGGTGATTCCCACTACATTCCTGTTCATCTCTCCTATTTGGCCTGTGCAAAGACAGCTGGATCTTGGAGAATGACAGTGGATTATCATAAGTTTAACCAAGTGGTGACTCCAACTGCAGCTGCTGTACCAGATGTGGTTTCATTGCTTGAGCAAATTAACACATCTCTTGGTAACTGGTATGCAGCCACTGATTCGGAAAATGCCATTCCTGTCCATAAGTCCCACCAGAAGTAATTTGCCTTCAGCTGTCAAGACCAACAATTTATCTTCTCTGTCCTACCTCAGAGGTACCTCAACTCTCGGCATTGTGTCATAATCTTGTTCACAGAGATCTTGATCACTTTTCCCTTCCACAAGATATCACACTGGTCCATTATATTGATGACATTATGCTGATTGGATCCAGTGAGTGAGAAATAGCAAATACACTGGACTTATTCGTGAGACATTTGTGTTCCAGAGGATGGGAAATAAAGCCAACTAAAATTCAGGGACCTTGTAACTCAGTAAAGTTTCTAGGAGTCCAGTGTTGTGGGGCCTATCAAGATATTCCTTCTAAGGTGAATGATAAGTTGCTGCATTTGGCTCCCCTACAACCAAGAAAAAGGCATAATGCCAAGTGGGTCTATTTGGATTTTGGAGGCAACATATTCCTCATTTGGGTGTATTACTCTGGCCCATTTATTGCGTGACCTGAAAGGCTGCCAGTTTTGAGTGGGGTCCAGAACATGAGAAGGCTCTGCAACTGGTCCACACTGCTGTGCAAGCTGCTGTGCCACTTGAGCCATATGACCCAGCAAGATCCAATGGTGTTTGAGGTGTCAGTGGCAAATAGGGATGCAGTTTGGAGCCTTTGGCAGGTCCCCATAGGTGAATCACAGTGGAGGTCTCTAGGATTTTGGAACAAGGCCCTGCCATCTTCTGCAGATAACTAATCTCCTTTTTGAGAGACAGCTCTTGGCCTGTTACTGGGTTTTGTTAGAAACTGAATGTTCAACTATAGGTCATCAAGTCACCATGTGACCTGAACTGCCTATCATGAACCAACTGCTTTCTGACCCATCTAGCCATAAAGTGGGGGAATGTACAGCACCATTCCATCATCAAATGTAAATGACATATACATGATCAGGCTTGAGCGGGTCCTGAGGGCACAAGTAAGTTACATGAAGAAATGGCTCAGATACCCATGGTCCCCACTCCTGCCAACTTGCCTTCTCTCCTCCAGCCTGCATCGATGGCCTCATGGAGATCTCCTTATGATCAGCTGATGGAGGAAAAGAAGACAAAGGCCTGATTTATACATGGCTCTGCACAATATGCAGGCACCACCTGACAAGTGGACAGCTGCAGCACTACAGCCCCTTTCAAGGGCATTGCTGAAGGACAGTAGTGAAGGGAAGTCTTCCCAGTGGGCAGAACTTGTTGTGCACTTTGCTTGGAAGGTGAAATGGACAGATGTCTTATTATATACTCATTCATGGGCTATAGGCAATGTTTTGACTGGATGGTCAGGAATTTGGAAAAAAGCATTATTGGAAAACTGGTGACAAAGAAATTTGGGGAAGAGGTATTTGGATGAACCTCTCAGAGTAGTCAAAAATTGTGAAGATATTTGTATCTCATGTGAGTGTTCACCAAAGGGTGACTTCAGCCAGAGGAGGATTTTAATAATCAAGTGAAAAGGATGACTTGTTCTATGGGCACCACTCAGCCTCTTTCCCCAGCCACCCATGTTATCGCCCAATGGGCCCATGAACAAAGTGGCCATGGTAGCAGAGATGGAGGTTATGCATGGGCTCAGCAACACAGACTTCCACTCACCAAGGCTGACCTGGCTACGGCCACCACTGAGTGCCTAATTTGCCAGCAGCAGAGACCAACACTGAGCCCTCAATATGGCAACATTTCTTGGGGTAATCAAACAGCTACTTAATGGCAGATTGAGTATAATGGACTTCTTCCATCATAGAGAGGGCAGCAGTTTGTCCTCACTGGAACAGACTTACTCCAGATATGGATTTACCTATCCTGCATGCAATGCTTCTGCCAAGACTACCATCCATGGACTCACAGAATGCCACATCCATCATCATGGTATTCTACATAGCATTGCCTCTGACTAAGGCACTCACTTTAGAGTTAAAGAGGTGCAGCAGTGGGCTAATGCTTATGAAACCCACGGGTCTCACCATGTTCCCCATCACCCTAAAGCAGCTGGATTGACAGAATGGTAAAATGGCCTTTTGAAGTCAAATTATAATGCCAACTAGCTGACAATACTTTGCAGGGCTGGGACAAAGTTCTCTAGGTGTATGATCTGAATTAGCATCCAATATATGGTACTGTTTCTCCCATAGCCAGGATTCATGGTTCCAGGAATCAAGGGGTGGAAATGGAAGTGTCACCTCTCACCATCACCATAAGTCAATAGGCAACAAAGGAAGAAAGGAAGTTATGGTGTTGGCTGGGGGTGATTGACCCGGATTATCAAGATAAAATCAGTTTACTACTCCACAGTGGAGGTAAGGAAGAATATGCATGGAATACAGGAGATCCCTTAGGGCATCTCTTAATATTATCATGCCCTGTGATTAAGGTCAATGAGAAACTACAACAATCCAATCCAGGCAGGACTACAAATGACATAGACCCTACAGGAATGAAGGTTTGAGTCACTCCACCAGGTAAAAAACCACGACCTGCTGAGGTGCTTGCTGAAAGCAAAAGGAATACAGAATAGGTAGTAGAAGAAGGTAGTCATCAATACCAGCTATGACACATGACCAGTTGCAGAAACAAGGATGGTAACTGTCATGAGTATTTCCTCTTTATTTTGTTATGAACATGTTTGAGCATGTATACACTTGTACTAAAAAAATCTTAATTTTATTTCTTTTTCCTTTGTCATGTGACGTAAGATTTGTTGACCTCATATCAGCATTTCAGTGTTGTTACCTTTATCTAATAGCATTTGGGTTGGGAATTGTTAGTTTCCGGTAGTACGAAGGACAGCTGTATTATGTTAGGCATAATTATGACCTTATTATTCCCTTTATTTGAAGATTATGTATGATTTCAAAAGATGTGTATGGGTTTAAGGTGACAAGGCGTGGACTTGTGATGGTTAATATTAAGTGTCAACTTCATTGGATACAAAATATTGTTCCTGGATGTATCTGTGAAGGTGTTGCCAAGGGAGATTAACATTTGAGTCAGTGGACGAGGAAAGGCAGACCCACCCTCAATCTGGGTGGACACCACCTAATCAGCTATCAGTGTGGCTAGGATAAAATCAGGCAGAGGAATGTGGAAGGATGAGACTGGTTGAGTCTTCTGGCCTCCATCTTTCTTCTCTGCTGGATGCTTCCTGTCTCGAACATTGGACTCCAAGTTCTTCAGCCTTTGAACTATTAGGCCTACACCTAAACCAGTGGCTTGCCAGAGGCTCTCGGGCCTTCAGCCACAGACTGAAGGCTGAACTGTTGGCTTCCCTACTTTTAAGGTTTGACTCAGACTGGATTTCTTGCTCCTCAGCTTGCAGACAGCCTATTGTGGGACTTCGCCTTGTGATTATGTGAGTCAGTACTCCTTAATAAACTCCCTTTCATATATACATTTATCCTATTAGTCCTGTCCCTCTAGACAACCCAGACTAATACAGCATGAGAGAGCAGGAATCTTATTTGGAAGCACAGTTCCAAATATAGAAGCAAAAACATGTAGGTGCTCACTAAATATTTGTTGAAGAAGAGAGTAAATTTCAGCAAGAAATTTTAGCACATGAATTCCAATATTTAGAGTCTTTATTTTGCCTAAATAAAAGGCATTGGGCTAGACACTGAGAATACAATAGTGAGGGATTATTAATGCATATCCTGCTGAAGTAGATCCTATAGTCTAGAAGTAGGCATTGACTAAACAATTAAATGAATAAATATAACATTTGACTCTGAAAAGTGCTATCAGGGAGAAGCAGTTACTGAAGTGTGATGGGAGCTGATAATGGGGGCATTTGAGCTGGATAGAGTGATCAGGGAATGGTTGAGGTGGGATCTGAAAAATATTCCAGGCACAGGCAACAGTATATGCAAAGGCCCTATATCCTGAAAGAGTGGGTTGAAAAAAGCCAGTGTACCTGATCCAGAGAAGTCAAGAGAAGGCCAGAGGTGAAGTCAGTCTTGAGAGGTGGAGAAGAGCTAGACCGTGCAGGACTTTGAAAGTCACGTCAAGGGTTTTGTGTTTGTCCTAAGAGCAATGAAGAAATATTGAAGGATGTGAAGCAGTGGGGGAGAACTGAAGTTGAGGCTGATATTAGATTCATATTAGGAAAAAGGCCAGAGGGGTTACTGATAGATCAGTTGGGAGGCTGTTATGGTGGTCCGGGACATATGTGATGTAGTACACACAGGGGTGGTGCTAATATAGACAGAGAGATGTGAACAAAATCAAGAGGTATTTAGGGGATAAGACCCAGGAACTTAGACATGGAAGTGATATGGAAGGTAAAGGAAAAGAGAGAAAGACAACATGAACGTAAGTTGCCATTCTTTGAGAGAGAGAAAAAAACAGCAGACTGCGGGGTGAATGTGGTGATAATAAATGAGCTTGATTTGAATATGTTGAGTTTGGGGTGCCTTTGTGACCCTCAAGATTGGCTTCAAGGTGACTATAGCTAGGAACTCAGAATAGCAACCTGGTCAGAGGAATGTGTTTATGGGTAATTAAAGCCACGGGCAAGAATGAGATGGCCTAGGATTGTGTAAATGAGCTCAATTACGACATAAATGGCCCAGAGTCCTGGAAAAACAGACCAAGGAAGGCAGCCCCAGAGGATGACATCTTAGATAACTAGGATGTTATCACTCACCCTGAGTGCCTGACACTGCTGTGATGTGGGCATCATAACATGAGTATACATAGGTAAGCACCATCGCCAAGATATGCTCAGTTCCAAATTTTAGTAACAATTTCCCTTTTCAATATTATCTCACCGCACCAAGTCATATTATGAGGCAATGTGGTTGGGAAAAGCAGCGTATGTATGGGAATTAGAGAAAGGCTAGGGAGAACTAACTACTTATCTATCAGATAAGGCATTAAGAATTCCACATTTTTTATTTATCTTATTCTCTGAGGCCATATTTGATATTAGCATTGAGAAAACGACTTTATATTGGCACAGTGCATGTGCCAGTTATCAATCTATTGCCTCCCGGCTACAAAGTCTGTCCTTCATTACTCGTTGTGCAATAGTGGAATGGATCCTTTAGCATTTCTTTGTTGCAACAGGCATGACATTACATCATGTCAGTAGAGGGTGTTGGAGAGGGAGTAAAGAAGAGTCTTTTCTTCCTGGTTCTGGTGTACTGCTCTTCTTTCTGCATCTTCCTATTGCAGGCTACTAGTGGTACAGTGTAGGGGCATCCAGTGTTGTGTACATTCCCTAGGTGAGCTCAGGGCTCTGTCTGCAGTCCAGTGTCCATGTAACTGCAGACCTCCTGAGGCAGACACCATGTACCCTAGGCCATTCCTTGACAGGCAGCAGGTTCCTGGAACCTTGGTTCCCTCTGATCCCACTCACCAACATTGTGCAGCCTATACCCTGGAGCATGCAGGCCAACCCATAAAATGCGTTTACCATCCAGTGCGAGGCAACTATACCTTCTCCGGTGAAGTCAGAATCCAAGCTTTGGAGAGAAGGCCCCTTCATTTAAAATTTGTCCCTTCCTTAAATAATCTCCCTAAGTTCTAAGGTCTTCTTTAGAGTTCTTTTTATACCTTTATAATTACTCTCCTCTAATAGATACTAATTTCTCTGTTCAAATGAATCTCATGTCTGTCTCTTGACTGGATTCTGACTGATACAGTAACACTTTGCATTTTTAAATATTTAGTAAATTCGATAGTCTTTACAATATTCTTTTGAAATGACTATTCCCATTTTAGACATGAAAACCCTTTGGTCCACTTTTTTCAATCATCCAATAAGTGTTTACTGAGGGCTGAATACGAGCCCGGCACATGGCTGTACACTAAAAGTGACATAGATAGGGTAGGGCCAGAATCCAGAACCCAAGACTAGGCTGCTTTCTATTACACATTTAAGGTGATAGTAAGTGTGTTGGTGGCACACTATTTTTTGAAGAATGTTAAGGCATGGCTTCTCAAATTTTAATGTGCATACCAATTACCTATGTAAGTACAGGTTCTGATTCAGTGGTTTTTATGGATTGAATTGTACCCCTTCCTCACAAATTTATATGTTAAAGTACTTACCCTCCAGGACCTCAGAATGTGACTTCATTTGAAGATGGCATCGTTGTAGATAATTAGGTTAAGACGAAGTCACACTGGAGTAGACTGGGCCCTTAATCCAATATGGCCAGTGTTTTGATAAATAATGGCATGTGAGAAGGTACCTGCACACAGGGAGTCACCATGTGAACTTGACGGCAGAGATCAGGGTGATGCATCTATAAGCCAAGGAACGTAAAGACTGCCAATTAACCACTAGAAACTAGAAGAGATGCATGGAACACATTCTCCCTCAGAGACAATAGATGGAACCAACCCAGCTAACACCTTGGTCTCAGAGTTCTGGCCTCTAGAGCCACGAGACAATACATTTCCATTGTTTAAGCCACCCAGTTTATGGCATGCTGTTATGGCAGCTCTAGGAAACTAACACAGTGGGCTTGAGGTGTAACCTGAGATTCTGAATTTCTAACAAACTCCCAGCTGATGCTGATGCTGATGCTGTTGGTCTTCAGATCACATTTTGAGTGGAATAAGAAGTGAGTATATAAAAGAGGACCCAAAACCTTCTCCCTCTGCTTGCTTTTTAGGGAACAATGTCCTTCCTACAGTATCAGTTAAACAAACTAACCCCATAGTCTGGCCGGTAACCTAGAACCTGTATAGCCTGTCTCAAAACAATGAAATGATTTTGTGGTTGGCATAGAGGGAGAAATTACACATTGTTAAAAGGGTGAGTAAAGCTCAAGGCAGTTCATCTACAAGTGTAAATTAAGAGGAATAAGCAGAACAAACCAGCTAGTTGGGCTGAAAAAACACATGTGCCGGTATAGCCAAATCATTTTAGTGCAGGAGGTGGCAGATCAACAAAGTCCAACTACAGGGGTTAGTGCAGGAGGTGGCAGATCAACAAAGTCCAACTACAGGGGTCTCCGAGTAGCCATACACATGGAAACCGCTCCCTGTCATGATCTTTGTGAGGTCTGATCCTGCTATGCTTGCCTTTTAACTTCTATGATTTCTCCCTTGCTGCTTTACATGCGCCCTCATAATACTTCCTCTTTGCTTTCCCTCATTATTTGTAACCAAAGTGTTCTAACTCTTAAAACACACAAAGCATTTTAGTAAAGATGAACATATCTGTCCTCTGCAATGGATCCCCCATAGCAGAGATGTTAAATTGTCTCCTGCTAGTCTTACTTTTCTTTCTTCCTTTCATGAATTTTACCAGGGCATATGGCCTCCTAGCTGATAACTTTGTTTCCCAGTTCCCCTGCCACTACGTGTGGCCATGTGACTGAGTTTGGGACAATGGAATATGTATTGAGGTGATGTGCGCAATTTCAGCATCATGTCCTTAAGGCAGAGCTTTCCCTGGGCATCACTTTTTTTCATTACAACCTGGGAATCAGCAACAAGAGCAGCAGCTGTTAGACTCAAAAGTGGAAGCTACATGGAGGAAAGTGCATGAGATTTGCTAGCCTAGGTGACTTGAGCACTGATGCCTCCCCATCCTAGACTGATCTTACCTTTGGGTTGTCACATATTTGGGGGTTTCTTGGTTATGGTATCTTAACAGGTACCCTTAGAAATACACTATCCAAGAAACTGTCCATGATGTTTACTTTTATAGAACTTTGCTGTCCATTTCCAATTGTAAGCCTTGGCCTGCCAGCTCCATTCTGCTTTATTTGAGATTGATGGGACTTAGCAGTACTAAGGTATCTGTGTCCATGCACAAACCAGAAGATCAGCACCTTCATTTTTATTCAGGGCTGTACAGCAGCTTCCGGCCATTGCATGAGCCTTAAGGACATGCTTTCCCATCAAGCACCATCGTGCCTGAACTGAGATGGACTCTTGTCTTCATTTGGAGCCAATGTTATTCCATCCATGTGTATGCACAGGCTAAAATGCTAAAACAGAGATCAGCCCTGCACAAAAGCAAACACAAATGCTGGATGACTAAGGAGAATTTTAAATAATAAAAAAATCTCCTTTTTCGGAGCTAGTATTTACACAGCCAGGTCTTCTGCTAATCAACAACTTATGGTGAAATCAATGCCCAAGAATTCCCAGCACTCAACCAGAGTACCTGATTTTATTAAACATTTTTCCCTGTTTAGGCAGATACTATGGATCTCTTTTATAGACAGGGAAATTGATACACTGAAAAGTTGTATCCTTTCAGTGTATAGAGCAGTTAAATATAAAAGCAACCCCAGCATAACACCTCATCCACCCAATAGATGTTTCTTCACCATTCATTCACTTGTTCATTCATTTAACTTATTCTTACTTTTTAAAAATTTATATATTCAACCAATACACATGTGGCTTGCCTGTTAATTAATATAAAATGGACCAGTTATATAACTTATCATTTGCTTATTATTTCATCTGACAAGCATTAACTAAGCATTTACTATGTGTGGCCCAGTACACCCAGGAAAGGATATTGAACAAGGAGCATACAGTCCTGTTTTTGGAACACTACAATAGGTTGCATTAGATCATGGTTAACCTCGTGAGACTGGAGTCAATCCTATCTCAGTTTACCAGCACATACCAAGTGCCACTGGCTGAGTACTCCCAGTCCACATGACCAGGCTCCATCCACATATCAGTTCTACTGGTCTCATTGTAGAAAACCTAGATCAGGTGATGGTTGGGTGAAGAAGAAGAGAAACTGTCAAAGAAAGAAATAAGAACAGCCTTCTCCTCATAAAAACTCAAAGTGCTTGGCCTCCTGATAGTAGGCTAGTTGTCACTTTGATATATGAAGGATGTACTTACACACACACAAACACACACACACACACAGAGAAAGAGGGGGGGGGGGAGAGAGAGAGAGAGAGAGAGAGAGAGAGAGAGAGGCAGGCAGAACTAAGAATTAGAAAATACATTATAAAAAGAAAAACTAAAAAAATCAATTATTTAGTCCAGAAAATGTAAATAAGACAGGTAAAGGAGAACTGTTATTATTTTTAAATGAATTGGCCTTACTTGATAAACGGAAACAATTATTTACTGAGTTCTTGCTACCTCTAGGCACTGTGCCAGCACTTTTCCATGTTTCTTTGTTTCCTCATTTAGTTCTCTCTATCACCATGCCAGGTAGGTATTGCTAACTCTGATTATAAATATAAATATAAATAATAAAGAAGTCAAGGTTTAGAAAGGTCAAGGATGTCACCTAAAGTCACGCAAGTGGCAAGTGGCAGAGCTAAGACTAGAAATCATGTCTATCTGGCACCAAAACCCATGTATTTTGTATACTGTTACAATGCTATATATGCAACCATGCAAGAGCAGGAGCAGCTCACAACCAAAATGACAGGCAACTGTTGAGAGGAATCCAGAGGTGAAATCTCAGTTGGTCAGGGCTCTGCGTGTAACAAGAGGAAGGTGCCGCCAAGGTAGGAAGCATCCATCAGGCCAACACCTCCTACCCACGGAGTTTAGGCCACAGAAATGGATAGAGCAGGGGTGGTCACAGGCCAGGTACTGACATTTCCAGAGCTCAGCAAAGAGTCAATATGGGGACCCAAATACTGTACTTTAATATTAAAGTGTTTTAACTCAAGCAAATAAACTTAAATATTTTCCATTCTTCTTTTGTAACACGCATACTTTTGTAGCAACTGGGAAGACCAGATTCTGATTGGATTTCTCCAACCTAAGTGGTTAATCTGTGACCTCAGCCACCACTATCATCCCAAGGCCTTCCCCCTTTCCCCTCCTATCCCAGCTCCATCATGAGGGATTTCGCGCTGATGACTATGGACATCCAGTTAAAATCAATGTCCAGACTCGAGAAACACAATCTTCTCTACAAATAACAGCATTTGGAGGATCCATTCACAGCATCACTATTTTCTGCCCCCAGGCAAGAGGGCACACAAACCCTGGAAGCCAGCTTGGAACTATTTGGATAGTCAGTTTTAAGACCTTGGTACCCATAGTGTGGTGCAGGATAAAGGCATGGGCTCCCAAGGTCAGGCCCCTGGGCCCATGGATTCCTTATCCCCCAGAGTAGAGTACAGCCAGGAGAGGCCAAAGTGGGGGCCTCTACATTGCATGGTTTAGGATAGGCACTCCTCTTGCCCAGATCAAAGGTCAGTCTTGTGGAGTCACATACTTCTCTTGCAAAGGGAGAAGAAAATTTGGTTTATGGGAATCAACTGGGTTAGAAATGTTCTAATTCATAAGTTCTCATCCCCTACTATACATTCAAATCACCTAAGAAAATCTAAAACAATATATATACTGTCAGGCCTCTGAGCCCAAGCTAAGCCATCATATCGCCCATGACCTGTACATATACATCCAGATGACCTGAAGTAACTGAAGAATCACAAAAGAAGTGAAAATGGCCAATTCCTGCCTTAACTGATGACATTCCACCATTGTGATTTGTTCCTGCCCCACCTTAACTGAGCAATTAACCTTGTGAAATTCCTTCTCCGGACTCAAAAGTTCCCCCACTGAGCACCTTGTGACCCCCATCCCTGCCCATAAGAGAAAAACACCCTTTGACTGTAATTTTCCACTACCCACCCAAATTCTATAAAATGGCCCCACCCATATCTCCCTTCTCAGACTCTCTTTTCGGACTCAGCCCGCCTGCACCCAGGTAAACTAAACAGCCTTGTTGCTCACACAAAGCCTGTTTGGTGGTCTCTTCACATTGACACATGTGGCATATACCTGAAAAAAAAAAATACATATACCTGGTCCCATCCATAGAGAATCTAATTTAATTGATATGGAAAGCACCTTGAGTATAAAAAATTTTGTAAAGCTGCCCAATGGGATGTAAATGTGCAACCAAGATTACATACTACTATTAACTACATAAAAGAATGTATATTATGGCCTGGAAACAACTCCTCCCACTCTAACCATGTATGTGCCTGTGAAACTTTGATGATCACTAAGGGGTGAGAGTGAGAATGGTAGGAAGGTGATTAGAAGGAGGAGGGTAGGCAGGGGCCCAGGCCAGAGGTAAGACACTGAGACAAGACTGTGCCATGCATCTGACACCAAATCATTTCTCCAGGAGTAATGATACATGATTTCTTTGGGCAGGTGGGGGATGGAATTAGTTTATTTGGCTTTTATGGATGATTTTCTTTCTTTCAAATTGCCCCCACATCCCTGCACCTCAGTGCCTGTCACCTATTTCAAATTAGTGGTTTTGATAAAATCTTATTTCTTCTTAGGGTCAGAGAGTCTTCCAGGATCATGTCCTTGAACTTCCCTTTCCTGAGAGCTGTGAGGCTGGAGGGGCAAAGAAAGGGAGTGCAGAGAACAAACACCTCTGCTCCTTTCCTCCGGTACTGCACCCAGCCACACCCCTCCTCTGATACCCATTCAGGAGACGAAATAAACAATAGGTACCTCTCTGATACCTATTCAGGAGATGAAAAAAACAAATGAACAGCCATTCCCTGCTTCTCCCCCAAGGCACTGATTTTGTGTCCTCAGGGTAGACTGGTTATGGCAAAGAATAAAGAGTGGGAAAAAGTGTTTCAGTAAAGTGAGCACACAAATACAGGCTGATTAAATGCTTCCCTCACAAACAGCCCAGAGCCGCTGCTTTATCTCTATCAATATTATCAAAGCATACCTTCCCTAAGGCTCTACTGGAAATTCCAGTTACAATCACGTATTAGCTACTTTATTTTCAGGCATTTTTCCCTCTAAAAGCAAAATGGAAAGCTCAAGCGGAATGCATTAATGAAAGGATGGAAAAAATTCCATGCATTACAACTAATTCCTGATAACCATTCAAGGCAAATTCTAAATATGGCCAGAGAAAAAGATCTGACTGTAGTTATCTTTTAGGCTAAAGGTCGAGGCAGATGTTTTGCTTAAGCAAATTTTGGTTAGAACAATGATTTTAAAACTTGGGAACATATGGTACCCTCAGGTCCACATTCAAGGACAGTTATGAGGGAAACAAATTCCATGTTTTCACTCTATTTACTCTCTCAAATTGCCCAAGAATGTATAATGTATCTTTTTTCAAAAGTCCTTCCCTTTAACCAAAGATTGCATAACGGTTAGCTAACATAAATATCATTACTGCATTGCCCTGAGAATAGACATACTTCCAAGCACCAAAGGGATAAAGCCAAATATTCTTTTCTAAAATGTGGTTTAAAACTTTTTGATAAAATAACCTTGTATATTTATTTCAATTATAATGATTCCTCTTATTTCACTCTCTGAGCTGTTTCATATTGTCAAGCTTCTAATAACAAGAAAAAATACATTTGAACCTTAATTAAAATGTTTAAATACAAACAAACTGTGTGAGATAGATTTCTTGGAAGAGATAGTGTTAGCTTGGTGCAAAAATAATTGCGGTTTTTGCCATTAACAGTAATGGTAATTACTTATATATACATATATTTTTACCTATTCCTTCTGCCAAGTACCAGTAAAAATAAAACAAGTATAAGAAGACTGAAATGCAAGAAGAAGTCGGCCGGCTAGGGACTACAGAATCTGTGGAAGGCCAGTGGTGAGTTCCCTGGGTTTTCTTTCTGTAATATCTCACACTTGAAGCTGAAGGTAGAGACAAAAAAAAGACACAACCTAAAAGAAAAGCAAACTGCTTCCTAATTCTGACAGAAAATGTGTGGGTTTTCCATACCAAACAATTTTCCAACTCTCTAGACACCAACTGAGTGTCCCACAATTCGACTATGACACCAACTTCCCAGAGTTAATACAAATCCCACAAGTAAAGGGCTCATTCCCACAAAACTGCACCCCTCCCAGCTTCAGGCACAGATCACAAGCCGCAGATTGTGACCTGTCGTCTGATCAACTGGCTATAAATCAGGGGTTCCCATGACCTTCCTCAGGTTTGATAATTTGCTAGAATAACTCGTGGAACGCAGGAAAACATTTACCTAAGGATACAACTCAGAAACAGCCAACAGCCAAATAGAAGAGATGAATAAGCTAAGGTATGCGAGTGAGGAGGTGGCATGGAGCTTCCACGCCCTCTCCAAGCACACCATCCTTCCAACCCCCCAATGTGTTCACCAACCTAGCAGCTCTCTGACCCGATCCCTTAGGGTTTTAATGGAAGTTTCACGCATAGGCATGATTGATTAAATCATTGGCCTTTGTTGACTGAGTCAGTCTCCAGTCCTTCTCCTCTCCCTGAAGGTCTGGACGATGGGAAAGTGGAGTGGGGGTGAAAGTTCCAACCCTTTAATCATAAGACTGGTTCCTCTGACAATATGCCCCCATCCTTTTTAGCATAAACTAAACTCAGGTATGGTTGAAAAGGTGCTTAGTATGAATAACAAAAGATGTGATCCTCTCACTCCTACCACTCAGAAAACTTCAAAGGTTTTTGGAGCTCTGTGCCAGGAACTAGGGTCAAAGATCAAATATATATTTCTTAATATATCACAATATCATGACATCAAAGTTTGCTTTCTCTAACCGAAGAATCATAAAAGGGAAAGCCTGTTAATATAGAAAAATTTTGGATAACAACCACTTTACTTTAGATAAATACCATTGAAAAAACTGTGCCTTCAAACTCATGTAGGTCAGCAAAGGCCAAGTGGGGAGCTGAGACTTCCACCCTTATGAGACCGTAATGACATGTCTCAACATTCATACCAGGTTGGTATCACAGAAGCCCAAGTAGAATGCCAAGACTGTGATCCACACAATAAGAAAACCTGCCAGGGGTCTTAGTGGAGAATATGTGAGGAGCTTGAAATACCATCATCCTACTCAGCTGACATGACACCAGAAGAGGCCTGTGAAGAGTCAGGTCTTCACCCTCAGCCAGTGATAATCAGGTCATCCCCACTATGATGTCAGTGCAGAAGACATGAAAAGCCAGAACTACCAATCCTTTCCAGAAGCAATGGGAGTCTTCCCCACTTACATGTCAACAGAGACTTCTAGACTTCCACTTCTTGTAATGCAGGTATGACAAAAATGCTTCAAAAAGCAATTACTAACACACTTGAAACAAACAATAAATAGAAAGCCTTATCAAAAAAATGGATAATTTCAACAAAGAAATAGAAGATATTTAAAAAACTAGATGTAACTTTTACAACCAAAACAATGCAATAACAAAAATTAAAATTTCAGTGGATGAGCTTAATAGCAGAACAGAAGAGATGTAGGAAAGAATTGTTGAACTGGAAGATTTAAAAAAAAAAAAAAAAGAAAGAAAAGAAAAAAAGGAAAGAAAAAAATCAGGATTTAGCCAATCTTTTGAACAACAGAAAGAACAGAGAGAAATAAGATTGAAAAAAAATTGATTAATTAACAAAGCCTTAGGTACCTATGGGACTATAAAAGATCAAACATTCCTGTAAGTTGAGGTCCTGAAGGAGAAGAGAAAAGCATGTGACTGGAAAAGTACTCAAAGGAATAAGAACTAAAAACTTCAAAACTGTGTCTGGAAACACAAACTTACAGGTTCAAGAAGCTCAGAAAACCCTAAGCAGTGTAACCTGAAAGATATCCCCATTAAAGCACACTACTGTTACACTTCTGAAAATTAAGAAAAAAATACAAGTCTTTTATCTAGAAAAAAACAAAACACAACAAAACAAAAAACCCTACCAGTTGGGAAAAGCTATTCAAATAAGAGTAGATTTCTCAGCAGAAGTCAGGGAGACCAGAAGGAAGTGGCACAATATTTTCCAAGACTGAAAATACGAACCGTTAATCATAATTCTATATCTAATGAAAATATCCTTTAAGGAGGAAACCATTACATGCTCTATTGAAGAAAATGTAAGAGTTGGTTACCAATAGACCTACCCCAAAAGAAGGGCTAAAGATAGCTCTCTAAACGGAAGGGAAGGGAAGGGGAGGGGAGGGAAGGGAAGAAGGGAGGAAAGAAGGCCAGGAGGGAGGGAGGGAGGAAGGAAGGAAGGAAGGAAGGAAGGAAGAAGGAAGGAAGGAAGAAGGAAGGAAGGAAGGAAGGAAGGAAGGAAGGAAGGAAGGAAGGAAGGAAGGAAGGAAGGAAAGAAGACAGGCAGGCAGGCAGGCTAGAATATCAGAAAAAAAGAAAAATATGGTAAGCAAAAATACAGGAAAATACAAAATACTTACCTTCTCTCCTGAGTATTCTAAATTATATTTCATCATTGAAGCAAAAATTATAAAATTATAACACTGTCTAGTTTGATTCTAAATGTATGCATAGAAAATACTAACAATAACTGTAAATAAAGTGAGGATAAGGGACATAAAGGCAGATAAACATTTCTAAACTTCACTAGAATTGGTGATATTAAAACGTCAATATATATAATTTATGTGTAAAGAATGTATTGCCTAGGTCAACTATTAAAAAGGCTATGCAAAGAGATATAGAAAAGTAAAACAGAATTCCAGAAAAGAAAAAAGTTCAAGTAATATATAGGAAGACAGGAAAAGAAAACAGCAAAGTAAAAAACAGAGAAAACAAACAGAAAACAAAAAATAAAATGGCAGGCTTAAGCTTTAGCATACCAATAATTACATTAAATGTAAACAACCTAAATATGCCAATTAAAAGGTATATATTAGAAGACTGTATCCAAAACCATTACCCAACTATATGCTCTCTATAAGAAAATCACTTCAAATATAATAATACAGGAAGTAGAAGTAATAATATAAGTAGAAGGATGAAAATATATATATATATACATACATACGGATGAAAAAATACACATATATGAAAAAATAAATATTAATTTAAAAAGCAGAATTGGCTATATTAATATCAGATAAAGTAGACTTCAGAGCAAACAAAACTATCAGAGACAAGGAAAGACACATGATATAAAAAGGTTAATCCATGAAAAAAGCAACCCTAAATATGTATGTATTAAAAAGCAGAGTTATAAAATATGTGAAGCAAAAACTGAGAACCAAAAGAATAGAAAAATGTACAATTATTGCTGTAGATTTCAATACTTTCTTCTCAACATTTAGAGCAACTAGACTGAAAAACAAAGATATAGAAGAACTCAACAGTACCAATCAATAAGATACAATACTCAATCATTAGGATATAGCCAACATTTCTAGAACATTCCACCCAGCAATAGCAGAACACAGATTATCTTCAAGTGTCCATAGAATCTATACAAAGATACACTATATCCTGGGTCATAAAACCAGCATCAACAAATTAAAAAAAAAAAAATGAAATCATACAAACTATGTTCTCTGACCACAATAAAATCAAATTTGAAATCAATAGTAGAGTGATAAAAAGAAAATCTCCAAACACCTGAAAACTAAACAACGCACTTCTTAATTTATGGATCAAAGAGAAAATCTTAAGAGAAATCTCCTGTCCCAGCAATATATCATTTATATATATAAAATGACCAAGTGGAGTTTATATCAAGAATACAAGGCTGTCTTAATATTTGAAAATAGATCAATACAATCTACTACAATAATAAGCTAAAGGCTGGGCACGGTGGCTCACGCCTGTAATCCCAGCTCTTTGGAAGGGCGAGGAGGGTGAATCCCCTGAGATAAGGAGTTCAAGACCAGCCTGGCCAACATGGTGAAACCCTCTCTACTAAAAGTACAAAAATTAGCTGGGTGTGGTGGCATGTGCCTATAATTCCAGCTACTCAGGAGGCTGAGGCAGGAAAATCACTTGAATCCAGGAGGCAGGGAGGTTGCAGTGAGCCAAGATTACATCACTGCACTCCAACCTTTGTAACAGAGAGAGACTCTGTCTCAAAAAAATAAAATAAAATAAAATAAAATAAAATAAAGCTAAAGGAGAAAATTCACACAATTGTATCAATTGATGCAGAAAAAGCAATTGGCAAAAATCAATGACCATTCATGATTAAAAAATAAACTCTCTGAAGAATATGAATAGCGGGGAACTTTTTCAACCTGATATAATGTATCTACCAAAAAAAAAAAAAACTATAGCCAACATTACAGTTAATGCTGAAAGATTGAATGATTTTTCCATAAGATTGGAAACCAAGGATGTCTACTCTCACCACTTTTATTCAACACAGTATTCTAGCCAGTTCAATAAGACAAGAAAATGAAATAAAAGGCATAGAGATTGAAAAAGAAAAAAAAAAGTATATTGCACATGATATGATTGTCTACCTAGAAAAACCTAAGGTATCTACAAAAATCTTCTAGAACTCATAAGGGAGTTCAGCAAGGTTGCAGGATACAATATACATGAAACATAATTCATTTCTTATGCTAGTAATAAACACCTGACATGGAAATTAAAAATATAACACCATTTACAATCACTCAAACAGAACACATTTAGATGTCAATCCAATAAAACATATATGGAATTTGTTGGCTGAAAACTATGCAATGATGATAAAAGGAATTAAACACCTAATAGAGAGACATACTGTGTTCATCGGTTGGAAGATTCAAGGTAATAAAGACATCAGTTCTACCCAAATTGATATACTGGTTAACATGATTTCTAGCAAAATCCAAGCAAAACTTTTGTATATATAAATAACATTATTCTAAAATATATATGAGAAGGCAAAGGAACTAGAATACTGAAAACAATTTTAAAAAAGAAGATTAAAGAGGGAAGAATCTATTTAACTCAATATTGAGATTTATTTGATAGTTACAGTAATCAAGACTGTCGTATTGGTGGAAAAATCAACGCATAGTACAATGGAACAGAACAGAGAACCCAGAAATGGACACATTTTTGACAGAAGTACAAAATCAATTAAATGGGGAAGAGGTGGCTTTTTATACAAATGGTACTAGAGCGATTGGATCTCCATAGGCAAAAAAGTGAAGCCTGACTTATATTTTACACCTTACATAAAATTAACACAAAATAGATCACAGCTCAAATGCAAAATGGAAAAATATAAAACTTTTGGAAAAAATAGGAAAATACTTTTAGGATCTAGGACTAGGAAAGAAGTTCTTAAGACTTGACACTAAAAACACAATCTATGAGAGGAAAAGTACATAAATTGAACTTCAAAACTGAAAACTTTTGCTCTGTGAAAGGTCCTGTTAAGAGGATTAAAAAAGAAGTTAAGGGCCGGGCATGGTGGCTCACGCCTGTAATCCCAGCACTTTCGGAGGCTGAGGCGGGTGGATCACTTGAGGTCAGGAGTTCGAGACCAGCCTGACCAACATGGTGAAACTCCATCTCTACTAAAAATACAAAAATTAGCCATGGTGGTGTATGTCTGTAATCCCAGCTACTTGGGAGGCTGAGGCAGGAGATATTAGAAATGGACAAAATATATGAAGGGACATTCCAACCAAGGAGATATATGGTTAGCACACGAAAAGATATTCAACATCATTAGTCATTAGGAAAACACAAAATAAAATCACACTGAGATATCACCACATACCTATCAGAGCGGCTAATTTTTGTTTAAGTTGTGAAAACACCAAATGCTGGCAAGAATTCAGAGAAACAGGATTACTTCATAAGTTGTGATGAGAATGTAAAATGTTACAGCTAATCCGGAAAGCAATCTGGCAATTTCTTAAAAAACTAAACAACGTGTGGTGGCAGAGGATATAGGGAATATATCTGTACCTTCTTCTCAATTTTGCTGTGAACCTTAAATTGCTCTAAAAAATAAACTTTATTGAAAAACAACAAACAAAATAAAAAACTAAACATGCAAATTGTGCTTCTGGGCATTTATCCCAGAGAAATGAAGTCTTGTGTTCACACAAAAACTAGATACACATATTTTTCATGGCTTTACTCATAATAGACCAAACCTGGAAACAACCCACATGTCCTTCAATGGATGAATGGTCCAACTGAACAACCTGCATGAATCTCCAAAGAATAATGATAAGTAAGGAATCCCAAACCCCAAATGTCACAGACTGTATGGTTCCATTTGTATGACATTCTTTTTTTTGAGACGGAGTCTCGCTCTGTCGCCCAAGCTGGAGTGCAGTGGCGTGATCTTGGCTCACTGCCAGCATCACCTCCCAGGTTCACACCATTCTCCTGCCTCAGCCTGCCGAGTAGCTGGGACTACAGGTGCCCGCCACCACACCCAGCTAATTTTTTGTATTTTTAGTAGAGAAGGGATTTCACCGTGTTAGCCAGGATGGTCTCGATCTCCTGACCTCACAATCCACCCGCCTCGGCCTCCCAAAGTGCTGGTATTACAGGCGTGAGCCACCGCACCCGGCCTGTATGACATTGTTAAAACAACAAAACTATAGCAATGGAGAACAGACTAGTGGTTGTCAAGGGATAAGGAGAGGGTGAGGCTGGCAGGGAAGTGGGTGTTGCTACTGAAGAGCAACATGAGTGATACTTGTAGTGATAGACATAGTCTGTATCTCATGGTATCAGTGACAACATCTTGGTTGGGATATTGTACTACAGTTTTACAAGATGTTACCACTGTGGGAAACTAGGGAAAGAGCATATAGGTCTCTGTATTATTTATGACATGTGAAATGCATGTGAATAGATGATTATCTCAAAATTTTTCTGTTTAAATATATGAGACAGTACATGGTATTTCAAAACTCTTTAAGAGGTTGTGCTTGAGTCAAAATGCTTGAAGACCACTGATCCAGAAGATGGATGGACAGAGGCCAAAAAGGAGCACAAACCTTGGGGCAACCTTGCTCTCTGATGATCTCTTTGGTTCATAATTAATTGGGTGGAAGAGGCTATTTCTGAGACTTTTGTATTCAAAAGCACCACATTGAAGTGATGCAGGGTGATGAGGTTGAGTTTTTTAAAAATTAAGTTGCTTTTTACCTAATTGATCAGTTTCATATGTGAAATCTCATGAGAGGCTCAGCAAGCTATATCATATAGAAATAAAAACAATATGATGACAAAAGAGCTTGAATTTCCATGGATGGGAAAGGGAATTGTTAAACTTCCTGCCAGTCTGTATGCTTGATCTTTGATTGGCGAGCGCTGCCCCCAGCTAAGGCAAGCACAGCCTCCACTCATCACCTTTTGTAGCTGCAGAACTGAGGTGTGGAACACCAGTAAACTGCAGGAATTGGCACCTGTGACACAAATGTGTCAAGGAAGAGCACATGTCACAGACATGCATTATCTTTTAAACATGTCTGTTTTCTCTATGTGGTTGCATTAAATATTCTCAGACAGAGCAAGTGCTAGCATATGAGAATAACTACCTTCCCTTGACCTAATTCTGACAGTGTACACAGCACCAGAACAGCTGAGAAAAAAAATAGAAACCATTCATTTGCCCAAGTTCCACTTGATACGGTTTTGATAAACAAAAAATTGGTCACGAATCTTCACTCAACTGATGAACAGATCTCATGCAACACATACACACATCTAACAGGCAGTCAATTGGGATTTTTCCAGTTGTCGTGCACTCATATTACAGGCCCAGTGTTGAGAATAAAGGAACTAAATTCCCCTTGAAGTTCAGGGTCCTGTAGGACCTATGAGATACTCTCCATTCCTGCTGGGCTTTCTGAGAATTGTCAAAGAACCCTTTCTCACACCAACCACGCCCCCGCTTTCCTGTTCAACATAAGTGACAGAGTGGTGAGAAAGGTAGGAGCATTTTTGGAAACTGTAGTCTTTATTAAATGCAGTTTTGCCTTATTCATCCCCTTAGGGAGGATGAAAGAACATATTTTTCTACCCTGAGATGAAGAGGATAACCTGAAAAGATTGAGGAAGTTTGCAACAAGGAAAGAAAAGAGAAGGTTTACATTCTATTCCTCTTCGCAGTGTATATCTTAGCCAGTGAACTAGCCGATCTGCACTATACTACCAGAATGAGAAAACCAGAAATCAGGACAGAAAATCTCATGGAGAGGGGTAGAACAAGAAGTATCAGTTCTCCTTCTCCCTTCTCTTGAGTTCCTCATTTTGGATAAGATAAACATCAAATGTTGCTTGGATTTAAAGTTCTGAGAAGGTAAATTTGGGGGCCTCTGTATTTCTAATACAACTCTAGTTTGAGGGTTAAGAGAAAGTAAATATGGTTCTACCAACTGAAGGATGTGGCCAAAGGGATCACCACAAGTAGGTATCTGTTCACAGATGTGTGTCTCATCAGCAATGCATGTAGTACCTACCATCTAACTGTGCTGAGTCTGTAGATAGTGAGGCTGAATAGCAGTCACAGCTAACCAGGAGTGAAGCTCAGCTGTGTCAAGTGAGGAGACTCTCATCTATTCCTTCTCCATTTCTCTTGTCCACTAGCACCATAATTAAAAGAGAGCATGATATGTGAGCACCAAATCAACCTACATTTTTCTCCTTTCTCCTAAGCCTAGATTGCTAAATGGGGCACCAGCCCAGGCACAGAAGAGAGATTACTAGCTATGAAGCACAGTGAACCTTAGAAATCCAAATTTGTATTTGTAAGTAAATGCACACAACTGAAAAATGATAGACTCTCAGCAAATTTTAAGAGAGCTACTGCAAAGTAGGAAAGAGGATTCATCATACCAAGTTCTGGGCAGTTATTGGAAACCATAAAACCATCATATTTCTATCGCGAAGATTTGAACGTCTTCAGATATGTTGGTGTTACAAAGAGTGTAGTGGATGGGATTCACGATGAGTTTCGAATGATTGGCTAGAGTTGGAAGATTAGCCAAAGTTCTTCTGGAGTAAGAAGCAAACTATCAAGAGGAATGGCTTCCCAGAGTTGGGGACTGGGTTTAGAGCCTTATAACTCAAAATGTGATCCAGGACCAATGGCATCCACATCACCTTGGAGGTTGTTAGAAATGTACAATCTCGGTCTCACCTCACACTTACTGACTCAGAATCTGCATTTACGAGAGCCCCAGGTGATTCATATACATGCTAATATTTGGGCAACAGTGGCCTAGAGCACCGGATAAGAGAAGGCCTCAGGCAGACATGGATGCTGAAAGTTCCAGAAGCCCAAGGTGAATCATCTCTACTTCACATCCAAGAACTGCTTTGAGAAAATAGTTTATGTGAATACAATGGTCATACATGAATACATGGATTTGAATCTCAATGGACACAAAAAATACCCAACACCAATATAATTTTAATTTTGAGAGGGTCAAATAGCCCAAGAGAACACAGTTACAGCAGGATGGCAGATGGCAATGATAGAAAAGAACACAAGGAAGGTGTCACATAGTTGCAATAAAGGCGGCTCAGGGCTTGCCAGTCTGCCTCAGCTCTCCCTGATATCCCATTTTCTGAACCAACTTCCACTGAGTTTGATTTCAGTACCCTACAGGTCAGCATTTTAAAAAAGAAAAAGAAAACCAAGAACTCACTGGCAAGCAAGTAATTGGGGAGGGAGGTGGGAAGGAAAGGAAGGACTACCAAGATATTAAGTGGATGATTTTGTAGCAGAAACAGTGTTCCTCATCAATTACTCCATTTGTTTTCCTGTATTTCCCAGCCTTAATTGAAGTTAGGCTTGATCATGTGGTGAGTTGCACGCAATGAATTATAAGCTAAAGTGACTTACATTCCTTCTGATATTAAAGAGCTGGAGAACTATCACTCTTGTTCTCAGCCACAGTGACTGGAAAAGTTCTATATCAGCAGTCCTCAAACTGTGATCCAAGGACCCCTGAGCTTTCTTAAGACCATTACAGAGGTTCAAGAGATTGTCTCTTTTCTAATCACATTTCTGTGAAAGCCTAGGTTTTCTCTTCAAGCAAAAAAGCATATGGCAATAGATTAAGTGCAGAAGCAGATATGGGAATTCAGCTGTCCTTAACTAAGCTAGACATTAAAGAGACGAGGAAGCCTAAAACAAAGTCGCTCTTTTGTTTTGTTTTGGAAAATATGGTCATTTTCCATGAAGTGTTATTTATCTTAACATGTATTAGCTCTATACTTACTTTCAATGAGTAAATAAACAAATTAAATCTCAGTTTTAGTGCATAATACAGTAAATATCTATAGTTATAACTCATATGAGCAAATGTCTTCTATATATTTTTTAAGAATGTAAAGGAATCTAGGAATTCAAAAAGTTTGAGAATGGCTATTATTAAAGGTGGAGGCTCCACCAACCTGGAGATCTGGGCTGACAAGTGGAGGAGACACACAGGACTCACCCCTGCAGCTGCTTCCACTTAGCAGGTATCAGGAGTGAGAAATAACTCTTTGTGTTATCAAGCCACTGGGATGGGGATTAGGTAGGTTCTCAGCACAATCTTTTCTACCCTTACAAACACAAAATGCCCATAGAGGCCTAGAGCACTTTATGAGGCCAAAAGACCTAATAGAGTATGACTTTCTGTCCCTAAGAAAATTGCCTTAATGTCATATGTTTTCAGGCTCCCTACCCCTCATAATCACATTCAATATTCGGAATATATTTCTTAGCTCGGTTTATTCCTGGAACTTGGCTCCTGGCGTTGTGGATACCCACACCGTGATAAGCTATCTCCCCAGTAGCAGTGGCTCTTCAAGAAACATCATCTCATTTTTCAGGGCACCACCTGAAAATATCTCTTCTAATTAAACCAGCAGGCGACTCACCTTTCCAATAGCTAGAGGCCCTTCTGAGATGCCATTTTATATCTTTCTAAAATACCAACAGGAAAAAAATGCTTAATAGCCAAAAAGCCATGAGCCTTCTCTAGGGAAAAATGATCAAACCAAATAAACTGCAGAACTCAATGTGGGTGGCAGTGCCTAAATAATAATTATAATAGCAAATTTCAGGTCATAGCTAATATTTATTAAGTACTAATGTTGTATCAGCCACAATTCTATTACATAGGTCTTTCTTCATTTACATTTTTCTAACAAGTCTATGGGACAGACACTAATATTTTCTCCTTGTGATAGATATGAAAACTGAAGCCCAGAGAAAGTAACTTGTCCAAAGTTGCAGAGCTTGGAAATGGTGAGTCAGGAAGAAGATTTGTGTTCTTATTACACTATATTCACTCTCATATTTCAGGGAGAACCATGCAATTTGAATGTAATAATACTACCATTCTATTCCTCCAATGCTCTGTACATCTCAATGAACTTTACAAACTGATTCAAAGTTTTCCCTCCAGAAGCAGAAGAGAGGCAGCTGCTGGTTTTTGTTGTTGTTGAATATTGTTGTGATTGTTGGTGGTGGTGTTTTAATTAGCTATGTCATTCTCCATGTTCCTAACACCTTCTGCTCTTTCTACCCTTGCTATAAAGCCTCATCTATGTGGTGCTTGTTGTACTAACTAGTTAATCCACAGGAATGGAGGTCAGGAAAAGAAGGAGCAGGGAGGAGGAAGAGGGAGTTGATCCGATGCAAAGAGAAAACAGGCGATTATTATTTCCAGGAAAAGCCAGATCCTCCCTTTCAAACGAGGCCAACACCTGGCACAATCTCTACTACTTTTTAAGATCCACTGGGTGCATTTTTATCAGTGTGAGGCATTAGGTTTCCTGGAAGGATAACATACCAGGAGGGATTAGCTTAACCTAATTAAAACCATTGAGCATCTTCTTTCTTAGCCCTGAAGTAATGGCACTCAGGCAAGGCAGGATGACGAATACTGAGAAAGGACAAGACCATAGGTTGCTCCCAGGATGAAAAGACCCTTTAGTAAGTCCCTGGAGACACTGATAGATGGAAACAATGGCACCTTCAGCCTCGAGTATGAGCATCCTTAGCATGGACACTGAAGCAGAGACGAGGTTCCCGGCACAAGCATCAGTGGCAACGCTTTCCGTGGCACCGGTGACCTGGATGCTAAATTTGGCACTAGATGTTGCTGTAGATTTCACCGTGGTGTTCTGAGGGAGCAGGAGGAAAAAGTCAAAGATCCATACAGTTGTCAAAATGGCTGATTTTAGAAACACAACTTAGATTCTCTGAGGACTTCTAAAGCTATTTGGGAAGAATATAAATGGCTGAGGTTCTTAAAGGGAAGGTGCATGAAAATAAAGGTAAATACAGTTATTCTGGGTTTATTGTTACCCAAATCTTAACAATCATATCCAAAGATTTCTGAACTCTAGCGAGAAAGGAGCTAAGGCCTAAGTTGTGGCTTGCACAGATAGAAATTTCCCATGTCCCTTTCCACATCACCAATATTTAATGAACAACAGAACACATTTGTGTTAGTGAGAAAATTTTTCTCTCTTTTATTTTTTTTAAGTACAATAAAGTCAAGGTGGTGACATTATGTTCATTTGCATCTCTTTGATTTCTCTTGTCCCTTTTTGGTAACTTTTCATGTGCTGACTGGGTGGAGTTGCTGGAGAACATTAAGCACTTTGTTCCTAGTCATTTGTAGCTTTTAATAATAAAAAATGTTCTGAATGAAAACCTTAAAAAAACTTCTCATCAAACATTTATGGAATCCTACAGCTTGGCATCAGAGTGCATGTGTGGAGGTTAATGTGATTATAATGAGAACTAACCCCTGCTCTGCAAAACTTATAGTAGTGACACCAGATACAGAGACACACATGCACACATAAGCATACATGCAAGTCTCACACAGGGAATGCCATGGATTAAAAACAAAAAAACAAAAAAACAAAAAACATCAAGTGGCATTGGTTCTCCTCCAGGATCTGCCACAAGCCTATACCGCTTGCCCTATTCCATCCACTTAGAGGTTCTGGGTCTCCACTGAAAAGACTCACAGATGGTGAAGTGTTGAAAGGATATTGGGATCAAGTAGTCTTAACTGAATTATATGAAACCACAGTCTAGAAAGACGGAAAAAAACATATATATCCCAGTTATCTTTACCAATTGCTCACTGCCTTTTATAGTGCTCTGCCCTGTTCCTCTCTCCCCTTTATTGGATAGCCTGCATTTTCCAGGAGGGAGACATACAAGTGGCCACAGTGCCATTTGGCCTAGGCCCCTGAACCCTTGCCTGATGCCCATGGCAATGCAGCAACAAGAGAGCAGCGGGGAAGCAAAGCTGCAGTGCCGGCAGCAGCCGTAATCTTGGCGATGGCAGCAGAAATGTTGGTGGAAGCAGCAGGAGGATGAAAAGAGTGGGGTTGGCAGCAGAAGAGGCAGTACTGGCAGCAGCAGCTGGACCCCAGACATCAGGCATGGCAACCCTTGCCAGAAACATTGGGTAGTGCCAGCCATTACACAGAAATCGGGACCAGTAGGAACCATGGGGGCTTTGGTGATGCTCAGCGAATAGTGGTGGAGCCTGTCATGGATGCTGGTGGCACAGCTTTGTGGGCTTACGGTGAGAAGGAGCAAGAAGGAGTAAGACAATGGCAGAGATCTTGTACTGCCAAGTCAAGTGTTTTCTACGATATGTGTAGGAAACACTAGGGAGTGCTCAGAGCAATCTGGGAAGAAATGTGTGGAGTTCCATTACAGTCCTGAACGTGCTGTGTGAGTAAAGGCTATTTTGTGGCTCTTACTGTATATTTCACAATCATTGTATAGCTATGGAAATCAAGCCTCAAAGAGAAGTAATAACTTGTTCATTATTAGGACTCCTCATCAAAGGACTCTACACTCCACACTAGACTGTAGCTCAAGAGAAACTGTGCCTATTCACTTGGGAGAACTAAACTCCATTTCTAGTTGGTTTGGTATGAAATTGAATCCAGGTTAGACAGAAGGAGAAATCTCAATATCACTGTTGCAGGGAACGAAGGGCAGTGTGTTGGCTTGGAGGGGAAATATAAATAGACCAAATAGGAAGGAAATATAGACTTCTGAGCTGCTTGAAGGCACAGAGCCTGGAAGGAAACTGCCCAGCAATGAGGCCTGGAGAGGGGGTCATAAAAGAGAATGAGAAGATTAAAGCAGGCTCATAGAGAAATGCCCCTGCCTACTTCTTCATTTTTGCCCAGGGATGGCCCTCTGTGGATTCTAGACAGCTAACCTCATGGGCAACAGGCTGAGCTTTCAGCTTCGCCTGAGGAGAAAGTGATGGGAGACTGGTTCCCTTTCCACATCCAGCAGTCTACCTGTCCACGATCATACCTCACATTAAAAAATAAATAGTTCCATGATCTGCATGAAAATAAAAGGGTGATATATTTTTCCAAGTTGAAAAAAGTGTACTGTGTCAGTGTAAATATCCATTTTCAGAAACTACATGGGGAAAACAGGTGACGTTTTTGTTCCAGCATTGCATACTGCTTTAAGTAGGCGATTACAGGGAATAGTGCTCTGAACCAACACCAGTGTTTATTTAAATGCAATAATCATACTGTGTGGTTTTTCTCCCAGATGGTCCCCTGAGAGACTGTAAGCCCTTCTCCAAATCACATGTGTTTGAAAATCTAAAAATCCTCAAAGTTGTAGCTTGGAATTGAAAACATGAAAAACAGTCTATACATCCCCTAAAGAATGCAAATTCCTTGGCGTGGCATTCCAGGCTTTTCCCAATCTGACCCCAGTGATCTGCCCCAGAAGCCTCAGTTTCCATCACTGTTTGAGTGGGAGGATGTGAGACCAAAGTGTAGCAATTGGGCGGCATGCAAGGTCCTCAAGGCTGAAGAAGAGAGACGGGGCCAGTGAGACTGAGACCCTGTGGCTAGAGAGCTAAAGTCAGGGTCCCTGAGAGGATATAAAGTTTGAGATGGAATTGTGAAGTCAGAAAGAGGAGCCTCAGAGGAGGTAACGAGCAGAGGAAAGACAGAGAGAGAGACAGAGAGAGAGAGAGAGAGAGTGAGTCTGGGCTCACAGACGACACAATGCCAAGCTGTAAAAGCCAAACGAAAGCATCACCACAGCAATCTCCTCAGTGGTGGCAGCAGTAATGCAGGCGTGACCATCTCAGAAAAAGATTTTCCACAGTGTGGCAACAAATCACTTTATCATACCAATCAGACCCTGAGAAGATGTGCAGAGGGCCTCTGGAGCCTGAGGATGACCAGCACAAGACCCAAGAGGCCAACAGATACAGGTGCAGGTGCAGGAGATAATGAACAGGCCTGGGGTGTATGCTTTGGTGTTCACTCTTCATTCTTCAGGCATGTGATTTTTTTGTGTGTTTAAACAAGATCTTGAGTGTGGCTTAAAATTGTAACTAAATATTTGCATCTTGGGTTATTGTCTAATAAACTTTCAGAAAGTGAATACACTGTGTGTGTGTGTGTGTGTGTGTGTGTGTGTGTGTGTGTGTGAGAGAGAGAGAGAGAGAGAGAGAGAGAGAGAGAGAGAGAGATCCAATCTAATCGAGTATTCCCTGAATCTAGAGATGAAGAGCTTCTTTAAGAAAGCTAATCAACATGACTTGGAAAGGAACTAGCAGTTGGAAATTCCAGTGTCTACACGGGCAATCTCCTTAGATAATGCTGCTAGGCCTACAGCTACATACGTATGCTACACAAATGGTGCATATTAAGGGATATTTCCATGGCCTAATGCCTGAAGCACTACAAGGGCTGGGGACATATTATTAGAAAAGCCCTGACATAGAGAAATAAGAAACTAATTGGCTGTAGTGAACAGAGAAGGTGACATTTGGGCTGAGCCCTGTTAAATGGATATGATGTGTGTGCGCACATGTGTATGTACATATCCATCTATAGAGAAATATCTTGGAGTGTAAACAGTACATTTTCTAGAGGCAGCGTTTCTACAGACTTCTCATAACAGGATCAAAAACATGTATTTTATAAGTCAACCCAGAATTTTGGGAAGCTGCATGGAGAGGATTGTTTGAGACCAGGAGTTCAAGACCAGCCTGGGCAAAAAAGTAAGACCCTGTCTCTAGAAAAAAACACTTTTAAACAAAATTAGCTGGATACCCTGGCGTGCACCTGTAGTCACAGCTACTTGGGAGGCTGAGTCAGGAGAATTTCTTGAGCTCAAGCATTTGAAGCTGCAGTGAACTGTGATCAAATCATGTCACTGCACTCCAGCCTGGATGATAGAGCAAGAACCTGTCTGGAAAAAAAAAAAAAAAAAAAAAGAAGAAGAAGAAAAGAAAAGAAATCTAATAAAGTAAGTCAGAATGTTGAAGTTTTTCTGAGTTTTATTTTTTTAATTTGGTAAAATCCAGTTTGGTCAGCAGTGCTAATGACACATCAGGTGAAAGAGATTTCCATCCACTGAACAGAAGAGTGGAGCACACAAGGCAGCGATAAAGAAGAGGATCTGCAGCCCGAAGTTGATTTAGGGCACAGAGGCGGCCAGTGGGTCGACCTTCTCTTCTCATCCAGAGATGCTCTTTCCAGTGCCAAGCCTAGGAGAGTCTGGTTTTATTTTGAAGAAGACAGGTTTCCTTGTGGAACCTAAGGAAAACTACACTCTCTATGGCATACCTTCATAAACTTTCAAAGCCTCAGAGAAATATAACTGAAATTCAGCAAAGAGCTTGGGAAAACCATGCTCATCCAGAATCAAATCTCATAAAATAAAGGCCTGCAGCTGGGACAGGTGGCCTTGGTGGGAAGGCCCATACTTGACTTCTGGTGCTGCTCCTCTGCTCTCTCAGGTGCATTGCCCCTCAGTGCACATGAACTCCTGCCTCAGTTTGCCCCTGCAGCCTCAGACGCCTTTAGGCAGCTATTTGCAAGGACTGGAACATGCCAGCTGGATAAGTGATCATTTAGCCTTTGGAGTCTTTGGGATTCTATTGCCCACCTGACTGTTGACTTGTAAATACCCAGTTCCTTGTCTTTCACATGATATGTTTTACCTTCCCAACTTCCCTGTACTCAGCAGTCTTTGCTGCTGATGCTACTTTTGTAACCTCCTGAATCCAGACAAGACTGGCTAACTTTAAGCCTGTACAGAAAGAAATCTGCCAATGCCTTTAAAAAGAAATCCCTGAACATCTCAAGAGAGACAGATTCTACCAACCCAACTAAACTGAAAATAGAGACATTTAGATATTTGCAATGGAAGAAAGAGTGGAGAAAAAAATGAAAGCCTATATTATAAAGTGAGCTATGCACATTAACCAAAAAAAAATTCAAATCCTTGGCTCTAAAAAAATGACATTAAAAAGTTAAGCAGTACTTACTCTTATTTAAAATGTCATTCTTGTTCAGTGTAACTGTTAGACATTTAATACAGACAGATGAGCCACACTGAGTCCATGAAGACAAAACTTTCTCCTGTACATCCGCTCTAAAAGCTTTTAAAACCGCTCTGTCAGGAGCAATTTGACGGCAAATCAATTGTGTTTCTCTACTGAACCACAGTACTGCATGTGACAAATGAATATACTAACAAGATTGGGTGGGTGGGTGTGGGGAGGTAGGGGCTGAGAAGTCCACCTCATGGTATAAATGACTCTAACAGAAAACACTGCTGATAAAACAGGAGAGGAAATGCATTAGCCTGCTACAAGGGGCTGAGGTGGACCATTAAATATTTCATATAAGAAAAGCATATACAGCATCTCAACAGGACTTTGCTGAAATTTAGGGATTCAAAGGCCCCTAAAAATGATTTACAAGGGGCATTTTGTTGGAAAATCTGACAGGGAGTCCTATTGGAGTTCATCATGGGTGGTGAGTGTTTTCTTCTAATCTTGGTGCCTCTCAGCTAGGACCATAGCTCCCAACAAGAGCATTTATATCCATTCACCATTTTTATGTTCAGTCTTTACCCCACACTGATTAACACTCCTGTGATTCAAAAGAGGGCTGTAATCCCAGCACTTTGGGAGGCCGAGGTGGATGGATCACTTGAGGTCAGGAGTTCAAAAACCAGCCTGGCTAACATGGTGAAACTCGACTGTATTAAAAATACAAAAATTAGGCTAGGCGTGGTGGCTCACGCCTGTAATCCCAGCACTTTGGGAAGCCAAGGCTGGCGGATCACCTGAGGTCAGGAGTTCAAGACCAGCCTGAACAACATAGTGAAATCCCATTTGTACTAAAAATACAAAAATTAGCCGGGCATGATGGTGTGTGCTTATAATCCCAGCTACTTGGGAGGCTGAGACAGGAGAATCGCTTGAACCCAAGAGGCGGAGATTGCAGTGAGCTGAGATTGTACCACTGCACTCCAGCCTGGGTGACAGAGGGAGTCTGTATCTCAAAATAAATAAATAAATAAATAAAATACAAAATACAGAAATTAGTAGGGCATGGTGGTGGAAACCTGTAATTCCAGTTACTTTAGTGGAAACCTGTAATCCCAGTTACTCAGGAGGCTGAGGCAGGAGAATCACTTGAACCTGGTAGGCAGAGGTTGCAGTGAGCTGAGATTGTGCCATTGCACTCCAGTCTTGGTGACAGAGGGAGACTCTTGTCTCAAAAAAACAAAACAAAGAAAACCAAAAATCAAACAAACAAAAAAACAACCAGAGAGGAATTCCCACTTCAAAAAACAGTCGTATAAATTGAATCTATAACTAGAAAATGATCAATCTTCTTGGTTAACCAGTTAAAGTGGGAGTTTTGTAGTCCAAATTTAGATGCAAGAAAGAGTAAGTAGGTAACTTTTGGGGGATTGGTCTATTTCTTCCTCAAAGGCAAGACAATTCATCAAGGATAGAGAAAAAAATGGATGCAGAAGCTAAATTGAAAGCCCATGCCAGGGATAGTCAACTGGGCCATTAGGGACTGGACTTCCTAAGCAGCAGAAAGTTAGAGAGTTCAGAGGGAAGAAATTTTAAGTAACTGTCTTGGTTGTCTGTTGAATCTATTGATGAGTAACAATCCAAGGAACAACTGTGGCTTAAAACAAAAACATCATGTATTTGCCTACAATTCTGCAATTCGGGCAGAGCTCAGCAGGGACAGCTAATCTATGCTCCATGTGTTATTGTCTAGGGCTGCAGAACAACTGAAAAATCCAAAATAGTCTCACCTCCATGGCTGCCAGTGAAGGCTCCCTGTTGTTTGAAGAGCCAGCTAGGGCCGTCCATTGGAGCACCTCAGTACTCCTCTGCATGGCTTGAGATTTTCACAGCATTGCAATGATATTCCAAGAGAAAGTACTGCAAATGGCTGGAAGCAGCCACCGCAGATCTCCTACAGCATGGCCGTGGAAGTTACAGAGTATACTCCTGCCACATTCTATGAGTCAAAGCTAGGAGACTCCAGAGGAGGGGGAAATAGCCTCCACTGCTCAATGGCAGAAGTGGTAAAAATATTACACGAGACATCTTTAGACATCTATAATCCGCCCCAGCAACTAAGACCAAGTTACCAGTGTGTGTGTGCAGCAAATGGAGAATTTTGAAAAGAAAAATGAAACCTTTTCTGTGAAGCCTTATACACATTAGATTGCTGGTGATGGATACTATAAACCTTTGTGAGAACCACCCTGAACAGTTCTCTCTGGTAGACTTTGATCTGCTAGGAAAATGCTCCCAGGGTTTCTGAAACAAGATGTCCCAACTTCCAGAATGGCTCATGGTCAAGTGAAGGACACATACCATATTCTTCTTAATGTACCTCACAAAGAGTAGGCACTAATTAAATTCCTGTTAATGGAATCATGAATTTCCAGACCTCCTGTGTATTCCATATGGAGTAGGCACATGGCAGTTAAATAGAAATGCTTTGGGGAGGCAGCATGGTACTGCAAATGAATAGCTTTTAAAACCCCCAACGGTGGCTAGTGGCTAGTTCTGGAGGTCATGGAGAAAGCTAATCAAAGGGAGAAGGGGAAACCAGCATAACATGCCTGGTAACCAGTGGACTCTCAATAAACATTTGTTGGATGAATGACTGGGGAGAAAAATGCTTTGAGTGTAGATAAGAGGACCCGTCCAGGGAGAATTCAACCCAGAAAATGCCTTTTGCTGCCACCTACAGCCCTGTGGGTCTATAAATATCTTCCCAGCCTGCAGTAGATTTTATATAGATCCTTTATTTCAAACAGGGCACATAGGCTAGTAACTAAGGAGATTTTCTTATGTCAACATGTTATATTGCATGCATTTACAGTTTCAAGATTTTCTTCATTTCTGTATCCACAGCTTCTAGAACAGTGATTGACAGAGAGCAGCAGTTCTCAACCAAGGGTGATTTTGCCTTCCAGAGGATATTTGGCAATGTCTGGAGGCATTTTCGGTTGTGACAGCTGGGGGGAGAGGTGTTACTTGCATCTAGTGGGTAGAGGCGAGGGATGCTGCTACACATCCCACAATGCCCAGGACAGTCTTCCACAACAAAGAATTACTCAGCCCCAAATGTCAGTTGTGATGAGAGTAACAAACTCTGCCATAGAGTAAGTATTCCACAAATATTTTCAGGACGAGAAATGATGAATGAGAAACAAATGAAGAACAACAGTAATGTAGTTAATGAAGATTGTGTGGTTAAGGCAAAATATCTCAGGTCTATTGATTAACAACTACAGACAGACAAATATAACTGGATTAACAGGAAGTGACTTGGGCGAAAGTGAAAAATAACAATGGACACCAGCTGACATGAGTGAGGACACATAAAGAGTAAGAGGCAGCTCAGGCCTCTGACAGGGAAAAACTCAACACTGCCCTCTACGTGTTCTAGGGATGACTTAGGAAGAAGTGATTGGTGAGCAGCTTCAGAAATATATTGCTGTGAAACTGCCTTATTGATAAGTTGTTGTATTCTTACATTTGTACTTAAGTTTATCGTTAGTGATTTAAATAAAACTCATTTCCTATTACAGGTTCAGATATTAACGATCTTTTAAATTTTCATAAACTCACAAGGTCTATAGCTTTCTTCTGGTATTGTTGAGGAGGAGGCTGTATTTTAGCCAGGTGCATCTATGGGAAATCTGTGGTGCCTCTTACAGTTGCATGCTGCCAACTTCTTACTTAGGACTTAAAAGTTTCATTTTCTGTGTGGATAGGACTGTAACCCGCTGCGCTAACATCACTACTGTCACATTTTGTCAATGTCCCTCAAGCTTCCTACTATTTTTATAAGTATGAAACACTTGCATTATAGCTAAAAGACTGCATGGGGCAAAACTGACAAAAACCTAAAGAAGCAGCATCATCAAATAGAAAGAACGAGGAGGGTCAGATGCATTTTGGACTTAGTCTCCTCATTAATTGGGGGAAAGACCTCTAGCCCCCAAAACTTCAAAATTGTTAAGACAACGATACTAAACATGAGATGTGACTGCTTTATGTACCCCTGCCGATATATTTTAAAATCTAAATTCTCTCCATCAAAGCAAAATGTGAATTAATGTTTTGACAAGAAAGTTGTCATACTTACTAGGTCTTTGGAACTGATTTTTCCACTCAAGTATTTGGCAAAACAGAGCTTCTCACTGCAATTACGTGATCCCTCCCCTGCCTTCCCTCAGGCAGTTTCAGGTTACAGTTAGGGCTGCTTTAGCTTTGATGTTTTTGGTTTTCTTTTTTATTTCTTGCTTCCTTTTGAAAGGAGAATGTACGAATGTATTTTATGTAATATCATGAAATCTATCTTCTACTCCAAATTGCTCATTCTTGGGGAGGGGGTCATGAGTGGGGAAGGGGGAGATTTTGGTGATAGGGTATGAAGTTTCAGTTAAGACCAATGACTTCTGGTGGTCTACTGCACAGCATGGTGACTACAGTAAGTCATAGTATATTTCATATTTCAAAATAGCTAAGATAGAGGACTGTCAGTGTTCTCACAAAAAATATGATGAATACTTGAGGTGGTAGATATGTTGACTAGCCCGATTTGACCATTCCACAATGTATGAATGTATTGAAACATTACTTATACTCCATAAATATATTCAATTATGATTTGTCAGTCACAAATAATATAAAAGAAAAAAATGCATAGAACTCATTCTGTTGCCCTTCAGGAATGTTCACTTTTCTTGTGACTAAATATCAGAGTAAAGCTCTGAGGAAGGCTCTTGGAGGAAGGACAATTGCACCATAAGTCAAAGTGCAGAGAGAATTTTCACATCCATTTAGCATTAGCACCTAGCATCAAAGACATGGGCTGCTGGAGAATGAGGCATTGTCAATGGTAGTTAATCTTGATGGGGCACGTGAGGGATGATCCAATGGCCCTTCGTTATTTCATACGCGTTGTCCAAGGGGGAGAATACAGTCATGGGTCCTTAGTTTCCGTTTCTGGTTAGGCCAGTAAAGCCCTTTTTTCATCGCTCTTTTCCACTTATCACTATGAGGCATTGTTAGCGGTAGTTAATCTTGATGGGGCACCCGAGGAGGGATGATCCCATGGCCCTTTGTTACTCCATGCAATGTTCTCCGAAGGAGAGAATATAGTCATGGGTCCTTAGTTTCTGTTTCTGGTTAGGCCGGTAAAGCCCCTTTCTCATCTCTTTTTTCCACTTATCACTAGAGACAGAAACTAAAAACCATGGCTTTGGGCTGCTGAAAACCTAAAACAAAACAGAACAACAACAAAATAAGGTGGATTGGATGAGCTTGTATGGCCTCATTGTTCATATGCATTGTGGAAGTTTGGGAAAATATCTCAGCTACACACAGGGTATTTCAGAGACTTGCAATTGACAAACTGAATGCTCCATCTCCAGATAGCCAGCTCCATTATGTCTTCTTTCCTTCCCTCCATTTTCTGCTTTTTCATCTGTTAACAGTTCTCCCTGCTCCTTATTTTAGGGCTTCCAAGGCATCCTCAAATACTCTCTTGCTGGTGTTATCAAACCAAGCTGGGGTCTGCTCACTCAGTGCAGCAAAGCCAAACACTGACACAGGGATTGTAGTGAGAGAAAGTGAGGCATTGATGCCAGGGCACCAAGCAAGGAAGAGGTGAGCAGCTAACGCTGAAGACCCAAACTTCCCAATGACTCACAGGTAAGGGTTTTTAAAGGTGGGGAGGCAGACGTTACAGGCAAAGTCGTAAGTCAAATACATGGAGGGTAGGCATTGGTTTGACCCCCAAAAATGGGACATCTTGAGGCAGGGGCCCATGAGTCATAGGTGGATCCAAAATTTTTCTGATTTGCAGTTGGTTTAGGAGGTGAAGCTTTCTCTAAAAACTTGGGATCGACAGAATATTACGTCTGACCTCCAGGTCCCTCAGGAAGAAATTTAGAACAAAAACAGCCATCAGAATTCAGTCCTCAGTTCTTCCTTATCTGAGGTCTATGTGCCAGGGAATCCATTTGGTGGGGATCTGGATTTCTGAAAAACAACTCAGGGACATATGTTAAGACGTTATCTTTAGAGTGAGACCCTGTCTCAAAAAAATAAAAAATTCTATCTTTAGTTCCTATAGGGAACCAAATATCCCATGATTCTTTGTTGGATACTGTTTTAAGCCACTATTACCTTCTTGCTTATCGAGTTGCTCATTTACTTCTCAGGGCTAGCTAGATGCCTGAAATTTCCCATGAAGAACTCAAGATTTTCCTTTATTTCCATGCTTTGGGCCCTGCAGGCCCCTAAGAGCAATCCCTGCTCCATCTCACTGGTGGAACTCAGCCTACAGAAATTGCCCTTCATGGTGGTTTATGCTGTCTGCCCCAACCCTAAAGTCACCTCACTTGGGCTTGCTCTTTCTGCAAGATGAGGCTGGCAAGAGGCAGAGCTCACAGGGTTGGAGGGGGTGGATATTTATCTTTGGTGGTTTTCTTTCTCCCTTTAATGCTTCTTCCTCCCTCACAATATGCCCCAAGTTTTCCCCAGTTTGTGGATTATCTTAGCCTTCCACCCTCCTTTGAACCTTACTGCTCTTAAACCTCATCCTCTGCTTGGTAAGTCTGTTTATAGCTAATATAAGAGGGCTCTGAAAATTCCTTCAAGGAAACCGTGTTACATGTTGAATTGTGGCCTCTGGGAGACTGAGACTAATATTTATTTGAAGGCTTGCTTTCTTGGTGAGGATGTCAGAAAGGGAGAGCTCTAGACAGCCATCCCTGAGTGACTCTGTCACCCTTCTTCTCAAATATGTCCATCCTTCCTGAGACAGGCTCCTGTCTATGGAGCGGTCCTAAGAAGAGGCACAGAGAAATACATACACTGGTATTCTACACCCTAAAACAGTAACAAGGGAGGGCAGAGTAAACAAATAAATAAATAAATTTTAAAAAAGGAGGGAGCCCAGACTGGCAGTTTCAAGGATGCAAACTGCATTGCATAATCAAATTGAATCATGAAGCATTTGGGCCGGTGCACTGTTTACTTCCATCTGTTAACAGACACATTTGTGCCCGGTGTTTGGGAGCTCTTCGTATCAATGATCTGACAAGGGTCCCTATAACCTTAATCTACTTGAAATCAGTTTAGGATGGATATGATGGGGCTTCTGTGCTATTGCTGGGATTGGGAGAAATAAAACATGAAATTTAAGTGGAAGCAAAGAAATTTAAAGAGGATTTTATTTTGCTTGGGTCAATCCCTGTTAAAAGGGAGGTGGATGTGTTTTCCTTGTGTTGGATGGCATGAGATTATGTGAATGTTTTGATTTATTAAAATGAACTACAAGTTTTTTCACAGGAATGACAAACATTTATGATTGCATGTAATTATAAACTCCTGACCTCCCGGTGGGGTTGGAGCATCTGTTTCAAATGTGGGACGTACAAGCACCTCACTCATGAGAAATTAGGGGTGGCGGGAAGGGATGGGACACAGCTTCTGGCACCATGGACTTAAGACCATGTTGGATCCAAAAGGTGACCTGAAACCCTGAAGCTTATGCTTCACAGCTGGGCTGTAAGTTAGACTTGAACCCAGCTGACATGCAAGGTCATGGTGTGCCCGAGGTGGTGACAGGGAACAAGGTGTATAGTATGTGGCCAGTAGTAGCAATGATAAAAAGTATACCAAATGGACTTTGAAGGACCAAAGGTTTTAAAAGTCAATTGGTATCACCTTCACACTAACTAGGGTACTGGGGTACATTTGGTTTTCAAATTGGGTACTTTTAACACTTTCGTGCCTGACTGCTGTACTCTGCTGACTTGATTCAGTCACTTATAGCTTTATTGGTCTGAACCACCTCCTTGTTCCCAGGTTACAGACTTGCCTATCATTCCAATAATCCTGTTTCACTTGAATGAAGGGAGTATATCTTAAATGTAAAGTTTCCGGTTCTCACACTGTACTCTGAAGTCCAAATACTGTCTGTCAATGTGTAACCTGATGTCTCAACCCCCAGTGAGAAGAGTTGATTCTTCAGTGTTCACTAACGTGGGAGACCTCACCGAGATAGGCTTTTTTTTTTTTTTTTTTTTTTTTTTGCTTTGGGTTCTGCTATTTGTTTGCAGAACACCCAAGATCAAGCAAACATGCTCTCTTCACAGCAATACCTTATGGTTTTGCCATTGTAAATGGGTCTGATGTGATATGACAAGACCAGAGAAATTGGATGTAAATTTACATTTTTGAATGTGCTTGTTGTTTCACCTGATACATTTAGGGTATGCAGCTCCTTTTGCAGTTTTCATTTTTACTATGTAAGTTTGGAAATGATGCCACATTTTTGTATTTCTTTAATCAATATGTTCTCTTCGGTGATATATATTGCATTATATATTGATGTGTGTATCAATATATACTGATATGTATTACACTTACACATACAAACACATACATAAGAGCGGGTGAAAACTGTGGCCTTTGCATTCTCTATTGCCTCTGCAGCGAGATTCTAAGCAGTAATATCTTGGTGTCGTGATGTACAGAAATGGAAAGGAGTATTAAATCATATTTAATAAAAGAAAAAAAAAGGAGGGAGCAGACACAACAGAACAACATCCTTGAAACTCTCCAAGAGCAGATATTTTATAATTAAACGCAAATACCAATCTACAGTCATTTTTCATCAGGTGGCTTTTGACGGCTCCTTGCTGCAAAGAGGTTTAATGATTTCATTGAGTAAGAGGCGGTGGACTCAAGATGCGTGCATTGGCTGGGAGATAATTGCATTTAATGAAAGGCACATCCATAGGTTTGGGGAGGCAAGTGATAAATCTTCCTCCAGAGTCTGTGGATCAGTCATATTCCAACTGATGAGTGGTTGGAGAAACAATTAATAATCATGACGAGAACAATACTTTTCACTTGCAGTTTTCCATAGGTCGCTTAGAGCAACTCTAAAAACATGAACATCCATCTTCTTGGTACTTCTGGGAAGTAAACATTTGGTGGAATTATCACCATATAGTCAACATGGAAATTGAGGTACAGGGAATTGATTGGCCACTATGACAGCAAAAAAGGGAGAGGGGCACAAAAAATTGGACACATCTTGGTATTTGTTATCGGAATGTTGAATATGTATTCTGCAAGTATTTTTATTGATCTCTCAATAAAAAAATTTATTGATCTCTAAAATATTAGCTAACAATTTTAGTGCCAGGTTTTGTGCTTAATGAAATGCTTTACTGGATACCTGTCTCATTTATTCATCTCATTTTTACAGATGAGAAAAATCAAGAACGAGGAGAGTTAGTACCATGCAGATGGTCCCATGATGAAACCAGAATATGAACTCAGGCAGTCCAGCTGCTGAACCTGTGTTCTTAACCTTCACGCATATCATGTGCCAGGCCTGTGTTGTGATGGGTACTTGGGAAGATGCCCACATAAAGAACATGATACCTATTCTCAAGAAGCTCACAGTGAGCAGGGGGTACAAAACCCAGTACTGATAATATTTGCATGCTAGACACTGTTCTCCATGCTTAATGTATATTAACACATGTAATCCTCATAACAATTTGATGAAGTAGGTGCTATTACAATACTCTCCATTTAGCAGATGGGGAAACCAAGGCACAGATAGGCTATGTAACTAGTCTAAGATCAATATTTATCCCCAAGCAATGGGACTCTAAAGTTCATGCTGTCAATCATTAACTGCCTTTTTTTCCACCCCTAGGAGTTTGATGTTCATATTGGAGGTGATCAGGCAACACTAAAGGATTTTAAGCAAAGGAGTCATATCAGATCCAGGTTTTTCTAACATCACTCTGTCGACACTGGGGTGAATTGATTGTTTATTCCCTCTTCTGCAGTACAAGATACTTATGCATTTAATAGAGTTCAAAGGATTGAAGGTTTGTCATACTTCCAGGATGCTCCATGGAACCCCATATCAATTTTTCTTTATTTTCCGCACCTAATCCTCTCCTTTGTAAAACTGACACAAAACTGAGTTTGAACCTGTCCATATGCCACCAGAATGACCTGTAGCTGTAACAGCTAATTCTTCCATCTTATGAAGCCATGCTGGAGTGGGTCAGGTGTCCCCCAGCAAAACAGTTTGAGAAACTGCAGCCCAGGGCACTCTATTCACAATACTTTGTTATTCAAAATCCCAGCAATGGGATGATCAAATGTCCAAAAATAAACAGAAGTCCCAATAGAAATGCCCTAGTTTATCTGAATGGCTAACGAACTTAGTGAAAAAAAAAAGGCAGGAGATCCAGCTATTCTAAAACCCATCCCATGGATTCCTGTGTGCATGTTCCTATGTCGGAGTATCAGCCAATGTCCAAGCTCCTAATTTATTCTATTCCGTTGCCTGAGAGCACCTTTCCAATGCTTTCTGCTTAATTAGCCTTTCATTAGTTAATGGGACCTCAAAGTCCCATTTCTTCAAAGAAATTTCCCATTACCTCCCTAGTCCAGGGAGTCTTAAGTCTCAGACTCCCAGGAATTCAAGGAGATTTTTTAAATTGCCTTGCTAATTTGCTGTTAGTTTGTAACTCCTATCAAAATGTTCCCATCAAGTATTTTATTCCACCTTTGACAGGGAACTCACCACTTCATGAAATAGCTTCTTATATCTTTGAGCAACTCTGACAGTTTTATAGTTCATCCTTTTACTAAAGCCAATTCAATTGCCTATAACTTCCTTCCTAGCAGCCCCAAACTCCTATCCCTCAATTAGGCTCAGTATAGAGTGAAATAAACCCTCCTTTACCACCTTGGACTGTGGTAGGTTTCTCAAAATATCTGTATTCTGCCTGATAAGATAACAGCTCAGATTACATGTAACTCCCTGTGTGCTGTTTCGTCTCTCCCAGTAAACTATAAACTTCTCAGGAACAAGAGACATATCTTTTATTTCTAGCAGCTGTTACAATTCCTGGCTACCACAAGCACTTTCTGTGCTTGGAGCACATCACTGATGGCTGACCAGGAAAGAAGATCTTCTTACATAAAGATAACATAAACATGGTGTCATGGTGTAAGGAGGGAGGCAACGAACAGGCCACCTTCATGCAGCAGCAGTTGTGTGCTGCTATTGTAAAGAGATAAACATGTGTCTATCCATTTGACTGACCTTCTGTCCAGTAAAGAGGTTGGGCAGAAGTAATAAAGCCAATTACACTAGACTTTATTATCACTTAAATGGTGGCTTCATTAATAAACATAGTATGTGGCCAATGTAAAATTTAATCAACAGACTCAGGCAAAATAAAATAAGAAGAGTATAAAGATCAATGGCCCTGCTTTTTGCAAGAGGGCAAAGAGTTCAGACAAAAAGAAAGTCACCAAAGAAAGGAACAGGAAATAACATACAAAAGATGAAAGTGTCCACAGTAGCAAAATCCCTGAGAAGTAAAGCAGAAGCTCAGAACCCAACACAAAAGAACTATAGTTGTGAGGATAAAGGATGACTAGGGTGCTCACTGGGAGGAAACTGCACAAGAAAGAGGTCAAGTTTTGGAAACCGCAAGAAGGGAGATTCCAAGCAGGGTACATTGACGATTCATAAAAGAAAGCCAACAAACTTAGCAATGGCAATGGTGACTATAGGAATCAATAAATCACAAGATCTTCCTGCCAAAGCTCTTCTAATCCAAATCCTCATTTTACAAATCAGACACTAAGGGTGAGAGGTTGAGTACTTTGACCAAGTCACAGAGCCAGGTTTTGGCAAAGTTTCCCAGATCCTGGACAATGATACAATGCTCTTGCTTCCTCCACAGGTCTATGCATCAAGAACAGTCATTATGCATTAAGAACAGTCATTTATTAACGTCCAGGCACTTCTCAGGAACTTCACAACTATCACCTCATCTAGATGCTACAACTACTATACAAAAACCAAGAATCATGTCATCATTGTGCACAGTAGGATACATAGGCCAGGGAGATTAAGTTTACCTACTTAGTATCCCACAACTAAGGCAGGAAATATTTGGGATTCCGGATGGCTCTACTTCAAAATCCTCCTTCCTCTATACCACGCTGCCTTTCACCATGGGTTAGCAAGCATGGACAGTGAGTATGTTCCATACAACCACCCTCTTAACCCTGGGGTTATAAGGCGTGCACAAGGAAAAAAGGAGTGCAATTTCAAGCTACTGTGAACAGTATCCACAGCATCTGACCTCAGGGCAGGCCAAGGATACAGCTCTTCCAGGGAGACAAGTGATTCATATTTACAGAGGTCTCCCAGTGCAGTTTCTGTAGTCTAGACTGTAAATTCCTGAAGAACAGGACAGTCTTCCCAGCACTTAGCTTCGTGAATGACACACCATAGGAGGCCCACAATCAGTCATTAAACTGGGTGGTTCTCAAGTGCCTACCTGAGGTCAGGACAGATTTACAGACGATTCCTCCAGTCAAGGGTAAAAGTGTACAGTGATGCCTCCCTGCACCCTGAGAGGGCAGAAAAGAGAGCTGGGACTTCTGCCCGACCTCAGTAAGCCAGGATTCCTCTACAGACCTCTGAATTCCAGCTATAACAAACACTTATGATTTCTGGATTACCCACCTCAAAACTCTAGGACAAAGAAAGAAGAGGCTGTATCTCCTGTCCAGAGCCCTCCTTCCTTTGTCTCTGGATTGCTCCCTGTGAGTTTCAGGCCTGTTGGTTTTTGAGCCACTGACATCTGTCTCCTTGTGAAAATTCCATTTGTCAGGCCTTCGTGCCAGAGTTCATGCCTGTTGGCTGCTTGGAGTAGTAAGGTTAGGTCCTGCTGATTGGCCCCTAGCCCAGGTCTCTCCCTGTTGGCCCTGAACTGCATCACCCAGGCCTAATCCCCACACCAGACCACAAATCCTCAGACTGTCTGTGAAACTCTTTTCAGGCTCTTTAATGCAGAGCATTATATTTAACTTTCTGCTCTTGTACAGATAAGCAGTACATGAAAAAATAAAAATATGCAGATCACATTTTAATAAATATGGAATACTGCACCTGGCATCTATCTTAAAAAAAATAATATTACCTGCACTGCGAGAACAGCAATAACACCACCATAACAATAACATTGTCGGAATGCAGAAAACCAAGAAGTTTTGAATTGTGTTATAATTAGAAAGCAGATAAACAAATAGGAACATCATTTATTCATTAAAATTGTGCAAATGGAAAATCTACTTAATTAATTTCTTTGTACAATGTCTGTAAACTCTTTCAGGGAAGAAATCTAAGGAACAATTTCAAGCCCAGAGCAAGTGACACAATAACAGCTTGGAAGCACAACCGGAAAGGCAGAACAGTGGTGGTGGCTTTTTGTCAGAAGTGCTCTTTTGAGTGTAATGCTGAAGAGAGAAAGCTGGCCTCATGAATAGCATGGCACAGGCATCCAATCATGAATGTGCCTTAATTCCATTTGTGCTGTGCATCTAAATAATACCCATTTCCTCTTCTGTCTGCCCTCAGAATTGGGGTCTCAGGGTCAACATGGATGAAGTCGAAGTTGATTAAGGGGCTTTCTGCAACCCCCCAGGAAGGTTTACAAACTAGGTCATTAGAGGGTTGCATATCCATTATGGTGATCATTTACCAAGCAAAGGGTTTGGGGGAGGGTCATCACTTAGCACAGCAACCATCAGTTGGCCTTGGTTTCATTTCTCTCATACCTGCCTCCTCCCTCCATGCCCCTCTTCTCACTCTTATTTGCTCCCTTCATTTTTAGGCCTCCTTCTTTGCTCTCTGTTTCTCAGACACAATCCTACTCTAGCTTGCAACCTTTTCAGCTTACTCTCATCTTAAAACAAGTCCTGTATTCAAGTTAGTAATGATTGTTGGGTGAAGCTAGAGTTGAAGAATACTTGATAACGTACAACACTTCTATTGATTCTCTGGGTTAATTTTCCCAACAATCTGTAAAATAATAATAGCAATAATGGCAATTATTTATTGAACACCTTGAGCCAGTCATTGTCACATATTCTGAGTGCATTATCTCATTTAACCCTCACCATGAGCTAATAGACAGGAATTATTAGTATTATTCCCATATTACTAATGAGGAACAGGGGTCACGGAGTTGATTAACTTTCTCAGCTATCACAATTCAGTACATATAGTCTGTCTTAAATCTAATTTTCCATTCTTTTTCATTTCTTCTTCTTTTTCCATAATGAGCATTTGTATTGAAGGTTTTAAAATTGTTTTGCTTAGTCATATAGAGAAAATCATGTAGCTCAGTAGAAAACAACCCATAGTTTAAAGAACACCTGTCAAAATTATCTGATTCTGATGCAACAGGAGCTATTTTGCAACTCTGTAAATTGTAGGTGAACTGAGAACAATGCATAATTTTTTTCTATACACATGCAAATTATGTTCTGTCCAGTAGCGGTTCAATTGACTTTTCTGCCTCATTGTAGAAGAATCTAGTTTTGCTTCCATTTGCACATTCATTTCAACATTCCTTTACTCTCTATATATTTGTGCTTGTTTTTCACTTCTCTTTTGAATTGGTTGTAACACCTCACCTATTTCCACATTATGAGTTAAATAATATTTTTAACTTGTTTTTTTTGTTTGTTTGTTTTGGTTTTGTTTCATAGGACTGACATAACAAAGTGCCACAAACTGGGTGGCTTAAAACAACAGAAATTTATTATTGAATAGTTTTGGAGGCTAGAAATCTGAATCCAAGTTGTTGGCAGGTCCATGCTCCCTCAGCACCCTCTGGGGGAGAATCTTTCCTTGCCTCTTCCAGCTCAGGTAGTCCTTGGCTTGTGGCAGCATAACTCCAGTCTCTGCCTCCTTACACACAAGGCCATCTTCCCTCTGCTTTTCTAACTGTGTCTTCACATGGCATCCTACTTGCATGTCTGTGTCCAAAATTCCTTCTTCTTATAAGGGCATCAGCCATATTAAATTAGGTCTCATCTAAAGACCTCATCTTGCCTTGATTAAACCTGCAAAGCCCCTATTTCCAAACATGGTCACATTCACAGGTACTGGGAGTTCAGGCTTCAACATATCTTTTAGGAGCATACAATTCAATCCATAACAAGGGGTTCATTTTTATATCCATATGAGAATCATGATTTTACCTTCTTTTGAAAATTATTATAACATCTAATAATCTCCTGACAATACATTGGAATACAAAATCACTTATTTTTTCTTTTTAATTTTTTTTTCTACAGAAAATGTCAAATATACATAAACAAAATAGAATAACAGACAATGAGTCCCCATGTGCCTGTCACTCAACCTCAACAATTATTAACATTCTGCCAATTTTAGTTTTACTGACATCAAAGCCTGCATTTATAGGAGTTCTGCTCTTGACTCTCACCCCCATTCTCCAATTCCAGTTAACTGCTGAGTATTTGGGCTGCCAAGAGTCACTTGTTACTTTAAATAGAAATAAATAATCAATTCAAAGGTAGTAACAATGATAAGCCCTATACCACCCATCTAAGGAGGGAATTATATTTCTTCTAGACTTTGCACTTGGATAGTATATCATAAATACATACTCAGTTTTGATGGAGAGAAATTAATGTTTCTCTCTCCTGTGATACATTTATATTTTAACTAGAGCATATCTGGAAGGAAGATGCATGAAAGAAACCTTGAAACAGATGGAGACCAGTCTTATCTCTACCACTCTTTGAAGTCCTTCTTATGAGAGAGCCCTCTCTCCCACCTTCATGCAAGGAGAGCCCAAGGTTCTCAAGGCTGGTAGCATGAAGCTTTTGGTAGGAATGTGTCTACTCTTCTCCTCCAAAGTGCTCTAGCTAACAGTACGTGCTAAGACGTCTTCACTTCCACAAACATCACAATAGCAGGCATATCATCCAAGCAGAAAATTAAACTTCACAAGATATATATATATAGATAGAGATATCTATCTATATAGATATAGATATATAGAGATATATCTATCTATCTAATCTATCTATCTATCTATCTATCTATCTATCTATCTATCTATGTATCTATCTAAATATATATATATATATTTTTTGAGACAGAGTTTCGCTCTTGTTGCCCAGGCTGGAGTACAATGGCAAGATCTCGGCTCACTGCAACCTCCACCCCCAGGGTCAAGTGATTTTCCTGCCTCAGCCTCCTGAGTAGCTGGGATTATAGATGCCTGCCAACACATCCAGCTAATTTTTGTATTTTTAGTAGAGATGGGGTTTCATCACGTTAGCCAGGCTGATCTCGAACTCCTGTCCTCAGGAGATCCACCCACCTCGGCCTCCCAAAGTGCTGGGATTACAGGCATGAGCCACCATGCCCGGCTGATAGTTTTTAATGACCTGCACAAGATACCTGTTAGAAGGACTACTCTTGAGGATTTAAGAACATGTGAGAGAATGTATGTACAAGTTTAATAATTGAACACATGGTGAGGCTTAGACTTTGAGGTGGGTGGAAAAAAATCAGAGCCATGGAATCTGTGGGCTGTCTTGGAAAATTCTACCCCCTACCTGATTTGTCACTCTTAGAGAGCTATGCTCTTTAGTAAATTTTCTATCCTCATTCTAGGTTCTAGTGCAGTGATGACAAAAATCCTCTGTAAGAACAGAAATATCTTAGAAGTAGATAGAATTTTATACCATCATTACCATTTTTTAAACTTTTAATTTTGAAATAGTAGGAGACCTGTGATAAGTTGCTACAATAGTACAGTGAGTTTCTGTGTATGTTTCCACCCAGCTTTGCTCAATGATAATGTCTTACATGACGATAGTACAGGGGTGCACACCTGTAATCCCAGCACTTTGGGAGGCCAAGGCGGGCAGATCACTTGAGGTCAGGAGTTTGAGGTCAGGAGTTTGAGACCAGTCTGGCTAACATGGTGAAATCTCATGCCTACTAAAAATACAAAAATTAGCCAGGCATGGTGGTGCATGCCAATAGTCCTGGCTGCTCAGGAGGCTGAGGATTGAGAATTGCTTGAACCCAGGGATGTGGAGGTTACAATGAGTGGAGATTACACCACTGCACTCCAACCTGAGCGACAGAGAGAGACTCTGTCTCAAAACAAACAGGAAATTGACATTGGTACAACAAAATGAACTATGAACTAAACTATATGCTTTTTTCTGATTTTACCAATTCTTCTCTTTTTTTTTTTTTTTTGTATAGCCGTGACATTTTCTCTCGTATATAGATTCATTGTTATTATTTTTAATCACAAGGTGAATTAATATATTTTCCTAGAGTTGGCCCACTCTTGTTGCTAGCCTCATTTCTGTTTCCATCCCCTACTTATCTGGGCTTCATGAATTCTTTTTTTTCTTTTTCCATTAACATTTTAAAAAGCAACTTTATATCAGAAAATTAAAAAAAAAAAAACAGAGTACAAGAAATAACAAACACAGACTTCAAAGCAGATTTGCTGTTTACTTATATACTTGTTTTGAGTTAAAGTATCTTTTATCCTCATTCTAGGTTCTAGCCTCCTTCTCCCGCATTCAGACACAACCACCATCATGGGTTGACTGTGTTCCCTGCCGTTTAATCTTTCTCTACTTTGACATGTATGTTTTCTGTATACATAACTTTCATCTTTTTACTACAGTGATTTTCAACCATTTTCTCTCACTGATATACAAATGGCAGATGATACTCAAGTAGGAGAGTGGGAGACATACTCCCAACTGCAGCTCCTAGAGCAATAGTTATAACTCTATCTCTTTTTCTCCCACTCATGAAAAATAGTTGGAATACGTGACAGACTGCTCTATAATGGGAATTACCTTGAATGTGCTCCAATTTAGAGAAACAGTAAAGCCTGCAGAAATTCTAGGGCTTTAATTATTTGTAGTAATTACTTGAACTACACCTTGTAACTGATCTCTACATAACATAATGGTTTTAAATGGCTATTTTAATAAACATAAGCTTTCCAGGCAAGTAGATCTTATCTTAAAACAGCAGAGCTTGACGAGAACACTGATTGGAAAAATTGTGAGCAAGTGAAAGGGTTATAGGTTCTCTTTGGCACCACTGTGATTTGGCAAATGCTCTTTGGTCTGCCTCAGTTTCTGTCCTTCTTTTGATCAGGTTGGTAATCCCCTCTCATCCTGCAAGACTGAGCTCCAGTTTATCTCAGTGCTCTGAGCAATTCCCACACTGACCTGTATCATATTTTTTTTATTTAGATTTCAGTTCTGACGCTCATCATAATCACAAAATCCCCAGGATTTAGCCTAATTCCCAGGTTACTTGCACTCCCAGGTTACTTGGGGGACTTGCAGACTTGCATTAGATGGGCAGAAGCACAGGAGAGTAACCAGGTGACCAGGCCAATCCAGGTTCCAAAGGAATTTCCATCATTTACCAGCCATATGGACTCAGAACAAGTGATTTATGCTGTGAGTTTTATCTGTGAAATGGGGATTTTCACAGTAGTTACATTATAGAGTTGTAGTTAAGGATGAGATGATCTTATATGCGTAGCAGTTAGCTTGGCATCTGACATTTAGCAAAAATTCACTAACACTGGTGATTGGTACCTAGAGTATTTGGTGACTCCTGAGTTGATTGGGTAACTGAACCAACAGTAGATAGTCTGGCCATACAACAAAGGCACCTGGCCCTAGAGGTGTCTGGGGATGCCAACATGGGGCTGAGCAGTGCAGGATGGGAGGTATCAGTAATTCCTGTGGTGACCATGAAGGTGCCTTACTTGTGTCTCCCTGCAAGACAACCTGCTGTGAAAAGCAGTTGATTGATAGTTTTAATTTGCCACTCCTTTGAAGCTACCATGGCATTTACAGAGGCTACTGAGCATGGAGGCTACAGAGGTAATTCCTGCTTAATGTGGGACCCCGGTAATAGACTTTGTTCAGGGCCTTCCCATCAGCCTGACTGAGACAGCCAGGACTGCAATTCAAGGCCTTTCCTATATAATCCTTCTTTCTTTCTGTCCATCCACAGATGTTAGACTTGCATCATGGTCTGAGGCTCTCCCAAACATCATGTCTAGTCCCACCATCATTTACAGGTATGTTTCCCAAGATCTCCTGTACATTTAATTCCATCTTAGAATCACATCTTGGCATGAACTGACAATACCTAAAAGAAGCTTCATACTTTCTTTGAAGTGTAGATCATATGATGTTATTTATGCTGTCTTATATCCCCATCCATGGATTGCATTACAGAAGAGGCTAGCACATCTATTTCCATTTGTAAGCAATATCCAGGAGCAAAGCATAATGTTAAGGTAGTGTGTGAATGGACTTTGAGGCATTCTCCTTTTCCACTTGAAAACGGCCTGGTGATGACTCCCAAACCTGGTCTAAGGCCGATTTACCCATGGGTCAGTAATTTTGGAATCACTTCTGGGGTCATACAGATGGAACAGATAAAATATCAAAAGACACAATCTCAGGACTGCCTGAGCTTATAGAAAAGAAAAATATAAACAGGAAACCATTTGTACTTGGCACATTGTCACTGCTACTTGGACTTCTGATCTTTGTGGGTTTAATTGGCACTGTTTTTTGGGTAAATTTCAGGTATTTAGAGTTGTCTAAAGTTATACAAACTGTACTTTACATTGGCCCATTATTTATCCATCTCTTAATTTATGTTGCTTTGAAAACACCCATGCATGGCAGAGGGACAGATGTTATTATTCTGATGTTGTTCTTTGGGAAGCTGTGGCCAAGAGAGGATAGGGACTAGACTGAGCTCACAGAGGCTGGCTGTGTCAATCCTCCCAAAGCCCTCAGCTGTGCTGACTCCCATCAGAGGTTAAGTGCCTCTCATAGTAGCAAGCTGAGGATTCTCTAACACTGATCACTCAAATGAGCAAAATCACATTTGGAGTAATTGCAGTTAAATTCCTTTCCACCATTAGAGCACCAGGCTTCTGTTTTCACAGCCTGACTAGCTCTGGCCTTTGCATTGTCAAAAACATTTCAAACCCAATCACAACTTCTGCCAGTGGCTGAAACCCTGAGGCACAATTTTCTTTTCCTGTAGCTTCCTAAATTTCTTCTTTTCCCCAAAAACCTATCTTCTTGATCATTGCCCCTGAGAAGAATCTGACTACTTTCATCAGCATATTTTATCAAAACCACTGAGCAGAGTGAGCCATGACAATCGCCTGTCCAAAAGTTTGCAAAACATATCACTGAATATAATTCATATTTTAGGAAGTCAATGACTTTAGAGATTTGTGACCAATAAGAACTCTCCCACAGAGATCATACTGAGCTAAGAATAGCTGCCCCCTGTACTCCAAGTAAAAATGTCCCTCTTTAGGCTAATGATCCCTGCAAATCCTACACTAATTGATAGCCCAGAGTTCCAGAGAGTTGCACTTCAGTAAATGGTCAAAATGACACATTTGGCATTAATGTCTTGACTCTGTCTCCCTCAAGTGCAATCTCCTTTTAAAATCATTCCAGCAAGATAACCATCCTAACTGCTAATTTGCAGTCACAGATCTCTACTTCATTTTCTATTCTCCTTCTTTGGGGGCAGGAAGAAGGGGCTAGGGTATGGAGTCAAATATTTAAACAACCTGGAGTGAATCTCTTCCAAATAACTGTTCATGTCCATACACTTGGCTATGTCCTAGCTTTTACATGCACATCTGGCCATACAGATTTCCACATGTCATGTTAGATGGTTGGAGGGAAAGGCTGATCGTTATGAAACTAGTAGTCAATCCATAGTGTTAGCCACTTTCATGTCAGTTTCCATATCTATTCCTGATATTATCTTTTTCTGCCCCAAAAGGCATAGCTGGAGATCCTCTCTCTCCAGGGACAACAAGCTAAGGTACATAGTCAATAACAAACATATATGCAGCTAAAACATAATAATCTATTATTTGCAGCTTTCTATGCAGACCAAAAAAAAATTTTTGATCTAAAATAGTAAATGGTTATGATAAAGACTGGCTATAAAGTTGAATTTGGGGACAGACACTTCTGTTCATGGCTCCCTAATCACAATGCAAACATCTGTTTACCTGACTAACTTGCAAGGTCAGCCTTGTCAAAGAATGCAACCTAGTCCTCATTTTTCTCCAAAAATGTTTCCTGGCTTTTGTCTGAGAAAACAACACTGATGAATCATAGCAACAACCTGCACTTGTGACTAAGAGCCGTATTTAAAGGAGAAGAGCTGAAGGAAACACAGAACAGAGTTCCCATTCCTACACCTCCTCCTCCCCATGTGGTTTTCTTAAACTTGCTTAGCTGCTTCATCCAGTTCATTCTCTTTCTCCAAGTCTCTCTCTTCAAGTTTAGATGTGACTGCTGGAAGGCAAGAGAAAGAACAGAACAAGGGTAGCTGAGATTAAATCAGACAACCATGATTTAATCAAGCCCTGAGGGAAACGGGAAAAGAAGGGTAGGCCATGAGTTCATAGACAAGGGAAGCTGGGGAGGAAGGAAGGAAAGACGGAAGGAAAGAAGGAAGGAAGGAAGGAAGGAAGGAAGGAAGGAAGGAAGGAAGGAAGGAAGGAAGGAAGGAAGGAAGGAAGGGAGGGAGGGAGGGAGGGAGGGAGGGAGGGAGGGAGGGAGGGAGGGAAGGAAGGAAGGAAGGGAGGGAAAAAGCAAAGCAGAATGGATGGAGGAGAGAATAAAGAAGAAAGCAACCTAAGAAGAAATAAAGGGGACTGAGAGAGGGATTAGGGGAGAGGGATCTAGACAGAGAGAGAGAGAGAGAATGGCAGGAGTTGGAGGTAAGAGATTTAGAGCAAAGAGAAACAGAAGATGGGCCAGAGAAGATCTCCCCTTGAGGATTCCCCTTAACTTTCACTCTAGGAATATATATGGTGAGGATCATTAGGGAGAGGAGGTGGTCATGCAATGGCAGTGCTTTAAAACAGTCATTTAAAACCCTCTATGTCTATAACCATCCACCCAATCTAACATTTGTGATGCTGAGCTCCTACTATTAACCAGACACCATGCTTTAGATTTGAGTTTTGCAAATTTTATAATACCTTGCCTCATTTTTCTTTTCAGAAAAAGAATGAAAAAAAAAAAAAAAAAAACAGAAGAAAGGTAAACATGTAGGCAAAGAAGCATGAGCAGAAACAGCACAACTCTACACAGGGCAAAAATCTGTATAAGAGTATGGGGAAATCCCTGTATCAGGCAAGAGAGGAAGGAGTTAACATAGAGATAGATGGCTTACTGAGTGTGAGTTATGGTACTAAGCACTTTCCAATCATTATTGCTTTTATTCTTTACAAAAGTGAACCAGGTGCTTCGGTATTCCCGTTTTGCATAAAAGTACAATAGCCTTTGCCTCCCTGGGCTTTCTATCATGTGGGGCATTACTGGCCTGTGTGTGGATATCATTTTGCCTTACACAAAAATTTCCATTGTAGCAGGTTGCAGAGATTAGGGGTGGTGCCACAAAGCATTAAGAATTGGCCTGAAGAAAATCAGAACGGTATCTTCAATTTCAGCACCAGGTACTAGAGCAGAAATGGCAAATGAGTTTCATCTCATATGCCAACTCCAATTGATTAAAGCCAGCTTCATGAAGGAGTCTGATGAGAACCATTCTCTTGCCACCTGGGACCAGTAGGAGGAGGCTGTGGTGTCTAGATAGTGACATCTGCTCTATGCACAGGATGGCAGAGGTTGCATGTGTGCCTTAGAGATGCCTTCCTTGCACGACATGGAATGGTCAGCTCCATGAGTTACCGACATCCCCGTGGGCTGCAAAATGATCTGGTAAAACTGAGCTGTCCATATCCAAGAGCTATCTATCGTCCCATTTAAATCTTTGCATCAGAGATAGTCCTTGTCACTGTAATCTCCATGGGTCCCCAGACTGAGGACACCATCAGTGTTGCTCAGATTCCATTTGGGGAAGGCTCCATGGTGCAGTGGAGCCAGAAATGGACTTGAGAGCCGGAGCCTGTGATTGAGCCCAGACTTGCACCTTGAATGACACAGAGTAACTAACTTCACTCTTAACACATCTTCCTCTTCTGTAAAATGTCATTTGGGCCAAATGACACCAGATATAAAATTCTAAGATTTTGATGCCCCAGATTTGCTGTACTTCAGTCGTTTCAGACAAAACCTAGATTTGGTTCTCATCCAAACTGGTTCACTGATGTTCTTTCCAAAAACATTTTGTTAAATGTCTAAAATGGTACTGGCGTTCTCTTCTGAGCTTGCAAATCAGCACCGATTGTCCCTTGAATAGGCCATGCTAAATCTTCCCCTCTGCTTGGCCCCTGCTCCACTCTCCGCTCCTCCGTGTGCCTTCCAGGTCTATTCATTCTCCCGCTCAACTTCCTCTGCAAAGCTATCAGTGTCCTCAACATGTTTCTAAAACTCTCCTGCTGATGTCCAAACCTTGACAGGGGTCTTTGAGGACTCTCAAAGATTGCATATTTATTCAGAGGAAGAGGAAGGGGAGGGGTAACCTCGGTCAACCCCTGGGAAAAGCAATGCATGGCAATGCTGTACATTTAGGAAATGGATTTAAATATTAACAATTTGATCAGGTCTCTTTGATGAAACAGAATTTGGTTCTCCAGAACTTTGGGTAGGGAAGCAAATACCAATGTCTCCATACAACTTCAACCTTTATACTATATAAGAGAACATATTTAGTAGACTATGTATGGAAAAAAATGAGAATATATTCTAATAGAGAGCATATTTTATAAAAGAATATAAAGTTATATTTGGTTGCAAACCCCAGACCTCTACTTTCTTGATTCATGCATTTGGGAAATTCTCTTAAGGGCTCTGTTATTCAATGTCTTCACTGGTAAAATGGGGACAAAAAATATCTTAGATTATGATGAGGATCTAATGAGGCAAGGTATGTAAGCACTTAATCCAGTCCCAGGGGTATGGCTCTGAGCCAAAGACGGCACCTGGGACTGTATACTCTGCATAACTTCAATCAGAAATGCAGGGCAGACATTGGTAAATGTGGAAACAGTGTCTGGACATAGATCTGGGGCATAAAGCTCAAAAAGGAACATGACATGCCACTAAGACTTCGCTCACTGACGTTTCCTGCTGAAGTTAAGGATTAGTCTCACAGTGTGGCTGGTTCTAAGCCAAAACTATAGGGATGGATGTGAGAGGCAGAAAAGCGGGGCGCTTGTGAACAGCAGCAACCCTGCTTCCTTGCCTTTGCAGCCTATTTCAAAAGCATCTATCTCGGAGTGTAAAGGAGGATCAGAGCCCCTGCTGGGCTGTGCTGGGGGCTTGGTCAGGGCCCAAATGCAAATGAATGTGGCCAGTCCTAAGAATCTGTACCCTGTTTTCCCTCAGACAATTTCTTTATTAAACTAGAGAGATGGATAAGGTATCCACCATCACAAGTCCCATACTGCCATAGGACCTGTGAAAATATCTAATGGAAGAGGAATCTAGTAACATTCTAGTGAAATCGGATTCTGCCTTCTCTGGGTGGTTATTTCATAAGTGCTTGTTTCACTGTCAGTCTTCAAAGCTCTTTTTAAGACCTATTATAAGTACTTTTGTCACAAAAATAGGAAGGAAAGCAGGGCAAGGCAATACATACTGAACAAGAAATAGGAAAGTCAGATTTGAGAAACGATTGTTCACTAGCATTCTGTAGACCTTCAGAAGTAACATTTTAGCCCAGTGATGCCTAGACCAGTTTCTGGAAAATTCCCATTGAATTCTATGTGTTATTAATGTCTCCAGGCCTTCTTTCACATCCTTTTCTACCTGGAGTATTTTTTTTTTCTTGTACCACTAACAATTCAAATGCTCTCCATCCTCTTTAAGGATAAGCTCCAGATGTTCTTCCTTGCCCTTTCATCACTTCTGCAGCCCATTCTGATCATCTTTAAACCTGTAACATGTCTTTCTGCATTGTTTAGCACTTGTCTGCTTCATTAAGTTGTTTTCTTTCAGGAAGGGTGCAAGGACGACCTGGTTTCTCCATAATCTGCAGAAAATAAAAAAGAACGAAATGCTTGGGAGCTGAATGAGGCAAAGCCCAATGGCCGGCTTTGAAAGGGCTTAATGAAATAAGCCAGTGAATAAGCAGAAAGTAAGCAGCAGTCATGAATTAAGCCTCTCCCTGTTGTTTTCACAAGTGAAAGAGGACCGGAGACTGGATGAACCTATCCCCAGAGGAAAGTGGTGGTGGGGCCCACACCGTATCACTCTCAGAGACAGCAGAAGTAAGACGGTTCCATTTGAAGCTGATGAGCTCTGCTTTTGTTTTTGTAGGCATAGTGCAGGGCTTTGCCTTCCTGGATGAGGGAAAGTTCCAGGAGCTGATAAGCTGACTCTGCAGTCTGCTCAGGAAACTAACAGAAATATTCTCCTTGCCTCTGCCAACCACTCACAGCATATGTCTTCACTCTCCAGTGTCATGTAAGCCACCCAACAGCAGGGACTGTATTGTCTATTCACACACATGTGACAAGCACACACACACACTTTTGCATAGGTACCTATGGCAATACCTATTCTATAACTATGTAATTACCTATAATTCACTAACTTAAATAGCAGACATTTATTGAGCTGTATTGAGGACTGTATCCACAGCCCCCTGCCAAGCATGGATCAAAATCTTGGGTCAATTTCCACAGAGCAATGCATATGTGGAAAACCAATATGTAAAACAGATCAACTCTGGAAACAGCTTGAAAATGACTGCTGGTCTACTTCAACCATCCAATTTTCAGCAAGAAAAAAAGTAGATTCAGTTTGATGATATCAGTCAAAGAAGTGTTTCCTAATCTTGCCTGAAAGTGGAAATTATATTGGGAGAAGAAAGAAAGAGAGAAAGGGGGCTGGCTGGGAGAGAGAAAAAAAGAAAGGGGGGAGGGAGAGAGAGAGGCAGAGACAGAGAAAGAGGGGGAAACAGAGAGAGGGAAGAGAGATTGAGAGAGAAACAGAGACAGAGAAAGAGAGGGATACAGAGAGAGTGAAAAGACAGAGGGAGAGAGAAAGAAAGAAAGAAAGAGGGAGAAACAGGAGGGGGGCGGAGAGAGAGAGAAGTAGAGAGAGAAAGAGAGAGAGATTCCAAGCTCTAAGCCAGAGCCACGTAATTCCTTATAGTAAAAAAAGTGAGCAACCTGTGAATTTATTAAGTATCCTGAGTGATTATTACCAGTCAAACCAGGGAATGAAGTCATTTTCCAAGATTCTGCATTTGTGACCAAGTCCAAGAAACTAAGTGATGGGTTGTGGCAATTTCCCTGCTACAGCCCCTGCCTTGCCACCCCACAGTACTTCATGTGTGGTTCATACTTCATTCTTGCCATCCTTTATCTTTCCAAGGGGCATGTCTGATCTTCCGAATGGATGAACAGCTCCTCCAGATCAGCAGCCAAGCCTTTTTTATTTTCCATTAGACCAGGTTGACCATATAATGGATATTCAGTAATCTTCTATGGGTTGATTCATCCAGGTTAGATTTTCACTTTGGAATTACACCATTCACCTTCCCTATAGGCTCTCTCTGATTAATGAAACCTTGTGATCAAGAAGGAATATGTCATGAACAGTTGAAGGCCCTGATTTTTACTTTTGCCACTTCCCACAGACCCTGGGAGAATCACTAAACTCCACCGAACATCAGCTCCTTCATCTTCAATGTGAGATTGCCATTTTAGGTTTTCTTAGATCCTCTTCAATACTTTTAATGATTCTAAGACACTTACTATGGAAAACTGCCTCCCACTATAATTGTTATTTTTTATTGCTGTATGGTTCTGATAGACGTTAATACTAATCTCTTAGATTTACATGATACCACACTGTTTTCAAAACTTTCACATGCATTGTTTTACTCTTCAAAAACTAGCAGGAGAAGGTAAAAGTAATAATAATGATTATTCCCATTTAACGTATTAATAAATTGAAGTACAGAAAGGTATGTGACTTGTTCAAGGTGATATAACTAATAAGTAGTAGAGCTGAAATTCTAATCTATATCTACATTGTAAAAATCTAAAATCTAATCTAAATTATCATCTAATCTGTTGATTCTGTGGTATTCAATGGTTTGCCTTTGAAAGGCTGCTATTTTCACTTAAGAGACAATTATTTGCTAATAGTAGCTTCAAACGCAGTCTAGCCTTAAAACAAAATGAATTGGGAAATGGCTTCTATCAGCATTTTCTGCAAACAAAAAGCCATACCTTTTGCCCCAGAGAGAAGATGCCTTCATTAGCCATGTTGTTCCATGTGGAAAAAATAGAGAGTAGGCATTCGATTTATGCCACATACTCCACTTATTTATTAGTTTTATCAAAGAACAAGGGACATAACTGTTCCAAGGCAATTAAACCAAATGTCAGTGGTTCCTGCTCTGAACCAACCATCCCACCAACCAATTGCAATCAGATTAAATAGATGAGTCTAGGTATATGCTCTTAAGAGCACCTCAGAAAAATAAGACCCAGAGCCCTGAAATCCTGTCCTACTTGCCATCATGATTTGTGGCCAATATGATCCCCACATTATTTCCATAACTTCCTAGCAGCTGAGTAAAAGAAAACACAAATGTCCTTAAATAATTCATTCGCCCAAATAGCAAACACTGGGTGGCTGCCGTGTCTACAGCCCTATGCCAAGCATGGAAGGCATTAGAAAGAGCCAGTTAAAGGCAGCCACTGATCCCCATGCAACTCTTAACCTTGGAAGAAAATCCTTCCTTAGTCTCAAGTTCATCCATTCTAAAAGGGAAAACTAAGATCCAATGAGCACTCAGGTTCCTTCAGTTTCTATTTTTCCAGATTCTTGTTAGACCACGGGGTATCCCAAAGTTTTCCATTGCATGTCAGCAAAATCCAAATATCACTCTTCAGAAGGTAATATACTTAAAACAGAAATAAAAGAGTAAAATTGCACCCATGTATTCACAAAATTTACACTGGAAATTATTTATAGATGTTTAGCTCAGCAAACATAGTAAGCTATTACTTTTAATGAATGAAAGCCTATTGACTGTCATCAGTCAATTTAGTTGTGAAAGGAAGTAAAAACTATCAGACAAATTAAAATGATTGTTAAAAAAGCGCTGAGGAACTTTGATCTGGTTCAAGAAAGAGAAGAAAATTTAAAAAGTTCCTCCTCAGCAATGCAGAGCCTGTTAGTAATTACCCATCGTGTTATCAGCACAGTGACTGACTAAACCTTTTGTGGGTAATGGGCACTTCAGTCAAAACCAAAGGCTAGTGTTTATAGAGTGCCAGAGGCTTTTAATTTCCTTATAGCACATTAAAACCTAGTCCATCTTTGCCACATTTTAACCTTGTTTAGCATAAATTGTTGCACTTTAAATTCATTGTCTTACATGGTCCACTGGAGATCACATTAAGAAGTGTCATCACAGTATTCCCATAACCAAAACTTTTTAATCCCTCCTCCCCTTACAGCATATAAAAATGTAGTTATAGATGACTACCTGCCTCCAATTCTCTTCAAAATTATTCTGAATCATTTCACATTGAGGATTCAGAAACTATAAAGTTTTCAGGAAACCTTGATAGAAGTAAATACAATTATCTTGCTTGAACCTCCTATGCCTGTATTTATGAATGCCAGCTATGTTTTCAAAGCCAAGGAGGCTGATCTTGACTTATAAGTTCATTTACCTAATAGTTTCACACCTACATGAACATATCAAAACTAATGATGGACATCATTAGTGGTATGACAGACACAGATACTGGTTTATCCAACAACCATTATCTAATTCTTGCGTATTCCTCCCATCGGTGCTTTCTTTGCAAGAATAACTTGCCAGCTATGTCTCCCCAACCCCTGTCCCTCTGCATTTCTTCCTGTCATGTCATAGTCTGGTGACCCAATCTAGCTAATGACATATGCCAGGGACAGAGTCAGGGAAATCTGAGAAATCTGATATCTCTCTGATAGATAAACGACAGAAGACGCTTCTCCTTATCAAATATTGTTGGCCTCTATAAGATGCCTGCAACCGCAACAGCCACTTTGCCACCATGACGAACCAAGCCTAAGGATCAAGCCTATGAGCTGAGGTTAGAAAAAGTCAGGGTCTTTGAAGACTTTGCTAAAACAACCGTGGTTCTGCCCACTCTCGGGCTTCTGGTTGGTTAGTATTTGATTGCTTGCATCCTAACGCCTCTAATCTGATTAAAAAGAGGGTAGCATATTGCGTCCACATTTAACTCAGTTTTTACCTTTGATACACCCTGAGAAGGAGACAATACACAACAGAAGAGATAGGTGAGATGGATGGTGGTGAAGAATCAGAGTAAAGGCTAAGAATAGAGATGTCTTCCCAGGGCACTCACATGAGGCCTGGCCGGTCTCCTCTGCAGCAGACAAGCTGCCTCGGCTGGGGCCCTACAGGCCTTTCTGCCTGGGGATGCTGACCTGTGGCCTGCTACTTCTCAAAAAAGTAGCCAAAAAGTAACCAGCTCTGTGTTAATGTTCAAAGGAAAAATAGCAAATTTCCTTATGTTTTCTACTTCCTTTGTTAAAGATGATCATGAATTGGCTTCACAAAAATATGATCTACTATAATTAAAGCCAATAACATTGAGTTAATTAGAACGTAATTGCATTTTCCATGAATTTCACACAGCTTGCATTTTACCAAAAGAAACCCAGTTTCAGTCAACGCTTGTGTGCTGATACCTGCAATCAAAGCCTTATTAAACCAAACAAATCATGCCTTCATGGAAGTTAAGGAAGCATAAATACAAGGCTGATTCATAAAGTTTCTGATTTCTGCTATTTGGAAAGGTAGAGTTTGGAAAGAGTTATTTGGAAAGGAAAACTTTCTTTCAAGGAAAATGGAAAGCCTGGACTTCCTCCATTCCAACGACGATTTGCCCTAGAAGGCTTTGGTCTTCCTATATGGCTATTTATTCCCCATGTCTATTTTGAATAAAGTGATATAACTGCAAGAGATTAGATGTTTTACAAAAAAAAAATGTTCAGGTAAAAGGAAAGTCCTAAATTTGAGACTTGGTCATCAAAGAATACCAATTTTAACACAATGTATTTTTCAAAATAAGGAACACAGATAAAAAAACAAACCACATTTGGGTGATAGGTAACCGCTGAGAGAGAGAGAGAGGAGCCTGTCTTGGTTAAGAATTTGGGCTCTTAGCAACTATGCCAGTATCTTTTCTTTCCATGTACAGAGTATGTAACAACCTTTCCATATGTCACCCTATCTCTAAAATAAGGACGAAGAAAAATAATAGTCACCTCATAGGATTATTGTTAGGATTAGAATATATATATAAAATGATGGTAATACAATCAGTCTTCTTTCCAGGGTCAGAGGCAAGATAATAGTCAAACACTAATATTAATATAATACCCAAACTATGTGTTGTAAACTGGAGTCTTATTTGAACATTTTGGTAGAGTGAAGTGCACTCATTGGAGGCTGCCACCAGCATGATCCACATTGCCTATTCAATCCCCCAGTAGACCAGTTAGTCTCACTGCTTTGCAATGCCCCAGATGGTACTCTTACCTCCAGCCAACTGGCCTGGAAAAGCCAGCTGTGACTTCACAGGGGGTTGGGGCATGAAGCTTTCCACAAATCAGCAGAAATCCACCCACATCAAAAGATCAGTGCCAGCTCAGCCAGAATTGTGCATTTCAGCAAGTCATTTTTGGAATCAGTTACTGGGGACACATTGTACACACACACATACACACATACACACACTCACACAGGAACCATCTATGCTGAATAAAATATAATTTTAAAAAACCTAAATGGGAACTCAAAAGAAGCCAGGGAAACTCTAGGTAGGCAGGTCAGTGAGACCAGCCACATACATATGGAATATATGTAAACTATGTGCCCTGGAGGTCAAATAAAAGGATTTTTATGGAAATCCTCCATTAGAGTAAAGAACTACAGTCTGAGTGTTATATGCATTGTTTTCTATTTTCTTCTCTCCACTTGTTCACTAAAAACAGGTCCTTCTGTCTTGCCTAAAGGTCCAACATAAAGATACTTCTTTAGCTTCTACACACTCTTACAGATAAGGAATTAAATAGCTTGTGAGTATCTCGACAACTGACACCTTCATAGTGGAAAGGCACTCTTGAATTTGAGCAATATTAGGAGAAGAAATTTTTAAATCTTCTTTCTCCCAATTCCCAGAACTTCCAAGTGTGTCCATGTATCTCTTTATGTTAACACATGAATGAGTTAGCCTAAAAAACTTTTGCATAGAGACACACACACACACACACACACACACACACACACACACACACTATTTTCTTCTATTTTCCCTTCTCTGGGATTGGATTAGGCATGTGATAGTGCTTTCCACAGTTGTATCTACACACCTTGTCTCTTCTGAACTAAATATGCCCACAAGAAAACATATCTGATGGGTCGATCAAACTCAGCCTCTCCTCACATGAATGTAACATCTTCTCTGAGCCTGTTCCTCCAGTAGCTGTTATCTCATCACCCAAGTAGAAACCTGGCTGTCATCCTAAAATATCTAAACACATTGTCACCCAAGGGTGCGCTCTTCTCTATTTCTAATGCCCTATCTTATCCCAAGTTCTCATAATCTCTAGACTATGTCAGTAGCTTGTAGATTCATCTCACTTCTGCCAATGCTAACACACACATACACATGTGCAAACACAAATTCCCAAGCATATGCATATGTACACAAACATACATAAAATTGCACACTTTGGTACCTCCACCACTCTGTTCAAAGAGTGCTATCTTTCTAAATTCTAAAATCTAATTGTGTCATTCTTTTTTTTTTAGCTTTTAAGGGGCTATTAATGTAAAAACTAAGAATGAATCCCCTACACCCAACCCTGTAACACACATGAACACGTAATAGCCAGAACACAGTCCATATTCTAAACACATGGTAAACTATAGCCCACAGGTCAAATCCATCCCACAACCTGTTTTTGTTACTTAAGTTTTATTGGAACACAGCTATACCCATTTGTTTATGTAGTGGCCGTGGTTGCTTTTGTGCTATAATGACAGTGCTGAGGAATAGCAACAGAGACTATAGGTAGCCCACAGCCACAGCCCACAATATTTACTGCCTGACCTTTACAGAAAAAAAAAATAGTTTATTAAACTTGATTCTATAGCATAAGACATTCTTTATAATTTGTCTAATATATATGTTGATATACTAATATGTTACAGCCCTCATTTTGGGCAGATTGATACCCTATTTCCTATCCATATGGATAGAGAAACAAAGGCATGGAGAGGTTAACTGTCCAAATACATCTTAGAGCAAAGAAGCAAGGACCCAAACCCTGGTCATTAGGTTTCAGAACCCTTTCCTTAACTGTTATAATTGCCCTCATCTTTTTTCATGTCTCCTTAATAATCTAGAACTATTTTCCATTCCCAGAACCTTGCCCTTCCACGTGGCTATGCTCTGCACATACTGTTCACTCTTGAAATAGCACCCTACCCAGGACACAGCATCCTACAAGCTATATGTGTGCCCTCCCTCTGTCCCAAATCTTTAGTGCACACCATGTTATTCATGAGCAGCAGCCTCTCTGTCTGTCTGTCTGTCTGTCTGTCTGTCTCTCTCTCTCTCTCTCTCACTCTCTCTCTCTCTCTCATTACCATGCTTTAAGATTGTCATCTTGCTTTTACTGGCACAATTAATTTTGATACTTTCTATTCCAGCCTTTAGGGAATGAAGACAATGGTCCTAAAGATCTTTTTAAAATTCTCAGCTCCTTGACAGCCCAATCTTCAGAAGATGGAGTGTACTGTCTACCTCCATTTCCTCAAGTGTCAGGTAGATAATGTCTTCTTCTAGGGTTAGGTTCCATTCTCTCAATCAATTATCATAAATGTATACCGTGTCTGTTAAAATAGTCTCACGGCACACAGAATCACACCTTGCCAATGCAGGTACTCGTTTGCAGAGTAAGTGAATGAATGATTCTTAGACCAATGAAGGCTGGGCCACACAGCAAGGGAAGGCCTTGATGGAAATAGAAACAGCACTAAAACTGGCAGTTCACAAAGCGTGAAGCCTGAGTCAGGCCTCAGCTCTTGCTGCATTATCTAACAAATCGTGTGTGTAAGTATCACTGGCCCCCAGACACCCAGTACTACCTCGAACGCTGATCTCATTACATTAGCTGCTTATTGCCTTCGCTTTTGCAGGCTGCTCCGGAAGAAGCGGACCATTTCCTGAGGTGTAAACACAGCTTCTGACAATGCCAACCTCACGAGGTCAGTCGGCTCTCGGAAGTCCAAGGGTCAACCACAGGGCTCAGAGACACATTTCCTCATCAAGGTTTCTTGGAATAAGAGGAAGATATGAACTGATGTTTTTGATGGAAACCATGGAGCAAAAATCAGGCTGTTTGTGAGGATATCTTCAGACACCTTGTCAAGCTGAAGTCACAGCAGAGTGGTATCTGGCCCTACCCAAAAATCTCAGCCACCCTTTGAAAAGGTAGGTTAGAAAATGCAATTCTGTGGAAAGTGTGGTTGTGGGGATAGGAACTCAGTGCCATGTAACTCTTATCTGACTCCTGAACTTCTGTGTGAGTGCCCTTTTCCCTCAGAAAGCCAGCGCGTTCCTCTAACTGGACACTGCATGTCAACATTCGCTGCTTCTTTATTGTTTCTGTTTCTACTCCAAATATGGGAAGTCTTTTCATGTCAAATAAGCAGAGAACATGGCCAGTGGGTATGGCCACCAGGCTGAAACACAGATGCTGGGTAAAAAGCTTAAACAGAGAAAATCTACCATCTGCAAATAAAATCTAGCAAAACCTATGTATTTGATACTTGTGTTTTCATGTTTTAAAAATGAATATTTTCTTTACAAAAGAATATGTCCCAGAGTTTTTAAAAATGTATTTGAATAAAACTCTGGATTTGATATCCTGAAATCACAAAAGTTTCCCCATTCAGGAACCTAACCGATTCCTATTGCATAAAAGAGGGTATATCTGAGTTTTCAAGCAACACAAGTTACCAGGTATTTTTTTTCTTCTCTGAGGACTGAGGAGGAAGAGACAGATATACCCAGAGGATAGAAGAACAATTTACACTATTTAGAAGATAGAATTTTCTCTGTGTTCAAATTATTAAGCTCCCAGATCTTCTCTCCGTGCCCATCAGAAAGGGGGCACTCAGAAACACGTCAGGATACAGATAATAAAATGGTGATAAACATTTTAAGAGTTTGCCCTGAAAAACAAAATTCTTTTAAGTAGATTGAATAAATAGATGGTCACAGAGGCAAAGGAATTGCCTGTATAAATAATATTCTTTAGCTTTGTTATTCCAGAAATGTACACAATATCTAGAATTAATATTTCAGAATCCCATGAATGATTTTATCATATTTTCTTCCACCTTACCAGATAGTACTTGCATATTTAGGATACACTGGGATTTAAATATCTTTTAAAAAACCCACTCTCGTCCATGAGAAAACAATAATTGAATGCAAGGGTCCACATACTTTTTCTGTAAAGGGCCAGATAATACATGTTTTTTGGCTTACATGCCAGATGGTTTATGTCACAACTACTCAACTCTGCCATTATAGTGCACAAGCAGCCATAAATAATAAGTAAACAAAAGAGTGTGGCTATGTTCCAATAAAACTTTATTTACTAAAACAGGTGGTGGGCCACATTTGGCCCACTAGCTGTAGCTTGCTGATTCCTGATCCGGAAGAATGACTCTCAATCTATGGGCTACAGACTCATGGCGGATCTGCAATTTATAGAAAAGAAAATTCAAATCCATATGCACACCAAGAACTGTTTACTGAATAAAAATAACTTTTGTACACCTGTACCGCTCTGTCCTCAATGTACGTCAATACAATTGTGATTAACACATTTTAAAATAACTTGGTTTGCCACTGGTTATCTGTCATTAGAAGTTAAATGTACAGTTATTCCCACATGAGGATCCACTGAATGTTTTACAGTATCAGATTATATGTATACCCCAAAAGGCTACATCTCCAGATTTTCACTTGCAATTCATTTACTTCCTGCATCTCTCTGACTTTCCTTGCCTTTCCTGTTGGGTAAAATGTGGTACATTCCTCACCCCCAGCAATATGCCTAAAGAGGCTCCCAGATCTCTGTAAAGCACACCTCAACACAGGGGTATGATAGCCACACAGCACTGGCTGATAGATGGCATCGGCTAATCATTGCACCAATCAGCCTTTATGAAACTCACATGTAAGATACTGTGCCAGTCGCGGTCACAGCTGGCTCCTGATTAGCTCTCTAACGGGGGGAGCACTGAGGCAGAAAATCCCAAACAATAGGTGATCCAAATACAATTTATATTTGGCTGAGCTAATGACCTTATTTTGTATCAGTTTTGCCTTCATAATTATGTTTTCCTTAGACTAACACAATTTGTTGGCACACACCATCTGACAATAGAATGGGGTGCACAAAAACGCAGGTAGGTGGCAACGAGAAGCTGGGAAGGATGAAAATGTTGCTGGGGATACTTAAACAAATATAACAACTTCTAACAGAGAGAAACTTGAATATATATCATTCAAAGGGTCACAAAATCAAGCAGGAATTGGCTAAAGTTTATCTGTTCTGAATGTAATAATGATGGGTTAAATAGTTTGTCAGAGATTGCTCATCTAGAATATATAAAATAATAATTATGATGATGAATAATGGTGATGATGGAAACCTGTAAAGCCTTTTTCTGACCAACCTAGACAAATTATGTCCCCATCACAGTCCATCACAGCAATCAGTAAATCTTTTTCTATGAAGGGTCAAATAGTAATATAAATAGTAAATTTTTTTATGATCTCTGTTGCAAATACTCAGTTTTGCCGTTGAATGAGAGTATTTGTGTTCTAACAAAAATTTAAGTATGAACATCAAAATTTCAATTTAATATAATTTCACATATCAAGAGATCTTTATTTTTTTAATGTTAGCCATTTAAAAATGTAAAAATGAATCTCTGCCCCAAGGTAGTACAAAAACAGGTAACCAGCCAGATGCGGCCCCACCCCTACTCTATCTCATTGCCCTGTGTTACTTTAAATCCTTATTATTATTTGAAACTATATTGTAGATTTATTTCTTGTTATAAACAGTTTACTAAATTTTATATTGTATCTACCCTCACTCAGATATAAGTTCCTCAAGAACAGGTACCATTTGCATCTCTTTCAACTAGGTATCATCAGTGCCTAGAACAGTACCTGTGAAAGATAGATCTTAATAATATTTATTGGATACTCAAAATGAATGGCTAAATATTATTATTAGCCATATAGTGATAAGCATTTGCCACTAGCAAACTTCAAAACACCTCTACATAAAAATATACTTTTAGGCTAAACACAGTGGCTCATGCCTATAATCCTAGTACTTTGGGAGGCTGAGACGGGAAGGTTGTTTGAGTCCAGGAATTTGAGATCAGTCGGGGCAACATAATGTGACCTCACCTTTACAAAAAGTAAAACAAGTAGCCTAGCGTGGTGGTGGATGCCTGTGGTTTCAGCTAATTGGGAGGCTGAGGCAGAAGGATCGCTTGAGCCCAGGAGTTTGAGGCTGCAGTGAGCCATAATCATGCCACACTGCACTCTAGCCTGGGAAACACAAGCTAGGTCCTGTCTCAAAAAAAAAAAAAAAAATCTTTTACCTCAACATAAAGCCTTTCATAGGTAAAGGGAAGAGATTATTTTCCACATTCTATATGTAAGTAAACGTGGAGCGATGAAGTGACTGGCCAGAGAGGACAGCTGGTCATGTGTGGCTTGCATTGGAATGTGGGTTTCCTGCCACATCCAGGCCTCTGTTTATTGCAGCAAACCGATTTCTCACATAGTCATAGCCCCCAGGCAGGCACCCTTGCTCATAGGACCATATAGCCTAAACATTTTAAATGTGAGATGCTGAATAATAAAACAGAATTTAGAAGATTTTAAAATTATCCTTGATATGTTTTGGCTGTGTCCCCACCCAAATCTCATCTTGAATTGTAGTACCCATAATTCCCTCATGTTGCCAGAGGGACCCGGTGGGAGGTAATTGAATCATGGGCGCAGCTACCCCCATGCTCCTGTTCTTGTGACAGTGAGTGAGTTCTCACAAGATCTGATGGTTTTATAAAGGGCTTTTCCCTCTTTGTTCAGCACTTCTCCTTCTTGCCACCATAGGAAGAAGGATATGTTTGCTTCCCCTTCCACCATGACCATATGTTTCCTGAGGCCTCCCCAGCCATGCTGAACTGTGAGTCAATTAAACCTCTTTCCTTTATAAATTACCTAGTCTAGGGTATGTCTTTGTTAGCAGCATGAAAATGGACTAATACAATCCTCTTCTAATGAGTTTCAACCAAAGTTTCATCTCTGGCGTCTCTGGGTTCCAGAGAGTTTCTAAGATGTTTCAGTCAATATCCACCAAGTTCCAATCAACCTTCCATGCTACTACAGTGGTGCCACTTCCACAGAGGGGAAGATCTGGAAATTTTGAAGATGTAAGGTTGGATGGTAAGTCCTGATGCTGAGGCTCCAAGTAACTATGGGTCCACATGGTCCACGTCAGTACTTTTTCTCTCACCTACACCATGGGAAAGGACAGCTAAACTCTACAGGCTATAAACAAAACCCTGATGACCCATGAACTGCTCTCTGCTACTCTTCTTTAGCTAATTAATTCTCATAGCATTTACTGAGAATCCACAGAGGGTTGATCCCTGTGCCATATATACTGGGGACTAATGGGATATGAGGGAAAGAATGTGGACTTTGAAATGAGGAAGATCGGAGTTCAAATCAATGCTCTATCATGATCAGCTACATAACTGAACAAATTACCTATATTTTAACCTCTAAAATAAGGAGACAATTCTCAAACTTTATAATTATTAACAGAATGAAGGAACATACTGCCCAGCCCAGTCTGGCAACCTAATAGATATCCAGTCAATGATTGTTTCCTCTAGACCTCAAGGTGCGTGCCCTGTAGAGAAGAACAAGATAATTCCCAGTGTCTGACTGGGTAGTTGGAACTGGTGGGTAGCTTTTTCCCTATTCAATATGGCACCGTCGTGTGCATTAACTAAGTACCTTGCTTCAAGGCACTCTCCTATTGTATGCTGGAATGATGGAGTGATAACTACACAAATTTTCAAAGACAACACTGAGAATGGGACCCTATGGTAGTGCAGTGCACACACAATCAACCATAAAAAGCAGCTCTTATCAAAATGCACACTGTATTAATTCAGATAAAAGAAAAATTAATACAGGTTAGACTAGTCAACAACGGTCACATAGACAACCATGGCGTGAGTTAGATTTTAAGATGATGAGAACTGGTGGAGGAAGTAAAAAAGCATTTAGTGGGCACCGTGAGTGGGGAGCCGGGGGAGCCCTGGGAGTTGGCCAGCCTTTGAGTTCTGACTCAGTTCTCAGAAGAGCTCCCTATGAATAGTTCAATATTGGGTAATTGATTTGAAGAGCCGCACACAGAAAAACTTGACATACAGAGCAGAGCGTGTGTTTCCATGCCAAACAGAAGGTTTTTGAGAAGCAGAGAACATAACGCTACACTCGGCCATTTCCTAGAATTCAGAATACCAAACGTTTTGGAAGTATACCCCCCGGTGACAATGTGGTACTGGCCTGGAGACCAGAAGATCTGTATGATAGAGGCTAACCTGGGAGTCAATATGTTTTGTTTTTGTTTTTGTTTTTGTTTTGAGACAGAGTCTCACTCTGTTGCCCAGGGTGGAGTACAGTGGTGCAATCTCAGCTCACTGCAACCTCCTCCTCCTGGGTTCAAGAGATTCCCCTGCCTCAGCCTCCTGAGTAGCTGGGACTACAGGCACATGCCACCATGTTTGGCTAATTTTTTTTTTTTTTTAGTAGAGATGGGGTTTCACCATGTTGACCAGGATGGTCTCAATCTCCTGACCTCATGATCTGCCTGCCTCAGCCTCCCAAAGTGCTGGGCTTACAGGTGTGAGCCACCATGCCCAGCCCAATAAATTTGTTCTTACAGCTTCTTTCAATTTGACAGTGTAAATAAAACACCTTGTTCATGGAACAATCCTAAAACTGGGGCTCACTTGAACTTTATCATCATCGAAACCAGTATGTTTATTTTACTGACCAGGGTCCCAGTAGGTGATGGGTGAAGGCAGCTTTTCAAAGGGAAGTATGTGATGAGACATGTCAGATAATTCCTAATTTTTATGGGGTCACACATGAATCCTAAGCCCACGACATTTGCTAAGCAAAGAATTGGTGTGTGTTTTGTTTTAGTGAAAATCTACACCCTTGGGAGCAGTACCTTTGTGTTAATATGTCCTAAAGTGTGTAAAGAAAAAAGAAGAACCTGTGATTTCAAGGAAACAGCTACACAGAGTAGACAAGTGCAGAGTTTGAAGAGGTCAGATCCCATTTTGAGGTGTCTTTCTGCCATAAACCACTGGCTGACCTTGGGAAAGCTGCTCGCCATCTCTAAAGACAGTAAAATCAGCAAAATGGGAAACAATATTGATTCTGCAGCCTACTTTATCTGGAATGTGCACATCAGAGCCTGAGGAAGGCAGATCGATTTTATTGCATTAGTAAAATCTGATGAAACAATAATATTTGCCTGGGACGCAGGGTTGAGAAGGATCCTGAGTGAGCATGGGCTCAGCAGGAAAGTCAACTGGGATGGAGGAGTGCCATGTGCCAGGCGTGGGAGACAGAGGGTGGCAGCATAGCTATTTGCCATCACCATCATTGAGAGTGGACTTCTCTTGAGTCTGTCTGCCAAGGGAATAGGGTAAGGGGCAGAACAGTGATTTTACTGGGTGTTCTGGTTAATGTGAGTCCTGATATTTGAACACCAGCCTATACCCACATACTTGCTGCATAAGGAACAAAACTGTTTCCCACGAGAGCCTTCCTAAGTAGGTCAGTGGAGACCACCTTCTTCAGGGCCCCAAAGCCTAGACTACCCAAGGCTGCTCCCCTCTGGGCTCCTCATATTTGATATTCCACTATTAGGTGTTTCATTCCTTTGACTTTTTACTCTGCTTGATTCTCATGAAAGTGAAAAGTCTCTGGGAAGAGTAACACATTCAACCAAGAAGCATAAACCTTATCGAATGTCCCTTTTCTTCTCTCTATCAGGACTGGCTCAGGGACCAGGTAAGGCACCAGGCCCACTGGATGACAGCAATACCAGAGTTTTTTCTCGACCCCTTCATCATACCTGTGACAGGGGTGCCAACTTACTCGGCCCGCCCCACTCAACCTCTTGTGGGAGGGATCACATGAGCAAGCGAGTTCAGAATCCGGCCAGCAGCTTTGGACTCCAGCAGGAGCAGGCTCCGTGCAGGCCCCATGGTGGCGCCCAGGTGGGGTGTCTGCAACCCCCAAAGCCCCAGAGGGCATGTTACAATGCTCTATTAGCTCTGCCATCCATGGACAGCGGTATGTTACCAGCTCAGTGGGGCCCTTGCCTCATCCTGTGGGGTGGCTGCCCTCTGCCAGCAAGGGCAAAGGGCAAGTGTGACAGCCTTTGTTGGGTACCCACACTCCATGAGTCCCGAGCTCTCTTTGGCATCCAAGAAGAATGAGGTTGCCCAGATACTTGAAGGATGGTGAAGACGGAGAATTTTATTAAGCGATGGAAATGGCTCTCAGCAGAGAGGGGAGCTGGAGAGGTGACAGGATGGGCAGGTACTCTTCCCTAATGTCCAGCCGTCTCTGGCTGGCTTTTCTCTGAAGTTAAGCCATCTGTCCTTCTAGGGCCAACCATCCCTCTGAAATCAAGTTCCCTCCCTTAAGTCAAGCTGCTTCTCTCTCTACTGACTGAGTCTGTGGTCTTTATAGGCACAGGATGGGGAGCAGGGTGGGCCATAGGTAGTTTTGGAAAAGGCAACATTCAATTGGTAAAATTTCTGATTCAATTCAGAAAGAATCAGTCAAGAGAGAGTTGGCACACAGGGATAGAAGTTCTCACTTTGGGCCATGGGTTTCATGCTTTTCGGCTGGAAGGTGGGACTTCACCAGGGACCTGCCCTGTCTGCCTAGAGTTTCTCTGCCTTCTGTCTCTATCAACAGGGTACTGTTGGGAGTGATGTATGGTCAGAAAAGATAAACAGTATGACTCACAGTTTAGGTGAAGATGAGTCTCCTAGGCTGGTACTCAATATCGTGCTCAGCAGAACTCTCACACCAGTACCTGCTCAAATAGGGAATGAGAAATAACTTTTCCCTGCCAAGGCCCCCAAAGGACAAGCGTTGTGTGTCCCACTTCAGTACTGAGACTCCTGCTAGAATGCCTGGGACAACCTGACGGTGAATATCCTGGCCTCATCTTATTCCTGGTGCCTCTCCTGGAGTTCCCTTCTGAAGAGCCTCAGCAGCATTAGGAATCTGGAGTCTCAAACACCTGCCAGTGAATGGCAGTCTCCAGAATTTCCTAAGAACTGTTAATGTGAAAACATAGAGATTAAAGGTGGAGGTTCTTGGAATTCATAAGGCCTTGGAATGTGCAGTCTGGGGGCCACCTCTTACAGAGGACGAGCATAGTAAGAGACCAAGAAAGAACTACGACTTGTGGCGTGTGTTCTGTGCCAGGATTAAGCGTGCTACTTCACCTTCACAGTCTCTCCACTTGGCAGAGTTAACCGTCCTCTGTTCCAAAAAAATAAAATTCAGAAAGGCAAATTTATGCACAGATACACATAGGTAGTGTAGCCCAGGGTTGCTGGGTTCTGGGTATGCATTATTGTGAAAATGTATCCACTTGTAACTATTGCACTTTGAATTCTTGTTTCAACAAAACTTCTAGGAAGAAGCTCCGCCCAGGAAAAACAAAACTAATTGGATCCAGAGATGTCTGAGTTGGAGATGAACTTTGGCGAACTCCACTCATCACCATACTAACCTCCAAGCCCAGGGAGAAGCTTATTGGCCATTTTCTATACATGTGACATATGTAGAGGCATGATCGGTGGCCATGCCTGTGCTGCCTATGTGCCACCTCTACATACAATGATTCAGTTAACCAGACCAATAAAAGCCCTGTGTTCACCTTCGTTAGGGCAGGCACTGTTTTGGGACCTATTCCTGGTATCCTCCGTACCTGTAGCAAGTCATAAAACCCCCTTGTTAAATCCTCCTTGGTTATCATTGGACTGCTACCTGCCAAGTGACTGAACCCACCTGTTGTGTGGGTAACACTAATGAGTGAGAACATGTGTGACTCTAATGTCCCAGACCATCTTCTTTTCCCTGCACTGTGCTGCAGGCAGATTGCATGGTAAGGCCTGGGGTGTAACATACACATGATTCTAGCACAAAAAAACAGAAATAGGGGTCTCATAATTGGATTTGTCTACTATAATTCTGGTTTCTAAATGCATTTTAAGTTCAATTTTATTTTATTTTATTATTTTTTTTTGAGACAGGGTCTCACTCTGTTGCCCAGGCTGGAGTGCAGTGGCATGATCAATCATGGCTTACTGCAGCCTCCACCTCCTAGGCTCAAGGGATCTTCAGCCTCCAAACTCTCTGGGACCACAGTCATGTGCCACCATGCCTGGTTATTTTTGTTGTTGTTGTTATCATTCTTTGTAGAGATGGGGTCTCACTATGTTGCCCAGGCTGATCTCCAACTCCTGGTCTCAAGCAGTCCTTCTGCCACAGCCTCCCAAAGTGTTGAGATTACAGGTGTGAGCTACTGCACTCAGCCAAGTTAAATCTTTAGCAGTGATAGGTAAAGCTTTATGTACCTGGTAAACCCTCTGCCCAGGCAATTCTTAGCTTCTGGTGCCACAGAAGGAGAACATTGGCATAAGTAATTCATAAGAGCATTTCTTGTTAGATTTTCTTATATTTTAATTAGGACTGCATATAGTATCACAGAGAGGCATGAAATGGCCTGTCATGTGTAGGCTTGGAGAGCTGATGACTCACTCTCTACACATGTGTTGGATTCAACACAATCAATCATTCTGTTGGTGTATTTTCACTGAAAAGAATTCCACAGAGAATAGTAAGGAACTGACTGAAATTATTTCACTTAGGCAACTCCTGGTCCTGATGGTCCCATTACAATTGCTTTCCTTTCATTTTGAAGAAGCACAAAACTTTCAAGAACAGTAGCAAAGCTGTAAAACTGTTGACAATCAGCAAATCTCCAAGCAAGTTTACCATCATCCATTCTGATTCATTACAATCATTGAAATTTTAGGTCACACAAGAGCCATCTGTGAAGCAGCCTCCCCAGATGATTAAAACACTCCTGTACAATGTACATTTACAAATTCAAAATTAATGAGGAAACATGTTTAAAAATTGACTATAGCTACCCAAGGGTTTAAAAACACTTTAAAATGCATAAAGAAATCACTTGGCTATGCAGTCCTCCTTAGTGACAAATACGTTGCATTACTTCTCAGAATTACAACTGCTGAATTAACTTTTCAATGTGTTGGTTATTATGGTTGCATACCAACATCATATCTCAAAAAATATTAATACAAATCATATCCCCCCACTCCTGGCCTCCGGGCTAATTCATTTCGCATCTTTCCAACTCAAGGTAAATGACCCAGAACAAAGCAAAGATATTCCTCATGAATGACTAGTGTAACAACAAACACAATTGTATTCTGCCAGTGGGAATGGTTTATTGTCACTTAGAAGTTTTTCTAGCATTATGGGCTGCAAAGACCAAACAGAGACTCTCTGAAGCATTTTCTGGACAATAGGGGCTTCCCTGTAGGCTGCTCCTTTTTGCTGTTTGGATTTGTTCTCTCTCCTCTCTCATCCTACTTTGCCTTCAGTCAGGCATTCCATCTATCTGCCTTTGGGACAGGAATCTTTATTAGAAAGATAGAGGGATAGGAGAAGGCGTAAGTATTGTCCTCCAAAAGCTTAGCTGATAAATAAGAGTAGCAAGGGCAGGATTTGAGTGGAGAACCAACTCTTGAGCAGAGCCAAGTATATGCTTGAACACAGTCTAGTGCTTCGCATATGTTATTGCATGTAATCCCCCCAACAAGCCTGAGAGATTGGCAGTCTAGTATTACTGTGAGAAAAGTGAGGCTGAAAATCATTACTTAGGCCAGGCACAGTGCATCATGCCTATAATCCCAGCACTTTGGGAGGCCAAGGAGGGCGGATCACCTGAGGTCAGGAGTTTGAGACCAGCCTGGCCAACATGGCAAAACCCCATCTCTACTAAAAATACAAAAATTAGCCGGGCATGGTGGCAGGTTTCTGTAATCCCAGCTGATCAGGAGACTGAGGCAGGAGAATCACTTGAACGCGGGAGGCAGAGATTGCAGGGAGCCAAGATCATGCCACTGTACTCCAGCCTGGGTGACAGAGTGAGACTCTGTCTCAAAAAATCAAAAACAAAACAGTGTTTAAGCTGCCTGTGGTACAGACAACACTGGAACTATGTAGAACTCACTGAGGTGTGTGCACACACCATGAAAATAACACCTATGAATTGGGAGTAGATACACAGAAGCCAAGGACTGCTCATCTGGTTAAATGGGGATACTAACTTGCAGGGAGTCAGAGCTGATTCATATAGCAGGTACCTTCCACTTGGATTGTTATAGAATAAATTATACCTCTCTTGGAATTCATATGTTGAAACTCTAACCTCCAATACGCCTGCATTTAGGGATAGGGCTTATAGAAAGGTAATATGGGCAAAATGAGGTAATTAGGGTGGGGCCTTAATTTAGTAGGACTCCTGTCCTTCTAAGATGATTAAGAGACACCAGAATTCTTTCTATTTCTGTAAGCTCACGCAGAGAGTAAAGTCCATATGAGGAGATAGCAAGAAAATGGCTGTTTGAAAGGCCAGAAGCAAGCTGTCACCAGAAACCAAATTTTCTGACACCCCAATCTGGGACTTTTCAGCCTCCAGAACTATGAGAAAATAGTTTCATTCTTTAAGCCCCCAAGTCTGCAGCTCTTCATTATGGTGGCTGGATTGGACTAATAAAGAGGTACTAAAAATCAAGGACAGAAAACTCAGGATATGTGACTGTAGGTCAATGCCGGGGTGGGGCAGTGCAGAGATGGCCCCCACATATGAGCAGGAGTTAACTGAAGCTGCTCTCCCACCTCACTCACTGAGGCTCTTGCAGCACTGGCAGTGCTTCTGGAATAGAACTCATGTCACGTTGCAGTATTTGCTCTAGGTCTGCCCCCACTCTCCTGGACTATGATCCAGTCTGTGGAAGGGCCTGTGTCACAATAACCCTTTTATCCCATCGTCCCTGACACATAGTTGCTTTTTAAATTTATTTAGTGGACCAGGGCAGGGCGCAGTGGCTCACATCTGAAATCCCAGCACTTTGGGAGGCTGAGGCTGGCGGATCACTTGAGGTCAGTAGTTCAAGACCAGCCTGGGCAACATTGTGAAACCCCATCTCTACTAAAAATACAAAAATTAGCCGGGTGTGTGGTGCATGTCTCAGCTACTAAGGAGGCCGAGGCAGGAAAATCACTTGAACCCAGGAGGCAGAGGTTGCAGTGAGCTGAGATTGCACCACTGCACTCCAGCCTGGGTGACAGAGCGAGACTCTGTCTGTAAATTAATTAATTAATTTATTTATTTAGTGTATTGCAAGTTGGATTGCTGAGAAATAGGGCAGGCCTTGCCTACAGCAGGAATCAAAGAATGAGGTAAGCACCAGGGACCTGTAGGGGCGAAGCATTGGCCAGACTGTCCTGGAGAGCAATGTGATCAAAACAGTTTGGAGAAGATGAGTCTGGCAGCAGCATATGGGACAGGAACAAGGTGGGAGGACTCTCCTTCTGGAGGCTACGGCCAACATCAGTCAAGATACACTAAGAGGGTAAATCAGACATCAGTTCTGGGAAGAGGAAGATATGAGAAAGTTTGGAAGGGAACATTAGTTGTAATACTGAGTAGATGCCTTCAATGGTTCAACAAATACTCATTGCCTACCAACCTTATATCGGGCACTAGGTACTATCAGAGAGACTGCAGCTCAAGAGGGAGCAAAGCCACACACACGTGGTGCTTGAACCCAGTTTGCTGATAGGGGAGCCAGAAATGAATAAAATTACCACAAAAAATTTATAATTAACAGCTATGAGAGATCACATGTGGAAACACTGCATGGTCCTATAAGAACCTACAAGAGCAGACTTTGCTAGTCTAGGACGTTCAGTCACCCCTAGAACTCTAGGGTGAGACTCCCTCCCTTGCCAACCTGGTGAAGAGGAAGTGAACCAACATGTTTCCACACCCTTGGGAATCTACGTACTTGAAACTCAAGAACACAGAGGATTCCATTGTCTAGTGTATCTCTAATCAATCAACCGTCCCTTAAATACACACTGGTCACAGGAGGAACCAGAGAAGAGACATTCTGCCATGCTGCCTTGCCATGATCCGCCTCCGCTGCAGAGGACAGATGCAGAGCAAGCATCCCGCTGATAACACATTTCTGTACATGAAGGATGGCACCTGAATTACCGCCCAAACCATTTTGCTTCAACGATGCCTCCTTTTGCTGTTAGGAGGAGAATTGGGATTAGGCTATCGGCACAGACTTGATTAAACAAATGTATTCATTTCAGGTTTCTGAATGAAAGTTTCAGAAGAAGATAATAATAAAAAAGAATGAGTTCAAGTGAAAATTGCCATAGGTGTGATATTTATTTTTAATTTTAGGAGTCAGTGTGAGATGGTTTGGCAGATAAAAATAATAATGTACAGTGTCAACTGTTTCAATGTTATCAACTTGGCTCTTACAGAATTTATGTTGACAGTGTGGGGCTGTCACCTGGCAATCACAAAGCATTTTAGAATGTTCACTGTGAATGTATTATCAAAGGGAAATGCATCAGAATGGACACTTTACAAACCTTTTTGTTGTGGTAGTTAATATGCTAAGGGTAGGGAAATATAAGAACTATTTTAAATCCTCTGAAATATCCACTACATATTTCTCAAAAAAGTAAAAGGACGTCATTTCACTTGGATATTTTATTTCATATCGAACAATCCTCTCCTTTTGAATCAGACTTACAACAGCAAAAAGTCCCATAAACACATCAGGAGAGTAAGTTTAATGAGGCTTATGAGAAACAAAGGGATGTTTTTATAGCAGGTATTTATGAAGTATGTTCTATGAAGACTCAGCAGACTCCTAGACTGACAAGTGGAAGTTAGAGGGAGAATGATCTTTGCTCAAAACGAAAAAAATGTCTCAGGTCCAACTTCTCCAAAGCTGGAGGTGAAAGATGTATGTTCAGAAGGTTTAAGGTTTCTACCAATGTTGATGAGAGTGTTGGACTTTGATTAACCACTTGATACAAGAGATTCAAGCCTCGGATGATGAGTTGCCATAAACAGCCTAAAATGTTGCTTTAAGCACCAAACACCTAGAATACCTTGGGCTGGGCCCTATGGCAGGTGCTTCCAAGACTCTTCTTACCTGTTGGAGACAGAAGACCCGCATGCCCCAAGTGAAAGTGGAACTCACAAAGTTCAAGAGTAGTCTCATGACATTGACTAGAAGGATTTCAAAATGTGTGAAAAAAATATATAGTAAAAATAGAAAATGCTTGAAGACATTCTATGAAGATACCAAGACTTGAAGGACAGGCAAGATGGTGGCTGGAGAGAACCTTAAAAGTAGAAACAGACAAGATTATCAAGGCTAATCAAACTACTTGTGAGGAATTTAAACTTTAGAAAGCTAACAAGTAAATTATTGAATCAGGAATGAAAGCAGTATTTGAAGAATGATTCACTTGTCGGAATTCAGGATGTATTACCTATAGTGTCTGCAAACTTTAGTAAGCATCAGTAAAGCCTGTTTAAAATTCAGATTCATGGCCGGGAGCAGTGGCTCACACTTGTAATGCCAGCACTTTGGGAGGCTAAGACGGGTGGATCACCTGAGGTCAGGAGTTTGAGACCAGCCTGACCAACATGAAGGCAGGTGGATCACCTGAGGTCAGGAGTTCGAGACCAGCCTGATCAACATGGTGAAACCCCATCTCTACTAAAATTACAAAAAAAAAAAAAAATTAGTTGGGCATAGGGGCAGGCACCTGTAATCCCAGCTACTTGGGAGGCTGGGGCAGGAGAATTGCTTGAATCTGGGAAGTGGAGGCTGCAGTGAGCTGAGATTGCATCGTGACACTCCAGTATGGGCAACAGAGCGAGACTTCATCTCAAAAAAAAAAAAAAAAAAGAAAAGAAAAGAAAAGAAAAAGGGAAAATTCAATGGTCACAAAGCCAAAGACTCTGATTCTATAGTTCTAGAGTCGGGCCCAGTAATATGATTTTTTACTGTCTCTCTTGGTTCTTCCATCTTCCATCTCTCCACACCCTGAATCTGTAGCAGGTTGTCTCCAGATCACAGTTTGATAAATGATTTTTTTTTCTGAAGGAGAGAGTAAAAACATAAGCAAACCTGGCAATTGTTCCTATGATGGAGGCACCAGAAATATGAAGTTTAGATGACTCTGCTGAAAATTCTCTAAACTGATCTGCAATCTGCATTTTGGTGACCATGCACCACACTGGAACTTCTTCAGCCTTCTGATAATACATTAATACTCAGCCCCTTGCCTATATACCAATCATTTAAATCTCCAAAGATATTTAACATGGTTCTCCTGAGTAAATTCATCTCCAGGTTGAATGAAATTGGTTGCTTCAATTGTTTCTCACAAGAGAGGATTTCTGACCACTAAACAACTTTGCTCACTTTCTTCCTGTATCTGCGAGTTTATCAATGTATTCCAACATGCAGGGTTGTAACTAAGCAGATACAGGATGATCTCCTCCCTTGGTCTGCCCACTTTGTATTTATTGATGTAACCTAAGATCTCATTAGCTTTTTCTGGGGTCCAGAAAACTAAGCTACTAAAAGCTCAGCTAGTAAATGGTAAAGCTGGTAGAAAAAGAAAATTAACTAAGTTAGTCAGGACATATTCTTAATGAATCTGTGTTTTCTAACCACCATAAGAATTGAAACAATTCTTTCAAGAATAACTTAAAACAAATGTCTATATCCTTGTCTTCATGTTAGCATTTTTAATTGGTGTTTATAAAATATACCTGTATAATTTAATGAAGATTTGAGCTTTAAAATAAGCTATCTGACCCCTAATGCTTGTTCTTCAAATCATCTAAGTTTATCTTATCCCATCCAAGGGAATCCCCGGATGGAATAGAAGCTGTCATGATAATAGGAGCTGTAGAAGAAGATGCATTCTCCTCAATGAGAGACCTGGCAACAGCTAGACCAGTAAGCAGTGGCCGCTACTGTTTCCTAGACTATTGATTAAGCAATTTGTAACTATGGCAATGATCTTGTCTTCCTGGAAAGGTTAGCAGGGTAGGATGGGCAGTCTTCTATGTTAAAAAGAAATGTTGAAATGAAGCAGTGCTCTTAACAGTTCTTTTCTCATGTCACTGAACAGGAATTGTCAATACACCTTGCCAGTTTCTTACCCTAAACCTTTCATCACTCTAAAGAAAATCCACTCAGATTCTTAAACCACATTCTCAAGGCAACGTGGGAAAGCTTTAAGATACAGGCAAGGAGGGGACTAAGGTGATGGGTGTTTGCCTGTTTTCTTCTACTGAATTTAGAACTTTATTTGTACTTGCTATTCACTACAAAGGGAGCTATCTCTCTCTCTCTCTCTCTTTTTTTTTTTTTTTTTTTTTTGAGACGGAGTCTCACTCTGTCGCCCAGGCTGGAGTGCAGTGGCCGGATCTCAGCTCACTGCAAGCTCCGCCTCCCGGGTTCACGCCATTCTGCTGCCTCAGCCTCCCGAGTAGCTGGGACTACAGATGCCCGCCACCATGCCCGGCTAGTTTTTTGTATTTTTTAGTAGAGATGGGGTTTCACTGTGTTAGCCAGGATGGTCTCGAGCTCCTGACCTCGTGATCCGCCTGTCTCGGCCCCCCAAAGTGCTGGGATTACAGGCTTGAGCCACCGCGCCCAGCGGAGCTATCTCTTTGACTCCTATTGATGAGGAATGCAAGTTTATTCTTGTGACATATATTTGCTATACAACTACTTATTTGCACCTGTGCAGAGTTACAATGGCTGAACTGCCTCGTTCTAGGAGACCACTGTCTAATGGTCTCCAGATCAGAAACCAAGAGAGAAAGGCTTAGAGGAACTCCACTAAAAGGAAATCCCAGCAAACGCAGAGGCAGTTTAAATGCAAGGTGAACCATAATTTCACACACATCTATTAATAATGATCATCTGTGGTGATTGCTAGAGACACAGAAGTAAATAAGATACATTTCCTGAGCACAAAAAAAGCTTTTTGGCTAATAAAAAGAGAAAACAAAGGTAACAAACATGGGTATTTCTAAGAACATCAAAATTAAAACAAAAATTTAACTTAAAACAATAATTTGGATGGCCAGAGGATCCTGTCTCACAGAGGATTTGCATAAATTGATTAGGATATGCTCCTGTCTTGTCCGATCTTTCTTCTTGAAACCAAGTGATTGATTTGGCTTCATAGGTCCAATATTGTCTTGAAGCCCAAACCTCAAACTACTTTGTGCTCCATTTTTTCTTATGTTCCTGGTATCCCACCACCTCACAGCTGAAATGAGGCTAGGGAGCCTCACCTTGCTCTTCTGGCATCTCCTTCTGATGTCTTGGGCATAATACACTTTCAATCTGACTTGGTTCCCGGGACTCTGTCCTAACTCTAGCCCAGGTGTTCAGTTTTGTCCTGGTTTACACCAGACTGTAAACAGTGAGCATCATGCTGGCTCTAGCCCAATTCCCTACAGCTATCATCAGAATTCTCTAATCATTTTTACAACTTTTCTGTGTCCTACACATTTTAGCATTTTTGACTGCACAGACCATCATATCAGCTCATTTTCCAAAATTGAATCTGGTCCTGAAGACCTTGGAAAAATAATTATTTCTTTTCATAACAGCCTGTGACTAAACCTGATGTGTAGGTGGACAATGGCCCTTAAACATTCCAAGAAAGCTAGAAAACAAGTCGAATAGTAACAAGTCCTATTGATAAATTGTAGCTCTTAGCTGCAAAAAGTGCTTATCCACTGACCAAGAGCCCTGCAATTTATTTTACATCATTAGATCGTTGAATCCTTCAAAAAACTGCTGGAATTCCAAAAGCTTTGAATCTAATTATTATAAGCATGTTTAATCAAACTTTAAAACTACTTGGAGTCTAATGCTGAAATTTAGATGAGATTATACCTCTCTGACACTCATGTGTTAATACAATTTCAAATGTATGTGAAGACATGAAATAGACCAAAAATTTTAAACAAAGCAATATAGTACTTTCAATTTTAAAACATTCTCTGCTGATAATTCTTCTCCTGACCATTACTGACATTCTATTCATGTTCTGCAGAAAATTCAATGTAAAGAAAATGAGAAAGAGCATATTAGAGCTACAAATAAAAACTTGAATCTTAGCTTTGGAAAAGGACTTACAGACTCAATTCATTATGTGATGTTTGGATTATGTCTACTATACTCATGCAGGGAATCATCCAACCTACACATGACTATTTTCAGCCTCATGTTGTTGTCAATTCCATCTTTGCATATCCCTGAAAAGGCTTCCACCTTTTCTTATATAACCTTCTTTTATGGAAATTTTGAGCTCATATTCACACACAAGGGCACACTGCATAAGATAAGGTTCAAGAACTGAACACACATCCTAACTCACTTTGGAAAGAGCCCCATGAGCCACTTGCTATGTATTTCACAAGCATCCTCATGCTCTGAAGCTAAGAACAAATTAACAACAACTAACTTTCAAATTCTTACCAGAGGCACCCAAAGGGAGTGTTTCCCAGACGTTTCAGTCCAGGACAGCCCTGTGATCACTGTCCAGTATTCCTCCTATGGTGCTTGTAGTAGCAGGAAGCAGACTGTCTGTTTATTCTTTAGTTATTTAGTTCAGTCCTGTCTTCTTGGCCACAGGGGCCTCGCACAAGCACCCATTGAGCATATGCAAACATATACATACAAGCACACAGACTGTGTTCCACAAGCAAAACTCACACACAGGCATGCACACACAGACACACGCATGCATACACACACACACACACACACACACACACACACAGAGAGAGAGAGAGAGAGAGAGAGAGAGAGAGAAAGAGAAAGAAAGAGAGGGAGAGACTTCCTTTCTTTCTCCACTATGGTCACCACCATCTCTATACTTTAACTTCTAAGTCACAATTTGACAAACCTCTCTTGAGGACACCCTGAATGAACATCCCATATCCTGGCAGATCAACAATGTTTAATAGAGACTCAACATTTTAACACCCTGACTGGATGACAGAAAACACCTGAGGGCGTCATTTTTGGCAAAGGCAGAGAACTGGGGAGAGCTGGGGAAATGAAAGTCCTCCAGCTTGGAGGGCCCCAGAGATCCACATTTCTCACTTGACACAAACTAACTTGTTTATTCATTTGTTTAAGTTTGTAGCCACTGGCTGGGAAGATGAGGACACTGGGAAAAGTGTCCCTTGGATCTTCCCTAAAGCAAGGTCTGATGATGAGAAAGCAGAGTGGGGTGGTAAATTGCTGACAATACTCATAATGAAGGGAGTGGGTGAGGCCAAATGGTGCTATCACTGTAAAACGAAGTCAGAAACTACAGGTCAAGGCTCACTGCTAGAGGAATTTCTTAATTTAATTTTACTATTTTTTTTTTTACATTTTATTGTTTCTTTTATTTCACTATGGTGAAAGAAGTGAAATCCTTAAAATAAAAAAGCATCTATGAGTGTAACTGGTTGGAAGGAAGAGAGAACTTTCAAGGTCAAGTTTAGCATGCAGGGCAAAGAACCCCCAAAATGCAAAAGGGAGTGCAGGGTGTAAGGGGAGGGCACTAAAGAAGAAACTGAGTTACTAAGACCCTGGTTGTCCTTTGACCTATGTCTTTGCTTTATTGGTGACTCCTTTCTTTGACTTCCAGAGAAGCCCTCAATGGAAGTGAGAATATAGATTGTCTTTAGAGTCTAGCTCTACATTTTCCAACTGGAATTCTCACTTTTGCTCCCACAATTCTAGAAGAGTCCATTTTAAAAACTGGCACACACTGTGAGATCCAGAATTTACAGGACTCCCCCACTAGGAAAATCACATTCAGAAAAACCAGCTAAGGAGGGGGAAATAGTTCCTCTAAAATGGTACATGCCAAAGAACTTTTCATGGGCCTCCTGGAGAGGGTAATAGGTCTTCCATGCATGAAAGTTTGTCTGGTGTAATCAGGATGGGAAACACTGAGCTAAATACTGTGAAATGGGTTTATTTTCCCCTCCACTGATCACGCTCTCCAATTTGCTGTTGTCTATTATAAATTTCCAAGCAGGAGTAGGAACGTTATATGCACAGAAACCTCTGTCTGACAGGAAAGAAACACAAACAGAAGAGCTGTAGGTCTCAGTTAACAGTGATTTAAGCCAGACAAAGTCTCAGGGTCTTTCAAACATGTTGAGTGTTCTTCTTCTTCTAAAGATAAAGTGGCCCAAGTGACAACTCTCACTTTGTTGAACAACTTCACTTTTCAGTCCTTCTTTCTTTTCTCCCATAATTGAACAAATGCCAATTGAGCATCTATGTGCATAGAATCTTGTCTTGATTTAAAACAAAACCAAAATAATAACCAAAGTACCTACTCAAGGCAAATATTTTTTAAAGAAGAAACAAACAACAGAAAGTATATTGTATGCATTCCCAATATAATAGCTTATATTTAAAGATATAGTACAGACTTGTTGAATGAATATGTCTACTCCCACTAATTCCACAAATATATGCTGAACCCATAGTATTTAGTCATGCAAATAACCAATAAGGGACAAGACAGCCTTAGGCTAAAATGTGGCCTGGTCATGTCAACAGGGAGGGTAGCAGTGAGGTTGAGAGGCTGGGCTTTAATTCGAGGCTCAGATGCCTCACTCATAAAATATAGATAATTACATAGTGTCTGCCTTGTAGGAATCATATATGGATTTAGTAAGATGATTTCAGTAAAACACATAGCAGACAGTGAGCCCTGAATAAACGACAAGTATTATTATTATTGGTTATACTTATCAACTCCAGCTTAACCAGGAATTTTATTTCTCCTCCAAAACAGTGATATTAGGATGATTACATCTTAAATAGTGAGTTTTTCTGAACTTAGGGGTACTTTCTGAGGTTCAACGTTTCCTGTGCTGCTGGAATAGCACAGCCATCTTTCCATGAACAAGAAGGGCCTCAGAACTGGTAGTTCCTTGCCCCGAGAACTGGGTGGTCGGCAAGGGCTGAAGTGATTAATACATGATTCAGCCCATTCATATTCATTCTTGTTAAGACTTCAGAACTATTTTCAGTTGTATCAACGATAGAGTGATAAAGTGAGACTAGGGAGAGAAAAAGAGAGAGAAAGAAAGAGAGAGAGAGGAAAAAGCCAAGTCTGCCTTACACCTCTGTGCTAGAACTGGAATTATGACAGCTCCCTTGCTACTCCAAGAGGGGGCTGTAAACCAGCCATATGGGCATCACCTAGGAGCTTGTTACAGATGCAGATATCAGGCCTCAGCCCAGACGTGCTGAATAAAATCTGCATTTTAATAAGATGCCCAGGTGATTTATATGCACATTAATATTTGAGAAGTGCTACCTTAGAGAACTTTCATTTTCCTCAGGGTTGCCAACCCCGCTCACTCCAGAGAGCAGCCCACACAGGCTAGAGAACTTCCCTATACCCAGAAGGCTACTTTCAAATAGAAGGAAACATAAAAAGCCTCAGACCCACTTCACAGGAAAAATCCATCCTGCAGTTACACAGACCTGCATACCTGCTTGTGGGTTAAGCTATTACACTTTTTGATTTGACCTGTTCCCTTGTAACCAGCTTGGACCTCAGTTTCTTACCGTAAACAGACATATATCGCACACATCACCTTTCTACCTGTTTTCTCAGTATATACTACTCAACTTGATGGGAGTTGTCCAGTGATGTTCTGTGCCCGTGTATTCTTATATCACTTAGGTTTTCAGTTTATTTCACTTATTTCAGGATATACATAGAAAGTCACCACACAATTGTCTATACCCTGAAGGTGTAGACAATCAGAATTTGCAAGGCTACAATTGCTGACTTGCTGTGAAATGCCTTCCCCACTGTTCAGCTTGCCTTTTATAACAGGCCTAACAATTGTTACTATCAGTCGAAGGAAGGTTGACATAGCAAAATAACTGGTATCTGGTCTGTCTTATAATAGGATTAGGGCATGGGCCGGTGGGTCTGACTGCTTTGTAATAGCTGCTCTGTTAGTAATCCTCAAAGCATCATCTGGAAACACATTTGAGTCACTGCATTTATTCTGAAAAGTCTCTGATAGAGACTCTGGTAATCGCGGCCTCCCAGTAGTATGTTTATGTTGCACAACCAAATCAGTTTCTTGAGGTCATTTGGAAAATGTCATCATAATGCTTCCTATCTTTGTAAAATGCTTTGCAATTTACCCAGTGCTTTCCTGTACATTATCTCACTTAGCTCCCACCACTGCTCTGTGAGGTTGGCAGGGCAGGCTTCACCCCAGTCTACACATTCCAAGCCTTTGCCTATAGATAAAACTTAATAACCTAAGTTAGCTAGGGTTAACTTAGTAACTTCAGCTACAGGGGTTAGATGCCTTGCCCGGGGTCCTAAGGTGAGTAAATGATAAAGCCAGAACCAAGACCCAATTCCATGATTCCTAAGTCAGAGCCCTTTGGCCCACTGTGTTGCTGTCTTCCAAATTTTGATTCCACATTTCACAAGGAGGTGTCCAAATAATCAAGTCTCTGACCAAGAATTTCTGGATCAAATTAATTGGGCCTTTTAAGGACCCCAGTTTACCATCTCATTAGTTTGCTTATTATCTTGGTGCATTTCACTTTTTCCAACAGTTTAAATCAGCAAAAAATGGAAACATGTTGTCTGGGTGGCCTTTGGTTACTTAGAACAAACATGGGTTTCTCCGATAGAAGGAAGGAACTTTAATTGCCCTTAAACATGTGTGTGTTACATTTGGAAACCTAGAAAATACCTATCCTTGTTTTAATTAATTTATTCATTTGTTTGATAGATGTTTTTGAGTACCCACTAATGCCAGAATCTGCAACATTTGGGTCAAATTCATTAATCAAGAAAGTATTGCTTTTTTAAATCGCCAAATCACCCTACTGTCTTCTATCACTTATGAAAAGATGATGGCTCTGAGGAGGATTTAGAATCACTGATTTCAAGTCAGATATTCCCAAACATCTGCATATATAGGTGATTTACAAAACATCTAAATACAGAGTTATGCTTTCTTGCTAAGTTTAACCGCAGGCATACATGTCCCATCAAGATCAATTTGAATTTTATGCTGTATTAACTCTCTGAGCCAGCCTGCTGCCTTATGTAGATTTAGTCAGCATCAGACCTTCCCTCACCCTTCTCTCTTTTCTCACTTTAATACAAGTCATTAATAAAAATATTGAGCAAAACTGACACAAAGAGGGAACCTTATAAGTAGTCATGAAAGGCCCTTCTCCATATCATTCCAAGGTAACTCATCAATATAGGTGAAGCCAGAGAACTTGAAAAAAAGATCCAGAGACAGACAACATGCAGAAAATAGGGTGAAATAATGACTTTAGTAAATCCCTCTAAAATTTTAAACAAACTAAACCTTTTCAAAATCTCTCAGCCTTTAGAATTCAACCATTATAGATGTCTCAGGAAGACAGGTGTGCACACATAACTGTGCACCACCACAGGCCTTATTTTTTCCCCATAATTTCTCTCTTGTGCTCTGAAGTGGAAGTTACTAGAACTGTTCGAAAATGTCTGTGTTCTTTTTTTGCACCACGGTTAAGATTGGATGTCCTTGCACCCTTTTAACTTTGGCATGGCAATGTGACCTGCTTTGGCTAACAAAATGTGAATAGAGGAAATGTTTGACACCTTCTGGAGGAAGCTCTGAGGGACAGTGCATTATGGGCCATATTTCTTTCTCCCACTGATTGCAGGAACATAAGCTGAGGACACAAGACTACACTGAGCAACTGTGGTGAGCAGAGCCCTTACCAACCAAGATTGCTCATGGAAAATGAGTAAGAAGGCATCTGCTGCATCAAGACTTGGAAATTTGAAAGATTTTGGTTCACCTTAACTTGGCCTATTCTCACTGATATATCTAGAATAACCAATGGGTTTTCCATGCTCATAAAAAGATATCTTAGTTCCTCTTTGGCCACTTAAGGTCTTCTATCAATTTTATCTCAACTTACCCCTCAAACATTTTTCACAACAATCACTCACATATTACTATCGGCTTCTTCTAGGAATCCCACTCATATCAAAACTCCACTTCGTAATGTTCCTTTTGTTGGTCATATAGTTCAATGCTATGCCTTGGGAGCCACACTTGCCTCCACAATTTTTTTCATCTTCATTCCTGCACCTAAAACATCACAGAACATCACAGGTGGAGGCAAAATATAAGTAATTCCCCTGACCATTTCCGTTGCTTATTTACATGAGTACCTCAGGAACTGCCAACGAGAAAGTAAGTAAAATAAACCATAATCAGGTAGAAAATTCCCTAAGTAGTTAATCAATGTATTTATTCAGGATTGTCTTATACCATCCTGAAGGTGTGTAGAAAGCATGATTTCTCCAGAAATTTGCTTCCATTAATCAAGTCAGTAAGCAATATAATAACTGCTTATTATACTGAAGTTTTCTTTGACAAATTCAACATGAGCTGATTGTGTGTTCCTGGACTTAGAAGAGTATTGTCATATATAATGAGCCAAGGGCAATGGGTTGGACATCCTAAAAGAGAGATCTGGAGTCAATTAAAGATAAAAATAAAAAGGACTTTGTTAAAAATTAGAACTCTGCAACAAAAGAATGCAGTGCCTGTAAGAAGCATTGTGTGTGCTCTGAGTCAATGAAAATGTCCAACAGAGGACATCTATCAGAAATGTCACAGAAACAGTTCCAGCACTGGGTGGTATTTCTACCAGATGATTACTAGAGTGCCTTCCTGCTTTCTTGTTCTGTGATTTCATTTCTATTTCCCTGTGTCAACTTCTCAATAGTTCCTGTCATTCCTTTCTGAGTTGCTCCTAAATCCCATTACAAACAACAGATTAAGGGCAAAGAAAGAGACCTTTATATTTTCCTTGGTAATGCAGGTCTTCCTGAGGATGTACTTAGAGAACATGACTCCAGGGGAGCCCAGGAGATGGGGTTGGTGCAGAGGAAGGCAGTGGGTGAAGAGCTGCAAATAAATCCTCTTCTACAAATGCTCTTGTCTCATCAAGATACATTACCTCTCTGTGGGAAAGCCACCGAGCTAGCATTTACTATTTTGAGATTATGATCCACTTCCCAACCTACTGTTAGCATCCCTACATACCTCACAAAGTAATTTCTTCTTGTAAGATCTTGACAGGAATATTAAAAATTCATAAATGTATTGCCTTTAACCCACAATGAAAAAATACAATGTAAAGTTTGGTAAAGAAGCCTGGTATAATATAGGAAGCAAGAAATAGCAAGGTCCCTTACTCAAACAATACCACATGGAATTACACACATATTGAAGTAAGAATATTCCAGCAAGGCTGGTGACTCTGACAAAGTTCCCAAAAATGACTATTCAAGAACATCGTATTGAAAATGAAGAGAACACAGGAATGCTTCCTTCTTTCATGTTTCTCTGACATTGCCTTATTCCCTAGACATTAAGCCAATATGTTCAATTTGACTGGAGATGCTTAGAATTTACACGCACATCTTCTGCATGGTCCTAACCCCTGCAGGCAAATACAGAAACTTCAATGGTTCTAACTCTCTTCTGTGACCCAGAGTCTTGAAGATCTCTTCTCAGCTTGCTAATGTGGCAGCCAAGCAGCCTACTGAAGCAGTTAATAGAACCAAGTAGGTTAAAACAATGTTCCCATAACAAAATGTTTCAGTCCAGATCCATTCTGGCTGGGGAATTTCAAAACTAGTACTGATGAAACTAGTTTTAAAATTTCCAATGGCTATTTGCAAGATAAGACAGTTTGATACAGATTGAACCTTTGAATGTCATTCCATCAATGACTTCACAGCCCCAGTCTATTCATGATAACGGAGTCTAGAGAATCAAGGCAAACCATGTCTTGAATGTCCAGGTTCCAGGGGTGTTTCCCTGGAACTGGAACTGAAAACCTTATATTTTTTCAGTGATGGAAAAATCAAAATACTTCCTGAAACAAGAAGCTATACCCCTGCTTTTTTTATAAGATAGGGAAAACCCAATAATAATTGTACTACAATTCAATATGGAGCATGGAAAGTTACCTTCTGAGTGCAAGAAACCACAGGGCACAGTCTATTACAGCCCTGTAATGTAAATGTGCCGTAAATTATCTAATTAAGATATTGGTTACAACACCCAATTGTCTCCCAGGTGGCACTGTGGAAACTCCATTGCTTAAAAGTGATTTAAAGCTATAGCATATAAAGAAGTAAAGAAAACAACTTGATTCTCACAGTGACACCATATTCTGGTCATCTAATAAAGATTATTTTAATGCTCAAGTTCTTCTTTCTGTTTGGGGATAGAAATAGTTTTTAAGAAAATAAAATACATCTACTCATTTTGAATGTGAAAACTCTCCCAAAATTCATCCAAATATCATTACCATCACATTTATCCAGAAGTCACTGCCAAGCAAAGGCACCTGCCCAGAGTTCACCCAAGAACCTGAAAGTAAAAAGCACTGGACTTCAGGCAAATAGATGCCAAAAAATCTTTTTGGCAAAACTTTTGAATTTTCTTCCTAGATTGTAAATTCCTTGTTGAAATTTACTGCTCCACGTATTTGTTCATTCAATAAAACATTATGAAGCACATACCATAAGTTATGCTCCCACTCTGCTAGGTGCTGGGGATACCAAATCAAAGAAGCCAATACTGACCCGCCTTGGTCTGTTTAGAACACTTTTTAAACGAATGGAAAACAAGAAACCAAAATAAACAAAATCTCCAAAAATAGTGAACTGTTTAAAACAAAAAGAAATATCATTAATTCCCTAAAGTTATTGAACTAGAAAAAAATAGCATCAGATTATGAAATATGACTCAAAAAGCATTTCCATTTGGTTTGAAATGGAAATTTCACCAAACGTTCAGAGCAACCATATATTGGAACCCTCTGGAGAAACATCCTTAAATTCCTACACTTAGGTCCTCCAACACCACAGTATTAATATAATCACCCAGCACTCAAGGAAAACCAGACTTAAGGCAAAATAGAAATTTCATGTACTTTGTCTCCTGCATCTAGCTGCAATCCTTTAGCTGTCCCCAAATCTAGAATAATCAGTCTTCAAACATGGATTTAGTATTATTTCCTCAGCTATTAAAAGGGCTTCTATACAGGATACTTGGCTATATTGATGGTTTTCAAAGATGAGAGAGAGAGAGAGACAGAGAGAGAGAAACACAGACACACACAGAAATAGAGAAAGAGAGCAAGAGAGAGAGACTGTCTTAGGGGAGTAGTAACTTGGATGGAAAATAGAAAAAAAAAAGAAAGTGAAATTAAAGAATAAGGGTAAGCAAGAAAGAGCTTTATGAGGGAAAATAAAGTTTCTCTAGGTCCAATCAATTTTGAAAGCAACTTATATCATGTCTTTTGCAAAGCTGAAGTTCATTGGAGTTTGAGATTTTCCATTCTTTTAAAAAGAACAAAGTGGGAGACAGAAAGGGAGGGAGGGAATGAGCGAAGGAGGGAAGGGGAGAGACAGTTTTCTTATCACAAGTTTGTGAAGGGAGCCACTGCAGCGTTTATAGATTGCCACTTATTGTTGGAGATACACACCATCAGATAAGGAACACAGCCCCTGCATGTTTTCAAATCCCCCATTCAAAATTTAAATTCATTAGTTTATGAGCTGCTGGGAATTGACAGTTTTATACCCCAATCCTCCTCGAAATTTATGTAAAGACTGCCATAAAATGGAATAGGGGAGCATCTCCAAGAGAAAACACCAAACACAAATTGCTAAATAAAAACGCAGCTGAAGCCGATTTGCTGTGGGTCATATAACCGAGAATGTTGTTTTTATTAAGGGGAAGTTCTTTAAGCATTTGCTCCTTACCCCGACACGCTTTTTTTTTAAACTAACATTTAAAATATTAACGTACTGTTTTTATTGCTTCCTTGCTTCCCTCCTCAAATGGCATTTCTATAACTGATTCCACGCATATAAAGTATGTCCCATGTATCTGCAACACAGCAAGCATTTTTTTTGTTTGTTTGTTTGTTTGTTTTAGTGGGAGAATGTGTGCGCCTATGGCCTGCGAGTGGTTTCTTTCTGACAGTTTATTTCACAACTAGACTGCTGTGCCCTGATTTTGGAGATTTTAATTATAATACAGCTTGATATATACTAGAGACTAGACTTTAGAAATACACGGAGGTTTGTGTCTGATTTGTCTTCATTGTTGAAATTTAGTTCTTGCTTTTAAAAGCTTTTAAAACAAAGGTCACTGGGGACTGTGCATATGAATTTGATGTGCTGCAAATAGGAAAGATCCGGGATGAATCAATTAATCAAGTCTCCAAATAAAAGATGTGTATGCAGGCTCTCAACACAGTTCTCTCCAAACAGGGAAGTCTCAACCACCCTTTATGGATCATACTTTCTGGATTATCCCTAAGAAATCTTTGCCTATCCCAATGTCACAAAGCTATTCTCCCATGTTTCCTTTACTAGCTTTGTAGCTCTGGCTGTTACACTTAGTTCTACAATCTATCGTGAATTGATTTTTGTACATGTAGTAAGGTACAGGTGAAGGCTGTTTCCCTATCGAATTGTTGAGGTGTCCTTGTCGAAAATCATTTGACCATGTATGTGTGGGTCTATTTCTTGGCTTTCCATTTTTTTCCGTTGATCCATCTGCCTCTCCTTTCGCCAAAACCAGTGTCTTGAGTACTGCAGCTTCACTGTAAGTCTTAAAGTCAGGTAGGGTAAGTTTCCAACTTTGTCTTCCTTGTTCAAGATTGTTTTAATGATTCTGTTCTTCCCATTCCAAACTAAACTTAAGGTTTATTTGGTTCGTACCAGCCACATTTTACAATGCTACCATGCCCCTACACTTCAAAGAGGCAGCCTGGAGGACACTGGGGGAACCAGTCTCCTCCACACCTGAACCTTCAGACCAACCTGGAGCAGTGAACTTCTAAAGGCCCACTGATGGGCAGGGCTCAAATCACTATGTTAATCAAATCCTGATTCCACAATGCAGATGGATCATCTCAAACTTTAGGCACTAACACAATAATAACTGAAATTAAAGAGGCCTATTCTATTCTATTCTATTCTATTCTATTCTATTCTATTCTATTCTTTTCTTTTCTATTCTTTTTGAGACGGAGTCTCCCTCTGTCGCCAGGCTGGAGTGCAGTGGTGCGATCTCGGCTCACTGCAAGCTCCACCTCCGGGGTTCACGCCATTCTCCAGTCTCAGCCTCCTGAGTAGTTGGGACTACAGGCGCCCGCCACCACGCCCGGCAATTTTTTTGTATTTTCAGTAGAGACGGGGTTTCACCGTGTTAGCCAGGATGGTCTCCATTTCCTGACCTTGTGATCTGCCTGCCTCTGCTTCCAAAGTGTCGGGATTGCGGGCCTGAGCCACCGCGCCCTGCAAGACTCATTTTATCAGTAATCTGCGTCCTGGAGCTCCTAGAAGCAGGGCTAGCTCTCCTTCTTCTTGGTATTCCCAGCACGTAACACAAATTACAGCACTTAGTAGGAGCTCCCATGGTATTTATGAAATTTTTTCTCCACAGGGCAGCCAGGTCAGTATAGTCACTACTGCCTGGGTGAGCTTTCTTCTTCACTTGTTAACACTCCACCTACCTCCTTCTACCTCTTTCATATTGCTTTTCCCATTTTGCTTTATCAGGCAGCCATATTGTCTTCCCTTTAAAATTATATGTCAGGTGAGGGCAGAGACTACCTTTTTATTTCAAAGTGTCCTCACAGTACTTTGCATAGGGGAACAATAATCATCTGTTGGAGAGTGAAAGCAGAGAAGTAAGGGGACAATGCATCACGCCAGCTAGCAAATTCACCAGCATCTCACAGTGTCCCAGACACAGGGCAGAGACTAAGTATCTATCTGTTCACTGGAAGAGTAAGTACACTTTCCATTGTAAACGCTCTCAAAGGTACAGTAAAGCATAGTTTCTTTGCATCAGTGAGGAAATCACCCATGGCAGCAGTTCTTTCAAAGGAGGAATCAAATAAGACTCTAGTTTCTTCTAAAATCTAAAAGGAAACCATGTCATCCCCCTTGCCTGTGTTCAGGACAAAATAAAAGGGAGCGGAGAATAAGACAGGCCTGGAGAATAAGATATGCTTCACAAAACACAGGAGATAAGGGCTGAGCACCAAATGCCCCTGGCAAAATGAAACAAACAAATACACACAAAGCAAAGCAAAAACAAAACAAAACAAAAAAGCAGCACCAGATGGAGCTGGAAGATGTTTGTTACATTTCACAAAGAGCCAGAAGAGGCCAGGCCTCAAATGTCCTATTTTTTCATTCTTACCACCACTACTAGATTACGTTAGTGGTTTGCTACCCAACCTCTGATCACTGGTGACCTCTGCAATCAATACACCATACAGATGCCTGCGGGGCTGTTCTAAAGCTTAATGGACACATGCCATCCTCTTGAAATGCTGCATCACATGACCCATGTCCACTTTTCTGCTCCTCGCTGGCCACCATACCCACTATGGCTTTGCAGGAGCTGTTTCCTCTTCCTGGAGCATCCACATCCCCTTCTCTATCTAGTACTCAAATCAAACTTCACCTCCTCTGGGAACCTTCACTGGTCTCCCAGTTAAATGCCCCTCTCCCACACACCCATGGTCCTCCACACTTCCTGTTGAAGCTCTGCATGGCAATCATTTTCAAGCTGGTCCACTTGCCAAAACTGCATACGTTCTGTGGTTACAAAGTCATCTTTGATTTCTGTATGTTAGGCACCTAACACTGGACTTAGCATCTAGTCAGTTTAATAAATGGTTGAATAAATGACTAAGTGCATAAATAAATGTGTCAAATAAACACTGGATAGATTCATATGCTTCTGGATATCTTTACTGTAGGACAAGTGAAATCTTTCCCTATCTTTCATTTTCTGAATTGCTAGTCTTATTGGAATATATTTCATATATACTATATAAAAATATACTATGTTTAGCAAGTTATATAATGTACTTATTTTATGTACCCATTCAGTAAGTCTACATGCTTTGAAAAGTCTACACGCCTTTATAATCACACCCACAACCAGGATATAGAACACATCCATCTTTCCAAAAAGCTCCCTGTGCCCTCTGTCATGAGTGCTCCTCTTGCTTCCAGCTGCCAGTGAGTACTAATCTACCTTCTGTCACTACAGATTAGTTTGGGTATTTTTAAACAATTATATAAGTAAAATAATACTGTATATATTCTTTTGAGGTTGGCCGGTGTAGCTTAGCAAAATGTTGAGATTCATCTGTTTAGTTACATGTATCCATAGGTTTTGTTTTGCTTTGTTTTGTTTTTGTTTTAATAGAGACAGGGTCTCACTTTGTTGCCCATGCTGCTTTCAAACTCCTGGGCTCAAGCCGTCTTCCTGCCTTGGCCTCCCAAAGTGCTGGGATTAAAGGTGTGGGACACCATGCCTAACCACTAGTTGTTGCTGTTGTTCTAAAAATTGTTGAGTAATATTTCATCTTGTGAATATACTATAATTTATTTCTCCATTCATACTTGTTGAAGTTTTATGTGTTGTTTCTGGTTTGGAGTTATTATGGATAAAGGTGCTACAACAATTAATGTATAATTCATTCTAAAGACATAGTTTTTATTTTACTTTCTTAAAGTGTTATTTACTTTCTTAAAAGTGTTATTGTTGGATACTATGGTAAATGTATGTTTAACAAAGAAATTGCCAAACTGTTTTCCAAGGAGGTTGTACCATTTTATATTTCTGCCAAAAATATATGAGAGTTACAGTTGTTCCATATCCTCTCCAGTACTTGGCATTATCAAGCTTTTTAACTTAGTCATGTTAGTGGGTCTCTAACTTTTTTTTTTTTTCTTTTTTTTTTTTGAGATGGAGTCTCACTCTGTCACTCAGACTGGAGTGCAGTGGTGCGATCTCAGTTCACCGCAAGCTCCACCTCCCAGGTTCACACCATTCTCCTATCTCAGCCTCCTGAGTAGCTGGGACTACAGGCGCCCGCCACCACACCCAGCTAATTTTTTTTGTGTGTTTGGGGAGGGGTTTCACTGTGTTCGCCAGAATAGTCTCAATCTTCTGGCAGGTCTCTAACTTTTTAAAGCATCTCCTATTTATCTTTTAGCAACTCTCTGTTTTCTTGTTGTGAGTTCTAGAATATAGAGGGGCTATATATCTGCATTAGGGAGGGAATATCTACTTGGTTATTAGGCTTGTAAAATTATTTAGCAAGAGGCAGTATGAACAGGATCCAAGTCAGAAGTGAGAGGGGCAAAGTGATATGCAAAGTACAACTCCACAAAGAGCATGATTAAGGTAAAAAAAAAAAAGGTCAGGTGAAGCAGCTCATGCCTGTAATCCCAGAAATTTGAGAAGCCAAGGCAGGAGGATCCCTTGAGCCCAGGAATGTGAGACCAGCCTGGGCAACACAGTGAGATCTCTGTCTTACAAAATGAAAAAAGAAAAACTAGCCAGGCATGGCGGCACATGTCTGGGGTCCCAGCTACTAGGGAGGCTGAAAAGGGAGGATCACTTGAGCCCAGGGGACGGATACTACAGTGAACTGCGATTGCACCACTGTACTCCAGCCTTAGCAACAGAGTGAGATCTTATCTCAAAAAGAAAAAAATAAAAAGATGCTGAAAAGTTTGTAGGTAAGTTGAGAAACCCAAAACCTATGCCATCTTAGAAGCCCACCTCCATTCCCTAGACCCAGCACAAGGCTAAATACCAAAGAGGCCTTCAATGAATACTTGTAGATTTCCTTTTTGAGAAGGTGAGGAGGACTTTGTGGCATTGAGGCTTTTTGAAAGGAGGGCTTGATAAATTCTTATCAGGGAGCCAGATACAGTAAGAAAACAGAAAAAGCAGTTGTATTTATTTCTTACGATCCCAAAGTAGGTCCTTAGCTGGCAGAAGGCAAAGTCCTTAAACTACCTAGCACTCCTTTCCCCATTGTCTCCAGCCATTCAATACACATGCTTGTAACTAGTGATGAGTAAGTATTTCATAGTCAATAAAGTCTTTTAGAGTGATGGCCTAAGACACAGGTGGATTCAGCATATAATAACAATAATTAATTTATAAATATTATTTTTATAACAGTTATTTTTTGAGGACTATGTGCTATGCATTTTCCTAAGCAAGTTATACACAGTACATCATTTAACCCTTACACAGCCCTACGAGGTAGACACTACTATTACCTTCATTTTGCAATGAAAGAAAATTACACACTAAGAATTGAACTGCCAAGAGTGAAATGGCTAGTAAGTTGGAGAGCTAAGAATAGAATTCAGGTACAACTAACTCCAAAACCCTTCCTCTTGACCACTATGTTCTGTGTTAAGATAGTGTGTATATCAAAAGCCACTTTGCCCTAACATCTTAGATGGTAAAGAATGGATGGCTTAGGAATATGGGATACAGGTATCTTGATATGGATGATAGAAGAAAAAGCTGAAGTATGTTCAAGTTCCAATACCTAACCTCATGGCCTTCCTAGGGCAGCCAAAAGCCAAAAGCCAAAAGGCTTCCCATCACATAGGGATAGAAGTGCAAACACCAAACGAGAAACAAGAATAACAACAACAAAAAGAAAAAAACAATAAGGGAAAGGATATGGACAGGCCTGGTAGAAATGAATCCAAGTCAAATGTTCACCTACACAGTGGTCTCAACTGACTTCCCCAATTGTCAAATTATCTGTATAATCTTTTAGAAACAGCACAGATTTTGAAGAGTTTCAGATCTAAGTTCAAATATGGTTCAGCCAGGATCTTGAGGAAGTCACTATTTGTAAGGCTTAGTAACCTAATCTAATCTGAACATTGGAGACATATGATTTGCAGTATTATTTGGGGTGATTCCACAGAATTATGTAGAGAAATGTGTTTTGTAAGTCGTCTGGCATAGACTATTCGAGCCTCATCTTATTTTCTTGCTCCTTATTTCCCCTTAGGTTTAAGTAGCGTCTAATACACAAATGGTCACTGAAGAGGAAGAGCTCTGAGAATCACCCCTGCAACTGCATTGAGAGTCCAGGACTCAGGTTGTTTGATCAGGTGTTGTTCCTGTAGCATATCTTGCCATGTATAAGCCCTCTATTTCACCCCACACATGCACACAGACACACAATGAGGAAAGTGGGAGTCACACTGTCATTCTGCCACCTTCTCTAGTTCATCCACTCTTTTTGCAAATGAACTTCAGATGTTAAATAGTGTTTTTACTTACATCTTTCAGAATGGGGAAATGCCATTCCTAATACAACTACTGTCTCTTTAAATGTTTTGTGTCATGGTGATTTGTTGCAGATGGGTAACATGTAGCCAGATGGGGGTCTGTTCTTTACCTCAAAACTAGGATTCTTCGGGGACCCAATATGATGGAGTGTGCTTTGCATAATGGGCTTATTTGATGAGCACAGTTGTTTTTTGACTAAAACCAATCTACAAGCTTAGGCCATACATCACGTTGCTAAATAAATAAATACTAAATAAATCATCCCGTAATTAAATATTTTAGAATCTTAATGAAATGCCTTTTTCCTAACATTATTTTCAAAAATCATTTGGTGATTCCCCAGCTAAACAGTTGCTTAGTAAAGTCAAGAATCCAAAACAGGTTTGGAAACAAAAAGCCCCGGACTCCATCACTACATACCCATAGGTCAGTATTAGAAACACTGAACTATTTGTTAGAAAATATCAGAAATAGGGGATTAGTTAATCATGAGAGAAGCTCATGATGGAACAATATGCAGCCATTAAAAAAGAATGTTTCAGAAGAATCCGTAGTGACATTGAAAAATGCTTATTATTGCAAATGTTATAAAACAACATATGCGATATGACCCCAATCCTGTAAGTGTGTGTGTGTGTGTGAGAGAGAGAGAGAGAGGGGGAAAGAGAGATGTTTGTTTTATGAACAAACCAAAGAGGGCCTCTGCACACTGGTACTTGGGTTCTGTATTTCTTCGCCATAGGCTGAGACCCATTCGCCCAAAAGCCTGCTGGCACCAATCTCAAATTTTTACAATCTAATTATTTTAAAGATTGCCCAAATAAGCAGATTTTCAGTGAATTAGAGTCTGCTTGCTTTGCACACTTCACAAATCTGTGCCCAACACCTGTAGCCACAGATAATATAAGCTTTGGGTGTAAAGATCTCAAGCTGCTGCTACCCTTCTGAGCACTCAGTCACAGAGATCCCCTGCTGTGCTGCCCAATGACATCACCTAGATACACAATCTCTGATGATCTCTGTCCTTTTTCCTTTCTGAACTGGGACCTCCACGCTTACCTTCAGGACAGACTTCCACAGCAAGGAACATCTCTGCCTGCAAACCTGTCGAAGTGCCTAACACAGTTTGTGTGTGCTACTGCCACCTTGTGGTCATATTTTTTTCTTTGATTAGCCCCCAAATCCCTTGAACTCCTTAAAATGTCACCTGGCATCTCTTTCCCCATGAGATGCAGAGAAGATTGGCTGCAGCCTTAGGCCACAAACCCACATTTCTCCAGATAGTTTCAGTGCCTACTATTTCATCGTTACTTTTGTAGAAAGTTTCTGGCTTCTACTCACGATAATTGCTTCACTTTGATTGATTCCAATATGAAAGCCAGTTTTTTCCCTTAATGTCTGCACGAAAATAGACTCATACGTCACACGTGTGACACTGACTTAACAGAAGGTTTGACTCTGAGTTGGGGGATGTTCTACTTGCAACAATGTAAACAATAATGTCAAATGGAACATCCCTCGTTTTCCTTCTTGGAAGTCTTTTTCTGTTACCTACCACCACAGGTTTCTCGGTGGCCCTTGACCCTCCCTATTTCCTTACAGATTCTCTCTCTTCACCATCGCTACTCTGCTCCACCTTCCCTTTTTGCATTGCCCACAATAGTTCACTGATGACATGCATTAGGCGGTTTTAGTTGGAATAGGTGGGACAGGACCAGCAAGGCACCTTGAATAGATTTGGAAGGGTGGATGGGAGGAAGGCGAGCTCCCCAGAGGATTTTCTTAGTGGCAGGGCTTTTCAACTTCCAAAGATGGAAATGAAGATACTCTATGTATTTACACTAAGCATGCAGTTTTTGAGAAATATGTGACAGGAGAAACAGAGACAAAATCTTAAACATTAAACAAATAGAAAATAAAAGTGATACAGAGCAGGGGGGTACCCAAGAAGGCCCTTTTCCAAGCTTAAGTGCTACAGAAATCAGGAAGGAGAGTGAGCACCAAGAACCTGGCAAAACTGGAGCAGGGCTTGGAACTTTTGGCAGAGGACATGCTGGGGGTTGGGGAGGGAAAAGAGGAGAAAAGGTAGGTGACATTTTAAAGGAGGAATATGATCTGTGCAAAGTACCAAATATGAGATGTCTTGTGGAATTCTGAGTAGCCCAAATTGGAAAACCGGAGGCGAGAAAAGTAGACTAAGAGGGGCAGATGGAGCTAGATTCGGGAGACATTGAGATATCAGGCTAAGAGTTGACACTATTTTTAAAGCCAGCGTTTCTCTAATTGAGAATTTGTGGAGCTCTCAGTGTCTATCTATAGACTCTAGCTTAAGAAGCATTGCCTGACTCTGAAAAGGGTCAAAATCTGCCAATATGTAAGATCCCTTTGCCAAAGCATTTGGAACATTTTCTCCTCTTAATCTGAGTCTTAGTGCCTCCCTCTCGTTCTCTTCCAATAACTTTGCAGGAGATAAACTTTACTATTTTCATTTGCAAGTTTTCCCCAAATCCGAGAATCCCTCTGGTACATCTGCAGCAGAAATTACATGTGGTACCACCTTTGCCACCAAATGTGCCACCACTTCAACAACCATTCTCTAACCCCTGCCGATGAGCTCATCTGTTACCAAGTACTACGTAGAAGGCTGAACAGCATTTTAGAAAAGACTCTGTCCTCCTTCAGTCCTCCCTCCCCTCCCCCGCACTAAGTGCAAGCTGGGAACCAGCTCAGATTTATTGGATGTAAGGGCCTGTAATGACTTATCAGTCTGGGTGAGAGCAGTCTATTACCCTCCAACCATACATCAAGTGATTTTCATCTCAGGTCCACACACCACCTCAGGGGGCCCACAGCGGGAGTAGAACAGTAAATTCACTCCAGAGTTAAATACAACTTTGTGGTGGGCAACAATGACAGGCAAGGTCTTGATTGAACATGTGAGATGGCAATTTCTGAATGGGTAACCAAATCTATATTTCAAAGTAAAAACTTAGAGAAGCTTTCAAAGGAAAGCATTCAACAGAGCAGGATGCTACAATTGGACAGCACGGAATGGGGAGGAGGGATATTTCTGCAAAACTTTGTTGCCATCTCTCCTTCCTTTCTTGCTACAATTCTTCCATTTAATGAGTTTGTCCTCTAGTTTTTCGAAACAATTTTTTTCTTTCTATGATATAATAACAACTAGAATACAGCGCCAATGAGGAAAATATTGAAGTGCAATAGAGCAAGGCTCAGGCTTTGGGATGAAATGATGTGAAACTTTTTGTAATAGGCTGAATAATGACCTTCAAATCTATCAGATCTTAATCCCTGGAGCCTGTAAATGTTAACTGATTTTTAAAAAGAGTCTGTGCAGACATGAGTAAGTTAAGGATCTTGAGATAGGGAGATTATTCTGCATTATTTGGTAGGGCCCTAAATATAATCACATATATCTTTATAAGAGGACAGCAGAGAAACAGTTGACACAAACAGACCACAGCGAAGGCAGTGTGACCATGGGCACAGAGACTGGAGTTACTTGGTCAAGGAATGTAGGTAGCCACCAGCAGATGGAAGAAGAAAGGAGATTTTCCCCTAGAGCCTTCAGAGGGAGTATGAGTCTGCTCACACCTTGATTTTGGCCCAGTGGAACTGATTTCAGACTTTTTTTTTTTTTTTTTTTTGAGACAGGGTCTCACTCTGTTGCTGAGGCTGCAGTGCAGTGGTGAGATCATGGCTCACTGCAGCCTTGACCACCCAGGCTCAAGCGATCCTCCCTCCTGAGCCTCCCAAGTAGTTTGGACTACAAGTACACACCACCACACCCAGCTAATTTTGTTTTATTTTTTTTATTTTTTGTAGAGGTAAGGTCTCACTGTGTTTCTCAGGCTGGTATTAAACTCCTGGGCTCAAGTCATCCTCCTGCCTCAGCTCCCAAAGTACTGGGATTACAGATGTGAGGCCCAATTTGAACTTCTGGAGGCTGAAACTGTGAAAAAATAAATTTCTGTTGCTTTATGCAACCAAGTTTGTGATGATGTGTTATAGCAGCCACAGGAAACTAATACACTTCTTACACACAATCCCCTCATATAGAACATTTTGGAAACCATCCAGGTAGTATTTCTTCCTGGGCATCATCCTGCTTATTGTAGACTAGACTCAAATGCAAAACTACCTTTTCAGGAAAACTGGAGCGCCCCCCCTCTGCTTTATTGCAAAATTAGTTAGATCAAATTAGAATCATCTCACCCACTACTGTAAAGGGTTAAATGTGCCTATGAGTGAACAGACTGAGAAGGGAGTTACTGTGTTGACTGGGCTGATTGATCCATTCCTTAACTGAGTTAAGGGATGCCTAGGTAGCTGGCAAAATGTTATTCCTGCTTGTCTCTGTGACTGTGTTTCTGGAATAGATAAGCATTTGAATTGGTAGTCTGAGTAAAGAAGAACTATGTTTACCAGTGTGCACAGGCATTACGGCAACTTCCAATATGCTGAGGGTCCATATGGAACACAAAGGTGGAAGAAAGGTGAACTCCCTCTCTTCTCAAGTTGGGACATCTATCTTCTCTGCCCTTGGACATTGGAGTTCCTGCTTTTCAGTTGCCCCCCGCCTTAGGCTTCCCCTATGTGCCTAGTTCTGAAGCCTATCAGGGGATTTTTTGGCCTCCTATAAAATAGTGAGCCAAGTCCCATAATAAATCTCCTCTCCTATATCTGTTCATATCCTATTGGTTGTTTCTCTGGAGAATCCTGACTAATGCAGTGTGTTAATGTGTTAAGCCTTTGATCATTCCATCAGGAAAATATAACATATCTTTTCATCCATCCATGGACCATGCATCATGGCTCATTCTACCTGCCACTAGTCAGGGGCATAAGAACAGAGTGTCATACAAAAACATGTGAGATGTCTGTGGTGGTGTTTTGGAAATAACTGTCAAGTTGTTGAGTCCAGGAGTGAGTTCCAAACTGGCCAGTCACTGTTTCTGACTTTTTCCTTTTCCCTACCCTCACTCCCCAACTCTCAAGTTATTAAAAGTTAAAAATGAACAGTCAAAAAACTCAGTATCAAGTAAAAATACATTGTAATTTGGCAATGGCCTCCAATCACATACTTGGGCTTTCAGCATCAAAGGGAACTTGGGCTGTTTTAATAAACATTAAGATGAAAAGCAGGGAGCCAACAAAGCGTGACAGGATTAAAAAAAAAAATCATCGCAGTGTGCAAGGAGTTGCAATTATATTTCCAGTTAAAGAGAGATGGAGGAAGTTCAACTCCATTTTCAGCAATTTGCATGTTTCCCACAAAGAGCTTCGCTCTAGTTAATGGCCAAGATGATAAACAGGAGAAGCATGACCTCCTTGTTACCTAGTGCCACTCCCTGCAGGCTCTCTAAGTACTTCAAAGCACTTAGTGCACTCCATTCTGCTGGTCCTCTTCCAAAAAAACTGGCCTCCAGTACTGTGCTTATAAACAACAGTGTGAGGTTGTGAGGCTGCTCTTTGGCATCCTCAGCCTCTGCCTGCTGGGTCCTTCTCCTGCCTCTCTCCTTCCATCTGTCAGTGCATCTATGCTTTCTCCTCCTCCCCATATCAAAACAAGCGTATTAGTTATTTATCACTGCATGTCAAATTACACTGCAATTTACAGGCTTGAAGAAACAACAAATGTTTACTATCTCATTGTTTCTGTGGATCAGAAGTCAGGGAGCAGCTGAGTAGTTGTGGCCTGGGGTCCCTCATCAGGTTGCGGTCAAGATGTCAGTGACAGCTGAAGTCCCCTCGAGGCTTGACTGGAGCTGTAGCATCCACTTCCAAGATGGCTCACTCACATGGTTGGCTGGTTTGTACTTGCTGTTGACAAGAGGCCTTAGGATCTAGACACATGGAAGTCTGCACAGCTTTGCTTGAGTAGCCTTCAAACATGGCATCTGACTGTCCCCAGAGTTAGTGATCCAGAAGAGTAGGGTGAAAGCCATGATGCCTTTTATGACCTAGCCTCCAAAGTCACACTTCTCTTCTTTTATCCTCCTTTTCTATATATTTTGTGTAAAATTTTGAATATCTTGACATTTATTTGTGTAGATAAAGAGAGCAGTGAGGAAGAAATCCATCAGGAATTGTGTTGGAAATAAGCAAACAAAAATAATTTTCCTTAAACAACATTATGGCAATCCACATTTGAAATTCTACATACGTACTTTAGGAAAGATAAAACAAATCAGACCAGGATAATTTCCAGATATGATTTTTGGTGTTATTATTTTCAGTTGACAAATAAAATTATATATGTTTATGGTGTTCAACATGATGTTTCGAAATATGTATACATTGTGGAATGGTTAAATCAAGCTAATTTACATATGTATTATATACATACTTTTCATTTTATCGTGAATCAAACACTTAAAATCTACTTTCTTAGCAATTTTCAAGAATACATTAACTATAGTCACCATGTTGTACACTAGATCTCTTGAACTTATTCCTCCTATATAACTGAAATTTTGTATCCTTTGACCAACACTTTCCCAATCCCTACGGTAACCATTATTCTATTCTCTGCTTCTATGAGTTCTATTTTTTTAGATTCCACGTATAAGTGAGATCATGCAGTATTTGTCTTTCTATGCCTGGCTTATTTAACTTAACATATTGTCCTCCAGATTCATCCATGTTTTTGCAAATGAAATAATTTCCTTGTTTTTAAAGGCTGAATAGGTTTTATTGTGTATACACCACGTTTTCTTTATCCATCTATTCACTGATGAACACTGAGGTTGATTCCATATTTTGGCTAATGTGAATAAGGCTGCAATGAACATGGAAGTGCAGATATCTTTTCAACATACTGATTTCATTTCCTTTGGATATATAGCTGGTAGTGGCATTGTTGGATCATATGGTAGTTTGATTTTTACTTTTTTGACGTATCTCCATGCTATTTTGCATAATGGCCGCACTAATTTCACTCCCAACAACAGTGTTAAAAGGTTCCCTTTTCTCCACATCCTCATCAACACTTATTTTTCATCTTTTTATTAACAGCCATCCTAACAAGTGTGAGGTGATAGCTCATTGTGATTTTTATTTTCATTTCCCTGATGATTAAAGATGTTGAGCATTTTTTTCATGAACCTGTTGGCTATATGTGTGTTTTCTTTTCAGAAATGTCTACTCAAGTCCTTTGCCCACTTTGTAATTGGGTTATTTGTTTTTTTGCTATTGTTTGCATTTCTTATATATTTTAGGTATTAACCTCTTAACAAATGTAAGACGTTAAGGTGTGAAAATATTTCCTCGCATTTCATAGGTTGTCTCTTCAATCTGTTGCTTGTTTCATCTGCTGTGCCAAAAGTACAGGCAACAATAGCAAAACTAGACAAATGAGGTTACATCACACTAAAATGCTTCTGCACACTTCATTTCTGTAATATCCTTTTGGGTTACACAAGTCAACTCTACTCAGTGTGAGGGTAATTTTAAATGAAAGTCTGGATACCATAAGGCAGGGATCATTGGCGCCTATCCTGAAGACTGCCTACCACTGTAGTTTTCCCTTAAACTGCAGTAGGAGTACTAGTCACCAAGTCCCTGTAGATAATAGGAACAAGTTTGGGTAAAGACATTCTCTCCTATTCTCATGAAAGAAAAAGTGTCAGTCAATCTTTAAGTTATTTCAGGAAATGGAAAGAGGCAAGCAAGAACTTAGTGAGTATGCATTCTTTAAGTAGCTATCCACTCCAAGGTGGGTAAAGAGAGCTATGGTAGGGTAGCAATACTTTTTTCTAGAATGATGATAATGAAGATGATGATAGTTGATGCTTTGTGAGCTTTTACAATGTACATAATTTTATTTAAATCTACAACAACACTGTGAGGTATGGAGAAGTGAGGTAATTTATATAACGAAGGAAAACAAATAGAAAAGTCAGGCTGAGTGCAGTGGCTCATGCCTGTAATCCCAGCACTTTGGGAGGCCGAGGCAGGCAGATCACAAGGCCAGGAGATTGAGACCACCCTGGCCAACACGGTGAAACCCTGTCTCTACTGAAAGTACAAAAATTAGCTAGGTGTGGCGGCACGCACCTGTAATCCCAGCTACTCGGGAGGCTGAGGCAGGAGAATGGTTTGAGCCCGGGAGGCGGAGATTGCAGCGAGCTAAGATTATGCCACTGCACTCCAGCCTAGTGACAGAGCAAGATTCTATCTCAAAAAAAAAAAAAAAAAAAAGAATGGACAAGTCCAAGAATGGAACATGAACAGGCAGATACGATGGTCTTTACTGCTAGGATATTGGCTTCTGCCAAAAGCAGTGAACCAGAAGATCCTCATCTGTCCCCCTTACTTAATTTCTTCCCAGGTCCCTAGAGCCACAGTACTTAATTTTTTTTTTTTTTCTGACAAGTAATTCAAGGCAGATGACATTAATAGGGCTATAGTTTTCCCTGGGTCTATTCAAAATTATGCACAATTCCCATCACAGTAGCCATAAGCCCACTGATTTCTTACTCAAAACAAAAATTTTTTAAGTGAAATGTTACAAGTTAGCAAAAGGGTTTTTACTTGGAGGATAAACTTGCATTTACACTAATTTATATATTAAAGTATAAATTCTTCATAAAATCTGATTCTTCAACCATTATCAGACACAATAGTTTACTGATCTAATAGATGTGACAGATTGTTGGCAAAGATGGCCCTGGTAATCCTCCTGTTCCTCTCAATGTGACTTTACCATGCTTCCCATTAAGAGGTAAAGTTCATTTCTCTTCTCCTCAATTCTATACTTAGCCACATGACTTGTTTGGTCAAGTTGACATTAGAAAACATAGTATAAACGGAGGCTTGGAAAGTGCTTGGACATTGGGGCATGCCTTTTCTTCCTGTTGGAAATATTGAGACCATCCCATAAAGAAGTCCAAGCGAGCCTAGTGACCACATGAAGGAGAAATGACGTGCCATTGACCAACAGTCTGGTACCTAACAGTCATGAGACTAGGCCAACTTTAACCATCCAGCCCCAGCTGAGCCACCAGCTACTTGGAGCTTCAAGAGCAAGCTCAGGCAATACCAGTGAAAGAACCATTCAGCTGAATGCAGCTCCAATTGCCAACCCACAATAAAACATGAGCTAATATATGCCTGTTGTTTGAGCATAAAGTGCTAATTAATGCAGTCAGGCTAAAAGATGGTCCTATAGTGTTTCTCAAAGTGTGTGGTTCACTGATCAGACCACCTCTAACAGAATCATCTGGGGCCTTGTCAAAGAGGCAAATTCCCGAGATACTCCTCAGAGAAATAAAGTCAGAAATCAGCATCATGGCCAGGAATCCATCATTTTAAACAAGTTACCAGATGACTACTCTGCACATGAACACTGGATAACCCAGCCCTCACATTCTACTGAAGGCTTCAGTGAGCATGTCAGCTTAGAATGAGGAAGGCTGCATGGAAGACTGGCCAGCAAGGATTTGAGTACTAAAACAACTATAACTTTGCTTTGTTTTGTTTTCTTCTCTCTCTCCCTCTCCTCTTTTCCCCTCCTCCAGTCCCATATTTTCATTATTGCTTTTTGTTTTCAATAATCTGAACATCTTTCTCTTTATTTTATTTTCAGTTTATATACTGGTGTGACAGCCTACAGCCTTGGTAGTGTAGCCGAGACTACAGAACGATCCCCAGGGAGCCATCAGAAAAGATCCATATCAAATAACTAGGGGTGGGTAGAGTGTGAATTCTTATACTTTGGAAATGATAAAATGCTAAATAGTCTATTATCCTGGGATGGAAACAGCAGGTGTTACAAATATAAATTCAGTGTTGAAGCTCAAGAGAAACAGGAATAAAACAGGCTAGAATGAATGTTCAGGTTTATCAATGCTGTAAGATACACATTGTCATGATACACATCTAATTAATAGTTTGTATGTTTCTCTAAGGAGTATCAGAAAAGTTTCAAGGGTGCAGGTATTCCAGCTTTCTACTCCTCTGATGCCTTCAAGGCAAATACTGTTAATCAGGTATAGTCCTAACTGTAGACACTCACTTGAAGGGTGGCTAAACAGGTACTACAATACAAAAAACAAGTTCTCCTTTGTAGAATTTGTCTGCCAGGGATTTCTAAACATTGTGAGATTTTTCTTCTTTTTTTTTACATTTCATAAATGTTTTTGAGAATCTATTACATTTCAAGACCATTGAACAGTGAAGATAGGGAAACAGTCCTTATGCTCAAAGCATTTACAATCTTATTGGAAAACAATGGGATTGACAGCTACAAGGCAATATGGAAAACGTTGAACTGGTGGCATGTGAAGTTGCCTAGAGAATAAGAGAGAGAGAGAGAGAGAAGAAAAGAGGAAGGGAGGAAAGGGCAGGAAGGGAGCAAAAGGGAGAAGAGGAGGTTTCACAGGCATCATAATGCCTGGACTTTGTTTTAAGGAAGGATGTGTAGGCATCTTCCGAAAAAGAAAAAATACAAAGGCAAGAGAGAATGTGGCTTACTTGAAGAAGTTTTTGAGTATACCTTTAAGATCACAGTACTTTGGCAGGGCGCGGGCGTGGTGGCTCATGCCTGTAATCCCTGCACTTTGGGAGGCCGAGGTGGGTGGATCACGAGGTCAGGAGATCGAGACCATCCTGGCTAACACAGTGAAACCCGTCTCTACTAAAAATACAAAAAAATTAACCAGGTGTGGTGGCCACTGCCTGTAGTCCCAGTTACTCCGGAGGCTGAGGCAGGAGAATGGCATGAATCCAGGAGGCAGAGCTTGCAGTGAACCAAGATTGCCCCACTGTACTCCAGCCTGGGCAACAGAGCAAGACTCCAAGACTTAAAAAAAAAAAAATCACAGTGCTTCAGGGAAAAGGAAATGGTGAAAGCAAGGTCCAGTCTACAAAGATTCTTATGAATATTGCTAAGAATTTTGATGCCATATCCTCTAAATGACAGGGAGAATAAAAGAATTAAGTTAGTCCTTTGAGTTATCAATGCTCTTATTAAAATGTAAATGTATCACCCAGGAGCATTATTGCAATGTCAGCTCAATAGAACCTGTTAATGCCTTTGCAAAGACTGGCTAAATTGTCACTTCAAGAAGCCAAACACAGGGCAAAAAGGCGACACTAAGTTGTACATTTTAAAATGGCTAAAGTGGTGAATTATACCACAAATGAATTTTACCTTAATAAAAGGAAGAGACTACTTATTAGTAATTATAGATGAGGACGGAAAGGGCAGAAAATAAGATTACTTCGAGAAAGTTTCAAATGCAATTTTCCAACATTAAACTTGGAGAAATTTGAAAATATTCCAGAAGAAACACTAGCATTTTTTTTTCTTTTTGAGAATGACAATAGTTAAAAGGACCATTGTGAAGCTGAGGACAATATTCATCACTGTTCATTTCCTCCGAACCCGAGCCGATGCTTATCGCGAAAGCCTCAAAGCTACAGTGGCAATGTCAGCTTTTTCCTGGGTTCCTTTGTAAGCTGCACAGAACTGAAATGCAGGCAGGCTGAAAGTCTCTCATTTACAGCGTTCTATTCTGAAGCAATCAGGAAATGTTCATTGGGATTTCAAGGCTTCTTTCTACATTTTTTTTTACTTTACTTTGAGTAGTTTGCCCCCATGCCAATCAAATTCTTTATGCTTTTAGCCTCTAAATGTTACTTTATTGATTCATTCATTTATTCATGCATTCCCTCATTCACTCATCCATAAAATACATTAAGTGTTTACAGAGTGGAGGCCACATCCAAGGCATGGAAAACATGATTTTCTATCCTCATAGAACTCTCAGTGTATTGTAAGAGACAAATTTAAATATTCGCAGTACCATTTGGTAAAATGTAATGATAGATGCATATATACATATATATTTGAACAAAAAAGGAAGTATTCAACTTTATGGACTTGGACGGGGCAGATACGAGTGGAACACAGCACAGAGAAAGACCATGGAAGCCGAAGCTTTTCATTTGTCCCCTGATGGTGAGTTAGCTAGACTTTTGTTTATGTATTTTGTGTTTTGGGGGTTTGTTTAGTAATATTATGCCCTTTTACTTTTAAATGACTTAATTAAATCTTATAATGTTACTTGCTCATTGTAGAATGTTTAAAACAAACAGAAAACTGAAGCAAAATTCTAGAGAGATGCATAATCTGTGTTCTATTTTAGGAAGAGTTCTTCCTGAAAAGATTATTTTTTTCTTTTTGTCTCATTCTCTTTTGTCATTATATTCTTACATAATCAGGAACATAATGCATGCACAGTTTTGCCTCTTGTTTTTGTATTTACTTCATTAACTTGAACATTTTTCTGTCATTAATATTCTTAAGACATAATTTAAAAATTTTAATGATTTCATATTTTTTCCTACATTTGCCTTGTCTTTAGGTTACCTGGGAAACATACTCTGAAATGGAGGTTTATATGCTGGGGAGGACGCTTTGATTGCTGCCTGTAAGGAAGCAAGACAGGAAGGGTTGGGGAGAGGGAGAGCTTGGGATGTGGTGCCGTTGCAATGGAGGCTTCAGGCCATTCCAAGGGGTGGTTCTCAGCTAGAGTGGCCCTTTGGAGTTATGCTAGCCTCTGTACCCTTGCATGAACTGGCCACTGGATGGGGGTGCATATAACCTTGGGCAAAGCAGCTTCCTTCAACCCATGGCTATAAGAGCAGAGGGCCTCAGCTGTGAACAGTCAGTGGCCAATACTCCTGACAGCTGGTCGGTGAGTGCCTTGCCCCTAAAAGGGAGAAATGGATGGCAAACCACAGTATATACCATGTAATTCATGTATCCACTGTCTTCTTGTTGGATATTTAGGATGTGTTTGGAAGGATGAAAAGGAAGGAAAGAAGAAAGAGCATTCCAGGTCAATAGAACTGTAAGAACAAGGTCCAGGTACATAACAAGAAAAAAGAGAGAAAACAATTTACAACTCTTCATAGCAGAGGGAGAAGATGACAATCACACAGTGATATGAGATGCTGGGGAGAGGTAGGCATGCGAGGAGCCAGGTCATGGGGCTTGGGGTTTATATGGTAAGAAATAGGAGATATTGAATGGTTTTTCCTTGTTTGCATCAGAAGGGTAATGAGAGCAGCTGCTTCTGCTCCAAGGCACGCCATTATCTTTCAGTTCTGGGCTGGGAGGCCTAGAGATGGCAAGTTGCTACCAGATCCGCTGCCACCTCAGTCACAATTTGCAAGAGCCTCTCCAGCTGTGTCTGCCTTTAGCCGTCTATGGTGAGAGCCCAGTTCAATACAGAGAGCCTCCAGGCCTTGACTCAGCTCTCATCCAAATGTCTTATAAGGGTGGTTTCTGCAGAGGTATAGTAGTTCAGTTAGCCTATGGGAGGGGGACTATGCAGTGAAGTCAAGGGTGAGGCTACCAGACAGAAGCAAATATACACTGTGCTCTGACTGGAAGCCAAGCATCCTTGGCATGACTCTTCCTTGCTCATTCTTGGACTCTGTGAGATCGAGAAATCCTGGTCTAGAGAGACAAAATAGCAAATTTTATTCAGCACCTAAATAGTCTAATCTTTTCCCCTAATAGGTGAATCGATTGATTGACTGATTGACTTTTGGAAAGGGAAGAGCTGAGCTGATACTAGGTGGTAGGAATCAGTCATGGTGCGAATTTGTTCCTGAATGCCAAGCAAGGCCAGTTTAATGGCGACACATGGTTATGGCTGCTGTGAATTAATAAAGATCTTGGCCTTAGGGCCAGAAATCCCCATTGTTTAAGTTTGTCAGGTTTTATTAATCCAGCAGCTCTGTGGTGATTGAGAGCAGAGTGGGGCGGGCAAGAGAGCAAGTGTGTTGCCATGGTTACAAGAAGAGAAGCAAGGTGCGTGGGTGCCGCCACCGTCTTGACTCCAGGAAGTTTATTTAGCGATAGGCTCACACGCTGATGGGAAGAAATGGCTTTGAATCTCTCAGAATCATTATGGAATCAGTGATCTGGACCCACTATCCTAACAGTGTGCTGGTATCCAAGCGACTAAAATATTCCTTGACATGCCTGAAGAATCCGGGAGACTCCAGTGAAGCTGGCAGTTGTGAAGGAAGCAAAATACTGATGGCTTCATCAAGGAGGCTAAGATGCTGTTGACTCAAATTCCTTGCAAAGGCAGAGTTTCAATGTGCATTTATTCATTCACAAATATGTACTCTATTGGGCTACAAGTGCCAGACACTGTTCTAGGCCCAGGGTATTGTAAGCACCTCTTTTCACCTGTCATGCCAGGTAAGACAGGTAAGCTCACTGAGTCTGCCCTGCATAAGTCTTGCTGCAATCTGTGATAGGAGTACTCAGTCAGGGCAACTGAACTACATGCCACCAAATAAGGTGTGGGTCAAAAACCATGAGCCCTGGGGTGTATATGTGCTGGGCTAACAGGAATGTATCCCTAAATCCAAGAGTCTACCTTATAACTGCACAAATGCAGTGTCCTTGTGATTCTCAGCAGATATTTTAAAAATGTCTTATTAACAATAATTTAGACACATTTTAAAGAATTAGAGCAAAATGCATAAGAAAAGAAGGAACATTGGTATTATGTCAATTAGGGAGCTGCTTAGTGGATAACTAAAAATTCTTTGCAGATATCATGTAAATTGGGAAGATCAGAAAACTTGGCTGACACACACTTCCTGGTTGGCACATTTATCAGTGTTTTTTTTTTTTTTTTGGTCTTGTTTTGTTTTGTTTTTTTAAACGCAGGAGAAAATGCTTGAGGAAGCATAAGGAGGAATCCCATGAGTGGGCTTTGTGTAGTGCTTAGGAGGGGGTCTGAGGGATTCATTCTACCTCTGTAGTTGTGGTTGCATTTGTGTAATGAAAGAGTTGAGTTAGAAGATCTTCACTTCCAGTTGTAATAGTCTAAGGTTCTGTGGCACTTAAAATAACATCTACCCAAACACCTCCCAAGATCCTACTTCTTTGGCCAAGCACCTGGGTGGTCATTAGCGTGTAGTTAAAAGGTAGGATTGCTTTTACGCCTGTAAGTAACACATTTTGCTGGGTTGGCAGGCCTATGGACTCCGTCAGAACAAAAGTCATTTTAAATGTTTCTCCTTCTCATGTCTCTGTTTGTGGCAAACTCTCAGAAAATAACTGGAAATATCAACATGATATAGCAGAATGTTCATAAAAGGCCCTTGATCAAAAAGGAGGAGTCCTATCCTTATCTACCATGTGACCAGTTGACAAAACTTTCTACCCCTCAGTTTTCTCTTCTGCAAAATGGGATTAGTGAAAACTACATATCGTCTTTAAACTTTGTAAACTAAAAAAAAAAAAAAAACTATATGGATATTGCAAGACCAGTATTTTATATGGTATTCCCTAAGTATTCTTCCCCCAAAATAACTCATCTTACAGAATGACAAGAAGACCCAGTATTCGATTACAGCTCTCAAGAGAAACTGCAGAGCAGATGTTGAATACAACAAGGTTACACTTGCAGATGCAGGGAAACAGGGAGAAAATTAAACAGCTGCTTCTGGAGGCCACTCACTATACATACTTATTCTTTACTTTTTAAAAAACAAATGTGTGAATAAATGTCTGTCTAGGAGCTACTGTGGAGTTTTAATTTTTTTTTTTTTTCCTAGCTAGGTTGTTTTTTTGTTCTCATTTTTAGTATGAAAGGTATTGTTTCCTTTTATTTCTTTAAAAGCAAGAGGGGTATCTGCTAGGATAGCAAGAAGATCCTCAGACCATAATGTTTCCATTTTGTGGCTTGTCCCATGAAAGTATCATGGCCCTGTCCAAAACACATAAAAGAAATCCAAATGTTTTTGTTAGAGATGTAGCTTTCTCAGGAGTTCAAGTCCAGTTTGAAGTCTTAGTCCTTTCCTTTGCCTGCTCAGGGGGATATGCCAAAGACTGAAATGATCAAGAGACCAAAGAAAGGCTGGGCTCAGAACGTAGGCTGCCTCCTGTCCCCCTTAAATTCTTGTGTTCCCTAATACAGCATCTGAGGACTGCCGGTGAGTGGAAGCCAGAGAGAAAAGGAGGGATGGAAGTACTGGGCCCGGATGCAAAGGGCAAGTGTCATCATCAGAGCTGGATCCTCTGCAGACCCAAGGCGACCCTCAGGTATCTGCTCTCAAGAAGGTTCGAGACTTTCTCTTTTAATTGATATTTAGGGCCTAAAAATGTTATCTAAATAACCAAAAGCATACATGTTCCATCTGAATGGTGTATTTCAGAAAGTTAGTTCAGGACAAATTATATGCTATTCTTATTGAACAACAAGTAATTTCATTATCTTGTCCCAATTGAGAAACAATCAGGTATATTCCCAATAGTTTGAATACGGTATCTATTTGGGTGTGGCAGGGGGAGGTCTAATCTTGAATCTACAGAGTTATGTCTCAGTCTTCCTAAAAAAAAAAAAAAAAAGAAAGAAAGAAAAAAAACCACTTTGTATACTTCTTATCCCATGGATTTACTTTTTAAAAGCTTTATGTAAACCTTGGTAAAGTGATTAATATTTAAACAGAATGAGGCCTTACACATATTCTTTGACAAAAATATAAAGAATGAATTTTTTAAACGAGTTAACTCCACTTATTCCAAAAGTGAAGATATGTAAATTGAGATTCTCATACAACTAAACACAAGAGGAAACTTCTCTATGCTTATTGGCCAGGAGGAGACCATGTCACTGAGAAGTGTTAGATTGAGAGCACTGATTCCTACTATACCGTGGAGACTGAGTTTATGATGAAGGTTAAGATTGATATTGCCAGAGTTGGTGAAGTTCCAGGATCAATCATGCACATCAGCTTGGGAAACCGCACTTCATTGTGGGTGGGAGTTCTGATGAGACATTTGCCTTTCCATGTGGGAAGGAGCCCCTGCCTCTTGATACTTTCATAGTACCTTGCATGGCATTTAAACACTTGGCTGATTACATATGAAACACTTGCACTGGGCAATAAGGCAAAGCAAAATGTATAGGAATAAGGAATGAAGGATGTATGTAAAGGAATGAGGACAGTATATATGGTTTATGGTATGGCAACCAGGAGTTGAGTGTAAGGATCGCTGATGCTTGATCCCCGTCTTTCCCTTACCCCTGCCATATTTACCTAATGCCCACTATGGGCAACGTCTAGGAAATCTTACAACCACAAGATACAGTCCATGCAAAGACTACCAGTAGCACCCTAATATTCATTGTCTCCTTGCTTATCTTTAGTTGGAAACAAGGTCACCCAGAATAAAGACTCTTTTCTAGCCTTGCTTGCAGCTAAATATTAGGTTGGTGCAAAAGTAATTGTGTAATCACCATGTGACTAAGTTCTGGCCAATGAGATGTAGGCAGAAGGGATGCACGCAATGTCTACAGGGTTTCCTTAGAAGGAGAAAGCATGCCTTTCTCATGCTTTTTCTCTTTCCTGCCAGCAAGAGAAGGCTAGATACAAAGAAGTCATCTCAACTCATAGAGGAGAAGCCCCATCTTGAAGATGTACGATCCTCATCAGAAATGTGGATTTCTGATGGTTGTGGACTCATAGCAGCTGTGACCTATGCATCCAGACTTCTATGACAATTGCATTGCCCAGTTGTTTAAATGACTATTATTTTAGATTTTCCGCCATCCACAGCTAAACACAATCTCTGTACTAAATCCTTCCAGATAACTTAAATCTGCACCTGTATTCTCTGGCTTAGATGGTTGAAGTCAGAAGTCAGAAACATGGTTTTGCATGTATACTGGGTTTGGCCAGTTTGGGATGCACTTAGCTCTCTTGAGCTTGGTCAGCTGCACTGACGGCATGCCAGAACACTCACATGGTCTCAAACTTTTGCAAAGGCTATTCTGCATCCGGGGTCACAAACTCAAATGCAGGTGAGAGCAGAGGACCAAGCTTAACCAAGTGGTTAAGACTGGTAAACTGGAGAGCGTACTCTCAGCCTAAACAGTGGTGCAGCTCTGCAGTCCCAGACATGGGCAGCTACACAGCAAGGCAGGTCCTAGAAAGACGAGTCTCCCAGTTTTTAAGAGTCATTGGAAATCTGAATTTTTATATGAAAGTGCTCAATTTTTAAATTTTAGCAACTAAAATAATAATAATAATCAACTTTGTGGGTCCAATAAAATGTGGTTTCAGTCAAGATTTGGCCCACTGGCTACCTATTCTCAACTTCTAGTCATGATTACTGGGGAGGGGAAAGGATTACAAACTGAAGAGTTGAAACGTACATGCTCCCAACACAAGCAAAGTCATTACCATGTAGACAGAATGTAAGCTGTTAGAAATGAAGAGACATATCAAAAGTGCCTGTAATCCCAGCACTTAGGGAGGCAAAGTTGGGATGATCCTTTGGGGCTAGGAGATTGAGGCCAGCCTGGACAACATAGTGAGACTCCATCTCTTAAAAAAATGAAAAGAAGTAAGCTGAGCATGGTGGTGTGCACCTGTAGTCGCAGCTATTTGAGAGGTGGGACAGAAGGAGTCCTTGAGTCCAGGAGTTCGAGGTTGCAGTTCGAACTGGGATCCCACCACTGCACTCCAGCCTGGACCACAGAGTGAGACCTTGTCTCCTTGTCTCAAAAAACAACAATGAAAGAAATGTCAAAAGTACCTAAAATCAGGGTCATAAATTATAAAATATAAGTACAGTTTAATTTAACTTTAGATATTATAAAAATAGCAGCATTCTTCCCACTCACCCCCTCCACTATACTCACCCTATTAAGATGGGAAACTAAAAACTAAGATATTTCAGATGCGCCATGTTGAGGAGAGATTTACAGTACCCCACCTACCTCACCTCAGGTGCTTCAGTAAAAAGCCACTACTTCCAGATAACAGGTAATCTCTTCTGCTACCAGTACACTTCATCCCTGGCAACAGAAGACTAGGGGTCAGAGCCTCAGTTCCTCCACTTTTGCAAAGTCCTTTTTCTCCCTTCCTAGAACAGCAAGTTCTCTGGTTCCCTCAGCTCCTTGTAATATTAATTACACCTGCTCACTAGTCCTTATGCCTAAGGAATGGAGAGGTGGGACTGTAGACTTGGCTGTCCTCCAGAAACCACATATTCATCCTACCCCTGCCTGGCACCCAACACTCCACCTTTGCAATTAGCCTTGCCATCCTGTTCCTCGAGGCCAAGAAATAATGCCAAAGGCATTAGTGTACAACAGGCAAATTGCGGCACGGTTGCAGGGTTAAGGAATCACAGTGAGGAATTTTCACTCTATGTACAATTCACTCTGTAACAACCTGGAGCTCCTTGAACTTAAGCTGCTCTCAGAATCACTCCTACATAGTTTTGACCTCCTGGTTTAGGGTCTCTCAGAATTGTGACCAAAGCAAATGCTAACACAAACCCGCTGGAGTTGTTTTTATTTCAATTAAGTGAATGGCTCCCTAGAGGCTTAAAGCTTAACGACCAAACACTTAGGACACAGCCAGCAAGGTCGGGCCCTCAGAATCAATCAAACCCCCATCTGATTTCATAAACTGAGCAGTGGCATACAATGTAAAGAGTGAATAGGCATTTTTTATTTTCTTTATGCCTCCGGTTTGCAGCCACAAGGGGGGCAAAACTTTTCAGAGCACTGTTTGCCCACTGTATGGTCCACTTAACTAAACTTATCCCTCTTGTCTTACTTTGTAAAAGGAATACTTGTAAACAAAATGATTTTTGTTTATTGATACCGATTATAATTCAAAATATTTCTTAAGACTTAAAGCATATGTATGAAGATATATGCTTTCATATCTACATACAAATTTGTTAAGAAAAGACAGTTAACCACATTGAAAAAATAAAGATTGGAAAATGTAATGAAATTCGGGAGAATGTGCTGTGCTACCTCACTGTGTGAACAGAAGACTGTTAAAAGCTTTATTATTCAATGTGTGTTTAGTGGACCAGCATTCAGGGAGCTTGTAAGTGTGGAATTTCAGGCATCAAGGGCTAGGAGTTTGCTTAGAAGGGCAAAATCCCAGACCTGAGACAGAATCAGAAACTGCATTTTAACAAGATTTGCAGGTGACAGACACCTTTGCACTGATTACAGTTTGAAAGAGGCAGAACAATGATAATCAAAGGTGTCATTAGTCCATAGTCCATGTCACTTAGTTTGGAGAAAGGACAAATGGCCTTAAGGCCTAATTACACCATGTAACAAAATTACTTGACTTCTCAGTTTTCCTCATTCGTAAAACGGGAATAACAATTTCATATGGTAGAGATATTTAGTAAACTATTGAGGATTGCTCAACCATAAAGTTGTGTTGACATTATTTACCTGCATTTTCATGCATGTACACAACCATCTTGGGGCCACTTTCTGAACATATCTAACTGGAGGAAGTCACCTTGAAAAATCCCCCAGAAATGTTGACTGGAACTAAGGACAAATGGACACTCGCCTAAACAGGAAAAGCTAGAATAAGTGTCAGTGATGTATAATTTGCTTCCGAGTATAAAGACAGGCCATAAAGACAAGTCCTAACTTCTGCTGAAGTCTATGGTAACAACGTGAATGTATGTCAAAGTAAGGAAAATACTGAAAATAAAACATTAAAAAATCTTTGATAGGCATAATCCTAAAATACTAGTCACATATCACCAAAGACATAAGGAACAAATGAAGCAGGAAAAAATGGAAATGATGACAGAAAAGAAAAAAATATAAAGTCAAAATCTACCCAACATTATTCAGTTCAGCTCTATTAGGTGTGCGCACCCAAAAGCTATGTAGATCCTCTCTCCCATCTGTACTTATGAGGACACCTCTGAAGCTGCCTCCTTGAGTGTGGATTCTTATGAAAGGAAGCTTGTCTCAAATGGTCAGAGCAAACTGTTCATTTCTTTTACGCATACTGCTTCTATCTATTTCAAATCCTCTCTACCTGATAAGTCAGGTCAACAAAGACTTCTATGGATGATAATTCATCGTTACACTACTTCAGTTCTTAAATGTACCTGGTTTTAAAGAAATTGTTTAAAAATATACACTTAAGTTTTACTCTTTTTGAAGTAAGAACAACTTCACCAGCACGCTCTTTATACCAATTTCATTTTATAGAAAGTTTTCAAATGCATGCGTTGCAATCTGCAATTTCAACTGGCAAATGAACTCATATCTACTAAATTGATAAATCAGCAGCAACAAATCACAGAGTGAAAGGCGGGTTGCCTTATTTGACATAGGAATGCCATATGGCTTGAATTAATAGCTACATGACATCTAAGATATACCTGTTTGACATCTAAGATAATACCTATATCATACACACTTTTGTATATGCGCATGTGGCTGGGCAAGTTATGTGTTCTAATGAAGAAAGCTATCATCATCATTAATTAATTGAGATATACAGAAGGACATATGGCTAAATGTATGTCGCTGTATCTATTATCTAGTTTATTACTGTTGTTTCATAGACAAGGTAATAAGTTTGGGATAAATGTCCACAACTCTCTCAACGTGGTTTCTTTTTTGGAAAATGTTAGTATTTCAGATAATATTTAAAGTCCTAAACAAGTCAAACACTTTGTGAGCCTATGCTGTTAAAGGTCACATTCTAATTGAATACCTTTCTCTACCCTGAATGTATCCGCGTTGTCCTTAAAATCAAGAAGCTACATCAACTACTTAAAACACCCACTTCTCTTAGAAATAGAATTAGTTGAATACAGCTTTGTTTAGGGGAAACGTGCACTGCAACAAAATGAATTTTCAATAAACCAAGAAGAAAATGACAAGAGTGCTTTTCTACCTTTGTGCTGGGGGAAATCGGAGACATGGCAATGCTCCCAGGGAAAGGGCACTTTTCTGCACATCCTATTCATGAGGAGCAGCACACCCAGGCCTGGGCTTCAGGTGAAATGCAGCCATTGTCTTTCCATTTTCCTCAGAAATTCTTCAGGGAGAGACAATGGCATGAGCAATGGTCTCTGTGGGGGAAGAAGAGTTCCTTTTCTTCCTATCAACTCCCTTCACTGCTTCATGATCTAAACTAGCCCTTACTTTTCATTATTGCTATTTTTCAAATTGATTTTGGGATCTATCCTGTTATTCCCTTGCAATTTTGCTAATATCCAAAAATGTAAATTTATAGACAAATGTGCTGGTATAGCATTTTGGAGCAAAAACTATTATTCACTTTTGTAAAGGATAAACAATAAGCTTTCACACTTAAAGTATGATCTATCTGGCAGAATAAGATTTACCTAAGTCCCCATTGCTATTATTTGCTTGAATCTACATGTGTTTAGAAACCACAGGAAACATGTTCCAACCATTATTTTTCCTTTGAAATGATACACAATACAACAGAATTCAGAAAAAAAGAATTAGATGCACCATTATGTGAATGACGTAAGAGTTCCATCCAACAACTGTGAAATAACACATTTAACCTCAAAATAGAGATGTTCTCATGACTAGAGGAATAATTATCAGTGACAATCCTATGAGATCCTAAATATTCTCATAAGATTCCCAAACATTGCTAGTTGGCACTCTTTACAAAATCCTTTTGTTACTAGAACAATTGTGAATAGTATTGCATGGTAACATTATATATCGCCTCCATGAAAAACTACTAATGGGTCACATTCTCTACTAATGGGTCACATTGGCTACGTGTCATTGCTCACGCCTCTAATCCTAGCACTTGGGGAAGCTGAGGAGGCAGAAGAATCTCTTGAGCCCAGGAGTTCTAGACCAGCCTGGGCAACATAATGAGACTCCATCTCTACGAAAAATAAAAAATAAAAAAATTAGCTGGGTGTGGTGGTGCACGCCTGTAATCCCAGTTAAAGGCCTGAGGTGAGAGGATGAACCTAAGGCAGGAGGATTGCTTGATTCCTCAACTGTAGTTGAGGCTACAGTGAACCATGATTGTACCACTCCACTGAAGCCTGGGTGACAGGGTGAGACAGCCTCATAAATAAATAAATAAATAAATTAAATAAATAAATAAATAAATAAATAATAAATGTTCTCTTCAGTCAGGGTTTGGGTCTATGGCTTGTACTCATCAGGGTCACTATGATTTGGAAACCTGTTGGCCTCTCCCTGCAGGGGTCTGTTTACTCTTGCTCAGGTTGCTGGCCAATCTGTACTGACTTCTCATACACCCAGCACTGTGAAGCAAGGGCCTGCTATCTCAACAGATGGCACAGATAGGCCTAGTAGCTGGGAGCACAATGCAAGGGACATGTGGCACGCTGACTTTGTAAATACACTGCGAGGGGAAAATGATTAGCTGCATATGTCTGTGATTTACCGGTCAGCTGGAAGCCACAGACCCTGAGTCTGTAGAGTCTGTAAGAAAAAGGAGGGAACACATTGACTGGATAAGTGAAACACAGGGCAGCCCTGCTCATACTTGGACTTAGTGCAGCCTCACCCTGTAATGAATACTTTGTGGCTTCATGGTTTAGGAGGGTGGTGGAGAGGTGTGTACTAGGTTTTAAATATATGACTAGGACTCTCCACGTCACCATACACCCTGTGTGGTAATACTCTGATGTAGCTATTTAGGGACAAATGGCTTGTCAATAGGTAACTCGAATGGGCAGCGTCAGCCCATAAAGGGAAGTCTTACTGGATCCATGATCCCTACGCTATCTTAATGTGTTGGGGTAGTGGGAAGAGGGAGGAGAGGGCATGTCAGGGGAGACATTGCTCCTGGTAGCAGGTGACTGAGAATCCTATAGGCCACAAGTCAAAATCCCTCAGCAGTTTGTCTTTAGAGGGGAGGGGCAATTCTGGAGACAGCTTGGTTCTTTTTCTGCCAAGCTCCTAACAGACACATGTCTGGGTTATACAAAGAGCAGAATCGGGAAAAAAATTCATAAAGAGCAATTTCATTAAACTCTGGAACACACTAAAGACAAAACTACTGGCAAAGACAATAGTACAGCTTCAGGAGCCCTGGGGACCATGAATACAGAAGTGCCCTCAGCGGAAGCCAGGGAGCCTCCCATGCCCAGTGGAGCAGCAGACATTCTGATGCCAGAAGAAATGGTGCCACAAAACCTGGTGCCTGGCAAAGGCAGCACCAGCCACAAGTGAACTGGATGCGAACATGTGTGAAGTGGTCCCTGGGCTCCTAGGAGCAGCTGAGTTTACAACGTTCAAGGGGGTTGGAGGTCCTAAATTAGCTAGCTAGGTGCATGAGCTCAGGTAAAAATGTGAAATAAATGAATTCATTATTTCTATCAAAATGTATGATAATTTTTACTTGTTGAGCACTGTGTCAGGCATTTTATGTGTCTATTATTTAAAACTCACACATCCCTATGGGGTATGGGGATTGTTGTTCTGCCATCTTTCAGATGATGGTTGATATCAAATGTTAACTGATGACTTCAGGGTCGCAAAGCCAAGATTCAATTCCAGCATCATCTGACCCAATGCCCATGGTCTTAACTGTTTTTCTCTATTGCTTCCCTCATGAATGACACATAAACTGGCCAAAAATGAGATGATTTTAAAGAGATATTAAGAAGATATTTAACTACAAAGTTTCATCCTATAATTTCAAAACATTTAAAATATACTGCCATTTAATGTTCTATTGTTACCACTTTAAATTACAGATTAGATCTTGCTACTTCCCTGCTCAAATGCTTCCTCTTTGCCCCTAGACTGTAGCCCCTAATGACTTGGTTCCAGTCTCAGCCCATCTTTTAACCACATTTCAATCTTCCTACCCACCTGTACGCACCCCAGATTCCTACCATCGCTGACCAGTGGCCAAGTTCCTGATCACACCTGTTCCTTCACAAGTCTTGCTGTGCACTCTTGCCTGCATTCCTGAAAGTCTAGCTTAAGCATCACTTCATTACACAGTCTTCCCTGACCGCCAGTAGAACTAATGGCTCCCTCCTGCATACTTAGTGTGCATAGCTTTAGATTCACTTATATGCCAGTTCATCCCAAATGTCAATTTGCTTGTGTGATTCCTTCACAAGATATCAAGTTACTCTGGGGCAGTGATTTTGCCTTCTTAATTTCAGTTCTCCAGTGTACGGCATCATATATTTGCTATACAAGGGTCACTCAATACATTCATTGAACTGAAATTCCTGGCTTTGGTTATAACCAAGTGTACCTGAGAATTATGATGACTCTCATTTTCTCAGCTCTGTTAGGAAATAAGCAAAAATCAAGTTTCTCTTGTGTCTTTAGACTTCCCTTATAAAATATAAAAATATAAAGACTTTTTATATTCATTAAATTAAACACACTTTCTTTTCTATCATCACTGCCCCTCCCTTCTCACTGCCTGAAGATGTACATTTCCTCTGCAAGTCTTCCACTTTCTCTTAAGGCTGCCAAATAAAATACATGTCTCTCAATTACATTTAATTTTCAGATAAACAGCAAATATTTTAGTATAAGTAGATTCCATACAATGTTTGCAATTTGTTGTTTATATGACATTCAAAATTTAAATCATTTATTATAAAATAAAAATATTATAAATATTATAAATATTATAATTTTTAATAATTTTTATAATTATAAATATCAAATAATTTATAAATTTATAAATTATAAAAATAAAGTATAAATTTTATAATTATAAAAATTTTAAAAATTACAAAAAATTATAAAATAAAAATCATTTATTATAAAATAAAAATAAAAATCATTTATTATTTACATGATATTCAAAATTTAACTGGATGCTCTGTTGTTGTTTAATTTGTTAAATCTGCTGATCCTATTTTCTTTACAACTGTCTTTAAACCATTATTTGCCTCAAGTGACCTACAGCAGCCTCCTCTTTGGTTATAACATAGGGCCTTACTATTAATGAAATGTCTTTGTGCCATAGGGGCAATAAAACACACAAACATGAATCTTCAGTGACCCCCTATTATTGGTAATAGGCACATATCTGTAACAAATTGTTAGGACTACACGGTTGCTCACACTCCTGCATCTGGTTGTCCCTCACCTTTCAAATCTGACCTGGGAGATTGTCTTCTATGTGTGTTCTTATATTCTTTTCAACTACTTTTCAAGCTCTCTCCCTTGCTAATTTTCCCCAAGTCTAGGTAGAAACAGGATTCCGTACCCGAATCCTTCCCCTGTGGGTAGCAAATCTGCTTATCTTTGACCTTTATGAAGAAATGAACAGGTCTGTAGTTTCCCTTCAGGAGGATCTCATCTGGAGTTTTTCTGCATTCACGAAGGTCATGGGCAGACACTGGGCCCATGTAGGCTGCTCTTTTCCTGCATACACTGGAGAATATCCAAGGAGGGGAGGCTTGCTGATTGTCAGCAGACTCGGCAGAGCAAGTTCTTCAGGTACTGTCTTCTTCCCTAAGCCCCTAAGGAATCATAAGGGATGAATCTCCCATTTCCAAATACCAGATATTCACTTGTCTGTTAGTAGGGTTTTGTCTACAGCAGTGCTCTCCTATAGTACTTACTGTCATAATGGAAATATTCTATTCTACTCTGTCCCATTTGGTAGCCTCTGGATACATGTGGCTATGGACAACAGATTGATATGTGGTAAGTGTGACTGAGGGACTCATATTTTAATTTTGTGTAGTTTTAATTGATTTAAATTTAAATAATTACATGTGGCTAGAGGCTACTGGATTGGACAGTGTAAGCCTACAGAATTAAATTGCCTAAAGGAACTGAAGTTACTTTATTTAGGAGAGGTAATGAATCCCTACAGCTGTGGACAAGGTCTAGGCCAGAGATTTTCAACCAGGGCTGATTTTACCCCAGGGGACATCTGGCAATGTCTGCAGACATTTTCAGGCATCACAACTAGGGGTGGTGGTGCCACTGGCATCAAGAGGGTAGAGGTCAGGGAAGCTGCTAAATATCCTACATGCATAGGATAACATTCCACAAAAATAACTAACCAGCTGATCTAGATTTGAATCCATGCTATACCTCTCAACCCGGGCAAATTATTAATTTTTCTTGAGCTACCGCTTCCTTATAAAATGGTGTTAATAATATCTAGGGTACATGTTGGTTATGAGAACTAAAAATTAGGCAAGTGTCTGGCAGAAAATGTACACCCTGTAAAGTACAGCTATTACTGAATTGCTCAACTGACAAAACAATGAGAGCGTCTTCTTCAAGTCCTTTGGCGGACAAATCCTAGTCCTTGGTTGCTGAGGCACTCTCGATTGCCTGGAGGTGAGTGGGTCTGAATGGTTCTTCCATCTTCTGCTAGAACAAGTAGCTGCTTTTTATAATGGGTTTCCAATTAAGATATTGTTCAAACATAGAGTTCTGTAAAAAAGTTTGAACACCACAGCTCTGAGCCATCAGTGATTCTAATGTGAAAAATTGGATCCAAGCAGGAGGAAGAGAGCTATCTGGGGGGACACTTACCTTCGTCCTCTTTTCAGTTCTACTAGGTACTATGTCTCATCTACTGAGAACTTATAAATAGAGTCTTCGTCACTTATTTTTTCCTGTGGATGGAGACATATATACCTCCAGAGTCTGAGTGACTTAATAAAGGCATTTTTGGGTATTTAACCTCTCTTGGACTGGTGACCAGAGAATTTCCAGAAACAATTGATGGCATTGAGGCCAACCCAGTTTAGGAGAGGCATGGCATACTTCTCAGCAACTTCCTCAATTGCTCTCAAATCTTCCTTGTGTTATCACTGTCTTTACATTTGTGGATCAGGGACTGATGGAACTTGTTTTATTCTGCAAAAGTCTTGGAAATAAGGATGCAGAGGAAAGGGCAGGTTCTACCTGCTGCCTTGGGGAAGCAGTGGGACACTGGCCCTTGTGGAACTGGTTTAATCTCTCTTTAAAGCAAACATCATCTGTCTGATGCTCTGCTGAGTGATCTACTCTCACTTTTCGGGATGTAGGCTCATTTAACAACTGGCAATCAAACCCACTTCAGCAGCCACAATAGGGACTGTCGAGGTTCATTAAACTGAAAAAATATGCCATCTTTATTTCTATTCTATTGTTTCCCAAAGATTAACAATGCACATTTTTTTTCAATGGCCTGTTTTCACGAAATTTCACTAGAATATATTTCTAAGCCCTCAATCCAGATGGTATAACTCAGAGTCAAATATGAATGGCGCTTCTTGTGCTGCTATTATAAAGCATGACCAGATAGATTTTCTGGACAAGTTCAGAAAAAAATAGCACCAGGAATTCAACAGAAAAAAAATAATATGAGACTCAAGAGTTTATGATGTGGGAGTAGGGAAATGTACTCGATTTAGATAGCAATTACTGATAATGATTTGATGATAACTTGTGGTTCACTACAATTATTTATTTAGTGTGACAAAATTCTTGCAAAATCCTGGTGATATGTAGTGGACACTTAACACGCATCTGTTGCAGAAAGTATTAAAAGAGTTACCCCTTGTGGTACTTTGGGGAAGCTTAAAACCAACAAAATAGTGAAAAGCTATTGCAACTACAATTTTAAAAGAAAGTAGAAATAACTGATTTTGAGAAGATGAGACACTGGTAGTTTTAAAACATGGCTCACTTTTTAAAAAGAGTCCTCCTACTAATAGGTGAAGTGTCTGTCTCCTCCCTTTGGGAACAATTATGACTGCTTTAATGGATAGATCACAGATAGATACAGAAGGGACATGGCGTGACTTCCAAGGTTAAGTCATAAAAAGCCACAAGACTTTGTCTGGCCCCCTTGGGACGTTCTGGGGAAAGCCATCCACTGTTTCTGAAGTCCAGCTGCCCTGAGACCATTATTTTGGAGAGGCCACGAGGCCCATTGGTCAACATCCCGGTTGAGTGCTCAGCCGCCAAGTAAACCCTCATGCATCCGAGTGAGCCATCTTGGGTGCCCAGCTCAACCTTTCCAATAGCTTGAGTACACTGTAGTTAGCATTCATACCCCGTATCTCCTAGTCAGAAATCCTCCATTGGAGGTTAGATCAGTTTATGACCATAGCCTTCTGGGGCCCTGAAATAGAATAAAGATCATTGATCTCATTCATACATGTGACAAATACTGATGACATATGTAGAATAAATGTTTTATATGTTTGTTTTTCTGAAGTCAAAGAAAAAAAAAATATGACCAAGGCATAGTGTATGCAAAGAGCTGAGTCTTGTGGGGCAGTCAGGGAATGTTCTTCTCCAGTGCTGTAAGTTCCAAAACGAAGGATGTGCCAAGCTGAAGGAGAGTCCAGAGTGGGGATACGTCAATCTGTAGGGAAGTTGGGGAATGCACCCCAGGAGTGGGAGAGAAAGACCCGGGATTACTAATTGTGGTTCTCAAGTCCATACCAGATGCATTTGGTACTCAAGAGACAATATAGAGGTTTTTAACATCTGTATTTTTTTCATAATGGCATGTATTTTAGATGACTATTTGCTTTATAAAACCATGGTAATAAATTAACTAATCAGTATCCTGGATGCATTTAGCATTTGAATTTTTTACAAATGTGGCATTTGCATCCTCATATGCAAATATTTTTGTAAAGTGATACCCTGTGCATCATACAGTAAAAGCCTATAGTTCAAATAACAAAAACAAAACACTTTTTTGAGGACCTAGTGTTTGAAAGGTGTTTGGTTATGTTATCTTTCTATCATATAGAAAATACCATCGTTTTCCCTAAAATATTGTAAATTACATACTAATATATCAGCCTGTCTTCTACTATCTATTTTATGAATTACCAATAATAAATATCCTCTGGACAGATTTTGAATTGAGTGAGAAATCCTGTTACTTTGTGAAAAAGTCTATGAGGATATATCGAATGCATGAACATTTGAAGTATTTTTACCACCAAGGCAATAGCTCTACCTATTTGCTACATTTTTCCTCTCACCTGTTTTCATTCAAACATGGGTGTGTACACATGCACCCACATGAGCATGCATGCACGCACGTACACACACACACACACACACACCATTCTAATTAGTATATAAAATTCTTCCCAGCACTTAATAAAAGTGCTTTGACTTTGACAGCCATATAATAAAGTCAAGTTTCACCTCTCTGGATACATTGGGAAGACTTGTTTGACCTTCTCTTCCACCAGTGTTAGCATATGAGGTGGGAAAAAGTCATGGGCTTATATCTGAGTTGTATGATTGACAGACTGTGTGACATCATATTCAATTCTCTAGGCTTCTATTTCTCTATCAATAAGATGGGGAGTCCATTTGAACCTTCTAAGGGTATTGTGAAGAAATATGAGAAATCAACTCCATTGCCTGTGAGAGCTCTGCATTCAACCCACAAGGACTCGAGGTTTGATCTATATTCAGAGCCCATGTGAGGGATACCTTATAGAAACATGAATGCAGGCAGGGTGCGGTGGCTCACACCTGTAATCCCAGCACTTTGGGAGGTTGAGGCAGGTGGATAACTTGAGGTTAGGAGTTCGAGACAAGCCTGGCCAACATAGTGAATGTCTGTCTCTACTAAAAATACAAAAATCAGCTTGGCATGGTGGCATGTGCCTGTAGTCCCAGCTACTCAGGAGGCTGAGGCATGAGAATCGCTTGAACCCAGGAGGTGGAGGTTGCAGTGAGCCAAGATCGTGCCACTGCACTCCAGCCTAGGTGACAGAGCAAGACTCTGAAAAAAGAAAGAGAGAAAGAGAGAAAGAGAGAGAGAGAGAGGGAGGGAGGGAGGGACGGAGTGAGGGAGGGAGGGAGAAGGGAAAACAAACATGCATGCAGAGTGAGTCTCTTGGGCTTCCACAGAAGAAACTACAGGCTCCAAAGTCTGAACCCCAGTCTCAAACTGACCCTGATTTACTCAAGGCTGTAAGGCATTTCACATTCCCTATGATTTTATAAACAAGGCTTTTAGTCAGAGAAATTAGGTCAACAAAGCCAACAGCTTAAGTCTGTAACAATCGAAAAGTCATGACATATCACAAATCTCTCTAACCCCTCCAAATGGATTTCCTTTGCTCTGAGTTGGTGAATGTACTGCATGGGCATTGTTGCTCTTCTCACACCTAACTATGACAGGTATCATGAATCAGCCATGGTCCATTTTCCCACAGATACGGGACAGTGCCTCAAGATCCTTCTTGACACATTGTTTGATTGATTAGAGTTAACCCTTTAGATGAAGATTTGCCATCCACGCTCTAAGTAAAAGAGGTGCCAGATAAAAGATGCTAGGAAGGCTAGGCTCAGTGCAATTCTCTCTCACCTTAGATGTTTCTTTAGGATAAGTTAATTCCCTTTGTCAATAAAAACAAGTGTAGAAATATTATTAAACCCGATTCTCAACAGCATTCATTTAACTCTAGTTTAAGCCTTGACGCCATTCTCCATTCCGCCACCAGATCATTAAGAATGGCTACAAACCAAAAACAAAACAAACAAACAAAAAAGAACAGAACAAAACAAAAACAAACAAACAAACAAACAAAACAACTAGGTCAAATGCAGTGGTTCATGCCTGTAATCCCAGCACTTTGGGAGGCCAATGCAGGTGGATCCCTTGAGGTCAGGAGTTCAAGACCAGCCTGGCCAACATGGTGAAATCCTGTCTCCACCAAAAATACAAAAACTAGCCAGGCATGGTGGTGCAAGCCTATAATCCTAGCTACTTGGGAGGCTGAGGCAGGAAAACTGCTTGAACCTGGGAGGTGGAAGTTGCAGTGAGCTGAGATCATGTCATTTCACTCCAGCCTGGGCAACAGAGCAAGGCTCTGTCTCAAAAAAACAAAACAGAACAAACAAACAAAAAACACACTAGATTATCAACTGCTGTTATTTTGAACCCATGAGAGAACCTGTAAATGACTTTCTCCAAGTCCATGTGCTACTTGTGATCTGTCCCAGGGACCACCATGATGCTAATCTCTTAAATCTACATGTCTAGAAGCAATGCTTCAGTTATAAATATCTTCTAGGGGGTTGAAACTGTCTTATTACAGATGAAAATAGTGCTTTGTGTATAGTGTTTTACCCTCTAATTTGTTTTATGTACTATCCATTCTATAAATACATACTATTACTATGGGAACTCATTCCTCTTCAAAGACAGGAATGTACTGAAAAATATTTCACAATTATTCTATTCCTCCAAACAAGTCACTTAATTAACAGCAAGAGCATTAGTCATGTCAGAGGAAAAGTCATTTCAAAATTTTGCTAGGTAATGTCTTTATATACAAGCAGCTGCATTATCATAATGCAGCAGTTATATTGGGTGTTTCCTATTCAACCTCTGTATCCCCCACCCCAGTCTAATGAACAGCACAAAGCAAATAGATTCTTGTCTATACAGCATCCATTAAATAGCCTATTTCTTAAACACTTTAAGAATAGCAAATATTCTTTGTCATATCCCTTCCATTATAAAAACTTTCAACTTGGAAATATTCCATGTAGCTGGTAAGTTAAAAAAAAGTAATAAAAATTACTCTGCCTCCTTTCCTACCTTCCTCTATGATTATAAGAAAAATGAAAGTACATTACAAAAATAAAACGTTCAAAACTTTATTTGGAAGAAAATTTAAATCACTCATGATTTTCTCAACCAGAGTACCTATCATAAATATATAGGTACACCATAAATATATTATATTGTTAACGACAAATATATTTATTCATTTTATAAAATAGTTTGGAGATCTTTACCTGTGGATAAACCAAAATCTACATTACAATTTCAAAGAACTATACCATATTCCATTGTGTGAACTGACTGTAATTCGCTCAACCAATTCCGTGTGACATTAGTAATTTCTAATTATTATCATCAACATACTTGTTAACGTATTTTTTGATGCATATATCTTTTACTCATTATTTATATTATTTCCTTAAGGTAAATTCCTAAACATCAAATTGTTAGGTCAAAGGTATACGTGTTAAATTTTAAGATCTTTAATGGAATCGTCCAACACAAAATAATTGAGACAGTAAAATCTTCGTAGCATAGGGAAAAGCACAGAGTCATTCACAGGGGCCTGGGAGTGGATTATTCTTGACACTCTGCTGACCTGCGGGGAATGGTATTGCTGGCTTCGGGAGGCAGTACTATGCCATCAGTTTATATTTTTATTTATTTATTTATTTTTTTATTTTAACAGATGAACCCAGGCCCAGCAATGTAAATAACTGAGTTGATGTGAATAATGGTGAATGAAAACGTGGTGTACGGGAACAGCTCCTTTAAAAATCGCATCGCCAAATGACAGCATGACCAAGAAAAACCAATCAGATCTGAGAGCTCTGTCTCTGCCATAAACATGCTGTGTGGCCCACAGAACCTCTCTGTGCCTTATTTAACTCATTTGTCAAATATCAATCAAGTCTGCCCACAGTATTTTTCAGAGGGAGATTAAAAAAAAAGAAAAAAAAACAGAAAAAATGCTTTGGAAAATGCAAACCTTCTTTGAATAATATTTAAGAGTCATTATTCTAGAGAGGTATTATTGCTTGTAAATAATACAAAATTAAACTTAGCAGATAAATAAAGTATAAAATGATACAATGTGTGACAGTCTGGAATCTACTGATGTGTTAGAAGCCTAGAATTTGGTAAAAAGATCCAACAAAATGGTCCAAACTACCAGAGTTTGGTCAAATTTTCAAATAAATTGAAAAGCTTTGACATGCAGAAAGAGCAACGAGCACTCCATATCTAATTTTTATGTTTTATTGTTTCTTTAATTTTATTGTTCATACCTAGTTTTCAACATACAGTACTCTAAGATTCAGCATTTAACCTGAAGTTAAGATAATGTCACTTTTTATGTTAAGTTTGCAATAAATCCCATGAAATTACCAAACAGTAATTCTCCTTGTTTTCTGAACACATCTAGCTAAGACCAAGCCAACATGTTTTTCTGAATTCAGATAAAAAGAAAACTTCTGTCTTTCTGATAGCCTTCTGTTTTTTGGGTTCAAATCATAATGCATAGGAAACTGTATCTTCCCGGCAGAGAAGCAACAGAAGCCAACAAACCCAGAAATAAATATCAAAGGGAAGATTAAGTGATAGGTTGGGAGACTCCACTAAATGTCAAAGCAGTAGTCTCAGCGTTTAGGACCAATATCTTAGAACCATCCCCACTGGAGTCAGATGGAAGATGGGTGGTAGGTCAGCCATCCTTCCTGGGTCCCTGCTCTTTTAGGCAAAGCCTTTGCCCCCATGTATTGCTCAGTGTAGAAGTCAGAAGAGGGTATTACTGGGATTTCACTTTTCTTCTGAGTGAGAACATCTTCCTCTCCAAGAAACCACATGAGAAGATGGATTGATAAAAAGAAATTGGTAGTAACTGCCCGTGGGCTCCACACTCCCCCGGACATTCTGGTTTTAGCCAAGGTAAAATCATTGTAGCCTAGCCTGTGTCCAGCCTTGTGGCTGCTCCAGTCACCCAGGGCTCTGGGTATCTGTTATGCTTCCAGAAAAACAGTGGCACAGTGGTGGGCACAGGGGCATTCTACCTATCTCACTTACTGAGCAGTGGATTACCTTCCATGCTCCCTACCCCCCATCTACCCTCCATCTACCCTGGGCTTCCTGGCTGGTAATTTGCATTAAGAATTTAAACACATGTACAAAACATACCCTTGAATTCTATCCTCAAAAACTGCTCAAGAAAGCATCTTGTATTTCTTTGGCCACCTCTTCTCCCTGCATTATCCATTATCGCTGATCCTTCTCCAGCCCTAGAACCTGATTCCCTTCCTATCTCAGCTACCTGAGTCTTTCCTCCCAGCCCTGTGGCCATCTCTTTACAGTACAGAAACTTTGGAGTCCACATGTTGATAAAGTGACACAGAATTCACATTTTATTTTATTTTAATTTAATTTAATTTTATTTTTTTGAGACACAGTCTCACTATGTCACCCAGGCTGGAGTGCAGTGGCACAATCTCAGCTAACTGCAACCTCCACCTCCTGGGTTCAAGCGATTCTTGTGCCTCAACCTCCCCGATAGCTGGGATTAAAGGTACCCTCCACCAAGCCTGGCTAACTTTTGTATTTTTAGTAGAGACGGGGTTTCACCATGTTGGTCAGGCTGGTCTCGAACTCCTAACCTCAAGTGATCCCCTTCCCAAAGTGCTGCGATTACAGGTGTCTGCCATCATGCCTGGCTAATTTTTCTATTTTCAGTAGAGACAGGGTTTCACCATGTTGCCCAGGCTGGTCTCAAACGCCTGACCTCAGGTCAACTCTGCCTCCCAAAGTGCTGGGATTACAGGCATAAGCCATCGCGCCCGGCCTCACATTTAATTTTACTTTTGATCAGCTAGAGAGAGTTGTGAATCTCCAGATACTCCAATAATACTGGAATCCTCAGAGCTCCAGGAAGCCCCAGGCTAAGAATGAAACAAATTTGTTTTTGTTTTTTTAATTATAGAAAATTTTCCCCATCTTCCATTTCTATCTTCCTTCTGACAAGAAGACTGCAATGAAGGCCAAGTGTTTGCTTCCAAAGGACAAATATTACATGTTGTGCTCATCTTAGCAGGATCCCGACCTTCTCCAAAGGCTGCCCACAGTATTAGGCATAGTCCATTTCCTCCTCACCAGCTCTTACTGGGGTGCAAAATTAAATGTTTAAGTCCATGAGAGAATCAGGAGTCAGCTCATTTTTCAATTTTCAAAACCAACTTGTATAAATTAAAAGTCAGTGTCATAGGACAAGTTTATTCATGTCATCGCCCCCAGTTAGGTCTCCCCACCCTTTCTAATAATAATGGCAACATACATTTAATGAAAATTAAATATATGGTGAAAACACCATTCTAAGTCTATTTTATGTCATCAGATATAATGAATGATTTTCATTGGTATCTGAATTCTGACTTCATGGGTATCAAGAATGAAGTGGTCAAGTTCATCCTTCATGCCCCCTGTTTGGTAAGAAAAAAAATTTCTTTAGTTACAGAATGAATGACAATAAAGAAGAGAATAAGCCAATGTTTAACTTGGATTTTCATAAAAAGCTAACATTTATTGAACCATTGCTATTGCCTACTTTTGTATATACACTATCTCATTGAACCGTCATAGCAACCTTGGAGGCGGGCATCAAGTCATCCCGTAAGGTCAGGATGCTCTTGTTTCTTCCCAGCAATCTTACTCAATTCTTCAGACAACCACACAGTCACAGACTAGGCATTACCCAGAGTTCTGTGTCACATTATCAAGCTATTAATGTCATTAACAATTTCCTCCTCAGTAGTCAACAAAAGAAGGATCACTTGCCTTCGAGTAGTAATAAAATTATCAAACTATTATGATGATGCAGTAACTGAGACCGAGTGGAGAACGGAGGATCATTTTTTTTTTTTTTTTTTTTTTCAGTAGTGAACTGACAGCACCACAATTAGAAGGACATGATTACTGACATGACAAATGCAGAACTTTCTAATGAGAAAATTTACCTTATTGTGTTAAAAAATAAGGCCATGATATCCCTGGGATGGGAAAATACCATGTCTTCTTTACATTAGAGGGCTCTTTGGACTGAAATCAAAGCTATTTGTGACCCACATTCCTCCACCCCTTCATCTTTTTATAACAAGTCCAGAATCTGAGCTAGGACAGCTAGCAAAAGAGAAACCTGTCCATCCAGCTTTGGTCCTCATATTCGTATCTTTATCTTTGACTCAACATTCATTCCTCCTCTTCCAGTTCTACAGAAATTCAATGGACAAGTTTCACCAATATCTACAACGAAACTTTCCAATACCTATATTATCCTGAAGCAGAGTTCCCAGTGTGAGCTCTGCCCTTCCCACCTTCCTAACCCAATAGTTTCTCACAAAACTCCTGAGTGACATTTCACCTCCTTCCTCTTCTCTCTCTCTCTCTCTCTCTCTCTCTCTCTCACACACACACACACACACACACACACAATGAAGGAGTGACTGAATGGTATTCTCTTTTGTCCAGTTTTCTTTACATCCTCAGTGACATGGAGGTGCCTTGCTTCCCTGCCCATTATGATCTTCCCCTCCCATGAGAAGCTCCTTGTTGTCAACATAGTCTCCCAGCTCATGTTTATCTCCTTGAGTGTTTCTGTTTTTATTTACTTTGGTTCTTATTTTTTTCATTTGGACAAGGTCTCACTCTGTTGCCCAGGCAAGAGTGCAGTGGTGTTATCATAGCTCACTGCAACCTAGAATTCCTGGGCTCAAGCGATATTCCCACCTCAGCTTCCCAAGTAGCTGGGACTACAGGCACATGCCACCACACCAGGCTAATTTTTATTTACTTATTTATTTATTTTGTAGAGATGGGGTATTGCTATGTTGCAGGGATGGTCTGGAACTCCTGGTCTTAAGCAATCTTCCCACCTTGGCCTCCCAAATTGCTGGGATAACAGGTGTGAGCAACTGCACCTGTCTGAGTGTTTTAACCTATACTTACAGTCTCCAAATCCTAGAAACTTTCCACACATTCTCTCTGTCTCTGACTCTCTCTTTCTCACTCGGTCTCTGGGTCTGCATTAATTTCACCTCCCTCTATCCCTTCTATCTTCTCTGTCATCCCTGACATGCTCCAGTCTCTAGTAGATTACTGCACTGCTTCTATCCAGCACTCTGCTAGGGTTGGGTGACACTGGTGGGGGTAGGAGGGGCCCCCAGTTCCTCAAACCCTGATTTAGACCCAATCTTCAGAAAGCCCTGATGAGACTGTCATGTGGGACAGAATCAAAAGACTTGCTGTGGCTCATGTAGATTACATCTATTGCTTTTCTCCTATCTCTGTGACCTGTCATTCTGTCATAGGAGGAAATTGAATTGGCCCACACAGTTTTCTCTTTACAATACCATGTGGTTACTACCCAGTTCCTCAGGCTGCACTGAAAGATGGAAAATTGATTGCCAGATGTTGTTTTGGTGCCTTCCTAGGTACTGAAGGTGACTGATGATTCGATACAGGTGAAATTCACTTTATCCAGTGCCGGTTTCTCTGAGAACTTGTGCAAATCAAATTTCACACAAATTGAATTTTACTTCCTTCTTTTTTTTTAGAGAGATACTTGATTTCAGATGGAGCCTTAATGGTCTGTATCTATTAGCATTAGAGTTGTGATGTTGTCCCCTTTCAATCCTCAGGCACTCTGGGACTTAATGAGATATATATTTTTAAATGTACAAATACACTGGGTGAACTATAGCAAATAAATATTAGTAGGTGCTAGGCTGTCAGATTAGTTCCTAAAGTGTATAAGTTTATATAGAGAAGACAGAGCCCCTTAGAGTAGTAACTGCCCTTTTTACAACTATTATGAACCAAATATCTTGCTAAGTTCTTTGTAAATATTTTTCTCATTTAATCTTCTCAATTTTTTTTTAGGTGGTAGTGATTATCTTCATTTCTAGGTGATAGCACTGAAGCCCAGACACAATACATAACTTGCCCAAATTTACCCAGATGTAAGTGGTGGAGACAGGATTAGAAACCTGCAAGTATGAACAAATGTTACTATTTTCCTTTGTAACACAAAAGGCAACCTGCTACACACACTCCTCTTTATGTTGACTTGTTTCTGAACAGTATCCCTGGGAGATTTACCCAAAATAACACGTAGGGAGGGGCCACATTCTTCTTCTCAATTACATAATGTTCATTTGTATGGATGGACCATACTTCATTTAACTAGTACCCTAATGATGGACATTGGATTTTTCCTCAAACTTTTGCTATTTTTAAAAGGATGCCATAATGAACTTTTACATATTATTTCACAAATATGAAGGATAAATTCCAAGGATGGCATTTCTCTATATTCTCAGAGCAGTATATTAATTTGAAATTTTGTAATTTTTGTAGTTCTTTCTAAATAGACTTCTTCTACAGGAGTTGTGCAAATTCATGCTCCCTTCCTCCCCCACTACATTCTATGAGAATGTCCATTTCCTCACGCTCTCACCAACAGAATGTTTTATCAAATTGTAGATTGCAGCCAATTTGATAAGTGAAAAAGAAAAACCAAACAGTATCTCAATGTATTTTAAATTTGCATTTATTTTATTGAGAATGAAGTTGAGGCTGGTGGTGGTGGCTCACACCTGTAATCCTAGCACTGTGAGAGGCAGAAGCAGATGGATCGTCTGAGGTCAGGAGTTTGAGAGCAGCCTGGCCAAAATGGTGAAACCCTAACTCTACTAAAAATACAAAAATTAGCCAGGAGTGGTGGTGGGCGCCTGTAGTCCAAGCTACTTGGGAGGCTGAGGCAGGAGAATTGCTTGAACCCGGGAGGCGGAAGTTGCAGTGAGTCAAGATCATGCCACTGCAGTCCAGCTTGGGTGACAGAGAGAGACTCCGTCTCAAAGGAAAAAAAAATGAAGGTGAGCATTTTTCATATGGTTAAGAACTGTTTGTACTTCCCTGTCAGTGATTATTTGTTTATATTCTTTTTCAGTTCTATTGAGTAGAAAATATTTTTTCTTCATGATTTCCAAAATCTGTTTTTATAGGAATTTTTCAAGGAAAATTAGGCCTGTTATATGAATTGCAGAAGCTTCTCCCTGTTAATCAGTGGTCTTTTGACGTGTTTCCCCCACACAGAAGGTTTTTATTTTCATATGGTGGATTTATCTTTTTCTTTAATGATTAATGGATTTTCTGTCATATTTAAAAGCCGCTTCTCTACTTCAAGTTCATAAAGGAATTTGTCCATGTTTTCTTTCAGTACTTTGTTTTATTTATTTTTTTATTATTTTTTATTTTTTTTGAGACGGAGTCTCACGCTGTTGCCCAGGCTGGAGTGCAGTGGCGCGATCTCGGCTCACTGCAAGCTCCGCCTCCCGGGTTCCCGCCATTCTCCTGCCTCAGCCTCCTGAGTAGCTGGGACTACAGGCGCCCGCCACCGCGCCCGGCTAATTTTTTTTTTTTTTTTTTTTTTTGTATTTTTAGTAGAGACGGGGTTTCACTGTGGTCTCGATCTCCTGACCTTGTGATCCGCCCGCCTCGGCCTCCCAAAGTGCTGGGATTACAGGCTTGAGCCATGTTTTATGTTTTACATTATAAGCTTTGATTTGTTTGTAATCTATGCTGGTGCTGGTGTGTGGCTCAAGATAACAATCCAACTGTAATTTCATGTTTTTGTTGTAGACTGCTACAATTTTTACTGAATGATGTATATTTTCCTCACTGCTTTGAGATGGTACATTTTCATACACTGAATTTCCATATGCATTTAGATCAACTGCCCAGAATGTCCATTATTTTCCAGAGATCTCTTCATGTATTCATAGAAGCTTGCAGTGTATTCTCAATTTCTAACCATAGATACTTTGTTAATCTTCTCATATGGTATTTGTTCATTCATTGTCTAATTTGCTCATTTTTGCATATAAACTTTAGAACTAATGTGTCTGATTCTACAAATTTGGTGAGTGTTTTTTGTTTTTGTTTTTGTTTTTCAGAGTCTCACTCTGTCATCCAGGCTGGTGTGCAGTGGCCTGATCACAGGTCACTCACTGAAGCCTCAACCTCCTGGGCTTAAGTGATCCTCCCACCTCACAGCCTTCTGAGTAGCTGGGCCTACAGGTGCATGCCACCAAGCCTGGCTAATTTCTAAATATTTTGTGGAGACAGAGTCAACCATGTTGCACAAGCTGATCTTGAATACCTAGGCTCAAGCGACACCTCCCTCAAACCCCATCATGGTCTCCCAAAGTGCTGTGATTACAGGTATGAACGACCATGCCCAGCATGGTGGTATTTTTATTGACAACATTTTACTTACAGAAATTGACTTATGAATCTGTCATGTTTTTGCTAATGTGTTTTGGTGGGTTGTTTTTTTTTTTTTTTTTTTTTTGAGGTGGAGTCTCGCTCTGTTGCCAGGCTGGAGTACAGTGGTGCGATCTCAGGTCACTGTAACCTCTGCCTCCCAGGTTCAAGCAATTCTCCTGCCGCAGCCTCCTGAGTAGCTGGGACTACAGGCGCTCACCACCATGCCCAGTTAATTTTTGTAGTTTTGGTAGAGACGGGGTTTCACGATGTTGGCCAAGATGGTCTCGATCTCTTGACCTTGTGATCTGCCTGCCTCAACCTCCCAAAGTGATGGGATTACAGGTGTGAGCCACTGTGCCTGGTTATGATCTTGTCCAAGCACATGGTGGTATGTCTTTTCATTAACTAGACTTCCTTTTTGGTTTTCAGGAATGGTGGAATGCTTCTTCATAGGGGTCATACATAAAACAAAATATTAAGTTTTAAGTATTTCAATTTCTGTGGACTGCTATTTTAAGCTGATGTTTTTCTATCATTAAATCTTCTAACCAGCTATTTTATAAAAGCAATTGATTTTTGCATAGTAATCATATACTGCTACTTCACTCAATGTTCTTTGCACTAATGGTTCAAGTATTAACTTTGGGGACAAGCTTGAAATATTTTATCATATTAGAAATGTATCCATGCATACTTATTTTGAGTGTGTGTGTTTAATCAAGAATAATTGCTTAATTTTGCCAAATTTTCACTTCAGTATCTGTGGTGATGATTGATCATAGAATTGTTTTACCTTTGTACATTATTAGTATGATGAATTTTATCAACAATTCCTTTGTATTGTTCCAATAAATCCCACCTCATCAACAGTATTATTCCTTTAACTGCCAGCTGCTTTCTGCTTAGTCATATTTCATGCAGGATATTGTCAGTATTATCCATAAGTAAAATTATGGCCAATAGGTTGGCACATCAGGGAAAGACCTCCCTGCAGAACGTGTATTTTTGCTGGTGCTCTCTGACACCTGCTCTCACTGGATCCTTTCAAAACACTCCTCATGTCCTCCTGCTCTTCCTCCCAGGCAGCTCCAGCTCCATCTTAGCCTTGGCCTCCTTATACATTCTTATGAAAGCTATAAACTTCATGGAGTGTCAAGGAAAAGTGTTTAACATTAATTTCTTTCTCCTTCTTGTGTTTGTATAATTTCTAAGAGGAGAAGAAGAAAAATGCTGTTGTACACAGTCACCTTCATAATAGATTTCTCAAGAATTATTTTCTACATTTAAAATAAATTTGGTCTATTTTTACATTCCATTATCACAATTACATGTGGAATCATTGTTGTTTGCATATTTATCTAATCCCTTCTATTCTAGAATGTCCTCAGTTACTATCTGTAGATAGACGTAACCATAATCAATTAGAATTACTTAAACAATTTTCCTAAACAGATTTTAAAATGTATGTCAATGGCTATGCATGTTGAATTATATAGTAATTCATGTATATGTTTTCACTGTAAAATAGTTAAACAATATAGAAATTTATAAAACAAAAGGTGAAAATCTCCCTTCTTTCCTTATCTGTCATATTGACTCTGATATAGTTTGGCTGTGTCCCCAACCAAATCTCATCTTAAATTTCCACATGTTGTGAGAGGAGCCAGTGGGAGGTAACTGAATCATGGGGGCAGATTTTTTCCTGTGCTGTTCTCATGATAGTGAATAAGTCTCACAAGACTTGATTTTCTACAAGGGGGAGTTTCCCTGCACAAGCTCTCTCTTTTTGCCTGCTGCCATCAATGTTAAGACGTGACTTGCTCCTCCCTGCCTTCCACCATGTTTGTGAGGCCTCCCCAGCCATGTGGAACTGTAAGTCCATTAAACCTTTTTTCCTGTATAAATGACCAAGTTTCAGGTATGTCTTTATCAGCAGCATGAAAACGGACTAATACAAGCTCTCCTTTCCAGGGTCAACAATGTTAACATGTTATATATTTTTTGAGGTTCTACTCTTCTACACTGATACATACACATGTATATCATATATACTTTTTTGTCAGAAATGAGATCCAATAAATATAGTTATATAGTTATATATACATCACTGTGTACCTATGTATATCTCTGGGATTTATGCCTGGAAATGGTATTATTGGGTCAAAAGATACGCACATTAAAAAATATCTACGCATATTATCTATTGCCTTCCAGGAAAGCTATTTTTCTACATCATTTCCATCACTGGATAGAATAAATTTGTTTAATTTTTGTTATTTTCATTTTTAGCTTGTATTTCCTCCATTATTATTGAAATTGACCACTTTTGTATGTCTACTGACCATTTATATTTCTTCTCTGGATTTCCTTTTACATTCGTGTGTCCATTTTTCAAATTTTTATTGATTTATAGAAGCACTTTATGTGCACTGGAGATTAATCATTTGTCTGTTACATATCCTATAAATCATTCTTTCCAGTCCATTACTCAGTTTTCCACCTTAAATTTATGATACTGGAAGTTATTTTTTATAAAATCAAAGATTGCCATCTTTATCTTTTTTGATTTCTTTGTTGATTTTGTTTATTGTTTAATTATGGGGACCAAATATAACTATACTTGGTAAAAAGTCTCTACATCCCCGCTTTGCCTTTTTAGCTTTGAAGACTGAGGACAATGAAGCAAAACCCTAATACCCTGAGTTTCCAAGGAGAGAAAGCACTGGTTACCTGGAAGCCCTTGTTGTTACTGAAAATCTTGTCGAGGTGCTTGACACTGCTACTCATGTACACGTTCTCCTTCAGGATAATCAAGAAATCTGAGTTCTCCTTTGCTGATGAAAGACTGCATAGAGACATTATGCTAACCACAAACTTTCAGTTTCATCATTAACAATTGGAGGAAGAGGAGCTAGTGCTGGGACAGTCTATGAGACACTTGGCAGTTTTTATTTTATTTTATTTTTAACATCTTTTTTTTTTTTTACAATAATTCTCATCTCAAAAAATATGTCTGTGTTCAGATGAAAAACAGCATGCAGATTATTCACTGAAGATGTCACACAAATTACATTTAAATTAATTCTAATTTTCCTTGAGTCTCTGTTTTCCACTTAGATGCCTTCCTCTATTGTTTGCATGAGCTTGCTCTTTTCAGCGTGTTTTCCAACTTTGTTTCCGCCAAACTGTGTGATTTCTCCAAGCATCCCTTGGGGTCTTGGCTGAATTGCTTCCTTTTTTTATGCCCCTCCCACTGGCCAAGGCCCACACTACTAAGGGTGCTTGCATCATGGAAGCATTACCCAGCTTGATGCCTGCTCAACTTTGTGTCTGGATATTTTTGCTAAGTGGACAATACTCTGTATTTAAACACTCGTTGTGTGCTTTAGTGTGTTTTTATGTTTGGTACATGTGTTACTATTCTACAAACACAGCAGAGATAGATGACGATGCACTTACAAACTTGGCATCTCACCTCCTCTACCACATAATGCAGATGTAGCCAAAGTAAGATTCTTAGAATCTTAACAAATCTTAGTTTGTGAGTTGTAAAAAAAAAAAAAAAAAAGGTCAGGCCGTCCTAGGTTCTCTCTTCCTATCTTTCTACCTCCCATTAACTTTTGCAACTCAGTAAGCCCTTCATCAAGAAATGTGCACCTAAACTAGACCCTTGGTCCTGAATGTTAATTAACTTTTCTTAACTCTCAGGAAATGCCCTAAGGTTCTCTTTCTGTCATGGAGCTAGGAGACCTCTGAGATGGGAGTCAGTGTGAGGTCTCCAGAGATGTAAATTAAATAATTGAGGTGAGGGAACTCTTGCTAACATACAGTTCAAGTTTTCCTTTCCATCCTCCCTTCCACCTGCGAGGTGCTAGCAAGTGACACTCTCATAGAGGAAGAAGTAAGCTCTTCATTGAAAAGTTGGTGTCACACTCCTTGGGCCAGAGTCCTAGTTTCTTATTTTGTAAAATATGGATGACAAGGGCAGTTAAGTGTTTAAAACAATGCAAACACATAGTAAATGCTCAAATGCAGTAGTGGTAATCGTAGCAGTAGTAGTCATGGTATCCATTATAACAGACCTCAAAAAAGATAAATTGGGAAGGCTAGATAAGCCCTTTCCATTAACAATATTTGTTTGGTTCTTTCTCAGAAAGGTTTCTTCAAAGGTTTCTTCAGAAAGGTTTCTTCAAAGGTTCTTTCTCAGAAAATAATGGCAGAATGCAAATGTATTCATCTCCTATTGAGGCTATGAAAAATTACCTAAAATTTGGTAGCTTACAACAAAACAAATTTATTATTTTATAGTTCCAGAGGTCAGAATTCCAAAACAGGTCTAGGTAAGCTAAAATCCAGCTGTTGATAGAGCTACTTCCCTTTTGGAAACTTTAGAAAGAAATCTGTTTCCTTATCTTTTGCACTTCTATAAGTCACCTGCATTCCCTGGCCCTTGGCCCCCTTCCTCTATCTTCAAAGCCAGCTCTTCACACCTCTCTCTAACTCTGTTTTTCTGCTTCCCTCTTCCACATTTAAAGAACAATTGTGATTACATTGTGCACACACCAACAATGCAGCATAGTCTTCTTATTTTAAGGTCAGCTGATTAGTGACCATAATTCCATTTGCAACTTTAACTCACCCTTGCCATTTAATATATTACAGGTGTCACCTGTTAAGATGTGGGCATATTTGAGGGGCCATTATTCGGCCTCTCCTAGCCAGAACTGCATCTGACAATGAATCCAAAGAAATTAACATATACTCATAAATAATCTGGAGTATGAAAACTTAGAAAAAATGCAGTGCTCTAAAAGCTCCCCATGTTTGAAGTTTGTGCTGTGATTTTCCCAACGATGATCTCCAAAATAAAAGTCCTCATGGTTTATATTTGAGGGCCACAAGGAATCAGGGAGCTGGGGGAGACTGTGTTCCACCTGGCATCTAGTTTTGCTGGGAAAGCAACTCATGGAGATAATCAAACAACTTGGCAACAAGTCATATGGAGGAGGGAGGAAAAAAAGACTAACTTCCTAGAGCTGGAGAGGAAGCAGAAAGCGATGCCTAAGTTCTCATCAGTGGGAGCCATTCCATCCCGGGGCTCCTTTCAGTAACCAATTTGGAAGTCTAGGCCTTTTCAGTAAAGAGTTTTATCATGTGTTTGCAAAAAGTCACACTTCATCTTCTGAGCTGAGCCTCATATTCTCTCACGTGAAGTTACTAAATAATTCTGTATTTCTTTTATTTCTTTTACTTTTTCTTTTCTTTTTCTTTTCTTTTTTTTTTTTTTTTTTTTTTTTTTTTTTTTTTTTTTTTTTTTTTGAGACAGTGCCTCACTATGTCACACAGGTTGGAATGCCATGGTGAGATCATGGCTCAGTGCAGCTTCAAAATCCTGGGCTCAAAAGATCCTCCAGCCTTAGCCTTCCCAGTAGCTGGGACTACTGATGCATGTTACCATGCCTACCTAATTTTTAATTTTATTGTTTTTCTGTAGAAACAGGGTCTTGTTGTGTTGCTCAGGCTAGTCTTGAACTCCTGGTCTCATGCAGTGCTCCCAACCTTGGCCTCCCAAAGTGCTGGGATTACAGGCAGGAGCCATGGCACCAGGCATTCCCCACCCCACATTGATTTATATGGCTAATGGGACTCCACAGAATCCAGTCTGCTCCCACTTTTTCACTTCCAGTACTAACCAAGCATAAGCCTCAACCTCTCTTGCTGGAGCTGGTAAAATAGTCATCTATCTAATTTCCTCACTTCGTCTTTTGTCCCAACAGAGAACATTCTCCACAGAGAAGCCAGATCTTCTGAAAAATGAAGCCTGATGTATTTCCCTGCTGAAAGCTTTCTGACATTTTCGTAGACCTGTCTAACCACAGTCTTTAAGAGATCCCATGTGGGCTGGACACCTTGCACCTCTCCACATCCATCTTACATATCACACCTCCATTACATTTCAACCACGTGGTTTTTTTGTCTGTTCTTTGAACACACCAAGCTCAGGCCTTTGTGCCGGCTGTACCCTCTGACTGGAAAACCTGGTCCCCTCCCCATGCCATTCCCATACCACTATCTCCTGAAGGTGGATCTGTTCTCTGCTCCAAGTTCACCTTCTCAGAGAGGTACTGCCTGGCCACAGCTCTGGTACTTTCTAATTCTTCTAATTCATCACTATGCATTGATTCATTTATCTTTCTCTGAAATGATTTTGTCCATATATTAACATACTGGTTTGTCATCTATACATACTACTCCCAGCTCTCCCTAGCCCTATCCCCACTCCACAGCACAATGTAAATGCTGATTGAGTAGGGATGAAATCTACCTTATTAATTGTGACAATTCCCAGATGCCAGAATAGTGTCAAATACATAGTAGGGACTTCATAAATATTTTAAAACATTTTTGAAACTATAAATTTAAGGGATTATTATATATATTTTTTCAAAAGATTCCTTACCAGAATACTGTTTTAAATAGTGAATAGATTTATTTGTAATAGTATTTCACCTACACTTCATACCTTAGCTTCTTCATCTATAAAATGAGAACTGGGTTAGATGACAAACAAGGTCCTTTCCAGTAATTATAGTTCCGTGATTATGACTGAAATCAAAAAAATGAAAGTTAATTTTCAAAAGGGCAGTTGCTAAGTAAAGTGGTGTCCACCTCTGTAATTTAAAAAATGACTCATTTCTGTCTGATTCATCTAGAGTAGAAAGTATCTCTTAACTCTTTTGCTGCAGGCCTCTCTGTTCACCAAAACTCTCTCCACAGCCAGCAGCAGTAGACCATGGTAAGGCAAAACTGTCTAGCAGGACAAATAAATACATATTTTCACAAGACTGAAAGGTTAAGTCACAGCTTTACAGAGCAGAGGAAGATTTTATTTCACCCTGCCTGTCACCCTTCTTTCTACCTAAGACTACTTAGGGTCATTGAATGCTTGGATTGATGAATGTTTGTTATTCATTTCAATCACTTGCAACTGAATCCATCCCATCTCATTCTTCTGTTTACTCAGACTGTCCAGTCATACTAGCCTCCCTGATTTTCTGCAAAATCATCCAAACGTTCCTCACTCAAGGTAAGGTTTTTGCGCTTGCTTTCTTCCTTCTGCCTAGAATGTTCTTCCTCATGGCTTGCTGCCTCACCTCCTTTGGGTCTTTCCTTAACGTCATCTCCTTGGTGAGATCTTCCCCAGGAACTTCATCTGAATTACAAACATGTCCCAGCTCACCCTCTTCCCCCTTCCCTGCTGTGACACACATCCCTGTTATGTGATACTTATCATAGAACACACTGCACACAGGCTTATGTACATTGCTTGTGTCTTTTTGCCCCTACTTGCATGTAAGCTCCAGGAAAGCTAGGTTTTTGTTTCCCTTGTTGCTGTTTCTCCAGCACTTTGAGCAGAAACTCATAGCTCATAGCACAGCATATAGGAGGAGATGGTGCAATAGCCACTGAATGGAGGACAAGTACGTGCTGCTTTGTGATTCCTGGTATCTATACCTCTCCATACATGTTACAACAACTGAGTGCGCAAGCTGTCACTACTTCCTTACATTCCATTACATTAACCCCATATTGAAATCTTTGCCAACAGATTTAATTTTAAGTGTTTGAGAATGGTCGTTTTGGACTCAGGCCCTCCTGACCCATCTCCATAGACTCCCAACAGTTCCTGTCATGTTCCCTGAGCACACACCATACAGTAGGAAACAACTTACTTCCCTAAACATACATTGTTTTCCTCTAGTTCATGACTTTGCATGAGCTGCTCCCTTTTCCTGAAATGTCTTCTCACATCTCATTAATGATGACAGCTCTAAAAGCCACCTTTATTAAACTTGCTTTAGTGGAAGAGGAGGTAGCTGTTCCTTCCTCTATGTTCCTACCTATACTTCCTTATATCTAGAATGTCCTCTCATCCCTCTGATATGGACAGGAGGCAGGGGAATACTGGGTAGAAGAGGATGGGTCCCTGGTGAGGGTTCCACCCTCAAGCCTGGTCCCATGGCCCTAAATGAGAACTTCACATTTCTGTTTTCCCACCCAAATGTTGCCATTTCCAAAACCACCCTGGCCCATCCTGCCACCCACCCTGTACCCATAAAAACCCCAAGCTCCACTAGCAGAAGGGCAGAGTGGAGTGGCAGAGGAGGAGACAAGAAAATAACCAGTTGGATGTTGGAAAGAAGCAGCTTGACTTCAGAGGAGTGGCTTGATGGCAGGACTTCAGAGAAGAGTTTGGCTGGGGATGGATGAACTCCAGGGGAAGATTATCTTCCCACTGCCTTCCCCCTTCCAGCTCCCCTTCTCACTGAGAGTCATTTCCATTGCTCAATAAAATCCTCCTCATATACTATCCTTCAATTTGTTTGCATGACCTAATTCTTCCTGGACGCCAGACAAGAACTCAGGTACCCCGCCTGCTCCCACCAGAGAGGAGTGACTGTCCAGTTCCAGTGTTCGTTTGCCCCAGCACCTGCACCCACTCACCTGTGTGCTTCCCCTCCCATGAGGGGCTCAGAGCTGCAGGCTGAGCAAATGAGCCACCCCTTGACGAATCCCGCAAATGGGTCAAGGGAACTATATTGTCTCACCTCCATGACTTTGCTCATGCTGTGCCCTCTGTCTGACACCCCCTTACTCCTTATCTATCTAGCTAGCTTGTCCTTCTCAAGACTCAATGCAGTGTAATCTTTCCCAATAAGCCCGTTCTAATCCTCTACTCTCAGTGAGGCTGCCTTCTACATGCAGTCCTGTATCCAAGCACTTATCACATTTTATTGAAAAGGCCTATTTATGTGTGTAAAACTCATAAGAGGCAGCATTCCCTCTTACATATTGTTCTATTCTCTATCACAATCACTATATATTAAATGAACTAAATTATAGATGTCTATGAAAGCAATCAACACATTTGATTTTCATTATTTGTAAAGTATATTTCATCAAACCTTAATAGACTTTAAAACCTCTGGGGGCAGCAACTATAATTTATAATTTTGTATCCCCAATGTAGCACAAATAGTAGGAGATCAATACACATTTCTAAGGAAGTGGATTGTGGGCCCTGGATTTCCTAGTATAGTAATTTGCACAAAAATATCATAAGGAGTTACTGGGTAGCTGATTATATGTTATGAGGAAGTATTTCACATGCAAAAACAAATTCCCCACAAAGTCCGGTGTACTTTGGAAATAGAACCACTTTAATCATTCTGTCTTTCGTAGCTCACAGAACAGAAAGGGATTGCCTGCTGTAGGAAGCCCTGAAAAAAAACAGAGCCTGAATCCATGGTCCAAGGAAATAATCACTGGCCCCTTGGTCAGTAGAAATGTCAATCAGGAAGCAATTACAGAAATAATAGTCACATATACACACACTTTGTAGAACAGAAAAAGAACATTTTAGGTGCTCAATAAATCCATCAACTTTAGTAACAACCACCAACAATTTTCTTTAAAAAGCTATTAGCTTGCACTAATGCTCACTCAGAATATTAGAAACAGTGACTTTTTAACATAAAAACAAGAAGAAAAACAAGTTAGGAGATGCAAAATGCTAAACTAGATTACATTTGGGAAACAGTACCAGTTCAGGGTAATTTTTTCTGAGTCATGGACCACTTTTGAGAATCCAGTGAAAGTTTTGGATGACATCTGCCCAAAGATGCCCACGCTTACCATATTTTATATAATATAGTTATCTGGAGCATGGACAAGCTGTCATTGCCTTTGACAGCTACCAGCAGATGGAATCTAATGGTTGCTGGGTCATTAGCAAGACAACATAGTTGTCTTTCCATTGGAGGGGGTTCTTAGGCTTGGTAAAGCTCCCAATGGACCCCAGATCTGAATGATGGCCCTCTAAATCCTTCAAGGCTTTGTCATTAGGAAACAGAGCAAAATCTTTCAAAAGGCCTGCCATACGAGTGATCTCTGGACCTTGACTAATCTCTCTTGCCTCCACATGAAAGGCCTTCCTCCTCACAGACCATAGTCCAGTTGCACTGTTCTTTTGTTTCTGAGAAAGCCTGTTCAGAGAAAGCAACAACATGACAATGTTGTTGCCTCACCTAGGATTTTTTCCTTCCACTCCTTCCCCCATGTCTCTTCCGTTAGTTCATCCTTCTTATTTTTTAACTTTTATTTTTGGAAAGATAAGTTCTCACTATGTTGCCCAAGCTGGTCTAAACTCCTGCCCCCAGCAATCCTCCTGCCTCAGCCTCCCAAAGTACTAGGATTATAAGCGTGAACCACCACACCTGGCCCCTGAATAGTTAATTCTCATTTGTGCCCTTCAGCTGTTAGATCAAACACTTTCCCACCCTTGTTTGTGTTTAAATAATCACCGTTTAATTTCCTTCACAATACTTGCTAGAATTAGAAATGTGTACCTGGGGTTATTTGAACAATGGCTTCCCTCACTTGACAATAAAATCCATGAGGAAAGAAGTGTATCTGTTTTACCCAGCCTTTTACCTCCAGGGCCCACCTCCATGTCAGCCATTAGTAGGTGCTCAATAAATAAATGATGACTAAGCAAAAGAATAGATACCTATGCAGTATCAGTGCTGTCATATAAACCCACAAGATTAATTTTCAATGACCAGTGCTATCAGCACTATAGCTACAGGTTTCTTTACGCTCATGCTCTGAAAATTCCCATTTTATCAAGCCATTTGATTAGCTTTAATGTCACAAGATCTAGGATATTGGAGGCAGATCTAAAGGAAAGATTTGCAGACTGTCTTCTACTGGGAATAAAGGTGGGGAATATTTTGTTCACTATTGTAAACTGTAGTATAATGGCCTCAAATTTTAATAAGTAATTCATTACTTTAATGTAAAGTAAATAATTTTTGTGGATGTATGGCACATATCCTATAATTCAGTTATTTGGCCATGTCACCATTCAAAGAACACAAAATTTTCATTAGGAGGAGTAAGTTCAGGAGATGTATTATATGACATCGTGGCCCATGTATTGTATGCTTGAAAATTGCTGAGAGTAGATTTTAAACGTTCTCACTACAAAAAAAAAAAAAAAAAAAAAAAAAAAAAAAAATTGGTAAGCGTGTGAGGCAATGCATATCTTCATTAGCTTTAGTCATTCCATAATGTATACATCTATCAAAACATCATAAAGTATATCATAAATATATACAACTTTTGTCAGTTAAAAAAATAAAATAATACTATTAGGCCATATAACTATAAACTGTCATTTCCATTTGCAGCTCCTAGAGTGTGGAATGTGGTGGTCTTTGAGGAAGGTCTTTGAGGTGGTCTTTGATGAGCCCCAGGACTGCATCCTTCTGCACTCCACTTACAGTGGTACCAATCCTCAGCAGGTATTGCAGTCAGGGATAACTGAACAAATGATTCCAGTCCCACCAGATAAGCTCCTGTATCATGAATATACATTCACAGATAAAAATAAAGGATTGGTCCAGGCTCAATCCTTTATTTTTGTGGTGGCTCATGCCTGTAATCCCAGCCCTTTGGGAGGTTGAGGTGGGAGGATTGCTTGAGCTCAAGAGTTTAAGACCATCCTGGGCGACATGATGAAACCTTGTCTCTATAAAAAAATACAAAAATTAGCCAGGCATGGTGGCATGTGCCTGTAGTCCCAGCTGCTCAGGAGGCTGAGGTGGAGGATCATTTGAGCCCTGGAGGTGGAGGTTGCAGTGAGCCAAGATCATGCCACCACACTCCAGCCTGGGCAGCCTGGGTGACAGAGCCAGAACTTGTCTCAAAAAAAAAAAAAAAAAAAAAAAAAAAAAAAAAAAAAAAGATGATTGGCCATTCCAAAAATTTCAACCAAAGAGAAGAGGATTTTAGTGAGACTTGCTTGGGCGGCATTGAGGAGGTCATCTCACCTTGGCTGGTCCACAGCATAACAGGTCAAATAGCAAGTCAAAACAAAATTCATAGACTAATGCAAACTTTGTGTTCATGCTTTCCAAATTCTTCTCCTCCAATTTTTTTGCCAGTAGATTAATTGTACATGCAGTAATTGGTGGGACATGCCAAATTCAGAGTAGAAATGAGCAAGTTGATACAAAGAAATCAAAAGATGAAAACACAAGAAACCTTTTATTTAGAAATTGATTATTTTTATCTTAATATCTGAAAATGGGTTCTCTGCATAGAAGAATAGTCTAATAACTACAATGGTGCACATGACTTTATTGTCAAGTACTTAAATATTATATTGTCAGTCATTTAAAAATAAATCTCCTATGAGCTTGATAATCATGATCTGGTCCTTCACATCTGATCATTTCTGGGTGCATTGAAAAAAAAGCATCATTTTGGGACTGCAAAATGAGAACTTCATATTCAACACTCCATGCCAATGGGCAGATTTTTCTACCTCTCCTTTCCCTTTCTAGATCATACACTGTTTATGTTGCTAACCTATAACATCCTGCGAGATATAAGTCATCCAGATACCTCCATAGACAGCAACACCCCCTTGTATACAATAGGCCTTTGATTGGCATAGCATGAAACAGACTCCATTCCAGTGTCCTCATTCTCTTCCCCTTGGTCTTTTGCAAATTACTTAACATTGCTGCTTGATGTGCTTGGTTTGTACAATACCACAAATGAAAATATCATATTTGCAAAGTGTTGCATAAGCTATTGTTTCATTGTTATTTTAATTACTGTGCTCTCTAGTTGAAGCTCTTTACATAATGGTGCACCTGGCTAATTTCTAGCATAGAGAGCAGTGCCTCTATCTTTTTTTAACTTCCTTTTGTAACAGTGTGTGACCCATGACCTAATGATCTACTTGCAACAACTAAATTTACAGGAAATAAGGAGTGCCTTAGAAGATAAAAATGTAGGGAACTACAGGGGGCTAAATGTCGGCTCTCACAGAGACTATAGGTACTCCGTAAAATTCCTGTGTTTAAATCCAGTTAGATATATCACTTAGTTAGAGCAGAACAAGAGAGAGAGAACAGAAGTATGAAACAGTCTTTGATTCAGTGGGGCTTCATCAGGATATGCCATTCCCATTGTGTTGATGACAAGGATGCTACTTTAGGAATTTGGGAGCTGGTTCCTCAGATGTCCAACTGTCATCAGGGTGATGGTTGACAAAGATGGCAACCAGTCAGTCACAAACAAAAATAAATGGCCTGACAAGAAAATAAAAGCTTCCTTAGGGCAGAAGAGATTTTCTTTAAAAAGAAAATAAATCACATTTTGGCTTGAAAAATTCAAATTGACTGGTTAGCTTCCGTAAACTGACTAGTCAGGTGTTCCTCTATTTTAGGGCTAGCAAATGGTACATGCTTTCCTAGTTTCTTGAGTAGGTAGGAGATAAAGATGAAGGTTTTGGCCCATTGTTTGCTTTTGTCTAGGTGAAGTAGATATAATTTCTCCTTAATAAACTAATACTTGGAATTGCAAACTATGTTTCAACCATTGCAAGCTAAATCTCAACCACTGCTGCATTATTGGTTTCAACCATGCCTCAATTTAAATTATTCAAATCACCCAGTATTACTGAGTACAGTCAGTCCCTCAGTATCCATGGGGGATTGGTTCTAGGACCCGCCCCTCAGATACCAAAATCCACAGATGCTCAGGTCCCTTATGTAAAATAGCATAGCACTTTCATATAACCTACATATATCCTCCCATATACTTTAAATCATTTCTAGGTCACTTATAATACCTAATACAATGTAAATGTCATGCAAATAGTGGTTATACTGTATTGTTTAGGAAATAATGACAAGATAATAAGTCTGTCCATGTTCAGTACAGATACAACCATCCTTATTTTTTCATTTGAACATTTTCAATCTCTGGTTGATTGAATCCATGATGTGAAACCCACAGATACCGAGGGACAATTGTACCTACTCTCACTTTTAGAATGACAGATATCTTTAGATATTGGCTGTGGTATGTTGGTAAACTGGATCTCCAAAAACCAAAAGGTTCCGATTTTTTTTTTTTTTAGACAGAGTCTCGCTCTGTCGCCCAGGCTGGAGTGCAGTGGCACGATCTCAGCTCACTGCAACCTCTGCCTCCCAGGTTCAAACGATTCTCCTGCCTCAGCCTCCTGAGTAGCTGGGACTACACGAGCGTGCCACCACTCCCAGCTAATTTTTTGTATTTTCTTTTTAGTAGAGACAGGGTTTCACTGTGTTAGCCAGGATGTTCTTGATCTACTGACCTCATGATCTGCCCGCCTTGGCGTCCCAAAGTGCTGGGATTATAGGTGTGAGCTACGGTGCCCAGAGAAGCTCCTGATTTATAATATTTGCTGACTTCCTTTGTGTAAATATTCCAGCCATGGCTAGTTTCAAGTTACTGAATTAGGAGTGGTGAAAGGCACAAAATTAACCTTCCTGATCTAAAGGGAGCCATCTCCAGCAAATGATGAGCAGGATAAAAATATTACAGCAATAACAAAAGCAAAGTAACAGGATTTTTAAAATATAATGAGTCAGAGCTCACATAGCACTCTTCTGAAATGTGTCCATCCAATTCTCACAGCTTTTTGAGGCAGGAAGTATCCTTGAAACTGAAGTTTAAAGAGTTTAAGTAGTTATATCCAATATGAATAGCAGCTAACAGAGCTGGGACCTCTTTCTTAATTTATGAAGCTGAATTCCATAACATTCCATAACATTCTCAGGTATTTTCAAATTCCATCTCCTTAAAATTACAAATTAATCATTAATATATTTATGCTTTCCTAAACAATAATAATTGCTTACATTTTATAATATTATACTTTATAATGTTTTGAAACATTTTTGAATCTATTATCTTAATGGAAATTTCCAAAAACATAATAATGTAGGCAAGGAAGAGATCATTATATCCATTTTTCAGATTTATATTCTGAGGTTCAAGTAAGTTAAGTGACTTGTGGAAGATCTCCTAGTAGGTAGCACTGTTTTACAATGTAGGTGAAATGACTTCGTGGCCTACTGTGACAGGGAGGAATAAAAAGTTAGACCAGAAGTGATATTTCTTATCAAGATTGCCAGTATTGGTAAGACAGTGTCTATGAATGAAATTGAACAGAGCTAAAGGCCCCAGGCCTTCCAAGACAAGGATACCACACTGACTCCACCTAGACCTGCACAGTAGAACCCTGGGAAGACTTATAAATCCCAACCCTTGGGCCAAATCCGAGATCAATTAAATAAGATTATCTGGGGGCAGGACCCAGGCATCAGTATTTTTTAAAGCTATCCTTGTTGATTTACACTGGTAAATTTATATATATATAGATATATATATGTGTGTGTGTGTATGTATACAGACATAAACACATATATATACACACACACATATCTCAATGTAAATCAGTATATATGTCTGTATATACATATCAATGTAAATCAACAAGGATATATATACACACACACACACACACACACACACAGGGTGAACTTCCATTTGTTCTTTTACTTTTTCATTATATTCACATACTCATTTATCCTTCCATTTATACAACTAATATTAGTTGCACACCTACTAGTGCCTAATAGAGCCAGGTATTATTTTAGATGCTGAGGCTGCAGTACTGTCAGAGGCAGGATCCCACCCTACTCCCAGTTAAGTTTACACTCTAGAAGGGGGCTTACCCACTAGGCAAAGGAATTGTACATTTTGGGGGCTGGAAGAAGAGCACAGCAAAATATGCACAGCAAAATACAGAAACTCCATCATAAGCCCTGGACTCCCTCCCAGTTGGCCCAATGTTTTTGCCTTGTAGGCTTTTAGAAAAAGTTACTTTTGAATAGAATCAGGATCCTATTCCTTATAATCATATTTCACCTTGCATATCAAATTAAATGAGAGGCTTTGATAGTTTGAGGTTTAATCATAGATTCACCTTAATTTATGCACTAGAAAGGCTCCTAAATTGTTCTGTGTAAATCATTTTTAAGGTAATGTTGAATACTGCCTTCCTATTAACTCAGATTATCATTTATCTTCATTACAAATGAACTTTAATTAGAAGTGGCTCCTAACAAATTTAGCTACAAATGTCTCACTGGGCCTTCCATTAAGCACCAATCAATAAAAACAAACCAACCAAAAGACAAAAAGTTCCTGGTAAATACATAAAAGGAGTTAGTTATTATTTCAAGTTAATTTCTACCAAGAGACAGAGATTCTCTGATCCTCTAAGTCAACCACTTGAAAAGATAGCTTTGTAAATATAATATATCTGTATTTATTCCTCATGGTCAGGAAGCAAACTCTCTTTTCAGGACTGATTTCCTGAAATAGTTAATATTTATTAAAGTGTCATTAATTAAAGAGGCCTCACTCTCTGACACTTTGCCCTGGTTCCACTTTCTCACTGGCTCACTTGGCTTGCTTAGAAAGTTCCTATTCTCCTCATCTCCACAACTCACCCCTTCTTCCTTCTGAGCAGCCTGGCATTCGATATTGACCAGCGCTTAACACTCTCACCCTGCCTTCCAAAGCTGACTCTCTAACTAGACTCCATAGTTTCACAAAAGAGCTCTATTATCTCAGGGCCATGCCCAGCATGTAGCACTTGCTTGTTGCCCTCAAAAGGTAATAATGGATAAATGAATGCTTTTTTTAAAATTTAATGCAAAATAATATTTCTTCTACACTGCATAATATTTTCTCGGTCACTAAATGTTCAGATGTTCTTGTTTAACCAATAAAGCCTCTCTCTCTCTCTCTCTCTCTCTCTCTCTCTCTCTCTCTATATATATATATATATATATATATATATATAAGGGTAGAGGAAATTACCAGTTTGGTTGCAATTCCAGAGACTTCCAAGTGCTGAAATGACTCTAAATTACTGTGGGAGGCCATCTTGGATTTTCTTAAAGTCACGGCTGTCCTTTGAAGCAAATACGAATTCTGTAAACACTGATCATCAAGTCTGCAGATTAGCCTTTCCCTTTGCATCTCTCTTTCCTCCTTACATTTCCTTTTGACCACTCAATGCTATCAGGAAATGGTATGAAAATTAGATGGAACCCAAATTGAATACATATTTCCACTCAGCAAAGGAAGCAATTTGAATGGCAAAGTAGAGAAGCCTAACAATCTTCAAACCTGCAGTACTTGAGTGTTTACAAAAACTGCTCATTTAGGCAGGACGTGGATTATCATATCTGATTTATAGATAAGAATATTGAGAAAGACATCCAAAATCATCTAGCCAGTGGAGAGGAGAGCTAGTAGGCAAATCCCACCTCCCCATTCCACATCCTGTATCCTTTGGCCCACACCAAAATCTATGGATTCACTTAGGCACCATCTCCTCCTCTACTTTACCCCTTCAACTATGGATAATGGAGAAACAACTGTAATTGGAGATAGTAAGTACCCCATCAGAGAGCGCTTCAGGGTGACAGCTTTCATGGTGTTAGGATCAGTGATCTGATGGTTCCATTGCTTGATGTAATGACTGTGAACGAGCCCTGCTTATTGTCATATCTATTACTGAGAGTAATTAAAACAGAAGCTCTTTCTCTTTCAATTACAGCATTGGGCTGGTTTAATTTCAAATACAGAGAGACCAGGTACACAAGCAGGCCAAAAGAAGCAGGGAAAGGGATATTACGTGATTATCAGAGCAGCACCAAATAAAGTTTCATCCAGAACACATATGGAAGGAAATTCAGGCAGTAAAAAGATGTGAGGATGAGAAAACAAATGCATTCTTTGTTATAAACCAGCCAGAAAGCACGTCATTAATGTCCATCCATTACACTACTGCTTCTGAAAATTAAATAGACTCCCCCATATAACGGAATCGTTGATTGAAATAACTTTTGGCCCAGTTTGGCTGAGGATGGTGGAATATTCTAAGAAAACATAGAGATACTTTTGACCACCCCACATCATGGCATCCCCAGATTCCTCTTCTAAGTATTGCACTCCTTTCCCATCTTAAGGTGATTAAAGGAAAGAGATTCTTAGCCTAAAAATAATGTACACATTGGCTGAATAACTTAATGATTCATATAGGGTAATTCCGTAGTCATTATCTCATTCAGTGCATCCGTTTTCAGAAAAGCACACTCTGATGTCAGATAAAGTCTGCAAATTCCTCTTTTTCATGACTGTTGACAAATATTTATGAAAGAAGAAAAGGGTGAGAGAAGGAGAGAGAAAAAGAGCACCAGCTTGTGTCTTTGTGTCTGTGTATTGCTGAAGTTTGAAAGAATGAGCAGGGCATAGTCTGGGTGGCAGTGAAGAAAGCAGGTTGCTTGTTGGCATGGAGTCTTTTAAGATGACTTACAGCTTGGTGTATTCACTATAGTTCAAAAACTTTGGTGAGGATCAAATGATATATTATGATATATGGTAGCACTTTGAAAAACATCAAGAGTTACATAAGCATAAGACTTTATTATAGAAAATATATGTCTCAAGAGATTAGGAAACCTTTAAAAAAAAAAAAAAAACAGAAGAGATCACAGAATAAAATACTTTTTCATGAAACTTCTTGTCTTTGTTCATTGTCCTCGCCCCTCCGGAACCATGCCCTTTACTATACCAGGAAGAAAGGCATCTTTCCAGCTCCCTTCCTCCTGTAGCTTCTGCTCATACTACGTTTAATATCCCATTTTAGCAACTGTTATAAAAATGATTATTAAAAGAATTACATCTTGATAAAAATAATGAGTACAGTGATACAATGAAAGCACCAATCAATGAGCAATAAACTATATGTACAAATAATAATAATGGTACCTACCAATTTTGTAGATATATAACTTGATAAATATTGCTGTCTTCTGTGGTAGAAATTTTTAGACTTGGGTCTTAGTCCTACATTGTAAATCCTAACTGAGTTTTAAGCAATCTAATTCTCCTTACTGAACTTTAGATTTTTTCTTCTGCAAATAAAGAGATTGCACTCAACAAGTGCCTAGAAGCCCTCCTGGACCTGGTAGGCTGTGAGCCATGAATTACATGCTACTTGAGGAGGAGCCAGCAGAGAGAATTCATTTCTAGAGGCAATCCTTAGGAGTAAAATACCTGTTCACTTTAGACTTTGACTTTCATAAGTAAATAGGATGCTGGAAGGCAGTGTCTGGCCAATAGCATGTACATGTAATGTGAAAGAGCATGCTTGACCCATCATCCCCCAGATTCTACTGCGGGAGAGACTGATTTTTCCTGGTGAAATGACTGGGTAAATTACATGGGTGGAAGAGGACAACAGAGTTGGATGGATGTGCTAAGAGCCAAGTCAACAAAAACTGCTCTGCAGAAGGCACAGAAAAGGTTTTGGTTTTACACTTGGATAGCTGAGGAAAAAGTATGGATAAAGCAGGTTAGTGTAAGTGTAGTGTGATGTAGGGGAAATAATAAATGCCTGCTAGTTTTGAGGTAGCTGAAGAACAATTTAAAAAGTGGAATGCTTAACGTTCACTTAAAAGATAGGTGCAGTTTTGCAGTGTAACTCCTCTTTTCCCCTCCCCTAAAAAACTCAGGAAAGAGTGTTATATTTATGTTTTGAATAAATCTAATGGTTAGTTCTTTTGATTGTCCCTTTACGGAAATAATAAAAGGGTGAAAACTCAAATCTGGATTTTAATGTGTAGGACAGAGATAACCTTGAAAATGTAAACTACCAGGGGTCTGCAGGCCTCTTTGAGACTGTTTTAGACTTTTTTTTTTTTTCTTTTTTAGGCAAGATCTTGCTCTGTCACCCAGGCTAGAGTACAGTAGCATGATCATAGCTCACTGTAGCCTCACTCTCCTGGACTTAAGTGATCCTCTCGCATCAGTCTCCTAAGTAGCTAGGAGTACGGATGTGCATCACCATTCCTGGCTAAGTTTTAAAAACTTTTTGTAGAGACAGAGTCTCATTACGTTGCTCAGAATGGTCTCAAATTCCAGAGCCCAAGCAATCCTCCCATCCTCTCCCACAAAGTGTGCTGGGATTACAGGCATGAGCCACTGTGCCTCGTCGAGAATATTTTGAATTTTAGAAGAACATGGAATATCTGATCTTACAAGGCTAAGAAATATCGTGTGATCATTTATTTTATCTATTCTCATGAGTGGCAGACAAGGAAAGACTAAGTTGGAGTTTAAGAGAACTTTGTGAAACTTCTAGACTAAAAGCTAGAAGAGGAATCAATAAACTAAAACCCACGGGCCAAATCCAGCCTGTCATTTGACTTCGAAAATAACGTTTTATTTAAACATAGCTATGCTCATTCATTTGCATATTATCTATGGTTGCATTCATGCCATGACAGGAGAGTTGAGTAGTTGTGACAGAGACCATATGGCTTAGAAAGTCTAAAATGTTTGTATCTAGTCCTTTGCGGAAAATGTTTGCTGACCCTGGGATAGGAAGGTACTTTGGTGGGAAGATAGCTTTGGACAGCCTGACTCAGAATCTTAGGCAAGGTAGCCCCCTTTTTCTCAAGAGGCAACAAGACACAGCTTTATAAGATTTGCCTCAAGAATTGTTATGCTCTTTCTTCATCAGCCCCTCATGGAGCATTATCTTGACAGAATGCACTTCCAATAAGACAACACATATGGCAATGGGAAGAAACTTTTGAATAGGAAACTCTAACTGCTGGGTTGGAAGAAGCTTTTGAATAGGAAACTCTAACTGCTGGGTTTCCTTTCATTACAACCATCAAACCCTCACGTGTTTATCAAACATGGACAAAGTATCTTCTCTCTGCTTGGCACCATCATAGGCAATGAGAGCCCAGGGACCAATGAGACACTGCCTGCCTTTAGAGAGGTTATAAAGGGAGGGAGACTGATCTCAAATCATTGGAATGCAGAGCAGTGGTTACAACAGCAGAGGCCCATAAATGTACATCTGCTGTAGCGATTGCTTAAGTGTTCAAGGTATTGCCCCAGTAATGAGAAGTGGTATATGACTGCTTCAGTTGTACTGAAGTGCCCCCATCCTCTGCTGCCAACATCATGGTTAATCTTATTCGAACATGGCACACCTGCATAAAACAGGCAAAGATAATGCTGACCACATTTTCAGTACTTTAAAATGAAAGCAATGAGTGTTTCTTAAAAAACATGTTATCACATAACATAGAGACTGGAACATCATAACACCTAAATCCATATTTGCTGAAAGCACACATGGGAAAAATAGAGAAAGAACTCTTAGCAACTTTATTGCTTACATGTGGGTAACAAAGATGATGACTTGATGAAAACCAATAGTTTAAAACAAAACAAACAACAACAAGATAAAACCAGAACATCAGAACAGAGGACCATGGAAATCATTCGTTTAACTCCCTCATTGGACATCATCTCCCTAGTTCCTGGCAGAACTACCACTAGAATGCTGATGTTCTCTTTTTGAAGTTAGATCTCTTTCTACTCCACTGGTAGGTTCGCTACTATGTACCGTGTGGCTCTCACTTTCTGAGGTGGTGACTCGGGTGTGGATAAAGGCAGGATGTGCCAAGGCAGCAAGAAAAAGGCCAAACAGTTATGGACCCAGCCTCCAACTTCAACAACAGCAACTCTTTATTTTCTGTCATATTTCTATATATGAAGATTCCACCTGAGATTTGGCTTGAAAAAGAATAACACAGTCACAAGATTTTAAAATTGTAGCATTTTACCAAGCTCTGCTTTTGAGTTGAAAATATAAATCATCTTTTCTCAATATTAGCCAGGATGTGAAGGCTTTTATAATGCATTACATTTTGGAAGGACTCTAGGATTTTTAAATAATAATCAGCATGGATTCTTTGCTCTTGAGGGGTGTAAAAATGAGTCTGTAAGAAGTGTGCTTCTTCTGTTTGGAGTAGAGAGGTGTCCCTTGTGACAGGTAGTAAATTCCATGTTTTTGATCTGGCAATTTGATTTATAGCAAGGATGACAGTGGTGATATTCCACTTAAGCCTTTACTTCAATGATGCCATTGATTCTACACTTGAAAATCTCTATACGGAGACCCTCAATTTTACAGAGATTTTGATGATCTTCAATTTTTGTTTGAATTTGGGACAAGAGCAAAGATTCTGGAAAAAGTTGCAAAAATGTATTCCTTGAAAAATGTATTCCCATTATTTTTTCCAAAAGACAATGCTGAAAATGAAATGTGGAGAATTTTCATTGTAAGACTTCTTTATTGGTGCAAAAGTGATTGTGGGGAAATAAAAGTGAATGGCAAAAACCGCAATTACTTTTGCACCAACCTAACAAGACCATCCAGAGCAACTATGACAATTTAAAAATCTTTAGGAATTATTACATTTGTTAAAATTACTTAATGTTCCTGGGAACATGGCTCACACCTATAATCCCAGAATTTTGGAAGGCCAAGACACAAGGATAATTTTAGCCTAGGAGTTCAAGACCAGCCCTGGCAACATAGGAAGACCCCTTCTCTACAAATAATAAAAAAAAAAAATCCAGGCATGGTGGCATGTGCCTGTAGTCCCAGCTACTGAGGAGGCTGAAATGCGTGGATTATTTGCGGCTGTAGCGAATCATGATCACACCACTGTACTCCAGCCTGGGCAACAGAGCGAGATCCTGTCTCGAAATAATAATAATAATAATAATCACTTAACACAATTGGCCTATAAAATAGTTAATGAGGACTTCTGAGAGGTAACCTTGAGTTCTGTCTGAGTCTTCTAACCCGTGTCCTGGGAGGTGCAAGTCACACTCAAATTAGGGAACTCCATGACTGTGTAAGAGGGAATATGTGAGAAGGGTGAGAAATATTTCATTACTCTGCTCATGGATAAAAGACGAGAAGGGGTAGAGAGCTATTATTTCTCAATGTCTGTCAAACATTGTGCAAAGAACATTTGTTTATATAATCACATTTAATTCTAAGAAAGGTTATTGGAGGTAGGTGGCAATTTTATCAGTGAAGGAGTATACCATGATGAGTCTAATCAACTTGCCCAGGTTCATGAAACTTTTAAAGTAACAAAGCCAACATCTGAACCTAGGACGGTCTGTTCCCCAAGTCTGTCCTCTATAAATAATCTCTTTTATAAAATGTTTCCAACTACCCAGTGTAGAGATCACGGCTTAAGAAGTTAGACTGCAAATAGTCTTAGATGAGGGTGTATTCTGTCTTAATCTCTGTCTCTCTCTGTCTCTGTCTCTGTCTCTCTCTCTCTCCTTCTCTCTCTCTCTCTCTCTCTCACACACACACATACATACACACATACCAGCTTTGTATAGTCTATATCCTTTGTGTTTATAGTATCCTCAAAATTGCTCAGGATAAATGATACCTTTAATTGTGCAGAATCTCCTTCCATAATAAACATGCTTTCATTTAAAAACTTTTACATTTATATTTTAAAAGTGTATATGTGTGAGTGTGCATATATTTGCATGTATGTGTGCACATGTGCATGCCTGTGTGTTGGGAATATTGTGAAGTACAAACACACAAGACAGCTGCATTTCACAGTTGAGTCTTCAGGCAGCAATATTTTAGCAGAATGGACATCAAATCTTCCCAATGACTTGCGAGCTGTGAAAGACATTGCAGCTAACTCCAACTGTAAAAAATATATTGGCTTCAGAAGAGAAATGGCATTTGGAAAGCTATGCTTTAAAATGATGTTGGGGGAGAGAAAAACAGAAGGCTGGAGTTCTCAGAGTGAAATAATCACATTGAAGGCCCAGATGCAGAGCTGGAGGTGTGGGGAGAAGCTCAAGATCTCCTTTTCTGTTTATCAGATTTACTGCAGATCCTGCAAGGATCTGCAGTTATAAAAGTACCATATACTCAGATAAACTTTGGATCATGGGAAGTTCCCTGCCTTTCATTCTGTCCTCTGAATTCTACTGCTATGTCAGATAGTAAAAGACAACTTCCATTCCACCCAAGATGCCTTCTCCAATGCCATAGTTTGTATGTATGTCTTTCACTTTGTTTTGTTTTAAACAGAACCAGCTTCCTCTGGCATTTCAGTGTCTCGGGAAGTCTAAAATATTTTCTGTAAGCTAGCTCCTCCATGCTAACACCTTGTTCTGCACAAAAGTTGATAGCCAGTATCATGTGCTAAATAAGGGACTGATTAAAATACTCACAGAGGCCAGTTACTGAGAGGTGATTTTACATAAGTTATCTCATGTGGTACCCAAAACAGCCCCACTGAGGGTGGTACTGCCATTTCCATTCTACAGGTGGCAAAGCTGAGTATTAAAGAACATAAGTGACGTGCCCCGAAACACACAGACAGTGGCAGGGCTGGGATTCAAACCCAGGCAGTCTGACTGTAGACCTAACCATGGAGGGAAACTGAGTCCTATAGCTATAGTGTCCTCTCCTTGAATCTGGGCCCACTGTTTCTTCGGTTCCTCCCATGCATGAATATTCACAGAGAGTTAAGAAGAAAAAGAGAAATTGACGTGCAAGTGATGAAAAGAATCGGAGAACTGCTTCAGTAGATATCTACCAATGCAGCCACCCCTCCTCTTAATTAGCAGTGAGTGCCTGGGGAGAAGGTTAGCTTTCCAAAGAGCTGGTTCACTCAAAAGCTAGGGAAACTCATTACTCCTCACCACAGGGGTTCAGTTCTCCCTCCCCAATCCTCCTTAAGAGCACAGTGGGGTGACTGCGGGAGCGATAAGGAAACATAAATAACAACTGTGCTTTCTAAACTGCCTAGTCTGCTTCACACTTCTTCCAAAGAGGTAACTGCAAAAGTACATAAGCTTCGTTTCCAGACCACACAGTTATGTCAAAATGAGAAGTCAGAAGGACTCAGACTTTCCAGCTGTTCCTGGGACAGCAAGAAGAGGAGCAGGGACTTTACATAAAGCTGTAGATCTGGGTCATAGAGCCCCATGATCGTAACCATTCCTTAGAGTTCTAGAGAATTTTACAGTTCATAAAGCATTTTCAAGTGGCTGCCCTCAGTCCTCTTTTGAACATTACAAGTTAATGAAGTGGGTCTGAGGCTCTCATAGAGTATGAAACTGAGGAGAGGTTGAGGAATTATGCAAGAATCTCCCAGCACATGTGTGACTTGAACCCATGGCCTGACCTGAAGAGTGGTGGTCCTCCCACTGTCCTTACCTCCTCCAATGTTGGGGGAAAGGGTTGGTGCACTGGACCTTCTAGAATCTACTAGTGAATATACCTCCCCTTACCCCTTCTCTCACTTCTGGCTATAGAATAAAAAGATTCTCCATGCCCCCTAAATCTGATCTCTAATGAGAACTGTTTTAAAAAAGCTGATACAGATGCAAGGACTTTAATAGAAAGAGAAGGTTGCTCTAGCTCAGAAAATTTTCAAAGGCCTCTTCCTAATGGCTTGGGTAGGGAAACGGGTCTTGTTTCCTCTCCCTCAGCCCCACCCCACCAAACAGGCAGAGGAGGCAAGACTGAACACATATCTACATAGCATGTTTTTGAGAGTACAGGAAAGTCAATCTCTCCAAAAATACCAAACTGAGCAAACCTGGTTTGCTTCTATTGCTACTAATCAGATTTAAACCAAAGCATGTAAACTCATATCCTGGTTCTTCTCACTGATAAATATGTGAATATTTATAATATCTTCAAGTTAGAGTAGTAATAAAGTTTTGATGGAATTGGAAAAGGAAAAACTTGGATATACTTGTGTTCATTTACAATTAACACAGTGTCTTGGTTTAGAAAATCGATTATGTTAGCCTATATGTATATCCTATCCTTTAATCTTCTTGGTAATCCTGTGAGCTAGATGTAACCACCCCCATTGCACAGAGAAGCAAACTGAGACTTAGAGAGCTAAATAACAAGTTCAAATGAGATGTGGAACTGACATATGAATTCAGGATTCCAAATAGCTCTGGTTCCACTATTTCAAATGGGAATAGATGTGAAAATCCCTATTTAGAGAATTAAAAAGTACCACACTTATAAAGGATAATATTGAAATATTACTAGCCACAAATGCATTACCAAAGGTTTAGTATGATGCTGAAGAGACAGGACTCAAGAAAAGTAAGATTCCATAGGCTAGTGAAGGGGAGAGTAACTTCTCAACTCTTGGGTGATGCTAAAAGATGCAGGTTTGCATGTGGATTCCGATCAGAATAGAGTGAAAATATAAGGAAGGCAAGGAGGTAGGGCGATTAATGGGAAACAGACATTTCAGAGCAACTTATCAAGGTGCCCTGGACTTTCAGTCATTCTACTAAATAGTGTAGTGCCCACAAGAAGAACACTAACCCAGACTCAGCATCCACACCCATCTTGGAAACTCTCCTGTTAGATGTTTCATTTCTGGGATCAGATACCTAGCGCAGTGGAAATCTGTACGGGCTTCAGCAGATGGAGTTGAATCCAACAGTCCCATGGTTTTGTATGAGTGTGGTCTCCCCTGAGGTCAGGAGTTTGAAACCAGCCCGACCAACATGGAGAAACCTCGTCTCCATAAGTGTCATGGTTTTATACGAGTGTGGTCTCCAAGGTTGTGACTTGAAGCATGGTTCTCTTACAAATTAGCTGTGGGGTTCTAGACAAGTTATCTGACCTCTCTTGCTTCTCTGTGCTTCAGTTTTTTGTTTTTTGTTGTTGTTGTTGTTTGTTTGTTTGTTTTACTGCACTTCCCATAGGGATGTTACAATGATTGTGAAATGACATATGCAAAATGTAGCACATCTTAAGCACTTTAAATATTAATATGACTGATAGATTTAATACACTTTCTGCAAATATGCATATCTAGAATCATGATTCTAAAAGTGTGTACAGGTGAAACACCCAAGTTCCATTGCTAAAACATATTTGTCTCTTCAAAATCAAACAAATACTGTTAAAGTGATAATTTAGTCCATAAGTTTTTCCTTAAATATTCAAAATCTACTATATCAAATCTAAACCTACTTTATTCACAAAGTGTTAAGTCACAGAAACACAACAGAGCAACTTCTAATAGCAATGGATTATGGAAACTTGTTCTTTAGTGGATATAAATGTTCAGGAGTATAATTTTATATTGCTCCATACAAAGCAAACATAGCTTTGCTATTATGTGTAGCTCTAGTTTATGGAGTTAAATATAAAAAATAATCAAATATCTCAATATTATATTACACTCCAGATGTTCAACCACCTGAATTATTTTGAAAACCACTGATAAGAAAATTTCCTCATTCTTTAGCTGTGCTTGGTAAAAAAAAAAAAAACAAATAAACATATCGATAAACTTGAGTTATTTCTCAATGCGTAATATGATCAAATAAATTGAGCATGCAGCTGACCTATTAATATAATTAAAAAATCCATAAGTAGAACAACTCTGCCCTTCCCCATAGCTGATCTATGGTAATAGGCTTTCTAGGATTTTCTTTTCAAACGCCACCCCTTGGCAGACCCAGGTTGGTGGTTAATATACCATTAAGTGCCAAAACAAAGATTTCTTCCATAGCAGGTGAGTGAAACAAACAAAGCACAGTGAACGTTAGTTGACAGTAAGTGCTCTAAAGTTTTTTTTCCCTGAATTGTCTCTGTTAAGCTCACCATAATAAACATCTGTGATAGGAACTCACGGTAGGAGATGGTGAAGAAGAGATTTAAAAGCTTCATTCTTGCTCAACATGAGCAGGGCCACCCCTAAACCTTAGGACATTTTTATGTGAATTTTTAAAATGTGAATCTCCTTCTAGATTGATGTAGCCCCTATCTGCCCCTCCACAGAATGTCTTGTACATTGTAAAAGTACACAGCTACATGCACACAACTGTATGCAGGGCCCTAAACATGATGCAGGGCCCTAAACATGATGAGCTTAAACTTTATGCCAGATTTTCAAAATTTCCTATTCTCCAACACTTCTCAGTCTTTCCCATGTTACTTCCAACCAGTTGCACTCCCGCCTCCCAATTAGGGTCCCTGACTATCTCCCTGGGCAAGACCTTTTAATAAAGAGCAGAGTTTCCTGTGTTAGAAAATCAGAGTGGTCAAAAGGAAATGTAAGGAGGAAAGAGAGATGCAAAGGGAAAGGCTAATCTGCAGATTTGATGATCAGTGTTGCCTCTGGCCAGGTGCAGTGGCTCCCGCCTATAATCCCAGCACTTTCGGAGGCCAGGGCCAGCAGATCACAAGGAGCTCGAGACCAGCCTGGCCAACGTGGTGAAACCCCATCTCTACTAAAAATTCAAAAGTTAGCCAGATATGGTGGTGTGCACCTGTAGTCCCAGCTACTCGGGAGGCTGAGGCAGGAGAATTGCTTGAACCTGGGAGGCAGAGGTTGCAGTGAGCCAAGATCATGCCACTGCACTGTAGCCTGGGCAACACAGCAAGACTCCATCTCGGATGGATGGATGGATAGATAGATAGATAGATAGATACATAGATACATAGATACATAGATTAATTAATTAAAGTAAAATAAAATAAATGCTGCCTCTGCTTCTTAGTAGCTGTGTGATTCCAAACAGATTATCCAGCCTCTTTTTTCTACCTCTCTAACATAAAGATGGTGATAGCCCCTTGGTCAAGAAAATAAAATTAGAAAATGCAGGTAAAGCATTAACCCATCTACCTGGCCCATAGTAAGCACTCAGTAGGTATCTGCTGCTCCTGACATTATTATTCACTTATTTATATTTGTAACCACTATCTCTGACTGGTTCATGGCCCCTCTTCTGTTCCCCACCTCTCTAAATCCCCTGGGTCCTTAGAGGACTAGTCCCTTTCTCCACTAACTTTACTCTAGGCCATATTCTTATCACTTACAGCACGCATACCACACATTAAGCACTGAATTACGCTCTTTTATTTCCTAGCAACAAAGTCTGCAAGGAATATTACTCCTGTGAAATGCTCCTCAGAAACAGTTATTACACCCAGATAAATGTAAAAGGAGACTGTACATTGTTTCTCTTGGAAATCTACAAGTATTCCAGGATAGCAAAGGTTCTGAAAAGTCTTGCAGCAAAGATATTTTTAAAAAAAACAAATTTTTTAAAGCCTCTATTTTCTCACCAGTTTTAGTAAAGAAGCCTGGCTTACCTATGAAGAGTCCGCAGACCTAACATGTCTCAGGTCACACTATGGAAATGTCTACCCTATTGCTGAATGCAATGGAGCTGTTGGATTCTGGGAGATGAGAGGGTGATGATGCCCAAGCCTCAAATCCTCATCCTTCTCTTGTTCTCCTAAAGCTTCCCTCCAGGGACTTTCCAGGCATCCTAGGGATCTATTGAATGTAGTTAAAAAAATAATCAATATAGATTCCCTCATGTGATCCCCAGAAGTCAGGATCAATACTATTATCATCTCCATTTTACTGATAAGAAATCTGTGATTTAGAGTGACCAGGATTTGATGACCACATCTTGACCAACCAGCGTGGGCAGAGCTGCGAATCTTCCCATTCCAAATTCAGTGCTCCTTTTACTGGGCCTTGCAGAGTTCATTAAATGTGCAATTAACATATGGAATTCTACCCACTTCCATGTACTTGCAGACAATTAACAGGTGAGGATAGATGAAAAAAAAAAAATCATGGCTTCATTTTTCCCTCTGCTAGTAAAAGTGGTGTCCCAAATATGGTCCTGGATTTCTGAAGCACAGTGCCCATTGTGTAGGCCCAATGGTACCTATGGGCCAGAGGAAGCTGCATTATTGCTATGGCTTTGCATTGGAGTATGCACGAGTGGCATCAGTTCTACCTTCCAGGGGTACTGTTGGCAGTTAAGTCTATTTGGCCTTGACACTAACAGAGTTTTGTCTCAGCATTAATATAAAAAACGGAATCAATGAAAGGGAGAAGTAATAACTCAATTAAGAGAAGGTGGGGCAAAATGAAATGCATACAATGGTAAAGATGAATCCTCCTAAAAACCCAATCAGTGAGAGGTTAGAGGAAACCTCAGTCACAGAATTTTCAATATAAACCTGTCCTGGTGGCACAGTGTCTGACAGCGATGGTGATGATGGTTCTCCCATCTCACAGGCTGCTGCTGCTGCTAGTAGCACCACCACTCCAATCATCACTAATCACCAGGTGAGGCTTTTAAAAAACTTTTTACCACTTAGCCTAAGAGGGTAGGGAATGTCTTACAGGTGTGAAAATATCTGAGCTCAGAGAAATCATGTCACATGGGGATAAGCATCCCAGCGTGTACAAAAGGACATAGACAGGAGCATTTAGCTCATGTGTGGCTGGAAATAAAGGAAGGGAGGGAAAGGAGGCTAAACAGGTGGTTTAGATCTTGGTTTGACAGGGCCTGATGTTATCCTGTAGGCAGAAGCATGTCAGTGATGAGGGTGCAAGGCACAGCTCTGCAGAGTCTGACGGTCAGGAATATATACTTGATTGATCGGGGGTGGGGGAGCAGAGCTGCTATTAAGTGAATTTAGTAGAGCTTGTTGGTCTCAGCACTGGGCAAGAACTTAGGTTTCCCTGTTCCTACTGTAGTATTCTCTCCACTACAGCCCACTGAGTTTACAGAATTCTTTCATCCTTCCTTTCCTTGCCCCCTCCTTCTCCTTTTTATTGCACAGCCTCAGGTTCAGAATTAAGTACCTCTGTTAAATTACCTCCCAAGATTTCACAAAGAGTAATAATGTACATATTTGATCTAGAGGTCAGGGAAATACTGTAGACAATGATTTAAAGCATCCATTTTCCACTTGGTCAAACTCATTTTAATTGTACTTCTCTCAGACCTGACTGAGCCAAGTCCCTCTTGACTGAGGCCATGGCTTTAGTAAAATGAAAACACTTCCATGGTGGTCTCAATTTTCCTCTTAGACTAAGAGCAGGTCCATGTGGCACCAGCCCAGCTCCATCTCTAAATCAATGCTTAGGGATTAAACAGTTGCTCTAAAGAGCACTCTTGTGAGACAGTGTGTCCTTAACTAAGAAAGCGAACTTATGTGGAAATATCATAAATGCAAATTATCAACCATTGCATTTCTTAAATAATAACATTACAAAGTCTGTCTGAACCGTAGAACCATTTGGAAACATTTTAGGGTTGTCACTAAGCACTTAAAAAACATTGTTTAAAGCTTTTACATTTCTGTGTGTGGTAAAAAGATAATCTGGAAGTAAAGAGAGGTATGTTCACAAATGAGTAAATTCTGAGTTATTTAATATAGCAGAATCTGATACTCAGAGCTCTGGAACGTAAAAAAATAAGCAGTATTCTAAAATGTAGTGCTATGGTTTTTAAACTTTTCAAAAAGCTAGAATAGCACATTTTATGTTTTCCAATGAAATCATACAGGGAGTCACCTTATGTAGGACAGATGACAACAGCACTGTCCTGGTGGCGGTGGAGGTGAGGCACAGGAGCCTGTGTCCCGTGGCCTCCTCTTTCTCCAAGGCATCCTTCCTCAACATCAGGATCCCAAAGAATTCAGTCTGCAAATTGCTCAGCTAGTTCATCTCTCTCCTCTTACAATAGATTGCAAGTACTCCTCGGTTTAACATACATATTCCTGGCCATTTTTCTTATCTCTGCCAATTATTAGACTAATCCCCAGGAGAAAAATTTCTTAAATGTTCAGCCTCCATTTCTCCTATAAATTGTGAAGATACATATATGCACACACATTATACTTCAAAGGTTTGTTTTGAGATCAAGTTAGATTTTAAAATGCTTTTCAAAACTCTAACACTTAGATAAATATACAAAATCATTGGCCACACAGTTAATTCACAACTAACTTCAAAAGAAAATAATAGAATGATAAGCCTAGATATCATGATATAAGGGGAAGAGAAGAGAGAAAAACAATTCTGAGTTTGGCCATAACCCTAGAGAAATATTTTACTTTGGACATCTTCACTGAACATTTAACTGATTGTATGGGCAATAGCAACTAATGCAGAGTCCCACTGGTGACACAGACTCCAGGGGAGAAAGAACCGCCAATTAATTACTGATAGTTGAAACCTTTTACAAACATAAACAAATATACAAAAAAAAAAAAAAGTTGTTGTGTAAATGGAAATCAAGCAGTCAAACCAAAACAAGGAACAAGCCACATGTAAAGGCAGTGGCTTGCTTACAGTCTTCTAGAGCATCCTCATTTAGGTCTCTTCCAAAAAGGGTTGTACCCACACTAGCTGGAAGCATCTACTTGAGCCTAGGAGGTCCATCTGGGGCAAATACTGAAATCCCAATGGGCAGATATCCAAATCAGTTGCTCACTCACCCTTTCCCCCTTGTTGGCCTTTTCACTTCAACCTCAGCCTAAGCTCTCTTTCAACAATTTGCCATAAATCCCTAGGCAGGAATGCAGCACAGCACAGCCAAAGCCCTCTTGACTCAGGACATGCACAGAGAGAGAGAACTTCTTCCTTGCTTGGAGAATTCAGGATCACCAGTGTACACTACTTCTCCATGGACATGTGACCTCAGGGGTTTCGGAAAAAATGCAATGTTGCATCTCTTTACCCCCTTTCAGGTAGTATAATATCAATTATTGATTTGGAGAGGATGTTAATTGGGGGAAGTGGCTAGCAGTGAAGGCCAATATGAAAACAAGGCAAAAGCTATCAGAAATTGCAAAGGGAAAGAGTTTTTTTAAAATGCTGCTCCTAAATATTAAAAGGGTGAGCTCTATTAATTATAGATTTCTGCAGCGATGGCTGTTTTGTTTGCTTATTTGTTTTTCATCATCTCCCACTCCCCCAGCAGAAATTAATTCACCTTGGCATCAAAGGTTCTCTTTGTATTGTCAGAAACTGCAAATAGTCATTTAATGCCTCAAACAATGCTATAGACCAGTGTGCGATGTTATAGCCGTGTCTCTCTAATTATGTGATGTTTGTAAGTCAATATGATAGCACAGAAATAATCTTTTTCCATTTCTACCACTCGGCAAAACGTGCTCTTAAAGGGAACTCCAGACACCCAGTTCTTTAAACTTAAAACCACAGAGTTGTTTTTGAGTTTCTTTTCACTTTGCTCTCCACATCCCATCAGTGGCCAAAAGGCAAGGATTCTTCATCTATAAACAACTAATATTCACCCTTTCTCATAATTCCCACTGCCCTAGCCTTCTCCAGACCCACACTAGTTCTTGTCTGAATTACTGCAGCCCCTCCCCACAGGTCTTCTTTCCTTAACTCTTCCCATCTCATTCTCGTCTATACATTCTGCTGGGTTAAAATTTCCTGAAAACAACCATGAACATGTCAAGAAGTGACTTCAAGTGTCCTGTGGCTCTTCTCTGCTTATAGAAGACTTAAATGAGAAACTGCAGATGCTAATACTGCTTAATGCCCATCTCTCTTACTAGAACATAAGCCATAACAGAGCACGGGCTTTGATTTTGAACTGTAGTGGGCTCATAGGAGATGCAATAAATATTTGTTGAATGAATAAATGAGTAAAAATCAATGAATGGTTGGATGGATGAATGGACAGAGGAAGGCTGAGTAGATGAACAATGACCCCTTCACAGGTTTGTTTACAGAATTAAATAAATAAAATCATGTACAGAAGCGTGCCAAGCACAGAATCTAGGCTTGTAAAATGTGGGTCTCTTCCTTTATTTTCTCTGTTATACTCCTGGTACCATTCCATGCCTATCTCTCAGCCACAGAAGGTCAGGGCCCAACTGTGGAAGGAGCATGTTTCCAAGATGTTGAATTTGCACCTGACACGGTAGGCAGTGGGGGATACTCAACTTTGAGGCTTTAGTTTAGGAGAGATAACCAGTTGCTTTGTTAGGAAACAACTATGGTGACAAGATGGAATGAAGGAGGCGGCTTGCAGATGTCAGATGGGCAGTGAGAAGGCTTGCAGCAGGACAATGGTAAAGACATCTTGGGCCTGCATCAGGATAGCATGGAGAAGAAAAAAGGTTGAAAGGGACTTCCAAGGGAGATTTATGGGGGAGCTGGTGAGCTAGGATAAAGACAGCCTCTACTACCAGATCTCAATCTCTAAAACTAGGCCTAAGACCAAGGCTCAGATGTCCTTCATGTTTTTGTCTTTTTTTTTTTTTTTTTTTAAATATGGAGTTAGAAATGATTTGGCTTTTTAGAGCTGAAAGCTAAAAACAACACATCCGGAAACAGTAGGCTTCTATTGTCTTCGATCACTAATGTCCTGGTGAGTATGTACGCTATGGAGAAGGCAGAAATGACATGGACCAGGGCTTCTTACATGGAGAGTGTTTTAAAAGGCAGTTTTTAAAAAGCCCATTTTGTGGAAGAAACCAGAAGGCTCATAATTGCTATCTGCGCTGTGGTTTCTCCTGGGGGCTGGGGAGGGAAGTGGATTAAAGAAAAAGTTTAGAAGGCCATAGGCATAAATATCGAAATAGCATGAATTTTAATATATACTTTTAAAGGGGTTAGGCAATGATGAAAAGATATGACTGCTTTCCTTTTATTTCTCTATTAAATTAAAATTCCTACACAAGTGCAATGGCTATCTTTTTGAAAACACTGCATAATTTTAAACTTTGGGAAGGTTTATCTTTCATAGCCACAAATCTTTGCAAAAGCCTTTGGCTACAGGAAACACAGGCTCCAAGTCTGCCATATGATGAAGGCTTTATGTGTGTTTCTAAAAGGTAAGTAGCTTGAAATCAGTACTCTTCCATTTGAGAGTAAAACCACCTGATTATTTAAATGAAACAGAAAGATGCATGAAACATTCTTCTCATCCCAACTAGATAAGAAGGCTGAGCTCTCAAAACATTCTTCATTGTCTATCATTTAAGAATTATCTGATTATCAACCACAGTATTCCAAAAAAAAAAAAAAGTAGTCCCAAATAACATTGTAAATCTCATTCCCTACTATCCATGCTTCTGAATAGAACAGGCAACAGACATGTATTTAAATAGACTGTCAACGAAATGAATCCACAGTTTATTGCTACTATTCATCTTGGCTGGTAAATGGCCTCCATACTATTCTTCATTCATTAAAAAATGGTTCATTTCCTTTGGCCTTTATTCATTGCCTAATATTCCTAATGAACTTAATGTAGCAAGTGATGTAATCAGACAAAAGACCTGTAAGAACCCCTTTTCTGCCACAATAAGCAGAATTAAATCATATTTAATTAGGATTTTAGTGTTCACCAAAATCTCGGTTAACTATTTATCACCCACACTGCTGTCTATTCTAAGCAGCCTTCTCTTTCTAAGTAGGAAAGCACCATCTCTTTGGCTCAGTTCTCTGTGTTGGACACCATAATCTACCAGGCAGGTGGCTAACTTAGTTCTAGCCATGAATTAGTCACTGGATTAAGGTTCGCCTTAATTCTCCATGGCCAAGGAGGCCCAACGTGGTTTAGGAGACAGAATGAAGTCACACTAATAGCCACTGATTTATAATCACAGAAGAGGAGAGTCCAGCAAACCTGAGAAGAGTTCTGAGAAGGAGTGGCTTCTGTGTAGATTTTGCTGGAAGTCTTTGCTGTGTTTTAGTGAGGATGAAAGAGTTGTATATGCAGAGAGGGAAACTGAGAACACACAAAGGTGGGGGAAAAGAAATGTGTGACAAGAAAGCATCAAGAAAGTAAAGAGGAGTGAATCACTGTTGGGGCACTGGAGGGCATGTCAGCTTCAGGAGTTTGTGCCAGATCTTACAGGAACAGGAAAATCCTGCAGGGTTTGTTTGGTTTGGTCTGGCTTCACTTTTCTGTCTCTTTTCCCCTTCCCCTTTCCCCTTTCCTTTCCCCTTTCCCCTTTCCCCTTTCCCCTTTCCCCTTTCCTTTCCCCTTTCCCCTTTCCCCTTTCCCCTTTCCCCTTTCCTTTCCTTTCCTTTCCTTTCCTTTCCTTTCCTTTCCTTTCCTTTCCTTTCCTTTCCCCTTTCCCCTTTCTCCTTTCCTTTCCTTTCCCCTTTCCCCTTTCTCCTTTCCTTTCCTTTCCTTTCCCCTTTCTCCTTTCCTTTCCTTTCCTTTTTTTCCTTTCCTTTCTTTTCTTTTTTCTTTTCCTTTCTTCCTTCCCTCCCTCCCTCTCTCCCTCTCTCTCTCTCTTTCTTTCTCTCTCTCTCTTTCTTTCTTCCTTCCTTCCTTTCTTCGCTCCTTCCTTCCTTCCAGAAATAAACATAGTAGAAAAGGTGTCTTGAGGAAGATGATTAGGCACCTTACTAAATAGTGCAGCTAGAAAAACAACTAGGATTGATTTTGCAGCTTTCTGGTTAGTCTAAGACCAGGGTGTTAGCAGAGATGCACCCAAAAGGGGGTTTTGGTGCCTTTCAAGAGGCTTATAAAGGAAGAGTTGTTGACAAATTGGACAGGCTTATAAAGGAGAGGTGAAGGTAAAATTTGCTGGGTGGATTTTGACCTGGTTCTTACTCTGGCCCCTACCATGTCTGCCATTCTTTCCCATCTGCTAGGACAAAGCTCCACACCACCTTTTCTGCTTAGTCATCTCAGAGCAAGCCAGCTGACCATGACTCTCCCCCAACTGAGCTCATGCAGCCTATATGGCCAGTGCCTTCCACATGGTAGCCATCCTAGCCTGCCTCGGATACTTCTAGCAGGTTTCCTATCGCTCTCCTGTGTGACAAGTTCTCTGCAGCATGTCTGTAATCACCACGTTCCAGGGCCTGATCCACACTGCACTGTAGTGCTACACAGGTATTTGTAAAAAGAATAGTGAAAGTTGATCACAATAGTTTTCCTCAAGGCTTTTCAAAAGGGGCTCAATTCTGGCTAAGTGAATAAAATCTCTCCTTTGTATAAGGGCTCAAGTGCTCTATAGTAACTCAAAAAGGATCATTTTCTGTCCAGAGCTGCTTTCTGATAAAGGTCAAGCAATTTTAAAACAAAAAATAAATGTCCGTTTGATTTGACATTTCAAAAGAGAGCTGAGAATCTGTCAATGATAACCTATATCTTCTTTTTTCTGCTCCATCATCAGAACACCAGGCAGGTATAACAAAACTTCTCACGGATCTCAAATCAGAATTATGTTGAATTTTCTCACTTAGTCAATGGGGAAGGCAATTCTTTATAGGGAAGAGGACAAATATCAAGCGTCAATTTGCATACAGGACAAACTCACTAGGATGTGGTTTATGCTGTGTGTCTAATAACATGTTCTGTCTTATGTTTAAAATACACATTTGCAAAAATCATTTTACATGCTACTCACACGTCAATAAGCTAGCAATATAGCATATGCTTCTGACTTAGTCAAATAACATTTTAAGGCTTATTAAGAGATAACAGTAATTCACAGTTCCATCACCCACCATCTTAGGTGTTTCACTGACATCTCAACACCTCCTACTTAACTTCGAGGCCAAGAGTCCTTTGGACTTCCAAAATTACTGCTCATGTACAATCCAGAATAAGCCTGTAAAAAAGAAATCTTGAATTGTTTCCAAGAGGGTTGGACATGGGAAGTGTAAACCAAAAATAGGCAGCTTCTTGAAAACATTGAGTCTCTAACCAGTAGTTTTATCACTTTTTTTGAAGTAAAATCAAATCAAACATTAGCTACATCCATGTTTGAATACAGAACGTATTCCAAAGGAAAAATGAACATTTTTGAGAAAGGGTTTCACTCGGTTGCCCAGGCTGGAGTGCAGTGGTGTGATCCATCATAGCTCACTCCAACCTCAACCTCCTGGGTTGAAAAGATCCTCCCACCTCAGCCTCCAACTGGCTGGGACCACAGGCATGCACCACCATGTCTGGCTATCTTTAAAATTATTCTTGGTAGAAATGGGGTCTCACTCTGTTGCTCAGGCTGGTCTTGAACTCCTATGCTCAAGTGATCCTCCCTCCTGGGCCTCCCAAAGTGCTGGGATTACAGGCATGAGACATTGTGCCTGCCCCAGACTTTTAAAAAATTATGAATCACTTTGGATTACTCATGTGATTTTATTCTTCTGTGTAGATAATCTGGATTTAACCATCAAAGGGGAAAATGATTCTAGAATATAGATGCTAGATGGCTGCAAAGAAGGTAGGTTGCTTCCTCACAGATACAAACCCTAGGAGGGAATGAATAAAGAAAAAAGCCCTAAGTAACTGATTAATGGACATCCTTTCCAGGGTGATTCACACACCACCCCTGCCTGTGTGACCATTATGGATTTATTAACATTAAGGCAATGTTATTCAAACAGGTATCAAAACATTTTAATGCAATGGAACACTGAGTGAAATATTATTCCTACCTCTCAGCAGACTGAAACAAGCTGAGCTAATTGCATTGCCAAGGAGAACTGACTCAGCCTCCAGATGCCATTTAAGGCTCTGAAGTTTATCTTCTAAAACTGCCGTATTTAGTGTAATAATGAGCTAATAGCATGCACAGAATCAGTTGTCCCCATACTGTGTTGCCCAATGGATACCACTGATTATATCCCTCTGCTCCAATTATGTTTTTGGAGGCTTAATACCAGAATCAATGAGGAGGCTCCTGTCAGTCAATAGCCTGAATTTACTGGGCACCTCCTGGTACAGCCTCGGTTCTCTGAGGCCATGGTGGGGGTAGGAACATGAGAGTGGAGGTCAGGGTGCTATCTCCTGAAAGCATCAAGAGGTATTGCATGAAATTATTAAAGAGCAGATGTTAAGCGCAAGAGAAAATGCAGAGTGCCAAATAAAAATAAAGACATATTTAGAAAATGTACCAAAAGCTTTTTTTTTCCATTTTTCATTAAAGCTATTTTCATTTCTGAAAATAAAAATTAATTTCCTATTCCCTGATTTTAGCAATATCCTTATTCTTTTCCCCATTTCCCCTAGACTTCAATTTTTTTTTTTTTTTTTTTTTTTTTCCTATGGAACAGAAGAAAACCTAGCAGTGCCCGCCTTAAGTAATCTTGCCAGTATGTTGGGGATCCAATGACTGTCTGGAAGGTGAGCTAGCCATCCATAGCAGCCAGCAGTCACCACAAGGTCGCTTTCAAAAAGCCACTCTGAAGGTGATACTGTGTGCATGAATGTCTATAAGCTGGGGGATAAGAGGAAACAAGTGACAGCAGGTAAATTCAGGAAGTTTTATTTGAATATGTCGCAACTCATGTTTTACCACATTTAGTACTAAGGCCATTTACTGAATGTTCCCAGGACAGGTCTGTGGCTCAAGGAGGCAAAGTTTTAAGGAACATGAAGTGCTTTTAAAACCTAATAAACTCTTTTGGCTGGATGGAATGGCTCATTCCTATAATCCCAGCATTTGAAGGCCGAGGTGAGAGGATCATTTGAGCCCAGCAGTTCAAGACCAGCCTGAGCAATATAATGAGACCCCTGTCTCTAAAAAGCAAGTAAAAAACCCCCAAAATAGCTGGGTGTGGTGGTGCACACCTGTGGTCTCAGCTACTCCAGAGATAGGATAAGGTGGGAGGATCATTTCAGCCTAGGAGGTTGAGGCTGCAGTGAGCCGTGACAGTACCACTGCATTCCAGCCTGGGTGACAGACAGAGATGCTGTCTCCAAAAAAAAAAAAAAAACAAATCTCTTTTGCTTTCTTAGTCCTGCATGTTGTAAAAGCTTGGCACTAGCAGAGTCATCACACCAGGCCTACCTGGCTCCCCACAGCCACTTCTTTTTATTCTACCCATGCCCATCTGTCTCCCCAATTCCTGAGCATTTCCACCCTCAGACTCTTCTTTGCTCTGTCTGCCCCAGTAACTGGAATGCCCCTCTCATCTCTTCTCCCTCTTTACTCCACAGTACCTGATCTGTAGACTCTCGTTCAAGCATCCCTCCCCCAACAGGGCCACTGCCTTCCTACTCTGGTTTCCTGAAACATTTGTCATTTTGTCACTTAATCATTTACTACCTTTGTTGTTATTCCACTTCTTCATGCAACTGTATACTGCATCTTTGATGAGATCTTAAGATGCTCAAGCGCAACAAGTTGGAAACTCCTGGCAAGGTTTCCATTCTTGGTTTTAGAGCAAGCAAAGTCTGAAGATGTGCCAAGAGCTGCGGCTCACTTTGAAGCCCACGTGGGAGCCCAAAAAATGGAGAGGGAAAGAGAACAAGCCAATTAGCAGTGAAGTGACTTCAGTGCATACCATGCTGCAGGAAGTTGCTGGAGTTCCAGGGCAGGTTTAAAGACAGTTTAACCATAATGTTCATGTACGCTTCTTGTCAGCAGGGGATTAATTTAAAAGCAGATTTCTTAGATAAAATGAATAAACCTCTGTGAGTCTAAAGCTGCAGAAGTAGAAGTTAGGAAGTAGCCACTCTGTGACATTATGCAAGAGTTTAAATAGTTTTTTCCTGCTCTTCCCCTCAAATCAATTGCAAGAAAGTCACCTTTTGTTGGTTCTTGGGAGATGGGGAGAACCAAAGAACCCCAATGGTTCTTGGGAGATGGGGAGAATCAAAGAACCCAGAAAGAGGAGTTTGAAGGGGAGAAGTAACGAAAGCAAAATTTTGTCAATTTTACAATTTAGCCAGGATACCTCTACATGTTACCAGATCCTCACAGAGTGAAGAGACAGAAGATAGTGTTCGGTTGTAGTCCTACTTTCCCTTTTCAATGTATCTGAATATAAAGAACATCTTCAAGAATTCAATCTAGTTGGAAATTTCCATTAGTTCAGTTTTATACGTGCCTACTATACTCACAAGTTTAAGAAAAAAGCAAATAATAATCTTAGAAGCTACAAGTACAACAATACTCATAACATTTATAAAAATAAAGCAAAATATTACATTTATACAAATAAAGCAAAATTTCAACAACTACTACCACCTTCACAAGGAAAATACAACTCCCATATAAACACTCTTAGCATAGCAGCCCCAATCCTTCCCCAGATCTTACATTAGGTCTGAGCTACTACTCACACACTGACCCTTGAAGATTTTATTAAACTAAGACAAGGAAGTTATATGCAAGTAATTAAAAAGGTTTTTACCTACAATTGTAAAAACTACTTCCTTAAATACAACAAATGGAAAGCTCTATTAACCAAAATATATCATTCCTCACACATTTTGGTTCCTTGGGGTTTTACTGCCTCCATTTCACCATATGCAACTTTAAGTATGTCTAATTTTCAAAGCAGAAAATATAATTATTTCTTTTGTCAGTGAAAATCTTAGGTAGAAATAATCACTAATGTGAACGTTGCCATTCCAGGTTGTTAAATTCAAATGAATATAAATGCTGTTCTTTCTAAATTATCCTTCTAATTTGAGGCACAAAATGGCTTTTTGCCCTCACCTACAAGGCTTGCCTTTAATATTCTGTGAAAGATAAATTACATTATTATCTTAGGAAAGTCTGCTGAAAATCATTGAATTTTTAGTTCTAGGAGCTGCAGATATTTCTTGTTTGACAAAGTATATCAATATCTGTCACTGACACCAAGATTGGATTTTTAAGGCATTTGTGGTGCAAAAGAAACAAAACAAATTTTACCTCGGCATTCATCTTAAAGCAAAACATCTAAATAAATCAGACCTGGCTAAGAACATACCTGAGGTCTTGGCTGGATTTAATTACACAAAGAATTGGCAAATATACAGTCATAATCCACAAGCAGACTGTGGCACTCCTCAAATCATCTCGACACTGACATGTCACACGCTGCTGATTTTCCAACACACTGGAGGCTGGAGCCATTTTGGAGCCAAAGTGGATGAACAAGTATGCAGGCCACCAGTGCCTCTCACTGATCATGGGCAACTTTATTCTAGATTTAGTCTTTTTATCATGGTTATGTAAAAATGGTTGAATAGAAATTAAGATGAGTACAAACAATAATAACATAAACACATTTATAGTTTGTTGAATGCTGATTGCATGCTGAGCACTACATTTGCTGTGCGTCTCATATTCAATTGATTCATTTGTTTGGAACTCACAACAACTCTGCGAGCTAGGTATGTTGCTCATTTCACAGATGAGGAATTTTATCCTCTATGGGAGACCTAGAGAAATTAAGTCACCTGCGCAAGGTTATAAGGATAGTTCATGTATCAGAAAATTATGTGAAGTAGTAAATGAAAATCTCATGGAAAAAAAGGGGGAAGTGGTATTGAAATCTAAAGACATTTATCTGAATACTTCAATTCCATTCACTATAGTTTCGTATTTCCTTCAAATTTGGGAACGAGGAGACTCTAAGTACTAGTCTCCATCTTCAAATGCAGGTGCATGAGAAATGTACTTTTTCTTCTTTTCATAAAATTTAATAGTAACAATAATAGCAAATGCTTGTAAAGCTCTTATTTTGTGGCAGGCTCTATTCTAAACACTTTACTACTACTTATACCTATTTTACAAAGAAGAAACCGAGGCATAGACAGGTTTATTTGTCCCACGTCACACAGCTAGTAAGTGGAGGAGTGGGATAAAAAACTGGTGAGGCTATCTAGGACCTTTCTTCCCCTCTATCCTACTGTCCGGTGCACGAAAATCATTCTATTCTGCTGCAATTTATGGACACATGGAGTCCTGAGGGGCTGCCTCAGCTCACCGTCAGGGCAGATTCTGCAGTCTTTGTTCCCTGGGGTTGTGCTGCTTCCTAAGTTCCCCCTAGAGCAAGGCACACATCTTTCTAAATCTACCTGCCATTCCCTTGTTGTCCTATCCCTAATACTCAGCCTGTGTGCAAGAAGGGCATGGAGCCTCTCTCAGGGACACATCAGCCTCCAATCACTCTTTGCTTCTTCTCACAGCTAGAAGAATCTTATTTTTAGGGTCTATCCTCATGAATTTGAGATCCAAGTCCAAATATTACATCAGCTGCTAGGGGTACAAACAGGACGACCAAACTCCGAATTTCCCTGCCTTCATTTATATTTCAGCAAAGGCAGATAGATCTCTACTTCCAACTTATTCAGCTACTGGATTACCAAGAAGTCTGGTGAAATGTCACCCTGTCACTGACACACGCTGTAGACCCCTTTGGATCCCAGGAGAGAGGTTTGATCTGATCCAGTTTCCATAGAAAACTAAAAGAAACAAAGAAATTTATAAAAAGCCAGGCCTAGAGCGTTAATCAAAGATCGTCAGATGCATGCATATCTTAGTCACTGATACTCCAATTTTGTTGTTGCTGTTGTTGTTGTTGTTGATTTGAGGCAGGGTCTCACTCTGTTGCCCGGCCCAGGCTGGAGTGCAGTGGTGTGATCATGGTTCACCGCAGCCTTGACCTCCTGGGCTCAATGATCTTCCTGCCTCAGCCTCCCAAGTAACTGGGACTACACAGATGCATGCCACCATATCCATATAATTTTTGTAATTTTTTTTTTTTTTTTTTTTTTTTGTATAGACAGGGTTTTCACTATGTTGCTCAGGCTGGTTTTGAACTTCTAGGCTCAAGTGATCCACCCACTACAGCCTCCCAAAGTGCTGGGATTACAGGTGTGAGCCATTGCACCCAGCCTAACACTCCAATTTATAGTGGTTTCCATGGAAGAGGGAGCATGCTTCTATCTCAAAGCCAAGAGCAGGTTAAAGAGACTTAGAAACATGCATTGGGAATAGACGCAACATTATTGTTTCCTTTGAAATGTTTGTATTTTGGGTTATATTTGAATTATAAAACCGTTACTTGTTAAGGGTTTCTTTGAGGAAAACTCCACCATCAGTGCATATTTTAATTCATAAGTATCACAAAAACTTCTAGCATCCTGTCTTACTTTGCCTAAAGGACTATGCAATTCTTGAGGTTTCTGTTTTATCCAACATACTGGAAAAATGTCAATCCATTAGACATTAACCAAACAATGATCTACAGTTAGAGGCTAAAGTATTCCTGTAATTAAATCCTGAACAAACGCTATACAGTAAAAGAACTTTTATCATTCAACAGAATACAAATTACAGTAGACTTTTTCTAAAATGTATACTTAGGGTTTTATTTTCTCATCTTCATTCATGAGCCTCAGATATGCAACATTTGATAGAAAGAAACCTTCTTGTATGTATCAATTTATCCTGGGCTCATGAACTGATTTTTCATTCCTTAGAGTTGCAGAGATAAGCAGGCTAATTACATATAGCTTCTAACAAGTCCACTAAATGCATGAACCTTAGAATCCCAACTCTGGCAACTGTGGGAAGTTACTTTCTTCAATGAGCCTTAGTTTCTTTGGTTGTAAAATAAGCTCTTGTAAGTATGCAGAATTCTCACAGAATTACTTGAGGTTAAATAAGAATATAGATGTGGAGTTTTTAGCACAGTGCCTGGCATATAGCGTGGCTCCTCACATAGAAGCTAATACACACACACACACACACACACGCACATACACACGCGCGCGCGCACACACACAAACAATTCATGTAGAATAGCAACACAGAGAACACTAACTTCACCATTTCTTTTTTCTGATGTAGCCGTTTTAACAATTTGCCCTCTTGGTCAGTGGGTTTGAGGACAAGTGCTATATATTCAAATAAACACATCATAGAGGCATCTGGGCTCCATGATGATAGTGCCGATGGTAGCAACAGTCTAAGCTCTTACCTGTGCCCTATGATAGAAGTACCAAGAGTAATCCTATCTTACAAATGAGGAGACTGCATAGCTGGTATATGGAGCAGCCAGGATTGCAACCCACACGATTTTGATGCCATATTATCCACACTTAATATCCACAAAATGAAATTTCCATTGTATCCTGTCCATAACCCAATTCTTGGGGTAATACAGGTACAAGCTACTAAAACAAAAACCAGGGAAGTCTGCCATTCAGTCAACTCTCAAGAATCATGAAGTGATGGACTCCATTTAGACAGTCTGCCTCAACTTCCCTCAAACCACACAGATTTATTGAGACCTGAACAGGTTAATTGTGGGCTCTATCTACCAGACCATGATGTATTTTAGACACACAGAAATTATTTATTTAATCTGAATATGAAATAACATTGAAGACAACTTAAGAATTACTGTTGTCACTGTATTCTGGGCATTTTCCACTTAACACTACTTATCTCAAAGTGCTTTTACTTATCTCAAAGTGCTTTTAAGTGGGTGCATACAGTTTTTAGCCATTTTGACATGGTTGTGGTAGCAGTATTATTTTTTACAATGTCAGAAAGAATGCTTAATAAAACAAGTACCACATAACAACTCTACAGTCATGAATAGGGAGAAGGACATATAAAGTTTATTCATTTCTATCATTAATTGTCTTAAATTGAGCAAATTAGTGAGATTCTATATACCTGCGACTTATAGCTTCCATTTACTAAAGTCCTAGTATGTGTCAAAGCAGTTTTCATTCCTCACAGATATGTTATGAGCTAAATATCATTAACTTTCCCTTTCAAAGATGAAATAAGCTGAGGTTCTCAAAGATTAACTTGCCCTAGGTCACCTAGCTCATTAGGAGGCACAGGTGGGACTTGAACCCAGTTCTGTCTGAATTCAAAACCTACAAAATGTCTTTCTGTCACATCAAGCTGCTTCAATGAGATGCTAGAAAATCAGGACAGTGAGCAAGCTGGAGATAAAGGAAGATTTGGAGGAACACGGGAAGTGTGATCCTCACACACAGACCCTGCAGATTTCAGAGCATTTTACTCCATGATAAAGGCTTATCCTGACAAAAAAGATGGAGGACACAGGCTGATGCCCTGGCTGGAGTGAGGGGCCAGTCTGGGCTTGACCTTCCTGGAGAATTGTGGACTTGAATTTTCGAAGAGAGACAGTTTCCAGTGGAAAAAAATGGTGGTTCCACAAGACACCGAACACCACGCAGCACTCTGGGCCTGGGGCTGCCAGTCAAGAAAAGCATCCACAGGCTCAGTCAACCCCGAGACACCTCCACCTTGAGGCAGCAAGATCCAATTTTGTGTTTCCTTTTTATGTTCACTGATCTTTGTAAACTCAGGGCAGATCAAGGTGTCTGTTACATTCTGGATTAAATTACTTCTTAAAGACAACATGTAAACAGATGCCCTGGAAGTAGCTTCTTTGAGGAGAAGCTTGGGTTACTCCTCACATTGGAGCTCTGGAACTCCTACCCCATCTCATCCATCTAACCTCATCTTCCTTTAATCTCCATCTTCTTTATCCTCACTCAACCTTTCCCAACAATGTCATGGGAGAAAAGGTGAATGGAACAGTAGTGTATGCTTTTGGTGAGCAGAAATGTCATGAGGCCTGGGCAGAGAGGAGATGATAGCAGTGATTTTGAAAGTGTGTAAGTGGTAAGTTAGCCCCTCCACCTGCATAAAACTTCCTGGAGAAGCAACATTTGGGGTCACACGAGGGCAGAACAACGAAACGCGCAGCATTATATAATGCTGCAGAATGGATCCTTTGTTGAGACTATTACAGCTTTGGGAATTCACCCGTAAGGCTATTAGTGGTCCCACCCACTGTTCTCCAAAGGACCAAAGAAAAAGCAATTGCTATGTCACACAGGGTGCCATAGGTAGGGCCAAGGGTTTGCAGTAGAGATGGGCAAGTGGTGGTTACAAAGTAAAGAGGAATATCCTCAAGGAACATCCCTGGGGATGTTCAGCAGCAACCGGGGAATGTCTGTTTTCAAAGGAAGAAGCAAAGGCAATCGTCCCACCATTCAGCTCATTAAAGGCATCTTAGCAGCAATTATGTCCAACCTGGATATTGGCATTTGCTGGAAACTTAGAGTCTTGACAATTTTTACCAACATTCCCCACGGTAAATTAAAATTAGTTGTTAATATTTTGGCAAAAAGATTTGTCCCTCATAGAGTCAAAATATGCCCTTTAAAGAAAACTCATCCATCCCATGTACTTCCACGAATACACACTAAAACAGAGGTTGGTCTTTGGGGCAGGCACATTTAGAAAGCAAATGTCTATTCCTATTGTCTCCTGGGGTGTGGGCAGGTGGTCCCCAAGAGAGAATAAGGGCAGATATTTGCTTTATGATGGAGACCTGGGACTCAGGCATCTATCTGCACTTGCCCTGGTATGATATCTGGCAGGTGTTCCCAGTTGCCTGGCTCCAGGTCTGCTAGAAGACACCCAGGAGGTTGGATGCTGGCTGCTGGCACACTCTAGGTAGGCAAGGCCATGCTCAGACTTCCCTGCTGCTGGGCCTGCTGCTTGCAGCTTCTGTTTCTGGTGCTGTCTGTTTCCATTGAAGTTAACATATACAGTAAATTAGTTTGCTTAATGAGCAACATTAATGCATTGATTTATGTGAAAATGTGACAGCATTTGCTTTACCCCATCATGTCCTTTACCCCATCATGCCTAGTTTATAGGCAGGATGGCCACCTTACTCATTCTCTGTCCATTGTACATCTATTTATTGAGTACCTACTGTGTGTTTAGGTCTAGACTGGACTCTGAGGAAGGCATGCAAAACACTCAGAGGCTTCCACTCTCACTGAAGAGGCAGGGTTTGCACACATAAGGAAAAGGCAACTAATGACTGCAGGGATGTGCCCTGAGCAATGCTGAAAGGCTGTGACAGAATTCACCTACAGGGGAAGATGGTGAGGCATCAGTGTGAAGGAGGGTGGTTCAGAGTCACTGGGGTTGAGGCAGTGCCATCAAAAGAATTCTGAACAGTGAGTGTAAAGGCATGGAGTCTGCAGCACTGTATAGGAATAATGAGTTATCTACAGGGGCTCAGAGTGGAGGATGCATTGGAGGAGTTGGCTACAGATCAGCCTGCAACGCAGGCCGGAAGCATCTTGGGAAGTGCTGTGCTTCAGGTTTGAACTCAATCATGCAGGCTGGGGGTCAGTTAACATTTTCTGTTAAGAGCCAGATAGTAAATACTTTTGGGAAGTCTCTGCTTCTCAACCTCTCAACTCTGCCTTTGTAGGGCAAGAGCAGCCATAGACAATACGTAAACAAATGGGCATGGCTGTGTTCTAATAAAACTTTATTGAGAAAAACAGGCAATTTGACCTGGGGCTACAGTTTGCCAATCCTTATTATAGGTGATGGGAAACCTCCTAGGACTTTCAAGCAGGGGATTCTGACCTGACACAGTGAGTATATTACATGTCACAGTGCTGCTAATCAGAGGATATAGTGAAGGGAAAGGAGGTGGGAGGCAGAAGGACGGGTCAGGGAGCAATAACGGCAGGGGTGTGCATTTCTGATGCCTCTGTGAGTCTCACTCTCTGGTACACTCCTCTGTACACTCCTCTGTACACTCCTCTGTCCCTCTGCCCTCAGCACATTGACTCATAGCCACACTTCACTTGGAAGTTCTACAAACTAAGGCATCATTCTCAACCCAGTTGCATTTTCTAAAGTGCATTTTGGCAAAGATGTCTCTTAAATTAATTAAGTATAGATCAGCACAAAGGTAACTTGTAAATTTGACAGGATGTAGGAGATGAAAAGGATGGCTTGTAAAGAAAAATGTGGAAAATCAGGGTTTGATTAAGGTAAAACAGAGACCAGCATGATAAATGAGCACAATCAGCCCTTTTATCTTTTAATATTGAAGTGAGAAGAAGGACTTGGATCAATGCCCCCATCAATGACTAACTCTTCCCTCTCTTCTCAGAACAACACTCACTTGCTAAATGTGGAGACAGGGGGGAAAAAAAATCCTTTCTTAGGCATTTTTCTGAAGAGGGTTTCCAAACAGAGGCCCTGGCTGCCAGCCCTACTTTTATGAACACATGAAAATTCCGTGGCAATTAACAAAATCCATCTGCGTTAATGTGTTGAAGTTTCTGCAAACCCAGAATTAAACTGAACATGCCAATTCTAAATCAATGATTATGGGGAATTGTGCAGCAAGTCTTCGTAACAGGACAAAGGTCATCTTCGGCACAGCTTGAGTAGAAACCAAGGTTTTGGAGTAATGAGGCTTTATAATAAATGAGGACCTGCTTTTAATTTTTTAATCGCTCCAGTATAGGTTGCCCCTATCTGAAAACGAACTATGTTCCAAAGTTTTCAGTGCAATTTGGATGATATTTTCTCTCGGGAGCACGGTATAGATGTGGGTCAGTTCCCAGGCTAGCCCTTCAGTGTTCATTTGAACCCAAAGAGAAATGACAAAAAAACAGTAAGAAGCAATGGCTTTGCAGTACTAGTAATTAAGCAAATCAAATACAGTTTTAAGGTTAGAAAATCTTTTATTTTCAAGTTTTCTTAAAAATAGAGAATTTAAGGAAATACAAGAGATACAGAGATTCATTCTGAGGTTCTTATCAGTTGCAGCGCTGTCCTCCTACCTGCTCATTTGACACAAGACACACTGGCTTTCATGAAAACTTCTATTCTTTGAAGACTCCAAGCTTGTTCTTAACTGGGCCTTAATGGTTGCTGTTGCATCAGTCAAGAACACATTTCCAAGTGAGTTTTAAATGCCTACATCCTTCTAATGATCAAGGTTTCTTAGAGAAGCACCCACCATGAGTATCTAAAAGAGACCCTCCCTATCCTAGTCAGCATCTGTACTGTTACACTGGGTCAGTTTCTTCACAGTTTTTATAAAAATTTTATTATTTATTTTTCTTTTGATTTATGTGTTTACTGTATGTCTCCTCCATTTGGATATAAGTTTCATGCAAGCAGGGACTTTGTCTTCTTCATACCACAAGCGTTGAATTTTATATGTATAAAAATGGGTATAATTTTAAACTATAAAAATTATTATATTAATATGGATATGTTATATATTAATATAGGTATATGAATACATAAAACATACATATTAATATAGATTAATATCTATTAATATAGATGTGATATATATATATATATATAAAACTATTGCCTGGACCTTGAGGGGTTATATAGTTGCTTTCCAGGGTTGTGCAATTTGGGGGCAGGATTTCTCTATTTTCTCCAATATAATTCCAAAACCAGTGGTGGTCAATTATTTGATAGAGAGACTCATGCTGAGAATCATTATTTTAATGTTCATTGACAGACACCAAAATAGCTTGGTTCCTCATAAATGAAATAATCTGCGGTCGAGAGAGAGAGAGTTCTTCCTTTAGTCCATGAGTCAAATTTGAAAGAGAGATAGAGGAAAGTGAGTTTTTTAAAAGTTTATATATGTATCAATAAGGAAAAAGAGTATAATGTTGATTCAACTAACTGTATGTCTGTAAAAGCACAAAAATGGAGATCAATAGGTGAAAGCAAAATTTCCCAGAGAAAAAAATGCAAGCACTGAGGATGACAGACCAAAATACTGTCACAGGCCTCCAGGGGGTGCCACCAGCACAGCACATAGTTGTCATTTTACATGGAGTAGGAAAGGATATGCTAATAGGAAGCAAAGAGCAATTAACAAAAACATTTATCAGAAACCTACCATGAAGATTGGGCAACATGGGGAGACCCCATTTCTTAAAAAAATATATATATATACATGTATGTGTGTGTGTGTGTGTGTGTGTGTGTGTGTGTGTGTAGTTAGGAGTCTATAATAAGCAGATTCTGTGTGTGTGTGTATATATATATATATATATATATATAGTGGCACATGCCTGTGGTCTCAGCTACTCTGGAGGCTGAGGTGGGAGAGTCTCTTGAGCCAGTGAGTTTGAGGCTGCAGTGAACTGTGATCATGCCACTGCACTCCAGCCTGGATAACAGAGCAAGACCCTGTCTCAAAACAAAAACAAAAACAAAAACAAAAACAAAACACTACCATGAACCAAGAACTTGGCTAAGGGTTTTTATATATAATCCTTACAACAAATCTTTTGAAGTTCATATTCTATTATCTTTATTTATCTTAATGAGGAAACTGAAACTCAAAGTAGTTTAATCAAGAAAGGATAATTCTGGGTTATGGATCCAGCTTTAAATCAAAGTTTGCCAGGATTTGTATTTTTTTCCTGTTTCACTGCTCCAGAAATGACATACATTAGTTAGGTATTTACACTTAAAAATCTGAACATAAAAAATTTACAAAATAAATAATGGGCAAGTTTGACTGGACATTTTCTTTTCGGAAAAAGTAAGCTTTTGCTTGGTAAAACTGTTTACATTATAATAGTGACTGATTTTCTTCGGGTCCATAAGAATGACTTTAATTACAAAGCAAGTGTACTGCGTACTGTGGCTGTGTTTTTCAACTGTCTTCTGGAATAAATGTTAGAGTGAGGAGTCTGTAATAAGCAGACTCTGTTAGCAAGTTACAGTGTCAGTGTCACATCATAGTTCTTTCCTATTTTCATGGTAAGTGAACAAATAAAATAGCTGAAAAATTATACCCAGAAAACACAAAGCAGGAAAAACTAAAACATCAAACAGACCATTCTCCCACCATAACTTGGGAAAGTTACTTCTCTTTTCATATCTGTATCCACAAGGATTGAAGACTCATTGTAACAGTCAAGATGGAAGCAAGTAACTGGATCAATCCTAAAACAAGGTACCTATGGACATTTTATTTTATCTACTCTTAGTCTAAAAATGCGTGCTTAAAAATGAAGCCCCCTATTTTTTGGTTTTCTAAGTCCCGTTTCTTCCCCTCTGTTTATTCAGTTTTGCATCATTTATTCCCATGCTTTACCCTGCAAAATGCAACTCAAGCTCTTTCAAAGAAACTAGGACAGAAGCGAATGCATCATTTTGACAGTGGAAAATGACAAAACATCTTTCAGAATCTCTCCATACATGGCTGAAAAATGAGCCGCATCAACCACAAAGTCTAATACCAAGCAAAGCCTAGTGAAAACAAGTGAGCCCATTCAGAATATATCGAGGAAGACAGCACAGAATGTTTGACTGCTAAAAAAAAGAAAGAAAGAATTGTTTCTTTGTTGATTTGTAAACAACGAGCAAAATGAATAAGTAATATTGCAACTTAAAGATTTCAGTTAATTACTTATTTACCAAAGTGTGACTACAAAATGATGATCTTGCAGCTTTTATTTCTAAATTAATTTCTGATTGCTTATTTTTCTAAAACAAGCAGTGTGAAAAACTTAAAATCTATCTAAACTAGCGAAACATGCATATGATGCATGTAAGACAAATTCACACTATAGCCCTTTGCTCTTAACATTATATTTTACTTTAAAGAATCTTAAAAATGATTTTAAATGTTTACATAATTATGAGGTTTATAAATATCAATATAAACATTACAAATAAGGTTTTAAATTTAATTGTAGAATCAATAAAAACAATTAGAAATTTCAGTAATAACTGCTATAATTTCAGAGGAAATTCATCACTAAGAGCCTAATTTGTGCAATTAGAGGACTCTGGAGATAAAAATATTAGGAGCAATGAGGTTGATATTACCAGTACTAATCAATGTCATAGCCCTCTTTCTTTGCTGGGCCTTCAGAGAAATTAGATGATGTCATGTGACAAATCATCACCTATGAAATATGAGTAAAAATGACAATGTCATTTCAGGACCAATGTAGTGCAAATCCTCCTTGTGATTCTCCAGGATGCTTTTCTCCTGCATGGTTTACTTAATCATAGAACAACAAGAGTTACTGGGTCTAAAAGAAAAATAAATTAGGATGAAAAAAGGAAACGCAAATCTAAGAAAACACAGATAATTTTCCCTTTAAAAACTGGAAGGTGTTCATTAAGTTTGAATAAGGCATGAGTCTTAGATACTTAGAGATGGAGAAGCACTTAGAGGTCATCAAATGCAACATCTCCAGTTACAGACGAGAACACAAAGGCTCAGGTTATATTTCATTTCTGCTTCAATGTCTCAGTACCATGAACAATTAAGTTCCTATGCATAAAAGGTAAAAGGTTTTGCTTTATATAAGTCAACATCTAGCCAAGTTCCTTTCTCTGCATTAGTTGCTAGGAATTGGTATTTAAATATGTGGTCAGATACTTGTAAGTGTGCAGGGCCTTAAAGCATGATATCTCTGGCTTTATCTTAGTATTTTTTTGGAAATACTTATTTTCCCATTCCTAGATTTTCTCACTTTCTGTCTTGTCATACTGTACTTTTATTATAAACCACTTCAAATCCTTTGTGCAATTAGTGAGGTATAAATAAATTAATAAACAAAATTAAGTAATTTCAAAGCCCCTTCCAATTCTGATATTTTATTTTCTAGGGACTAGGGGAGCTAAACATTTTAGGTTTGAAATTTGCAGCTAATTTCCCCCCAATATGTAAAGCAACCAACCAATCAAGAGTGTTGGGTTCTGTGCTGGGGCACCAAAATGATGTTCTAAATCTTATACCCCACAGGCCCACACTCATGTTATCAGGGTTTTCCTTTTTTAGAGACAGGGTCCTGTTTTGTTACCCAGGCTGGAGTACAGTGTCATGATCATAGTTCACTCTAACCTTGAACTCCTGGGCTCCAGCAATCCTCTCACCTCAGCCGCCTGAGTAGCTGGGACTAAAGGCAGGCACCACTGCAGCTGGACAGATATTTTAATTTTTTTGGAAATGAAGTCTCACTATGTTGCCCAGGCTGGTCAAAATCCTGGACTGATGTGATCCTCCTGCTTTAGCCTCTGGAGTCTCTGGGGTTACAGGCTTGAGCCACTGTGCCCTGCCTATCAGGAAATCACACTGCCTTCATCCAAGAGTGTGATTCCCTCAGGGATGTATCATTGAATAATCAACAGGTAAGCAGGTTCTAGAGCCAGACTCCTTGAATTAAAATCTGATGAACTCGGCCATTTACAAAAGTCTTGACATTGAGCAAATGACTTAACCCCTTTGAGCCTCAGTTTTCCTTATGTCAAGAGGGCATGAAAAAAAAAAAAAAGAGCATTGCTATCAGGGTATAAATGAGATCATACAGAAACTATTTAAAAGTAGCTCTTATTGTTAATGGAAGAGTATGAAGCACCATGAAAAGATGAAGACTGAGTGACCACAGAATTAATAGTATTTTGCTCTTGGAAAAGCCTAGAGGCTTGTTTCCGACTGCTCCTCATCAGTAGTTGGTGGCTCTTACAGCACTTATGATCAACTGTGTAGAGTGGGAAGCAAATGGACAGATATGAATCAAACTCTTTTCTCCCCTAACATCCTACTTACGCCTTCTAGACTGGTATCAATGGATTGCCTATTGATTTTGGACTAAAAGATGAAGGCATCTAGTGACTAACGCTTCACATGACTTGATCTTCAGAACTATTGGTGGGGAAGGGGGAGTAGTGTTCTTTGATGATAGTCATCATTGTATGGTACCTGTGGCCAGAGAACAATTTAGTCCTCATGGCACAGGTTTGATGCAAACTTCTAACTGTCAGAGATGACAGATGAACAAGGCTTAAATTGCTGATAGAACACAAATCCCAAACAAAGGAAATGGGAAGGTTGCCGATGTCGAAAGCCAGGGCTCTCCTGATGAATAACTGTGGCAGAGCTCTTTCTCCCTAACTTTGACCCAAGTAATCTATGCAAGACAAATATATGGTCACAATGTATGGCCTGAAAGCCTTAGTATCATCATTATGAAATGAATACAACTGAATTCCCTAAGATAAAACTATCCTTCTCTTCCATTAGGAAAAAAATATATGAGTCTCAATGGTAAAACCTTACCCTATGTGAACTTCAGTGAAGGCCTGTTCATATGGAAGTGGGAATCAAAGTAGATTTTGCATTTGGCAGTTCGAGGCCTGAGTCACCCGGTGCTGCTCTGTACTAGTATTTCAGCTGGAGAGTCCCTGCATTACTCCCTTCTTTCCACTGTACTCACCATCCAAGCTTGAGCACCCAACAGGTACTCAGGAAAGGCTGATAGATGAGCTGAAGTGAGGCTGAAAAAGATATAATTCCCTCTGGCCAGAGAAAGATAATTTTACACATCACAGACTGGCAAGGCTTATTGAGTCTGAAAGCTCACAAAATAAAAGAAAAAAGAAAGAAAAAGAGGGGGAGGGAGGAGAAATCTAGGAAAACAAGTAATTTTAAGATTTTTTTTAAAAAGAGTTATATTTTAGGTTTCCAACAGAGAAAAATCTACATTTTTCCCCAATTGGTGTTAGTATGTTTGTATTATAATGCACTATTTAAATCTATGTGTGTAATACCTGTGTTTTTAAAATCATTTTTGATATTAGAACAGAAATATTTTCTAGGATAGAATGATTCCAAATTCAAGCTTCCAGTAAAGGCAGTAATATTAAAAACAAGCAAGTCTAAATAGGTGCTGTTGACCTTCTGGACTGGATCATTCTTATGGTGGAGGCTGTCCTGTACACTGCAGGGTGTGTACCAACATCCTTGGCCTCTACACACTACATGCCAGTAGCACCATTGCCCCAGTTTTGGGAACCAAAAATGCTTGACATTTACCACATGTCCCTTGGACAGCAAAACTGTCCCTGGATCTAGATGATAATTACATCTCTCATATCAAAGAAGAGTGAGAACCAGTGTGTGTGTGTGTGTGTGTGTGTGTGTGTATACGCATGTGCATGTGCGTGTGTATGTCTGCAATCACATCACTCATGCATTTATAGATTCACATAAATCAGGGCTAAATTATCCCCAATTATTTACTAGACTATCCTATTAATACATTTCTGTGAAACACTGTTTTAAATATATGTAGAACATTTAAGTGCCAAGCTCTGTGTGAATCAGAAAGTCTAAACCACAGGTCAGAAAGAACAAAATGGCAGTTCTACAGTGGATTAGCATAGGATTCATTGTATAACCCTGAGAACAAGTCTCATATTTAAGAAACAGTTTGATCACTGAAAGGCAGGAAGCCATGGTGTGCCTAAATGTACTACAGAAATAAATGGCTTTCCCTTTTTCTTTAAGAGGGCAAGTAGGATTGCTGTTCTCTGCATAATCCTGGCTGTGCCCCAAGAGGGGAAGGAATTGGCCAAATGCTCTACACCTACAAGCAAACACCTTCACCAAGGAAACAGTGGCTCTTCTGTACTATATACTTTTTGGAATAACGTATTAAATTTCTCCAAGCTTTATTGTCTGCGCAATGGGACGATATAACTTTCAGGGTCATTGTGAGGTTCAAATGTAATTGTAGTGACTGTGCCTGATACAAAAGCACTTAATAAAATTCTTTCAAAATCTTAAATGTGTGGAACAAATAAATCAACAAATAGAACTTTTAATCCGCTGGGACAGCAATATTTGAACTTGCACTGATGGAAAGGCCGGAATAAGACACTTTTGAAGCCATCTAGAGAAAGCAAAAGTGCTCTTGAATGGACACATAATCTACGTACAAAAGGACATATCTCAACAAAAAGGAAGGAGCATTCTGCAGAAGAAAGTTGTGTGAATCACATTCCACTGTAATTCAACTCCTGGGTATGGTGTCTTATTCAGTCACAATCCATCTCCTGTTCAGTTGGCCTGAATTTCTCTCCACAGCTTAGTGAAGAATGGCAAGCAAAAATCCTCCTTATACCAGGGATAGGCATTAATTATATTTAAATGGAATTATTACAGACACATGCCCACAGATTAGAAAGGCTTATAAAATTTTCCTCTTGTGAGAATGTGAAATATATATTTGATCTTCTTCTCTATTTCCTAACATATAGCTTCTAAAACCCTTATAATTTCCAGAGTGATGAGTATCTTTTGTATGTGAATGAGGTGGCTGGGGATCCCTAGATAAATTCAGGTTGGGGGCTGGTCACCAGAAGACCAAAGCATGACTAGAGGATTGGAAGTTTCAGCCCCAAGCCCCAACTTCCTGGTAGGGGATAGGAGCTGAAGGTTGGGTGCCTCACTAATGGCCAATGGTTTAATCAATCATGTCTACATAATGAAGTCTCCATTAAAATCTAACAGGACTGAATTTGAAAGAGCTTCCAGATAACTTGAACATGTGTAGGTACCTGGAGGGTGGTGCGCCCACAGAGGGCATGTAAGCTCCACTCCCCTTTCCCATACCTTGCCCTAACACATCTCTTCCACCTGGTTATTCATCTGTATCCTTTGTAACATCCTTCATAATAAACTGTAAGTGTAAGTAAGGTGTGTCTCCAAGCTCAGTGAGCCACTTCAGCAAATTAATCGAACCTGAGGAAAGGGTCGTGGGAACCCTGATTTATAGCTGGTTGGTCAGAAGCACAGGCCACAACCTGAGCTTGCTATGGCATCTGAAGTGCAGGGCAGTCTCGTGGGACTGAGCCCTCAACCTGTAGGATCTGACACTATCTCTAGGTCAGAACTGAATTGACGTAGAGGACACCCAGCTGGTGTCTGCTGAAGAATCTGCTGCAAAACTGATCTCAGTGTGTGGGGGGAAACTCCCACACATCTGGGGTCTCAGAAGTGTTTTGTGTTGACGGTGTTGTGACAGTATAGTAGGAAAAACTGAGTTTATTTTTCCAAATCCTTACATCTCTCATATATTTGAAGAGCGAACAATGATTTGATGACTCTGAATGAAACCAATTGTGAGGAACAGCTGAAGACCAAGTTCCACTGGAATGATACTAGGGAGAGAACCCAGAGTCTGCCTCTAACTCAAAATCATTTTGTTTCATGAATAAGGCAAGTCACTCCTTATCCATTTATTTCACATTGTTGGTCCAAGTGCTCTGTACCTCATGAAGGGTGTTGTTAGGGCAGAAAATGAGGAAACAAGCCTCCTCCTCATTCACTGCATTCCAAGTTCACCAGCCTCTTGCTGTTCCTGAACACTCTGGGCCTCGGGGACTTTGCACCTGCTATCCCCTCTATTTGGCATGATGCTCTGTTCTCCAGGTATCTGCATGGAAAGTCACCACAGTGACACCTTTCAAGAGCTACCTAATCTAAGACCTCAAGCTCAGTCTTTACCCCTCCTATGCTTCCTCTGAGTCCTCCCCAACTTAATTTCTTCTCATTGATTAATGTCTTAGCATTTTCACTTTATAACATTGTATGTTTTATTTGTTTATAATTTGTATTTTCTGTCTCCCACACTAAAATTTAAGCTCCCCAATAATGGGGATTTTGTCTATTTCATTCAGCTTTTGCCTAGAAGAGTGCCTGACCCTTCAACCTATATCTGCTCTAAAAATATAGATGAACGTGAATCAAATAATATTAGAAAAAACATCATAACTTCCTCCAACTTTAAATCCTTCTTTGACTAGGAATGCTGCTAAGGGATGATATTGAAGACTGAAGATGAAGAACTTAAATGTTGTCAGTTTGAGACTTGGTTAGAGACAGGAAACTATTTTCATAGCACAAGTAAAAACACCAATGTCCAGCCTTATGTTCAAGTCCAATGTCTTAAGTAACACAGAAAATGGTGCCTGAAATAAGAAACGTGTTGATCCTTCTCACGAACCTTTTAGGATTCCACATAAACCCATTTGCTTCTACAGGGCAATTAGCATTTATTTGTCTTCGTCATGATGGGCATTGGGCTTTATCTTTAGCTCCACTTCTCATATATTTATCTTTAGCTCCACTTCTCATATATTCTCAGTAGATTTATATTATTATCCCCATTTTACAGATTGGTAAACTGAGACTAACAGAAATCATGCTCAGTAAGTTTCCTAAGTTTCCCAAGGTGATGCACCTGTGAAAGTTTTCAGATTCAAAATGTAGTTATCTGTGTTAAAAAAAAAAATGACAAAAAGAGCTGAGGAAGGTGATAAAGGGAAGGTTCTCATACATAAATGCCTGATAACAAAAAGTATCACACAAAAAACTGTGAAAACCTCAACCTTGGACAAAGGCCACTGCAACATTACTTTAAAAAAAAAAAAAAAAAAAAAAAAAAAAAAAAAAAAACACTAACTAAAGAAACCCCAATCTTGCTTGTCACTTCGATTGATAAATACTTTATTTTGGTTTCTGTTTGAACTTCTGGACTATAAGGTACTTCTGTGAAGACACATGCCCAGCAATTGCCTGTTCAAACTTACACTGGAGTCGCCCTTGGTACTGATCCTTCTAGCTAAGGATAATTACCTCAAAACAATTATGTAACCTTCTTCATTTTTTCCTTAAAATCCTTTGTCTTCCCTTACCTCCGTGAATACATACATAGTTTACTATGCCACAGGTTGTCCATTGCAATGCCGTTTCCTGAATAAATATCAGATTTTGGTGAGGCTTTGTTTGTTATTTAAGTTGACACATCTTAGGAGTATGTTTTCCACTTACTTTTACCAGGACAAACCCTATTCCTCCTGTTAACAAGCTTCAATATTTTTTCCAATAAATCTCTGTTCTGCCATTTTCTGGCTTCAAGCAACTTACCTCATGTGTGTGACCCTTTGTTTTCCTCTCCTCTATGTGGAAGCGATAATAATATCTATGGCTTGCGAATACCCAACAGATAGTAACTCATAATATCTCTCAGCCTCTCTGCCAACCCTCAACATTTCCTCAGGCCCAACTTCACTTCAGGAAAGACCTGAGACTCCCAGAGGCCATCCATCAGCCTGCATGCCTACCCTGCTTTGTATTTGCAGCATGAAAAACGTGCTAACATCAGCTATTGATTTTGATTAAATAGGAAGAAAAATAACCAAGAGAAAGGGAAATTAAAATATCTGAGTTTGAAAGAAAATGCCAAAGACATCAGAAGGACAGTAGTCTTTGTAGCATTACATAGAAAGGAAAATAGATAATTTATTTCAGGGCAATTAAAAAAAAAAAGATTTTTTTTTTTCTCTTTTGAATGAAGCTGCCGCATGGCCTCTTTCTCTCTCTCAATGGAAATTTGAAATGGGAAAGTTTCCCAAATAATTTTAGATCAATCATGAGTTCATACGGTTTTGACATCATAACTCTTGTCATGTTACCATGCCAACAGGCAGAGAGGAGCTAAAAGCTTTCCAAAGATATGAAAATTACGAGCCTAGATGGGATTCAGTTCTCCACCGGGTGAACACTAACAATATTGCCAAACTATAAATAACGAGGGCTGCCATAGCACCCTCTCACCCACTCTCCCTTGTTTCTTTCATTGAGCACTGAAAATATGTGATCTATTTTGGAAACAAAACCTGAAGATCCACTTCCCTAAATGGATGCCCTGCTGCAATAGAAAGTGATGTGACTCTTTATTACTGCTCTTGGAATAAACCACCACATTAATCCAGACACCCGCAGCTCTTACTCCACTTGTAACCTAACTCCAGCATATCTAGTTTTTACTCCATTTGCACCTAGAGGTAAAGATGCGCACGTGTTTGAGTGTCTTTTCCCTGTCTTGTGAAGATCATGCCAAAGTGCCTAAAATAAAGGAGCACACATACCACAAATTAGAAGGAAATATACTTTGGCTGTTGTTGCTCTTTAAAATATCTCCAGAATGAAAATGCCAAATTTTCCAATGTGCAGTATGTTTATACTCACCACTCTTGCTTGCCATTTTGATTGGCTTTGTTTTGGTTTCTGTTTGAATTTATGGAGTATCAGGTACTATTACAGAGCACAGGCAGAAGCTGTATCTTCTTCTCTTTCCTTATTACAGTGCTGCACAGATGGTAATAAAATGTGTACTTCCTAGACTCTTTGCTGATAATGAAACGACGAACAAAGGTTCTGCTCCTTTGGTGTGGTAGACTGTTAACTTTGAACCATGACAATGAACTGTGCCTGCCAGTATTCATGTTCTTGTACGGTCCCCTCTCTGAGTCTGGTTGACCCCATGACCCGCTGTAACCAAAGAATGCTTTGGAAGTGATGCTGTGCCACTTTGGGGCCCAAGCTGTAAGAAGCCTTGGCATTTCCTGCCTTTGTGTTGCAAGAATCCCAACTCACTATGTCATGGAGCAATGAGGTTTTCAACTTACAGCCCCAGCTGAGAACTGAGCCAGCAACTAGAACCAACTTGTAAGGCCCCCTTAGATGGGACCTCCAGCCCCAGTAGAGTTGTTCCAGCTGACACACAGCTGAGCTATCCTTGCTTAGCCTTGTTCTAACTACTAACTCAGGAGCAGACTTAGGAGCAAAAAAAGAAAATGGTGCTATTATAAGCCACAGCGTTTCAAGAAAGTTTGTTCCATAGCACTAAGGCATCATTAAGTATCGCATGTTTACTAAGAAAAGAGGACAACACAGCTCTTCAGGCAAACAAATCTGAGTTCAAATCCTTCTGCTCTCACATTTTCGTGATGTAAGACAATATGTTAAAGCCATATTTCCCACTTCTGAAAAGGGGGATAATTATGAATACCAAATGTATCAGGGTTCGAAAGGCGAAAACGAGGTCATCCATGCAAAGTGCCTAACATAGTGCCTGCCTTAGGATGAGCAGGTGCCACATAAGAGCTAGTGTTCATATTCTTTATTGAGGCACTGCAGAGATAAAGACCAACCTCAGAGAAAAACACCATTAATCCAGGAAATGAGATGTATATCTGAAACTATTAATAAACCATATAAGGGAATATGATGATAATAGTGATAATATTTTATATGTGTGTCTTGAGGAAGGGAAAATAAATTAGTTCAAAGAAAGTATATTTTTGCATGGAAGGTGAGGGGAGGAAATAGCTGACTATGTCTGTACATTTGCTTTTGAGTTTACAAAAAACACTGAACAAAGACATAGTGAGGTAAAATTCACGGTCAGACAGCCTTAGGTAGAAGGACAGAAACAGGTTAAGGATGCCAAAATGGGGCTGTCTCGCCTCCCCAGCATTATACATCTTTCAAAAGAGAAGAACCTGAATTCTTGGGCCAGTGTTTCTGCCCCAATATCTGCTAGACTACAGAAGCCATTTGTGTAAACGTCCTTGCTAAATTGATAGGACCCAGGAATAAGGCCAAGTAGTCCCACAGATGCATTAATCTTGGAAAGAAATAATGTTGTCAAATCACAGTTCAACCTCAAGTCTTTTCCCTCCCTGAGTAGTGATTTCACCACACTCCTAGGTCTCCCCCTCTGAGTGTGACTTTCAATTTTTCTTAGACGTTTACACCTAGATTTCACATTTAGCTTTCATCAAAGGATGAAAGGATGTCAAATTGCTTTCCTCACAGTAATTTACTGGCGCCCTCAATTCTCTGGTATGGCCTGCCACCTATTATTATTGTATCTAATACCTGACAGAATAAAATTCCTGGGGAAACCCTCCCAGTTGCAAATGGAAGGTGCTAATATACTTAACATAGATGCTGTGAACCCAGGAATCAGCTTGGAAACGGTTTTCCTCTTCTCCATATGAAGCAAAACATGCAGCCCCGTAGGTGGTAGCAATGGCCACCCTGGTCTATTCAGGGTATAGCAGAGGAGAATAACAGGCTGAGACTGAAATGACTAAGTTAGAATAGGTACAGTATTCTAGAAGGCCAGAAATATTTGGAATTATGTTTCAGAATTAAGACAGGCTCTTGAACACAATTAGCATAGATATAATTTCTTCCCCAAGGCATTTTTGAAAAGAGGTTTCAAGCAGCCTCATATCCGTGGCGTAGAAATAAGCCCCTGATCTAGTAAGATGTTGGCCTGGTGGTGAAGCAGGTTGACTTTGGAGGAGCCTTTCCTCTTGCTCTCCATTACTGCCCTCCTGCCATTGCTTGCTCCTCCCATTCCCATCTGAATTCCCTTTCTCTATGATGTTGTTCTCAAAAGCTGTTCATTCACCATGCCCCAAGAAAGGCATTAGTTCATGAGGGCATAAATGTTACTCCCCCTAGGAGTATGCACCTATTTACTGTAAGAATTTAAATCTTTCACATGTAGTAACAGTAGAATATCAGTCGCTTTCACGGGTGGTGGGAGTGCTTTGGTCACTTTCAAATCGTGCCATCTAGTAAGTTGTTTCTACCTCCTCCACCTCCTCCAAAGCTGTCTTGCTCTTCCAGATAAATGTATTCACTGGTCAATAAAACCACACTTTTGGCATGGAATATATCTTAGAAACCACGAAGCCAAACAATACCTTGAACAGAATTTTAAAACCCAAAAAGTGTTTCCAATTTAATTGATCACACACAGAGATAAATGCTTTATTTCAACAATCCCTTGCCAAGAGTGAAAGGAAAAGCAACCAAAGGAAGACAGAGAAGGCAGGAGAAAGCACGGTGAGTTCCCTACCACCACTGTTTAAGTTATAAGCTAAAGATTCCACCAAAGTATCTTTATCTGTCTCTTTGTGGTCTCCTTAAGTTCTCATCTACAGGTAGTTTACTTCTGTTCTTCTCTCAATTTATTTGGAAACATTGCTATGTCTGTAACAAGGATTTTAAAAGGAGGGTGAAACAAACCTGTAATTTCTTTATTTCTGACCTCTTTCTTTTGACAGCTTTATTGAAATCCAGTGGATGGAAGGACAGTCCTCTCTTTAGCCATGTTCTTATGCAAAGTGCTTAGCGAATTGGCTTAATCAGGAACAAATGCATGTAATTTGCTGTCCTGGAATTTCAAAAGAGCCATCTTTAGAGCATGGGGCTCCAAAACAGGCACAAGAAATAGTTGGCTTAGTTTGTTGTTCCCCCCAAATATTGAGTTCCAATCCCTGGCCAGCTACCTAATAAATATGTGCTCTTCTTGTTCACATTAAGATTTTTTTTGTTGTTGTTGTTCTTGTTAATTTAGTCACTTAAACTGGATTTAATATTTGTTGGTGGTGCACAAGGAAAGCCAGCATAATGTAGTCATTAGGTTTGGTCCCTGAAGTCAACAGTCTGCACTCCAAGTAATGATGTCTCTTAATAGACGGTGTGACCACAGACAAACTGCTTACCCTGAGCCTATTTCACCATCAATTAAATAAGGATAATCATAGTATCTGTCTCGTAGGGCTATTAAGAGTAAAAATGTGATGATTTTGAACCCTTTCTTTCACACAAATGGTCTCAATAATAGAAGGGGTAGGTGGAAGATCAGTAATGAACTCTGGAATAGCACTGGAACAACGAGGGGATTCAAAGTTAAAAAAAGAAGAGTCATGCCATGTAAACACTTGAACTTCAACTCTCTAAATAAGGCAAAGACAAATAACTAATATACAGATATCGAGGGACCATATGAAATGGAATTTTTTACCAAACAGGTATTTTTTCCTTGTATATCTTTATTTTGCGTGGGGGGATTGTTTATGTTTTGCTTTTTGTGTTGTTTGGTTTTGTAGAGTTGAGGGTCTTACGATATTGCCCACGCTGGTATTGAACTCCTGGCCTCAAGTGATCCTCCTGACTTGGCCTTCCAAAATGCTGGAATAACTCTCAGTCTCTTAAACACATCTGCCATTTCCTGAATGGACCACGGAGACCATTGCTACCAGCTACTGGGTTGCATGTTTTGCTCCATATGGAGAAAAGTAAAACTGTTCCCAAGCTGATTTCCTGGGTTGATAGCCACCACTGCACTCAGTCTATTTTAAAACTATTTAATGAAACAATTTTCTGTTCTCATGAATTTTGTGTTTTACGAAGAATGCCCTAAACAGTGGCCACTCTGTCAGCCTGGGTTCTGAGACCGAAAATGACCAACACATAGAGCAGGAATTTCAGCTACTCTAGATGAGCATGTGATATAAATAAGCTCTGTTTCTTTTTAATCGAAGTAAAATTAATATAAAATTCATCTTTTAAAGTAAACAATTCAGTGGCATTTAGTGCACTCACAGTTTTGTGCAACCACCACCACTTCTATCTAGTGTGAAAACATTGCCATCACTCCAAAAGGAAACTCCAGGCCTGTTGAAAGCATGTTTCCCGTTTCTTCCTTTCCTCAGCCCCTGATAACCACCAACCTATGTTATTTCTCTGTAGATTTGTCAATTCTGGATAATGCAATAAGGAATCATGCAATACATAACCATTTGCTTTGGCTTCTTTTATATAGCATAATGTTCTTGAGTTCGTCCACATTGAAGTATATATTGGTTATTCATTCCTTTTTAATGGCTAGAGAATGTTACCACAATTTTTTATCCACTCATCTGTTGATGGCCATTTGGGTTATTCCACCATTTGGCTATAGTGAATAACACTGTGATGAATGTGTGTACCCGTATTTGTTTGAGTGACTATGTTCAATTCTCTGGAGTATATACTTAGGAGTGGAATTGCTGGGCTATACAGTAATTCTATGTATAACTTTAAAGGTAAATCTGTTTAAATCACTGAGTTTCATGGATTGTTTGTTGGAGAGATTAGCTCATCCTGTTGACCCATCATGGTAAGGCATTGGAATTTTATTCTGGAAGGCTCAAACAGAAAAATAGCATGCTTTCATATGCATTTATAAAAGATCACCCTAGCTACTATTTGGAGAATTGGTCATCATGAGGCAAGAGAGGAAACAAAGAGACACATTAGAATCCCTTGCAATAGTTGAGGATGTGATGTTTGTGGGGCTAGTGAGCCTGTACAGATTGAGACGTTTTGAAGGAGAAGTCTAGAGGACCTGTAGATGCACCGGGTGTGAGGTGGGAGCCTAGCACATCTCATACATTTGGGACCTAGGCACCTGGACAATCAGCGGTGCACACACCGAGATGAGGATAGTTGGGGTAGGAACATTTGGAGAGGAAGTAGGATTGATTCAAAAAACAATGATTCTATTTTACACATACAAAGTTTGAGCTTCCTGTTTGACAGTGCACTAGAAAGCTCAACTATGCAGTAACACACACACACACACACATGCGTGCGCATGTGCACGCACAGGCTTGAGCACAGAGAAGTCAGGGCTGGAGTTATAAACTTGGGAGTCATGAATGGACAGGAGGAATTTACAGCCTTGGAAACAAATAGACAGGACCTGTTAAGAGTGTGTTTAGAAGGGGAAGAGCCAGGGCACTGCAAATTTTAGAATCAGGAGCAGAAGAACCTCCAGGAAAGTGGTTCTGGAAAAAATACCTGGTATGGTTAGGGGAAAAAACAAGAAGGTGTGTGCCTCAGGAGGAAGAGAAGGAAGGTAGGAAGGAAGGAAATAATGAAATAAAAAAAGTTTCAAGAAAGGCACAGTAATCACCTGGTTTGAATGTTGCTAAAAGTCATAAAAGATATGACATTTGGATTTGGCAAGATAGAAGTCACAAATGCTTTGAAAAGAGCAATTTCCATGGAGTAGCAAGGACAACAATCATTTAGAATTATCTCTTCCTCGGCTGCCTTCTTTCTTTTCTTCCCACCTTTTTTCCTTCCTTTCATGATCACAGGTATGCTCCTCTCCCAGAGGGCTGTTAAGGTTAATGATGTAGGTGTAAGGGTCCCAGTTACAGGCCAGGCACAGAGGCTAACGCCTGCAATCCTAGCACTTTGAGAAGCCAAGGCAGGAGGATCACTGGAGCCTAAGTATTCGAGATCAGACTAAACAACATAGAAAGACTTTATCTCTACAAAAAATAAAAATAATAGCTTGGTGTGGTGAAGGGGGACCTGTGGTCTCAGGTACTTGAAAGGCTGAGGTGGGAGGATTGCTTGAGCCCCACAGTTCAAGGCTGCAGTGAGTCATGCCTGTGCCACTGCACTCCTGCCTGCCTTGTCCCCCCTAAAAAGATCTAGTCACACATGTATATAAGATGGAAGCAAGGAGAACAGAACCATCAAGTGCTGGCAACAGAAATAAGTACCTTATCTAAAAGAGGAAATAAAATACATGCCTGTTTGAACATGGCCATAAACATCAATAAATGATATAAAAATAACTCATGATAGAAAAATGAATGGGTTATGAACACCTCTTTTGGATATGAAAGACAGCAGGTAGTAATGTGCCCAGAATTTTGTGGGCAAAAAAAAAATATACGTATATATTCCCCTCACCTATCACCAGTAATTATTTTTGGATATTTCAAGATACCAATATCTCAATTATTAAAACTTGTCAGTTTCTCACCTCCCTTCTCTTCCCTTCCCTTCCTTTCCCTTCCCCTTCCCTCCCCTCCCCTCCCCTCCCTCCTTCCCTCCCTCCTTCCCTCCTTCCCTCCTTCCCTCCTTCCCTCCTTCCCTCCTTCCCTCCTTCCCTCCTTCCTTCCTTCCTTCCTTCCTTCCTTCCTTCCTTCCTTCCTTCTTTCCTTCCTTCCTTCCTTCGTGGCAGTGGTGTGATCTCGGCTCACTGCAACCTCCGCCTCCTAGATTCAAGTGATTCTCATGCCTCAGCCTCCCAAGCATCTGGGATTAGAGCCATGCGACACCACACTAGCTAATTTTTGTATTTTTAGTAGAGACAGTGTTTCTCTATGTTGACCAGGCTGGTCTTGAACTCCTGACCTCAAGTGATCCGCCCCTTGGCCCCCCAAAGTGCTGGGATTACAGGAGTGAGCCACCACGCCTGACTTGTTTTTATAGACAGTATGCATTAGAAAGATCTACCATAATTGATTTTTCCAATAGTGTGAAGCCATTACTTAAGTCTCTAAAGTCATGTTCAATATGTCAAATTTTTATGGTAGAGCTCAAGAAAAATATTCATTTGAAATTGTGAAAAATGTTTTAGACATTTTAACTAATCACGAGAGAATTCTGACCCACATATTCCATGTAACATTCCCAAGGGAATCTCTGCTTTAAAATTTTGTAGCTTAGCATATGTCAAGGCATGCTAAATATCACACAGCCTGGCAGAAAAAGGTTGCATTTCACATCCAATGTCATTCAGTTTGAGCTCTCTTTTAGCGGGTGCCCTCCCACGATGTGTTACAGAGAGTACTTGTCACTTACATGCCATAAAATCCTGAACAGACAGGCAAATGAAAATGACTCCTCAAAGACTGACTTGAACAGAGAGAAAAATTCTTGGAATTAACCGTGCTTCGAAATGCCATTCAAGCATCGGGATTTGATTCTGCCAATTTCTTAAAAGTCATACTTTAATGGAGTGTTATTCACAGTTCAGGTATCCCCTGCCATTTAGTGTGGTTTGCAGAGGTGAAATATTGGCATCCCACCTACACATAGGATGAGTAGGCCATGTCACTTATTTTAGCTTAGAGAAACTGGGGGATCTTTGGGTTATCATGTAAGTTTCATACATCTAATTCCCACATTTTCTGAAAAGAATCAGGTGAAATGAAGAGGAGCAATGAGGCTAGAGGGGTGGGGAAGAACGAGGGTTGGCACCATATGAACTGGACAATATTGCACCAAATCATGTTGCATAGAAATTCTATTCATTATTGTCAGCACATTTACCCAGGAACTTGTGTAATTCGTCTATCTGCATCCTTCAGAGAATTACCTTAACTCTCTCATTCATTCTTTAGAAGGAAATCACAGAATAAGGCACATCTTTTTTTCGTAAACTAGAACCCACAAAGGTTTGGATTATTGAAACAAAAACAAACTTTTAATGACATTTTTCAAAGAAAAATTTCATACGGACTTCTTTTTCTCATGAGTTGCTAAAAGGGGAAAAGTAATAACCTTCATTAGATAAACAGCTTGGGTTTCTCTTTTAATCCATATTTGAATGTTGGCTCTCCCATTTATAAATTTAGGCAATATTGTGAAGATCATCAGTAAGTGCCTTCAACTCTATTAGCCGTAGTTGTCTCATGTGAAAAATGAAACAATAATGCCCATGTCTCAGTGGCATTATATGGATTACATGAAATAACGGTGAAGATTCTGACACCGGTCAGGACATGTGAATTTCCTCTCCCCCTTCAATAAGATCAACCTAGTTTAAGTGAGAAAGTAACAAAAGACAGAGGAAAATCAAGATGTGGGATTTCTGAGATGAATCAACTGACCATGAAGGTATTCTAGGACATGCTCTGTCTGCAGAATATGTGGTCTTAGAGGTGATAGCCACTGGAACACCCAAGGTATGTTTCACAGGTTTGATGTTAAATTTTACTCCATTCAAAGGCAATTTCCACCCCCCACCCCTTCCTGGAATTACCAGCAATAGCAAAGGATTAGATAGGCAGAGCTCCAGATAGATACAGAAATAGAAACATGGCTAGACATCAGTCAGGAAGATAAATGCTACTTGCTTGAGAATCAAATTTCCAAAGGTCTACCTGGCAGGGGTTTGGCTGTGCTTTGTTATATCATTTAGGTCATTTCTACCAGCTAGGGTAAGATGCATTTAGCACTGACTCAATCACAAGGGAAACGGACATTTTGTGGCAAAGTAATTACTTAGCCCATTGTTTTGCTGGGATAATGTGGGTGGGCTGGCAGGTGTGACGTGTACCCTGTGGCCCACATTAAACTCATGGCTATTTTTGCTGGCAGCAAAGCAGGTCCGCCCGGTGGCCATTAGAGTGATCTTGTAGGGTAGGGGTGGCAAAAGGCAATTGGATTCCTATTGGTATGACAGCAGTGAGTAACTGACATGGGCTATCTGGAATGCAGTGTTCAGATTCATTTTGTGGTTTCAGAAAGAAAGCTCTCATCAAGCAGTGACGGCTGGCATGAGATGCTACTGGATGTATGCATCATATTTGTTTACCCTGGTTTAGGAACTCTTGCTGCAAGAACTTACCTAGACTGTGGCCCTTGACTTAGCCTTTCATCAGCACCATCCTGGCATAACATGAGAATGTGTAACACTCATCTGCTCTATATGAACATGTTCCCACTCCACTTACACAAGACTGGCAGTCATACAATGTAAATGAACTCACATATGCATAGGAGTAATGTGAGACTTCAGGGCATTTTATTTGCAAAAGTAAATTGGACCCTATCAGATATTCACTTAGAACACAATCTTTAGGCAATATGTGAGACATAGTTTTATGTAACATTAATTCATTGCAAGAGCAGTCAAATTTCAGAAACTGGCTCCAACGTGCACTAACAAGTGCTCCAATCACATCTATCAAACTAAAAGAGGGACCCACCAATTGGAATTTAGCACCTCTTTGACCCCCACCCTCACCTCTCCAGCACAGTTGGTTCTCCACTGTGTTGGAGATTAATATGGCATATTATATGCAACACATAATACCTAAAGAAAAATGAAAAACAAATAAATCTGTGGTTATGGTAAAAGAGACAAGAAAGATAATTTGAATTTAGGCTCCAAAAAATAAAAGATGAAAAATGCACCTGCTATGGTCTGAATGTTTGTGTCCCTACAAAATTCATATGTTAAAACCTCATCCCCAGTGTGACGGTATCAAGAGGTATGCCTTTGGGAGGTGAATAGGCCATGAATAATACTATTAGGTGCCCTCCTAAAAGAGGCTCCAGAAAGCTGTCTTGCCCTTCCATTGTGTAAGCACACAGCTAGAAGGCACTATCTATGAGGAACAGGCTATTGCCAGACTCCAAATCTGCCAGTGTCTTGATCTTGGACTTCCCAGCCTCCAGATCTGTGAGAAATAAAAGGCAGTTGCCAGCCGATTACGGTATTTTGTTATAACAGTCTGAACAAAGACAGTACCTTTGAAGGACAGGCTACTTGTCTAGCATATGGCTTTGATTTAAGGCCTCAGTGGCTTCAGGTTGCCTCGTAATGGCAGTAACCGGCCAAGAGCTAGTTATTGTGAATTTACTTCCCACACTAGCCACCCCCAGTTATGTGACAGCCTTTAAATTATACCTTTGGAGACACCAGGTCACTCATCTGGATGAATTAAAAATTTTGCTAGGTGGCCAGGGAACCGTCCATTTGAATCACTTCTATATCAATCCACAAGAAAGGCAATAGGGCCAGCTTTAAGGTAGACCTTGTCTACCTTTTCCCTGATTTGCATACTGCTCTCAAGCCCTCACCATTGAAATCAGAATTTCACTTTGCTGGGTAGGTTTCAGAGCTCTTTCCCACTGGCCCTCTATTGTACTTGACTGATTAGGCTGGTAATAAGGGAATCATTGGGTGATAGAGTGCTGGGAGCTGCAAGGGACAGGACTGAGGCTACAGGGAGACAAAGGTAACATGAGCTAATGGTTCACATGCCAAGAGTTTACTTAAGTCTGTGCCCAGCACAAAGTAGAGGCCCAAAAATTCTAGTCTGTCACAGAATAGCACATTATACTATGGGGAGCCTACAGCTCACACAAAGAAAGAAATGCTCACTATCTTAAATATAATACATCCTGAGATATGCAAACTAAACTTCCGAGTTTCCTATTCCACTCTTTATTTCAGAAATCAAAGATCTGATATCCATCCACAATTTTAATTCATATAATGAAATATGTAAGTTCTATTAAAAAGGCACTGTGTTGATTTTCCACGTCTAAACAGCCTCTTTTCGAAACGACAGTGGCCATGCAAAGATCACTGTATCACCCAGTGATTACTGAATTGGGAGCTCCTACAAATACATGCTTGTCCTTTAATGCACAGCAGGCTGTAATTCACCCTCATGGGCTGGAGAAATGACTTATACTGCTCAGAGTTCAAAGCCAAGTCCTTGCTTATCACTCCAGTCAAACAATTTCATTTCTATCTGTTTGTGGCTGTACTTCAGATTTTATAGATCCAATGGGCCTAGTGAAATTTTATTACCCTGCAATACAACAAGAAGAGAAAAAGCTCTGGGAAAAAAAAATCAATATAATGTTTAAGGTCTTTGTTACCTTTATAACCTCCAGTGTTCTTTTACATATAAACTAATAAATCAACCTTTTAACGGAAGATGCATTCTTCAGTGGTTGCTCAATACCAGGTGCTAAGTCTGATCATAAAAACTATCAAGAGGTAGCTAATGGCTTTGCTACCTGAACAAGCACAGTTAAAGCAGAATCAATCGTAGGACTAGAATATTGTTTGCTTGTAGGTGTTTTCTCCCAGTTAGCACATGATAATCAGTAGGTACCAAATGAAGGTAGCAACTTATGAAAATTAGACGGCTTTTATAAACAACACTGTGTTTCCTTGAAGTTGTAAATGTATGTAAGTTATATTAAACATGCCAAACACCAAATTCCTTCCTACTGGCCACTTCTCAATTGTATGAGATGTGCTCATTGGAACTTTACAGTTGAGTCAGCAGAACTGCAAGACAATCTTTCCCCAACCTTCTTCTTTTTCTTATGTCAGGGTCTTAGAAATACGACCTGAGCAGATTTTCTCTAGTGAATTTTAAAAGTAGCTATGAAGATGCTAAATATTAAAATAAAACTAAAATTAAGTTCTTCTACTCATCTCAACAATAAATATACCTTTTCTCATAAACCTCTTTGGCCTGGCATACTCTAACGACTTGAATTCCAAACTCAGACACTTTTAAACATGAATTAGCGTCATGTAGCCAATTTGAATATTCTGCATTAAATTAAATTAAATGAGAAACAGGTTTGGAAAAGCAATTCACCTATTTATTAAGAACAGAGCTTTATAGCTCACCATATAACACAGTAAGTACCATTCAACAGCTGAGACAAATTGATATGGATCCCATTCCAACCAAGTGCCTAGCAGAAAATACAAGGCTTTCTGTGCAAGGAGAAAATATGATCCAATGAAAAGAGCAAATCTCACTGCTCCCATGTGTGTGAATGGCTTAGAAGGGGCCACAAGACCTCTAATGTCCAAAGAAAAGTAGCACAGCAGTTCAGGAGTTACTCTCATTACACTATTAACAAGGTAGCTAATTGTTTACTTGATGACTACTAATATATGAAGTTACTTCTACAAGTTCCCAAAGGATTGTGCCTTCCAGGAATCCTGCATTTTCACATAGAGGCAAGGCATTAAGAGTGGCATAAGACGAATCCATTCTAGCTGTTGAAAAAGGAGATGTACAAGTACGATTAATTCTGGCAATGTTTCTTGTTCTTCTTTGTGTGGATTTTCAGGCTATGGAACGGTCATAAGTAATGAAACTGGGATTTTAATTTAAAAGTGTTTTTCAACTGTGCTCTAAATTTCTCACTAGACTATTCTGATATTAATTTTTGACAGAATTACTAGAGTAGTAGATAGAGGAGATGGCAAATTTCTCTAAATATGCTTCTCATAAAAAAATAACAAATCTGTCCTGATGGTCTGGTGGATAATATAAACAAATAGTAGCTACAAGTCCCAGTTACTCAGGAGGCTGAAGTGGGAGGATCCCTTGAGCCCAGGAGGTTAACGCTGCAGGGATCCAGTGAGCTATGGTCACAATACAGCCTGAGTATAGACTGAGACCCTGCCTCAAGGAAAGGGGGGAAAAAAAAAAAAAAGGAGCTACAGTAGAGTAGGATATGGTCCCAAATGGTGTTGATTAATATATCTACCATATATCAAACCTTTGGACTTCTATCAGGATCCAGCCGTGGCCAAGACCTACAGAAGTAACATGGTAAGCATGCTAAGCATTTCCCATGACAGTGCACTGCCTATCTCTCAGGAGCTTCTCGATCACTGAAGTTACAGAGGAGGAGCTGGGGATGTTGAAAGGGAATTCACATTAGTATACACTCACCATGCAGAACAAATTAAGGAAGGAATGAATCTTCTACAGAAACTTAATCCAATAAATAATAGAAATATGACTAAAGATATTCTCAACAACCTGGAATGATAGGGCCAATCTTACGAAAAGAAAAAAAAAGTGAGATCAATGTTTCATACAAAGTGTTATCTGTTTTTTCTTGTGCTAACAAAAAACTACCACAAGTTTAGTCGCTTAATACAACTCAAATGTATTACCTTATAGACTTATTTTCATAGGTCTGTAAGACATGGGTCTCACTGGACTAAAATCAAGGTGTTAGAGGCCGGCATTCCTTTCTGTGTGCTTTAGGGAACAATCTAATTCCTTGCCTTTTCCCGCTTTTAGAGGCCTCCCACATTTCTTGGCTCATGGCCCCTTCCTCCATCTTCAAGCCCAGCAACAGCCAGTTGAGCTCTCACATGGCATCACTCTGACCTCCTTTTCTGCCTCCCTCCTCCTTTAAGGACCTTTGTGATTACATAGGGGCCACTCGAATAATCGAGGACAATCTCCCCATCTCCAGATCCTTAACTAAATCACATCTGCAAAGTCCCTTTAACCATAGGTTTCTGTAACATGCTCATACATTCATAAGTTCTGTAACTAATCCATAGTTATTAGGGCATGAACGTCTTCGGGGGGTCTATTCTGCCTAATGTACAAGGTTGAAAAAGAAAAAGAAAAAAAGTGCTGCAGAGAAGAGGCTGATAGACAAAAGGAAAAAAGAGTTAACTCTTGTCTGGTAAGATGATATCTGGAATATTGAGTCAAGCTCTGAACATTACAGAGGAAATGATCTGGAACTGGGATGCACTCAAAAGAGTGACTAGAATAGAGGAGAAACTTAAAACCAAGTCATGTGAAAAATGTTTGTAGTAATTTCGACTGATTAACTCAAAGAACAGAAGGCCTGGGTGCAAATGCCACTGTCTTTAAGAACCTGAAGAGCTGTCAACGATTATATTTAATCCCTAATATGAAAGGAGACATCACATTAATGTACAAGCAAGCTCAAGCTAAAGATAATAACTATGAGAGCTGAATGAAAAAGAAATAGCTAGTTTGGTACAATAAGGTTGAAAACTAATATTTGTAAAACTCTTAAAAAGCCTTCATGTAGTATTGCATTTGAACTTCTCAACAAATCTGAGAAAGACTAGGTACTGGGATGAGACAGGGTCCTGGCAGGAATGAGAATTCAGTGCAGGTTGTTCAAGACACTTTGGATGGCTGACACAGAGGTAAGAGCAAAGACAAGGCACATAGAGATTCTCAGAGATTGCAACAGCAGGAAGCGGAAGACTTTATTACTCCTGGCCCTGAAAACGTATGGGAAAGAACTAACTTTACAGGATCCAGGAAAGACCCTGTTGACATAAAACTAAAGCAGCTGTAGACAGGGAAGGATACAGTCAGAATACACAGGCCAGAGCAATCAGAGACCAGTAAAGAAGTACTGTGTCCTCTCTCCTTGTGCCCTCCTCTATCTCCTGCTGGTGCCTTCCATGGACAGAACCCAACAAGATGCTGGTAAGCAAAGGGACATGGAAGATGCTTTCTGTAGAGGTCAAGCCTCCTCGGGCAAAGAGAAGGACAGAGGTAAGGGTAAAGAATGAGGGACAAGATGCATAATGACCAACATAGCACTACTACATTTATTTTACAAATGAAGACATTGGGATTCGGAGAGGCTAAAAATTTTCTCAGGATCTCACTCTAGAAGGAGTCTTATAGGGCCAGAACTCAAATCTGAGCCTTTAAAGCATCAGATGCTAAGCATTTCCCATGACAGTGCACTGCCTGTCTCTCAGGGGCTTCTCGATCACTGAAGTTACAGAAGAGGAGCTGGGGATGTTGAAAGGGAATTCACATTAGTAATCAGGGTTTGGATGGGATTTTGTTATTTTTCTCCATGGAATTCTCTGATTCTCCATTTCCTCATTCATCATCCTGCACTAGATCCACTTTATTTTTCTGTTTCCTTTCAAACCTAACTGCCTGAAATAGCTTCATACACTGCAAACAAACAAACAAACAAACATACAAACAAAAACATGTATTCATAGTAAATGAAAACTACTCAAGCTTCTGTAGACTCTCTGGGTAAGACATTGTGTTACTCTTTCTGTCTTTGGACTATCTTTATCTGCCTGTCCTTCCGCATTAAGGTGGCCAGGGAAATATTCTAAGGTATGCATTGAAACTGGATGACTTGAGACTTTCAAGATACCTTTGAGAGTTCAGAAAATGGGTTTGATAAATGCTCTCTCATCGCTAAAGCTTAATGCTAATGAATTTTGTGTTCATTATTCAAGCCCTGGAAGTGGACAATAATTATGAAATAAAACTCTCCTGCCTTTTTTTGCCCAAACCTTCAAATAAAGGAGTACTTTATATTAATAAAGGAACGGCTCTTACAAGTTGTATGAAAGCACTTTTCCTTCTCAGAGTTTATTTTCCCATCAGCTTTCAATATACTGTTGGTGTGTTTTCTTTAAACATAAATATTGTCCTAAGGTATTACAAGATCATGCTTATAATCACGAAATCCGTAAGTGTTCTGTTAAAAGGAAAGTATTTTGTATAAGACTAAAATGCAAATCATAAAACATAGGCACAAATTGATTACGGCAGAGTAAAATTTTAAGCAAAATTTTCTTCAGTCTGGGTGTGTAAAACACATAAAAGTTGAGTTGTTCTGGGTGAGTCAGGAGTGGAGGCAATAGAGAGGTTCCCATTCAACCTCTCTCTGGCTACTTATTATAGCCTGAGGCTCCACAGCTTCTTGGGTTGAAACTATTATGCCTGGTTTTTATATTCAGTAATTAGCCAAAATCTATGTAGCAGTTTAAGCATAAACAGGAATTGCACATATCCTGTTATTCGGGTGAACTGAGGAGGACAGAGGTGGCCTCTTTTACTTCTTAACAGAAACCTAGTATGTAAGCATGGTCCTCAGACCTCCACTTTCACCAGTGACTGGCAGGTGTGTACTCACTGGCCCCTAGCAGAGGCCAGGTGATGTCCATGGGAGCAGCCTTGTGGGTGAACCCATATGATGTCCCCTGGGGGCCGAGTGTGGTGGCTCACACCTGTAATCCCAGTACTTTGGGAGGCCAAGGCAGAGGATCGCTTGAGCCCAGGAGTTCCAAACAAGCCTGGGAAATATAAGCAGACTCCTGTCTCTACTAAAAATTTTAAAATTAGCTGGGCGCAGTGGCATGTGCCTGTGGTTTACTTAAGCCTGGGAGGTCAAGGCTGTGGTTGCAGCATTGCATTCCAGCCTGAGTGACAGAGCGAGACCCTGTGACGTCACCTGGGGAACTCCAGAACTGTGTGTAGGCATATTGCAAAGAACTGAAATCCTGACCAAGTAGGTGAGGGTCAGATAGCTGTATTTCAACTGTCCCTGTTACTGTGGTCTTCTCTACGCTCTGACCTGTAGAATGAGGACACGGGGATCATGAAGCACATTAGACTTAAAGAAATAAAGTCATCTTCCCCCTTTCTTTTTAGATCCCTCTGAGAGCACTACAAAAGCACAACATGAAACTCCCTTTCATTGTTCTAATTTTTTTCTGGCTTCTAAAATTTAATCTATTAAATGGCATGAAGGAAAGACAGATCTTGAATCACAAAGGAAGGTAGCAGAATTGGGGAGTGGGGCATTTATCAGGATGAAGAGATCTAAACATACGGTGCTACAGATATTTAATAAGTCATACTTTCAAATTCTGCCTTAATGAAACCTGTCGAATATCAAAATATGTGCTTTAAACTGATGCAGTAAGACTGAGGGCAACTTCTGGTTTGCTTTGAAATGATGTCCAAGAAATTACAACTAATAGAAGTTTGAGGCAGCATTCCTAGGAACAACAGGGCATCGTTTTAATTTTCATTTTGTTCAAAGAGAAGGGTATTTCTTCTGAAGTTGGTATGTACTGTTCCCAACCAACTCTGAAACAGCAGATTTTAGGTAAAATATATCAAAAGTGTTCATGCCCTTGTCTACCTTATAACTCATGTTCTCTGAATAACTATGATAGTGAAAAGAAAAAAACCCACGGGTCTAATCAAAATAAGGTCCTTGAAAACCTGGCATATACTTTGCATCTCTGCATGATCACCACAGATTTTAGTCTTAGACTCATATGACTTAAAATTCATGAGACCAGTGTGCACAGTGTAGTTGACTCACAGATTCTTTTTCTTCCATCTGTATTGCCGCTTGAACCTTACAGTGAAAAAAACACACAAAGATAAACAGTTTGTTGAGTCTAATTATGCTCTTGGAAGGGTTTAGGTAATCTGTGCAGCCAAAAATTCTGCATAACAATCAGGTGAGGTCAATGGCTTTACAAGTAGGAAGACATTTATATGACGGCAACATCTGTGACATAGAGAAATGAAAGAGAAGGAGACAAGGAGTGAAACAAGAGAAGACTGGATTTGGGATCTGCAGTCCAGAGTAGAAGAGCTGAATTTATTTTTTAATCATGACAATGAAGTAAGTCATACCCCTTTTATAGACCAATTATAAATTGCTACATATTTGATATGGTTTGTCTCTGTGTCACCACCCAACTCTCATCTTGAATTGTAATCCCCACTTGTTGAGGGAGAAAAATCACTGGATTTTTGGGGTGGTGTCCCCCATGCTGTTCTCATGATAGTGAGTGAATTCTCACGTGATCTGATGGTTTTATAAATGGTAGTTTTTCCTGTGTCCTCACTCACTTGTCTTCTGCTGCCTGTGAGGAAGGTACCTTGCTTCCCCTTGGCCTTCCGCCATGATTGTAAGTTTCCTGACACCTCCCCAGCCACGCAGAACTGTGAGTCAATTAAACTTCTTTCCTTTATAAATTACCCTTTTTCGGGTAGTATCTTGATAGCAGTGTGAAAATGAACTAACACAATATTCTACTACTTCATAATATTCTGGAAGCATAAACTAAGTGGAAAACCATAACCTATGATACTGGCCCTCATTCTAACTAGCTGAACTAAAAAGTAGTGAATAAGCACTGAGCTAGTAATGAAAGATGAAATAATAATGGGTAACATGTTCTGACAGTTTCATACATATCCAGCAAAGTTACCAAATATCATTCCCTTCAATCCACATCATGACCCAAAGAACTGGGTTTCCATTTTACAGATAAAGAACCTCAGGTTAAGTTCACACAAAAGTTGTTAGAGAACCCATGATCCAGAAGCAGGCACAAGATGGCAGGGCCCACACTCCTACCCAATAATCGCCTCTGTCTGTATGTCGGTTGCACTTCACCAGTGGACTTAGAAAAGCGCTGGAGCAAGGCTGAAATTTTGACAGTCTACCTGTGTGGTTCTTCCTTGTTGATGCAGAAAAAAGCCAATAGTCATACAAATTGGCTACAGGTAATACAGAGAGGAGAGGGAAAGTGGAGGAGCCAAAGAAAGCTGGCTACCTTCATGAGGATAGGAGTGTGAACTCAAGGGTACACACCATATCACATTCATCTCTGTGCCTCCCTCTTCTGGAACTGTGCAAAGACTGGTATTTATTTCAGGTTTTTGGAGTGAAAATTATGCAAATAATTTCCAACCAAGGTACAGTGAAAGAAATGGTTCAGGGAGAGGTGCCAAATGTGAGAAGGGTTAAAAAGTGGGAACCTACCTTCCAGGAGAGAGTAAGGATAAACTCACTAGGAGGAGTGGTGTTGGAGAAGGGCTCTGAAGGACAGAGGGGATGGAAGGGAGAACTGAACGTCAGCAGAAGGACCCACAGGCCTCGATGTCAATCACTGTGCTTGAATTAACAAAAACTCTGAAGAAAGGAATTATCTTCATTCACAGGACGTCAGTTTCACAGGGCTACATCCTGAGACATCACAAAAACCTTGTCAGCATCAGAAATACTTTGTTAAGAATTTTAGCTTCTCATGGGTATGCTATATAAATAATACAATTTAACATAGCTTCATGCATACATTCTAAAGTAGGGATAGGCAGACTGTTTCTCTATAGAACCAGACAGTAAATACTTCAGTCTTTTCGGGGCAGATGGTCTCCATCATCACTACTCAATTCTGCCCTTATAGTGTGAAAGCAGCCACAGACAACATAATGAAACTTTATTTACAAAAACATGGACCAGGCCATAGTTTGCCAGCCCTGTTCTCAAGTTTCATATAACAAGAAACACCACAAAAACTGCCAGTCCTCAGCATACTCCCAGACTAGGATTCAATTCTGTTCTTGTATTATTGTTTTATGTCTTATTTTTTTGCTACAAAAGTAAAATTCACATTTTCAAAATGTTTTTCATAAATTTTTTTACCTCATTTTTAATAACAACTCTATTGAGATGTAATTTATATGACATAAAATTCACCCCTTGAAAGTGTTCAATTCAGTGGTTTTTAAATAGTCACAGACTTGTATAAGCATCACCATTAATTTTTACCTCCCTTTTTGAGCACAATTATTTCAGCAGATACTAATTGAGCATCTAGTGTCTGTCCATCCCTGGGCAAAGTTTCGGTTGTTGTTGCTTGGCTTTGCCTGTTTAGTTGGGTTTGGACTGGCATGGTGTGGTGTGGCTTGGTAGAAGGTGAGCCTAGTGGGTAGAAGGTAACAGGACAAATATAAGACATGACATGCCTGAAGCAATCAGGAAAGACTATAAAAAATAAGCAGTGGGAGGTACTAAGTTAGGTGGTCTGCAGAACACACATGCAATACAAATTTACTTTTACTAGGGTGGGGTGGGGATCCTAAGGATGTGATTTACAGACCTTAGGAGATAACTTGGATTTGGATGGAGGTGGCAGGAAGCAAGAGCAAAGAATGCATTCCAGGGAGAAGGCACAGCTGTGAGCAAAGACCTAGAGACTACAACAGCATGGCCTATGAAATGAGCAGCCATGGTACAGACCTAACTGGGGAAGTGCCCAGAAATGCAAATGCAATTGTCAAAAGAAAATGATCCAGAAGCTGTAGGACTGTAGGAGGCTGAGTTTAGTGTTGACAGCATTGGCATCAGGATTATCAGAGGTTCCTGGGGAAATGAAAGACGATTCCAGGAGTGCTTTTGGAAGGTTGATAGTTGTGGGTTGGAGAAATCTAGAAACAGAGATGCTTTAATGGGTACTTATTTTATTTTATTTTATCTTTTGCTTTTTGAGACAGGGTCTCACTCTGTCATCCAGGCTGGAGTACTGTGGCACAATCTCAGCTCATTGCAGCCTCCGCCTCCCAGGTTCAAGTGATTCTCCTGCCTCAGTTTCCCATGTAGCTGGGATTACAGGTGCACACCACCATGCCCAGCTATTTTTGTATTTTTAGTAGAGATGGGGTTTCACCATGTTGGCTAGGCTGGTCTCGAACCCCTAACCTCAAGTGATCCGCCTGCCTCAGCCTCTAAAAGTGCTGGCATTACAGCCATGAGGCACCACTCCTGGTAATGTGTACATATTTTAAATGCAGGAGTAAATTTAATTATTGGGAAAAGATTATTAACCCTGACTGTACATTAGAATCACCTGAAGCACTTTATCTGGGTGGGGGAGGGGGTGCTGTGTATATGTTTCGATATCTGTACTTTTTTAGTAAGTCCCACAGATTATTCTAATATGTGGCTAAGTTAAGACCTATTATTTCAGGAGAATGGATAATAGACTTTACATTGTTTGTGAAATTATAGTTAGATCTGAAGTTTTCTGGTCTTTTTCTAGAATATTTCCATTAATTAAATCAGAATCCTTTAAAAATTCTCTGATGATTTGGATTTTATGAAGTAGCCAACAAAGGATAATGATTTTAAAGACAGAGGGGCTGAATAAATTATATAGTATATTTTGGCAAACTCTTAGAATATCTCCCTAAAATAAGTCCTTAAACCCAAGCACGTTTTAGAGATTTCAAACTTTAGACTTACTCTACAAATGATGCTGCTTGCTCTGAGTCACAAGCGCATTGCAACCCAAACACCTGTATATGGCGGGTAAATGTTAATGTATTCTGTCAACAACAGATTACCTTACATGGCTAAATTACTCAATGCCATTATCTGTGCCAGCCATCTGTAAAGCTAATCCCCTCTGTGTTCAAAAATCCCGAGCGCCTGCTACACTATTTTTATTTTACATTCCTGCATAAATCTGGTAAGCTCAATATGTTACCACAAATTCTCAAAAATCAAAGACAATCTGCTGGCCTATAAAACACCGGTTACTGAAAATCGAAAGGTATAATATGTTAGCAATTCAAGCAGTCAGTAAACAATCTTTACAGGAATGGGGCTGAACCACAAGCTAACTGAATCCCGTAGTTAAGGCCTGCCGTAAAGTCAGATATGTTCTTTCAATACATAGCAAAGACTTTGAACCCATTCATGTATTTCATATCTAATAAAAATCTGAACAGTTGGCCTGATTGGATTTTAAGTGATGCAAATTTGAAAATCAAATAGGCAAACTCCCTTTAGACTTCATCTATTTAGACCATAATTGTAAAGAACTACAAATTACATTTACCACACTATTGAACAGAGATTCAATACGAAATTTACAGACAGGGACAAATATTTGCAGGTGTGGCTTTTTGCTTGTAATGAATACACTTGTTCTCTCACATAGGATGCCTTCTCCTAATGTCACTACATTTTTCTTAATACAAGGATTAGTTTAGTTTCTTTCACAAAATCTATATTGATCTTAAGTAATAATGCTAATGCTTACATGTAATGCCAACTTATATTTTGGCTGAGACTAAATTTTTCTTTACTCCAGTAATTGTGCAGCATACATTTTCTTTTCCATGTATATTTTCAGTCATATAACTATATTGCTTAAAGAGGAATCTATTCTCTGGTAAGATTTGTATAAACCTTTAGGAAAAAAAAATCAATCCTCCAACAATTACAGTTAATATATTAAAGATATCTGGCTGATGATATTCAAATAGCTAAAATGTGGAAAAGAATGGAAAAGTTAGCATTTTGAAGTCCCACTTTTTTAGCATTATCAGATATTTTAGAAGCTAGTTTCCTCATTTTTTTTTCTTAAGACAGGGTTTCACTCTTTCACGCAGGCTGGAGGGCAGTGGTGGGATCACAGGTCCCTGCAGCCTTGAACTACTGGCCCCAAGTGATCCCTCTATTTCAGCTTCCCAAATAGCTGGGACCTCAGGCAGGTACCACCATGTCGGCCTAATTTATGTATTTATTTACTTACTTATTTTGCAGAGGCAAGGTCTAGCTATGTTGCCCAGGCTGATGTCAAACCCCTGGGCTCAAGTGATCCTCCTGCCTTGGCCTCCTAAAGTACTGGGATTATAGGGATGAGCCACTTTGCCAGGCGTCTCCTCATTTTTAAAATGAACCCCATTTTCTTGAAATCTGAACAAATTTAAATACCAGTTCTGAAAGTTAAAATGGTCTTCCACATATGTACAAAGTTAACATTTTCTGCATAAAACAATCAGTCTGGAACTTTCCTGTTTCATTTGAAGTATTTTCAAATATGAAAGACATTTACTCAATTATAGAGGCAGTAATCCCACCCATGTTATTGCCTCATCAAATCTAAACAAGGCCTTGGGGGTCATAACATACTCGCTGCTTACAATACGAAATATAAATGATTATCCTATTGAGACTTGAAATGCTAAGTAAAGATTCTTAAACTGTGTATACTGTTTCTTTCAAATGCATTAGCATTTGAAAGTTTATGTAACATCTTTCTTGTTCAGATAAACATCTCCAACTTCTATGGCTCATATTTATAAACAATATGATAGGGATTATCAGGCTGACAGGTTAAATTTAATAGGTTGAACAGTCATTAATATTTTCCTGGAATAGACATAGACTGTGCTCATGGATAAATTGTCTCCTTTTTCTTCTAACTAATTGTCAGAGTTTAGTTCTCTCACATCAATACCTTCTGTCTTAACAAAACAAAAATCATAGTAATGCTATGCGCCATGCACTGTTTGCAGCACTTCACTGTCATTAATCCATTTAATTCTCACAACTACGAGGTAGGTACTATCATTATTCCCATTTTATAGATGAGGAATCTAAGTCATGAAGCCTATTGTTAGCAATTAGGATATACTGCCATCATAATGACATAGTTTTCCTCTCAGTCACACTTCAATGCAAGAAATACCAACATTTTAATTTCATGATTTAGGAGAATTTGATGTGACACACCGAGATATACCAACCGGCATCCATGGATGTACTGTGAGCATCCATCCTTTGTACACAGCTCTGTGCTAGGGAAGATGAATGCAATACAGGGCAGGACTGGTTTCCATAGGGATCTCACTCGTTGTTGAAGGAACAACTCCTTAATGGCTATGGAAATAACCATAACTCCTCTTCCTTTTATTCACCTAGCAAACATGCGTTGAGCTGCTAGTGTGCATAAGGCATTCTGCTGTGTGAGGAGGGAACTGCTGTGTGAGGAGGGAACTATACCACAAGACTTAGCCAGACCTCTCCTGCAGGGCAGGGACAGGAACACTGGGCACCTCAGTCATCTGGGTGATCTGTGGTCACTGTTGCCACACAGTCCCCTGGGTTGCTGCCTTCTTTTCAAATGCCCTCCCATGTGCTGTCTTCATTTATTATCACCTTATCAAACCTGCCTCTTTATGTCCATAGCAAACCCCACCTCTTTCATAACCCTCTTTTAGTCCTCTTTACCTCTCCTTTCCCCGTTCTTTGGGGGCACTTATACCACTTCATGATACGGCCTATGTGCACTCATCTTCTAAGTGCTGAATTACTACAGACTCAGGGAACAGAGCGTGTATCCTATAAAACCTTAATACATCCTCATCTCCCTGTACCCAGTACATGGAAAATACTTATTTTAATAACAATAGCATGACAAATAGCAAACATCTGACAAATGCTTACTGTAGTAACTTATTTGACTAAAAGGATCTCACACCTGAAACCAATCTAATGGTTTATCTGTTCAATGGCAATGCAAATCCTAGGTATTTTTTAGTTTTGTTTCTGTGTCTACTACTTTATAAGAAAGGCTATTACCTTATAATACTGTCTGTTACATCAGTGCTACTTTGCATCATTACAATGTAATGTATTTTTTTAAAAAATTAGAAAACAAATAAGCATTCCAACCCTTAATTTCAGGAAAATAAATCTTCTAGACCCAACTGGACACACAATCTATGAAGACTTAGCTAGGATATGTGACCCATCTATGTGTTATATATCCTAATAGAACAGAAACCTCTCTAATAAACATGAATAAAGGTCTTTAGTGAAAAAAATAAGCTCGTTGAGTCAGATTTTCCACTGGAATTGATAGTAAATGTTTTCCTGAATTATTGCAATTTATTTTAACATACTAAATATTATCCCAGAAGTTTGAAAGTTACCTCTGCTTATGTAGGATTTAAAGTGTAACAAGGCAGTACTTTTAGACCTGAGATAATATAACCACTGTGAAAATATAATTTATATATGCCAGATACTTAATACAACAGAATTTTTAGTGTATGTAATTCTGGATAGTTGATTATTTTCATCTAAATTAGTCCCTTTATCTTTGGATCAGCAGAACATAACGATGTCTGTCTCCTTCTTGGAGGCTGGTCTCTTCCACACCTGAGGGCTATTGCTGTAAATAGTTTTTGATGCTTTTGTAGAACAACAGAAGCTTTGGCTCATTGTGCTGACTCTGAAAGTGACTTTCTGAAATAAATCTCTGTCAATTCACTTCAACTATACGCTCCCAGTGGGCAACCCTCTTACTGAAAGTAAGAAAGAGTGGGCTAACATATCAGGGAGCCCACTGTGGGGGCTCAGAACACAGTGTCTGGCATGTCTTCAGCTTGTTATCTGGTAACATGCCTCTTTCATATGATCTGCTCTCTGAAAGGAAAAGCAAGACTAAATGATAATGAAGGGCTGTGAAATTTTTATTTGGCTAATTGAAATTTTGTTGTGTTTAATATTGGACTATACCAGGCATTTCTATCATTTAGATATATACTTTGATATTCAACTTTAATAAAAATACCACTTGAAAAATCGCCTTCATGGGGCAAAGTAATGACTCAGTGTTCAGTTCAAAGTAATAGACTCTCAGTTCAGTTCTCAGTGTAATTAACACAGTGAGCCAAAGGGTCTCCAAATATTTCTATCATTGTGAGGTGTAGATCATTATTCTCGCTTGGTGTTAAATATGAAATGGAATAAGGAGGCTTAATTTAGCTTTTGTTCCTGGCAACAGCTCCCAGTCTGATAGGATAGAGTCAAGAGACATGGCTTTAGTTCCCATTTTTGGCTTTCATTAGTTATTTGATGTTGAGCACATTAACCTCTCTGGGCCTCAGTTCTCTCCCCTGGGAGGGGAGGGCATTAGACTTGATGGATGCAGAGGGCTCTGACCCTTCTATTGAGGCATTATCTTTTTAATTTCCTTCTTTTGCCATGTACTTCCTTCTGCCTAGAATACTCTTTCTTACCTTTTCATGTAACTCCTTCAAAAATTAGCCTAACCATTACCTTCTCCTTGAATTATTTCACCCCTAATTCATTAGCTCTAATTTAGTAACCCCATGTTTTCTGCTCCCATAGCACTGTGTGTGCAGCTCTGTCTTAGCAAGCATGACACAATAAAATGAAACACTGAAGCACTTGGGAGCCTCCCCTAATAGACTGTCTTGACCATTGGATTCTTGGTGCCCCGTACTTTATGAGGACATAATAGATACTGAACTAAATATCTGCTGAATAAATTAATTTCTCTAGAAGCTCAGAGAGTATGGCTTGTTTTAGTTATGACTTATTTTATAATTCATCTCCAGGATCTAGCATGATATTTGACATATGGCAGTTACTGAAGTAAATGGATATAATTTAACAAATAAGTCAAAAACCTAGTGCTTTGCTGAATTCAAATAGACAGTTAAATGGTCATCTCTATTAAAAAGGAGAGAATTAAACACATTGGTCAATGAACACACAGGATGCTAACTAGGCAGGAAAAGAACATTAAAACCTTTGCACAGAAAAATAATGGAAATATTTATATCAAGTGTTAAAAGCAGTTGTGTTTGAGTGATGAGATATAGTATTCTTTTTCTGCTCTGATGAATTTTATATATGCCAATGCAGGCAGTATTATTACCTTTAAGATTCAAATGATTTAAAACACAAACAACAGCAAAGCGCAATGGCTCACTCCTGTTATCTCAGCACTTTGGGAGGCCAAGGCGGAAGGATTGCTTGAGCCCAGGAATTTAAGACTAGCCTGGGCAACATAGCAAGACCCTGTCTCTACAAAAATAAAAAACTATCCAAGTGTGGTGGTGCATGCCTGTACTCCCAGCTACTTGGGAGACTGAAGTGGGAGGACTGCTTGAACCCAGGAGGTCAAAGCTGCAGTGAACTGTGGTGGTGCCACTGCACTCCAGCCTGGGTGACAGAGTGAGACCCTGTCTTAAAAGACAAAACAAAACAAAAAAACAACAACCAAACAATAAACTTATTTATGAGAAAAGGTAAATAAAAATATTAAGTACTCTCATTTTTGCCCTTCTGAGAATGGCAATGTATATTCCTGCAAACAAATGTTGATACTTGAAACACAAGGAACCTGTATAAAACATGTGTTCATAAACTGCCTTTAATGAATCTTAACAGGCTTAATGAAATGTTTAAAACAATGCTGTCATTGTGTATGGAGGACACTGTGTGAGCCCTTTTTCTCCTTCTCTACTTATTGAATATGACAGTTTCTTATGATTAATGCATACAATTTGAAGTGTTTTACTCTCCTACTTTAGGATTCTCCTCGTGTGCTTAGATGTTGGTATATTTCAAATATGCACTCATGGATTTCCTTATGCTAAAACTTTTGTTGCAATCACTTTCAAGCTTAGATTTCCAGGTTCCCACCCCCACCCCACCCCACCCCACCCCACACTGCATTGTACTTTGTGGTCACTGATTTCTGTACCGTGACCTAGTATTTGCAGTCCCCATTATACTAGAGTGACGTAGTGGCCTATCTGACCATTTGACAGCTCACTGAGGTATAAGTGAAAGGACAAACATTGTGTTTGAGTAAACTCCTAGAAGTCCAAACTTTTTTTTTTCTGAATATCCAAGTCATCACTTTAAAGTTGGGTACATATATATGACTTGTTTACTGAGTGAATAAAGTATATGGTTCCTTGTTTTTACAACTTAAAGGAAACAAAACATTTTCATCCAAAAACATCGGCTAGATCTAGTGGGTTGTTTCAAGATGTTAGGGTAAGGTTTTTTAATTAAATGATTAGACTGTGAAGGTTTTAAAGTCTGTGCTTGTCTAGTTTCCACCCTTCCATCCCCCAATACCTAGCCCAATGCCTGGCACCTAAGAGGCTTTCAATAAATAACGACTGTGAGATTATTTCAAAATCCTCCTTTGTTCATTTCCCTGTAAGTTTTTTGTTTCTTTTATTTTAGGCAATTTCAGGCTGCAGCATTCTTATTTAGAAACAGACACAAGGAAAGAAAAATTGGCATATTAATTAATGGGTGAACTCATTCTCAAGAATCTCCAGTCCTTAAGTATATTATATCTACATGGATTATACCAGAACTAATACATTATGATTATATATTTTATTGCATATCTTTAAGCATGTTATAGATCAATTATAGCAGAATTATCAATTTTGGTTACTGTTAATTTTTGGACACTTTTTAGGATCTTCCCATGCCTTGTGGCAAAGGCTATCATTTGCTTAAACAGTGTTCATTTTCAGGCACTCTTTTATCTATAAAGCCTTTATATTTTTGGAGGTAACAATGTGCCCAGGTAGAAATACTACTACGCCTCTCTATATGTCCAGCTTTCTTGATGGAAAAGAACTGGCAATGAGCTGGGAGGGAATTACACGGTGCTTTGGGAAAACTTTAAAGGGCAAGTGCTGAGCTGGCGAGTGCTCTCTTGCTTTTCCTGTCTGGAATGGGGATAAGAAGGCTGAACCTAGGTCTATGAGACAACCTTGAGAATGGAGTCAGCACTATGGATGTCAGTGCTGAAATATGGAAGGAACCTAGGATACTGATGAAATCTCAGAGTCACCAGGACCATGTTTGCCTGTGGACTTCTTTTTTTTTCAACATGATATACAAACACTCATCTTTTTGAAGCCATTGGTACTCGGGTCTCCGTTAGTAACTTTATCCAATTCTTAACTGATTCCTCTCTTGTGGGGTGACTTTGCTAGAAAATCCATGCTCTTTCTTTTTAACTTTCTCTTCTGCATTCTGCAAAGTTGTTTTATGAACTACGTGTTCTGAATAACTTCTTTTTTTTTTTTTTTTTTTTTTTTTGAGACGGAGTTTCACTCTTGTTGCCCATGCTAAAGTACAATGGCATGATCTCGGCTCACTACAACCTCCACCTCCCAGGTTCAAGTGATTCTCCCGCCTCAGCCTACCAAGTAGCTGGGATTACAGGCATGTGCCACCACGCCCGGCTATTTTTTGTATTTTTAGTAGAGATGGAGTTTCACCACGTTGGCCAGGCTGGTCTCGAACTCCTGACCTCAAGTGATATCCACCCGCCTTGGCCTCCCAAAGTGCTGGGATTACAGGCATGAGCCACCACACCCTGCTGACTTAAGTTAGGATTCAATGAAGATTAACATTCATAAATGAAACTTCTTATTCTCAATGTGTCAAACGTACCAGTCCATGTAGGGTTTTTCATTTCTACATTGCATCTCATATAATTTTCCTGCATTCAAGAATAGGATGCACGAAAATTTTTGTGGAACACAAAAGAGACTTGTTGCCAGAAAGATAGGGGTCCTAATTAATTCCGACACCACCACTTACTGGGGATACAGCAACTGTGCCTCTTGGGTAAGTTGTCCCTTAGCATATAAGTACAATAAATGGTAGATATTACCAGAATATTATTGGCAAGACCCCCTCATTTGGTATACTGTTCCTACCATCAGAGTACCTAGCCTGGTAGAATCAAACTTTTAGGATTCAGTGTTCACTATATTTTATTTCTGCTGCTTTCAGTACTACCTATTACAATAATGTTTTCCCTTTTGTTTTCTGTGTGTCTCCTATAAATGAGAACAATCTCTTATCAAAATAGAATCTAAAATATCACTAAGAGAGGCATGATGGGCAGCCATATACTGGTCTGGGAGCCATGGACCTGGCAACTTGATCATCTCTGCCATCTACAATATGTGCCAGATGTGTGGCTTTGAGCAAACCACTGCCTTCCTGGCTCTCAGCTTCCTGGTTTGTCCAGTCATCTAGAGTCAGTCTGCATGGACCTGATTCCTGGGATAGGCACCTGCTGGCTGCAACCTCCCAGGCAAGATAGTGACCCTCTCTAATGCTCAATGCCCTCAAGTACAAGATTTGATTAATAATGGTCCCTCCCCATCCTGTTGGGGTGATGATTAAATAAGCTGGTTGATATAAAGCACTTATGCATGGAGCTTATGCCATAAACGACTTATGCTTGGACCTTATGCCAACATGATGTTATGGTTGTTGTTGTTATTATTATTATTATATTTAATTGCAATATGAGAAGTTGGATTGTAGTATCTCTAAGAATTTCTACAGATCTTTTAAAAAATAGTTTTCTGAGCTGGGTGCAGTGGCTCACGCCTGTAATCCCAGCATTTTGGGAGTTTGAGGTGAGGAGGTCACTTGAGGTCAGGAGTTTGAGACCAGCCTGCCCAACATGGTGACACCCCATCTCTACTGCAAATGCAAAAATGAGCCAGGCATGGTAGTGGATGCTTGTAATCCTAGCTACTTGGGAGGCTGATGCAGGAGAATCGCTTGAACCTGGGAGGTGGGGATTGCAGTGAGCTGAGATGTTGTCACTGCACTCCAGGCTGGGTGACAGAGTGAGACTCTATTTCAGAAAAAAAAAAAGAAAAGCAGTTTTCTGTCTTTGTTCTACACTAGTGTGGTTTAGATATAGATATCATCCAGCACTCACTGCTAGCCGACCTATAGAAATCTAACTCAGTGGGGATTCCTGCTACTTGTGGGGCAATACCATTAATGAGATTAAGGCATCATGTTTATCATGAAGTATCCGTCTAGGTGTACCATTACAAGCTCTCAGAATGCAATCGACTGCCCGGAATACCAGAAAGGTTGCTGCTGGAGTACTCCGCCTAACTGGAGCAGTACAGGAATAAGAGAGGGAGTGGCCAGATTCCAGATTGATGCAACCTGTTCTGAAATAGTAGAGTTAAGAACAGGCCAGTCAAAATAAATCAGTAGAAGACCACATTGAAAGGTTAACATTCAAATATAGGCTATGGGGAAATAAAAGCTATTTCTGAGAAACAGGCTAGCAAAGTTGAGGATGTTAAGTTTTCAGTAATGGTGCAAAGGAACGTGGGAATAAAAGTCAAACATGAGAGCAATGCTGGGATCTGCAGAATCCACATAAAGTGGACCTGGCAGCCACAGAGCTGATTAGAAATGCAGAAGCTCCAGACTACCAGTTCCTCAGGAGGCTTCCTGTGGCTTCTGAAATTCATGCTATAAAGATCACTCCTTTGAGATAAAGCACCATGCATGGTCCTCGACTTACAATGGTTCCACTTAGAATTTTTCAACATTTTGATGGTGAGAAAGCAATATGCATTCAGTAGAAATCCATTGTTGAGTAGCCATACAACCATTCTGTTTCTTTTTTCATGCAATATTCCATAAGTTACATGAGATAGTTAACCTTTTATTATAAAATAGGCTCTGTATTAGATGATTTTGCCCAACTATAGGCTAATGGAAGTGCGCCGAACACATTTGAGGTAGGCTAGGCTAAGCTATGATGGTCCGTAGGTTGCATCTGCACTATAGACCCCTTGAGCACACAAACAGAAATGTGCCAGAGGAAAAAGGAACAACAGCAGAGACAGAGGTTGCTGACAGCGCCCCCTACACATGGATGCCTGGGTCCTGACTGATTCACAGTTTTCATGGCAACCTTCATCTGCTGCCTGCTAGAAGGCTTGCTTTTTTCAGGTTGCTAGGCAGAGGAAGAACAGGGATAGAAGAAGTGAGGATGGGGTGAAAGATTTATAATAGCAGCAATGGGTACTCCCAAGCAAAAATTAATGCCAAAGATCAAATGGGTATTTATCTGCAAATTCACATGTATAATAAACATTTTGCAATTATCTTTAAAAACACAACAAAACAAAATCTTCCCATCAGAAAGTTTGTAGAAAATGTCTTTAAAAGATTGTCTTTTCATTTTCTTATTTTCTTTGTATATAAATTTGTTCTTGGATTTTATAAGCTCCTGCTCCTAAATACTAAAACAATACAAAGTATATTCCAACACTAATTTATTAAAAGAAAACAAAAGATTCAATATTAACTTTCCTTAAAAATATTTTAGACTAATTAGTAGGGTCCATATGAGTTTTTTGTTGGTTTTTGTTTTGTTTTGAGACAGAAAGGCGCAATCTCGGCTCACTGCAACCTCTGCCTCCCAGGTTCAAGCAATTCTCCTGCCTCAGCCTCCCAAGTAGCTGAGATTACAGGCATGTGCCACCACGCCCAGCTAATTTTGTATTTTTAGTAGAGACGAGCTTTCTCCATGCTGGTCAAGCTGGTCTCGAACTCCTGATGTCAGGTGATCTGCCTGCCTCAGCTTCCCAAAGTGCTGGGATTACAGACGTGAGTCACGGCACCTGGCCAGGTCCATGTGTTTTTAAGAAAATCATGGCTTTGCAATTCTGTGAGCAGGAATTTTATTTCTTTATATTTTATAATTGATTATTGCTGACATATAAGATCATTCGTTGATGTTTACCTATATCTAGACTTATTGCTAAACTTGTAGTTCTAAGAGTTTTCTAATTGAGTTTATAGACAAATGGCTAATTGTAGAATTTTAAAAATTAGGATATTACAAAAAGGGAAAACAAACAACCAAAATAAAAATAAAATTCCCAAAGGAAACAGCATTTTGGGAGAGAAAGTAACAAAAGATTTCTACAGCCTTTTAAAAAAAAATCTATAAATATTAAGGAAAAAACTCATTTTAAGACTACAGAAAACAAAATGAGTTCAGTGTATTTTATAAACATTTTAAAATAACAGTCATTTGAATATATTTATTCCAATGTAAAAAGGTAAATACTGTAGTAATGGACAGAGGGATGGAAAATAACAGACTTATACAGAAAGTTAAGTCTAAAAAGTCACAAGTCTCAATTTGGAGTCAGATGCTACAAGCTACTTCAGCTACCCATGTCTACACAATCAGGCACTCAACACACTCAGACATAAACAACTTGGTGCTGTGCCTTGAATATTTCTTTAAAAACTGCTAACAAAACAATAATAAACTCTGTGTTTGAGAGTCTTACTAGGCTGGTAAAACTCCATTTCATTTTGTGTTCAAAATTCTATAATACAAGTGAGAGTTCAGGTCAGGTCTCTCTTTTTCCATGGCTCCAGGTAACATGATTATGTTGGAACCCAGTGCACACTCCACCTGTTAATATTGATCTTTCAGGACCACTCCATGGCATCGTCTGTCAGTGATAGCTGCCTGGTCTTTCATGTAAGAGCCTTAGAGAACCAAAGGTTTTATTACATTAGTATGTTTCTGACCAATTCTACCTTATCTACCTATTCAGCTTAGCTTTAAAACCCAATTAAAATCTAATTTATCTGATCTCTGAATTCTGAGCACTATTTGGCAATGAATCAAACAACCTTGTAGTAACTACATTACTACACATTGTGCCCTAAGGTATTCTAGATAATACTTTTAAAAAATGGCAAGTGCCATTTAAAGCTATGGCAATCTCTTTGGAGCCACCTCCATCTCATTTGAAGAACAAATGCTTTGTCTTTTTGCAAAAAGTGCATACTCTGATTTTATGTCTGTGATTTTAGTCATAATTTAAGTGCATAATACGAACAGATCGCTCGCTATTCTTACAATTCGGTTCAGTCTCTAAAAATGTTGGATAATAATATTTTCTGACAGCTACAAATCCCTCCAACACACACAGGCACACATACACATACAAGAAAGTATCTTAAAATTTTCCAAATTGTGAATCTACTCATATGTATAAATGTTATACTGAGAAATATCTTTAATTAGAATGTCAATCCAAATACATCTTCACCACTGTTTGTGATACTCCATTTTCTGAAACTGTGAAAAAAATCATACAATGATGATCCTAATTCTGTTCTACAAATCAAGCTCTACAGTGTATATGTTTATTCATACTATTATATATCTATAAAAACAAAGGGCTCATTTGCTTTACACAATGAAATAGATGACAGTGAGCTGGTTCTCCCCTCCTCCCTTCCTTCTCAGCTCCTCCTTGGTTGGGAGACAGGAGCAGATTTGAGGGCACTGACATTTTTGAGGGAAAACCACTGTTCTAGACTTTTTACATGTGTTTTCTAATTTAACACTTAAAATAGCCATGGGAAGTTAGTGTCACACCAATCAAATCTGAGTAACATAGAGTTTAAAAAATATGTCTGCCTCAACACATCATGATTAATCCCATCCTATAAAAGGTTAATGGAATGAATCTCAAAAGGCATGTGGAATGTCTACAAGAATAAAAACAAAAACTTTCTTCATCAGTGTTTCTCAAAGACTATTTTAGATAGAACCAGGATGGGACATTAAGTACCACAGAATTACTTAGAAAGAAATGTAGGCTTCTTTTAATTATCTTTTCAGTCTTCTGATTAGCTTTAGAATACAGTCTTCATTTCTTTTACTTTAAGCCTCTCCAGCCCGTTCTAATCTTCCTTTTTAATAGAGGGAACAGGGCCCTCGGCAGGCTTCAGTATCTTCTCAGTATTTAATTTCATTTTCATGTCATTGTATTTTTTTCTGTGGTTATCTTCTAATTATGACAAATGATACTAATGTTCCTTTGAAGGCATAGTAATATACCATTAACCTTGTAAATACAGATGATTTTAAAAGTGAGAAAATTTAGAGAAATATGAAATAATGAGGGGTATGTGCAGATATGTCAAGAAATCATGAGCGAAGACATAAGCCTGAAGTTTGCAGATGCTACATGCAGAATGTTAAGTGAAACGACGGATTGTCTTCCAGGTCGTGCAGACTGGCCCCATCTTATGAGCAGGTTGTTTTCTCAAATTTCATTTCTGAACTTGTTATTTGGAACACTGATAGTAGTTTCCTTTATAAAAGTGCTATACGTGGCCGTTAGTTTTTCTAGCCAGGCCAGAATACTCTAACTTAGAATATAAGTGAACTGACTTACATTTGAAACAAAAATTGATGTTTAAAACAAAGTACTACCAAATACTATTATGATGTTGATAATTAAGTAGAAATGACAACAAATTGAATAAGAAATCTCTATATACTTTTTATGAATGTTTGTTTTCCATTGGGAACAAGATTTCATAAGGAGAAGGGAGGAAGAGGTCATGAAAAGACATCTAGAGGTCAATGGCATTATTTTCTAGGTCTAATTTCATCACAAACTAATGGAAACTACCTTCACGTCAATACTTAGCAAACAGGATAAGACAAGTGGCTCTTTCATGGCTTACTTAGGTCACGTAACATGACAGAAAATGAAAGAAAGGTGAGTGTGGGGAGGAGATAAGAGAAAAAGCTAAGAGACTTTAAGTTTCAAGACTCTTCATCTGCCCAGCCCTCTTCTAAATCCTGGTATCTGTTGTTTATTCATGATTTCGGATTTTTTTTTTTTTTTTTTTAACTAGAGACCCCCAATTGTATAAATTTTAGACTTCTACCCCTGGAAAGACTGAAACTTATCTAATATAATGAGGCAAGATGGGTTAAGGTGAGAAATGAGGGATTAAGGTAAGGCAAATGGTTATGCCAGTAACCAAAAGAAAGAAGCTTCCTTAGATAACTTTAATTAAGCCTGTCTACAACTGAGGTGAGTTGAAAGATGCTAGGGAAAAAAAAAAAAAAAAAAAGGGGGGGGGGACTCTTGGAGTTTCCAGAAACAGCCACTAGATGGTGCCACTCGAAGGGCCAGAGGATGCCGGTTGCAGGCAAGAGGCAAGAGGAGGTAAAGGGGGTCGGTTGTATGTAACTCCGTTCCCATAGGGCACATTCAGGAAGTAGGGGCATAAATAAGGGATTTTCACCACTCCTCCTTTCACAAGTGTAAAAATTAAATAATACTGTAAACTGTAGATAAACTTTGTACCTTTATAAGGCATTCAAAAGCATTCACCACTGAAAGTTCACTGGGTGACTATTTAACAGACGAAAAAAAATCCCAGCATGGGAAAAAATAAAAAAATAAAAATTTAAGAAAACCTCAAATACTGAGAAAACGAGTACTGCCTCAGAAGAAAAAAAATAGAATCAAACGAATATGTTTTTCTTTGCATTTAGAATACACTAAATAGAGTACATTGTTCTTTTAAGCCTCTTTGACTCTGATGTCTTATTAGAAATCCTGTACCAAATAAGCATAAGCCTTTCATTTTATTTATTATTAAATCTCTCTTCATTGCCATTCTATAACATCAGCACGCAGATCGCTCAATTACGCAGAAAACGGTTGCAGCATGCAAGTCTGCCCTCTTCTGGGCATATCCTTTGATAGTCCAAAGAACTGTGACTTGCATTTAATTTTGATTTCAACAATTGGGTAAATAAACCGTAAACGGAAAAAAAAAAAGCCACTCAAAAAGGAAATATCTGCAAGGAAAAATAACACAAGATGTATTATTTATTACTGCCAGGCCTCTGTCAACATTCTTTCGAAAATAATCAGCAAACCCCAAAACATTTTAGAGGGACAATTTGTAAAAGGTAGTCATTTCTCCACCCAATGTAATCATTAGATTTATGCATTCATCTCACGTATAGTCTTCATATAACTACAATGTGACACCAATTCTTCTATTTCAAACATATTTGAAGTATAGAATTTCACTAGGGCATTGAACAAGGTGAGCCAGACTGGGCTGATCATGAGATCAACTAAATCCAGGACACTAAAAACAAATGATGGCCTCTCTTTGTAAGGCTACAGTGTAACAGGAGGGTGTGGGGTCAGAAATAGGGCAAAATGTTAACAGGCAAATCTGAGTAAAGCATATATCATTCTTTGTACTTTTTTTGCAACTTTTTGTAAATTTAAAATTATTTCCAAATAAAAAGTTAAAGAGAGAGAGAGGAGAAATATTGGCTCTGGGCAGACCAGCCTAAATTGTGGTTTTGCCTCCATGTGACTTTGGACAAGGCATTTAATTTTTTGGAGCCTCTGCCTCCTCATCTGTAAAACAAAGATAATAGTGTTCTTCCCTAGTATGGCTGTCAGGAGAATCAAAAGAAGTAATAAGTGCAAAGCACCTTACATCATGGCTGGCAGAGAATAGCCTGTCAGTAATGTAGTCGTTATTTTCATTGTCGTTATTATCCATTGGGGAGGAAGATTGGTGTCCATCAAGGAGATAATGCTAACTCTGCTCCCCCCCTCTGGCAAACATCAAACAAACACACCAAGTGTGAATGTATAACTTGTTAAGGATCCATGCAATCCGCAATCTCATCCAAATAACTATTAGGCCCTATTTATATGTCCATCCTAAAATTCCTCTTAGCAAACTCATTCAAATTCTACTTCTCTTTGAAAGTAAAACCTTGGTGCATTTATTCTAAATCTATCTCTTTTCAGTAATGCTACCTACATTTGTAACATAAAATAGGATTTAAGCCATTGGGCTGGGTTATTTCATTCCACCAATGGGTCCCATGTCTTTTCCCATGGGGGAAATGAGGAAGAGCTCACCTTGTTCCCCTCTGTATATCACATCTGGTGGTGTCTAATCCTGAGCTGCAGAGCAAGGACACAACTTTCATCAGGGAAGTGGCAACCAGTCCCTTAAGCCACATACCCTCCCTACTTGGGATGTTCAAAGACTGCTGGGCTGGAACTTGCCTTTGGAATGATGTAAGGACAACGGGCTTGGAATGCAAGGACAACTGAGTATAAACCCAAGTCCCACCTGTAGTAGCTCTTCTGACACCAATCATATTAACTTATTTGAGCCTTAATTTATTTATCTGTGAAATGGGAACAACCACTCAACAATTTTGTAGAGTTGCACAGTTAAAGATAACACACGATTTTAAAAGTAGGCAAATTGTCATTGCTAATAGTGTTTGGCTGTTGCTGATATCATTAGGTTGATGCAAAAGTAATTGCTGTTTTCACAGTTACGTTTGCACCAACCTAATATAATTAAGTTCTGTAATCTGGCCAAATTGATTTTCTTCTTAATTCAAACATAAAATCAGAGAAAATAGAATTTCTTTTAAAAAGAAATTTTTGGATAACAGGCAAAATTAAAATAGTTCAAGAACATTTTTCAGACCATAAAGACATATAATTTTAAAGCTCAACCTTAGAAATTATGTATATCTGCTTTCTCATTTTATACATAAATAAAATATTCAAAGTTTATATTTATAGCTTGGTGCTGACCTGAACCTAAAACATAGACCTCTCCTGTTTTCATTTTGGAACGGTTTCTATTGCCTCATGGAACTTCCTTAACTTTTATATTTATTACTGATCTTTAAATGCTTCATATGCAATGTTATCTGGATATGTGATCAAGCTGTCATAATTATTCAAAAAATGTTAAAGAACTAAAACCACACAAAGAATTAATACAGGTAAATGAAGCACAGAAACATTTTAAGTATGCTTAAAAGCATACAGGTGGTGAGACCACATAAAGAATAGTAATTCCAGAAGCCCAAAGATCTAGATTTGAATTTCAGCCTCACTGTTTGTCTGGGGCTAGTAGCTTAAACTCTGTGAGATCCAATTTTCTCATTTGAAAAATTAAGATACAAATCCCAGCCTAACAGTGTTGTTAGAAAGGTTCAATACCATAGCCTGTAACATGGTGGGTACACAATAAATATACAATAAATATTAGCTCCCTCTGCCTGCCCCTTTTTTGTATCAAACCCATGGATCTACGACATACGAGAAAATGTCTACCCAATTTACAGAGGTTGCTCAATAAATACCATTGTAATTATGGTGGTAGTGGGTGATGTTCACACAGAAAACAAAAACCCTATAAAGCATGAAATGATAACTATAATTGTCCAAGATATCCACAGACAAAAATCTCCAGTTAGAGTGAATCAAATATATATGCCAGAAATATTGACAACAGAGAGCTAACCTAAAATGACATATGTACAGACAAAATAAATTAATGACTGGTGAAACACACACTTCACCTCAAAGATCACAGGGATCAACAGGATCAGTGCACACTATTACAGTGGACACATTCAAAGTTCTCTTGTCTGGGTATCAACAGGTGCCTCTCACGCCCATGGCATGAAATACGAAGTGTGATGGTAAAAACGCAAGGAAGAAGATGGGGTGGTTTGTTAAGTTTGTAACTCAATGTATGTAATGAAAAGTTTGAGGATCTAGTTTTTCAATATTCAATTAAAAATAGGTCTGGTTCAGTGAAACCCCATCTCTACTAAAAACACAAAAAATTAGTCGGGTGTGGTGGCACATGCCTGTAGTCCCAGCTACTCAAGAGGCTGAGGCAGGAGAATGGCATGAACCCGGGAGGCAGAGGTTGCAGTGAGCTGAGACCATGCCACTGCACTCCAGCCTCAGCAACAGAGTGAGACTCCATCTCAAAAAAAAAAAAAAAAAATAGGCCTGGTTAAAATGTACGAAGTCTTGAGTGCTCATAAACTAGCAGTTACATAAAATGTAAACAATACTTTATTTACACTTAATATTGGGGATTATTTTAATATTGTAAATTGAGTAGTTCATAGTGTACACACATCAGGCTTACTTCAATAAGTGGCTCACACCAGAAATTCAAGCTAAAACAGTATTTTCATTGATTTAGCATTAAGAAAACACAAAAAAAGGAAAAAAAAGAATCTCACACACAAGTATCTCAGCATAGGTGGCTGAGAGGTGGCCAGAGTTAAAAGACAAAACCTTAAAGGTTTTAAACTATGATTTCACATACTCTCAGTTCCCAAGTTCACTGGTTCCCTCCTCTCCATCATACAGTTAGCTTTCTCCCCTGCTCCTCTTTCCCTTTTATCTGTTTCTTCTCTTTCCTCTCATCATTTTCCTTTTCCATCCTGTATGACTATAATACAGCATTGTTTTTAACAGAGAAAGGGAGGACCCTGGAGGTAGAGTGTGGGGAGGAAGGGCAGGTCCCCATAGCCTTTAGGGCTCAGGTTCTGCAGTCTGGGTGTGCAGCAGTGAGACTTACTCCACTCAGTCCCAGGTGGGTGAGGCTAGTCCCCACAGGAATCCATTGGATCGGAATCCATTGGATCGGTCCTGAGCTTTGTAAGCCAACCTCATCAAAGAATCTGAAGGTGAGAGAAAGGCTCAATAGGCAATTGCAGACCACATGCATTTTAAACAGTACCTTTCATACACAACTGTTTTTGTCTAAAAAATTAGTGCTGGGGATTTGGGGCAGTAAGACTGGGTAAGGAGAGAGGGATTCTGAGAGTAGGTGACCTATCCAAGATCCACAAATCCCTGGGTTCCCATGTTTGGATCAGGACCCTTGTATAGCATTAAGCTGAACTTGCTTGCCTGTATTGCCTTTGCAAACATCTGCTTGTATTTTTGTGGTTGTCTGCCTCTTTCCCCTTTTTGGGTACTACCAGCTGAAAGGTAAAACAAGGCTTCCCAGACTATTGGGGATGAAAAGTAGTTAAAAAAACAAACTTCCAGTCCATTGTGAACTGACTAACCTTTGTAAAATTCTGTGCCATTGTTGTGGAAATGTAAAATTACTACAAAAGTTTCTACATGCTGACAATTATTGTACATACCTCGTTGAAGACTAGTAACAAATAGCTTACAGACTAGTGCTAGTCCTCACATCACACTTTGAGGACCAAATCAATTAAGAAATGCATTCTCCTCCACGATCTCATTTATATATGGAATCTAAAAAAGTCATAGAAGCGTAGAATAGAATGGTGGTTCCCAAAGGCTGGGATAATGGGGTAAAGGAGAGTGGGTATAGGGGAGAAAAAGAAAAACAAAAGAAATCCATTCTTCATAATTAAATTTTGCATTTTAAAACATATCCAATATTCATAAATATAACTAAGAAGACAAGATGAATTTAAATGATATAAAACTACAACTTACTGGTGAGTCAATTACATACAAGCTCTTTTAAACACTAGTTAACACATACACTGTGAACAGTTGCATTGTGCAGGATATTAATGCATATTGCAGAGTTTAATGGATTGAAATTCTGCATATTGAAGAGATTAATGGATTAAAATTATCCCATGAAATTTCATAATTTAAAAATTGTCTAATCAAAATCACCAGATATAAAAAAAAAAAATCACATATTATTTTTGCAGTTAACAAGTCAAGTCACATACAGGTTGAATAAAGAGGCAAATTCCAAGTCCAATTGCTCTGCCAGAAAGCAAGGGTTAAAATCTGCTTTACACTGTTGAGTAATATTTGCTGCAGAGAAATTCTTAACAAGCCATGGATATTTCAAATACCTGCCTAACTCTACCTTCAGTAGAAACATACTTTGCATTTTAAGAAGTAAAATATTAATTTGATGCTTAAAGAAATCATACTAGAGTTGACCTCCCTAGAGGAATGGACTCACATGAGGAATGACTTTATAGAATAGAATTGATTTTCTGGAAGCAACCTCAGAAAATATAACTTCCCGTTTAGCCTTTGGAGAAATCTTGCCCAGAATCATTATCACTAATTGACAGTCAGAAGATCTGGGCCTCCAGGAAGTCAATAGTGGGTAGCCAGACTCAAAGTACATAGCAGAAATCCAAAATGAATGTCCAGGCACCATAATGCAATCCCTATTTCACAAAAGTTTCATTATCCATCAGTTGCACCAAGGCCTGGTTGTCTTTACTGTCTCCAGGAACAAAGGCAAATATAAGAGAACCTAAGGTTGCTCTGCAAAGGTTATATCAAAGAGTCCTCTGAAGTGAGGGAGGAAGTGGCTAGAACCCATGTTATTTCTTTCTTTCTTTTTTTTTTTTTTTTTTTTTAGACAGAGTCTCGCTCTGTCACCCAGGCTAGAGTGCAATGGTGTGATCTTGGCTCACTGCAACCTCTGCCTCTGCCTCTGCCTCCCAGGTTCAAGTGATTCTCATGCCTCAGCCTCCCACGTAGCTGGAACTACAGGTGCTCACCACCACACCCAGCTAATTTTTGTATTTTTAGTAGAGATGGGGTTTTGCCACATTGGCCAGGCTAGTCTCAAGCTTCCAATCTCAGGTAATCTATCCACCTTAGCCTCCCAAAATGCTGGGATTACAGGCATTTTCCACCACAGCTAGCCAGGAACCCAGATTACTTTTTATGATATGGAAGAACTAGCCTCATCTTTGCTAAATCATAGCCAGGTTATTTCTACCTAAATGCCCTACTCAGCCAGACACTAGGTAAACTGCAAAATTGTTCCATCAAGAACTGACAAATAAGGAATATGGAACTGATTATCATTTCCATCCTGATCATCTAAAAGCCCAAACTTACCTCTCATTTTTCAAACCAGCTTCTTGTATAAAATGGACCAAAGAAAAACTAGACAGGTAGAATACAAGGAATGAGGAATTTCCTTGATGATGGGGCCAACCTATATTCAACAGATGCATGTCTAGAAAATTATGAAAGTGATGATGTCAGGGAAAGGAGAAACCTTAAAGTTCAGCCTCATTATGTTTTAATTTCTAGTTAGAGCATTCCTGCTAAATGCTTACAACACACAAGCTAGTGAGAGAGAACTCACTAGCCTTTGAGGCAGCTCAGAGTGCTTCAGATGATAGAATTTGTTGGAGAGCTCTGGCTATTCTAAAGTTTTTGCCTTCTGTTGAGCCTAAATATTTCCTTGTGGTTATACATACACTTTTGGAATATGTCCCTTTTTTTTTTTCTTTTACAAAAGAGTTCTTCAAATATTTGAAGGCAGTTATTCTCCTCTCACTATCTTTTTCTAATCAAAACATCTCTGATTCCTTGAATCTCACTATTTTGAGTACCTACCAGTCACTCACTGAAAATTACTACTATAAATTTTCCTCTGGAATTAATTTACTACCTACTTTTGGATGAAATGATATATTCAGTTGCTAATCCACCAAAATGCCCCTAGAGCTACCCAGAAAGACATTAAAAATGTGGGAAGTCTTCGCTGGACCTCCAATCCCTATCGCATCTCCCTGTCAAAGGAAGGTTATCCTTACATGGCTTGTATTTAGTAAAAACATGTAGGGCTGTGGTATTTATAGATACTTCATCTATGAACCCACAAATCATCCCTTTAATAATGGGTTTTGCAATTTTGCCTGTTGTTATTATGAAACAGACAATATATACGTCAAGGTCAGGGATACGGTAACTATTAACATTTTTTTCATGTATTGTTTCAGGAATGGTTGGACCATATCACCTGATAAATCTATCAAAGGAAGAAGTACATTTCCCAGTGAGATTTCAAACCAAACTAAGAGGGGTTGACCCTATCAGGTAAGTATGAATATACATGAAGCTGCCGGATGATCCACCTCTGTCACCTGTATCACCCATGCAAAATGAAACTGGCTTCAGGCTGATTGGAAATTGGGCAGACACATTGGTTTTTCAGTGGTAGATAACAGTTTCTTTCTTGGATAATAATGTATCAAATTTCATCTGACTCAGATTCATCTTAATCAACAAAATACTCTATTCTCTATCATGTCATGAACAACCTGAATAACCACAGTGTTCAAAATGTAGTTATTTCAGAAATAATGAATAGAATAGTATATTTCTGGACACTACAAGGTATAATTTCCTTGAAGGTATAGTCAGTGGCTCATTTATTCAATTTTTTCCTGGTCCAAAAGTGTCTACAATAGTGTTTTGTATAAAATGGATACCAAATAAATATTTGAACACAGTTGAATACTAGAAATATTACCTTATGTAAGTCAACAAAGTGCATGGCAATTAAAACCACAGCTGCCACAGGGCAGAGAACTACCTAAAGGAAGGCTCCAGGTAACAGAACACACTTAGACAAGATCCTTGAGCTTCTTAAGGGGTGTATACTGAAGTATTAATGAAACGTAATGCTCACAATTCTTCTCTAATACACAATTTAAGAGGTACAATTAAAGAATAGCTGTGAAAGCTAAATGACCCCTTAAGATTCAACAAACTCAAGGTAAACATCTTTTATAAGGCCAGTTTTATCCCACAAAGAAATATTTTTTTTCAATTTTTAAAATAACAACTTGGAAATTATTAAGTCCCATATATTGAGCCAAAAATGACCACCAAAGAGACAGATACTGGCCTGTCCACTAGGCCAATCATAGCCTTCAAAGTGACCCTGGAATGTGAGACCCAAACCCAGGCCTCAGCAGAACTGCAACATGCTTTATACCATGAGTTTTGATAGCGTAACGATTAAATCAAAAGCACTAATATTCTATTGTGTGAATACAATAAGCAACAAGTGAAGACTAATATTTACAGAGTAACATTATATGATAAAAACCTAATATATGACAGATTTTAAACACTGTTAAATGCTTTTCTTCAAAAAATACTGTCAATGAATTTGATCAGCCCTAACTTAATGACATATTAGTTCAATGAATAATTGATAAATACATCTCATGAAAAGAGAAAGGCAATATTTTTAGTTCCTTCCCCCGTCTATACTCTTCTTGAAAAAAATCCGTCCTCAGGTTATTTTATTTACTCTCCTTGAATCTGCTTTTTCTCCTTTTCATTCCCACTGTCTTCTCTGTAGTTCAGACTATATTGTCTTCTGTCTGTACTTTCCTAAAAGTCCACTAACAGGTCTCTATGGCCGCTTATCTCCGTGGACACTCTCAAGAGCCACTCTCTACCTCTGCAGGCAAGATGGCAGTTCCCAAACACTGCACATATTACCGAATATCATGATCATGATAACACCAAGCCCAACCAAAACAAATCAAACCAAAACAAATAAAAATTTAATAACTACCTACCATAATAAAGCATGCATTTCTTAACTTGCAATCCTATCCCTCTGTAATTGAATCTCAACATTCCTTTGCAAACATAATTTTTCTCTATTTGATGTCCTTTTATCTAATCAAGCAGGCTTCACTGTGCTCAGAATGTACCATACATTCCCATAACAAATTTTGCTTTGTGTCATTCCTACCCCCAAAGTATACTCTCCATCTTTGATTTCTCTTATTCCTGTACACCTTTCAAATATTTCAAGCGCTACTTCTGCCGTGAATAATTCAGCATCTTGACCCAGCTCTCTCTCTGAAAACTTAACTCATATCTACCTATTTCTATATTGATATGCATTTGCCTTTATTATTTGGAAGGGACTTTATTGGCTTACATTTAAAACCTGCACAATAAGTCTCTCATTCTATTGCATATTATTTAATACTGTTGTATCTAGTATAACTCCCAAAACATAACACTCAATAAACTCTTAATATTTTTTCCAGTTTTAGACGTTCAATTCTAAATTTTATTTATAAAGAGATAAAATTGCCCTTACCGTTGTCAGCAAGTAGCCTCGCAGCACTGTTATACTATAATAACTATATACATTTAAAACCTTATCCTCAAGTTCATTAATTATAATTTCCTTTTTGTATTAAAGAAAATATAAACAGCCTGATTTATTCAGCCAGTGGGTAAGCATTAGTTCTGCTAAACTGTATGGGTGTAATTCAACGTTTCATTACAGGATAAGAAAAGGCCTCCAGTTCATCTGTAGCTATCAGGAAAGAAAATGCTTCACAATAAAAGAAATAAAATGTCTTATGGGATGTTTTGGAATATTACAACTTATGTATGCTGTAAAATATTACATCTATATTCTTCTAAAAACTAAAATCCTGACACTTTCTAAAGAACATGGTGAAAATGATGCATGTCAACAGTTCTAGTATCGTACTCCATAATCAGTATGCTATTCTTCACCTAAAAGGTATGGCACAGAGTCACTGGGGAATAATGAAGGAAACCCCGTAGAGTAGAATATTTAACCAGGAACTGCTGATAAACTTGGACTGGGGGTGAAGAGATGGCCAGAACCATTCCCATTAATTTGAAGAGATTTTATACAGCCAGTATAACTTGATAGCCAAATAGTGATAAGAAGCTCAGAATTTGTGAATTCATTTGGATATTTCAGGACAGGTTTGCTATCTGCAAAGAGCTGGGCTTCTCTATTCTATCATAATCTTCAGATCCATGAGTATTATCACAGATTGGCTGAAAACCTAAGTAATTCATATCTCCCAATTAACTTCCCTGTCAATTATCTGGCTATTTCAGAAAAAAATGTCTTAAATGCATAAATAAAGTTTGTCATTATTTTAAAAATCTGTCTTACAAACAGGATCTGTTTTTTTCCAAATACAATTTTACATAAAAACCAAATATTGAATTCAATTAGTGTCAGGGATACTCAGGGAAAAACAGATCTGGGGGACAGAGGGAACTAAGAGTCACACTCACTCCTCTCTCCTGGTCTCCTACTAATAGGGACCTGGAAGCACGCAAGGCTCCATGAAATGCAGCATTGAAACTAATAAATTAACTAAATTAAAAGCAAAAGAAATTTTGCTTTTTCTTATCCTTTAAACATACAGATGCGTCAAACTATGTATGATTTGCTAGTAAATAATCCTTTCCTTAGTGACAATTATTTGGTGGATGGGTGTTAAATTTTTAGGGAAAATTTAATGAATGCTAATAATCACAATACATTAGGAATATATCACAAGAACTTCCCTAATGGTTGTCCTGAATTTAAATATTTCATGTATCTGTCTCTTGTCACTGTTTCTGGCAGGTGAGTATAAATTTTATATAAAAATATGAATTGTTAGATATATCAATGTGCATGTTTATAAATCAAATCATTGGGTCACACACCTAATGAAAGTTCTAAGGATTAAAAGATGTAAGTTCAAGAGTAATATGTAAAATAATATTACAGGGGAAAAATACAGTAATAGCACAAAAGATAAATGTAACCTTTAGTAAACAAATAAATGTATGGGAATAATCCATTTACAAGGATCTTGTGGTTCTAAATATACTGAGAGAGATACTTAAAATTATAAAATGGTTGAGGTAATAACATTGGACTCGATTATCCTTTAACACTGTGCTATGGATCATATTGTCATATCATTTGTGCAACTGTTATCAGCAACTAAGTGGGATGTAGCATTCAATAGACTCTGAAACAATTAAAGTTTCTAAAGAATTATTTATCATCATGTGATAAATGCCCAATTTCTATAGTTACCTTACATGAACAACAAAGACAAGGTATTCACAAGCATACTTTCTTCAGCCTCTAAATAGGAACAAATGTCTATAATGCTTTCATTAGGAATGAGATAAACAATCAAATACAATAGAGTGCCTACATCAAATAGATCCTCCAACTAAGCTTTATTCCAACACATTTGATCTCACCTCTACTTTTATCCAAAAATCTCAACTCACTTTGAAAATGTGCTTTGATCAACTTATCTTGATTCAAACCCTTGGTCAAGTTAGGTACAAAACAACCATCCCTATGTCTGGTTATAGCCCCTAAACATAGAGATGGAAGAAACCTAACACCTTTCTTAAAAACAAAAGCAAGGTGTGACTGAAGATGGCTGATTGATTTAACACACATATTTATCACTGCTCTTTTCTGAAATTCCATTAAAATTATCATAAAGCCATTTCCTTTTAAAGGCATTAATTCTTCGGACAAAGACAACAGAAGGAAACAGCAGTAGTATTCTGAAAGCTGGATTTCAGAAAGAGGTATGCTAGCCCATTTAGCAGGCCAGAGAAAGCCAAATTCTAAGCCAGCAACAGGGAAGCTCAGAACAACCCAATTTATACTGCAAAATCCCAAAGATGTAGAAATCTGAGACATCAGCTTCTTCTTGAGTAAAGAAAGGAGAAAGGTGAGATTTTTAAAAAGATGATTTCTTGAAACTCTATTTAAAAAGCAGTTACACCTCCAGGTTCATCCCCATTGCCAAAAAATGACAGAATTTCCTTTTCTTAAAAAAGACTGAATAGTATTCCATTCTATGTATTCACCACATTTTCTTTATCCATTCATCCACTGATGAACCCTTGGGTTGCTTTCATGTCTTGACTGTTGTGAGTAATGCTGCAATAAACATGGCAGTGCAGAGATCCCTTCAACATACTGATTTCAATTACTTTGAATATATACCCACAAGTAGGATTGCTGGATCATACGGTAATTCTATTTTTAGTTTTTTGAAGAACTTTCATTCTGTTTTCCAAAATAGCTGCACTAATTTACTTTCCTGCCAACACAAAAAGACAAATACTATACAATCTCACTTCTATGCAGAATCTACAAAAGTGGATCCCATAGAAACAGAGAGCAGAGAAACAGTTCCAAAGGCTAAGCAGCGAGGTGGATGAAACACAGGGAGATGATGGTGAAAGGGTACCTTTCAGTTAAACAGAAGGAATTCATTTTAGTGATCTTGTTTCACAGCATGAAATAGTTACACAGTACAGTAGTTAATAATAATGTATTTTATATTTCAAAGTTGCCAAGAGAGATTTTACACCTGCTCACCACACAAACAAATGGTAAGTTGGTGGGGTGATGGATATGTTAATTAGCTTGATTTAATCTTTCTAGAATGTATACACATATCCAAACATCACATAGTACCCCACAAATATATAGGGTTATTACTTGTCAATGTAATTAATTAATTATTAAAAGCAGACCACCAGATCGTCTCTCCTATTCAAAATTGCAGGCAATTAGGTGATTATTTTCAGAAAAAAACAGAAGTCAGATCTCTGGACAGATATGGCTAGCTTAGGGCAGAGCCACTGCACTGAGCCCCTAGGGAATTATGAAAAAGTAGATATACTAGTGCTGGCTGCTATGGTTATTGCCGCTACCATTGTCTCTTACAAGATCGACAGTCTCCACCTAGATACTGAAGCCAAGAGATTCTGCATTCTTGAAAAATATACAATTCAATGATCTGCTGCATTAGCACCTACTCCTGCCAAAACAGGCTCTTCTTTGCCCCTCTGTAAGGAATTCTGATGGCTATCCCACAGGGTCGCTGCTGTCTGCCTTCTATTTGGAGTACTAGTAGGGTTCTGCTAGGATCTGTAGATTCTTACAGATTGGATATTTGTCCAGAGTCTACCATTTAACTAACTCTGAGGGATTCAAATATACACATTAGGGAAAAGATGGGCACTACACAATGTAGGGCTTTAAATGGAGAGAACAGAATATCAAAAAATCCAATGTTGTGTCTAGGTTCATTAATATATAACACAAAGTAATGAAAAGAATCACAGAGCGGCAATAAAGAGACCAGAAGACCTGAGTTCCAATTTTAGTTGTATCTAAACATGTGACCTTGGGCAGGTCCTTAACCATTTGTTTGGTTGAAGATAGCATGCTACTCATTTTCATCTAAATAATCTGAAATCACAAAACAGAGGTTTTAGGAAAATGGGTGGTGATCCTTTGAGAATCTTGAAAGGACTAAAAAAAAAAAAAAAAGTAAAGAATATGGTTTTAAAGGTTTTACAAATGGTTGAAAACAAACTAATAGATGAGGAAAAGGGGCAACAGAAAAGATAAGAAGCCTACAATTAGGCCAACGGTGGGGGGAAAAAAAAGGCAATGTCTGGAATAGGAAGAGCAGGTCAGAGAATCAGCATCTCTTTAAATTTCTCATGGATGCAGCATTTACTACATCCATAAGATACATAGAAAAAGATGTATCTGTCTATTTTGCAAGAATAATAGTGTGAAATTAATCAGCAGATCACAGGACTGATCCCTCCTAACACCCAAGTGTGCAGACAAAATAATAAAAAAGGCCAATGTCTTTTTTCAAAATTATTGAGGTGAAACTTACATAATATGCAAATACTGTCTTCTCGAGTCACTTTAGGGGGAAAAAGAAGAAAACTGGCCTCCAAAGATCTTCACTAGTTCCATGGCAAGGAGTAGTGGAAGATAATTTACAGAGTGAAGAGAAATAACAATAAATCACACTGTGAAAATGTGATTAAGAAAATGGAAAAAGGAAATGTATGATACCTGTCTCTGAATTCAGTGTTGATTATGTCAGATGATTCCCAATGCTGGCATAGTCCAAGGCTGGTGCAGAACTGGAGGCAGGACAATCCCCTGGGATTTTTGCTAAAATAAAGCTTCCCAGCTCTTTCCCTGGAGATTTTATCATTTTAGGACCAAGGCAGGAACCTGGAATATGTGTTTTTAAAAATCTCCTTATGCTGTCCTGATACATAGATATAAAAATTTCAGGAGCAGTCAGGCAAAATGTTCCTTCCTCTTAGAAGCTGTGCCCTAGAATAGTCACCAAAAGAACCTAGAATGAAAGCTCAATTCAAGGGGTAAACGGCATAGCTCTGGGTTGATGCTATAAATCTCTCAGCTGCATTCAAACCAGCAGAGTTAATAGATAACTGAAGTCAGCAATTAAGCTGTTGAGAAAAAGAATTTCTGAATAATCTGTGAGACTTGATATTCTTTCTGGCATTTGAGAATACAGTCCTTCCAAGGTAAAAAAAAAAAAAAAAAAAAAAAAGGTCTTTTATAAATGGAAAAGTAGATGAGTAGGATGAGGTGTGTTTGAGAGTGGTGAGGTGAAAGTTAGACGTTCTGAAAAACAACCACCCTTTAATTAGTATCTCACAGGGCAAGGTGCTGGTGAAGATTTGCTCATCTATTTCTAAGGAATTCAAAGACGAGATTAGCTACCCAGCTTCATGAGTCTCCTCTCATACTATGAATATCTAGGATGAATAATATATAGCTCAAGAAATCTTCCCAAAAGATATTTCACTTGATTTCTTACAAAAGTATTTATCCCACTCACAAAAAGAAAACCCGTTTTTAACCTGTGCTATATTAAATCAACTCTTGATTTGATACACTTACTTATTACATCAGGTGTTCCCTAACTTGCCTGCTCATAAGAATCAGCTGGGGTACTTGCTCAATTTAGAGATCAAAACCCCCTCAGCAGGAGACTGTGATTCTGTAGTTGGGGCTGTGACTCTGCAAACAGAGTGCCTAATTTTAAAAAGCTTAACTGTGACTGACCCTTGTCTTCTGTTGATTTATCTCTTCAGGTACACATGCAAATTATTTTGTGTCTTTTAGGAAGGGATGAGTTAAGAAATTTCCAAAGTCCCTGGTCCAGCCTACAGAATGCCGTGAAATAAAACTGGTCCAGCTCCTCCAAGCCCTCAGACACATCCTTAAGAGCTCATGCCCAAACAGGCCACTCTGTAGCGACAAAAATAAGAGTGAGCAGCTTGGTGGAGCTCTTTGAACTGAAAAGCAAGCAAGTGACGTGCTTTCCATCATTTTATCTCTACTAATAGTTACTGGGATCATTTCATCCATTTCTTGAAAGAATTGATGTGGCCTCTGCCAGGGCCTTAAATAAAGCTTTAACTATAGTGAAAAGCCTGGGCACTGCATAGCGAGGCATGAAGAAGCCAAGCGTAGTTAACCTTAGCTAATGCACTGAGTGTTTTATCAGGTAGTAGAGCAGAGAAAGAAGATCAAACATTGGGTTCCAAGCTATGTGACTCAAAGTTCTCAAAACATATGGGTTATGTTGTTTCTTTATTATTAGGGGAGAAGAAGGGGATGAAAGGAAATTCATTTATTTGTTCAAAACATATTTATCTGCAGCCTCCTATGTGCCAGGCTATATACACCAGATACTGGGGATTGTAAACAATACAACAGCCCTCTTCATGGAAAGTAAATTCCAAAAGAGGAGCAGATGATAACACAAAAAATAAGACAATGTGATTTTGGAGTGTGGCAAGTGTTATAATAGAAATAAATGCACTAATGTAGTCAAGAGCAACAGATTTGAGCTGAAACTTGGTGGGAGGAGAAGAAGCCATCCATGCAAAGTTCATGCAAAGTTTATGAAAGAACATTTGTTTTTGTTTTTGTTTTTTTGAGATGGAGCTTCACTCTCATTGCCTATGTTGGAGTGCAGTGACGCGATCTCAGCTCACTGCAACCTCTGCCTCCCAGGTTCAAGCGATTCTCCTGCCTCAGTCTCCCAAGTAGCTGTGATTACCCACATGCACCACCACACTCAGCTAATTTTTGTATTTTTTGTAGAGAAGGGGTTTCACCATGTTTGTCAGGCTGGTCTCGAACTCCTGACCTCAGGTAATCCGCCCGCCTCAGCCTCTCAAAGGAAAGAACATTTTAATCAGATAGATGGTAAGTGCAAAGTACTTGGTGTGACTGAAGCACGGAGAGTCGTCAGAGACGTCACCAACCAGTGAAACACTCAGTTCTTAGAGTGTAACAATTTTCAAACTGAATCAAGAAAAATAGCTCTCACAGCTCAAGGCCACATCGAACCTGAGTAAGGAGGGGCCCCAGCAAGAGAGCTTATCTTTGGAACAAGCCGTTCGGGAACAAGAAATCCAGAGTTCAGATCTTCTTACGTACTTTGTTAATTCAAAGGGAAGGTTTTCCCAGGTTCATCAGTTTGATGGTGGAGTGCAGCCTGCTGCTCTCCCTGACAGTTCTGTGAGGTCTTCATTGAAATACCAGAAGGCCCTTCTGAGAAGATCAATTGTGCTGTCCAAGCGTGTGCTGTCCAGACTGGCCAAATCTGATGACTTGGCTGTCAGCTCTGTCAACAATCTCAGCTACTAAGTCAGAGAAAGATCTTTCCTCTCTCATAGTATTACTTGCTCTTCCTCATCCTATTGACTGCACCAACTTTCAACGGCTCAGTGAGGAGTTTGTTTGATAAGGAGAGAAACTAGCTAGAGTTCTAAGTGTGGAACTTAATTTTGGGGTTGAGGCAGATTTTTATTTCCATCTCCTCTTTCATTTGGCAGATTTTCTTTTTCCATTCTGTCACCAGGAAGAGTTCATTTAGAGAAGTCTGCTGTGGATAAGCTGAATGATATCCAACCACAGGGCTGCTAAGAGATTACCAGCTCCCAGTCAAGAATTTACCAACAGCACCGCTCTGAACAGCAAAAGCCAGACACTCTCAGCTACCATGTTTCCTTCTTCCTTATTTGTCCAGGCTTGTGGCATTGAAGGCTACCAAGAGGAGGCTTGGCCAAGAACCGTCTGCCCCACCCATTCAAGTAAGCTTATATCCCTCTACCACCACAACTCCCAGCCCTGCTTTCCAAGACTGCCCAGTCAGGCTGACAGCCTCCTGCTCCTTCATCACATGTCCAATACTCTCTTCAATTTCTTTGAAATATTTTATAATCCGTACCTAATAATTGTAAACTGGAAACCCTGAAGGGCTAATCCATAACCGGTTGTTTTTGCCAACTCTCATTCACAGTGGCTTGTTTGGTTACATTTTAGGGATTCTGGAAGGTCAACTTATGATCTTTGTAACTTTATCTTTGGAAATTTTTTGAGCCCCAGGTCTAAAGTATATTCCTCTGGAAGGCATCGGTATTTGCTTCTACCAAGTACCTGGCAACCCACCACCCCAAATGCCTTTAAAGTAAATTCTGGATCAACTTTAGGTCATGCTGGAATCTAGTTTCTGGCCCTGATACTAAGTGATTATGGGCTTGTGGTTAGAAATTTTTAGAGGAGAAGGTGTTCTTGTCTTACAGCTCCTTAAAGGCCAAGACAGCGCATAGTCCCGTTTTTACTCCCTGTATGGAAGTTTTACTTTCTTAGATCAAACCCCAATGGTTTCATTAACTGGGAATCCAGACTTTCTACTGAGACCCCTAATCTAGCTGGCCATCTAGCTGGGTCATCAGGCTTTGTTCTTTGAATCAATGTTCTTTGTCCTGTTCCTTGCCCCTAATGCCTCATGTAAAACCCAAGTCTAGGCCATGAAAAATCTGCAGGCCCATCTCCAGTTAATTACTTTCTTGTCATTTCTTTTCTCCTAGTAATTCCCTTACATTTCTATGAGTTCATTCATGAATTTAAAAGAGGTTTTAAGGATTTCACCACGTATATAGTTGGAAGGAAGGAAAAGAGGGAGGGAAGAAAGGAGAGAAAATGTTGGGTTAGAGGGCAGTGAGTGGGGGAAAGAGACAGAAGTATTAATTGTTCAATACTGGTTTTTTGTGTTTTTTTTGTTTTGTTTTGTCTTGTTTTTTGGTTTTTTGGGGGTTTTTTTGTTTTTTTTTGTTTTTTGTTTTTTCACCACAATGAAGCCAACAGTGAGCTCCTGGAGTTGTCATACTTTTCAGAGGACCCAAGTCCCCCACTTGAATAATCATCCTATACCTTGTGCACTTTAAGACCCAAGAAGGGCCAGGCATGGTGGCTCATGCCTGTAATCCCAGCACTTTGGGAGGCCAAGGTGGGCGGATCATGAGGTCAGGAGATCGAGACTATCCTGGCGAACACGGTGAAACCCCGTCTCTACTAAAAATACAAAAAAATTAGCCGGGCGTGGTGGAGGGCGCCTGTAGTCCCAGCTTCTCGGGGGGACTGAGGCAGGAGAATGACGTGAACCCAGGAGGCCGCGGAGCTTGCAGTGAGCCAAGATCGCGCCACTGCACTCCAGCCTGGGCGACAGAGCGAGACTCCGTCTCAAAAACAAAACAAAACAAAACAAAAGACCCAAGAAGACCTGCCATGTTCCCACAGGGCCTGGATGGTACCTACATCTGTGTTCCATAGCTATAATGGGTACTGTATCCAGAACACCCTAATGCCAACCAACCATGCCAGTCTAGATCTCCTCCTGGAGCTTTTCACAGCCAGTGCACACATGCTCTGGGTGACACCTGAACCTGACACCAGCTCTCACACTCTCCCTGTCATGATTCTACCAGAGAAGACGTCCTGCCAGCATGACTGGAAATTCTCCCACCACCTGTGCCTGTGTCAGTGCCAGCCAACATATCCCTGCACAACATCCTTTGGCTCTCTAAGATCGCATTAGAGTAAACAGAGTTGAGCACCATTAGAAAGGGAGTATGATCATAATAATGTAAGAAAAAAGAGGTAAGAAAAAAAAAGCCTCTACCAGTTTCCGGGTACTTCTGTGAGTTAGAGTGAAATCTACCTAGAAATGCAGCCAAACAGAACTGTAAGTGCCATGTTGCAAGGGCAGAAGCCAAAGCACTGTTGGAAAGACTTCCATGCCAACTATGTATAATTCTTTTGAAGAGTAGATTCAAAGGAGAGTTTTTCACCTCAGAGAAAGGATTGGTAACATAACTGTACTCTGGCAATATCTGAGCAAGAAATACCAATTAAAAACAAATTTAAGGGCCAGGTGCGGTGGCTCATGCCTATAATCCCAGCACTTTGGGAGGCCGAGGCAGGCGGTTCACGAGATCAAGAGATGGAGACCATCCTGGCCAACATGGTGAAACCTTGTCTCTACTAAAAATACAAAAATTAGCTGGACATGGTGGAACGCGCCTGTAGTCCCAGCTACTCAGGAGGTTGAGGCAGGAGAATCGCTTGAACCAGAGAGGCGGAGGTTGCAGCGAGCCGAGATTGCACCACCGCACTCCAGGCTAGTGACAGAGCAAGACTCTGTCTCAAAAAAAAAAAGAAAGAAAGAAAGAAAGAAATTTAAGACCAAGAATTGCTTGAACCTGGGAGGCAGAGGTTTCAGTGAGCTGAGATCGCGCCATTGCCCTCCAGCCTGGGCAACAGAGCCAGACTCAAAAAAAACCAAAAAGGCCGGGTGCGGTGGCTCACGCCTGTAATCCCAGCACTTTGGGAGGCCGAGTCGGGTGGATCACGAGGTCAGGAGATCCAGACCATACTGGCTAATACAGTGAAACCCCATCTCTACTAAAAATACAAAAAATTAGCTGGGCATGGTGGCAGGTGCCTGTAATCCCAGTTACTCGGGAGGCTGAGGCAGGGGAATCGCTTGAACCCAGGTGGCAGAGGTTGCAGTTAGCTGAGATCGCGCCACTGTACCACCCTACTCCAGCCTAGGTGATAGAATGAGACTCTTGTCAAGAAAAAAGAAAAAGAACAAAACAGAAAAGGAAAGAAAAGAGGAAAGAAAAGGGGAAAGGGAAGGGAAAGGAAGGGAAGGGGAGGGGAGGGGAGGGGAGGAAAGGAAGAATTAAAAAACTCTCTGTTCAAGGAAGCAAAAGTTTTGCATGGGAAGTGTAAATGCACAGGGGAATTTGAAGCTCAAAATTAATAAAGATGAGGGCGTGGAACATATGTGAAGACAGAGAACAGGAAAGAGGAGAAGAAAATATACAAGTAAGAAAAACACAAGGAAAACCTCCTCACTACAGCACCAGTATGGAATATTAGGACTCTTTCCCTTGAATAAAGCTACCAATCTCATTAGGCAGCTCTTAATTTTGCATTAGAATGCAGGGCCATTAGGAGAAGGTATGGACAACATTAGATCTTGTATTGCCCACAAATATTTTCAAACGTTACTTTCTATATTGTGTTGTCATAACGTTTAATAGAGAAAGTTATAATTAGCCAAGCTGACTTCAGGGAGTTGCATTCCCTTATCTACATAATAATAGGAAGGAGAGAAAAGAGAAGATCCAGATAATACTCAAAACAAATTTCATGTTTAATCAACAATGAGACTTCTTCTTAAGTAGTAAGAGCTACTCAGTCTTTTTCATGCCTTCCCTTATGGGAGACATGTGGCAGTATAGCAATTCCTATGGCAAAGTTATCTTTCTGATGACAGTCCCTTCAGAAGGGTGCGATCTTTCTCTGGGATTTTAGATCAAACCCACATACTGAACTTGCCAACTAGTTGTTCTGGGCCTCTCTCGGCAGTAATATGCAGCCAAATTAAATAAATTCTGATAGATAAAAATCAGATATATACAGAAAATCAATATAAATAAACATAAGATTATTTCAAATAGAATCCCAGAAGCATTCGAAGTTTGTTTATATGCAAAAATCTGATTGCACAAGACTTGTCAGGGATCCCCTGAAACACAGAAACTGTGAAGCTGTGTCCTCACTTTGTTCTCATTTTGTTCCTCAGTCACGCTTTGGGTCTAAATCAGAACTCTATACTGCCAGCAGGAAAAGTTTTCCCTACTTATCTTTTCCAAGGCTCTTCCCTAAAAATAGACTCAAAATGAATTGCTTCTAAAGGGATTATTACATATTCATATAATAAAATGCTATGCAGCCAGTAAACATAAGGTTAGACAATGTTTATTGATATGGTAACATATTCACAATATATTGAGTAAAGAGAATAGATTGCAAAACAGCATTTACAATATGAGTCCATTTTATAAAAAATAACCAAGGTGTAACGTGTGTGTGTGTGTGTGTGTCTGTGTAAATATGCCACTCCTATATGCTCAGAAATATTAGAAAGACATATACCAAATTATTAGCAGTGATTATTTTGGGGGATGAAATATTTTATTTTCTTCTTTCTGTGTTTTTTTGTTCTTTATAGTGAACACATATTTCTTTTCCACTATACAAAAATGTAAAAGTTACTATTCTCAGAGATCCCGTGGTCCTGGATATCATCTCATGTATTATTCGTCTAGTGTTGTGGAACAGCGTGCTGGAGGCTTGCTGTGTATAGGCCACAGAATCGGGCTGGAAATAACCTTTTTAGACCGTATTTTAGTCCTCAAATCCTCACAAGTGGGCTCCTTCAGGAACCCACTTTATGTTAAATTCTACTAACAAAGGCTATGACAATGCTTCAAACACTTGTAGTATGTATATATGTTCCCATATCAATATGTCTTCATGTGCTTTTAATACCTTCTATATATTAATGGTTTATAAATTGTTAACCCTAGGGATCCACTTAGATGCTTCAAGAGGCTTGAAAAAAAGTTGGATACAAAATTTTTTAAAAATATACAATTGTAATTATTAAAAAAATGCAATTAAAAATATCTCACCACGTTTTACAACAGAGAACAGCAGTATTACTTTATGCTGCCAGGATCTCTGCCATCATTTGAAAATAGTTTAACTGCATGATTGTTTAAGAAAACTGTAGCTCTAAATTAGTCTTAAAAAAATTTGAGCTACCCAGAGAGTTTATGCACATAAAATTGAAACAGGTTGTACAGCAGCACAAGACACAACAAGGACCAGGCACATCTGCTCATTGCATATTCTCATCAAGGCCTAACCGTGAATTGTGCATAAAGAAATAACAGTTTAATGCATCTCCTTATTGTTCTGCATTTACAGTTTTAGTACCTAGAATAAGTAGTAATTTTTCTCCTTATAGCTCTGCATTACAGTTTAATACTTAGAATAAGTATTAAATTTTTCTAGTCTTTTATATTTATAAGAATGTGAACCATACTTAGACATTTTTGGTGATACAATGTTGAAACAAAATTTTTCTACTTAACTCCCCTTTCAAATGCAATCTATCTAGCAGAGTATCCAGGCATTGCCAAGTAAGCTATTTACGAATTGTTTCAACATCCCAGTAAATCAGAATTTCCTGTGCAACCAAAACCAAATGAAGATATCATATTAGTTGCAACTGATACAATTGTAACTGTCATTCAAAATGCAAATCATTAAAAATGCAAATGTCCATTTTATGTTCATAAAACAGACACCTTCTTCTTACTACTTTATAAGCAAATTTTATGTATAGTCAGTATTTGAATACTCTATTCCACTTCTACTGCTATCCCTTGGTCCAAGAGACCATCCTCTCATGAATATTCTGGGACTCAGGACTTCCTCACCTGTTTTCACCCCTTTTGTTTTTGTGGCCTGTTCTCAGCACCTGAATCATGGCATTTTTCTCTCACTACTCTGCAATGGCCTTTCATTCCATTAGAATGAAAGTCAAATTCTGTATAATGGTTCACCAGACCCTGCACAGACTGATGCCTTGGCGCCATACAGATGCCATCTCCTGCTATCCTTCTACTCACAATAGCCACTATGACTCCCATGGTGCTTCAAACGGGTGCACCAGGCACCCGTTCACAGCAAGGCACTTGACCTTGTCATCCTTTCTCCTCAAGGCCTCTTTGCTTCTTCACCTCTGAAAAGTCTTTGATCTAATGTCAACTTTGCAACACACCTTCTTAGGCCATTCTTAATTTCAGTAGTACCCAGTGTCCTCTACCTCCCATGTTTTAGACTTCCTCTTTGCATTTATCACCATATGAAGTAATCCTTGCTTATATCACTTAGCATTTATTCTCTGTCTCTTCCCACAACAGTGCAAGCTGCATGAGAGCAAGCAGAGACTTTTACCTGTTTTGCTACTTTCTGTATCCCCAGAGGCCTAGAGCAATGCCTGGCACAAATGGCCAGCACACAATACAAATTTGTTGAATGAATAAAATATTCTAAATCTGCATTCCTCACAATATTCTTATTAATAAAACCCATTAAATGTTATGTTTATACTGCCGCCAAAGAAAGCTGCCTAAAATTATAAGTTCCCAAGGAAGGTTTATGTGTTCATTATAATTTGGAACTATTTATAGTACTCAGCATAATACTTCAACCACCACACTGATAGCACTCATCCCAATCAGCATCTATAGGCCGCACATCCTTTTAAGTTTCTCTCTACCCATTAGTCTTCACATATGTACAATAATAATAGTCTACTTAAAGGGGAATTATTTTTAAGAATCTTTTCACTTTGAATTATATCTTCAACTTGATAAAGCAACTTAAGGCTAGCCAAGGCTTTCCTAAAAGAATTCCAACCATCCTCTCTACCACCGCCATGATCTGTGATAATTTTCACCACATGCCTCTATTCACCCAGCCGTTTTTCTCATACCACAGTTTCTTTTAACTGCACAATGTTTGTTGACATCTTCAAGTTGCACACCCACGTTCATTAAGTAGAATACACATTTGTGGAAATACCTAACACATGACTGCTATCCTTTTGAGTTCAATGGGAGCTATGTGGCTACGTCATAGCCCATGCTCCATGAAGACCCTTTTTCTATCAGGTATGGCACACAGCTTCTCTCCACAACCTCTGTCTCCCTCTGTGTCATACAATTTGGCATGTAGACAATTTTAGAACAGCTTCAGCCACAAGCAAGCATTGTAAGTGGAATGTTCATCTGGGACTGATCAGGAGATTCTCAGAAAACAGAAATGTCAGTTATGCTGATTTTTAAATATTTTCAGTTTAACAACCTGTTTATCCTAATGGTATTGCCTAGCACATTAGGATGCCAACTTGCAAGGTGATAATTTGATACCACCTTTATTCTCAGAGCTTACAAAATTTAAAGAGAAATATAACAGCCCAGGCATGATAGACTGATTTACTGGTTGCTATTAACTACAATAGACTTTTCAGTCAAGGCATGGGTGTGTATTTTTTTTTTATATTCATATATGCTATATCAAAATAAATACGAATTGACTGTGCAGCAGGATAAATGAGTGCACTAGACAGGAATTATTAAGGTGATCTGGCTGCATTCAGTTCTACCTTGAAATCACCAAACAAGTGTGAAGTCCAACTAAATGTTACACAGTTTACATAAATGTCAAGTAGGAGGTGTTTTATTTCAGGCTTTGATCGTGATGGTTCAATGTGAATAGAATGTGTGCATTTTGACATTTAAGCACTATACCCATTGATGTATTGTCTGTAACCATGTCAAAATAGAAACTAAGATTTCAATAAAGCACAAAACATTCCTGCATCACAAGGCTGCGGACACAAAACAAAAAGTGCCTGGAGTCAGTAAAATACAAAAATCCATCAGCTCTGCAGATCTGCATGAGCTTACACTGAAAGAAAAACTTCTAGTTGGCAGGATGCTAGACACCAAACTGAAAATTACATGTCACGTCTCGATCGACTCTTATTTAATCATGTTCTGTGATTTCTATTTAGAGAAACATACTTTTTTGTCTGATTTATTTATACTGAGATCTTAACCATCACTGTTATCTCTGTAGTTTCTACTTCCTTCTTTGTCAGTAACTATTCATTAATAGAACCACTAGCATGCCTTAATGTAAAACCAAATTCCACGTCCAGGTAATTAGCCCCTTGCTATTTTGTTAACAACAACAACAACAAACCAACAAACAGGGTCTCAGATTTCATAAGCATTCTTTGTTGACACATCTGCTATTCAAAAGATTCACTCAGTTGGGAGACCATGGAATCAACATTTTTAGCTGTACCCTACATAATACCATAGATCAAAATTACAGAAAGTGTTGGTCATCCAGGGTCCTATAGAGACGTCCTCATAAGCAGCTGGGTGCCACATGATGCATTCACATTTTATTCTTTGTGTGCTGAAAATGGCCAAGTCTTCCAAAATCAAAGAATCTGAAGGTTCATGGAAAGGAAACAAATTTTGTTTTTTTTTAGTTTGTCAGGTTTTCTCATTGACATCTTTTTGCTTTCTGAATAAGTTCTCTGGAGGGTCTGCAGGAGGAGCACTGCTACTGTCAACACTCATTCCTTGTTTGCATGTCTGTTAGCTGCATATTGTTACTCATGATGGGAGTGGTAAGATGCTGGAGGGAGGGACACTGAGCGGCTGCTTTGTTTCAGCATTGCCTCGGGGTGTTCTAATAATACCCAACATGGACTTCAATAGCTGTGAGCAGATTTTCAGTGTCTCTGTTACCCACCTGGTCACTATACAGGGCATTCCTTCAAAATGTAATATCAAGACCTCACTTTATCTACATTTTTTCCCCAATTTGTGCTAAATTCTCTCAAACCCTAAAGTCCAGGAAAGGGGGAAGCACAGATCATCCACTGCTGCAAGCACTGCCCATCGCCTCAGCTGAATGAATGTAGCAAATCAATACAGCCATAATTTAATGCCTTTCAAAGCAAAGAATGTGAGTTTCATCACCTTCTTGCAGGTTACAGGTATACAGGAACTGTCACATTTTATAACTATAGGAGAGGATGGCTATTATGTGCCAAAATACAATTAGATACCACTCATACATACCTATTTGAAAACTTAGAGACTCACTCTTATAAGCGATTCCTGACTGAATCAATAGAACACCTCCAAATTTTACTACAGTTAGAACTTTTCCTTAAACAACCCTATCCACACATTTTATAAAGCTAGTAGATTTATTAATGCCTTTTAGGGGTGAAGAATCGCATCTACAGCTATCCTTAGGTTTAAAAGTGCACTTTTTAACAGCGGACTTAGTATATTCTCAGCTGTTTCCATCAATCATCTACCTTTACCAACTGAAATCTTACCTACTTCAAAATGCAGCCACTAAAATGACCAAGAAGAAATCAGCCAAGTAAAAAGTGAAAGAGCTTATTGTCCATCTATCTGCTCCATATTAAAACAAACAAACAAAATATAGATTCTGAAACAACATGACACGCGCTCTCCCAAAGCAGTTCTTTGGTTTCACCTGACTCTTAGGTGAACACCTGTCTGTTCTCTTTTCCTGCTATCTATGCTTCCAAAAGAGCAACACGATTGCAGAACAGAATCCACCGAGACATGAGAATGGAGAGCCCAAGACTTACATTATTCATGTACTCGCTGAGCAGGTCCTGGAGCGCCTGCCGCACGGCGTTGCACTCCGCCACGATCCTCTCCCGCCGGTCGTCTCGCGTGCAGGAGGAGTCGGCCATCAGCGCTGCGCCGCTGATGATGCTCTCCAGCCTCTCCTCCAGGGACGGCCGGAACCTGGCCTCGCTGAACGTCATGGGGTCCAGGATAATCTTATTCTGAAAGTATCACAATAAAAAAAAAAAAAAAAAAAAAAAAAAAAAAAAAAAAAATCAGCAGAGAAGAGAAGTCTGCCTTGGCACCCTGTTTTGAAACCAGAAATATCTGAGGCAAGAACAAGAGTCCCCAAGGAGGAGAAACTGGTTACTCAAATTCTAAAGTTGCCTTGACAAAGTATTAACTTTTTGTCACTATTTTGTCCTAAATGTAATCTTCAGTGAAAAGAGCACATCTTGTTTGAAGAATATGTTCTTGGCAAAGGCTATATCAACGGAAGAGCTTTCAAATAAGATTAGGACACTCTTTTGGCATTTTTTAAAACACGTAGCCTTTAAGGAAAGAACATTTCAGTGTAACCCTTTGGGGAATTATATAAAGATTTTAGAGCTAAAACATGATAAATAATCCATATCTTAATTATGAATTAGCTGTGACTTGTGTACACATTAATCCTCCTCATGAGAAGCAGATATGGGCACCCATGATAGGATGCCTTTTGAAACTTGGACACATAGTACACAACAGGCATATTCAGTACAGGTTAATTTATCACTGGGAACTGACATCTTTTATGTCAAAGCTAGCGTTCTAGAAAAGGATTCTTAATGTGTGTATGAGACTTGTCACAAATAACTGACAGTATCCTTATAAAGGTATTTACATGTTTGGAAGGAGCCTATATAAGAGCAGAATAGAGATATTTCCTAAAAAGAAAGTATCACATAGAACATGAGCTTAGCATTTCCCCAGGCAAGTTTGAGGAGCCTGGAAACATGTGGGCAGAGATGCCCAGAGGTAGATGGAAATATGCATCCAAAATTCAGGAAATATAACAGTCTTTATAGGAATCTGGTAAATGTCAGGCGTATTTGGACACACAGTAGTGAATGACATACGAGTAAAGTGAATAGAGCCAGAAGAGCAGGCCAAAGAAGACCTATGAATTAAGGGTGTACAGAAGGACCAGAATCAAAAAGGAAGACAGAAAGTGTAGTCAGAAAGATAGAAAGAGAACTTGGAAAACTCCCAGCAAATGAGGAGGGTAGAGTGTGATGAAGTATGTGATCATTAACTGTGTGAAGTCTAGAAGCAAAGGTGACATTGACCAAAGGCTGGTTTCCTTTGGGGAACCTTTTCTGCCTAAGGCAAAGAAGTTCATACCAGCAACGATGAGCAAAGTAGAATGACCTGCTGAGGGAAATGGTGTGCTTATCTTCACTAGGGGTGCACTCTCAGAGATCCAAGAACCAGAGTGGCAGTAATGGGGCAAATGGTCTTCCAACTATAGAATACTACGGTGCAATTGCCACTCTGTTACTGTTTCTTTTGATGTTCATTATTCCTTATATATTCACCAAATTTAAAGAGTTGTTAGAAAAGAACAATTTACCATATTTACAAATACGATACAAAAAGTAAATGAGAATATGTAGTTATTCTATTGCTAATCTGCACCTGCTGAAGACCTACTATATGCCTACTACTGTACTTAATGCTAAAAAGAAGGGGAGATAAAAGAGGCTTCTATGAATTTTTTATTCTGATGTAGTATATACAGTAACTGCTTAAGTTATTACAAAGTGAAGTCCAGCTGTGTGCTCTGGGAAAGATTGTTGTAACACTCCAAAGCATCCTAGGGTATTTGTTCAGGTTGTGCACAGAACATCTGGGCTCCAATTCTCTGATTTCTGTTAAAATGCAAATTTCCAGAGCAGAGAGATAGATCTTTGGGGCACAAGAATGTTGAAGTCTTAAAAAGGAACAGGTATAGACCAAACACAGACCAGCTCTGAGGTCCACTGGAATCTTGGATTTTTTAGAAAATCACTAATTGGTAAAAGTCCCTTTTCAATTTAGAAAGCAGATGCATGAAATCTTGCAAATAAAACAGCTATTCTGTGCCAGCTTTGGCAAGGTGACCATTCTTACATTTGTACTTTCTTGTATCTTGGAAAAGGGATGCAAAAGGAATGTTTACTTTACCCAAAATGTGTTATTTGGGTTTTGTCCTTTGTGCCTTGGTTTTAGGCACAGCTGTTCAGTGTCAAAAAATCATGTGGAGGCTGCAATACAGTGGATGGCCCTACAGGGTTCATTATTACAGGTGAAAGTCCCAAAGGAAAGCTGAGAGGGGAGCACAGATATTCCTGCTATACGTACTAGTGCTGTGTCTGCAATGTCTTTTTCCAGGGACATCCATTGGAACCCTCTCTCTTTCTCTCACATAGTCTCTCTCGCTTTCTACTGCCTTTCAGTTGATGCATTTATGATAAACTTATGTATATATGTATGTATGTGTGTGTGTATATATATAATCCATATATGTTAAGAAGTAATATTCTTAATAATAGGAAATACCTGGTCAAAATATAATTAGACTATCTTACTTATAAAGATTACTGATTTTCAAAGACCTATTTTACAGAAAACCATATTAACATAAAACATAATAAAAACTGTATTTTCTGCTTTAAGATTTCAGGAGACTCTTCAAAATCATATACTGGCTTTAGAACAGGTGTTTATTTTACTTTAGGACTAAACACATAAAGAACTGCAAATGTGATGGAAATATGGGGAGGTAAATTTGAACTCTTCAGTAAGGACAATTGTAAAACAGTTTCTCTGCAGTAGAGAGAATGTACTAGTGTCATTAGAACACTATTTCCTAAATTATTTTCCATGGAACACTGAGCTTAGAGATATAATGTTTCGATGAAAAAATAAGGTTCCCTGGCCAAATATGTTTTGGAAATATCGCATGACCTACAGCAAATTATCATATGAAATGCTTTGGGGAGCTCAGCATTAAAGGAGTCAGTTCACTGTAGCATTTCCCAAATCTATTTGAGCATGGAAAGTGCTGCTTTTAAAATGCATGAATTATCTATGAGAACTCAAGGAACACACTTTGGGAAATGTGGCAAGAGAGACTTTGGAGTGTCAGCCAATTGAGTTTCCTACCTGCCATGGCCTGGGGCTGTTGTGAAAGTAAAAGCCTGAAACATTGAGCTTGACAAACTCTGCATAAAAGTTACACCATCCATCACATTTCTAATGGAATTATTCATTATTTATAGATCACAGTGGAAAAGCTTTTTTAAAAATCTCCCTGGAAAGGAAACAATAATTTTACAATATTCAGATCTGTATCTGCAGTACAGATGGGGAGCATTGCAATGATGGATGTGAAAAGCAGCAGGGAGAAGCCGCTCGGGAGAGAAAAGGCACAAAGAAAAAAGGTCAGTGCACGTGGGCCTGTGTAAGTGTGTACATGCACATGTGCATGGGAAGAGGTACTGATTGCATGTGTGTGTGTGTCTGGATGTGTGTGGGTATCCCGGATGGGATGGGCACTGGTTGTGTGTGTGTGGAGCTGCGTGTGTACGTGTGTATGGGGAAAGATATGTGCTATTTGTGTGTGTGTCTATGAATCTATGAATGGGTGGGTACAGTTTGTATGCATGGGTGGAGTGGATGCGTGTATGTGTATGTGTGTGTATGTGTACATGTGCACATGTATGGAAGGGGCTGTGGCTTATTTGTGTGTATATATTTGCATGTGTCTGTCTCTGTCTGTTCTTAGAGAATTGGTCGGGTTTCCAACAAGCGAGAAAATAAAGAAAAAAAAAAAAACAGAAATGAAGTCAGAGGCTCAAGAGCTAGAGGAAAAGGTTGTATCTATATTTCCTACAAATAAGAAACCAACCCCTGGAATTGAATCCTGAGCAAGAAATACACAGAGAATGAAAAAGTGAAAAGAAGGAGGAGTATTTGCTGTTATATAATTTGAAAGTAATTAAAACAATAAGAAACACCCAGCTAACATCAGGAACATTCAGATCAGCAAACAGTCATGAACACAGGGCTCCAACAGGCCTCAGTTCTCCACCCCAGCTCTGCCCGTCCTCACCTCTCTGTGTGGCTGCCCTCTGCTGGCAAGAAGGTGCGCCAAATCACCATCACCACCATCACCACCATCACCACCATCACCACCATCATCACCATCATCATCAACATCCAGGAGCCAGATTCCCCTCCCTGGTCACAGAAGAATACTTTAAGAGGGCAGCACACCAACACCAAAGAGTGAAAGGACAAGGAGAAGCCCCCCGTCTCTCCCTTTGTGGCAAAAGTATGCTCCTGTGACAGGCTCTTATGTTGTTTACAACTGTACAGACTTATTTTAGTTCATTCTTTTACATTGTAAATATCTCCATCTCCTGTTGGCATTCTTAAAGCTCATTTAGTCATTTTATCTTTTTGATCTTTTAGTTCCATCTTACATTGTCATTTTAGTTCATTTACAGATACTGGGCCTGTATTCTTGTTTTATCTTTTTCTTATATCTTAAGTTAATCTAAGTTAACGTGTCTATTTTTATTTTGTTTATTTGATTTGCATAATCTTTTGTACTTTATAAGTTTTACTTATTTTTATTCACATCTCTACTTTAAAAAATTATTGTTTTCTTTTTTACAGTTTATAGAGTGGCAATTGGAATGCACAGCCATAAAGATAGCAGCCATAATAATTCACCCCCAACCCAAGAAGACTAGAACTCTATTCTGCCACCAAGTTGGTGCTATAACAGTCTCTCTAGTCTCATATAATTGATCTCCCATTTGCTCTCATGTGGCACTCTATAAAAATTTTAACCTAAAATAATTTAGCAGACGATGTAGTTCGAAACTACTTCCCAGAATAATACATTTACCAGCACTCACCACACATACAATTGTTAGAAGACCACTACTTTTAAATTGCTCTTATCATTCATTGTCTCTACAAAAAGCTATGTGATCTAAAATGTCAGTGTATAATGGGACACTGAGCTAGCTTGATGCAAGCTCTGACACAAGAGGAGGAAACAGAAAGACCTCTATGAACACAAGTAGTTGGATGTATTACAAATGGTTTGATGGGTTCAAAATGCAGTGTCTTTGAGATCCCTATCTTCCCATCTTACTGAATAGGGAAATGATGCCAGAGATGTTGTCCCATGGCCATTTGGCTCACAAATGAGGTCACCAGGATTTGAGCACAGGTCTTTTGATTTCAAGCCCAGTGTTCCTTCAACTGTATGACTGTCCACATTTAGGTGAAATGAGTCTAATATGTCATAATTATAATTATAAAGTATATTATTTTAAAATAAAAATATAATTCTCTTAAACTAAATATAATACTTAAGTATCATCTGTCATGTTCTCCTTTTTATTCTATCTGAGTCACCTAACCCTCCCAATAGATAACTGAGAGTAAAATCATTCATTCAGCAAATGAGTGCTGGTTACTGTAGGAGTCTAAGAGCACACACCAAACAATCCTTTCTCCAAGAAGTTGACTCTCTAATCAAAAACAAAAACATGTACAACCAATTGTAATTGGGGAAATGGCTGATGATGTTATGGAATGAGTGAATGATGGCAATTTGCACAGTTGAGAGGTAGGAAGTAAAAATATACTTCCAGAAGAGGTTATCCCTCAGCTGAGACTTAAAGAGTGAAAAGCGGTTGGCCAAGCAAAGTTAGGAGCAGGAAGGGGTGATGCAGATGGGCTAGGAGGTGAGAGATGACATAGTATATGAAAAATATTACAAGAGATCAACTGAAGCTGGTCACATGTATGGTGCCATAGAGGGGCCCCAAGCCACTCTCCTCTGAGTTAAACTGCTGGGGGGCATAGTTAACTGACCATCTCCATCTGCTGCACCTGTAGTCCTACTGCAGTCTTATGTGTAGGCTGCACTTGGCCCCAGTCAATCACTGGGTACAGGTCCATGCTCCTGCCCAACAGAGACTCCTCCAACAAGCAACTTCAGCTCCTGATCCGGGCTCCCCACTAGCCTGACTGGGACTTGCTGGGAAGAGTGCTGAGCCTCTTCCTACTCAATCCTCTTTCCTTCCTGCTCCCCTTTCAAAGGTGTTTGAACCCATAGCAGTCTAAAAGCTCCACAAAAGCCCATTCACTCCCATTTTATCCTTCACAGGCAAGTCCTCCTTATACATATAATCCCATCTACCTTGCTTCTCCAAGGGCCTGAATGGACACAAATAGGAATGGGAGATGCAGCTGGAGAGAGAGAAAGAACCAGGTCCTGCCGAGACGGGCGGATCACGAGGTCAGGAGATCGAGACCATCCTGGCTAACACGGTGAAACCCCGTCTCTACTAAAAAATACAAAAAACTAGCCGGGCGAAGTGGCGGGCGCCTGTAGTCCCAGCTACTTGGGAGGCTGAGGCAGGAGAATGGCGTGAACCCGGGAGGCGGAGCTTGCAGTGAGCTGAGATCCGGCCCCTGCACTCCAGCCTGGGCGACAGAGCATGACTCCGTCACAAAAAAAAAAAAAAAAAAAAAAAAAGAAAGAACCAGGTCCTGAAGTGACTTCTCTGCCAAGTTACAAAGTTTTCAATTTGAGAACAGCCCTTTAGGCAATGATGAATCATCAGAGATCTTAAAGCAAAGGAGTGACATAATCCTGTTTGGGTTTAGACAGTTTCTTACTGCAGCTAGGGCAGTTAGCTTTGGCAGGACTGCAGGCACAAGGCAGGAGAGTATTAAGCCTTCAGAGCCCAAAAGAGAGGTGAGGAAACTACAAATCAGGATTTTGTCTATATGGATAAAGAGAAGGTAATGAATTTAAGAAAAATTTAGAATGTCAATCTGACAGGATTTGAAGAGATATAGGCTATGAGAATGAGGGAGAAGGAGACAAAGATAAAATCTAGACTTCTAACGTGGACAACACCAATAATGCAGGTGTCAGCAAACTAAATCCTAGGAGTCAACCTCCTACTTTGCAAATAGGGTTTTATTAGAACACAGTCAGGCTCATTCATTTACATACCATCTATGCCTGTTTTTACACTACAGTGGTAGAGGGGAACGGTCAGGACAGAAACTGTATGGCACACAAAGCTTGTAATATTTACTCTTGGCCCTTCAAGAAAACATTTGCTGGCTGGGCGCAGTGGCTCATGCCTGTAATCCCAGTGCTTTGGGAGGCCGAGGCAGGCAGATCATGAGCTTAGGAGTGTGAGATCAGCCTGGCCAATATGGTGAAACCCCATCTTTACTAAAAATACAAAAATTAGCCGGGCATGGTGGCACACACCTGTAATCCTAACTACTCGGGAGGCTGAGGCAGGAGAATTGCTTGAACCTGGAAGGCAGATGTTGCAGTGAGCTGAGACTGCACCACTGCAGTCCAGCCTGGGCAACAGAGCCAGACTCTGTTTCAAAAAAAAAAAGAAAGAAAGAAAGAGAAGGAGAAGAAGATGCTTGCTGACCCTTGAACAATTGTGATAGATAACAGATGAAGAGCAGGTGAAGTTCTTACGATCCCTTTAAACAGAGAGCTCTGGTGGAAGGTTGATTACAAGTGTATGAACATTGGGTAGTGTGGTATGGGCACCTGTATTAATATGCAAAATCTATTGCTTTCATATAAACAAGGAATACCCAACAGAAAGACCTAATATTCAATAACAAGAATTGCAAAGCAAAAAAAGACACCTACAGGTCAAGTAGATGTAGCAAGAAATGTATTCAGATAGATGAATAATTGTGCAGGCATTACCTCAGGGCAAAGAGCAGAACTGGAATTGGGATGTGTGCCCTCTAGGTCTGGCGTCTATGCTCTTAGTCACTGCACTAATTGTTCCCCTCATGTATCCTTTCTGCATGCATGATGCTAATCATCATGAGGGAATTAATGCAACAGCCATTTCCCCATTTCAAAAACTAAAGTCACAGTAGTACATTATTCTTTCATACGTCAAGAGGGGATAAAAAATAGCAAATAACCACCAGGAATAAAAGCTCTAAAATGTTACTGTCTCCTAATTGTAATCTCTCACCTCTGTTTCAAACTGGTCAGTAGGTATTACAATACATTTCTTCTGCCAAGAAGGTAAATACAAATATTGCTCAGTCTTTCTTTGACTAGCAATTAACCATCTTAAAGCTGAGTTTGTATCTAATTGTACTCAGCTGTAATTGAGAAAGATGGGCATACCTGATAAGACCTGGAGCATAAAGTAATATTTTTAATTAAAGTAATATTTTTAATTACAGTTAAGTCAGTAGTAAGGCTCTAGCACACATACAACACTAACGGAATGGTTTTACCCACAGATTATGTTTCAAAGACTTTAGTGCACAGCTGACAATGGTGATGCTTTTTTTCTTTACCAGCCAAGAAACAGCTTGTTAAAGAGTAGGAAGAAAATCTTATTCATCTTTACACTTTCTGGCTTTCAACATTGGTTAAACCTTTAAGAGAACTACTTAGTCATCTGAAATGCGCACAGAATTTTCAAAATGCCAAGAAAGACAACAAAGAAAGCAATTTGATAATATAAAGTGTAGCTGATTTCATAACATTTTTCCAAAATCTAAGCTAATCAGCATGGAAAATGCAAATGCTAGTGGTATGAGAAAGCCTGTGATTCTGTGATTTTCTTTGCTGCTTGTGACAACTCTGTAAGATAAATGTGTCCTGGATTTTTACTACCTTCATAGTTCAAGGTAGCAACCAAGGAAAATAATAAATTGCTGTTCTCCCTCATAAACACCAGGCACTTACCACCTGCTGTCCAGCATGACTATTTTGAATCAAGCAAGCAGAAGAAAGAATAAATGTCAACATGCCTCTATGCAGTCATTCACTTTTATCTTTTAAATCTTAAAAAAAAAACTGAAAGAGAAACTTAACATTAGTCAAACTCATTTTTTCAAAGGAATATGTCCTTCTGATATGGGGCAATTAAAGCAATGAAAACCAGAAAACCTAAATGACCATGCATGTTTAAATGTAGGAATATTTCCCCATTAGTTATTCTGAGCTTTTCCCAGGAATGTGCTACAGCATACCCATGTCTTCACTTTCTGTCTTTTGTAACTTTGTCATCATCCCCATTCCATTTACCCTTTCAAAAATTATATTTTAAAATTTTTAGTCATTATGGCTACATAATACGTGTATCTATTTATGGGGTACATAGGATATTTTGAGACAGGCATACAATGTGTAATAGTCACATCAGGGTAAATGAGGCATCCATCACCTCACGCATTTATCATTTCTCTGTGATACAAACATTCCCATTATACTCTTTTAGTTATTTTAAAATGTATGATGAATTATTATTGACTCTTCTATTTACCTTTTAATATTTAAATTTTGTGGTTTGCTTTGTCTTGGAGTATAACTGGGTAAGTTTTATATTTCACAGATAACACAGAGCTTCCTTCCTTCTTCCTCCCAAGCATAACATTCAAGATTCTGTTTCTTTCCACGTAACGAAGAGGAGGCAAAGCCATGTGGTCCGAGGTACCAATGCCATAAGCCAGGTGAAATATAACAGTGACTGGGCATGACTACAGAAATGTGAGCTTTGGTTTAGCTTAGGGCTTCATGCTGTGTTGATCCATTACCGAGTGTCTAGGTCACAGAAAGCTTTAGTGAGATCGAAATTTGTTAAAGCATTTTATTTTATGTATTATATTATGTTTTGCTGCACTGATACAATCCCAAACAAAACAAAACATAATAAATAAGTCCAGCAATACCTACTGATTAACTCTTCACTATAGAACCTTCTTAAAGCAAAGAAAAAAGTTTGCTATTCAACTTAAAATACTTGACCAGTAACCCCTGAGGCAGCCTCTCCCAGTTTCCCATTAAAATGTCTATAAACAGAGAAATAAAATTGGAATTTTGCAGCACTGAAAATTGAGAATGAAAGACACCTTTTGACAATGAGGCATGATCATAATTCTGGCTCTGAATGCTTTAAATACATCTTTTAAAGACTGGAGTCTGAGATAAAAGCATAAATCAAGACTATTTAAATAAATTAACCGAGGTGTCTAAATCAAAAGAATGTTATTTGGTTGGTTTTAAACACTTACTCTCCCTGTAGTGTATCAATAATTAATACAGATATATTTTCATCTTTTTCATTCTGTGCCAAGCTCTCTCAGGGTGAATCTTTCTATCTTTACATGAAAAGTTTCTCTTGACCTAATTGGGGTAGCACTAGGAATGAAAGATGCTAAGGACCTTGAGTTTTAATAATGTATTTTTTATTAAGCTACAGAAAATTTCTAACCACCATTTTAGACTTGGCTTAATTTTTAAATTGCAAAGTATTTTATAAATAACTTACTCTTTCTCCATAGGCATACAGTTAAAAATAAACTAATTATGCCATTTATCTACTTAAGATGTTATTTGTAATTAAACAGTTCAGTTTAATTGGAAATAAATGACAAAGATAATGACTTAATAATTAAACGGCACTTTCTATCCTTAGATATTTCATGTGTTTTTAAATAGAAATTTACCTAAGCTCACATTAGCTTCATTTTTGAGAAGAAGCTTATATTTAGAAAGACAAAGTTATTTACCAAAGCAAATGAATAAACTGGGTGAGGAAGTTCAGCTCTGGGCTATTCCTACTGGATTGTGAAATCTAGTGGATGCCAACTTCATTTTCCCTAATCCCGTCATCTCTGTGTGTCGCTGAGTTGCTATGGCATTTCAGGAGCACATTCTCTAGCTCCAACAAGGAGAGTAGTTTACAATTAAGTATGTAAAGCAGGGAAAAGATAATAATCCTTAGCTTTACATTATGCATTGATTAGAAAGTGAGTATCCAAAATGCACTTAATCAAATCAAGTTTTTAGAGGGCTTAACAAAGAAAATGGATTTTACTCTTTTTCTAAAAAAAAAAAAAAAAAATAGTCATGTTATCTGTATTCTCCTGGAACTCTCTACATTCTTGACCATCTTTTTTATCCAGTATAATTCAGACCTCTTTGAACTCTGTGTGTTCTGAACACAATTTACCATCCACTAAGTTAAGCCTCCCCTACGCTTTACAAAACCCTGCTTTACTGTGGTTCTACTCATACTTCTCCTTCCCTTCACTCGCCCAGTTCTTCTTCCTGGATCTACCTCAGTAAGTTGGTATATCTCAAGGCCCTGCTCCCCGTTCTCAGTAGTTCTCTCAACTCTTTCTTAAGAGCACTCAACTACTCTCTACTATCACCTGCTTGTGAAAGAGAACCAAGGTACCATGTCCAATCCCAACCCTCTAAGACACTGGCCCTTACTACAGGTGTACACTGGACATGATCTGTTGGGGGTTCTGCCATCACCTCAAATATCAGATGTATGAGAAGTACTTTTCATTTTCCTCCAAAACCTAACACTGTCACTTCTACAGAGGAAAAACGGAAATAGAAGGGAAACAAGAATCCATAATCTCCCTTCAGTCTCCTAATGAGAAATTAGAATTAATGAGAAATCTTCACTTCATAAATGCAAGAACTGTTTTTCCATCAGGTTAGATGACTTGATGAAGGCCACACAGTGGAAGACTTGAGAAGTCTTTCCGACTCCAAGGCCCATGCACTTGTAGCCTTGTTCTCTTGGGAACTTTGTTGAAAGATCAAGCATCAATATAATCTAAGACCGGCTGGGCGCGGGGGCCCATGTCTGTAATCCTAGCACTTTGGGAGGCCGAGACAGGTGGATCACAAGGTCAGGAGTTCGAGACCAGCCTGCTCAATATGGTGAAACCCATCTCTACTAAAAATAAAAAATAAAAAAAAACTTAGCTGGGCGTGGTGGTGGGTGCCTACAATCCCAGCTACTTGGGAGGCTGAGGCAGGAGAATCACTTGAACCCGGGATGCAGAGGTTGCAGTGAGCTGAGATCGCACCACTGCACTCCAGCCTGGGTGACAAAGTGAGACTCCTTCTAACAAAAAAAAAAAAAAAAAAGAAGAAGAAGAAGAAGAAAAAAAAATATATATATATATATATATAATCTAAGACCAAGTTATAAAATGTTACAGGGGTTAAGAGTTGGATGGTGATATGGTTTAAATGTGTCACCTCCAAAACTCAGGTGTTGCCAAGGTGATAATATTAAGAGCTTTAATAGGTGATTGGGACATGAGGCTCCTCTCTTTTGAACAGGATTAAGGCACTTATAAAAGAGGTTTCACAGAACATTTGGCTAGCTTGCGCTTCTACCTTCTGCCATACCAGGATACTGCATTCTTCCCCTCCAGAGGGGAAGGGCACCATCTTGGAAGCAGAGAACAACCCTCACCAGACAACCAAACATGCTGGCACCTTGATCTTGGATTTCCCAGTGCTATAACTGTGAGGAAACAAAATTTTGCTCTTTGTAAATTACCCAGTCTTGGGTATTCGGTATTAGAAACACAAATGGACTAAGATAGCTGGCTTGGATTAGAAACCTGGCTCCAATTCCTTCTAGTTGTAATTCTTTCTGGCCGAGTAGGTTGCTTAAATGCTAAAAGTGTCTCAGCTTTTCATTTGAAACACAGGAATGAATCTTAGCAGTATCTACATAACAGTGTTGTTGAGAAAATTAAATAATATAAGGAAAGAGATTTGAACAATATATGAAATGTAGTAAATAGTAAATTATAGATATTAAACATCAAGTCATTTCAAATAGCTCTTTTTAATGTAATACTTTATATTTCCAAGGTCAGTCCATATTCACCCCCTCATTCAAGTCATGATCTTCTCCCATTTCCTTCATCGAAACTTTAAATTTCTTTTTTTTTTTTCCCCCCCCTGGTAAAACGTATTTTCCTAACAGCCTATTCTTAAAATCCTGCTTAACCACACTACCCTACTGGCCGCAAACCTTCAATGGCTCCCCATAGTCTATAAGAGGTTATCATCTAGGACCCAACAAGTTTCAGATGCTGGACTCTTCTCTAGTAATTCTCCAGTTTCATCTCTATTATATTAATTTTGTGAGATATGTCAAAATTCATAAGGGAATAAAGCAATGAGTTGCATTTTCACCCAGCCCTTGAATTGAGATGTCATTTTCAGCAAGCATTGCATAAAGAAATATAATCTCGCCTCCACTCAGTTCATGATTAAGATGCCTGGCCTTCAAGATTCTCAGCAATCTGGCACAAGTCTCTGCCTCTCAAAGTTCATCTCTCCTCATGAACCCCCGGCTCCTGCGAAAGTGGTCGCTGTATTACCCCACCCCAGCATGCTTCATGTGCAACTGTGTTGTTAATTCTTCTCTGCTGACAATTTCAGCCCCTTCCTCTCTGATGCTTCTTGGCAGCATATGTGGATTCTTCTCTGGAAACATGATCTTCAACTCTCTTGTGTACAAAACTCTCCTCTTTAATTCCCAGTATTAAGCTCCTTTTCACTTATTCAAATTTCCCTTTTGGCTCTTATCTGATATTACCACACACTGGTAGCAGTGTGCCTGTGTGCACACACGTGTGTGTGAGAGACAGATCACCAGTGAGGATGCTTTCCTTACATGTCGGTATCTTCTACTCCACCCAGTGAATGTTTCATACATAAGTATTTGATGAACATTTGCTGATGAGTGCAGTCAGGATTCCTAAAACAAGAATACCCTTTTCCCAATTTTTACCAAAAGGCTTCTGGATCAAAATAGGTCACCACAGTGAACCTGGTATTTGCAGATGAATATATGTGGATGGCCTTTTAGTTAGATACGTACATTTAGGTCTACACTAGTATTTGATGTGGTTCAGTGCACTTGAGATTCAGAATTATTGGAATGGGGATATGTAACCTATTATCATATGACAAACGTTAGTTCTACTTTTTATTTTTTATTTTTTTGAGATGGTCTCACACTCTGTTGCTCAGGCTAGAGTACAGTGGCACAAATTTGGCTCATTGCAATTTCTGCCTCCCAGGCTCAAGTGATCCTCCTATTTCAGCCTCCTGAACAGCTGGGACTACAACTACAGGCACATGGAACCACACCTGGCTATTTTTTGTAGATAGAGGGTTTTGCCATGTTGCCCAGGCTGGTCTCAAACTCCCAGGTTCAGGCAATCCAACTCCCTCAGCCTCCAAAAGTGCTGGGATTATGGGCGTGAACCACCACGCTCAGCCTAATTCTACTTTTAGTGGGCAGAAGACCAGCTGAGGCAGCCACCTCCTGTGATTGGTGAATTCTGAGAGTCTTATCTGAAGATTTGATTAAACCAGGGTCAGCCAACAATGCTCTGTGGACCAAATTAGGTCTGCTGCCCATTTTTATATGACCTTAAGCTTATAAAGCTAATAATAATTTTTACATTTTTAAGTGGGTGGATAAACCATGGGCCTACTGATATGTTACATTTCTGTCCAAAATCCTCTCCCTCATGACACCCATAAATAGTCAAAAGGCATGAAGCCAAAAAAAAAAAAAATTAAGAAATTTCACAAACCACATAATCCCATAATTAAATAATTAGTAACTGGATGATCAATGGTTGCATTTTTTAAAGTTTAATACTAGGAGAAACAAACTTCTTGTCCCAGAAATCAGTTACACTCTATGTCGGTGGTTTGAGATGTTAAATTATTCATTTAAAATGGAAAGTCAATTTATATTTCTCAGAAGCAATTGTGGCTTAATTGCTGTTATCAACCTAATAAATTAGTAGGTGATAACCACAAACTGGTTATACACTCAAATTTCATGTCTGATGAAAGAGTAATTGTACCAATATTCTGCAAATATGAAAAGGAAATGTGTTCATGGGCCACAAGGGAAACGCATACACCTTGAGCATAAACTCATCTATCTTCTTCTGTCTACTTTTAAGCAGGCAAATTAAGATGGGAAAGAAACAGTTTTTGTCTCACAGGAATAATGTGTGATATGTTAATTGCTTTTCAAGCAACATTGCATGGCCTGAAAATATGCCTTTTGCTTAATGAGAATTTCATGTTTGCTTTTGAACTCTGAATTGTGATACACATCTGTTAACGATCATTTAAATTATATATAATAAATTTTCTGTGTAACACTGGAAAACAATAGCCCTAAGACAGTTAAGAAGATGATGGATGCCCACTGGAACATAATAGCATGATCATGTAGCCATGGGCTATCTATTGTGATTGGTATGGCATATACCATCATTCCAGAAAACTGAGAAGTTAGGATGGATAAACTAGATAGTTACTAAGATCAAACAGTTAATATGTTCATTTAAGCAGTCATTCAACAAACATTTCTTTTATGTCTATGTGCTAAAAGTGCATGTGAAAGTGTGAACAACACATGATCTCTATTTGGTGCTCACATTTGGAGAGACAGAAACAAAAACAGGACAATATTCTTAACAATATGCATAAAGTACAATAGTATAGAAGGAATCATGGCATGGAAATTGGGGTAGTTAGGAAAGGTTTCCAAAAATAAGCTAGATCTGTAAGGCTGAATATAAATTTATTATGCAGAAAACAAGGGAAGGAAGAAACAGACAGAGGAACTCCCATGAGGGCCAACACATGGATTAAACAGTGACTACGTACCTGAAAATGATAAACAGTTCATTATGGCAGAATGTGGAATACAATGTGTGGAAAAGGAGGATATGCAATGGGAGATGTATTAAGAGACCTACTGAAACAATTTGGTACTGTGCTAAGAGCTTTAAAGTTTATCCTGAAGACAGAGTTTTACTAGTAAGTAATATGTGACTAGCATTTTAGAAAGGCTAGGTTTACCAAGATGATGGAATACAGAGGGAAGGAGTTGGTGGGGGCGGGGGTCAGGGCAACCAGTTAGGAAGTTATTGCAATGATCCAGGCAAAAAATATGGGCCTGATTAACCACTGTTCATGAAGATGGGAGAAACAAATCAAGAGTTCTAAAGGGAACTGAATTCATAGCATATCAAGATTAACTGGAGAGAAAAGTGGACAGGATTCTCAGTTTTCTGGATTCAATAGCTATATTATAAAACATAGTTCCTTTAGCTTAAAAAAAAGAAGAAGAAAAAAGGCTAAGCTTGACAGAATAAAAATGCTTAATTTAGTTAGAGAACTTCTCAGATACTTAAGAATCATTCAAATTCAGATGTAATATACACAGCTAAACAGAGCTCAGGAGAAAGTTTAGTTATTCTCAGATAATCTAAAAAACTACTATTTGTATAATTATAAATGTAAAAACATACATAAATAGCATACTTGACTTAAAATACCTCTAAAGAATAAACTGCAGGATTAGGATTGTTGACATTAGCAAAATAGAAAATCAAAGTTACTCACACTGGTTTGAGAATTGGTTTGTTGGAAGCTTTTTGGTCAAACACTGATACACATGATTTATACCTTATTTCCTAGCATATTATTCTCTAATAATAAACCCATCATTTACTTTTTCAAGGGTGTGGCAATCGGCCACCACATATTAATTTAGGTTGGATTATAAATATCTAAAATTGGGGAGCCCAAATTAAAGAGTCAGTCAATATTAACTCAATGTGTAGAATACATTTTGTTAAAGTAACAAATATTGAAACTTAAAATCTTTAACTTTTAACAAAAGAGGTAACCAAGGCAGTTCCACTTGAAAACCTCACAAGAACCAGCGGTCTCCTCTTCTTCCCAGTCCCATAAAAAATAAGTCAACCTATTTGTAGTAGTGAGTGGGACTTCTAGAAAGAGATTCTTGTGTAAGCAGAAGAAAAGAGAGGCATGGAAGCCTATGATTTTTAGAAAGTTAACTTTAGTGGTCATGTGAGAAAATGGGCTGACAGAGGAAAAACTGGTGGAAAAGAAATCACTTAACAGGCTTTTTTTCATGATGAGACACAACAATCTGGCACAATCAACTATTCTCAAATATTTATTTACTACCTATCATATGTGAAAACTGATCCGGGGAGAGATTGCTATGAGATTTTCTCATCAAGGATTTCTCAGCCACATCATGGAAATAAGACATGTCTGTGACCATAATAAAATGTGGTAAAGTCTAACAATCGGGGACAGGTATAGTGCTTTGGTAATTTACTTTGGAAATGTCAGTGTAAGAAGGAACTCTTTCTTTATTTTTAACGATTACAGCTTTTAACAATTAGAACAAGTCATCTGCCTCCACCCCAATATATCCTCTCAGTAATCTCCTGTAAAGGCCAAAGTGCAGATGTTATGACTGCTGCAGTGGGAACTTCCGATATTATGAAAGTGATACTGGATGGCCTTAAATATCTTTCTCAATTTTGAAGTTTTATAGGCCTATAAGAAAAGAAACGCAGCATCATAGCAGCTAGTTATCTTCAGAAATGAATGAATTATACAGATCTCTGGCTGTCTCTTTGTCTGTCTGTCTCTCTTTTTTTCTCCTACTGGGGCTAAAATACAAATGCCCTATCTTTAAAATATCATGTTTTATTGTTTACACTGACCTAATTGGAAATCACATTCTATTATATTTTAAATAATGTTTCTTAAATAAAGTTCCATAAAATAGTGAAAAGAAAGTTTTCAGTATTATTTCATAATCCACCAGGAACAAATTTAACTGTATTTTGTGGGTGTTTTTTTTTTTTGTTTTTGTTTTTTTTTAATACAGGTATTGAGAATAGGCATGCATGAATTAGTACAAGTTTGGTTAGTGATTATTTGCAGGGACACAATGTTTCATGGCCATGACTGTCTAAAGTCAATATTTGGAGAGATTTTGTTATACAGAGCCTTCCATTAAATTAATAATTATTTGAACTAGGCAAAACTAGCAAGCTTACAGGAGCGCTGGTGCAATCCTTTTATAAATCTATAAATCTTAATGGAACCAAAGAAATACTCTCTGAAATTTGTGTATGTATATGCATGGATATAAAATAAAGTTGATTTTATCCACTTAAAAATAGTTAAGGAGTGTATATATGGAAGAAGAGCAAACATGTATACAAATGACAAGCCAATATGATAAAATATTTATAATAGTGAATCTACATAAAGAATATGCCAGTGTTCCTTATACTACTTTAATATTTGCAACATATCTGCAAACAGATTTAATTTTTCCCAAATACCATGTATATTTTTTATTGAAGAATATTCATGAAAAAAGTTTGGAAAATAATAAAAATAGGAAAAAATATTTATGCTCACCACAACTCAAAGAAACATCATAAACATTTTGACACAAATATATTTTTTCAGGTTGTTTTATATTTTCAATATAAATTTGTTTCTTCCTATCTATTTAAGGAAAAGTAATTTCTTAGGTGTTGTAATATTTATTAAGTGTGCCTCGCCTAGTGTCATTTTAAGTTTATTTTGCTGATGCAGATTTTGAAAGTGATTCCAACATGTAGACTTGAGAGAAACTGGAAATAAAAATAGCATGCATCCACTGGCCAAAGGGCTGCCACACTCTGGGGGTTGGTGGCAGATAACCGCGTTATCTTCTCCTCCCAAAGAGATCTACCACTCCATCAGATCTCTACAAATGTCATCTTTCTTCAAATCTGTGGCAGAGGCAGACCTTTGTAAAAGAAAAATGTTCCATGGAAAACTTACATTTGGTCAGTGACGATTTTTATCTTAAGTACTTGTGCCAAACACAAAAAAATGTGGGATCTTAAAATCTTTGAAATATATATTCAAATTAATTAGTGCAAAAATTCTACATAGTGATTCAGTTCTCAAGTACATCACCTGAGAAAATTAGCCACGTACTTGTTTTAAAGTAAAAAACGATTCTTAACTTCCATGCAAATCTGGTCAGTTTGGGTAGGCACAGAAAATATCTTAGGAAACCCTGTAGTTCAAACCTCCCAACTATAAATTCATTTGGAGCCTCAGGTAATATGTATGGGCATCTCCTAGAAGAAATGAAGCTGTAAAATGTAAAGATCTATGCTTTTTATTTTGATGTAGAAAAATGTCCAAATATCCTATGGTCTGAATGTCTGTTTGCCCTCAAAATTCATATGTCGGAATTTAATACCCAAAGTGATAGTATCAAGAGGTGTGGGCTTTGTGGGGCGACCATATATGGAGGGATCTATCCTTATCAATGGGATTAGTACCCTCACAAAAGAGGCTTGAGGGGGCTCCCTGCCCCTTCCACCATGTGATGACACAGTAAGAAGGCACCATCTTTGAAGCAGAGAGTGAGCCCTCACAAGAAACTGAGTCTGTCAACACCTATCCTGAACTCCCTAGCCTCCAAAACCATGAGCAATAAATTACCATTGTTTATAAATTACTCAGTCGAAGGCATTTTGTTACAGAAGCCCAAACAAGCAAAGACAACATATTTTATATACTGTGTACTTGTGAAAGATTATCTTAAAACTTTTTAAACAGATGCAAAACTAAGAGAAGAAACGAAAAGAAAATAATATCCAGACGATCACCAGTGTAGACCTCAGTGTCCCAAATAAGCTTAAGAAGCATGATTAAGGTTGTAAATGATAACAGCGAGAGATTTTCAAACGAATGGATGGAGAAATAAAATTTTCCTGGTCCTTTCATAGGATCTGCTAAAGTGAGGAAAGCACTAAACCGGGAAAACAAACAATGTCCGTTTCAAATTCCTTCATAGGACACTTGGGGAAGAGACAATCTGGTTGGGAGGGAGACAGGACCTGTCTTCAAGCTGCATTTGCATAGCATGCACATTCTTAGATTGCATGATTATTTGGCAGCATCTTTTGGACAGCACATGTTTAAAATATGATCAACTGTTTCAGGCTGTGGTTCCTGGATTCATCAGGGACCACAGTCTATGTCATCTTTTCTTCCTTTATCCCTACTCGCTTTCTGCCATTCGCTCCTCTTTCTTCCAGGTGCTCGCTGAGCGATCTTCAGAGACCAACAAACCAGAAGAAATCTCATATTTAATGTGAAACCAAAAATGGCATTCACAGCGTCAGAAGCTGTTTAAGCAATAAGAATTCCCAAATAGACACAATGGAGAAACTTTCATTCTTAGTGTTCGCACTGGACTTCTTAGGTCTCACATTAAGAGTCACTCTTGCACCAAGAGGTAATTGAATCTGTTTGGAATTTATCCTGTCACATAGAATTGCCAGCCTCTCAAGATTGCTTTATGCTTTGGCCAGACATTCTTTGAGGTCTGCTATGCATTAGGGTTTGGCTATAGCCAAGGGAGAACAAATGACATTATAATATCAATAGCTGCTGTCTAGTGGCATAACAACTTTTCAGTCAGGAGCTTTTTCCCAGGGCTTTTTTTTTTTTTTTATCTTTTTCTTTTTTTTTTTTTTTTTTTTTAATTATACTTTAAGTTCTAGGGTACATGTGCACAACGTGCAGGATTGTTAAATATGTATACATGTGCCATGTTGGTGTGCTGCACCCATCAACTCGTCATTGACACTAGGTATATCTCGTAATGCTATCCCTCCCCCCCGACTCCCCACAATAGGACCTGAAGTGTGATGTTCCCCTTCCTGTGTCCAAGTGATCTCATTGTTCAATTCCCACCTATGAATGAGAACATGCAGTATTTGGTTTTCTGTTCCTGCGATAGTTTGCTGCGAATGATGGTTTCCAGTTGCATCCATGTCCCTACAAAGGACACAAACTCATCCTTTGTTATGGCTGCATAGTATTCCATGGTGTATATGTGCCACATTTTCTTAATCCAGTCTGTCACTGATGGACATTTGGGTTGATTCCAAGTCCTTGCTATTGTGAATAGTGCTGCAATAAACATACGTGTGCATGTGTCTTTATAGCAGCATGACTTATAATCCTTTGGGTATATCCTCAGTAATGGGATGGCTGGGTCATATGGTATTTCTAGCTCTAGATCCTTGAGGAATTGCCACACTGTTTTCCACAATGGATGAACTAGTTTACAGTTCCACCAACAGTGTAAAAGTGTTCCTATTTCTCCACATCCTCTCCAGCACCTGTTGTTTCCTGACTTTTTAATGATTGTCATTCTAATTGGTGTGAGATGGTATCTCATTGTGGTTTTGATTTGCATTTCTCTGATGGCGAGTGATGATGAGCATTTTTTCGTGCATCTGTTGGCTGTATGAATGTCTTCTTTTGAAAAGTGTCTGTTCATATCCTTTGCCCACTTTTTCATGGGGTTGTTTTTTTCTTATAAATTTGACTGAGTTCCTTATAGGTTCTGGATATTAGCCCTTTGTCAGATGAGTAGATTGTAAAATTTTTCTCCCATTCTGTAGGGTGCCTATTCACTCTGATGGTAGTTTCTTTTGCTGTGCAGAAGCTCTTTAGTTCAATTAGATCCCATTTGTCAATTTTGGCTTTTGTTGCCATTGCTTTTGGTGTTTTAGACATGAAGTCCTTGCCCATGCCTATGTCCTGAATGGTATTACCTAGGTTTTCTTCTAGGGTTTTTATGGTTTTAGGTCTAACATTTAAGTCTCTAGTTCATCTTGAATTAATTTTTGTATAAGGAGTAAGGAAAGTTCTGGCTAGGGCAATCAGGCAAGAGAAAGAAATAAAGGGTATTCAGTTAGGAAAAGAAGAAGTCAAATTGTCCCTGTTTGCAGATGACATGATTGTATATTTAGAAAACCCCATTGTCTCAGCCCAAAATCTCCTTAAGCTGATAACCAACCTCAGCAAAGTCTCAGGATACAAAATTAATGTGCAAAAATCACAAGCATTCTTATACACCAGTAACAGACAAATAGAGAGCCAAATTATGAATGAACTCCCATTCACAATAGCTTCCAAGAGAATAAAATACCTAGGAATCCAACTTACAAGGGATGTGAAGGACCTCTTCAAGCAGAACTACAAACCACTGTTCAGTGAAATAAAAGAGGACACAAACAAATGGAAGAACATACCATGCTCATGGATAGGAAGAATCAATATTGTGAAAATGACCATACTGCCCAAGGTAATTTATAGATTCAATGCCATCCCCATTAAGCTACCAATGACTTTCTTCACAGAATTGGAAAAAACTGCTTTAAAGTTCATATGGAACCAAAAAAGACCCTGCATTGCCAAGACAATCCTAAGCCAAAAGAACAAAGCTGGAGGCGTCACGCTACCTGACTTCCAACTATACTACAAGGCTACAGTAACCAAAACAGTACAGTATTAGTACCAAAACAGAGATATAGACCAATTGAACAGAACAGAGCCCTCAGAAATAATACCACACATCTACAGCCATCTGATCTTTGACAAACCTGACAAAAACAAGAAATGGGGAAAGGATTCCCTATTTAATAAATGGTGCTGGGAAAATTGGCTAGCCATAAGTAGAATGCTGAAACTGGATCCTTTCCAGGGCTTTTCTAGGGAATAGCTTCACAGCTGAATCTGGATGAAACATGTCTGGCCAACACGACTATTAAGAGGGGTAGGAGAAGAAGAAAACTAGCATTTGTGAGTGCCTACTATAGATTAGACACATATAAATGTTCATCCCACAAAATTACCACCATCTTGGAGTCAGCATTATTATCTCCTTTTATAGATGAAGAAACAGAGGCACAAAAGGAAGAGTTATTTGGTAAGATTCAAACACAAGCTTGTTCTCTGCCCTATGCAATGCTGTCCCATCATTGTTTAGCATGGCCAATGTAACCAGGACAATCCACAACTGACTATTTATGTTCTCAGTTATGTTGGGTACCTGCTATTCTTATGTGCATATGAGTAATTGTTTTTCTACAGCCTCAGCTCAATGAATTTACACAATCAGAAAAACGACAGTATCAGAGAACATTTGGGGAAATAAAGAGTAGAACCTAATAAGTTATAGTGAAGTTCCCATAATATTCTGCTGGAAAAGAAGTTCAGGAAGTACGTTGAGGACTATGGTTGAAAAATCCAAATGGATGCTTCAGAGGGAGGGGCAGTTGTTGCATGTGTATGTGTGTGTGTGTGTGTGTGTGTGTGTGTGTGTGTGTGTGTGTAGTTTACCTCACCACTGAATCAACCTAAATCTTAGAACATTTAAGTAACTCCCTATCACATTCCCAGCAGTATAACATAGGAAACACACGAGAAGTCATAATTCTGAAGGGTAAAGTAAAGATTAGCAGTACTAACATAAGAAATCACACAGAAAGACTAAAGTATTAAATGTATTTAAAGATTAAAGAATCAAAAGTTTTAACTAAACCACATTTCTCTAGTAAGAGTTCACTAGATAAGTGGCCTTATTTGGGTCCCAAATTTGAAAAAGTATAACTAATAGATAAGTGACAATCGAAATTATACTTCCCATCAATGTTAGACAATTTTAAATATCATAATCAATTACATCAGTATTCATTATTATATTTGGTACTAACTTGAAATAAAGGTGAAATCAGACCTAAAAAATCTGTCAATCAGACCTAAAGAACCTCAAAAGCAAAAATTAGTCACACTAGGAAGAAAACAAATTCTTACATTTTTCCCTGCCTCAAGAAATAACACAAGATTGGGAATACAATAATTCAGATTAAACCTGATAGGCGGTCAAAAAATCATGATATAAATTGCAATTATAAAAAATAGTACCTCAAATTTCATTCTTTTATTTGCTCAACAATTTTTAGAGATCTGTATTTACCGATTGAAATGTGCAAGAGAAAAGTAAATTGTTTTGGAATATTTCCTAAAGCAACTGTAAAAAAATTGAAAGGTAAATGATTCTATCAGAAAATACTCCTAGATTTATAAAACCTTAGAAAAGAAAAGCTGTTTAGAAGCAACATCAGAGGAGTCAATAACCTATATGAGAGGTGTCAATAACCCAGAAAGAGATTTCTGGGCAGAAAAGATGGATCCTGGAAAGTGAAGCAGTATAGCTCAGGAAGCAGTGAAGACTATGTTGTCTATGACGATGCCTAACCTGGTCCCCAAGCACCCAGCAGAACCAGCCTCGACTCACCACCCTACCTTGCACTCCTCTTCCTATAAGCTCACGTGTATTGCATCCATCTTTATCACCATCCCAGGGGTAGGAATGGTTTTAAGAATTAACTGGACTTGCATTGCATAACATTACTCTTCAAAAGGTTGCCATAGGTAGACTAAACACTTTTTGAAGGATGACTACACACTATCCATATTTTTATCCCTTGGATTTGAGTCCATAGTACATATATAAATTGTAGTATGTTTACAGAGATATAAGAACCCACTGGAGTGTTTCTTAATGCTCTGTTTGGCCACCAGATGTCAGTGTATGATAAAGAATGCTGGAACACTGCTGCTTGTTTCTAGTTAGAAAGAATTGAAAAGGCAGTTTTGATGAGTTTAATTTGCCAGTGAAAAAGAAGAAGTAAATTTGGCAGGTACTTCACTGGGAGAAGATATGGTGAACAGGTGAGGATTTCTGGTTCCCACTAAGCATCAGTTAGTGATACTATGCCCTAGAGATGGAAAAGTTTTTCTCCACTTTTCAAAGAAGTATCAAAGTGTTTTTTTCCTTTTTTAAGAAGTTAAAAGAGCATGCTAAGCACATAGTAGGAGCTCAATTAAGCACAAACAGATTAACCTAAGTTAGAAAAATCCTAGACTTTGTGGAATTTTGTTTAAGAATATTCAAAATATATAATATCTGCATAAATGACTAGGGATTTAACAATCATACTGATGGGAATGGAAGTAAACTAAAAGCCAAAAATATCAATGCAAGAAAGTTATATTATGTAAAAAAATCAAATTTTCAAACAAATGGCTGAAAGTTCTCAAGATTTCATAATTAGACTTAGAAAATATTTGGTTTTTTAATCAGCTAAAGCTTACTTTACAATACAAAACACTATTTCAATATATGGACATAAAAAGTACAGTTCTCATGACCTGTTGATTCTACTTCCTCAATATAGTTCAGATTCATCCACTTCTTCCTAGTTCTACTCTACTGCTGTACTGTAGACATTCCTAATTTCTCATGCTTATCTGTCTCCCTACTCTGCAGCTTTGCTTCTTCAAACTCATTCTCCACCCTGCAGCCACAGGGATCTTCAAAAACACAAGTCTGGGCCAGGCACTGTGGCTCACGCCTGTAATCCCGCATTTCGGGAGGCCAAGTTGGGCAGATCACTTGAGTTCAGAAGTTCAAGACCAGTCTGGACAACATGGCGAAACCCTGTGTCTACTAAAAATACCAAAATTTGCTGGGTGTGGTGGTGTGCCTGTGGTCCTAGCTACTCGGGAGGCTGAGGTGGGAAGATCACTAGAGGCAGAGGTTGCAGTGAGCTGAGATCGTGCCACTGCACTCCAGCCCAGGTGACAGAGTGAGACCCTGTCTCAAAAACACAAACAAACAAACAGCCCACAAGTCTGACCATGCTATTTCCTTCTTTAGATCACCAGTAACTTCCTAATGCCTTCAGCATGAAGCCCAGCCACTTGCAAGGGCTGAATAGCTCTTCAGGATCTGTCTCCTGTTTGCCCACTTACACTGACTTTTCCCTATCCTCTGTACCCCAGAAATGAACACTTTATGCAGGTGTCACCCACCATACCACTGCATGCAATGATGTTCTTTCTGCCTGGGGAATATTCTCATTCACATTTCATCATGTTAATTTTTACTTAGCCTTTAGATGCGGCTCATTTACCTCCTCTTCCAAGAATTATTCCACGATTTCATCTTTCCCAATACCACCCCCTTACACACACATAGTAGGTTAGGTGGATACTATATATGTAAGTGTATGAAGCAGCATTTATGCATTGCAGCAACTATAGCTGTTTACTATTTTCTCCTTTTACACATGACACTCCTTTATTGTTCTATCTCATCTGGCACTTATACACTTTGAATGAATGATCTTAGCTATCTGGTGGCTAACCCTTATCCTAAGAGATATAAAATCCAAGGCCTAGAGATGGGCTCAGTAGCCCATGCTCACACATACTTAGTCATTTGTAGAGCTTGGAGTAGTAGCCAGATACCTGAATCCAAGTCCTGGACTCTTTCCAGTGTTCTTGGTTACTTCTATTGGCCATTCAGTGAGAATCACTTCATAGACACATAGCGGAGATCATTATTACGGAGTATTAATAGAAGGGCCATGTCGTCTCAACTATTCACCGTCATTCTAATGTAATGTAAGATATAGGAAACTTACAATCTTCATAGCCTAACATGGAGGGTTGCTAGATGTCTGTAGTTAAATGACTTTATAAAATATCAAAGTAGATAAGGCCTGGGGTAAGTTTCCCTGATAAATAACTATATTGGTTGCCACAGCAAAAGGAAATATTAGAATTGAGAAGGGACAGAAAAAGATGCTTAGTGAAAATTTTATTTTTCCAGGAGGCACTTATCCTTCCCTGATGTTGAAAAAATCACAAGTCAATAAAGCATATTAAGAATCCATGAGTCAGTCAGAACTCTGGTTCATGACCCCTTAAGGGACAGAGCTTTCACAACAGTATCTATCTGATTCTAGGAACAATAAGAATTAATTATCATAATACTCAAAAACCATAAAAGTGGCATTTGAAATGGAGGCACAACAGAAAAACTCTCACTTACTCGGAAGCCTTCAGTGTAGATCTCCTAGGTCTTGTATTTGGGCCTCTGACATACCTATACAGCATTTCATTCTCCACTGAAAATGCACTCTAACCCTAGACCTCCAAATACTAATCTTGGGTTGTGAATCCTCTCAAAGGTCCTGCAACCTCTTAATGTCCCTTAAATGGGCTGGGAATCTGCTGTGAAATGACTGCTGCCATGTGAACTACTATGGCTGAACTTCATTCTTTGGCCTGGAGCTCCTTGAATATCTGTGTGCACCCAGAGAAGCCTACAATTGGGATAAGCTTTGGGCAGTGACCACAGAAGCATGACCTATGCTCCCCCAATAGACAATTATCTCATCCTCACAGTTAGCCTACATACAAGTCTTGACAGCCAGGGATGATTTTTTCTTGCACTGGTCTGAGATGCAGGTGTTGCATCATTGCTCATGTTAACATTCCAGTACTTCCATCCACTGAATACCAGATCAGAATGAGAATTACAATTTGACCAAGAACAGAAAAAAAAAAAAAAAAAAAAAGAGAAGATGAAAAGGGGAAGCAAATGTAAGAAGGTAAAGGCAGGTGGGGAAAATTCGGTAAAAATAGGAAGGGGAACTTATGTAGAGGTGCTCTATCAGGGAAATATTTCAGCCTAATGCGGTTAAGAATACATTGTCTTATTCCTCAAGTGCAAATATTTCAATCTTACAAGAGATTAGTGGTAACAGAAAGAAAGAGAGGCATGGTCTGTATAGCAACGTGTTCCCTTCCAAAGCTGAAGTATTCCAAAACTAGAAAATAAAAGCCTATCAATTTTGTGAGTAAGTGACAGTCTCTGGAGACACTCGGGTAGAGTGCTTGGGGAGCAGGGAGGAACCGAGGTTAGCATAGAGGCTTGTGGGTTGTCAGGAAAAGAAAAGATAGCAAAACTATGAGAATATGGTAATTGTAGTAGCCTAATGCTTTATTTTATTTTTAGGTTGTCAGAAGGGAAATGCATTTTTCTGTAGGTTGAGGAGATGGAACAAGTGGAGGATAAACCAAATGGGCAAGAACAAGAGAATTACCAGTTAAACAAATTCCCAGGGCAAGTCGGGAGAAAGAAAGCAAACACAAATAGAAAGCTAAATGTTAGAGGAAGTCAAGATAATGTATACTGTCTGAATTAAAAGAAAACAACATTTTTAAAAGGTGAATAGCTAAAGATTATAATATACCTTTCCAAATGGTGTCAATTTTAATTTGTTACAGCAATAGCTTATAATATACATCCGTCCTGAGTCCTAAATGTTATTCTCAGATATTAAACAAATTGATACTTTATTGGGTGAAAAACTTACTCAAACTTCCTGTGGCTTATTTTCTGGCAAAATTTCTTACTGATACTTGGTGTAATACAATTATGTAATGCCAATTTAAATAATTTAACATGTTTGAGATGTTGAAGTATCTCAAAGATACTGGAAGGGAGCTTCATGAATAGTGTCAGTTTAAATTTTATGAAAGTATCTTCATCTACAAAAGAGGATTCCAAGAACAAGATATGGTATACTCTCTTTTCTTTAATAAAATAAGGAAAATTCTGTAGGAATTGCTTTTAACATTCCTCTCTCCCACTACTGAAAGTTTGTTTTCTGGAAGTCAAAATTGACATTATGTTTTACTTCTGAGCAGTCAATACATTTTTCTTAAATCTTTTGAATATTCCTCAGTAGATAGTTTTACTGGATTAAAATTGACCATCTCAAGCTGCCACATTTAAACAGAGGCTGAGTTTTCCATTGATTATCAATTATTTTACTTTTTACTGTTTTATCATTGGAAACTCTCTTGACAGTCGCAAGTTGTTAAAATACTGCTTTTTTCCTTATTCTTTTGCTTTATAAATCACTACCATCAACTATTTATGTAGGTGCCAGAAAATAGGTCACCAAGCATTTAGTCACAATTATGACTACTCAGATAGAAATCAATCCTGTAATTTTAGACAAATAAATGTGAAAATACTATTTTTATCTTGTTCTAATCAACTATGAAATGTTAAGCCACTTCTGTATCCAGCCTCCCATAAAACTGGGTTTGACACACTCGTGACTATTAATATGAAGTGTGTTTCAAATTCAGTTTTTGGAGGGCGGGATCAAGATGGCCAACTAGAAACAGAGGCTCTCATTGAAAAGAAACCTAATAAGCGTGTGAATCCTTCACCACAACTGAAGTATCAGGTTTTCTCATCAGAACTGACTAGTTGGCTGGCGTGATCCACGGAGGGGAAGAGCAGTGTGGTGCGGCCCACCTGAGAGCCACACAGGGCGTGGGAAGCCCCCACCCCCGAGCCAAGGGAGGCAGTGAGTGAGCATGCAACACAGCCGGGAAAACTGTGCTTTTTTTCATGGAAATGTGCAATCCATGGATCAGAAGACCCTACTTACAAACCCATGCTACGGGCACCAAGCATCCCAACCCCAGAGCTACAGAGATTCTCAGCAGCCTCTCAGCTGGAACCTGCTGAAGCCTGCCAAGCTCCCAGGGGGAGGAGCGACCAGCACCACAGCTGTGGCTGCCTGCTGTCTAAGCCATTTATGCCCCTTGGTGGAAGGGCAGCAGCCAGCCCTGGGAGGCACAACTGCCTAACATGCTAAGCTCCCTGGGTGGGGGAAGGGCAACATCCATTCCTATAGCTCCAGGCCACGCTTTTCCCCTGCTGGAGCCAGGAAAGCTGGAGAGTTTGGTCCCAAGACTTGTCCCCCGTAGCCCAACACACTAGGTGTGGCAGACTGCTGCCAGAGTGCCTCCTCAGGCCTGAACCTGACCCATTCATCCTCACTGGGTGAGGCTTCTCTGCAGCAACTCCAATAACTCCAGCCAGAGGCTCAGGGACAGAAAATGGATCTCCCTGGGCCTGAGTCCCTAGGGGAAGGGGTGGCCTCGGTCTCTGCAGACCAGCAGACTCAGCCTTTCTTCCAGGTAGTTCTGAGGAATCTGGGCAGCCCAGACAAGTGGGTTTCTCCCTAGCGAAACACACTCCCTCCACCAAGGGACAGTCAAAGTGATTCGTTAAATGGGTCCTATTCCCCATGCCACCCAACTGGGTGAGACCCTCCAACAATAGGGTTGTCAGACACCCTATACAGGAGTGATCCTACTGGCATCAGGTTGGTGACCCTTGAGGTCAGAGATCCCAGAAGAAGGAGCAGGCACCCATCTTTGCTTTTCTCCAGTCTCCTTGAGTGACATCTCCAGGCATGGGAGCAAATCAGATGAATAGGATCTGAAGTGAACCCCCAGCAAACCACATTAGCCCTACAGAAGAGGGAACTGGCCATTGGAAAACAAACAAACAGAAAGCAACAACAACAGCATCAACAACAACAAAAAAGGCCCCATAAAAAACCTCATCCAAGGGTCAGCAGCCTCAAAGATCGTAACTAGACAAACTCGTGAAGATGAGAAACGATCAATGATAAAATGCTAAAAACCCAAAAGGCCAGAGTGCCTTTTCTCCTCCAAATGATGGCAATGCCTCTACAACAAGGGTGTAGAACTGGACGGATGATGAGATGACTAAATTCACAGAAGTAGGCTTCAGAAGATGGGTAATAAAAAACTATGCTGAGCTAAAGGAGCATGTTCTAACCCAAGGCAAAGAAGCTAAGAGCCTTAATAAAAGGTTAGAGGAGCTGCTAACTAGAATAACGAGTTTAGAAAGGAACATAAATGACCTGCTGGAGCTGAAAAACACAGCACAAGAACTTCGTGACGCATGCACAAATACCAATAGCTGAATCAACCAAGTGGAAGAAAGGATATCAGAATTGGAAGACTATCTTGCTCAAATAAAGTATTCTTTTTTCTCTAGTCTTGCATGCAGACAAGACTAGAGAAAAAAATGAATGAAAAGGAACAAAGCCTCCAAGAAATATGGGACTTTGTAAAAAGACCAAACCTACAATTAATTAGAGTACCTGGAAGAGACAGGGAGAATGGAAACAAGGTGGAAAACACACTTCAGGATATTATCCAGGAGAACTTCCCCAACCTAGCAAGAAAGGCCAACATGCAAATTCAGGAAATATAGAACACACCACTAAGATACTCCATGAGAAGATCAACCCCAAGATACATAATCATCAGATTCTCCAAGGTCAAAATGAAGGAAAAAATGTTAAGGGCAGCCAGAGAGAAAGGTCAGGTTACCTACAAAGGGAAGTCCATCAGACTAACAGTAGACTCCTCAGCAGAAACTCTACAAGCCAGAAGGGATTGGGGTCCAATATTTAACATTCTTAAAGAAAATAATTTTCAACCCAGAATTTCATATCCAGCCAAACTAAGCTTAATAAGCAAAGGAGAAATAAAATCCTTTACAGACAAGCAAATGCTGAGAGATTTTGTTACCACCAGGCCTGCCTTGCAAAAGCTCCTGAAAGGGGCACTAAATATGGAAATGAAATCCAGTACTAACCACTGCAAAAACATACCAAAATATAAAGGCCAATGACTCTATGAAGAAACTGTATCAACTAGTGTGCAAAAGAACCAAACAGTATCATAATGACAGGATCAAATTCACACATAAAAATAACCTTAAATTTAAATGGGCTAAATGGCCCAATTAAAAGACACAGACTGGCAAACTGAATGACGAGTCAAGACCCATCAGTGTGCTGTATTCAGGAGACCCATCTCACATGCAAAGTCACACATAGGCTTGAAATAAAGGAATGGTGGAAAATTTACCAAGCAAATGGAAAGCAAAAAAGCAGCGGTTGCAATCCTAGTCTTTGACAAAACAGACTGTAAACCTACAAAGATCAAAAAAGACAAAGAAGGGCATTACATAATGGTAAAGGGAACAATTCAACAAGAAAAGCTAACTATTCTAAATATATATGCACCCAATACAAGAGCACCGAGATTCATAAAACAAGTTCTAATAAGTCTCTTTGTAGGTCTCTACACACAGTAATAGTGAGAGACTTTAACACCCCAATGTCAATATTAGACAGATCAATAAGACAGAAAATTAACAAAGATATTCAGGACTGAACTCAGCTCCAGATCGAGTGTACCTAATAGACATTTACAGAACTCTCTACCCCAAATCAACAGAATATACATTCTTCTCAGTGCCACACGGCACTGATTATGAAATTGACCACATAATTGGAAGTAAAACACTCCTTGTCAAATGCAAAAGAACTGAAATCATAACAGTCTCTCAGACCACAGTGCAATCAATTTAGAATTCAGGATTAAGAAACTCACTGAAAACCATGCAATTACATGGAAATTGAACAACTACTTCTGAAGGACTCCTGGGTAAATAATGAAATTAAGGCAGAAATCAAGATGTTCTTTGAAACCAAAGAGCAGAGACAATGTACCAGAATCTCTGGGACACAGCTAAAGCAGTGTTAAGAAGGAAATTTATAACACTAAATGCCCACATCAGAAAACTAGAAAGATCTCAAGTCAACACACTAACATCAGAATTAAAATAGCTAGAGAGGCATGAGCAAATTAATCCAATAGCTAGCAGAAGACAAGAAATAACTAAGATCAGAGCAGAATTGAAGGTGATAGAGACGCAAAAAAAACCCTCCACAAAAGCAATGAGTCCAGGAGCTAATTTTTTGGAAAAAAAAAAAAAATAGATAAACCACTAGCTAGACTAATAAAGAAGAAAAGAGAGAAGAATCAAATAGACACAATAAAAAGTTATAAAGGGGATATCACCATTGACCCCACAAAAATACAAACTACCATCAGAAAATACTATATTTCTAAATATATAGTATAGTATATAAATACTATACGAGCACCTCTATGCAAATCAACTAGAAAATCTGAAGAAATGGATAAATTCCCGGACATATACAGTCTCCCAAGTCTAAACCAGGAAGAAGTAAAGTTACTGAATAGACCAATAACAAGTTCTGAAATTGAAGCAGTAATTAATAGCCTACCAACCGAAAAAAGCCCAGGACCAGATGGATTCACAGCTGAATTCTACCAGAGGTACAAAGAGAAGATGGTACCATTACTTCTGGAACTATTCCAAACAACTGAAAAGGAAGGACTCCTCCCTAACTAATTTTACGGAGCCAGCATCATCCTGATACTGAAACTGGGAAGAGACACAATAAAAAAAGAAAACTTCATGCCAGTATCCATGATGAACATCAAAGCAAAAATCCTCGATCAAATACTGGCCAACCAAATCCAGCAGCACATAAAAATCTTATCCTCCACAATCAAGTCAGCTTCATCCCTGGGATGCAAAGCTGGTTCAACACAGACAAATCAATAAACATAATCTATCACATAAACAGAACCAAAGACAAAACCACATGATTATCTCAATAGATGCAGAAAAGGCCTTTGATAAATTCAACATCCCTTCACGTTAAAAACTCTCAATAAACTAAGTATTGATGAAACATACCTCAAAATAACAAGAGCTATTCATGACAAACCTACAACCAATATCATATTGAATGGGCAAAAGCTAGAAGCACTCCCTTTGAAAACCGATACAAGACAAAGATGCCCTCTCTCACCACTCCTATTCAATATAGTATTAGAAATTCTGGACAGGGCAATCAGGCAAGATAAAGAAATTAAGTGTATTCAAATAGGAAGACAGGAAGTCAAATTTTCTCTGTTTGCAGATGACATGATTGTATATTAAGAATACCCCGTCATGTCAGCCCAGAAACTCCCTAAACTGATAAGCAACTTCAGCAGTCTCAGGATACAAAATCAATGTGCAAAAATCACAAGCATTCCTTTACATCAATAATAGACAAGCAGAGAGACAAATCATGAATAAACTCCCATTCACAATAGCTACAAAGATAATAAAATATCTAGGAATACAGCTAACAAGGATGTGAAGGACCTCTTCAAGGAGAACTATAAACCACTGCTCAAGGAATTAAGACAGGACACAAAAAAATGGAAAACATTCCATCCTCATGGATAGGAAGAATCAATATTGTGAAATTGGCCATACTGCCCAAAGTAATTTGTAGATTAAATGCTACTTCCATCAAACTACCATTGACATTCTTCACAGAATTAGAAAAAACAACTACTTTAAATTTCATATGGAATTAAAGAAGACCCTGTATAGCCAAGATAATCCTAAGCAAAAAGAACAAAGCCAGAGGCATCAAGCACTTCAAACTATACTACAAGGCTACAGTGACCAAAACAGCATGGTACTGGTCCCAAAACAGATAGACAGACCAATGGAACAGAAGAAAGACCTCAGAAATGACACCATATATCTACAACCATCTGATCTTTGACAGACCTGACAAAAACAAGCAATGGAGAAATAAGCTCCTATTCAATACATGGTGCTGGGAAAACTGGCTAGTCATATGCAGAAAACTAAAACTGGACCCCTTCCTTAAACCTTATGCTAAAACTAACTCAAGATGGATTAAAGACTTAAATGTAAAACCCAAAACCATAAAAACCCTTGAAGAAAACCTAGGCAATACCATTCGGGAAATAGGCATGGGCAAAGATTTCATGATGAAAACACCAAAAGCAATTGCAACAAAAGCCAAAATTGACAAATGGTGTCTAATTAAACTAAAGAGCTTCTACAAAGCAAAAGAATCATCAGAATGAACAGGCAATCTACAGAATGTGAGAAAATTTTTGCAATCCACTCATCTGACAAAAGTCTAACATTCAGAATTGACAAGGAACTTAAATTTACAAAAACAAACAACCCCATCAAAAAATGGGCAAAGGATATGAACAGACACTTCTCAAAAGAAGATATTTACGTGGCCAATAAACATATGAGAAAAAGCTCAACATCACTGATCATTAGAGAAATGCAAATCAAAACCACAATGAGATACCATCTCAGGCCATTCAGAATGGCGATTATTAAAAAGTCAAGAATACATAGATGCTATAGATGCCATCGATGCTAGTAAGCCTGTGGAGAAACAGGAATGCTTTTACACTGTTGGGGGGAATGTAAATTAGTTCAACCATTGTGGAAGACAGTATGGCAATTCCTCACAGATCTGGAACCAGAAATACCTTTTGACCCAGCAATCCCATTACAGGGTATATACCCAAAGGAATATAAATCTTTCTACTATAAAGTCACATTCACACGTATGTTTACTGCAGCACTATTTACAATGGCAAAGTTATGGAACCAACCCAAATGCCTACCAATGATAGACTGGATAAAGAAAATGTGCTACATATACTCCATGGAATACTATGTAGCCATCAAAAGAAATGACATCATGTCCTTTGCAGGGACGTGGATGAAGCTGGAAGCCATCATACTCAGCAAACTAACACAGGAACAGAAAGCCAAACACCACGTGTTCTCATTCCTAAGTGGGAGCTGAGCAATGAGAACACATTGACACAGGGAGGGGAACAACACACACCAGGGCCTGCTGGGGGTGGGGACAAGGGGAGGGAACTTAGTGGATGGGTCAATAGGTGCAGCAAATCACCATGGCACATGTAAACCCAGATAACAAACCTGCACATTCTGCACATATATACCGGAACTTAAAGTTAAAAAAATCAATTTTAGGGCATACTAGCTATGCTGACTATGAAAATATATTTTGCATTTTTATGGTTCCTTTTACTTCAGCATTTCAAAGACATTAAACTTATTTAAATTTTCATTATATGAGAAAGGTATTATACAAAGTAACAGTAAGAGATTTTGCCAGAAAAGTAAGCAACAGGAAGTCTGAGTGAGTTTTTCACCCAATGAAATATCAATTTGTTTAATATCTGAGAATAGCATTTAGGACTCATGACAGATGTCCATGAATTCAAAATCAATTTCAAGTTAGCATGCCTGAGAAATTAAAAAAAAAAAAAAAAAAAACAGTATTCATCATATAGCTATGGAACAGAAATTTATAATTTAGTCACAAAAGAAAGAGAAATGGTATATTATTTTAATGAGAAAATTTCAAATATCATTAACTACTGTCTAGGTTTGCTGATGTCAGAAGTGATGGAAAATCTACAGCAGGTGAATCACATTATAGTCTGTAAATTCAATACTAATTTACTAGCATTACTACTTTTGAGAAAGTGCTGAAATTAAATTGCATTTATTAAATGACAATTGTTAGGGAACCACATCAAATGGGATTGGTCAAAACTGCAATTCAGACAGCTGCTCCACATTTTGACTTTTGTTGACCTCTAAGCAGTAAAATGTTGACCATTAGATAATGCTTTATGTAATTCTCATAGCTTGAGACACAGTATTCATTTAATAAGAATATATTACCTCATTAATATACTAAGCTAATATAAATATAATTTTTATTTATATAATATACTTAGTTAATATTATAAGTAATATAATTAGTTAATATAGAAGTTTAAAGTTAATAAAACATAGTTAGTGACTTATTTACCATATTATGCCTTATATTTTAATTTTTTCCAACTGTTTCAAATATATCATGTTTTATAAAAAACACCTTTGATGGTTATATTCATGTGTTAAATTTCCAAAGCCTTATTTGTCCAGCATGAGCAGATATCACTTTTCGAAAAAAAAAAAAAAAAAAACTTTGAACATTCAACATGTTGACATACTTTGCTAACAGATTTTCCCCACATGACCTCAAGTTTGATTTTTATGAATGAAAGCCTTTTGCACTGTTGCAGTGATGCATCAATTGTTACACTAATTGGGGATAAAAGGTCCTTTTAATGAAAATGGTCTGGAAACAAAAGGCAGCATGAGGAAGCAGAAGCTGTCACACTCTCGGACAGAAGGTGGCAGCAGCTGAAGGTCCTGAACTGTTCACAGGCCTTCTCCCTGTGCTTCATATTTTCACTCTTCACCAGCTCCTCACTTAGGTTTTGTTGTTTATTTTTGATAATAAAATAAATTATAACTAGAATAATGTAACTGTGTCAAAATCTGACTAAATAATCCATTCTTAACTAATTTTAATAAACACCAATTTATCAAATAATTTTGTATTTGAGATTATGATTTTTTATTGTTTTATGGACGAGTCCATTTGAGTTTCACTACACACCTTTAAAATTAATGTAGCATTATAATGTTTTAATATCTGTGTGTATGACCTGCTCATTTACTTTTCCCTGGAATATGGCCTCATTCATTCTTTATTCTAGGATATTAAAAAAAAAAAAAAAAAAAAGACAAATAAAAAAAAAATTCTTTATCACTCCTCTGTCAAGTTCCAAAAGAATCTTCTTAGAATTTTATTGGGATTGCTTGAACATTATGAAAATTGATAGGATCAATAGTTCTACTCAAGATCATGATATCATTTACTGAGGAGTAAAACTTGTCCCTCAGTAAAGTAATATAATTTGAATTTTTAGGTCCTTCACATCTATATTAGACTTATTTCTAGCAGATATAAGAAAAAAATAAAATTAACTTTTAAAAAATCATTTGTTTTGTGAATAATATGTCTCTTTCCTCATTATTCTATCTTACATGATGAAAATTTAGAGAGTTTAGTATATTTATGTTGTGCAAAATAAACATTATTCTGAACTCTCTCATTATTTTCTATGAATTTTTGGTTGCTTCCTGCAATTTTGTGAAGAAAATTACCTATTATTAAGTCTTCATTTCTGTAGCAAGTGCTTTAAATATATTATCATATTTAATCCTTACAATAAAAACCTTAGGAAATAATATATGGCGTGAGACACATATAACTAATTGTAAAAGTATGGGAAAGAGGAGAGACCACTGTGAAAACGGTAAGAGCTATCTGAATATGAAGTAGTAAAATTATTCCTCAATTATATCATCCATCTTCAAGCCTTGAACAATCATTGCTTTGCTTTTGGACTTTTTTACCAACCACTAACTAGTTATTTCTTGCCAAAAATTCACATGAACATATTCAAAAGCAAGCTCATCATCTTTCTTCACGACCCTTAAGTAACCTATTTTTCTTCTACGAATTCCTGTAACATTGTGTTTTATCAATTAAATGGTATTTAGTGCATTCTACTTCCCTCATCTCCCCTGCAGGATTATATAACACTGGAAAGTAGATGTTAATTATTTATAAATCTTTGTAGGCTTTCATTGATCATAAGATAAATAAATTGCAACTTCTCACAGGTCCTCTGGTCCGGGGGATGCAAGGGCTGTCATCCCGGAGTGCTGATGACATGTGTGCAACCTTCTCACTCACACTGACGCTTCACATATGGCTCAGCACAGTGAATAATCCTCCTTGCTTCTTCCCTCACTTTGACACACCTCCCGAAACAGCCAGTGCAGAATGTAGGACTTTCACAGAACTAACACAGGCACTCCCCAGAGGGGCCGTTCTAAGGAAGACCAGGGTCCTGTGCGGGATCATAGGGCAATGGACTTTATCATTGATTTAAAATAAGAAATTGATGGCAGCTTTTCATCCAGGCACAACATAGAGGCAACATACATCTAGGCTGCCCATAACATGTACCCCTTTAATAATAAAGATGATCGCCAAATTATGAACTATCCCTAAAATAGCCTGTAAGGTATCTCATCCTTTACCTGGAAGGAATTGGGTACTCTTAAATACAGTTGTTTCTTTTTTTCTTCTTTTCTTTTCTTTTTTCTTTTTTCCCCCTCCCGCCCCACCAAACCCCCCCCAACCCCCCACCCCCGCGCCGACGGCATTTCGCTGTTGTTGCCCAGGCTGGAGTGCAATGGCACGATCTCGGAGCACCACAACCTCCGCCTCCCGAGTTTAAGCGATTCTCCTGCCTCAGCCTCCCAAGTAGCTGGGATTACTGGCGTGCACCACCACACCCGGCTAATTTTTAATATTTTTAGTAGAGATGGGGTTTCTCCATGTTCGAACTCATGACCTCAAGTGATCCACCCACCTCGGCCTCCCTAAGTACTGGGATTACAGGCGGTGAGCCACTGCGGCCACATTTTCTTTAAAGACAAGTGATAATGGCTCAGCCAATATATTACAGACATGCATTATGTAGTTTATCTTACTATTAAAACCTCCAAAAGAGAAAAATCAATGTAAATTATTGTAGTGGCCCTTCATCCCCAACACACTTTTTTTTTTCCGTCAGCACCAGCGCCCACCCCTCTGTGTACCTCACCAGGATGCTTACGTCAAACTCGTTAAGAGCTGCAGCCAGCTCGCCGATGCCCGTGTGGCCTTTGGCTTCGTCAGTGGGCGAGGTAGCTTGAGCAGCATTGGAGATGCCGGCGATGGCCTCCTGGACTTGTTTGAACACATAATCTCGGTTGGCTCTAGTAGCGGCAACATCTGGGTGGCGGAGAAATGCTTGAGAGGCAGTGTACAGCATTGTGGCATTCTTCTTCAGAGCCCCTCGGGCGGCTGCCATCTCATCTCGACAATGAGGATCCTTCAGCTCCTGTGTGTGTAACACATGAAAGCTGTCACACACATGAAATTTGCATGGAAATATTTGCAACAGAGCTTGGAGTCACAGACTCTTAGTAACACACTGAACTTCAGAAACCCTTGTGCTGTTTCTAGCTGCCAGGCCTTTGCATATACTGTTTTGTTTGTTTGTTTTATAGAGACAGAGTCTGGCTCTATCACCTAGGTTGGAGTACAGTGGTGTCATCAAAGCTCACTGCAACCTCCATCTCCTGGGCCCAAGTGATCCTCCTTCTTCATCCTCTTAAGTGGCTAGAACTACAGGTGCATGCTTCTACACCTGGCTAACTAAAAAAAAAGAAAAAAAAAAAAAAACAATTGTGGAAGTGGGGTCTGGCTATGTTGCCCAGGTGGGCCTTGAACGCCTGGCCTCAAGGAAATCTCCCACCTCTGCTTCCCAAAGTGCTGGAATTACAGCCATGAGTGACCACGACTGGCCTACTGTCCCTTCTATATGAAATGCCTGAGCTTTCCTCCTCTGCCCTACCCTTTCACCTGACAGGGCTCCACTGACTTGGCACATCCTCCACCCAACTTTCTAAGCTGTGTCCCCTTTTATCTGTTCCCACAAGACACTATTCCTCTCCTATCACTAACACTTATCCTACTTTACTGTATTATTTGAGCATATATTTTTCTTCTATAATGTGCCTCTAATGACAGCAGGGAGCCCTAGTTGTCTTATTCAGTGGCTCTTCAGTCATTAGCACAGTGGCTGACCTATAGGAGGCATTCAATAAAATATTGCTGAAAGAATATAAAAACCAAGCCACCAACAAGGTAAGCTGATTGCATGGGCCACAGAGTAAGTTATGAACAGAGAGAAAACCTGAAAACGTCAGTCTTCTGAGGCCCTCCTTGCCTCCATATTCAATTACTGTTACAAACCTGGGAAACCAAACTTCTGATTTTTGCTCAGCACATCAATGTCCCTTCATTATCATTTTCAGAATAGGGTCCCTTCTTTGTTGTTGTTGACAGCCTCTAATGGCAGCTCATCATTAAGTTTAGAGAACAGAAAATAACAGGCCAAAGACGATTTGTTTTCCTTGTTTTGGATGACAAAATAATACCACTAGGGAGTCTCTTTATTTCCGTCTTTAAAGACTGTTGTTGAGAAAATGTTCACACAATTTTCAGAAATGTCAAAGTGGTGCTGCTCTCTGAGAGCCATGCAGGATTGCCAGCTGTGTATCTCTAGGAGAATATTCTTCCAGCTGGAAAACATCAGTAAAGGGTATTTGAACCACTGGGTTTCTCGTCCTATTTGCTCATTTGGCATATGATAGATGAATGACCTGGTAACAAGAAATTACATCTTCTGTTTTGTTGGTCAAAATAATTCTGAGATAAACACATTATATTTTATATCTATGATTTTCAAGAAAATTGGTAATAATGAACAATTTACTGAACCATCTTTTTTCCACTTTAAGCATTAAAAGATGGATGCTAGGTAACACAAACTCTAAATTGGGATTATTTAATTTGAGCCCCAGAGATGAAAATGGATAAACAGGTAACAAATATTTGAATGTATTCTCTACGCAGGGCAATGACTTGGGCACGAGAGGTAGGTTTCTCCTAAACAGTCATGAAAGCCTTTAGTAATATCAGAACATCTGGTCCAGAAATTCCATTCCTGGGTATCTATACTACAAAAAAAAAAAAAACCACAAAATGATAAAATAGATCTAAATACACAAGTGAGAAATGCGGGTTGCACAAATCTCTCCATAAAGATACTTGAAGAAACATGTTTTAACCATAAGAAAAAAACTGTAAACAATCTAAATATTGAATTATCAAGAATTGGTTGGAAAAAAACTACTGAAACCTTCATATTGGAGTATGTGATGATTAAAATTAGTTTCTAAAAATTAATAACATGAATACTATTTATAAGATAAAAAGCAGAACACAATATGCATATTTGTATGCATAGTATGATTTTAAATACATTAAAATGTGAAGATAAATATCTGAAAGAAAATATACCAAAATATCAGCACCATATTATTTGTGGGTGGTAGGGTATGATGTGTTTTTCCCCCTTCTTTCTGTTCTACTGTTTTTCTAAATTTTCTTGAAAGAGTCTGAACTAACAATCAACTAAAAACAAAGTATTAATGAAGCAAAAATAAATAATGTAGGTATTTTCATATGAACATCATCTATATTCTCGTGGCTTTTAATGTCAGCTACATGCTGACGACCCACATTTCTATCTCCAGGCCACACTTCTATTTGATGTTTCAATGTGGATATCTCAAAATCAACATATCTGTGTTGGTTATTTTAGGTGACAACTTGACTGGATTGAGGAGTGTCTAGAAGGCTGATGAAGCATTATTTCGAATGTGTCACTGTGAGAATGTTTTAGGAGGCAACCAGCATGTGAGCCAGTGAATTAAATGGAGAAGCTTCACCCTCAATGTAGCTGGGCACCATCCAGTGGGCTGAGGGAAAGATAGAACAAAAAGGTGGAGAAAGCATGAATTCATTCTCCGTCTCCCTTCCAGAGCAGAATGTCCTTCTCCTCCTGCCCTTGGACATCAGAACACCAGGTTCCTAGGCTTCTAGACTCTGGGGTCTGCACCAGTAGCCTCCTAGGCTCTCCATCTCTCACTATTCAGAGTAACTTTGCTCCTGTTTATATTACACGTTGGGCTACCATACAAGATTCCCTTCGAACAAGCAATTCTGCTGATAAAAACATATTTAAAAATAACCACATAAACTAAAATCACATTTATGTGTCTGTCTCACAAAGGACTAGCTCTTGGTTAAGTTCCTAATCCCAGCCTCCCTTAAGCCTGGCACAGAATGAACATTCAACAAATGTTTGTTGAGTGGAACTTTCCTGTTGGTCGGAGAGAAAGTTAGAGAAACTACGAATGGCCCAAAATGTTTTAAAAAATTCTGGAAGCAGTCGAGAGGATGGGTGAAAGGATTTTAGGAGATCCTTCTACATTTGGAAATATTTTTTCTATGGCCAAAGAATAAAAACCCACTCTGTGGGAACAAAATACTAAAGGTATCCAGTGAGCAAACAGAGCTAGCTAAAACTGACAAATCCCTAGGCAAAAGGGAGGCTGATATGGTCTGGCTCTGCATCCCCACCCATATCTCATTTTGAATTGTAACCCCCACATGTGGAGGGAGGGACCTATAATCCCCACGTGTGGAGGGAGGGAGGTGATTGGATCATAGGGGCGGTTTCCTCCATGCTGTTCTCGTGATAGTGAATGAGTTCCCACGGGGTCTGATGGTTTTATAAGGCAGTTTTCCCTGCTCTTGCTCACTCTCTCCTGCTGCCTTGTGAAGAAGGTGCCTACCTCCCTTTCCGCCATGATTGTAAGTTTCCTGAGGCCTCCCCAGCCATGTGGAACTGTGGGTCAATTAAATCTCCTTTCTTTGTAAATTACCCAGTCTCAGGGCAGTTCTTTGTAACAGCATGAGAAAGAACTAATACTGAGCCTGAGGAGATCCCAGGTCACACAGCATCATCAGAGTGACTCATGCTCGCCTGAGCTCTTCTCACCCCTTTTTCCCTTCCTCCCTTTCCCTGCTCCCCTCCCCTTTTCCCCCTGTTCTCTCTCTCTTTCTCCATCCCCCTCCATGCCTTTCCTCTCATTTTGTTCGTTTTCTTCTTCTCGTTCATAAAAATTTCACCCCACATACTACATATCCTGGGAGTGCATACGTGTGGTGGTGTTCACAAGACTAGGAGACAAAAAGTGAGGGCAAAGGGTGACATCCAGAGACTGACCACAGCACCACCCCACAGTTTAATAATTTTTATTTGACGTCAGAGCTGTGTTCCTACAGTGGATAGATTAGAGTGTAGTAGGGCTAGCAGACGGGGTCCCACCAGTGAAGCAAGTAATCTGTGGCCTGCATATAGGTGGGGGCCAGAGATTGGCCCAGAGCCCACCATGGCATCACAACTGGCCCCTGCAGGAAACAGTCTTTGTCATCACAGGTTCTTAGGGCATTTGATAGCAAGCAGACGCAGGTGATCCATTGTTCAGGCCTATAAAGCTATGGGGTTATGTAAACTCACCCATTTTCTCCCCTAGCATTTCCAAAATCTTTCCCACCTGTTGTCTTCTTGCTGCTACATAGTTAAGTTTCACCATCTCTTTTCCAAACTCTTTAAAACGGTTTGCAAGGTCTTGCTCATTTGTAGCATTTTTGACAGCTTCTAGGGCCTCTTCCACCTGCAGTGGTGAAAAACAACATACTTATTAGTGGATAGTATTTAAATATTATTCAACATGTTAGAAATGGAATTTGCACCCAAAAAATCTAAAACACTAGTATGTGTTAACATGTAAATGAAAAAATAGGAGAAGAGTTCCCCTAACAATCGTGTAGTTAGATTAAATAGTTGTTCAAGACTTAAAAAATATTTTGTATACAAAAGAAAATAATTGCTGAGCTCCTGGTGCATATAAAATCCTGTATTATATTTTATTAAAGTATGGTTTGGAAAGAATATCAACCTTTAAGTAGAAACACTAAGGAAAATATATTTGAGAAAAAATACTGAAGTTTAGAAAAAAGTCTAGAAGCCTTCAGAAGAGAAAATGGTTTACAAACAAAAGACTGGAGAAATTCCTGAGCTGCTAAAAATTTAGGACGGCATGAATCTGCAACCAATGTTGACAACATCTCTAGGACTGGGACTAAAGGGATTATCTTTTTTTTTTTTTTTTTTTTTTTTTTTTGAGACAGAGTCTTGCTCTGTCGCCCAGGCTAGAGTGCAGTGGCACAATCTCAACTCACTGCAAGCTCCGCCTCCTGGATTCAAGCCATTCTCCTGCCTCAGCCTCCCTAGTAGCTGGGACTACAGGTGTCCACCACCATGCCTGGCTAAATTTTTTTTTTTTTTTTGTATTTTTAGTAGAGACGGGGTTTCACCATGTTAGCCAGGATGGTCTTGATCTCCTGACCTCGTGATCCACCCACCTCGGCCTCCCAAAGTGCTGGGATTACAGATGTGAGCCACCGCGCCCGGCCTAAAGGGATTATAGTTTTAAGCTGAGTTTATACCTCTCCATCCAATGGAAAGAGGAAATATTGTTTCCTTGAAAGCAAGTGAATTTGAAGTTTTGTTGCTACCTGACTGACAGGGACTTAGCGGACTCCTTCACCACAATATCTTAATTTTAGCTAATTGTATCCACAGATGGGATAACTTAAAGGTTTACCGATTGTGGATTTTTTCACACCATATTGAAGTTAAGATCATTGTGGAGAGGAGAAAAATACTTCTCAAAACTTAAATTATTTATAAAGGAATTTTGATGCTATACCACTAAGGTGGTATCAATTGGAGTGGAATGGGGGTGGACAGGATGATGGCAAGCACACTGCCCTACCAATGTGCCATGCTTCCAAATTCCCACAAACTGTCTCCCTGAACTTTTCCATAGTAGCATTGGACCTGAATTGTGAATTCCATCAAAATTCCTTTATAAATAAGTTAAGTTTTGAGAAGTATTATTCTCCCCTCCACAATGATCTTAACTTCAATATGGTGTGAAAAATTCCACAATCGGTAAACCTTTAAGTTATCCCATCTGTGGATACAATTAACTAAAATTAAGATATTGTGGTGAAGGAGTCCACTAAGTCCCTGTCAGTCAGGTAGCATCTTCATAGAAATAATTTCATCAGTGGAAATAGCCAAGAACACGGTCCTGAGTGAATAAAGCACAAGACAGACATGTTTTTGGAAAATCAACTGTTCTTAAACATGAAGGGAGTCTGATAGAGGCCCCCAACTAGTTCCATTTCCTGAGAGAGGAATGGAGTGCTAAGGCAGCTTTGAAAGAAAGAGGAATGAGAAATGCAGGAAATACTTGGGCAGCATTCAGATAGACTCTTGCTTAATTTTGGGCAAATTAAAGGGCATTATACAGACAGTGCATTGTTTGACAATTCTGAAACACAAATGACAACTACAATGGCTGAAAATAGCCATAGATTATATTAACTCAAATCTGAACTTAATTGAGGCTTGACACAATCACAAAGGTGGCTAATTTCACTTCCTTATCAAGTGCACTAAGCAAAGGAAAAGAATATGTATCTAAGCCAGTAATAATGAATATCATCAAGTCTTTTGTCCCAGAGATATGTAATACCATTCAATTTACCAAATAGGCTAACTCCTTTTAGTAAGGAAAGAGTGGTAGCAAGCAAAGGAAGTAATTTGGAATGATACTGGTGGCGGGGGTTGAGAGGGAGGTTAATCTAGATGCCACATAATGCTTATGTGCTGGATTGGGAAATTTAAGTTTCCATTCTCAATTTCTATGGAAAGCATGCATCTTCTTTTTTTTATAATTATAAAAATATGAAATGATGATATAACTCCTCAATGTTAGTCATTCTCAATTCCTATTAGGCTCTAATAGTGCTCATGTGAAAAAGGAAGTACAGTTGAAAAAGGAACTGTCATGTGTTTGGTTTTTTAGGCACTCAAGTCAAATTATATTTTATGGTATGGAAAGGCAGTTGTAAAACATTTTTATAGTTTAATGAGAATCTCGTACCTCAAATCTTTGAAACACCAAAATCAATGGTGTTGCACATTCTAATAGATTTATAATCATCTTAACTTGGCTATCAACAGCATCATTGAAAGGACAGTTCTTGGCAGCTAATTTGTTCCTGCTGCTTATTTGAGATGTAAATCTCTTCTCGGGACATAAAAACTGGTTTCAGGGAAGAGCAAAATAATTATCTCAGAGGGAGCTAAATTCTGGATTTGTTTTCTAATATATATAAAACAGGCTTCTTATCGGCTGTTAATCAGACCAATTTGGAATATTTATTTTACGGTGTTACACATAACTTATTTTCTCAGTGGTTTTCTCTGAAGAATCTAGATGCCAGTTTTAACTTGTTCTTATAATTCAATAAAATATTTCTCCAAAGAAACACCAAGCAAGAATGGGTCTTTCCGTGTAAAGGTAAACTTAGTTAGATGTAGAGTTTGAATCCAGAAGGATCTAAGAAGTCTAAAAGTTCTCAAAAAGAATCATGGGGGCAGAATCTGTCCAAGATCCCACAGAAATAAAGGAAATGGAACCAAGGTCTGGAATATGGGCACACACTGCTAGTAGACAGATGAGAGATGGAGATGGATGGATGGATGGATGGATGGATGGATGGATGGATGGATAGACAGATGGACGGATAAGATAGACAGATTAAATAGATAGATGATTGATAGGTGATAGATAGAATATTGAAGGGACATAGAAAAAGAAGAAACAAGTTTAGTGAACAGACACTATTGACAATTCAAAATTAATATAAACATTAAGTCTTTATTTTTGAACAGTCAAGGATTTTGAACAGTCAAGGATCTTTTGTTCTTTCCAGGCAGCTAGAGAAAGAAAATTGACTCCTATGGGCCAAACACATACCTTGCTCTCAAACATTAACTGTTCATGGAGGAGTGAAAGACTGCCAGTTGGACAAAGAGCAGAAGATACAGAAGAGCAGGGGACACTTTAACCAAGATACACCTGTGTGGGACCCAGCATGAAGAATGTTAAGTACAACTGTGTGATCAGATTGGTCTGGATTTGAATCCCAACGACGTCCTTGGCAAGCTCTGTGATCCAGGGCAAGCTACTTCACCTCTCCAATCCTCACATCTTCATTAATAAAATGAGGATAATAATGTCTACACACTATGCACAGGTTTTGTGAGAATTAAAGGAGATAATAAATGCAAAATATCAAATGCTTAGCAAAATGTACGGCAAGCATGAGGGGCTCATTAAATAGAGATACCAACTTGCTGCATGGGGGAAAAATGCCTTAATAATTTTGAAGATGAAAATTTCTGTCTTACTCTTGCAAAGTCTGCAGATGACAGGGGCGCTGGGAGGACTAGAAAGAAAGCTGCAGAGAAACTACAGGCAGTGGGCTGCCTAGTGATGGCTCTAAGAAGGACACTGGTGTCAACGGCTGAGCCCTTTGATAAGGGGGAAGTTTGGAAGACTCTTATGTCCTGGATTGGGAAATGATTTCTAATGAGCTGACATAAAGGGATCGCTCAGAGGCAGCTGTCATACCCTTTCCCGTTAAACATGCCCTCTTGATCTTGGACATTACAGCCAGCCATTCTTCTCCCACTGACCAGGCTGGGCTTATAAACACCAAAGCCAGAACTCTTTGCTGAACCATATATTTTTGTCCTTAATATTTATAACCAGTGAATAGATAAAGCTGAAAAGACTGACACTTCTAGAAAAGACACTAACCCACTAAAACCCAATTTAGTGGGTTAAGAAATTGTTTTCAGAACTTGTCACTTACGACTCTTAAAATCTTGGCCTTCTCACAGGCCTGTTCAAAATAGCCTGTACTCCCATTCCTAAAGCAAGCCTGTCCCTATTATTTAGTCTAGAACTGTGTCATATTGTTTGAGATAGTTAGTAAATCAATGTCTAATTTTCCTGGTTGAAACTTTACTTATTTACTTCAATATAAAAAAGCAGCCCTATAATTTATTTATTCATTAAGTATTTATGCAGAATCTACCATGAGGTCGGCATCTGGGGATGGGATAGTGTGGAACTGAGTCGTCTGATACATCCCCGCCCGCACTGTGTGTTCCGGTTCCCTGTAGAAAATTGCTAGCCATTCCATTACTAGAAATCGTTTTTGCTATGATAACCATTTCTGTTTGGACAGACTGACCCCATTCCAGGGTTTTACTATTGATACCTAAGTTGACTGGATTTTAAGTGACACTGACAAAACTATTTAATGGATCATATGTAAATCTCTTGTTAGAGTCTACTTTTACAGGGAAATTAAAAAATCTCTATCTTGGAAAAGGAGTTGGCCAAATGCATGAAAGAATGAATGCATGTAAGACCCGCCATCTAACTACTGTACTTTTTTAATCATATACTCTGGTATGGCCATTGGTGTCTCAGCATTATCATACTTTATATTTCTGCCCCATAAGGATACATTGGTCTTCTTGATTAAATTGTGTCTTTCCTTGTCAACAAGGGAAGAAAAAAATGATTTCATCAAAAGCAAAGAACGATCACATGCTAGTGTCACTGATGTTTAAAGTGTCTTGTTAAACAAAGTACAATTTAGTTTATTATATATTTCCGAAGTTATTTTCAGTTTGTGCAAAAAACAGACCCCAGTGTCACTGAGTTCTTATGATATACAAGACAGTGTTCTAAATGGCTTACATCTATCTTATTTAGTCCCAAAAAACAGCTCTTCGAATTTGATACTTTTCTTATTCCCATATGCTTATCCAGTAGAGACTGAAATCAGAGCAGAGGAGTTGTATAACCTGTCAGAAGTCTCACAGCGAGTAAGTGTAGGAGCCTGGATTTGAGCCCAGGTAGTTTGCTCCAGAGCCCATACTCAATTTCTGAGCTATGCTGCATTGATTTTTCAGAAAGAGTGAGTTTCTAAAGCCTTGCCCCATATGATTAGTCTCCAGGTTCTATTCACTCTACCTCTATATCCTGAGTATCTGTAAAATCTACCTCTTTTTCACAATATGCACTGCCATTGCCTTAGCCAGCTTTTCATTCATTAACGGGCATGGATAACTTCAATAGTCTCTTTATGTGTCCCTCTTCTCATTCCTTCTCCACGCTGCTACCAAAATTACTTTTCTAAATCACTAAGCTGAATCAAATTCTTAGCACTACTCAATGGCTCCCCGTAATCTATACATAGAGTGCAAACTAATTATCATGTTATCCAAGACCCTCCATAGCCTGGATCTCTCTGTTTAACTTGTTATTGCCTCTCCCCACCTTGCCCACTATGCTTCAACAATAGAATCACTGGTGTTTCAAACACTCCAAGACTCCTCTCTTAATCTCATGCCTTTATTCTTTCCTTGCTTCATAAAGCTCTCTGTAGTTGAAATCTGTTGCCTAATCTGAATCTGTTATCTCCCTTCTTATGGAAATAGAACCCTATTTTCCTTCAGTAGCATGCTCTTTTCCTGCATAGGCTATTAAATCCAAATTTACCTTTTCTGCTTGTGCTGTGCAAATATAGATGGGCCCCTGAAATATTACTCCTTTCCCAGCTGGTCTGATGTTAAGCTTTGTCAGTGGAGAGTGTTGCGTAGATGCTGCCAGAGGAAAGGGTTTGGTTCCTGGTTCTGGTGTGCTCCTTCAACAGGCTCCTGCAGCAGGGGAAGCTTCTCCAGCACCAGGCGGCCAGCGGCTTCCCCTCAGTATGCCCCGCTGGGCAATTCTGTAGCAGAATGTCTCCAGTGAGACACCCTTCCATGAGCAGCTTTCCTCAGCAATTCAAAGGGCAGATTTCCAGCAAGCTCCATTATACTGTGTGGCACCTTAGTGACTCCTTTGTCATCAAGTGACAAAAGGCCACACCCTCCAACAACAACTGGATCTCAGGCTTGGTAGGGTGGGGTCCTCCCTAGACTGCCCTATGCCAGCCCCAGGAGTAGCAGCGTCTCCTCATATCTGCCATTCCCATAGTCCTTAGCGTTCTCGTCATTTCTTATAAGCTAATCCCTTGTTATTACAAACTGCTATTAGAGTTAAGAATTATTTAAATGTTCCCTGTTTAAATGACTGCGTGGTTGTGTTCCCATCATTGGACAGAATGATTCATCCCCCAACTCTTCGATGGGGCCAACTCTTTCCAGTTATCCCCAACTTTCAGCCCCCAGGTTGGACTTGAGACTCTGACTTATTGAATCTAGGCCCAGCCATAGGTTCGAGGAGAGGCAAACCTCATTTAGTTCAATGAGACTCAATCTTGAGACCTCCCTCTCCCAACCACATCATCCTTTCTCATATTATCCTAAATTGTGCAGCAATACAATATGGTTAAACTGATCCCATTTCCAGCTTGGGGTGAGCAAAGAGCAGGAGTCCTGACCATGTTAACTAAGAAACAGTCTAAATAATTAACTCAGAGATATGCACATGACTGAGAGATCAACTGTGCCTAATAAGATTGCAGAACTTTTTTTTTTTTTAGAGCTATCAGGAAAGAGAATTTCCTCTTTTGTGCTATCTTTAGTCTAAGATCATGCAACATTCAAAACGGTTGGCAAGTGCTTTGAGACTATGAAGCCCCCTATAAGGGGCTACAGAGAACAGAGTCCTCAGTGAGGAGGAAAAAGAAAGAAAAACCTGGTCTTTGTCATGCTTTTGCATCTTGATCAAGCTTTGCCTGAAGCTGTTACCTCTGGACTTTTAATTTGGTGAGCCAAAATATTCCCTTTTCAAAAAACTAGGTAGAATTAGGTTTTCTGTTATTTACGAAAGAAAGCATCATAATTATATGTTCCTTCTGGGTGAGACTACAGCAATATGCACCCTTTCCTAACATGCATTGCACTCTATGCTAATATCCTAATGTCTCCCCAGTAGCCTGTAAGGTTTTGAAGGCAGGAGCCTAGTCTTATTCACCCTTGAAGTAATACACCTTGGCACAGTGTTTTGCCTATGGTCAGCACCTAATAAGTAGTTCTTAAACGTATAATTGAATAACTAAATAAATTATGAACAATGCAGCTGCATGAAGCTAATATCATGATAGCTATGACAGAAAAGATATGCTAAAAACCTGGGCCATATTTTCTGCATTTATAATGAGGGACAAGACTATTTTATAATACCAATTGACTGTTGTTATTCAAACACAAGAGCCACATTAGAACTTCAGGACTAAACAGCAGACTTGAGAAATAATACACTACTGAGGCTGCATGAGGCTATTTGATGCTAAACTCACAAAGTGACAGTTAATGTTAAGATCATCATGTCTCACCAATGCCCCCCTCCGCCCACCACATTAGAACAGCAGCAATATATTTGACCTCTGGTAGCCACTAAGGAAATTCGACTTCTTGAGAAGCTAAGGGTTGCTATTTTCTATCTTGCTATTCCATTTTCTAGAGAGAAATTATCAAATATTGAAGAACATCATTATCCCAGGATCTAGCCTGAGGATAGAAAGAAGGTGATTGTTTTCTCTGACATACACATCTAGATGAGTTTATGTGTCATGCTATCGCTCATGCTAATAATTGACAATATAATCTGATTACATTAGTTTAGAGCCCGGGGAAAATAAATGTCCCTCTTCATGATCACTGATTGACATGCAGCGTTCCTTTAAAATTCCAGGATGCCACATATCAACTTAACACACTGACAATGTGAACTGATTGCAGGATATTCCAGGTATCTGGCTAGGAAATCATTTGCCAGCAGCCTCAACAATAAAATTGATTATAATTCAGTATTTTTAATTGATGTTTGAAATGTAAATGATTACTTTAGCTTTACTCAGGAGCATTAAATTCTCGCTTGGGTGCTAAGTGGGCACTAGAACTCTAAGTCACCTACTGTTCTATCACTATCCTCCTGAATTTAAAATAACAGCAGCAGCAAAAGCCTTTTGCAGTCATGTGAATCTTTAATATAATATACTCAAAGAGAACTCAATATTAAAGTACCACAAATATTTGCATGATAGCACAAGTAGCAAACAAGTAGCATAACTTGAGCACTAAGATATCTATGTGTTATCTGAGAAGAACTTCTCAGTAGCCATATACATTTAAGTTTCTAAACATAATTGTCAAGTAGCAAAATGCAGAGACCTACACACTGCCAAGCCACATGACCTTGGCAGGGCTCCTAATCCGTCACTCATTTTTAGAGGCTGAACAACATTTGCCCATGATTACTTAAGTGACTATTCTTCATCAACCTGGAGAACTGCTAATGAAAAAACATGAATATAAGTTGCTGCGAAAAAAGGTAATTCTCTCCATGTTCCTCCAAGTTACTCAGAGATGAGAAAAATTAACATCTGGAAAGAATGCAAATAAAACTTTGACATATGGCCTAAAAGATAAAAAGATAAAAAGTAGAATATTCTGTGTAACACTTAAAGGTAAAAGAGATATGTAGCAGTTAACACAGCAGGAGGCTGTAGTCTCACTACAGGGTATTACTCAATCTGAACCCTACTAGAAAACCAGAGTCACTACTTTACTCTTATGAGAAAGCAACCGTCACTCTTTTCTTTCTCATCTATGTTTTACCATCCAGGTGGTAAAGAAACTCATTCTTTATTTAAAAAATCCTTGAGAAAGGTGTAAATGTTTTCTAACTTGCTTCATCAAAACACGTAAAGATATTTGATATGTTCTTCATCCTGCGTTACAGAAAAACAAATAAATAGAAGCTTGCAGACAATACATTTCTTTATCAGTCCTGAGAAGATACGCTTCTGCGCAAAAGAACTGACATACTACTGAGTAGAACTATGTGCTACGTTTGTTTGCAATGAATTACTGACATACTCTCTTTTTTTTGGCGGGGGAGGTGGGTAGGGGCAAGAGCTCATCAGAGAAAACACCTGACAGCACCAGGAACTGTAGTTCCTCATTTGCTCCACAAGATAGCAACATTCCACCACAGCTGTTTGCTACAGACGCTGCGCTTTAAGTAGAACAAATGTGTTATTTAGTCTACAATCATTTTTAATTTTACTACTGACAATCTGACAGGACTACTTAATATTGCCAGGTTGACCTTTCCATGATTTTGTGCTAAATCTTTTTTTTTTAACTTCCCTTACTCGGCTCTGTGGAGAAGAGATTGCAATTGATTCCCCATTACATTAGGCTTCTGTGATCTGATGAGCCAATGGCACTGGTCAAAACAGGTGGGCTGAGAGGCAGGACTGCAGGAGGCAACTGGTACCACACGTGGCGTCATGGCCCTGGATTTATCACTCTTTTCGAGTGTGGAGTGTAGGCAGTTCAGCAAGGATATTCAGCCCATCATCACTCCCTGACAGTTGCTGACAGGGCCTTCCACAGCACAGCAAACAATGACATGTGAGATGGAAGGTTAATTTTTTTAGGTTCAGTCCTATTATTTCCTTGCTGGGGTAAAGGAAGATTGTCCTTCTGTGGAAAGACTTATCTTAAAATATTGCCTTTGGGCCGGGCGTGGTGGCTCACGCCTGTAATCCCAGCACTTTGGGAGGCCGAGGTGGGCGGATCACAAGGTCAGGAGATCGAGACCATGGTGAAACCCCGTCTCTACTAAAAATAGAAAAAATTAGCCGGGCGCAGGGGCGGGCGCCTGTAGTCCCAGCTACTCGGGAGGCTGAGGCAGGAGAATGGCGTGAACCCGGGAGGCGGAGCTTGCAGTGAGCCGAGATTGCGCCACTGCACTCCAGCCTGGGCGACAGAGTGAGACTCCGTCTCAAAAAAAAAAAAAAAAAAAAAATATTGCCTTTGAAGACTAACTAGGCTGTAAGGGAAAGATAACAAAACCTTTCTTCCAATATGCTTGAGAAGTAAGTTTTGTGTAACTGAAAAGATGCATATAACAGAGATGGGCTGGAGGAACGGCAGCCAGTATGGCAGCCTACAAGTGGTTCCAGTGATCTTACACTCCCTACTCAGCTGCCATTGACGGGACACTCACTTTGTGCCATTCTCTGGGATAAGTGCTTCATAGGAATCATCCCCATTCAAACCTCCCCACCACCCTGAAGGCTGCACTGCCATTAGCCCCACTTTAACAGATGAGATATCTCAGATTTACCTGGTAGGTTGCCACACAGATGGTAAGTGATACCAAACCACGATTAAACCCAGTTAGTCTGACTCCAGCAGCTAAATAGTTAATTATAGTACTGTACTGCCCTTCAACAGCCTCTGAAATAGGTAAAGTCTCTCCTCAAACTGCTCACCTCATCCAATTTCAAGAGCCTTTCCTGGCTTTGCAGAACCCATTCCCTGAAAAATTCCTAAGAAAAAACAAAATGAACAAACAAACAAAACTTCCAAGCAGTTTCTTGGTGTCCCTTGCTCCTCAGGAACCTGTATACAAGCCATAAAGAGATATGCTTCCTTTATGTCTATGACCTCGGAACTCAGACTGTAGGTGTTGGAATTTGAGGCCTTTCATATTTTTCCAGAATTTATATAAAACTTGGAAATCTAGGCTACTTTATTGGGGCCAGCTTGTGTAGAAGATCCTGCCCAAGGTTTTTTGACAGAGAATAGTTATGATTTAAGTAATTTCTTGGTGATTCCTCCTACTGAACAAACCTGAGCTCAATGGTGAGGTGAGAACAGGCTCTCGTTATTCATTTCCTATCTTCCCTGGCCCCTCCTCATAACCTGCTTTCACTGATAAAGAAAACAAGACAGGAAGATTGGCTGATAGGAAACATGATAATCCAGGAATGCCCAGGACAGTAGGGGAACCAACAAGCAATTGGTTGGTTCTCCAAAAAGGAAAATGTGGCTTGCATCGCATCATCTAAGGACCCTGCGATCAGTCCAGAGTTGGTGCCAATTGTTCAGGAATCATATTTCAATGAGGGTATGGTATAGGGATTCTCTAAGCAGAGGCCATATTGCCAAGCAGCTAAGTTATATCATCTTTGTTAAAGTGTTGAACCATCCTTGTTGCAACTAGATACCAATCAGCAAATAGGAAAACAGAAAAAGGACCAGTAGTTAAGGACTGGGGAGGTAGCCTTAATCACTATTCCATTAAAATTTGTGATGAGAGCAGGGCTTCACTTCTATTACGAAACAAAAGAATTAAAAGAAACCATGAAAAGCAAGGCACATATAATGGTGTTCTATGGGTTAGTGGGACAAGCATGTGTCCACCCAGAGAACCAATCCAGATATTTTTAGATGCCAGGCTTGGTGAAACCAGATTGACTTTAGCCATGGGAAATGTGGATGGGGCCCCTTTTCATTGCCAATATACGGTTCAAACTCCATATATCTACAGGAGAGCAAGGCTAGAGTAGATAGCAAAATATATTCAACATGTAATCCACAGTAAGCTGGGCACAGGTGGTCAGCTACTCAGCAGAGCTGACCCCAACCTGAACCATCACATGGAACAACATTGCTCTGAATCTTGAGACAGGACAAAGGCAGGTCCACCCCACCTAGCCTCTGTAGCCTAAAGAATGTACTGTTACACACTCCAGGAAGTAGGGAGAAATCTAAACTCTCAGCTTTTAGGAAAAAAATAATAATTCAAGTGAGTCTTACAAAACTCTTTGAATATATTATTGAATATAATTTTATTATTCGAAAAAGTTGGGGGTGGGCCTCACATGGGTAGGTAACGAAGTGATCTGGTGAGCAATGAAACATCTAGAGTAGAGGCCAGAGATGTAATACACATGGTCAAGAATGCCACTCACATAAAGAAAGTTGTGATAAGTTCTACATACGTACAATTTTCAGATGGGATAAAAGTCTCATGACATCCGCCATGTCCGCCAGGATGAGTAAGCGTGTCACCGCGGAGAGCAAAGCCCTTGCCGCCCGCACCATGGTGCCGCGCTTTACCGACGAGCATGGGTCATCAGCAAACTCGGAGGAGGCGATGCGCATCGTCTCACCTGGAAGACAGACACGGAGAGGCAGGTGGGTAGACAAGAAGCTTAGAGGCTGGCCATCCTAAAGATCTGGGAATGGACAATTACTGTTTTAATTGCAAAACTCTGATGACCAGGTGGTATTTCTGCCACCTCTATTGCAGCAAAGAGCTCTTTGAGTCAAGTACATCAGTACATGTGGATAAGTGCTGTGTACCAAACAAGGTGCTCATTTCACACTGAAGTATGAAGTCATGCTTTTGACATCAATAAGGAATATATTTAATTCCATTTGTCTAATAGTTAAGATGGATTTGCCTTGAGCTTAATCATCCTCTCTCTGCATTTGCCTTGGAACCAATGATACCAGGCAACTTACCATGCAACTCACTGAAGTTACTGACAGTTGAGGTACAAAGTTAATTGTTCCACACAGAATTGAAAGTTAAGACCTTGGCCTCATTAACACTGTACTCTTAATTGAGCTAATCAGACAAGAACACCTCATAGAGGCACCCAAGATCCAATCTTCTAATCCTCTTAGTAACCTGTTTGCCGATATAGAGAACAATTAGAAGAGAACTGAACCAATTAAACAAATGTTTACTAAACACACACTTGTGTCAAATTATGTACTAGGCTCTGGGATTACAAAGTTGACTAAGAACATCCAGGCACAAGGAGTTCACAGTCTCACGAGTAAACAGGTATGTCGACACATAATCAGAATACAGTAATTAAGTGCCACAAGAGACAAGATTAAGAATGCAGGCAATGGAGAGAGGAGAAATATTTGCTCATTTAGTGGGAGACTGGGGGGAAGTTGTCCATTTTAATGGGGCAAAAAGAAAGAGGTGTTCACCAGGAAAACAAAGGTGGGGAGGGGATCTCAGGCAGCATGAACGCTTTGTGGGCTCTGAAGCCTGGAGCCCCGTGCTGAGTACAGAGACCTGCAGTTCTCTGGAAGGCCCCACCAGGAAGGGGGCTGGAGAAAGGCAGTAATGCCTGGAACACCATGTAAGAGGTTTGGACTGTACCTTCAGCAGGGTGGGAAGTTACAGTAATAGATTTTTATTTTTAGAAGATTATTTTAGTCATATTACATAAAATAAACTGGAGGGGAAGAAGACCAGGACAGAGAAATCAGTTAACAGGGTAAATGCAGTTTTAGTCTGAGAGAGCAGTAGTGAGATCTGGACCAAGGAGATGGGAGAGGAAGGGAGTACAAAATGCATCTGTGTGACGCAACCAACCAATCTAAGGGCTGATTAGATGTGAAGACCAGACAAAAGGTTCAAGCTGATGATGAGGGCTGACACAGTACCAGAGTCAGGTATATATTTGCACCAAGGGACCCTGGAGTGGGAAACAAAGAGGTAATTAACAATAATTGAGACTGATAACCAATCAGTGTGTGAATATCCACTTTGGGCAGTGAAAACTGCGAGAAAGCACAAATGGAGCTTCATATAGCAGAGTATACACAGGGGTATAAAAGCTTCAATAAACTTGAAGAACAAACAGTTAATATGACAGATTTTTTAACTCAAGATCAAACAATTTATTCAATTTTTATAGTAATGATTATACTCACTAAGCAAAATCTACCTCATTTAAATAAAGCCAATGATAACATGGAAAGTCTGTGCATCTTGTAATTAATCCTAAGTTATAAGAAAAAATAAAAATCACCTCTTACCATTTTATAGGCCAATCAGAATATAACGTAATTCTCTCAGCTAGTGTGATAGTTATTTAAAAACTCACAGTGATACTTTTTATACTTGGGAATGTGGGCGTATAAGGAAATATATTGCACTGTTGGATTTTTTAAAGAGGCTACCATCTACAATAAGCATTTTATATTGCTAACCAGCTTAAGTCTTTTCCTAGGCACAAACAAATAGTTTGATATATAACAACAACATGGGAGAAACTTAAAAGTTCATTACTCTAGTGGCACAGTGATGTATTTTCAAGATGTATGATCCTAGAGTTCAATCCAAGTGTCCCATCCTTGCCACAGGGTTACACACATCTCCTCCTCTTGCCCCTCCTCCTCATAAATAAAAAGAGTCATTGGCAAATACCTGTGTGTGGGGGGAAGAAAGCCACCTTTCCCCCACTTTATACAGTGGAGGTAGAAAGAATATTATACATCAAGGTAAATCCAACAAACTATTGAGAAACGCACCACAAGTAGAGCTAGACAAATTTGTGTAAGATACTAATAGATAAGTCAGTTACTGTTGAAATAGATCCACTTATTCAAGGGAAAGGGAGATTTATTCTGCACATGAACCCAGGTAGCTACATGGTTGATTCCAGTTCCTGCAGGTTAAATCGGTATGAGTCCTAGCATGGCTAAGAGTAGGTCACTCAGGTAGGGCTATTGGCAGAACAGACAGCCCCAGGAGGAGAGGCCAGTCACACCCCATCCCTGCAGGTGGAGCTTGTGCATTACTTGAAGAACCATGCCTAATCCAATATATTTTCAAGTTGAGATTGAACATTCGGAATGAACCAACATCATTCCAGAAGACAGGTCTTGCCAGAACGAGGGGCTCTGGAGGGCCCGGAAGGACTCCTTCCATCTGTCTTAGCAGCACCATCGGGCATCTGGCAGAAGCACTGGCACTTCATGCAGATGCCAACCATCTGGTCAGCAATACTGCTTCAAAGCTGATGGGTGACACGTGTCAGTGCAGAGCTCCTAGGTGGAGCTAATCAACCTGAGGCCCACAGCAGGCACCCCAAGAGTGGCTCAGCAGATGCCCATGAGAGGGAGACAGGGAAGAGACAGACAGAGAGAGAGAGAGAAAGAGAGAAAGAGAGAGAGAAAGAGAGAGAGAGACCCACGTTTGAAAACACCATCTGCCTTTCTGGATGGAAAACTCATACTAAATTCTGAGATTATTCTAAGATAAATAGAAGATTATTTCATTCAATGTAAATTAAACTAAAAGCTCATTTTAAGCAGATACAAATGATTTCACGTTGTTAAGGATTCCAAAGGAAAGGCAACCTCAAATCAGCCATAATTTTAATACGTCTTATGTTCCTGCAGCTTTAAGATTACTGAAGCAAACTGATAGGCAAGTTTATCAGGATAAAATTAGCTTACTTTCCCAGGAATGTAGAGAAAAGTGCTTTTTCTATAAGATTGAAATATTTCGCTAAGAAATAGCATGCATGTGTAAGAGGGAAGTGAAGAGAGGGTACAAGAGATCTGCCTGCTCCTTTTATATACATTCTTGTTCAATCCCATGTACTTGATTATAGATCTAACTCAGAGCAGCATTTCTACAGTAAAGCCTTTGATGTCCTCAAGCCACTACTACCTGCTGAAGAGAAGAAAAATTAACATTACCAAATAAGAGACCCAGGGAAAATAACAATTTTAACATGTATGTAGTGCTTCTATATAAAGGCTTATTATGTAAGTATTGTTCTAAAAGCTTTACATGTATTAACTCGAGGATGAAAAAGGATAAACAAAGTCACATTGACCTGGGTTCAGATCTCGACTCCACCCCAACTATTACCAAATATGTGAGTTAGTGCTTATTCAACCTTTGTGTTTCAGTCTGGTCAACTGTGAAATGACAGGGAAAATAATGATAGCTGCCTCACAGACTGCCATGAGAGTTAAAATTAGAGATGATGCATTCAAACACCCAACATAGGGCCTTACCCATAAAGGGTAATCATTATTCATTAATACCACTACTATCACAACCACTTCAAGCCTCCAAAATGCGGTAAGAAGAGTTGGTGAACTCCTGGTTACAGGTTTAAAAGTGTATGTTTTGGTTGGTTTCGCTTCTTGTGTTTCTTCCTTAGAAGCAAGACAATATATGCTCAATAAAAGTACTTATTGCTTGAAGATAAAATATATACAAAGAAATGGTGCTTGGCTTTTAAATCAGTGCTATTCTGGTTCCTAGGCTACCCTGAAGGCATTCGGATGAATACATAATTGTGCATCAGGTTGAGGTAAGATCAATTCAAATGTGGAATGATGCAGGCCAGTAATAATAAATACAAGAAAAAGATGGCATGGGCCGGGCATGGTGACTCACGCCTGTAATCCCAGCACTTTGGAAGGCCAAGGTGGGTGGATGACCTGAGGCTGGGAGTTCAAGACCAGCCTGACCAACATGGAGAAACTCCATCTCTACTAAAAATACAAAATTAGCCGGGGGTAGTGGTGCATGCCTGTAATCCCAGCTACTCAGGAGGCTGAGGCAGGAGAATCGCTTGAACCTGGGAGGCGGAGGTTGCAGTGAGCCGAGATCATGCCACTGCACTCCAGCCTGGGCAACAAGAGCAAAACTCCGTCTCACAAAAAAAAAAAGAAGGAGAAAAGAAAAGTATGACATGTGGAAGATAGAGCCTTAGGAATAAAAAAGTCAGGTAGGAATCAGGTCATGAACCAAAATGGCACAAATATCCTGTGCCTCATTCCTTGAAGGAGAGGCCTGCATGTAAGGTCAGCACTCTAAATGCTTGGCAATTGAACTGCTGAAAAACTGTGAGAAGTAAGGAAAAAGGTGTGGTGAAAAGCAAGATTCAGAGAGTGCTAGGTGAAGAAGATGAAAACCTCAGAATTGTTGATGATTTTAGAGGCTGAAGAGGATTTGACTCATCTTTTTTATCTAGCCTGGTCAACACAGTGAGATCCTATCTCCACAAAAAATTTAAACAATCAAATTGCCAGAGAAGTCCCTGCTACTCTAGAGGCTGAGGCAGGAGGATGGCTTAAGCACAGGAGTTTGAGGCTGCAGTGAGCTATCATTGCACCACTGCACTCCAGTTTGTGTGACTGAGTGAGACCTGTCTCAAAAAAACAAAACAAGGTGCAGTGGCTCACGCCTGTAATCCCAGCACTTTGGGAGGCCGAGGTGGGTGGATCACTTGAGGTCAGGAGTTCGAGACTAGTCTGGCCAACATGGTAAAAGCGTGTCTCTACTGAAAATACAAAAAATTAGCCGGGCGTGGTGGCAGGTGCCTATAGTCCCAGCTACTAGGGAGGCTGAGGCAGAAGAATTGCTTGAATCTAGGAAGTAGAGGTTGCAGTGAGCTGAGATTTCACCATTGCACTCAGCCTGGGCAACAAGGATGAAACTCTGGCTGGGCACAGTGGCTCACACCTGTAATCCCAACACTTTGGGCAGCTGAGGTGGGTGGATCATGAGGTCAAGAGATCGAGACCAGCCTGACCAATATGGTGAAACCCTGTCTCTACTAAAAATACAAAAATTAGCTGGGCGTGGAGGTGTGCACCTGTAGTCCCAGCTACTTGGGAAGCTGAGGCAGGAGAATCGCTTGAACCCGGGAGACAGAGGTTGCAGTGAGCCGAGATCGTGCCACTGCACTCCAGCCTGGTGACAGAGCAAGACTGTGTCTCAAAAAAGTTAAACTCCATCTCAAAACAAAACAAACAAAAAACCTTTTCTTTTCACTCTTTCAGCAATGGCAAGCACTGGACTTACTCCCTGGAATCAAATGATGAAAACTGAAACTAGTGTGAGAATGAAAATGAAGAAAAAGGCAAACCACAGAGCAAATGTAATGAAACAGCCAGAATAAGAGCAGATTAAGACATGAAAAGCCATGTAGGGAAAGGAATTTCAATGTATTTCCTATACCTTGCATGATAATTTACATTGTCAACATTTTTGCTATAAAATAAATATGTGGTCCTTAAGAGAACTAATAAAATACAATTAAAAGAAGCCAAAAGAGCATTCACATCTTAATAACCAAGGATGATATCTGACAAGCTAACTTCTAGAAAGTTCTGTATGCCTCTATTTTTAGCCAGCAGTTTTCACATATAATAGCTACAACTGCATATCTTTTGTCTAAATGCATAATTCTCCTTTATCTAATAACATAAATTACCCAGCATATACGGATAGTTCATTTTTTTTTAATATTTCTCCCTGTATTACAGAATTCTTAGAAAAGATGAGAGAAGTCCTGGTGTGGTGGCTGTAATCCCAGCACTTTGAGAGGCCGAGGCGGGCAGATCATTTGAGGTCAGGAGTTCAACACCAGTCTGGTCAACACGGTGAAACCCCATCTCTACTAAAAAAACAAAAATTAGCCAGTCGTGGTGGTGGGCACCTGTAATCCCAGCTACTCGGGAGGCTGAGACAGGAGAATCGCTTGAGTCTGGGAGGCATCAGTTGCAGTGAGCAGAGATCACACCACTGCACTCCAGCCTGGGTGACAGAGTGAGACTCTGTCTCAAAAAAAAAAAAAAAAAAAAAAAGATGAGGAAAAGGGCAAACATTTCAAACCTCTTAACCACAGTTCGTTTGCTTTTCACGATAACCAACACCTGCCTAACGACCTTTTTCACATGTATTTTCCATGAAGTACAGATCTTAAAAGATTCTGAAAAATGGATCCTGTAGAGCAATGCAGAAACTAAAGCATGTTTTTAGAGAGGGAAGCAACATTAGTGAGGGAACCTGATCACAGGTTCCCAAAGCCTTAGCCAGTTCTGTAACTCAAACTGTGTATCCAGATTGAGCTGACACACTTACAGAGACTGTGAAGGAAAATACATAACCAAATCTTAAAATGGTAATTCAGTCAACAGTGTCCAACTTCAGAACATTTTATCGTTTTGATTATTTTGTGTAGTCTGTAAGGCAATGTAATACTTGAAAACGACTTACAGGTCTGGTTAGCTAATTTTCAAAACAAGGTGGGAAAATATTTATCTTCATTTGAGACAAAACAAACTTAAATGTTAAATGAATGGCCAAGGTGGACAACACCACAGAAGTTACAAGGTCACCACAGAAGATCTTCGTGCATTACATCATGACTCTTGGCTCCTTTTCTTGGAAGAAATAAGTGAGTGGTGCTTTGATAACAATCATGCAGAGTTGGGCAACGTGTTGAAAAGATGAGGTAAGCAGGTATTGATGTGGCTGACGGCCTCTGCGCTAACTACATTTGCAAACATAGGAATGTCTTCTTCTGGGATGGTTCCAGCAGCAAGGGGGTAGTGCTGCAGGGTGGCCCAAGATTCCTTCCACTTGAGGATCTTATTAGACTCTATCTATCTGGACTTAATATTTTAGCATGTAACTCCTTCATCTATAGTAAGAACAGCTGTCTTTTTAAGAGCTCACAATGTGCCAAGTTCTGTTCAGAGAGCTTAACCTGTATCAGCTCTTACTGCTGAACAGAATCTGATGAAGGAAGTGTTCTCATTGTCACCCTTTCTATCTGAAGAAACTGAACACAGAAAAGGAAGATTATTAAGATGATTTGCCCAAGGTCAAACAGATGGTAAGTGCTGAAGTAGGCATTCAAAATCTGTCTGGCTCTGCAGTCTATCCTCTTAAAAACAGTGCTTTAGAAATAGCTTTATTTTAACATCCTGTTTACTGTGTGAAAATTATTTGTTTACATATGTCTGTCTGCACCTGGACTAGGAGGTGAAGACTAGTAAATTGTGTTATTCAGTTTACAGAGTATAGGAAGGCAGGAAGCAAGGAAGGGAGAAAGGAAGGAAGGAAGGATGGGAGGGAGGGAGAGAGGGAGGGAGAGTGGGAAGGAGAAAGGGAGGGAGAAACAGAGGGAGAGAGGGAGGGAGGGAGGAAGGAAGAAAGGGAGAGAGGGAGGTGGGGAGGAAGGAGAAAGGGAGGGAGAAACAGAGGGAGAGAGGGAGGGAGGGAGGAAGGAAGAAAGGGAGAGAGGGAGGCGGGGAGGAAGGAGAAAGGGAGGGAGAGAGGGAGGGAGGGAGGAAGGAGAAAGGGAGGGAGGGAGAAACAGAGGGAGAGAGATACAGAGGGAGCGAGGGAGGGATGAAGGAAGAAAGGAAGGGAGAGAGGGAAGGATGGAGGAAGGGAGGGTAGGAGGCAGGAAGGGAAGGAACAAGGACCTAAACAAAGACAATTCTCCAATTATTCCCAGCACCCCCCCCCCCCCACTCCTTATTGTCACACGTTAGGGATGATTTGTGACTGCCTGTGCAGGTTTGCATTTGAGTTTTCCCTCCTTCCTTGGCCTGTAAGCTTGGTCAGTGTAGAAATCATAATTGTAGCACATTAATTTCTTTAATCATAATACCTTACATCAATTGACAAGGTATATTCCCTCAAGGAATGCTATCGGGAGGAGGAAAGGAAGGCCTGCCTGGCACTTTACATTTTGAACCATGTTGAATTCATACTGAAGCAGGGAGAAAAGGCCAATGAAATCCCAGATGCTATACACTCTACAATAAAATAATTGAAATATTTTCTTTTTTTTTTTTTTTCATGTTTGAACTTTTTAGTTGGATTTGTAAGTTCAGGAAATAGCAAGGAAACCAAAACATTTGCTAAAGGAAAGTGCTTGCGAAAGGAGTAATTCCTTTGCTTCTCCTCTGTTTTGCCCACATAGGCCTTTGCTAGCAAGAAGGAAAAAGTCTTAACACTTTTTTGGAAACTACCAAGAATGTGAGAGAGCTATGCATGCATTTCACCCCAGGGTGGCTGTGACTCAAATCTGTGATTGGGGAAAAGGTCAACAATCAACAATCAGAATCTTTCTCTAAGGCTCAGGGATGATGAAGTCCTGTCTTTTCTCAAGCAGAATCTGCATTAATATAAGCTACCTCCTGTGGACACTTGAAGCACTAAGCGGTTACAGCAATGCTTGGTACTATTCAGGGCCTGTTATCAAAAAACAAGATAATATTTGGCCTAAATAAGCAGTGTTCAGAAGAAAGCCTTATCTGCTTATTCAAAAAAAAATCCTATCATGCAAGCCATACCAAAACTATGTAAATATTTTACAATGAGAAGGCTGCCTATCACTTTGTCATTCTACCAAGGGTAGTGGGCTCCATGGTCTCTTTATCATTCTTTAGTTTTTCCAAAAACTCAAGAAAACAATAAATTAGGTCCAAAATGATAGCAGTCTGATGGGGCCACTACCTCTGAAGTGTTGTGGAGACTGGAGAATTTCAGGTCTGCATGGAACCCCCTCAGGCATCATTCAGCACCTCTTTCTCATCTTACACATAAAGACACAGAAGCCCAAGTGCCCAGCTCAGGTGGTTGGTGGGGGTCAGCATCCCTGTCTCCTGGCATCCCAGTCAGGGACTTTGGTCTCAGTCCCATTGTTGCTGAGAGGCCAGCAAAGCCCAATGTGACACCAGCAAATCAAACTTTCCTCACCTAACAAAATCCCACTATAGACACATGGCTCTGTTACAGCCCTAATTCAGTGGCAAGAGCAGCTCCAAAGACAAATGCATGTTCTCCTTTGATCAGTGTTCTTTCGCAAGGTAGATAATTGAGTCTTTTCCAGTGTAATTTTTGCCCTATCGAGATATGTCCAGTATGCAAAAGTACTAGAAATGTCAGTAACTAATGATTAAGTGTATTGAATGTTATGAGCTATTAAACATCGTTAGACACAGTAATGCGCCACCTTGCAGAAGGCACAGATCATTAACCGTATGGATTTTAATTATTTCAGCTGTAGCCTTTTCCTGGGTTGGGAGGAGAGGGTGTAGGGTAATTTTACATTGCTGTAGCCAGAAAGATTATGAAGCCGCAATATGGCATACTTCAAAAATGAGACCCTTACAAAGACCTGTTAAATGTAGCAATAGCCACATTCCATAAAAAGGTGATTATTGTTTTGGCCTTGAATGCAAGAGAAGACCATAAATTAGGAAATGTTAAACAGTGATGATCTAAGCTTAAGAGAAAAATGGCATATAGAGGACCAATAGTGAACTCAATTTTGTTCAATATTTTTACACATAAAGAGAAAATAAATTGATGGAATGTAAATTTCATTGTGCAATACATATGTTTCTGAAATAAGGACACTATATCAAATATATACTAAAGAAAACCTATTGTAAGTTATCTTGTAAAGCATATAAGCAGCCAATAAATTAATTTTTCTATAAACCCCAAATTTCAATATGTAAGTCAAGTCTCTCTATAAAAAGCATGCTGCTGACTAATTTATATTCTTAAGTCAATAAATGTTTCTATTGATCAGTACCTGTATTCTCCTACAACCATGACACAAATCAAAACATACTGAAATGTCAGTACCCTGCTACAGTACTTGGTAGTTGAAGTGTGACTTCAAAAACCTTCTAATGCTATCAGGAAAACATGAATCAATGCCACAACTTCATCTAGATTGGACAAGCAGAGATAGCATGAGCATCAAACATGCTAGCATCTAATTCTGAATCAAAGAGATGGCAGCATTCAGGTTCAACATCTCGGCAAGCATATGTAGAGGACATCTTGATTTCCTCATGCTCCTTAAGATACTGTAAAAGGAAATGCAGAGTATAGAGGATGGATTTAATGTCCGAATTCCAGAATTTAACAATACCTTGGAGGACATCATGCAGGTGAAATTTTAACATGCGAAACAGGTGTGACCTCTAGGACAAAAAACACTTTGTCTTTCTAGGAAACCATTCCAATTTGTGCTAGCTTTTTTTTTCTTTTTTCTTTTTTTTTTTGAGATGGAGTCTCACTCTGTCACCCTGGCTGGAGTGCAGTGGCATGATCTCGGCTCACTGCAACCTCCGCCTCCCGGGTTCAAGCAATTCTCCTGCCTCACCCTCCTGAGTAGCTGGGATTACAGGCACACATGACCACACACAGCTAATTTTTGTACTTTTAGTAGAGAGAGGGTTTCACCATGTTGGTCAGCTGGTCTCAAACTCCTGACCTCATGATCCGCCCGCCTCGGCCTCCCAAAGTGCTGGGATTACAGGCGTGAGCCACCGCACCCCGCCTGTGATAGCTTTAATTGTTAACTTTTTAAATTCTATTTGGTCTTTGATATGCTCTTCTGAACCACATGTAAAAATATAATTTTCTCTTCTATAGGGTAGATCTTGAGAACTTTGTTTAAATGTCCTTTAAGAAGGGAAATGTCAATATGAATGCTCATTAGCCATTGCCTGAGAACTAATGCTGAGGTTGCATTATGAAAAAGAACAACTGACATTAAAAAAGGAACAAACAACTCTCTCCAGGTTTCCAAATGTTAAATATCTACTAAACATTCAAGTCAAGATGATTTGTTTGTTCCTACACTACTTTTTAAGCCTATTAACATGTACGTATAAAAAGATATTTCTAATCTACTTTGGAAGAAATAGATCTGGTTTCTAACTTGTTATAAAACAATTAAAACAGTCATAAGTTACTCTGAGCTATTTCAATATCTAAATTACTACATATATTTGAAAGACATTAACTGTGAGCTCATTGGTGGAACTCAACGTCTGAATTTCAGAAAATAACTATCAAAACATTTAATGGCTTTCTCAAGCTCAAATAATCAACTAAGGGCAGAGTCCAGACCGGAAGCTGGGTCTCTCAACTCTGATATTTGTATTTGCTGCAGTTCCATATACTTTGGGGAAAATATTCTGTTTCCGATACAGTTTCACAAATTCACAACTTACTCTCCCCAAGTTAGTCCATATAACTGAAGCCTTTGTATATCAGTTTGGATGTCCTGATACTCCTCTTATGTGTATGTATTTGTAAGTTATTGTGGCATCTCCAAATCTTCATTAGTAAAACTGAATAATACTTGAATAATACTTGCATCACTGATTTCATATCAACTAAAATATAAATGGAGAGAAAAGCAAATGAGAAGTATAAAAAAGGCACATTTTATACTTTGCATCTTATAGACTATAGCTAAATAAACTAGGCTTGAAATTGCTACACAGTAAAATAACAAGTCAACCTAGCTTTTTCTAAAGTAGTCTTTGGCTAAACAAAGCACAGGAACAATTCTCATAATGAGAAAAGTTGATTAAAGATAGAAAATTCTACCACATATTTCAAAACTAGAAAAAATGTTCCAAGTAATTGGTATGAACATGGTAAATGATGCTATAAAATTACAGCTCAATTAACTTATATTTTAAAATGCAACGTGGGGAAAACTGATTTTCTTCATTGGTTTTTGGGTGAAAAAACTAGAATGATCAGGTTTTAGGATTTAAATGGCATAGCCTTTAATTTCCGACCTACCACTGATTTTCCATTCTTCATAGAGAAATGGCAGTTTGTTAAATGTGATTATAGCCACAAGGCCTCTTTACTAAACTGTGGGAGGCACCCACATCACCACCATTCTGTTTCCTATATTAAGAGGATTTAAAGAAGACATAACGTTTAAATGAACATCAGTGTATAAACCATAATAAAACACAGCTAACAAAAATATATTTGTGCAGCAAGCAGATCTGACAATGGGTAAAGAACGAAATTGATTTAAGGTAACTAAAAACCCTAAATCCAAAAAGACAAACTGCCAAAATGTGCTATCAAAGCTTTCTTCACTCCTGTGATCAATAGCTTGTCACTAGGGTCATGATGAATCTCAGATGGGCTTCTCTCCTTCCAACTCAAAAGTACATTTTTAAAATAAGTAAAATAAAGTTAAAACAAATATCAACCTTGAAAAGGAAAAAAAAAAATGTTCCAAATGCCTGATATGCAGCCTTAAGGGTGAGGGACATTTGGGAGATTTGGATAGCAGTGACATCTTGTCCTTACTCTCTTAGTTTGCACCATGGATGATATGATCACATCTATAAATGTGTGCTTGTGTACGAAGTATATAGAGAATTACATATCATTTCATTCATCCTTTTATTTATTCAATAAGCATTTATTAAGCACTTGCTATGTAGCAGACACTTTCTAGGTCCTAGATATTCAAGATGAAGTCACAATTTCTGCCCTACTTACTTCCATCTTGATGGTTCTGAAAGACGCACTAACAAGAATCACCTGCAGAACAACTACAGCGAAATGCCCCCTAAGTGGACATTTAGAAATCAAAAAAAAAAAAAAAAAGAAAAGAAAAAGCAGCTGTGTTTAGGGAGTTGTGAATCATAAGTATGTAGTGAATACTTAGCTATCATAAAAGGTAAGGGTGCATATATATATACATATATATACACACACACATACACACACACAAATACACACAAATATATACACACAATGTACATACAGATACACACAAATATATACGCACATGTGTGTGTGTGTGTGTGTGTGTGTGTGTAGTTTGTTTTCATTCTTTATCCCTCCAATGGCAGCTTTTAATCATGACTTTGAGAGATGGCAGAGATCAGTCACACACAGCCCACTCCCCATCCCACACTCCTGGCTAAGTTTCTAAAAGATAAGGAGTATAGATGAGTTTCTAAAAGACAAAGAGTATAGATGAAAATGTCCCAGGAAAATACACTGCTGATCATCAAGCAGTCCTTCGGCCTCATATTGAGCAAGCCTGCATCAAAAGTTCAAGTTCAAGGCCTCTCTAACCTCCTAACATTAAGACCTAAATGAAAAGTGGGCTTTAGGTGCCAAAGGTCCCTCTCTGTTGGGCCCTATTTTATTTCTAACAAGATTTCTGAGGCCAAGAGGCCCAACTTATCATACTAGTTGCATGAAGTTGGAGGGAGATGTACAGCAATAAACGAAAGGATGAAGATCACAGGAAGTCAGTGAATTTTACCCTTTTGTCTCCTACTACTGGAAATATGACCCACTAACTCAGACAAAATAATGTAGAGTATCCAACATGTCAGGAAATATTGGATAAAATTATTTATATCAAAGCTAGTTAATTTTTCAAATAATATGCTCCATATTTTTTCCTTCAACCTCCAGACACTATTCTTATGAAGTACATCCAAATATAAAGCAGGGATCCTATTGTTAAACTGAAAATAAGTAGAAGCAATTTTTCCTGTATTTTCAGATTTTTTGGATATTCTTTGGCGTATTAACAATTAAATCTGGACTCATTCTGAGATTATCTTGGCAGTCTCAGGGTCTTCACGCCTCTTGCAGGCTACTTCCAAGAAAAGGGAGCCGCATTCTGTGCTGCTTAGTGTTTATTTCCTTTAAAGGAAAAGTGAAAAAATAATTATAAATGACTCGAAAATTGCACTGTTTGTACCTGCCAGTGAATGTAGGTGCACGGTCCCTAGACAAACATATTTTTCACTACAAATTTTAAAACTCCCATTGGGAGTACAATTTAACTTCCCACATAGGTCTGCCTATAGAGAGAATAACCTAGCCTGCTGATGTTCGCATTCTACTCTGCATGACATTACAATAAGGATTAATAAGCTAACATGGATTTTTTTAAGCAAACAATCATGGTTGTTTAATTCTTTGTCATTTACACATTATGGAGTTGGAGTTGGAGTAATTTAGCAATTGCACTGGGGCACTGCTGGAAGGTGTTTCATTATGGTCAGTATGAGAACTGGTTTTGAACAATGAAGGGAAAGTTGGTTTTCAACTCCTACTCTGAACAGGAAGTGGTTTTTTTCACCAAAAGGAGTTTAAAGATACGGTTGGGTAAGAAAATACGAATGCCAAATAAGCTGTAGATGCAGAGAGCTTGTATTTTAGAGACAGAAAGCTTAAGCATTACTGAGCAAAACCTAAGTTTAACAAGCAAAATTCTAAGCCACTTCCAGGCAGTATTTAGGGCCATGAAGGAAGAAGTAGGCATTGTGATATACTGGACGGGGATACTGGCAGCCCAGGCTGATCCAGTTCATGCCCTCACAGAGGCCACCACTCTGTCACAGTAATCCAAGGCTGTTATATTAACGTAGAAAAGAAGGCCAGGTATGAATCCACTATGCATCCATTACTGGATGCCCTGTAGAAACAACGAGTAGTCAACTGTATTTAATTCCTGAGAAGGAGTGTGGTTTCAGTAATTTTTAATAGATCTATTTGTTATCTATACACAATTCCAAGTTAAAGGATCCTGTCAGGTGTAAAGTAGGAGATACAAAAGAAAAAGACCATTTTCTCTCACAGTGAATTCAGACTTGTAAGTATTTGTGCTTGTCCTGATTCATAAATGTTCAACTAATGATATTATGGATATCACGTTGTAATCAGTCCCAAATGCTTTTTGTTCTATAACTAGAGACAACTTTACAGTCTTCCTTAGCCTGAAGGTAGCTAATAGTACAAGAGCAAGCACAAACATCTGGCTTTTCCTTTGCTCCGTAGAGGGTAATGAATTCTACTGTTATGTCCCAGTTAACGTTTCTTCATTAAGATTGAAGACATATTTAAAGGATCGTTAATTGCGCATATAAAGATCACATACTGCTTTCCTAAAGAAAGCACACCTTATAGTAGAAAGAGAAATTATTCATCATCTATAAAGATTAGTCTGCTTTGCACCTATTTTGCACATGTGTGCCAACTAATTATAGACCAAAAGGAGCAACAAAAAAGGACTAATACTTCATCCCATGACAGATTTTCATTAATCATTTTAAATTCCCACCTTCTTAAAAATTAGATATCATTTACTCGTTCTTTTCAGTTAGAACTTGGGACTCCTCTGAATCTTAGGCTTATTTGCCATTCCATAGGAAAATTAGGAATAAAATTAATAATGCTAATAGTATTTAATATTCCTCTAGTAAAATATTAAGTAAACAAAAATTATTAGCAGGACAAGCTCTTCAAATAATTGTATTTTGTCTCTAAGAATGTACCAATAAAAAAACAGGGCTCAGATTTCTTGAGTTGAAGTCCCAGTTCTGATACTGTTTTCTTGTTTGACTTTGCATGTTACTTAATCTTTCTAAGCAGAGGTTGCAGTGAGTTGAGATCACACCTGCACTCTAGCCTGAGCAACAGAGCAAGACCCTGTCTCCAAACATACATACATACATACATACATACATACATACATACATAAGAGAGGGAGTCTCGCTGTCCTGCCTGGGCTGATCTCAGACTCCTGGCCTCAAGTGCTCCTCCCACCTTGGCCTCCCCGGCGGGGGCTGGGATTGCCAGTGAGCTACTGTACCCAGCCAAGAAGTGGAGCCTTTAAAAAAAATGCTATCATTAAAATGAATAAAATAATATCTCTTATAATAGGCTCATTTTAAAGGTAAGATGAGAGAATGTGAAAGACTGAATAGCATTTAAAAAGTCTCCAACACCTGGAAATGCATGTAAAGTTCAGCAAACATCTTTATACATGAAAGGAAAAATCTCTGAGTCAAAATAAATAAACACAAGAAAGAAAAAAGAAATTAGCATGATTGAAATAATGTAAGCTGATTATGAAGCTTTGGTAACTTTAGAGTTATTCGTATTCTTAATAACTTATTCACATACTTAGCAACTTATAAGCTAGAGTTGTTGTGGCCACACAAGGAAAAGGAGAATGTCTTGACCTTCACAGGAAATAGAACTGTACAGTTGTCCACCTGAGATAAAATTTAGATTCTTAAAGTGCTATGTCAGTAGGAAAAAAATGCCCTGTGGCAAAGACAAATGGTAAAGAAACTTGTTGTCTCAGTCCAGAAAAGAAATGTCACAGGAAAAAATTGCATGGTTTCATTCATAATTGATAATGATAACTTATTATCACACAGTATTGTCTTCATGTGTCTGTAGAGAATAATTTTATACTTTCTGTACAGAATGGGAAATACGGAGCAGATAAATTATTTAAAAACAGTCTCAGATAAGAGTGTTTTAGTGGCCTTAGCCAAAGGAAAACAAACCCTTTTCCAAGGAAACACAGGACTCTCTCAAATAAGTCTTCATAAAAAAAAAAAATTAGTATACAGTTCAAGAAAGCACTATAGATGTGCTTAGTGGCAGAATTAACAATCCAAGAACTTCAGATAATATAAGTATAGAGTAGAAAATATTAAATAAATATTTAAAAATACTTTTTAAAGTATTCTAGAACTAGAATAGGACTTGAAAATATGAACTAAGGACATGATACTCTGAATCAAATAGATTTTCTTTAGAAATAACAGAAATAAAATCTCAAAGGAAGAAAACAGGTTAGACTCAGCTAAGAAAAAACCTAGAAGATAGCTGAAGAAATTAACCAAAAGAATTTTAAAAAGCACAAATAGTCGAAGAAATAAGAAATAAGAAAAAATATACATGTTAAGAATACAGAGGAATTTTCTAGCATAAGTCTAATCAGAACTGCAAAGAAAAGAATAAGTAAAATGAAAAGAGCGCTTTTTATGAGATAATGGCTGATAATTTTCCACATTTGAAACATAAAATCAATTCTCTGATTCAGGAAGCCCAATACATACTGAACAAGATAAATAAAAAGAAGTCCACATTTAATAGCTGCATAGTAAAATTGGAAAATTCAAAGGCCAAAAACAAGGTATTAGTTTGTCTAGGAAGAAAAGACAGACACAACACAATAAAAAATGATACCGTTAGCATCCTTCTCAAGCACAAAATGGAAGCCAGGAGACAGTGGCATAATATATTCAACACAATGAATAAAAACAATTGGCAAACTTTAATTTTATACCTTGCTAAAATATTATTTAAAATTAGAGTAAAATAGACAGTTCCAGAAAAATGAGACCACTTACTGCCAAACACCATGATTAAAGAAACATTACAATTTACATTTTGTACAGAGGACTGTGATTCAGAATAGGATGTGCTTAAAAGATTAATAAATTAATATGTATTTAAAAACATTGCCCACTTTATAGCTAGCACATAGTAAACACCCAGTAATTCATGGTATTAAGTAGTAATACTAACTGTGGTGGCAGCACAACCGAAGTAGTAGTAACAGTTGTAGTAGTATTTTCTAATAAAGATGACTAACAGTATTTTTTTATAGCTTGGAGTCTCTATCTTTCATCTTACACATAATATCATGTGACACTGTTTTCATCTAAATGGAATTCATGTAAAGCACTACTAATTCAGTCTCATCAGTATTTTCAATAACTACACAGTCCTCTTATCTTTCCAAAGCCACTGTCATAACCAACACTTTTAGTATAATACCCAAGATCTTACAGAGTGCTTAGTTCCCCAGTTTCTTGTTTCATCTTCTACTTTCTCTTCATCTTATGTTCAGGAGTTAAAGCTGTCAAATTAGTCAAATCATGAGAATCAAGACCTATAATAATGTCTAATCAGAGTATGTTCTAATATTACATCAAAACCTCTAATAATTAGTCTAAAATAATTCTACCAATTATTACTCTTTTATTCAGACATCGTGTACTATTGCTTTTGGCATATATTCCATTCTAGCATGGAAAACCCTTCTATACTTTTCTAAAACACAACATGCCTTTCTTTTTCTAAACCTGTCATCTTCTTTCTTTACCCTCCACCCTCCTACATTCTTCCTTCCATGGCCAGCGTACTTTCCTCTGATCTAAACTGCTTTTGCTCGTCTTAGAGGTATAGAAAGCTAGCCTATACAATTCGAGTTATTCCAAATAATACACATTAAATCCTTTCATTAAACCTTCAACTTTCATTAAATCCTCAATGAAAGATTAAACTGCGCTCAATGAGTATAATTTTAATATTTGGTTCACTTTATTATTTTCCAATCTTTTAGAAGTAGTAATCCATTTACTGAGTATCGTATAATTCTATTAAATGGAATCAGTCTCATTTTTATCACTGTTCTGGACAGCAAAGAAAGACCAATCAGTGTAGAGGACTTGACCCAGTTTTATTACAATAAATATTCATAATCAGCCTTAATCAGAAACATCATAGAAAATCACCTTGCATAATATTAGTCTCTTTTGTTTAAACTGGATAATTTTCTAAAAATAAAATAAGCCATGTTTGGAAATTACAAAAGTCTGAACAATAGAAGTATAGCTCTTTTGGAGTTGTGTTATTTTCTCATAGGCTAAAAGTATTTATAAATTACATTTCCAAATGTTGATTAAAAAAAAAACACTCTTTTTACTTTCTAACAATAAATTACAAATTGAGAGTATGTTTTGAGGAGCTAGGGAGTAAAAAGATAACAATCGGTATAGCAGAGGAGGAAAAAAGTTTTCCCTGACACCTCTCCACATACATACCTAAAAAAAAAATCAAAGATTGCATCTTCAATATACACCTCTGTCATGCTCCTTTGAGAGATCATTGGCACAGGGTGTTATTCAGTGGGTTGGGTTCTGTGATGGTTAATACTGAGTGTCAACTTGATTGGATTGAAGGATACAAAGTATTGATCCTAGGTGTGTCTGTGAGGGTGATGCCAAAGGAGATTAATGTTTGAGTTAGTGGACTGGGAGAGGCAGACTCATCCTTAATCTGGGTGGGCACAATCTAATCAGCTGCCAGCACAGCTAGAATATAAACCTGCAGAAAAATGTAAAAAGAGAGACTGGCCTAGGTTCCCAGACTTCATCTTTCTCCCACGCTGGATGCTTCCTGCCCTCAAACATCAGACTTCAAGTTCTTCAGTTTTGGAACTCAGACTGACTCTCCTTGGTCCTCAACCTGCAGACGGCCTATTGTGGGACCTTGTGATAATGTGAGTCAATACTTAATAAACTCCCATATATATATATATATATATATATATATATATATATATATATATATTCCATTATATATATAATATATATTAATTAATATATATATTAATTATTATATAATATATATATATTCCATTAGTTCTGTCCCTCTAGATAACCCTGATTAGTAGAGATTCAAATGGGTTTAATTGTATCTCCCCAAAATACATGTCAAAATCCTAGCTTCCAATACTTATGAATTCATCCTTATTTGGAAACAGGGGTCTTTGTAGATATAATTGAGTGATGATGAGGTCATGTTGAATTAGGTATTCCCTGACCCAATATGACTGGTGTCCTTACACGAAGAGAAGACAGGAGGCTGAGGCGGGAGGATCATTAGAGCCCAGGAGGTTGAGGCTGCAGTAAGCCATGATCACACCACTGCTCTCCAGACTGAGTGACAGAATGAGATTCTAACCTTACATAAAGAAAGAAAAAGAAAAAGAAAAAAAGAAGAGATGAGATACAGAATACAAGAGGAGATCACATATGACAACAGAGTCAGAGATGAAAGGACTGAAGCTATAAGTCAAGGCACACCAAAGATTAACAGCAAACCACCAGAAGCTAGGACGAAGCAAGGAGGGATTATTCCCTACATGTTTCAAAGGAAGTGTGGCCTTGTCAACGTCTTGATTTTGGACTTCTAGCCTCTAAAACTGGTAAAAAGTAAATTTCTGTTGTTTTAAGCCACGTGGTTTGTGATACTTTGTTACGGAAGCCCTAGAAAACTAATACAAAGGAAATGCATGCACCTCATTTCTGTGAAATGATGCATCTAAATAAAACATGTTAATGTGCACTCTGCATCTTAACTTCGGGTGTTAGAGCACTGAAAAATAATTCAGCCACTGAGATGTTCCACAAGAGTTTGAGCAAATGCCATTAAAATTCATACTCAAAGTAAAAGTTTAGTTATCTAGGGACCAGCTTTTCAGAACATCAAGCTTCTCTAATGACTGCTGAACTAAACATAGTCAAGGTTAAAATTTAATCAATTTAAGGAACAAACAAAGCAGCCTCCCTGTATGCTGAGGAAGAGAGACATACTGCCAAGAGGATCTGAAGCTCCAAAGATTAAACCCAATTGACAGGAGTTGTCTGTGAAAAGTCATCCCTTCCATACAAGGCTGAGAAGCGAGACAAAAGTGGCAGAAGGTCAAAGAAACAAGAAAACTGGAGATTAGCACTCGCAGCAACTAGAAATGGTGCTGGGGCAGTGAGCAGTGAACACGGAGGTGTGCAAGTCAGTGATGAAAGAAGAGAGTAAAAGAACAAAGAGAGGGCTGGACTCAGTGGCTCACGCCTGTAATTCCAGCACTTTGGGAGGCCGATGCGGGTGGATCATGAGGTAAAGAGATTGAGACCATCCTGGCCAACATGGTGAAACCCTGTCTCTACTAAAAATACAAAAATTAGCTGGGTGTGGTGGCACATGCCTGTAGTCCCAGCTACTCAGGAGGGTGAGGCCGGATAATTGCTTGAATCTGGGCAGAGCGAGACTCCGTCTCACAAAAACAACAACAACAACAACTACAACAACAACAAAAAAAAAAAACAAAGAGAGGCTGTTCTTCATCACAAAAAGTGGTTAGGATCCTTTAGGCTTCACATCTAATGGCCTCACTCGCTCAAGGACACACCGAAGACATCTGTCAGCTCTGCAGGGTAAGTAGGCAGATATGCAGGGAGGTATTGCCCGAAAGCTGTTAGAATCTCAATTGCGCAATGAACAAGCCAAGTTAGGAGAATATCAACATTCAGTAGCTTACTCTCATGTGTCACTCTAGTAGTCACTTCTAAAAGAAGGCTCAACAATGACTAAAATATTGGGTCATTTTCCTGCCTATATTAGCTGACGGATTCTACATGCACATTTCATTGCTATTTAAAACATAAAATTGTATTAGAATCCTGCCTTAATGAGAAAACAGATTCATATGGACTCAGTATACAAAAGTTTTAAATAAACAACTTAAAAATGAAATGTTTAATGTTATTTTGTCCAGATTTTAAGGCAAATACTAAAAAGCTCTTTAGGTGATGATACTCAAGTTTTGATTGAGGAAAAGAGGACCAGTAAACAATAAGCCAAGACAATTGTGAAGAAGTTTTAAAAAGGGGGAATAAAGCATTGCCTTGATAGATACCAGTATTTATTAATAAGCTATGGTCACTAAATCAAAGTAGTAAACATATAGAAATTGACTGATAGAGTAGATAGCCTGCAAACAGCTCAACTTATATATATGCAAATGTGACACACGACACATGGGGTGGATGGACTGTTTAATAAACAGTGCTAAATATTGACTATGAATAGGAAAATTAATAAAACTAGATTTTAATTCAAAAAGTAAAAAGTCAAAGATAAAGACTTAAATGTAAAAGCAAAACTTTTAAACATTTAGCAAAATATTTAGGGATATATATTTATGATACTGGGATAGAAAAAAAATTCTTAAATAGGACATATATACAATAAAGATCAATGCGATTAATTGTATTTTTAAGAAAAAATTTATACAACAATAGCCATAAGCAAAATGAAAATATTAATCATGTACTGGGGGTATATTTGCAAAAATAGTACATAAAATACAAAGTTTGAATACTAAAATGTAAGAATCATGCTTTTAGGTGATGATCAACCCAATGAAAAAGGAGACAAAGAAAATAGCAAACCCAAATGATGAATAAAGATATGAAAAGCATATCGATTGAAGAAATGATAATTAAAGTAATAGTAAGATACAATTTTGCACTCATAAGATTGGGAACCTTAAAACTCTAATAAAATTCATCAAGAACATTGAAAACAGGAAATCTCATATCCTACTGGGAGGTGTGTACACGGTTACAACTACTTCAGAGAATATCTTGGCAATATCTACTAAAGATAAATGTTAGATACTCTAGGACTCATCAATTCTACTTTTAGTCAGCCTATAAGAAAAAAAAGGCAAAGATCTTAGGACAAATTAGTGTCATCGTCCCAGGAAAGCAAGTTTCAGGATAACTCTTAGAACTTACACTTACTGATGAGCCGCATTATTTAATTATTTAATTCTACTTCTAAATAAGTTCCTATAAGACACTCTCATACTTTTCCACAAGGAAATGTGCAGCAGAAATTGTTTAGTGCTATTGTGTGTTTCAAGAAAACCTTGGAAACATCTCAAAATTCCAGCAGTAGGAAAATAGTTAATTTGTGTGTCCAATGGAACAAGGAATTTATAAAGAATGAACTAGTTTAGAAAAATGCAACTAATTTAGAAAATGAACTAGTTTAGAAAAAGCACAAGTGGTAAACGATATATTCAATATAATATTACTAATGAAAATACTAAAGAAGTTTCAAATAATAATATGTATTATTTATGAATGGATGCATATATAGCAAAAATAAAATCAAAGGATTCTTCATGGCAAGACTGCTCTATGGTAGAGGTTTAGAAAGAGAAAGAGGGCTCTTCCAAGAATATCTGTTTGTCTTGTTTTACTGGTTCCTATTTGGCAATAACATGATGATACAGTGATGTACCAGTACGAGTACATTGGTTTTTTGTGTGACATGCCATGAGGAGCAAGAAATCGACTTTTACTAAGTGGCAGGATTTTCCTCGCCAGCCTTCTAGGATGATTATAATCCTCCAGGTTAAGGTCTGAAGAGTGTGTTATCTAGAAAGGGTAATGATTACTAGGACTAGTTCCTAACTGACAATTTTCACTAAATTTCACTATCAAGGAAAAGAGAGAAGGATGCTGAAAGAATTACTTTAGACTAGGCAAGAAGTCTGGCAAAGGTCGGAATTCCTGTGTAGTGAAGGGAAATAAAAAAAGGCATTGAGTTCTTAGGCTAATTCCTGAAGACAAGCAGGCAGAAGTGCAATGGCCCTGGAAGACAAAGTTTTATTGCTTCAGTATTTTGCCTAGGGCTAGCCTACCTTTCTGATATAACTCCATTTTTCAGCCACAGTAAAAATTCTCTTGTGATTCATAGAATTGGATTCCAAACTTAGGTTTACAAAAATGCAACTTGGTAAATTATATTTCCAATATAATACTCTTAATGTAAATATCAAAGAAACCCCAACAAATTGGAATATTGAGCTTTTGAGTAAATTCTCAAAATTGAATGCCTTAGATCCTTTCTGTTTGTACTTGGTGAGCCTCCTAATTTGTATGTACATCCCTATGTTTACAAATTTACCTTTCCTAAAGCTTTAATGTTGGCTAATATTTAAATCAGTTTCATTTTCTAAGAACAAAACAAGTAAAAAAGGGGGTAACTGTAATCAGTAGTAATGGAAAACAAATAAGATTTAAAATTTACAAGAATAGTAAAAAGACAATGGTCATGGGAGAACTGTCTGGATATACTGTTGACAGGGTCACATCTGGTACCGGCACTCTTGAATACACTGCGAAGCCTTGTGCAGACATACAGGAAGCCGTCAACAAATGCTCATCCATTTAATATTCATTGATTCAGGAATGCATGCACTGTGACTCAATGCTGAAATGAAATCACAAACAGGCCTGCTTTTGTTTGGATGCGCATGAAGACAAAGGGCTGACACTCAGTCTCTCTCAAGGTCTCTTGCAGCAAATCAAAGTATGAAACAACCAATGACTGAATGATCCATATAAAGATGACGGCCAGAAACTGCACACCAGAAAACTGTCAAGTTATTAGAGGCTAGGAAAGACAAAAAACAGGCCACGTCAATGTAAACGGCATAATATTTATGGGAGAAAGCATATTTGTAATTTAATTGCCCCAAGAAATTAGCATTCTCAGGTGGAAGTTAAGGAAAAAGTACAGGCAACTCTGTTAATTCGACAAATCTGCCAGAAAATCCAGAGCACAGGATTAGTAAATCCCTTATAAAATCAGAGAGGCTGCAATCCAAGTCAGAATATTCACCATAGGAAATTAATCATGTATTGTTTCAGGTAATAGCTATGGAACACTTTCAAATTCCTCTAGGTAGTGGAGGAGGGTTTCCTTTCACAGTTTGTTGCATATGGAACGTGGCCATAGGCGACACAGCCCGTTCAGTCCATTTCAGAACTGTGCCAAGTGTGATAGATGAGATTGAAGTTGCGGGTGTCTCACACAGGGAATGAGTATGGGACCAAACTGAAAACCTTAACAGGAAAATGACTGTAGGCACTTTATTTTACAGCCAAAAACTTGAGAGAAAAATGCTTTAAAGACAAAGTGAACTACAATGTGGTTTCAGACACCTGAGGTTATTAAAGAAAACTGGAAACGTTCACATATCAGATAAAATATCCAATAAAATGCAGAAATTATTCATCATCTGTTTGAAATTTACTGGATTATTTGTAACGATTTGGAGGCCAAAATAAGTAGGCAGGAAATACAAATAAATATTGGAATTCAAACTTTTTTTTAATTGAAGGGTAGAAGATTGAAATTACTCTGGTAACGATTTAAAAAAAAATGTGTACTCTCAGTGAATAAACACCGAGAACAAAAGAATCCATCTACAAAAATGACAGCGGGAATTGGAAATGAGGCATGAGGAAATAGCTGAATTACCAATTACCTCGCAACAATCTTTATAAAAGAAAAGCTAGAGCACTACCCAAATGAGTTACCATATTTCTTGATATGATTTTGGAGTTAAATTGTATTAAGGCAAAATTGTGGGAAGGATTCAATGATTCTTAAGCTATGTGAAGCAACACAGACAGAAAAGCACCTTGTTTATCTAAGAACATTAAAAAAAGTATTTGAAAAGGAATTCTGGGTTGTTAAAGGGGCTGAATCATGCAAGGCTTTAAAATGAAAACATTGTAAATATGATTACACTGGAGTTAGCATAAGAAAGAAAATTTGAAAACCAGCTTTAAAAATAACTCTAATATACATACCTCGAGGGAAAAAAGATTTTTTTTTCCTTATTTCCAAATTTATTTTAATATTTTTTAGCCTATGGAGTGAAACCAAAGTTTAACAGTTCATTTAAAAAAAAATCTTAATTTACTGATAGACACTTGTAAATTTATAATGAGAACACAGAATTTTTTTCTAAAATAAAATGATTAAGCAAACTATAGTAATTTGTCCTAAGTTTGTATTGATCAAAAAGACAGTAATTTATGGTTTTCAAAATTATGCATTGGGAAGAGGAAAAAAGAAGGGTGGGGACAAGAATGGCAATGTCACATTTGTAATTAAATGTCTTTAACCAAGCCAGCTACCACTGGCACCTTTTTCAACTATCATGCATTAATAATTTTAATATTTCATAATATACACATCCTACATTACCCAAGCTTAGCGTTCTGGCAGGTGCGGAAAAATAAAGTATCTTTGGAGACTCAGGGGTAACTCTGAGAAGTGTCAGTATATGGTAATAGAAACGGGCATTGGATCGAACCTGGGCAGGTTGCATTTAATTTGTAGCCTCCATAAACACCAGGGCCATTCTTTTTACAGCCTGCATTTGTCATTTTGAATGGAAGCCGGGAGCTCCAGCTTTCTGCTTCCTGCTCCTAGACCAGCTTGTCAGACACCTCAGGCGAGAAGCCATATTGCTTTCATTATCTTCCTGGGGTGGATCACAATGTCAAGTGCAGGTGAACATTAAATAATCGCTTGTGGATGATGAGTGCCAGGATCATACCTGGGCAACACTGTGAAGTAGACCAAGTTTCCCTTAGAGAGTCCTAGGATTCTTGTTTTGTTTAGCCCACTCCACTTCTCCTTTTAGGCATCCACTGGCCTAAGATTTCTTACCACCTACCGACATTCTACCATCTCCCACTGTGGAGTAGATGCTGCCATGCCTGGCCCATCCCCCTCAGAACTTCCTTTTGCCCTGCCTGCCCACCTCCAAGTCAGTGCCAGGACTCTTTGCCCATGGCTGTCTCTCTGGAGTCCAAAGTGGAAGCAGGAGGGAAATACACTCTACATCCTCTGCCAGCCTGTCACCAATGACAGGAGTTGATAATAAACTGAATAAATACTCTTATCTCCCTTTTGTACTCTTGTAGGATAACTTGAGACATGTTTCACATTGCACCCCAGAGGTTCCCAGGTACATACAGAAGCTGTGCTGACTCCCTGTCCTTGTCTATCTCAGTCTACAGGTCCCCATCGTCTCCTAAATAAACTACTTATACTGAATTCCTTTTCTTAGCGTCAGCTTCTAGCAGCACTGAGACCTAGTCAATCAAAACTTGATATCATTTGGCCGGGCGCGGTGGCTCAAGCCTGTAATCCCAGCACTTTGGGAGGCCGAGATGGGTGGATCATGAGGTCAGGAGATTGAGACCATCCTGGCTAACACAGTGAAACCCCGTCTCTACTAAAAAATACAAAAAAAAAACTAGCCGGGTGAGGTGGCGGGCGCCTGTAGTCCCAGCTACTCGGGAGGCTGAGGCAGGAGAATGGTGTGGACCCGGGAGGCGGAGCTTGCAGTGAGCTGAGATCCGGCCACTGCACTCCAGCCTGGGAGACAGAGCGAGACTCCGTCTCAAAAAAAAAAAAAAAAAAAAAAAAAAAAAAAAAAAAACCTTGATATCATTACATGGAATAAGGTCCCTTATACCTTAACATGCATTTAAGCCATGTTTTACCTATTTATGAATAATTTGCACCTTAAGCAATCTCCCTACAAGGAATACATACTCCTCTTTTTTAAAACAGACATGAGTAAGCAGGTGAATAAAAGACATTTTATACGGGAAGAGTTTTTTTCGGTTTTTGGTTTTTGGGTTTTTTTTGAGACAGTCTTGCTCTGTCACCCAGGCTGGAGTGCAGTGGTGCAATCTCAGCTCACTGCAACCTCTGCCTCCTGGGATCAAGCGATTCTCCTGCTTCAGCCTCCAGAGTAGCTGGGACTACAGGCACCTGCCACTACACCTGGCCTTTTTTTTTTTTTTTTTTTTTTGTAGTTTTAGCTGAGATGAGGTTTCACCATATTGGCCAGGCTGATCTCGAACTCCCGACCTTATGATCCGCCCACCTCGGCCTCCCAAAGTGCTGGGATTACAGGTGTGAGCCAACTACGTCCAGCCTAGGGGAAAGTTTTTACATGTGGAATAAGCCGTTTCCTTCTGCATTCCTCCTACAGAGCTATCTCTGATCATCAAAACATGAGATTCGACTGCTTGAACTAAGGATAACATGTTCCTTTTCAAGTGGTCAGATCTCAACTGTTCCCATTCTTGAAGTAAAACTGACCCCTCTTAAATAACTCATAAGAATGGGGTAGGTTTCAAAACATTTCACTTAAACACATCAATAAGTCCACCAAGGAAGGAAAGACTGATTGAGACTTCTGACAGCTCTTCAGTCAATCTAATCAATGTGGGCAGTTCACCTGGGCAATTCAAACAACTATCCCAGTTCAGACCAGTGGTTCTCAATCTTAAGAGTGCATCAAAATCACCTGGAGGGTCTGTGAAAACACAGATTTTCTGTTTCCATGGGTCTCGGATGGAGCTGAGAATTTGCATTTCTAACAGGTTCTCAGGTGATGCTGATGTTGTTAGTTAAAACCAGAGCTAATATGTGGCAGATAATTCTCTCAAACAGTGTATCTTTCAATTCAGCAGACTCTTGCTTTTCCTTCAGTAAACACTGGGTCCAATAGCAGACACTTTATTCCTAGGATTTTCCTCCTTTTTGTCTGAAAGGCAATGCCATTACTTTGCAACTGATCTTTAATGTAAGTTTTTCCAATATTCTTTCTTTCCTGCTAAATTCACCTTCTCCTTTAAGACATCACTCTTTATAGTGAAAGTAAATTATCTACATTCATTTTACAGTGAAGGTAATTTTCTGCCAGGCAGTGAGTATGACAGGCGGGGTCCTCATTTGTAGTTGTATTTGCATTATTTTGCACTGCTTAGCTTATAAATGGGCAAAAATAAAATGCCATAATAATCATAATGGATATGTCTCAAAATGATGCATTTTAGGTTTATTGGCAAATATGACATTAGGCAATCGTTGAAGTGTTGCCTTCCATATAGAAATGAGAAACCAAAAATAAAGGACCTTCAGGTTATTTTAATATTAACAACTTGAAGGGAAAAATTATCAAATGCAAAGATCTTTAATGAAAAGAACTGATGCAGAAGGTTATTACTTTCTCATTGCTTTCTTTTAACCTCACATGTAAGTTATTGCTTATACTCTATATCACAATATATTTAAGATAATATAACTAAAAGGCAATTATTAAGGAAAAGCTCAACAAAGAAAAGAATGCATATGAGACAGTTTCTTTTAGACTCAAGAACATATGTTTTAGGTGGGCCAGATAAAAATTATAAAAACAATTTGGTTTTCAGAAAATAAAACAATGAAGCAATACCAACTTACTTTGACATAACTCCATTGTGGAAACTTTATGTTGGTATTTACCAGGCAATTCATCTCATGTGACTACATGACAGTGTGATAATAAAACTCACTCATTCCAAATCCTTTTTATTTTCCTATTCCTTTGCCTCTGTTAAGTATTGTTTCTCTTGTTGACGCATAAGACTTAAAAAAAAAACCACATATATTTGTGCCCAAGGGCATAGACTGATACATATTCCTTTCGGGGCATCTACAGAGTTGCTTCTATTACAGTAGAAGTCTCCGTGTAAACGATGGTTATAAAAGTCAATTTCTGGCTGCAGCTGTCTCTTCAGGTAGACAATGAAGCATTCCATGTGTCATGCTCCTTGGTCATCACCCATATGCAGGTTCACTGCTCCTTGAACAAGAGGTTCTTCAGTTTGCATCAAACAATTGACTCTCACTCCGGTGGGCTTGCTAATATTCTGGATGACCCCTTGTGGATTTTCCATCTGCAAGCCAACGACATTTCACTCAACTTTCAGCTTATGCTTATCAAAATATTCTAATTATTTGCCTTTTAAAAATTACAATTTGGGCGGGCATAGTGGCTCACTCCTCTAATCCCAGCACTTTGGGAGGCTGAGGCAGGTGGATCACCTGAGGTCAGGAGTTTGAGACCAGCCTGGCCAACGTGGTGAAATCCTGTTTCTACTAAAAATAAAAAATTTAGCCAGGCATGGTGGCGGGTGCCTGTAATCCTAGCTACTCGGGAGGCTGAGGCACAAGAATCGCTTGAACTGGGAGGTGGAGTCTGCAGTGAGCCGAGATCAAGCCACTGCACTCCAGCCTGGGTGACAGAGTGAGACTTTGTCTCAAAAAAAAAAAAAAATTACCATCTAATTGTTATGTAGGTAATTATGTTTTGGCTACATCTCTTAAAGCCACCGGAGCAGTCTGAACTTCAGACATTATTCCATGCTTGAAAAATATCATTTCCTTGAAAAATGCCATGTGGATTTATGCCATAAGCCTGGATGTTGTTAATAAAGTGGCCAGTGTCTCTGAAGCCAGTTTAATGACTCTCCCTCTCTTCCTGAGTCTGGAGGTGATCCAATTATCTTCCCTCATTGAATTATAGCACTCTTTAAGTCCAATTGAAAAGTTGTCCCAATAAGCCACTATTCTCTTTCCTTGATGATTGTGTTTGGAGGTGATTACACTTGTGAACTCAGAAAGAAGCCTACACACAGAGCCCTTGTTGAAATGAAGGAGGTTGAAGGTAATGGAAGAAATTGGCATTTATCTAATAAACTTCTCATAGAAGCACATGTCCAGATGCAAACATACATACATTCTTCTGTTCTTTGGCATTATGACTTGTAACACTGTTAGCTCCATTCCGTGCTAGATCCCAGAAGACATGCAGATATGAAGATGATAGTGGCGGCAGTTGCTCCAGGAGGCCATGTGTACTTGGTTGGTTTGGTTGAGGCCAAATGGCATTTACCCTGGATCCCTATAACTGCCCTCTACTCCAATTACCAAAATTGTGGAACTATAGGGAAAGCTAAGTTATAAGAAACAACATTTACCCTCCAGCCACATAACTTGTCTTTGAACCAGTACATCCTTTCTCTTTTTGCATCCTGATAATTTCATCTGACTGTTATCAAATTTTGTTATGGACATGAAATGCCCCTTAGTTTCCAACACTGTTTCTCAAAATAGTACTTATGAAAGAAGAAATACATCATGTAGATGGTCATTTATAAAATCTTAGTGATTCAACTAATTATTATATTTTTTCTTTTTATTTTACATTGGCTACTACAAATATGCAGAGTAATGCATAGGCTAGAATATCTAACATCTAATTTTTACTTGCTAACATATATGCCACTTTTTGTGTAGGATATATTTTGTAAGGTACTTCTTTTCGTATTTATAAAAGTAAGTCAATGAGACCTAAACAAAACAATGCAAAAAGAGGTGACAGCACCTGCAGTTCTTCCATCACAACATATTATAATATCACATAAGGTACAGCGTTACTATGTCGTATAATTATATATTGATATTTACAGCAGTATATTATGATAGAGCAATCCTCATTTATCCAAAGTAATCAGAAATGGAGTATTTGTGTCTTCTTCTAAATGCTTCTGATCCTCAGGGCTTGGTCCCAAGCTTCTTCACTTTTTTCTGTCTCTACATTCTTTTTCCTATATCAACTTAGCCATCTATATGACTGTAAATATCATCTGTATGATATTTCCTAAATTTATATCTCCAATTCTTACCTTGCCTTTGAATTCAAAATTTATATTTCCCATTATTTTGTATATCTTCATTTTAGTGTCATAGGGCCTTCTTAATCTCAAACTGAAATCTGCATTCCATCCTCTCCCCAGCTGCTCAAACCTGTTCCTCACCTTGTCTTCCCCCTTGTAGTAATGGCAACACTATCCTCTTCAGATACTTAAAACAGATAATTAGAATTCATCTTTCATTTTTCTTTCCCCTCGCAACCTCCATATTTTATATACACCACACTTTATTTAATCACCACTGTCACCATTTTGGACCATCGCTTATCTCACAATAGACTATTTTAAAAATCCCAACTGATGCACCACCATTTCTACTCCAACCAATTTTCAACATGGCAGAGTAATCTGAAATTCAACAGCATCATCACTTTAAAGTCCTGTAATGGCGTCCATTGACTGCCTCCTTCCACTGCACTATGTTCCATTCTGTCTTTCTCTCGCTCTCTAATGCCATCAAAAACAATCCTATAGATCCGGGATCTCCCTCTGTCACCCTGGTCGGAGTGCAATGGCACAATCCTAGCTCCCGGCAACCTTGAACTCCTGGGCTTTAGTGATCTTCCCATGACTACAGAGGCATTCCACCATGCCCAGCTAATTTTTAACTTTTTGCAGAAATGGGGTCTCGCTATGTTGCCAAGGTTTGTGTTGAACCCTTGTCCTCAAGCAATCCTCCTGCCTCAGCCTCCCAAAGTGCTGGGATTACAGGTGTGAACTGCTATGCCTGGCACTATAATATATTTAACAAAAAGTATAAAAACAAAACACAAGAATTAACAAATGTAGAGAAATTTGAAAACAAATTATATTTGATATTAAAACCACACCAAAACAAGGTGACCTTGATGGTTTAGAAGGTATATCTGTATCACAAAGCATCTCAGTGCATCATATTGATTGTTAGGCATCCATGGTAGCTACACAACGTAGGATCTTTGGGTTTGATCTCACTTGCCCCTCTAGAATATTCTACATTTTAAAAATATCTTGTGTAAGATCATTTAGATTGATTTTTACTTTTACTAAGTTGAAAAAGCAAAGTCAGCTGTTCGACCAAACTTGACTAAATTTTGAGAAAGTAAGGGAAATAATAATATTGAGGCGTGTTCAGACTCATAAGCCCTGGGACAGTGGGTTGTTCCTAGTAAGACAACTGGGAAATATAAGACGTGGTTCTAACTGTTCTCAAACTAATGTCTCATCCTAAGATTGATTGTGATGCTCTGGAAAAACAGCCCATGACTCCAACACAGCCCACAGACACATTCATTTATTGGCTCGTGCAACTACTAAAAGTTATTTCCAACTATGGTGACCCATGCTTCAGGCATGATAACCGCAAAATAAACTGAAGAAAGGAAGATGGTGTTTAGCCTCTGGGTGATTCAGAGAAACCATATCTGGCAGCAGCACGTTGTGAAAACAACTTTTATCAACATCAAAACTGGACTCCAGGGGAGATGTGATATGGACACCATTATTTGGACTCTCAGATGTTCAAAAGTTGAAGCACAGTAGATTGCTAAAAAGATAGTCTGGGCTGTGCCTGTTTTCATTTCTCTCTACATGTTTTCAAGATCTCATCTCATTTCTTTTCCCTCTTTTGAGTGTGATTTCTGCCTTTTTTTTTTTTTTTCCTAAACAGACACAGGTCCTTGCATTTAGTGCTGTTTTGTCTTCTTGGAAAGTCTTTATATTCAGTACTCAAGGGTAAACACACTTCTTCAATCTCTCCAAGTAAGACTAAATATAAAACCAAGTAGTAGGGTTTTTATCTACCTAGAGCAATTGGTGACATTTGTGAGGTGGGGTAAGGAAGGAGATTGGAAAATGACAAAAAACTTATTTTTTACATAATTTTCTATTACCAATATATATAGCTGCATTTCAGTATTATTATAACAATGAAGAGATGACAAATTTGTAGGTAGATGATAACATTCTTCAAGGTTATAGTTGAGTATACAGAATAGAGTCTGACCACAGAATCTATGAATTTTTAAGCTTCTATCTCTATTTTTCTGAATGTTTAAGAGGTGTGCCATACATATAGTCCATATGATGGGTTGGTTGTCTTTGTCTTTGTCTTTTTCTTTCTTTTTTTTTTTTTTTTTTTTTTTTTTTTTTTTTTTTGAGATGGGGTCTCACCCTATCACCCAGGCTGCAGTGCAGTGATGCGATCTCAGCTCACTGCAACCTCCCCCTCCCAGACTCAAGCGATTCTCCCACCTCAGCCTCCCAAGTAGCTGGGACTACCAGCACACAATACCATGCACGGTTATGGTTCTGTCTCTTAAACAGTTCGTAATCATAATATTTAAAAATCTAAAGCCTTTTTATCATTCATAGACTTAATAGATATTCACAAATATCCTACAATTTTTCCACTTATGTCCTGTACCCGGGTAATAAAATAATAAGTAAAGGCAGACATGGCTTAGGCCCTCTGGGTCTTACCATCTACTAGGGAAGACAGGCAGATAAGCCAGAAAGCAAATAAAACTAATGAACAGTTGCAACAGAGACAAAAGTCGCTCTGTTATGATGCTATGATGGGAGCCTCTGACCCAGGTAAGGTTGTTAAGGAACTCTTCCCTGTGGAAATGACATTTTACTGTCATCTAAAAGATGAAGAGAAAAAAAATGTATCTGGCAAAAGACCAGCATACATCAGAAAAGAGCCTGTCAAGGTCAGCGGATGGAAGACCTGTATGATCATTGATCTGAATGGGGATGGTGGTAGGTGAGTGGGGTATGAAATGTGTCTGAAGGGAGGGAGAGGAAACAGATCATATATGGCCTTATAGGCCATGCTCAGGGGTTTTGTCTTTAAGGGTACAGAGAGATTCCTAACGCGTTTTCAATCTGCAGGCCAGGTATAAGATGTGTGTCTTGAAGAGCCCTTTGCTTACAGTGTAGAGAAAAGGCCACTAGGCACCAGGGAGGATGAGAATAGCCATATGAAGAGACCACTGTAATGGTCAAGAGAGCAATAGGGATTTGGAATTGGAGGTCCTGAGGGTAGAAAAAGCAGACTGATTTGAGGGATATTTCCAGAGGCAAAATGAGCCAGACTTGGTGCAGACTAGAAATCAGAGGCAAAGGAGAAGAAGGTGTGGAAGATGCTTCCTGTATCCTTCACAACATTTAACATAAATTACATTTAGATAAAGGAGATGAAGAGAATAGTATGCTGACCCAGTACTATAAGATTTTTATACTAAGTATATTCATATTTGTTTATACAAATGAAGTACTTTCTTAGGCTTATTTAAGTGAATAAAAATTGTCCACTGAACTAACTTGGCAACACAAAATGTAGTGAGCTCATTCACAGTAACTTTGTGAGAAACAAAAGGCGCTGATTTTTTTTACATGTAGGGAAATAGTACAATATAGTATTAGTTTCTTAAATATAAATTTTCTTTTAATTAATCACTAACCAAAAATTAAAAAAAAAAAATCGCTGGAATCAAATATCAACACCCAAGTAACTGACAAAAGAATTCTCATTAGTATCAGTACAACTTTCGGAAATAAAGCTACCAAAGGCTGGGCAGATGATCTGTTTTGAAGTGTAACATCTTAGCAATTATAATAGCAAAAACATTGTATTCTTTTATGTGGAATAATAACTGAAATGATTAGTGAAAAAAAGTAAAATGCATCATTCTACTTCAAGGATTTTGTTAACCATTGCTATACTTTTCTTAAGTTTTATGTTTATAAACTATGTACAAAATGAAATAGAGCTCTAGGCTTCAGTCAATCAAACATCAATTCAAGCTACTCTCCAATGTAGTGTAGTAGGTACAGAATAAATACCAATTAAGAAACATCCCAACCAGGTTCTTGTTCCGTATGTTCTGTCTGGGATGTACACTTTGATTTTCTACCTGCCAATCATATCTGTTATTTCAAAAACTAAATTTGCAATTCATTTTTTCAAGGAAAATTACCTGTATTGCTCTCTTCCCCAATATTTGACATGAAGTAAAAACTGCATCTCATACTTGTTTGTATTCTTTAATTTTTATATATCTAGTGTCCAACTAATTTTATGCATTCAAGATAACTTTTGTTTTCTTCTGTTTTTGGTAGTGTGCTTAGCATCTAAAAACAATTAGGCCGATGCTGTGGCTCATGCCTGTAATCCTTAAGCTTTGAAAGGCTGAAGCAATAAGACTGCTTGAGGCCAGAAGTTCAAGACCAATCTGGGCAACACAGCTAGACCATGTCTCTACATGAAATAGAAAAACAAACAAACAAAAAAACTAGCCAGAAGTGGTGGTGGACAGCTGTAGTCCCAGCTACTTGGAAGGCTGAGACAAGAGGATCACTTGATCCTAGAAGTTCGAGGCTGCAGTGAGCTATGATCATACCACTACACTCCAGCTTGGGTGACAGAGCAAGGCTTCATCTAAAAAAAAATAAAAATAAAAACAATTAAAGCACAATAGATAAATGAATTATTGAAGGAATTATCTTTATCTTGCAGGGGAATTAATGGTTTATCCTAAATTTTTTTTTGTTTTGTTTTCATTATGACAAGCTAAAAAAAATATTTAGATATCCATAAAACGTTTTGTTATCAATTTCTGTGCCATTACTAGATTTATTTTGTTTATGTTATATTAGTAGTATGAAAACCTGATGAATGTATAAACATATTGATTAAAAAGGAACAAACCATTCCAGGAAATACATAAAAGACCAATAACCATTAAAATTTTTCTACAGAATTGCATTTTGGAACAACCCTTTCTCATGTAGTATTCCAATGAATAATGAGAAAAGAAAGATGAGGTAAATATTGAATGTGAAATTAGGGGTCCTATGTTCAAATTTCAGTTCTGCAGCTAAGCATCAATATTTCCAAGCACAAGTCATTTCATTTTGAGGAAAATGAGATTTATTGAAGGTGAAACACCAGTAAATTGGCTTTCAGATACGTTTCGAAATAAACACGGTAAATTTCAAACTTTTCCTTCCTTCTCCCTTCCTTCCCTTTTCAATAAAATTATGTGAACAATTGATATAATTTGTTGAGTGCATATAGGCATACACATTAAGTTAGAAGTAAACACGTCACTTTGACTCCAGGGAAGCTAGGATTGGAAGATTTCCTATTTCTTCAATCATTATGAGTAAATCGAAAGACATTCCGAAGATGAGGATTTCAGCCAACTTGGAAATCTACAGCTTCCATCTGTCATTTACGGTTTTAGTACTTGCTATTGTCATAGTGTTTCTTGGCAACTGAACTTCCACTTTTGAAAGTAAACCTTGCTTTGAGTGCTATGAGACAATTGGGATAAAACTTCCACAGGTGCTAAGAAAAAGCAAAAGAAAAACATATGTAATAATGTATAAGCCAAATTTTCCAGGGAATTAATGGAAGATGCACTAACAAGGGCAATTAATACATACACAAGAAAGAATACAATAAAATGGCCATTGATTAACCATATAAGCCTTCGTTACTGTAAGTTATAGATAATCCTAGAAACAGTGTGGCACTTTAAACATTTTTTTGATATATGGCATCATATGGCTTATTTTTTAAAATCACATATTACATATATTTGAGGATTTACAGTCATATACAGACAAATATGTGAATGGTAAATAAACCATCTAGATAACAAACTAAGATTGTCCTTACAGTTACATGAGATTGCTTGTTTTTGTTATTTTGTTTTCATTGTCATTTTATTTTTATTTTTAATTATTATGAATACATAATAGTTGTATATATTTATAGGGTACATGTGATATTTTTATATAAGCATAGAATGATCAAATCGGGGTAATTGTGGTATCATTTCCTTGTGTCAGGAACTTTCTAATTCCACTCTTTCAGTTATTATGAAATGTACCATAAATTATTGTTAACTATAGTTGCCCTATTGTGCTACCAAACACTAGATCTTATTCCTTCTATCTAACTTTATTTTTGTCCCCATTAGCCATTTCTTCTTAATCTCCCCCTCCCCACTACCCTTCCAGCCTCTGTTGACTTCTATTTTAATTTTGGAAATGTTTTATCCACCATTTGAATTTACCGTAAAACATTAGTGGGAGATGTTATTGTTTCTTATATTCTTAACACACATACAAACATTCAAGTACCTCAGAGACTCACACATAGAACAAACTCTAGGCATTCATTCATTCATTCTGCAAGGGCCTATCATTCCCAAGTATTGTGCCAAGGACATACAAAAATGCAAGTAATTTTCTAGATTCTAAAATTGTATCAGAGAGTAGAAGAGACAGAAGTAAACCCGTAAGTTATAAGAGAGTGTGCACGTCATACGACAGCAGTACACATAGGAAGTAATGGAGCACAGAGGAGGGAGTTCTGTACAGTTCTGAAAATGGAGAAGGCTGGGCATGGTGGCTCATGCCTGTAACCCCAGCACTTTGGGAGGCCAAGGCAGGTGGATCACCTGAGGTCTGGAGTTCAAGACCAGCCTGATAAACATGGAAAAACCCCATCTCTGCTAAAAATACAAAATTAGCTGGGTGTGGTGGCACATGCCTGTAATCCCAGCTACTCAGGAGGCTGAGGCAGGAGAATCACTTGAACCTGGGAGGCGGAGGTTGCAGTGAGCCGAGATCGCACCACTGCACTCCAGCCTGGGTGACAGAGTGAGACTCCATCTGAAAAAAGAAAAGAAAAGGGAGGAGAAACAGTAGATAGGGATAAAGCAATACTTGTGTGTGTGTGTGTGTTTTGCTATTAGTGCTTTGCTTATTGAGTTTACTTAATATGATACACACACACCCATATATAAGTCTATTATTACATTTTGAATTCTAAAGTATATGATATAGAATTTGCAGTAAAACTGTAAACAAAACCTAAAATAAAAACAACAACAGAAAAAAACTTTGCATAATTTGCCTAAGGGAAACCACAAGCAATAAAGGATCTAAAATTCAAGATTTCAGGGTTCAGGAGTTGTCAGTGCTACCTAAAGATCATTATGAGTCTTTTAAAGGTAAATCACAATATCCATTCAAGAAAAACAACAAATATGCTAATTATAGTATTTATAAACTATCTTTGGTAATATTAAATTATGAAAAATGAATAATATGAAAGTGAACAAAGAGTGAACTTCCCTCTTCCAAAAAAAGTGAACTTCTTAATGTAATCTGCTGTAGTTTGCTTTAATTATATAATCAGAGCCATTATTTAAAAGCTAAAAAAGACTCACAAAAACAAAAACCTAGAAGCAGTTAAAAACTGTATAAACAACCTTGTAAGTAACGAAGCTTATTAAAATGAGTAAATTAAAAATTGAAGCCCAATATGCAAGATGATAAATGTGATTTTAGCAGAATAGCATAAAATTCTTCATCACTTGTCATCATAAAGCTCTCCTTTTGGGAGAGGGGATTATTTACATTGATGGTGCAATATAATTGGAAGGACCTGACTTCCAGCCAATGGTTTGTCTCCCTTCTTTAAGCTCAACAACAATTTGTTGCCAGCACCAGCCTGTCATTAACATTCTGTCCTTTAGTCAAGTTACCTGTTTATTTGTCTCCTGTGTCTTTTTCACATTTTCTGACTTGGACAAAATCAAATGCACATTGAAGTCAAAACTGTTGTCTTCTTGATTTAGGTTTTGCCTTTGGTTTTGCCCTTGGCGCAAGATCCCATGGAATACCTCATAAGAGAAGGTGCCTGTGAATTGGGTGCTGAAATACAAAGAGAGGTCTCCAGGTGTCAAGAGGAAAACCCATCACAGACAGAGCATAGGGAAAGGGTGAAACACAACACATGGTTCAATGTGGTTAGAGGAGTGGTCATGCAGCCCTCTAGGAACACTTTGAGAGTGAGGTTGGAAATAGCCTGATCCCAGGCTACTTATTCTATGGCAATGCAGAACCACTGACAGATGTTAAGCAAGAGACTGACCACATTTAGCCACTAAGTTAACTCAGAAAATAGCCGGAAAAAAAAAAAAAAAGTCAGAGAGAAGTACATTATTCTGCACTTTCTGGTTTGGGTAATAGGAAAAATGAATTCATTTAATTCATGAAATGAAATGAAGAGATGACCTCATTTAAGAAACAAAATGTCAATGATTTGCAGTTTTATTTAATGACTGAAATGGGGAATCATGAGGAGATACAGATCAGGAGAGAGGAAAAAGTTATGATTTGAACATCGTAAGGTTTGAGATGCTCTTTTTCCAGCTAGGTATGTCACTGTAAAAAGGATATTTTACCTCTCCAGTTTTCTCATTATAAAATGGGAATAATAACAGAGTTGATGTGAGGATTAAATAATTCAACACATTAAGAGTACTTAGAATAGTGCCTGGCATCTAGAAAGGCCAAGAATGTTAATATATATTGCTAGTATCATCAGCAACACTGTGTGGAGCTACCTGTGGTAAACCAAACAGATTCATTTGATTTTCAGGGGATTATTTTCAGTGCTTTTCTTCCATGGCTTCAGGGTTGATCTTTGAACACTCTTTTCTTTTAGCTTCCTAGAAAGGAGATATATGCTCCTGATCTTCTTGTATCTTCTCATTCTTTTTATATTAATTCTTCCTGCACCCATCTTTCAAATGTTGGTGAGTCCAGCATTATGTTTCTGGAAGTTGCGCATTAAAAATTTTTGAATCCTTAAAATGGTATAAAAGTGCTATGTGTTTTCTATGACAAACCCACAGTCAACATAATACTGAGTGGGCAAAAGTTGAAAGCATTCCCTCTGAGAACTGGAACAAAACAAGGATGCCCACTCTCACCACTCCTCTTCAACACAGTACTGGAATCCTTAGCTAGAGCAATCAGACAAGAGAAAGAAATAAAGGGCATCCAAGTCAGTAAAGAGGAAGTCAAACTATCATTCATTGCTGACGGTATGATTGTTTACCTTGAAAACCCTAAACACTCCTCCAGAAAGCTCCTAGAACTGATAAAAAAAAAAATTCAGCAACATTTCTGGATACAAGATTAATGTACACAAATCAGTAGCTCTTCTATACACCAACGTCGACAAAGCAGAGAATCAAATCAGGAACTAAACCCCTTTTACTTAAAAATAGCTACAAAAAAATAAAAAATAAAATAATTCAGAACACACCTAACCAAGGAGGTGAAAGACCTCTACAAGGAAAATTACAAAACACTGCTGAAAGAAATCACAGACGACACAAACAAATGGAAACACATTCCGTGCTCATGGATGGGCAGAATCAATATTGTGAAAATGACCATACTGCCAAAAGCAATCTACAAATTCAATGCAATGCCCATCAAAATACCATCATCATTCTTCTCAGAATTAGAAAAAAAAATTCTAAAATTCATATGGAACCAAAAAAAGCCCGCATAGCCAAAGCAAGACTAAGATGAAAGAACAAATCTGGAGGCATCACACTACCTGATTTCAAACTATACTATAAGGCCATTGTCACCAAAACAGTGTGATACTGGTATAAAAACAGGCACATAGACTAATGGAACAGAATAGAGAACCCAGAAATAAACCCAAATTCATACAGCCAACTGATCTTTGACAAAGCAAACAAAAACATAAAGTGGGCAAAGTACATCCTTTTCAACAAATGGTGCTGGGATAATTGGCTAGCCACATGAAACTGGATCCTCATCTCTCACCTTATACAAAAATCAACTCAAGATGGATTAAGGGCTTAAATCTAAGATATGAAACTACAAAAATTCTCAATGATAACATTGAAAAAACCCTTCTAGACATTAGGCTTAGGCAAGGATTTCATTACCAAGAACCCAAAAGCAAATGCAATAAAAACAATGATAAATAGTTGCGACTTAATTAAACTAAAGAGCTTTTGTAGAGCAAAAGAACAGTCAGCAAACAGACAACCACAGAGTGGGAGAAAATCTTCACAATCTATACATCTGACAAAGAACGAACATCCAAAATCTATAACAGACTCAAACAACTCACTAAGAATAAAATAATCCCATCAAAAAGTGGCCTAAGGACATGAATAGACAACTCTCCAAAGAAGATATACAAATGGTCAACAAACATGTGAAAAAATGCTCAACACCACCAATGACTAAGGAAATGCAAATCAAAACCACAATGTGATACTACCTTACTCCCGCCAGAATGGCCATAATCAAAAAATCAAAAGACAGTAGATGTTGGCGTGGATGCGGTGATCAGGGAACACTTCTACACTGTTGGTAGGAATGTAAACAGTCACTATGGAAAACAGTGTGGAGACTCCTTAAATAACTAAAAGTACTACCATTTGATCCAGCAATCTCATTACTGGGTATCTACCCAGAGGAAAAGAGGTCATTACATGAAAAAGATACTTGCACATGCATGTTTATAGCAGCACAATTCAAAATTCCATGATCATGGAATCAACACAAATGCCCATCAATCAACGAGTGGATAAAGAAACTATGACATATATATATATACACATATATATACACACACACACTCACACATACACACACCCACACACACACATATATATATATAACGGAATACTACATGGCCATGAAAATGAATGAATTAATGGTATTTGCAGTGACCTGGATGAGATTGGAGACTATTATTCTAAACGAAGTAACTCAGGAATGAAAAACCAAACATTGTATGTTCTCACTGATATGTGGGAGCTAAGCTATGAGAATGTAAAGGCATACAATGGACTTTGGGGATTTCAGGGGAAGGGTGGTAGGGGGCGAGGGATAAAAGACTACAAATAGGATGCAGTGTATATTGCTTGGGTGATGCGTTCTCCAAAATCTCACAAATCACCACTAAAGAACTTACTCATGTAACCAAATACCCCAATAACCTATGGAAAAGTAAAAAAATTTTAAAAATTCTTATGGATTCAATTGTGTCTCCAAAGTTTTGTTGAAATCCTAACCAACAGGACTTCATGATGAAACCATATATATATATAAGGTGGAGGAGCGCTGCATGTATTAGTTAAGATGAAGTCTTAATAGGTTAGGGTGGGCCCTTAGTCTTCAATGACTGGTGTCCTTTTAAGAAGAGGGCAGACACAAAAAGAGAAGACTGCCACGTGACCACAGAGGTAGAGATTGGAGTGATGCAGCTGCAAGCCAAGGTATAGGATTGACAGCCACCACAAGGAGCCAAGAAAAGTCAAGAAAGAATCCTCCCCTGAAGGTTTCAGAGGGAGCATGCCCCTGCAAACACCCTGACTTCAAAATTCTAGCCTCCAGAAGCATGAAATAATACATTTCTGTTCTTTTAAAGTATCCCATTTATATCACATTATTATGCAAGCTCTAGGAAACTAATATAGACATTTTTATAAGAATGAGCTTTTTTTCTTAAAAGAAGGTCCTTAACTTTCATCAGATTCTCAAAAGAACTTGAAACCTTTGAACTCTCTTCTGAGGGTCCTATTTGCTACTGTGATTTAAATTATAACCCGAATGTCACTGTCTCTCAAATCTGTGCCACCAATCCAGACCTCTCTTTAGCTCTAGAACTTTATGTCTACTTGAAATCTCCACTCACACGTCCCAAACTGAATTGAAGGTATAGTGAATCATCATTATATTCCCCATTTCAGTAAATGATGCCAGCATTTGCTCAACTGTTCAACCTCAACTCTAAATAGGCTTCCATGATCCATAATTCAATTCATCAATAAGACTCATTAGCTTGATCTGTAAAATGGATCTTGAGTCTGTCTACCTGTCTTCCATCTTTGCTGTCACTGACCTAGGCCTGTTACTTTCATAAATTTCTCTGTTGGAATAATGCAATCGCCTTCCTTGATGGTCTCTCTGCTTCTTCTTTTGTCCTTCTCATGTCTATTTTTGCACTCATGTGCCAGGGCAGAGATTAGAATGAGGGAAGTTAAGCAAGGAGTGTGCTCAAGATAAGCAACTGTGGTAGAAAGGAGTAAAGCAGGATTTTAGAGAGGAGTTGGGCTTTGAAATTTTGGGTGACAAAGTCAATCTGCTTTACCCAGGACTTTCCTACTTTCAGCACTGAAAGTCTCATGTCCTGGGAAACCCGTCTTCTATGGGAAAACTGTCACTGCAGTCACCTAACTGCAGTGGCTAACCAGTCTAACTAGTGGTAACAAGGTGTAAACTCACCCCATGGGCACCTGTGAAGTTGGATTGGTCTCCTTCAGAACTGTACCTGCAGTGTTACTGTCCCTTTTTGGGGTGTGGAGGCTGAGCTTTCTCTCCCTGCATTAGACACAGGATGTTCCAGGGCAGTTGGCATGACCTACATAAGGTGGTACTTTCCATCAGAAGGTAACTCTTGGGGAGGGCTTACAGCTGAGGTCTATCACCCAGCAGTTCTCTCAAGTTGGGGACTAGGTATTTTATGCTTCAGGAGACATCTGGGTGGCAAAGTATGCCATTTACTACAATATCACTGCTAGATATGAACATAATATAGTCAGATAAATGTAAGCAATTCCTTTTACCAAAACAACCAAAGATGCATGTGAAGAATGAAAAGGTTAGAGAAATGTAGGCATGGGGGAGATCATAAGGTTTCTTATATACCAGGGCAAAGAAAATAAGCTTGACGATGAAATCTTTATGGGACCATTTTTTAAATTTCCTTTTACTGTGATCATTGTGATCATTGCAGTAGATGTAAATAAATGCCTTTGAAAAATATTTAACGTCGTTTCAGGCTAGTGACTCCGCAAACATGTAATAGGAGATTTCCTAAACCCAATAAAGGAATCTCAGGAAAACTACAGCTAACATCTTACTTAAAGACAAAAGACTGAATGCTTTCTCTCTAATATCAGGAACAAGGTAAGGATGACTGCACTTACCACTTATATTCACCATGATAATGGAAGTCCTAGCCAGTGCAATCGTCAAGAAAAAGAAAAGAATACAGAATGAAAAAAACATAAATAAAACTAAAACTATTTGAAGATAACAGAGTTGTCAATGTAGCAAAATCTCAAAGAATCTACAAAAAAATGACATTAGAAATAATACTTAAGTTTAGAAGGTCACAGGATATAAGGTCAATTCACGCATACATGCATACATGCACACAAAACTAAACTACTGTATTTCTATACAGAATCAGTAAACAATTGGAAATTGAAATTTTTTTAAGTGTCATTTAAAACAGCAGCCAAAATATTTAAGTATACCTTTCATGAAATACACACAAGATCTGTATGTTGAAAACTTCAAAGCTGACGAGAAATTTTAAAAGACTTAAACAAATTAAGAGATACAGTGTGTTCATAGACTGGGAGTTTTAATAATGTTAAGGTGTCAGTTCTCCCTGGATAGATCCATAGATTGAATATAATCCCAGGATGAATCATAGCAGAATTCTTCCTTTTCTTAGAAATAAAAAAGCTGATTTTAAAAATTATGTAGAAAAGCAAAGAAACTCAAGTACCCAAAACCAATTTTGAAAAAAGAACATTAGAAGGCATTACTTGATTTCAAGATTCTTACAAAGATATAATAATCAATACAGTGTGGTATTGGCAAAAGTATGGACATATAAATTGATGCAACAGAACAGATTCTAAAAATAGATCCTTACATATATATCAATTGACTTTTAGAAAAGGTGAAAAGGCAATTCAATGGCAAAAGGATAGTGATATGGTTTAGCTGTGTCCCCACCCAAATCTCATCTCGTGTTGTGGAAGGGACCCAGTGGGAGATAATTGAATCATGGGGGCAGTTTCCCCCGTACTGTTGTAGTAGTAGTTAGTAAGTCTCACAAGATCTAATGGTTTTATAGGGGGTTTCCCTTTCACTTGGCTCTCATTCTCTCTTGACAACTGTGATGTAAGACCTTTTGCCTTCAGCCATGATTTTGAGGCCTCCCCAGCCATGTGGAACTGTGAGTCCCTTAAACCTCTTTTTTTTGTTTCAATGCTCAGTCTTGGTTATGTCTTTATCAGCAGCATGAAAACAGACTGATACAGATAGTCTCTAAGAAATGATGATGCCTTTTAATTGGGGCATTTAGCCCATTTACATTAAAGGTCAATATTGTTGCATATGAATTTGATCCTGTCATTATGATGCTAACTGGTTATTTCACCCATTAGTTGATACAGTTTCTTTATAGTGTCGATGGTCTTTACTATTTGGTATATTTTCGCAGTGGCTGGTACTGGGTTTTCCTTTCCATATTTAGTGCTTTTTTCAGGATCTCTAAAAACCCAAGAAGAAAACCTAGGCAATACCATTCAGGACACAGGCATGGGCAAAGAATTCATGACTAAAACACCAAAAGCAATGGCAACAAAAGCCAAAATTTACAAATGGGGTCTAATTAAACAAAAGAGCGTCTGCATAGCAAAAGAAACTATCATCAGAGTGATAGGCAACATACAGAATGAGAGAAAATTTTTGCAACCTACCCATCTGACAAAGGGCTGATATCCAGAATCTACAAAGAACATAAACAAATTTACAAGGAAAAAACAACCCCATCGAGGCAGAGCTTGCAGTGAGCTGAGATCACACCACTGCACTCCAAGCCTGGGCGACAGAGCGAGAGCGAGACTCTGTCTCAAAAAAAAAAAAAAGAAAAGATAAAAACAACCCCATCAAAAGGTGGGCAAAGGATATGAACAGACACTTCTCAAAAGAAGACATTTATGTGGCTAACAAACATATGAAAAAAGCTCATCATCACTGGTCATTAGAGAAATGCAAATCAAAACCACAATGAGATACCATCTCATGCCAGTTAGAATGGCAATCATTAAAAAGTCAGGAAACAACAGATGCTGGAGAGGATGTGGAGAAATAGGAATGCTTTTACACTGTTGGTGGAAGTATAAATTAGTTCAACTATTGTGGAAGACAACGTGGTGATTCCTCAAGGATCTATAACCAGAAATATCATTTGACCCAGCAATCCAATTACTGGGTATATACCCAAAGGATTACAAATCATTCTGCTATAAAGACACATGTACACACATGTTTATTGCAGCACTATTTACAATAGAAAAGACTTGGAACCAACCCAAATGCCCATCAATGATAGACTGGATAAAGAAAATATGGCACATATACACCATGGAATACTATGCAGCCATAAAAAAAAAAGGATGAGCTCATGTCCTTTGTAGGGACATGGATGAAGCTGGAAACCATCATTCTCATCAAACTAACACAGGAACAGAAAACCAAACACTGCATGTTCTCACTCCTAAGTGGGAGATGAGCAATGAGAACACATGGATACAGATAGGGGAACATCACACACCAGGGTCTATTGGGGGATGGGGGGCTAGGGGAGGGATAGCATTAGGAGAAATATCTAACGTAGATCATGGATTGATAGGTGCAGCAAACCACCATGGCATGTATATACCTATGTAACAAACCTGCGTTTTCTGCACATGTATCCCAGAACTTAAAGTATAATAAAAAAAAAAAATGATGATGACAAAGATGAAATCCATGCATAAAAACATTAACCTTGACCCCAAATTTGCCTATAAAGATTAGCTCAAAATAAATTAAAAATCTAAATGTAATGCTTAAAACTATAAAACTCCTAGAAAAAAAAAAAATTGTTGTGACCTTGTGTTAGGCAAGGATTTCTTAAATGTAAAACCAAAATCATGATTCATAAAAGAATAGGGAATTGACAAAGCAGACTTTATAAACATAAAAAAGTATTCTCTTTCAAAGACACTATAAAGAAAACAAGAAAGATAAGCAAGAATTTGGTGATAGCTCTAGCTACAGATGCTTTGGGATTGACTATGGCCTTCAAGCTATGACAGGCTTTCCCCAAGCAGCTTCAGTTAATGAGTAGAACCCGACCATTTTTACTTAATGAATAACTCCTCCTAAGGGCAATTTTGGCACTGGAACTCCTCACTGGCCTTGCCAACATATTTTCTGAGCAGCAACACACTATAAGGCCCTCACTACCCAGTATTCCTTCCTCCTTCTCCCTTCTCCTCTTTCTTTTATTTTTTTATTTTTTATTTTTTTTGAGACGGAGTCTTGCTCTGTCGCCCAAGCTGGAGTGCAGTGGCGCGATCCTGGCTCACTGCAAGCTCTGCCTCCTGGGTTCAAGCCATTCTCCTGCCCCAATCTCCCGAGTAGCTGGGACTACAGGCGCCCGCCACCTCGCCCGGCTCATTTTTTGTATTTTTAGTAGAGACAGGGTTTCACCGTGGTCTCGATCTCCTGACCTTGTGATTCGCCCGCCTCAGCCTCCCAAAGTGCTAGGATTACAGGTGTGAGCCACCGCGCCCGGCCCCTTCTCCTCTTTCATACATGCAACCCCCAATATTTTGCACTTCCAACTCCACTGAACCCAACTGGTACAGGAGTATCAATCATATAGGCACTGTAAGCTAAGGCAAGAATTTGAAGACAAATTATCTGTAGAGAAAGTGTTCTGAAATACTTTAAATTACTCTCATCAGCATTTCAGTCATAAATACTATGTTTTACAAGTTAAATGCCATGTAAAACGTAATTTTTGTAAAGGAAAATTTAATATCATAGATCATGATGAGTCTTTAAAGACAGTTGATGGTATCAATCAGCTACTTGACAAATCTGAAAAGTGATCCTATTTTGGAAGTTTAGGTTATCTACTTATAATTTCTTGATATCAAAGTAAGAAGTTTCATAAATTTAAATCGACAGGAAATCCAGTTACCGTACTAGAAGGGTATAATTTTCTTCTAACATTCTTAGCTTTTTTTCTACTCAGAACAATATCTTAGTGTTTACAATTCACATAATAGCATTGTGCTTTTTTTTTTTTTTTTTTTTTTTTTGAGATGGGGTCTCGCTCTGTCACCCAGGCTGGAGTGCAGTGGCCAGATCTCAGCTCACTGCAAGCTCCGCCTCCCGGGTTTAGCCATTCTCCTGTCTCAGCCTCCCGAGTAGCTGGGATTACAGGCGCCCGCCACTTCGCCTGGCTAGTTTTTTGTATTTTTTAGTAGAGACGGGGTTTCACCGTGTTAGCCAGGATGGTCTCGATCTCCTGACCTCGTGATCCGCCGGTCTCGGCCTCCCAAAGTGCTGGGATTACAGGCTTGAGCCACCGTGCCCGGCCAGCATTGTGCTTTTTAAAGCCAAATGGGACAGCTGTAACTTCAATAAACAATTTTAAACACATCAGCACTTTTCTTCCTTGAGTGTATAATGTAACTGCTATTCATTCAATAGAACACTTTAGTTCATTTTCTGAAAAGAAACTTTAATAATTTTCAAAGAGCTAATATAATGTTTGAACACTGAATAAAATATAATAAATTCAGTAAGTCTGGAAGAATTAACAATGCATTCAGTCAAGTGAAATTTAAAAGAGCATGTTTCCAGTTACTAAGAACAATTTAAACTACTTTTAAGGATAAAAATGCTTAAAATTAAGATGAGGAAATATGTTTTTAATGTGAAAAAATGAAGATTTTGGAAAAAGGTTAATTTAGCAAACAATCCAAAGAAACTACATGCTTGATTTTAACCTTCCATAAACATCACTTTAAAGGTTATAAAAGTCAAACAATAAAGAAAAAGGATTTATTGAGTTGTCTTTTTCGGAAACAGGGGATAAGAACATTGGAGGATAAAAATCATGAATCTACAAAGAAGAGAAATAGGAGGTAACACAAAAGAAAAATAATTCCCATTCTAGTAGAATGGATGAGCAAACCAAAAATATATTTGTATTAAAAAAAGTGATCTTAAGGGATCAAAGTGAGAGCAATTTTCATTAAAATAATAGTAAAGAAAGGTGGCCTGGAAGTGGAAGAGTGAGGGAGACCAGGGAGACAGCAGAGAAGTCAAAGGTAAGCTATGCTGAGTCCATTTGGGAGTAAAGAGAAACAGGGGCATTGGAGGAATAGGACTCAGGAAAGGAGTTTTGTTTTATGATAAAGAATGCTCGAGCATGTCAGTTGCTTAGGAATAAGATACCCATAAGAAGGGGATTTGGCATTTAACTTGATTAGACCTTTACTAAGTATCTATTATATGAGGCACGTGGGAGATAATAAATGAAAATATGATCTCAACTCAAGAAGAGACTTATCCCAGAGATGCTATAACTTTCAAGCAGGAGGAAGGGTCAGGTTGTAGACAGAAGCAACCCCCAAGAGACCACTAGTTTTCCAGCTAACGACTCAGCTTGGAGGAAGAGGCAAAGCCAGAGGCAAATGTGGGAGGCTGGGGCAGTCACAGGGTCCTGAAATCCAGAGAACATGGAATGAGGTAGTGTGCACATGGTACCCTCTGTTTGCTCAGGATGGCAGGGAAGTCTAAGTCACCTGCGGACAATGAGAGGACAGGTACAGGGTGGGACAGGAGTTGGAAGGGTTCTAGTCACCTTCCTCTCCCTTTCTTCCCAGTAACTCCTCCAAGCCAACTCTTTTAACATAAAACTTCATTCTCTATTTTATTCATAACATTGTAGGAATCAATTCTTCCATTATCCAGACGTTTGTGCAAGTCATCTGAACACATACACCTCTGTCTCCACCTTCAAAACGTCCTCTAACTTGCCCCCAAAGTCATCTACCTGAAATGACAATATGCTCCCTTCACGTACTCTTAAAAGCTTTTGGGTAACTATAAAATATCTGTTTTTTAAAAAATAAACCTCCAATCGGTGCCTAGCCCTAATGGGTGGCCTTAGTCCCATTTTGTGCCCATAATAAATTAGAGTTAACTACTGCAACATGGTGTTTGAATCTACTGTAGTAGTGAGGAATGTATAACTAACTGAAGAGTTTGAGAGAAGCAGGAAAGAGAATTTATATTGACACTGTATGGAAAACTTATATGCAAAAGTCATGTCGAAATGATAATTTTAACCTAATCTTTGAAAATTATAGGCTATTCTTTCTTTTCTTATAAACGTATCTTTTTTTTTTTTTTTTTTTTTTTTTTTTAACGGAGTCTCACTCTGTCGCCCAGGCTGGAGTGCAGTGGCACAATCTCAGCTCACTTCAAGCTCCGACTCCTGGGTTCATGCCATTCTCCTGCCTCAGCCTCCCAAGTAGCTGGGACTACAGGTGCCTGCCACCATGCCCAGCTGCTAATTTTTTTGTATTTTTAGTAAAGACAGGGTTTCACTGTGTTAGCCGGGATGGTCTCGATCTCCTGACCTCATGTTTCGCCCACCTCAGCCTCCAAAGTGCTGGGATTACAGGTGTAAGCCACCATGCCCAGCCAACTTAACATCTCTTAATACTCTTAATTGCACTCAACAAAACAGGAGTCATAGTCAAAATTACCTTCTGAGACAATGAGCTCAGTAACCTACTGCTATTACTATTCAAACATAAGAGGTTGAGCATCCCTAATCCATAAATCTGAAATCTGAAATGCTCCAAAATCCAAAACTTCTTGAGTGCTAATAAAATGCCACATGTGGAAAATTTCACACCTGACCTCATGTGACAGGCATCAGTCAAAACTTTGTTTCATGCACAAAATTATTTTAAAATATTGTATAAAATAACCTTCACTAGGAGCAGATGAAATGAAGACATTTCATGTTTAGACTTTGGTCCTATCCTTAAGCTATCCCATTATATATATGCAAATATTTCAAAATCTAAACATGTGCAAAATCTGAAACATTTCTGGTCCTAAGCATTTCAGACAAGGAATATTCAACCTTTGCTTGGTGGGATAGGGGACTCATTCTCTAGGCCTCTTGGACTTATTACACAATTGTCCAAAAGAACAGGCCTTTCCTAGCTACAACTTATCCTTCCAGCTTCTTCTTAAGGTATACCATAAAAGCATTTTATGTTCAATTAATAATGCACTTCCCACAAGACTTCCTATATACAACCCAGCTCCTTTGGTCATGGTGACCGGGCTCCCCTCCTTCCCATTTGGCCCAGCTCATTCTTGCTCTTCAAGACTCTTCAGGGGCAATTTCCCCTTAAAAGATTTCTCTGACACTTGTGCTACTTAGAACTGAGACTTTTAAAATGTTCATAGCATTTTGTTAAATCAGTTTTAAAAATGGTTCCCTCTATGCCATCCATTAAACTGCTATAACTTGCATTTTAATTTTTGTCATTATCAAAGAAGATATTTCTCAATCTCTAATCCATGGTCTAAAATTTTCACAGACAATAATGGCTTTTCAATATCTAAACTTATATATATTTTCTCATTTTATTATTTAAATATACAGAGAAATAGTAGGTTATAATTCTTCCTAGAAAAATCTATGCTCACATTTCATGACACAGATTAAGTCAAACTATAAATTCCATTAATTTTCCCCACTCTGGCTCTTAACCTCAAAATTTGCTTCAATCTTGAATCACAGAAAAGAAGATGGCCACTGCTGCAAGAAAAATTCAACTACTCCAAATAAGAACTATATCTTATATTATATTATATTATATTATACTATATTATATTATATTATATTGCTTTAACTATTTTCATTTTGCCCAAAAAAATACAAACCAGGGTACAAACATAATAAAGTGTGACTGTGTGATTTTGGTTAAAAGAGAAGAAAATCAGCAGTATTTCTCTTCATCTGGTAGATTTATTGTCTAGCAGTTCAGTATATGTTAAAAGATAAACGTACTATTTTAGGATTTTTTAAATATTGGCAATATATGGATATAGTTTCTTTGAGAACTGAATCGTCACTGTATGACAAATATAAAAATGTACTAAAATTATTGAAAAAATAGGTATGTTTTCCCATATCCAGGAACATTATTGAGATTACAATTTTAACTTGTGGGAAGAAATAAGCATTTCTGATCTTTTTTAAAACAACTTTCTGATGAACTATAATGGAATTATGTCTTGATTTGAAAAACTGGCGACCCAACTACCATATGGCCAGCTGCCTCTTAGTCAAGAGCCTAGTGACCTTTATCCACACTTTTAAAAAACTTTTGTATCTGTCTAACAATAAGTATCTAACTATCTTCCTACCCTATAAAATATTCCTACAAAGAATGGTTCTTTAACTCAGACTACTAGAGTGTTTTCTTTTGCATCTGAAGTTGTAATAAAACTTATACACATGCTCATAGCCAAACTGCCTGATGTTTTCTCTCACCAGACCAACTAAATTCTAAGGGACTACGTCGTAGTTTAAAGCATTTATTAAGCACACATATTTTTCAGGATTGCAAAAGAAGAATATGAATGACGAACATAAAATCAACTATGTGCAAAATAGACAATTCAAAATGGATTTAACTCCAAAAATGATGCTACCAATTTACATTTCAAAAATATCATGAAAGGCTAGTGCAAATAAATATCAATATAATAACACAATTATTTAAAAAAGCTTGTATTTTTTCATTACATTATATGTAATACTACATTTAGACAGAACTTATTTTTATATAACTTTTAACTTTTTAAAATGTTTCAAAGCCAATATCTGATTTCATTCATTTAACTGGTGTTGAAACATAACTCTGCTTTTTCTTGTGCTTGCACGTTAAGAACAGAAACAAGAAATAAAAGATAATAAAGCCTAAAGTAACTTGAAAAGCTTTCTGTCCCTAGAACTGACAATTCATAAACAGTAACACAAAAAAAGCATGCAACTGAGACATTTTACCAAACCAGTGAACACAGTCACTTTGCATTTCCTGCTAAAAACAAATGTATAATATTAATCTTCCAAGTCTTTAATCTTCCAAGTCCCACTAACATTTGAGTCTACTTGCTTCATTCTGTACCTACAACTGCTCCTGAAGGGCAACTTTCATTACCATTTTCTTTAGAGGCTTTCTTAGGGTAGGAAAAGGCCCGTAACCAGCCGCATATCTGGTCCAGAGGCAGTTCAGTTACTCTGTAACCTTCAGGCCTCTTAGCCTAAGAATATGGATCATCAGGGCTCCAGGAAGGATCACCAAACAAGCAATAATGAAACTTGGCATGATGTCCCCAAATCACTCAATTATCTGACATCACCCATTTGGCAACTTCAGAACTTTCTTAAAATAATTAACTCCTATAGCTCTACTTTGTAAAAATGGAAAGAAACGCTCTGTAGGAGGATATAACTGGTGTTACAATAATTTACATTTAAGACATTATCCCCTTGTACCTAGAAGCTTTCTGTACCTGAGGATATCTCCGACACATTCCTCAGGTATATCGGATAATCCCCAGGTATGTACAATAATCCCCGCTGCTGAATGTGATTGCTTAGAACAGAATTAACTGCATTATTTATTAGTATTTACTATGAAAGATACTCAATCTAGTCATCGATGAAAAGAATAATAAAAAGTAATATTTACTGAACACAATTGTAGTCCTTCCCATCGATGAACTCATTATATTCTATGAATAGACATAACAACTCTAGGCCGGGCGCGGTGGCTCAAGCCTGTAATCCCAGCACTTTGGGAGGCCGAGATGGGCGGATCACAAGGTCAGGAGATCGAGACCATCCTGGCTAACACAGTGAAACCCCGTCTCTACTAAAAATACAAAAAAAAAAAAACTAGCCGGGCGAGGTGGCGGGCGCCTGTAGTCCCAGCTACTCGGGAGGCTGAGGCAGGAGAATGGCGTAAACCCGGGAGGCGGAGCTTGCAGTGAGCTGAGATCCGGCCACTGCACTCCAGCCTGGGCGACAGAGCGAGACTCCGTCTCAAAAAAAAAAAAAAAAAAAAAAAAAGACATAACAACTCTAAGAGACAGATATTGGAGTCTCCAGTCTTTAATGACTAGAATTAATTTTCTTTTTCTTTTTGTTTGTTTGGGTTTTTTTTTGTTTGTTTTTTTTTGTTTTTTGTGTGGGAGAGCTTCTCTCTCTCTGACTGAGTCTTCAATGCTTCGGACCTTGCTATTGTATTTTATTTCCTTTTCTCTTTTCTTGCAGTTCCATGATCATCTCACTGTCTTGGCCTGTAGAAGGCAGAACTGTAGGGGTCTGTACTTCAGTTCTCTTGAGGATTGTGAACAAGCCCACACAGCATTCTTAACCATCACATACTTCATGGCACTGTCAGATCTGTGGGGTTATGTGGTCTGAGTGGCAGATGTGCCAGGATCCCTCAATTGTTTCAGGAATGATACAAGAATAATAAATGGTAATACTGAGGGAGAGCACAGCCTCTATGTGCCTTAGGTCTTTGCTGGTGGCATCAATCTATGCAATTTCTCCTAGGATGCAGTACTAGTTCTGATTTATCTTATCCTAGGAAGAGGGTCATAAGCTTCTGCCTCCTTTTCTTTTCTTCTTCCTTTTTTTTTTCTTTTTCTTTTATTTTTTTGAGATGGAGTTTCACTCTTGTTGCCCAGGCTAGAGTGCAACGGTGCAACCTCACCTCACTGCAACCTCCGCCTCATGGGTTCAAGCAATTCTCCAGCCTCAGCCTCCTGAGTAGCTGGGATTACAGGCATGCACCACCACGCCCGGCTAAATTTTGTATTTTTAGTAAAGAAGGGGTTTCTCCATCTTGGTCAGGCTGGTCTCGAACTCCCGACCTCAGGTGATCCACCTGCCTCAGCCTCCCAAAGTGCTGGGATTACAGGCTTGAGCCACCATGTCCGGCCCAGAATAGCTTTTACTTCATGGATTAGAGAACTAATTTGAGGATTCTACACACTGCTAGGTGGATCCACCCTAATTCTGTATTCAAGAACCAAGGAAATTAACATAGAGTGGGTCTGTGAGCCCCTGGATACACTGCTACTGCTGGGAATCTTTGCAGAGGCAGGAAGAATGCACTTCAACCTCACCTGCCAAGGCAGGGAAGAAGCGGCTCTTATCTATTAGTTCCAGTGCCTTCATTTGTCAAGGGGCATCAACAACCTGGAACTCAAGCCCTTTTCAATTTCTCTGAAGAGCATTAATTAGCACATAAACTATCCACTATTACATTAACTATCCACTATACTTGACTTAGAATGGCTAGATGGTTTCCCCCAATAGTTTCAAAAGCTTATGGAAAAAGCATACCCTGGGGCAGAAAGCAAAAGAATTCGCTTTAGCTGAGCCAGCTGCTGTTAAGTTCCATCTGTGGGAAGCTGGTCACCACCACAGTGGCTGAAGGCGATGAGGGAGTGCACAAAAGGCAAGAGGTATCCAGTCCATTCTCTCATCGTTTTTGAAAACAATTCACCCTCTCTCATAAATTTAAACTTAGCAAAACCTTTCTCAAGCCCTTTCTAACTTCTCTAAAGAGCTTTCTATTAGTACATAAACTATCTACTGTTACCTTTGCTTGGGTGAAAAAAAGCACAGATCTGGATTCAGGTATTGCTGGGTTAAAATGTTCTTGTAGCTCCCCCAATATATTAATCTAGAGACAACAACTGAATATTTTTGAAAGTCTTAAGGACCAGTACTTTTAAATAAATCTCCATAACCACTTTTTATGACACCTAAATGATCCAAGTCTTTCTGACCAGATTCACATCACATTGCAACCAAACAATAATTAGCACTCCTCTGCTAAGTCCCCTAAATAGTCATCTATCAGACTAAAATTTTCTTTCAGCAGGCATGTTATCAAAAAATGTACAGATTACTCAACACTTCCTCTTCTCCTGCCTAAATTTTAGTGTACTCTAGCAGCCTGCCAATGAAAGGACACAAAGATAGATGTGTACCCGCCCCCCACCCGCTACACCCTTGTTCTGCTCTCTAATCTTTGCACATACCAGAGATTTCGTAAGTTCTGTGAGTACCTGGTTTTCTGCACGTACCAGAGATTTTGTTTTGCACATACCAGAGATTTTGTAAGTTCTGAGGCAAGGTCACAAGACGTGTTTAAGTAAGATAAACTCTTGCTGCCATAAACCTGCTCTCCCGCCTCAAAGTTTGAACCAAAATATCAGAAATGGCGGGAACCAATCATAGTTAGCCAAATCGCCTTGTTCAAACACTAGCCAATCATATATCTGATTTGTATAATAACTCTATGCCCACTTTTCTTAGACTATATAACATTGTTCGGAGCTGAGTGGGGGAGCTCTCCTGCCCGTCTCGTTTCACGAGCGAGGGAGAGTTCCAGGTTCGAACCTGTAATAAAGATCCTTGCTGCTTAGCTTTGACTCTGGACTCTGGTGGTCTTCTTCGGGGAATAAATGGTCTGGGCATAACACCATCACACACCTCTCTAGAGCTGAAACCCATCTCTTTTGTCATCCTCCTTGGCTGTGTCCCCTTCTGCAGGTGGATGTCATCTGCTGCTGGCTGGCTCCTCTAAACTCCCCAAGACACTGGTCATCTTCTACAAGACAGGAGCTGTTGTCAAGATTATCTGAGCTGACTTTCTTTTAGCATTTCCTGTATTTTTCAATTTTGGAGACATATTACTGAGGTGTTGACAAATAAAGATAATACTAACAGCAAATAAGAATCAGACAAGGGAGTCAATGTTCATTCAGAGAAGGAATCAGAATTGAATCTGGGTGGGAATATACGTATCTCAATGCAAGGGAGAACATTTGCCTGGAGTTTAGAAAAGAGGTGAGGGTTAGTGTTTTGCACAAAAAGCAGCACAGTCAACTTTTATAGCATAACATGCAAGCTTCCCAGAAATTCTTAGTTTTCTAACTTTCCAAACTACCATAAAATCTCTTGTTATAAAAATAAATTTTCTTTTAAAATTTGAATTAGAATCACCATACTCTGCATCTTAAAGAGTTCTCCTGTATTTTATTTGACAAAGTTATAGCTTTTAGCAAATTCTGATATATTGACATGTTAGAGTTTAATCCATCTGCATGTGAAGTTCCTTAGGAAAAAATCTTATGCAATGTCTGAAAAACTGTATCAGTCATTTGGCCTTTCAAATCATGTGACTGCTTCTCCTTTCTACTCAGTTCCACATCCCTGAACTTTTCCCTTCTAAGCAAAATGGTCATTATTATGCCAATCTACAGACTAAGTCATTACCAAGACTAGTGACCTACATCTGTGTCTAAGATGTTGCTATTTTTATGACATATAAGACAAAATACATTTTCATAATGATCACTACCATAACCCTGTGGAAAAATAAATTAAATATAGTTTAAAGAATGAAAGGAATATGCTAATGTGACATTAAGACTGTGAATTTGAGGCTCCATTCCTTTCAGTGATGCTAAACAATTTTAAGAAAAAATTTAAAGGCTACAGTAATAGCTCTTTTCGCTCTCTCACTTTCTAAGCTTCATTATCTGTTCCAAAGATGTATCAGCCTGATACCTCCACATCTTTGTTATGTGCAGTAAAATGGTGGGGGATTTAAATTTCTGCAGTATTTTTGATTGTTGTACAAGATGAGATTCTTCCACAATACAATAGGGCTCATTTCTACATGCCTTTCTGGACAAGAAGGCAATGAGAGTTTTTGCAGAAAAAACAAAAACCCTCAAACTATATGAAAAAGGTTCCTCTTCAGTCTGCATCTGTGAAGGCCAACCCTATAGAAGGTCTATATTATAGAAGGGGTGTGGTGTTTGGAATTAAAGAAATACCTGTTAAAAAAAAGAATAAGGTATCTTGATACATATCTAGATATATAATCATACATACAATGTTTAGATATACATGAACATATATAAGAGGCGGAATGAGGCTTGCAGAGATTAAAAAAAAAAAAAAAAACCAAGGTCTGAGACTGCATCAGAATTATAACTGTGAGCTGACATACAAAACATTGGCTTTACTTTCCCAAAACTACAGGCAGGAGCTGCCTAGGAAACTATCCCTTGGGTCCTGGATAGCAAATCTGGGCTGGGGCTCATAAGAGGGAACAATGAAAGAGAGTAAGATGTACTGTATCAGGAGAATTTATCCTCTTTTCTTCAACAATAAATCAGATCACCTGTTAATGCTGGATGCCTGCTTTCCATGCATCACCTTGGAACATTGTGAGATTCACTGAGGACTCCAGAATCTGCTGCTTTTCTTATTTTCTGGAAGTGAAAACAAATGAAACCACTGTCCTGGGGAGAATTTCCTTTATAAAACTATGTTACTCTAGTCTGATATCCTCAAAGTCTGATTCAAAATCCCTATCTTTCAGAAATTTGTGCCAATGGTTTTACACTTGCTTTCATTTTTTGATATTCAAATATCTGTCTATGCTCTTCAATTAGTGATACAGATTTCTTTTGATTCGTCTTTGAAGTCTCCTTTTGGTCACATCATAATTTCTAGATGCTTCAAATTCACTTGCTATTCTTTCAAGAATGAGGATTTTTGTTAAAAAAAAAAAAAAAAAGTCTTACTATATAAATTTGTTGGCTTTTACTACAACTGCTTTCACTCCAGTGCTTCATCTCCTATTCTGCATTAAAAAAAAAAAATTAAAATTTCAAATAAGAATAAAAATCTAACTGATTAAAAGGAAAAAAAAGTATTTTATTATACTATTAGATGGCTCTGATAGATTTTGAATATCCATGAGGATTGGAAAGTCCAGAAACCCATCAGGAGACTCACATCGTGTTCTTAACATGAACCTCAGTATAGTGATTAAAAGAAAAAAAAAAAAAGCACTAGAGTAGGAGTCTGATGACCAGGGGATGAGTACCATCAACCTGTTTCCTAATGTGGAGACATGAGAGTTGGACTAGACGACAAGTTCAGAATTATTGGAATGTCCAGTTAAAACACAGATTGCTGGACCCCCACCCCAGAGTGTCTCATTCAGCAGTTCTGGGGTGGGGCGGGGAATATGAATTTCTAACAAGTTCCCAGAGAATTCTGCAGGTCTTGGGACTATGCTTGGAGAACCACCAGAATGGTTGATTCCAAAGATCTCCTTTCTATCAGGGAATATACATATGAGAAAAAGGGTAAACTTCTATCAGTAAGAGGGGTGCAGAAACCTTTCGTGTAAAAACTGGTATAGATATAAAAAAAGATTAAGAAATAATGAAGAATAAATGATTCATTTAATAAAATCCACCCCAGAGAACAGTGCAATCCTAAAGCATCTAATAATAAACCATTAACTTTTACAAATAAGGAAACTGGAACATATTTAATGGAAACTTTAAAAATGTTTCACTCCTCATCATGAATTATTTTCATAAATCAAAACATGTAAATGGACAAACACAAGAACAACAGAGGAAATTTTTCTGTTAGACTAAGCCACTCAATTTTTTTATTTGTTATTGTTTTTGTTTGTTTATTTGAGATGGAGTCTCGCTCTGTCGCCCAGGCTGGAGTGCAGTGGTGTGATCTTGGCTCACTGCAACCTCCGCCTCCTGGGCTCAAGTAATTCTCCTGCCTCAACCTCCCCAATAACTGGGACAACAGGCATGTGCCACCACACCCGGCTAAATTTTTAAATTTTTAGTAGAGACAAGGTTTATCATATTGGCCAGGCTGGTCTCGAACTCCTGATCTCGTGATCCACCTGCCTTGGCCTCCCAAAGTGCTGGGATTACAGGCGTGAGCCATCGCACCTAGTCAAGCCACTCAATTTTAAGAAAGCTGAAGTCTCCCATTTAAACAAAGGAAATGAGACCAATCTTGCTTATTTTAGATAACCACCTGGGCCTGCATGCTTGGGCTTTGGTCATCTCTGTATCTTCCATTACATCCTACCCACCTTCCGCCTGACTATACTAGTTGTCTACATAGGTACTTTCTCATTCTAGTCCCTCCAATATTTTGTGAACAAAAACAACAACAAAAACCCTATTTCCTGCCACTCTGACATTAATAGCTTATGTTGACAATGTTTTACAACTTTGATGCATTATTTGCATTTTGAAAGGTACTTTTAAAGACATATTGTAATGACCTTAATGGGAATTTTGGCAACAGAGCTGGAAGTGAAAAAGAAAAAAGGGAAAAAGTGCCTCTATGGAGGGAGGGCAAATCTCATTGAAAGTGATCGATTTAACATGCATAAGTAGACTGAGCTTCATGAGTCACATCTATCTCATCCCTGCACTGTTCCATCTCCTGGAGGGCTAACACAGTACTCCAGGCCATGGCAGGAATGCATAATAAAGATGGGGTGGATTGCATCTTTTTACCATGGACAAGGAAAACTCTACATTTGCATTCCTAGTAACCCACTTTGATCACACTATGCCACTTCTCATTACCTAACTGATGCTGCTATATGCATTTTTCTTCCCAACCTGATTCACGTACTTGGCTTGAAACCCTGGACCTGCCCAAAAGCAACCACCTCTAACCATCACACATCTGACAGGTCCATCCTTCCTACTGGGCTCATCTCTGCCTGTTGGATGCTGCCCTGTCTCCATGAGTCCTTAAGGCAATCTGGTGGTATGCCCCACTTGTGGTCAGGAGTCAGTTCTCACTAAGTGTATATGCTGGGTTCCTTTTCTTTTGATGTGTTTTTGTTTCTGTTTGTTGTTGCTGTTGTAGGGATAGGGGAGGCATTTATTTATAAGTATATCACCAACTTGGGCATAGTTTAGGCCACTTTTTTTTTTTTTTTTCTTTTTGAGACAGAGTCTTGCTCTGTCGTCCAGGCTGGAGTGCAGTGGCACAATCTCGGCTCACTGCAAGCTCCGCCTCCCGGGTTCACACCATTCTCATGAATTTAGGCCACTTTTAAAGAGCCGTTAAAAGGATTATAATATTAAAAGCTTTCTTAAGTTCCAGAAAAGATTGGATATCTAATTTTCTCCTGTTTGACAAGGTCTGTCGCTGTCCTAAGAGTGTTAAGAGGGCGCCTGTCCAGGGCCCCTTTATAGTACCCCAAGTATCAAAAACATACAAAATATAAATGTATTAAAGAACAGATGCATCCCTGTCACTTGGGATCTGGTGTGTCCGGTACCGGCACAGTGAAACTTGCAGCCCTAAATATCCATTCTTATAACTAAGACATTTTAGGGCCCAGAGAAACCCTTTCCAGACATACTGACCAATGTCCTCAAAACAAAAGGGAACTGAGTCCAAATACTAAGAACTCTTTTGTATTGTTAAAAACAGACATTTCACCTGAGGACAAGGAGATTTGAAGAGAAGCATTTATTTCACTGAAAAGACTCATGAATGCAGTAGATTCTTGCATGGAAATGCATTTTCTCATAGTAGTGTTGAGTAACCATTTTTATGTCTCTTCCTCTTTCAAACTGTCGTTCTGAGCTCTACACAAAATATCACAGTACTCATATCAGTACTGTACTCTTAAATTTACTATATTCTTAAATGTGTACATATATTTGAGTTCCAATGTAGCCTGTGTAAAACACGATACAGTCCTTTATTTTGGCAATTAGAAAGTCATTTAATAGTACAATTAGTAATAATTTCTTTTCACAAATTTAATAAAATTTAATGCAATTGATTAAAAAATTTAATATTTATTAATTATATTTTTCTTGTACCCTTATATTTTGCAAGTTAATTTAAAATATTTAGAAAAAAATAACTTTTAAACACATACATAGATAATATTTTGTAGTTTTACAGTAATTCATTTTGATTTTTGGAAAACATATTTATAGTTGGTGTACTTTACTTCTATATTTTTAAATCTTTTAGACAATTAGTCTCCACACAACACAAATTATGTAAGAATCTTTACTATAATAACATAATATGTAACTTTGATGAAATGAAGGCAAGAAAAGTCAACATTAGATAAAAAGATATCATAGTTTGTATAAATTGACTTTATTTCTTATGCATCCCATCAACAGAACACCCAACTGGATAGTCATATTTAAAGTTAGATGGCCCTGAGACTTTGCTGACTTTCTGCCATAGAAATAGTATAGCATTGCACATATTTTTCACTATTGTGACAGTATGTTTGTCAAGATGAGGCTAGAACATATTTTTATTCACAGTTTGTTAGACTAATTCATAAAATACTTAGACATATAGTAGGTAGGCCTCCAGTTGTACTATTGTCCTGGGCCCCACAAATACTAAGGTTTCGCCTATCCTGTTCCAGTATAGGACATCAGAATCAACGGCACGGCTCCATATTCCCACATTCTTAATGGTCAACTGAAGAAGGAGCCTGAAGTAAAATGCTGAAGACAATATGCATGGAAAGATATACTAGACTTTGGTTTCAAGCAAGATAGATTTATCCTACCTATTACATCTTGGCAGAATGTACAAACTTACTCTTATTCACGGAGTATATTACTTAAATATTCCCATTAAGTTTCAGTTATTCAAGATAAGTTATGGAGATCCACTGTACAGCATAGAACCTATAATTAATGATAAAATATTGTATGCTTAAGACTTGCTAAGAGGGTAGATCTTATGATAAGTTTTCTTACAGCAAAATGAAGAAAGAAAGAAAGAAAGAAAGAAAGAAAGAAAGAAAGAAAGAAAGAAAGAAAGAAAGCAAGCAAGCAAGCAAGCAAGCAAGCAAGCAAGCAAGCAAGCAAGCAAGAAAGCAAGCAAGAAAGCAAGCAAGCAAGCAAGCAAGCAAGCAAGAAAGAAAGAAAGAGAGAGAGAGAGGTGGGGAGGGAACTTTGGGAGGTGATGGGTAGGTTTATGGCCTTGAGAGTGGTGATAGTTTCTCAGATGTACACTCATCCCAGAGCTCAGAGCTGTATACATTATATATGTACAGCTTTTTATACGTAATAAATGAATACTCCCTTTGAGGTTCATATTAAGCATTCTAATCTTCAAAAGTAATTGCTGTTTTTGCCATTAAAAGTAAAGGCAAAATAATTAAAAATAATGGCAAAAACCACAAGTACTTTTGCACCAACCTAACAGATGTCTAAAGCTATGATGAAATACTATAAATCCCTTTATCTGCTTTCTCATTTACTTTTTTCTGAAGTCCTATTTTCTTTCTCTCCTGACCTCCTTCTCATTCTTTCCTCTTCTTTGTTTATTTTTTATTTTTTTATTTCCACAGGATTTTGGGGACAGGTGGTATCTGGTTACATGAGTAAGTTCTTTGGTGGTGATTTGTGAGATTTTGGTGCACCCATCTCTGAACAGTATACACTGAACCCAATTTGTAGTCTTTTATCCCTCACCCCCTTCCCACCCTTTCCCCCCACAGTCCCCAAAGTCCATTGTATCATTTTTATTCTTGCATGTTTTATCTCCTTCCTCTGTGTATATGTGTGTGTGTGCATGAGTGTGTTTGTGTGTGTGGTATTAGGGAAAGTTGGAAAAAGAAATGAAAAGAAAAATGAATAGGGATTTTTATGCAGTAATAAAATCTGATTATGTACTGTAATTACTGCACCATAGTTTGGGTTGGCCCAAGACCTAATGGTGAAGGAGGCTAAGATTTACTTTAAGTGTCTCCCTTCACCTGGATATTGGGCAGCGATTATCCATATGGGTCTCCCATCTTTTTGCACATCTTGTGAGCATATGCACTAACTGCCCCTTTGTTTGAGACTCTCTTATCACAGATATTTGTGTAATGAAAACCTTGGAAGATAGAGAGGGCACAGACCAGGTTTGCTTATTATTTTCTATAATAAAAATAATATCTCCCTTAAGGGGAATGTTTACTATCCAAAGTAAAAGATTCAGGTTCCTTTAGCTCAGGGATGGGTGTTTCCTGTCCAATATAAAAGATAAAGCTTCCTTTGGCTCAGGTACCCTCAGCTGGGGTACAGCCCCACTGCATGCCCAGCTCTATATGAGTCCCTCTGTCTCATCCCCATGGGTCTCAGGGTAAGGGGATCCAACATGAATTTGAGACTCACACTGCTTTCTGTGTTGTGAGTAATAAACGCATTTGTCTTTGATGCAGTCTTATGCCATCTACCAGCTTTTCTGAAACTGGCAAGTTAGCTTGCTGGCACTGCAATACTGCACATGCTGCAGAGCTCTGAACACAAGGCTTCTCTTTTTCCTTCATCACCGTCCATTTCAATGTCTCCATGCTGCTCACCAGAGATATTCCATTTAGGCCTATAGTCTCTGGATTGGCATACTAAACATACATACCATCCAAAATTCTCTCTATATACTGCACAAAAGATTGAAACAGCTTAGCACATAGATGTTTCACTGATTTCTGTTAAGTAGAAGAATAAATGTAGTACAAGAACCAATGAATTTAGATTATGTAATAAATGACTTATAAAATTACAAGGCATTGTTTAGTATACATATTATAAAAATAAATATATTTGCATACATATGTTTTTATCATTGATCAGGTTCTTTGGATTTCAGAAATGTGTCATTTTGTTGGGTACTCACAAGTGACAATGTCATGAGTATCCTCATCTCTGTTTTACTGATTAGGAACTGAGGGCAGAATGGTAAGTGATTTTTCTAACATCACAAAACCATGACATGTTCAATCTAGGACAATAATTGTGATCCTAAAGTCTGAGATCTCTTCACTATTTCCAAACTTCACAAGCTTAATTTTTTTTTTCCCCAAAAAAGGGAGGGGCAACTCATTGGAATGAATCAATGCCAAGCAATGAGGCAGATAAAGTAAGAAAGAACTTGTAAGAACACATCCAAGCACAAGGCCTTCTTTCACACAGCATGTCACAGGGTCTAAGACGTTATACTGCAAGCTAAAAAGACAGCCTGCCGCAGTTTTGTAGGGCAACAAGGCTGAGCACAGGTGGATGCTTGTACACACAATAGTCTGTATTACAGGAAAGGAACACTGAGCTTAGTGAAACAAAGTCTTTTATGGATAGCAAACATGTCTGTCCTGTGCTCCAGAGGGAGATGTTATCTTTATTTCCAAGGCTGTTTACTATGCAAACATACTTGAAAAGCTAGTCATGTACAAAGAGTACCCAGTGCCTCTGCTCACACGATGTGCACAAATGTGAGAGATCCATGGAGAACTGTATCTAACACAAGACCTTGGAGAGCAGAGAACGTACCCGTCACCTACACGGTTATATTTCCAGAGCTGAGAAAGAACAGGCCTGATTAGAACTCAAAATATATTTTTTCAGTGGAAGAATTATACTAGTTGGTATTTATGTCCACAACTGCATTGTATAAAAATGTCATATTATTTAATTTTATTTACATCTGACTCTTAAGAAATTCAATTGTGAATTCAGGAGGCCACTTGTCCTTCTCCATAGAGCAACAAATAATACAGGTGTCTTTACTATAACTAAGGAAGAGATTCTGGTAGATTACTGAGAATGACAGTTCACTGTCCAAATTACACATGATCCCTTGCTGCACATGGGCTTGAAGTTTTCCGAATGGTGAGAATTTGTGGCCCCTGGAAGTACGTGGAGGATGTCTCCTTTGTGATCCTGCTAGAGCCCAGCCATGGGTTTGGTCTTTGTGGAACACCCAGTCCTCCATCTACTTCCCAGTCTTGGAGAATACTCCTACTTCTTTCTACTTCCTCTAATCTCAAAAGTAATATTCTCCCCATTTTCTTCTCTCCACTAGCATGATTCTTTCAAGGAGTATATGTTTTCATAAAATAAAAATCCTACATAACAAAGGCTGCCCCTGAAGCAACTACACACAGAGGCTTAATTACCTTCTCGTAATGGAGAAGATGCAGGCAGAATAAAACAAACATTATTTCAATACATTATCCTAACTCATCATTATTGTTTACATGTCTCTATATGTAAATCCATTTCTTTATTTTAAAATCTCTGGGGATTGGAAGGATGAAAGGAGAGGTAAAAAGGATCGGTTAAGGTATGTCTGGGAGAGAAATGGGAAAAAACAAACTGGATTCATCTTTAGGGCTTCAGGGATCTCATGAGACTCTTATTTGCTCCACAGCTCAAATGCCAACCTCCTACTCTGTTAATATCTCAACATTCAGTGACAACCATTGAATAGATCTTGGATGGCCTTTTTTATGTCTATTAATTCATGTAGGGGCTAAACATTTAAATAGTTTTTAAAATCTATCAATAATTATACTGGGCTAATTGTATATCTGTGCCCAATCTATTCATACTTTGTAAGCCATGAATCAAAGTTGAATACAAGTAGGTTTGTACTAAATCAAAATAAATGACTCATTCAACTTTTAGGAAATAAAGTTACAAAAGGTTTAATTAATCAGCTCTAGCTACTATACATTCTCTAAGTTCTAAATGATCTGCAAAATAGTTCATAATTTCTAATTCTGAGGAACAAGTCAGGTGAAAATAATTATTTGGCCCTAATATTTATGGCTTGTCAAAAGTGGTTACTATGTCTTATTATGCATAAGTCTAAGTAATGATCAATATTGGGGGCATTAAATGACATCATAACTATGATTGGATCAGGGAAACACTTAAACTCAATCAAAACTGAAAATTGAAGAAAATAGCAGGAGACTGAATGATAGGTATAACTGGTAGCCAATTGATACTTCTATTTGCAATTTACCTGGTTCCAATAATTATTCTCTGGCCTTACAATCTGATTCCTAAGTAATTTCATTTAAACGTCATAACCCCATTGTATTTCTAAAATTACACTGAAGTAAGTTTCAAAAGATCTTAGAAGGTCATTTATTTAATCAACAATCATTATGCCTCAATTCATTAGTATACAGCCTTCAAATCCCATTTACCTCTACACCCACTCTTTTTGGCATTTTACCCTCACCATCATATTCAAATCACTCTCACAAAGGTTACCACTTACTCTCATAATTGCCAAAGAGCAATTTTCAGTATTACCTTACTCACCCTTTCTGTGTCAACTCCTCCCTCTCTCTAGTGCCTTTCCCCTTCACTGGTTTCTCTGACACCATTTGGCTTGATAATTTTCCTAACAGCTCTTGAACAGTTCCTAGCTGAAATTCCTCTTTTCCTCTTCCCCAGGGTTTCATTTATGTCTTTTTACTTACTGCTCTGCTTCTACAAATTCTACCTAAGATATTGCATCCACTATTATGATTTCAGCTACTACTGATGTACTGCTGACTACACTGTCACTATTTGTGATTCTCATTTGCTCTAGAAGTACATTTCCAAATGTAAATATTCCCTGAGGTGCTCTTTCTTGGCCTTTTTCTTTATTCATATGATCTGTTTTTCTAATTGACTGACTCTCCCCCAGAAGATTAATTTCCACTCTCATCACAGATTGCCAAATCGGCATGTCTAGGCCAAATATGTTTTGAGCTTCAGGCCCATACAGCCAACTGCCTATGGAGGCCTCTCCCTAGATAGCCGGGAAGCATGTCAAATGCAATATAGCCAAATATTAATATGCCATCTTCCCAGAAGTCTTGTCTCTCCTCTCACCATCACAGTCTTGATGAGGGGCTCCTGGACACCATCCCCTACTTCCCAATTTTCCTTCCATTTCCCATTTCCACTCACCACACACTCTCAACTCAACCATAAAAATGTGCCATGTGTTTGTCCTTTTCACTACCACATAGACGCACTTCTCATTTTTAACCTAGGCTATTGAAATAGGCCCCTGAGTGTTTATTGTGATCCCTGGCTTCCTCATCTCTCCCCAGTCCCCCAGGGATGCATTCTTCCCTCTGCAATAACAGCTCAGCTCACATGCAAATCGAATTGGCTCACTGTCCTGCTCAAAGTCATTTGTCTTCCCATAAGCCATATCATACAAAATAAACTCCTTCCACACTGGTCACAATGTCCTTTGTGATCTGACCTTCCCATTCCTGGCAAGCCTCATCTGTTGCCATTCTCCCTCCGGCACTTTAAAATCTGGTCCACTCATCATTCCCCGACACATCGTGCCTTCTCAAATCTCTCAGCTTTTTCCAATGTTGTTCTTCTTTTGATAGCCTTTCACATTTATAGACCTGTAAAACCTCATCCATGAAGCCTCATTTCAAGGGCTAGCTCCTCTAGGAACATTTCCTTGACTCACACAGGTTTGACTCCTGACTAGAATAAAGCTGTTACCCTTTTCTCTGTTGTGTACTTTACACACAATGTCCACCTTATATGATGATTGTAACATTTAGTTAACATATTTAAAAGACTAAACAGTGCTGAGCTCATAAGGTTTAATCTTAGTAAATATTAGCTATTATTATTTTTAACAGCTGAGATGGTGTATCATTATTACATGTGTTTATCTTACCATTAGACATTAAACTCTTTGAGAGCAAGAAATAACTTCACGATTTTGTATTGCAAAGGAGTTATTTTTTCCAATTGCTTTGTGTTTCTTTTACATTTAGATGAGACTAAGTATGGAATGCATGCGAAGCAAAATTATAAAATGAGTTTGAGCCTGCACAGACTGAAATGTAAGCAATATCTGTATTCAAAACAGCACTGATACCTGGAAGTTTTGATGATTTATGCTATTATGCCCTGCTCGCTAAGGTTAGTAAATTGTGTGCATGGATGTATGTGCATGTATACATATGTATGGTTGGAGGTATACATGTATGCATATGGACATGTATTTGTGCATGCATGCAACCACTCTCGAGTCCTCTCACAGAAGTAGGTGTCTCTTAACCTTTCCAGTTAAGTCCAAATACATATTTGTAAATCTGAGTGCAGTATGTTTTCTGCAACATAACTGCCAACCTCTGATTCTGAAGCTGACAGAGACATTTCTCATAGGTGTTTATAACTGAATTTATTCAAACTCATTAACGCTGTCATTTCTTATATTGCCACCTAAGCTAAAAACTTCAGAAGGTATACTCTATATTCTTACCTCTCTGCAAAAACTTCCAAGTCCACACAGGATCCTCTCTGAAATGTCTCTGCAACATCTGCCTGCACTCCAATTCCATTGCCATTATTTCTGAGTTTAGGCTTTCCGCCATGCGAGTCTGAGCTCCCATCAATCTCATTCTGCGATCAGTTATTTTTCTAAAATATAGAACTGAGCAGGTTCTTTACCTGCTTGGAAAGCACTGAGAATTCACCATTGCCTAACAGATAGTTTCCAAACTTCTTGACACAAAAGAGAAGATCTCAAACTATTTGTCTGTAGTGACATGCCCTAGGGATAAAATCCACACATCGGACATACCCTCTAGTGTACTCAGGGTAACCTCTTTCACATTCATTTAAGTGAGTAAGAGTGGCACCAGTAGGGATTGTGATAGCCAAAATAATGACCCTCCTCCAAAATGTCCATGTCCTCATACCCGTAACCCGAGAATTTGTTACCTTATAAAGCAAAAGGCATCGTGCATATGTGGTTAAACTATAGGTCTGGAGAGGGGAAGATTTTCAGGATTGACTAGGTGGGCCCAGTGTCATTGGAAGGGTCTTTATAAGACAGAGGCAAGAGGATCAATAGATAAAAGGAGATGTGACAATGGTAGCAGAGGTAGGAGTGATGCCATTGCAAAAAAGGGGCCATGAAACAAGGAAGACAGTAGCCTCTAAAAGTTGGAAAAGGCAAGGAAATAAATTCTCGCTGACACTTCCCAGAAGGAACCAGCCTGCCAACATCTTGACTTTAGCATGTGAAACTGAGTTTAAACTTCTGACTTTCAGAACTATAAGATAATAAATTAATGTTGTTTAAGCCAATAAGCGGCTAATGTTGCAGCAGCAATAGGAAACGAACACAATGATAATAACTCTGATATTGCTAAATTAACCAACTTGCTTACTTCATCTTTTATGAACAATACAAACAACCCTACTAAGCTCATCTTTACTGCTCCTCCCCATGTCTTCTGCATTATGTACAAAAAGTCTCGGCTAACTCACTGGGCTCCTCTAATTGTATAGCACTTTAGTACTATAAAGATCACAACTGAAGGAGATAGAGACACAAAAAACCATTCAAAAAATCAATGAATCCAGGAGCTAGTTTTTTCAAAACATCAACAAAATTGATAGACTGCTAGCAAGACTAATAAAGAAGAAAAGAGAGAAGAATCAAATAGATGCAATAAAAAATGATAAAGGGGATATCACCACCGACTCCACAGAAATACAAACTACCATCAGAGAATACTATAAACACCTCTATGCAAATAAACTAGAAAACCTAGAAGAAATGGATAAATTCCTGGACACATACACTCTCCCAAGACTAAACCAGGAAGAAGTTGAATCCCTGAATAGACCAATAACAGGCTCTGAAATTGAGGCAACAATTGATAACCTACCAACCAAAAAAATGTCCAGGAGCAGACGATTCACAGCCGAATTCTACCAGAGGTACAAGGAGGAGCTGGTACCACGCCTTCTGAAACTATTCCAATCAACAGAAAAAGAGGGAATCCTCCCTAACTCATTTTATGAGACCAGCATCATCCTGATACCAAAGGCTGGCAGAGATACAACAATCCAGCAAGAGAAAGAAATAAAGGGTATTCAATTAGGAAAAGAAGAAGTCAAATTGTCCCTGTTTGCAGATGACATGATTGTATATTTAGAAAACCCCATCGTCTCAGCCCAAAATCTCCTTAAGCTGATAAACAACATCAGCAAAGTCTCAGGATACAAAATCAATGTGCAAAAATCACAAGCATTCTTATACACCAGTAACAGACAAACAGAGAGCCAAATCATGAATGAACTCCCATTCACAATTGCTTCAAAGAGAATAAAATACCTAGGAATCCAACTTACAAGGGATGTGAAGGACCTCTTCAAGGAGAACTACAAACCACTGCTCAGTGAAATAAAAGAGGACACAAACAAAAGGAAGAACACACCATGCTCATGGATAGGAAGAATCAATATCATGAAAATGGCCATACTGCTCAAGGTAATTTATAGATTCAATGCCATCCCCATTAAGCTACCAATGACTTTCTTCACAGAATTGGATAAAACTGCTTTAAAGTTCATATGGAACCAAAAAAGACCCCACATTGCCAAGACAATGCTAAGCCAAAAGAACAAAGCTAGAGGCATCATGCTGCCTGACTTCAAACTATACTACAAGGCTACAGTAACCAGAACAGCATGGGACTGGTACAAAAACAGAGACCAATGGAACAGAACAGAGCCCTCAGAAATAATACCACACATCTACAGCCATCTGATCTTTAACAAACCTGACAAAAACAAGAAATGGGGAAAGGATTCCCTATTTAATAAATGGTGCTGGGAAAATTGGCTAGCCATAAGTAGAATGCTGAAACTGGATCCTTTCCTTACTCCTTATATGAAAATTAATTCAAGATGGATTAGAGACTTAAATGTTAAACCTAAAACCATAAAAACCCTAGAAGAAAAGCTAGCTAATACCATTTAGGACATAGGCATGGGCAAGGATTTCATGTCTAACACACAAAAAGCAAGGGCAACAAAAGCCAAAATTGACAAATGGGATCTAATTAAACTAAAGAACTTCTGCACAGCAAAAGAAACTACCATCAGAGTGAACAGGCAACCTACAGAATGGGAGAAAATGTTTGCAATCTATTCATCTGACAAAGGGCTAGCATCCAGAACCTACAAAGAACTCAAATAAATTTACAAGAAAAAAACAAACAACTCCATCAAAAAGTGGGCAAAGGATATGAACAGACACTTCTCAAAAGAAGACATTCATACAGCCAACAGACACATGAAAAAATGCTCATCATCACTCACCATCAGAGAAATGCAAATCAAAACCACAATGAGATACCATCTCACACCAGTTAGAATGGCAATCATTAAAAAGTCAGGAAACAACAGGTGCTGGAGAGGATGTGGAGAAATAGGAACACTTTTACACCGTTGGTGGGACTGTAAAGTAGTTCAACCACTGTGGAAGACAATATGGCGATTCCTCAAGGATCTAGAGCTAGAAATACCATTTGACCCAGCCATCCCATTATATATATAATCTTTTGGTATATACCGAAAGGATTATAAATCATGCTGCTATAAAGACGCATGCACACGTATGCTTATTGTGGCACTATTCACAATAGTAAAGACTTGGAATCAACCCAAATGTCCATCAGTGACAGACTGGATTAAGAAAATGTGGCACATATACACCATGGAATACTATGCAGCCATAAAAATGGATGAGTTCATGTCCTTTGTAGGGACATGGATGCAGCTGTGGAAACCATCATTTTCAGCAAACTATCACAAGAACAGAAAACCAAACATGGCATGTTCTCACTCACAGGTGGGAATTGAACATTGAGATCACTTGGACACAGGAAGGGGAACATCACACACTGGGGCCTATTGGGGGAAGGGGGAGGGATAGCATTAGGAGATATACCTAATGTAAATGACGAGTTAATGGGTGTACCACATGTACCCTAGAACTTAAAGTATATATTTAAAAAAGGAATATATTAGGAACAACAACAACAAAGATCAGATCATATGATCTCAATTTTTTATGAAGCTGCAAAAATAGAAAGTGGAAAAAAGTTATAAGTATATAAAGACAAAAGCAAATGAAGTAAATACAGTGTGCAATAATATATTTTTAAAATCATGGCAATACAAAGAAAGGTGGTGATTATTTTGAAGCTAGGATCACTTAGCACCTTTTTCAAGGAAGTCATCTTACTGGTTTTGGACATAATTTTTTATAATTAATTAAAATGAGTTTTCAATAAGGGTGAAGAACACAGAGGCAGGAATGAGTGAGGTTATAGGGGAGATAATGCCAAGGCATGTTGAGGGATTGGATTTGATGGATCATTCAACGTCCTGAAGACAAAAATGGGCATTTAAAGTAAGAAAAGAGCAAAGTGAAGTTTCCAGATGGATAAACAGTTCAGAGGCAGGAATGATTGCATTTATTTGGTGACAATGGGTTGTCAGATTGAGAAATCCTGTGAAATTAAATTTGTTAGACAATGGGAAATGAAGCAAAAAGTAGTAGGTTGGGGAGTACTTATAAGAAATTGTTGCTGAATGACATATTAGTAAGCACCACAATTAAATAGGTATGGGATGGTACTCCTCTAGAAAGTTCTCTAGTGTTGCAGGGTAAATCTTAGCTGAAGACAGGTAAATCTCAGCTGAATTTCTTAGTGTATTCTAAGGTACCTGAAGAGAGTCTACTATCATTATAATTAAAGTGTGGCAACTGGTTTCACCTCTGCCCACTCCTCTGGAAAGAATGCCTATTCCCCCAACACATCCAAAAAAGACAAAAAATCCCTCTACTTAATTTATTTATTCTTGAGGCAAAAATATGATATGTGTTTCAACAGTAAATCTTAAAGCAGGGTGTGTTTAATCCATTACCTTACATTTTATAGTACATGTGTAAAATTGGGGGAAAAAAAGGTCTTTTTCTACTGGAAAATTTATCAGCTGAAGCCCTGCATTTTGAGTCAAAAATAAAACTTACATCTTATTCTTTCCACCTTTATTAATGTTAATGAATAAAATAAAAAGAATATAACCCATGTCTACTTACTATTCTTCATTCTGCTTTTCTACTTAAATATCATTTCATGTTAACATGGTCATCTGTTTTCCATATGTATTAAATCACACTGAAGCACCTGTTGGTGTTTTTCAAACATTTTCATATTTCAACATGGGAAATGGGATAAGACCCCTTCCAATCAATAACAATGTGCTTCCCTGTGGAATATGCAAGACCACCCTTAACAGGAGACTGGGATCTTCTCTCCTGCCCACCTCCTTCTTCCCTCAATTTAGAACAATTTAGCTGAGTTTTCCCTTTTGTTAGCATTTGTATATAGCAATTGTAAAGAGCATACAAATAATATCATGCAAGTGGCTATTTCTTTAATTTTTTTCTTTTAAAGTTAGAAATACCATATCACAGGATCTAGTAAGTACTGTAGTTCTTGCCCATTTTCTCAGTTACAATGGAGTACCTGTTTCCCAGTTGCTTTTATTTATTCAACAAATATTCACTAAAGTCCAGCTAGCTGTGTCAGGCACTTCTCTAGGCACTGAAAATACAAAAAGGCAGGCACCAAACAAACACACACTAAATATCCCTGCCCTCGTGGATTCGATATTCTGGAAAAGATAGAAAAATAACGGATAACAAATTAGAAATACAGCTGTTCACAGAATCATTTTCCTGTGGAAAAAAACAAAGTGTGTTAACATGGGTGAGATCAGCAGAGGTGCTATTTCATACAGAATGGTCATGGGAGGCCTTGCTGGCAAGAAAAAACTACAGCAGAGAGCAGAATGACTGAGGGAGCAAACCCTAAATGCATTTAGGGACAGAGCACTTAAGTTAGTGTCACAAGACAGCAGAAATGTCCTGAGGATGAAAGATGGTTGGCATCAATGAACTGTGTGGTCAATGTGGCTGGCGCACAGAAAGGAGGGACTTGAGCAAGAGGAAGTGAATCCAGAGAACTGAGTACAGTATAGAACAGGTGGGGCCTGTAAGGCCTTTGGCTTCTACCTTGCAAAAGATGGAAAGCCATTGGCAACTTCTGAACAGAAGTGGCACAAAAACAGTTACATATTAGAAGATCACTCTGGCTACACACTGAGAAGAGCATGGTGCAGAAAGAGAAGCAAATAGGAGGGCATCCCCAGGATCTGGTTAAGAGATGGTGTTGTTTGGATCAGAGAGGTAAAAAGGCAAGTCCATATTATTTTTAGAGGTATCATATACAAAAAAGTACACATATGATCAATATATAGCTTAATTTTGACCAAGTAAACATCTGGAAGCTCCCATACAGTGCCTTCCAGTCACTAAGCTTCAAGGGCAACCTGACTTCTAGTAGCATAAGTAAGTTTTGCCTGTTTTTTTCCTTTATATAGATAAAAGCATGGGTTGCATATTTGTGTCTCACTGCTTTTTTTCAACATTACATTTATGAGATTCATCCATGTTTTTATATATATATATATATATATTTTGTTCTCTGCTACATAATATGCCATCAATTGAATATATTACATTCTACTAATTCTGAGTATATATGGAAGGTAGACCCAAGAGTTTGAAGATAGAAAAGATGAGGGTTATTAGAGAGAGGAGTTGAGTATGACTCCAAATACAACCTGAGAAATTAGAATTGATATACAGAAAACTGGGGCAAGAGCACGTTTGGGGAGAAAAAACAGGAATTTGGCTTTGAACTTCTTAAGTTTGATATGCTTTCTAGACACCCCAACAGAGCTATCTAGTAGGCAGTTGGATATGTGAGTCTGTAGTTCTCAGGAAAGATACAGGCAAAGGTTTAAATGCAAGAGTCACCAGGGTAGAGCTGCTAAATAAAATCATAAGTTAGATAAATTACCTGCAGGCTGAGTGTTACAAGAGAAGTTCCTGTGGTCATAACTGTGCCCAGGGGAACTACAGCCTTTAGGGTTGGGGAATATATCAACCTTAACTTAGAGGCATTTCAATATGCAGGTCTTTAACCAACAATAAGCCTGTGGAATATTAAGAATTAGCAGCATAAAGCCAGTTCTGGTTCTGAATAAGTGTCTTGTCCTAAGACATGACCACTGGAAGTGGGGTCTGAGGAACAGGGAGAGGGTGATTGTGCTGTCAATCATCAGCCTACTGTTTGCTAAGTAAGATTCCTGTCCACATAAACCCTGATCTATTCCAGTCACTTATTTCAATATGAGAAGAAAAACTTAATCCCCATTTTAATTTAATCATAAAGCTAAAATACAGTTGTTTAACGCTAGAACTTCAAAATACATAGGTTTCTTCTTGGCAAGAAGCTGCTGTGAAATGCACAAAGTAAGGCTCAATAAATGTTGAATGAATTATTCCATATATATCTCAAGAGTTTTTAGTAACAACTGTAGGCAATTTAATGAGATAGATCTGCGAAAGTTAAGAAACCCTCTTTACAATCCAGTTGGGAAAATGAACAAATTCTATTAAATGTACTGAGATATGCATGCGTGTGTGTGTGTGTGTTTTGAGAAGGTACACGTTGGCAGGGAAGACATGGAGAAACATAGCAGAGGGATGAGGGGATGAGAGTGAAGGGAGGGAAGTCCTGGAGATGAACATGGTAGGGAAAAGAATGATCAAATTTATGTAAAAATTAAGACAGAGTGAAAATTAGAGGATGAGAAGGTAAGCCACTCTTCCCACTCAAGATTCCTCTGCAGAGTTTAACAAAAGGAATCCACACAATTATGTGTGATGAGTTTCCAAGTATAAAGAATGAAAGAAGTCCAGAGAAGTTCAGAGAAGAGAGAAATAAATTTACATCGGGAAAGCTTAGGAGGGATTTCTGGAAAAGGTGCAGTTGACAAGGGCCCTGTCGTCATAATCCTAGTATAGATTCCACTTCTGCTAACTAGATATACTAGCAGAAGGCCTCTGGCCTGGGTTTGTGTGTCTCATTATTTCTTGCTATTGGCTGAGTCACAAAGGTCATGTGACGAAATCTAATTAACTAGAAAGCTCTCTAAGCCTCTGATTCTGTCCCTGGCCACTACTGGCACACGGTTTCCAGCTCCTGGCAGACCTATGATTTCTATAAGCCACTTATTCTCCCACAGCAAGTTAAAGAATCTCCATCAGCAAGCACAGAGGGACATAAAATGTCAAGATTAATTCTAAATATTCAACAGACAACTCTGGTTGAAAGCTGACTTGAAACCAAAAATTACTGAGCAAAATTGCTGACAATTAGGAGAATTAACTAGAAAGGGGGAGGGAAATTGGCAGAAGACCAAAATAATAATAACAACAATAATAATAATAAACTAACTCTGTCAAGAAAGAAGGAAGAAAACACACTAAAGTTATGAAAGAGATGACATGGACTAAACGAGAATATTGGTGGTGCAGAGCCAATCTGCAAAAACTAAAAATTCCATTGGCTGTCAATTTCTTCCCTTTCTTGGAGATGTTTTTGTGCTCTTCCCCTTGCCAGGCCCCAACTGACCAGTAGTAGGGCTTGTGCTGCTCAATAGCTGCTGCACTCTACCCTAGAAGCAGTTGCATTTCATTGTTCAGCAAAGTGATTCTTAAGTAGAGACTGAACAATTAAGTACTTAGGCATCCTGCCCAAGCAGGAAGACAGCCAGTATCACTACACTGCATTTCTGGGGGAAGAGAAGAAAATTTATCCTCTTCCAAGTTAAATGGTACAGAAAATCTTGAAGTTGAGAGCCATGTAAAGGAAGGCAAGCAGGCCAGGCATGGTGGCTCACGCCTGTAATCCCAGCACTTTGGGAGGCCAAGGCAGCAGATCACCTGAGGTCAGGAGTTTGAGACCAGCCTGGTCAACATGATGAAACCCTATATCTACTAAAAATACAAAAATTACCTGGGCATGGTGGCATGCACCTGTGATCCCAGCTACTTGGGAGGCTGGGACAGGAGAATCACTTGAACCCTGGAGGTGAAGGTTACAGTGAGCCAAGACTGTACCATTGCACTCCAGACTGGGCAAAAAGAGCAAAACTCACTCTTCAAAAAAAATAAAAATAAAAATAAAAGAAGGTAAGCAATAGTGCTTTAAGTTGGCTAACTCTTCTAAAGTTTGCTTATTAATTTTCATTTTATATATAAACTTAAACATAATTATTGGAAATATAACCTTAAAAAATTTGAAGATTTGAGAAGCAATAAATGCCACTAAACCAGAAAATATTATTTCACTTCAAGCACTATAAATCCATGTATAAATATGAAATTTCAGACTTTTCCATTTAAACAGAGTAGGTATAAAAGGAAAAGGATTTAGTGAGCTAGTTCTGATTATTTTTAGATTCCCTTAAAATATTATTGAGTAAACAATAAAGAAGAGAAAGTATTTCACAGTTCTTATGTAGAGTTTAAATTGTTTAAATTCAGTCTTTCAGCTTCTCTGGATCTCATAATTTGAGAAATATATGATTTTGGACTAACTACTTGTGTGTTTTGCTTTCAAATGAAGCCATTTCATAACTGTTATTTTACACACACAGAGATATAAATTATAATCAGTTTTACATATAATTGCCCCAGAGTTTCCTTAAATTTGAATTTCTGCAGAAAGCTGCTACATTTTATTATTTGTTTACTTCCAGTTCAGATAGTTTTACATAAAGCAGCTATCAAATACTTTTTGATCTTTCAAAAAGTAAAAAATAAAAATCAATTATATTTAAGAAACCATTAATTAGCAACATCTCATAAGAGCATGTCTTGTACTGTTTTTGGCAAATGGGCTATACATTAAAGCTCCCAGTGTCAGAGGCATTTGAACCAGAGCAACTCCATCTTGAACAGGAGCTGGGTAAAATAAGGCTGAAACCTACTGGGCTGCATTCCCAGAAGGTTAAGACATTCTAAGTCATAGGAAGAGACAGGAGGTTAGCACAAGATACAGGTCTAAAGACCTTGCTGATAAAACAGGTTGCAGTAAAGAAGCCAGCTAAAACCCACCAAAACCAAGAAGGTGACGAGAGTGATCTCTGGTCGTCCTCACTGCTACACTCCCACCAGTGCCATGACAGTTTACAAATGCCATGGCAACGTCAGGAAGCTATCCTATAAAAAGGGGAGGCACGGATAATTCACCACTTGTCTAGCATATCATCAAGAAATAACCATAAAAATGAGCAACCAGCAGCCCTCAGGTCTAGCTCCGTCTATGGAGTAGTCATTCTTTTATTCCTTTACTTTTCTAATAAACTTGCTTTTACTTTACTCTATGGACTTGACCTGAATTCTTTCTTGCATGAGATCCAAGAACCAACCCTCTCTTGGGGTCTGGATTGGGACCCTTTTTCTGTAATACTAATACATCTTTATTACTTTTCTTTTTTTAAAACTTTGTTTTTATAAGTCAGGGCTTAAAACAAAGAAAAGACTACCTTTGGATGCTTCATTATATTTACAAAGAAAAATCTGAATCAAGTATGAGCAAAGTATAAGTTGCATGAATTTATGAAGTAGAAAGACACTTCTAAACAGTAAGTGCAGAAATTGAACATAATTTATAATAGATAGCATTGTCTTCCTATCTGAAGTAAGAGAAAGGATTGCTTGCTTAGCTAATGTCTTACCCTCCTTAGGCCATTTAGGGGATTAGAGCAGATCAGGCATTCTTAAAGTAGATACCATAAAGGGTGGTTCACAGGGAATTCAGGAAACTGAAGTTGTATATAATGTGTTTGAGTGTGTGTTGTCTTTCTGTATGTTTGTGGGGGAAAGAGAATCCTTAGTTTTCCTCAGAATCTCAGAGAGGTCTGTATTCCCCAGACAAAAGTCTTAAAAACTGCTGAGCTAGAAGATCTCTAAGATTCTTTGAGGTCTCCAAAGTTCCTCAGATGTCTAGTAGTCAAATGTGATGGTTCATAAAAAGAGTTAAACTGCAAAATATTTGAAGAGATTTATTCTGAGCCAAATATGACTGACCAATGGTTCATGACACAGCCCTTAGGAGATGCTGAGAACATGTGGCCGTGGTGGCTGGGCCACAAGTTGGTTTTATACATTTTAGGGATACATAAGGTGTGAGTCAATACATGTAAGATGTACATTGATTCGGTCTGGAAAGCCAGGACAAGAGGAAGCCGGGCTTCCAAGTTATAGGTAGATTCACAGATTTTCTGATTGGCAATTGGTTGAAAGAGTTATTACTAATAGAAAGGACTGTCTGGGTTACAATAAGGGGTTGTGGAGACCAAAGTTTTATGATGCAGATGAAGCCTCCAGGTAGCAGGCCTCAGAGAGAATAGATTGTAAATGTCTCTTATCAGACTTAAAGAGTCTGTTCTAGCAGTAATTCCAAAAGGCAGAAGGGTATAATGAGGCATGTCTAGCTCCAGCCTCCCATCATGGCCTGAACTAGTATTTTAGGTTAATTTTGGAATGCCTTGGACCAGGAGGAAGAGTCCATTCAGATGGCTGGGGGGCTTAGAATGTTATTTTTCTTTTACATGATCATCAGGTAAGGGTGAACTTTCAAGCTCATCCTGCAACAGCTGCACTCTGTGTGACTGTCATCTGGTCATTTTCTACTTTGGATAATACATCCAGGGTCATCATGGGTACTATAAAGACTATAGGAAAGTCCAGTATATTAAAACTATCTGCTGCTAAAAAAGTCTGTTTACATTTCAGTGCATGGAGTGAGATCATGTTTCACAAAATCTGAAAACAACAATAGGGAAAAAAGTAAAAAAGTAGAAAGCACAGAGGACAGAGTTAATAAGGGTAGGACGGGGATGAAAAGAAAGAATGACATGTGTCCATCAGTCCATCTGCTACTTATATGCTCTAGGCAGGCACTAGATTCATCTCAGGCCATCTGCACCCTCCCACTGGATTCTTGACCTGTTATCCAGTTGTCTTTCTTCAGGTCTGCTCTCACTGCCACTGCCTGGCAGAAACAGAGAAGGGGGATGAGCCCTTGCAAAACCTCTTGAAGAGGCCAGTCACCCTTGGATACTCCAGGAGACTTCCATCTATTGTTGGCTGTCAAAATCACCCCGGAAGTTTTCTTCCTGAAAGGCAGTTCCAACCTCAAGACATTTTTTCCCCATTAAAAAGATCTTTCAAATGACAAGTCACGCAAATGGAAAAACAACAACAACAACAGAATTTCAGATGTAAATGTTTCACATCAACAAAGTGAGGTATCTGCCATTATAAATGCCTAACTTGGCAAATGAGCCTTCTCTTGGCTGGAATAAATAAATGTTTTCTAACCAGTGGAATGGCCCTATGTGTTAGGGCCCTAGGACAGGAATTAGCAAATTATGGCCCGTGGGCAGCACTCTGACTGCCACTTGTTTTAATAGTGCCTGCAAACTAAGCATGATTTTTACCTTTTTAAATGGTTGTGGTTTAAATATCTAATAACTTTGGTTTTTCAAACTGGCATAAAAACTTTAAATTGTTTCTGTTACTTTATGTAAAAACAACTTCTTGTCTAAGAGATACATGTCACAGTGAGAAGAGAGAGGAGACAGAGAAAGAGAGAAAGGCAAGGAAAATGTAATCTAATTCCATGTATTAACATGGATGCAATTATCTGAAATATCAACAAGTAAAATATATGAAAGTATTTAAAAAGTACATATGTTACGAGTATATGTTGTATGCATGTGTACATCTATGACTGCATATACCTATATATACAGTCATCATGACCAAGTAGGTTTTTTTTCCCATGAATTCAAGAATGGTTCAACAAAATATTTAGGAATGTCATAGACATAGTATAGACATACTAACACATTAAATGAGAAAAATTAGAATCCATGCAGAAAAAGTACCTAATGATATAACAGAACACAAAAGTCATGAACAAGTCTTTTTTTTTTTTTTTTTCTTACAGAGTCTCACTCTGTAGCCCAGGCTAGAGTGCAGTGGTGCAATCTTGGTTCACTGAAACCTTCAACTCTGGTGCTCAAGCCATTCTCCTGCCTCAGCCTCCCAAGTAGCTGGGACTAGAGGCGTGTGCCACCACACTCAGTTAATTTTTTTTTTATTTTTTAGTAAAGAAGGGGTTTCACCATGTTGCCCTGGGTGGTCTCGAACTCCTGAGCTCAGGCGATCCACCTGCCTCGGCCTCCTGAAGTGTTGGAATTACAGGAGTGAGCCACCACACCCAGCTGAAAAGGCTTTTCCTTTCCTTCCATCCTTCCTATTAGGAAGGATGAGGCACAACTATTTAATATAGACAGATCATGCAATCACATGTCATTTGTTTTATGTGAATTTCACATAAATCATTTCCTTTTATTCTTGTCTCTGACAAAACAAGTACAAAAAAAAAAAAAAAACATGCAAATAAGTCTATGACTGGTGGACCGTTGCTACCTGGACATTTCGTCTTTACAAATATCTATTTACCCTGTCCTGGTTATCTTGCCACCAGCTCATTTGGAGAAATAGTATAGGTCAGAAATTAGGGCATAATATATTTTTCCTCTAATTGGAGAAATAATCCTGTCATCCCAGAATTGATTTAATAAAATCAGGTCTGATTCCCATACTTTTGTTTTGGTAAGATGGGTTTTAATTCCATATCTTATGCCCAAACATCAAGTGCTCTGCACAGAGAAGGGAACGGGGCAAGCTCTCTGCTGGACACAACACATTGCAATGGTGAAGTAAGCGGGCCTTGGGGGCACTCTACCTGCATCTGAATTCCGGTTCTAGTAATTACCAACCTGTGGCCTTGCTAAGTCCCTCTGCTACTCTGAGGACCAGTTTTCTCATCCATATATAAAGGAAGATGAGAGTATCTTAGTCATAATGTAGTAAGGAATGCAAATGAATACATACACTACACACACACAGAGCAAGTTTGGCATAGGCTAAGAGCTCAGTAAATATTGGCTATTCTTATAGTAGAGAAATCATCCAGTTGTTGACAGATTGCTTTCACTTAAATTTTCCAGGTAGGGGCCCCATGAGGCCCAGCTGCATAGTAAGCAGTTCCTATTTAGATTCCCATGAACCCTACTCCAGCTTAAGATAAATTTCCTTCTCTTCAGCTGGTTTGTGTGTGGTGAATCTCCATAGCAGCAGTCACAGCAACAAGGCTCTGATTGGAAAGTTGGGCCACTGGTCCCACAGATATGTTTAACTGCAGCTGGAGCCCAAGCAGGTCTCACATACACGAGTCGGCCAACCCGCATAAATCAAGTTGTGAGTTAATTCCAAGGGAGCATTTTTAATGATGTGTACTTACATGCTCTAGGTTATTCACAGAAGATGCTCTTAGCTCCTCAGAAAAAAACAATTACCAATGTGACAGAGCTGTTTAACAAACTCCATGTGGCTTGGCTCAAATAACTGAAAGGGTTGGAGATTAAGCTAATACTTTTATCTCCTAGGCTCCATAATTAGGAAATGTGTTTTGTGTGGAATATAAGAACAGCCATCTGTCCTCAATTAAAGAATATGTAATATAATTACAAAAATATGATGCCATTGTTTCATTGTTTTTGAAATATGATTAACAAGCCAGGGAACGATAAGTCTGAAGTTTAGAATTACTTTATGATAAGTGGATTTAAATGCTGGAATGTGCAGAAATATTTGGCAATGATTCTATCCCAGTTGGGTAGTTCATGGCCTCTGCCATCTCCTAATTGTCTAAGTGATTGCTTTTGATTTATACAGTGGTTTTTCCTCCCGACTCATACGCAATTGATTTACCTTAGACCTTCAGTGTAGCTTTTTAAAGAATATAAGTTTAGAAAGCCCTTAGTAATCATGAAGATATTTTGTATCTGTCACCATGGATATTGCTTTGGTGGTACCCAGACACTATCATGCCAAGAAGAATCACATAGTACCCTTCTACTTCTGTATCCTGGTCATTCATTATTTATCTAAAAAAAAATTCCAAAAGTTAACTGGTTGGAATTTATTAGACACTAATCTAAGGCATACACAAACAACATAAACAAAAGCCGTGTTCAAAGTTTCATTATTTGAGGATTCCACATTTTAAAATTTCAGGCAGATGAAAGTTTATTGGTCTTCCTTAAACTGTGCCAGATGTCTTTGCTGTCTGTTTAAATAAACCCTTTGGACTCTAATTTCCAAATCTGCAGTTCATAAGGGAGGAATATAATCGGATGATTCTTGCCTATGTATACAGTTCATGAGTAACTGTCAGGGTATGCAGTCAGATGAATTCCCTCTCACTCAGACCCTTACCAACTATGCAGAGTACTGTGAGTTAAGAGTTCAAGTACTTCCTAATATTAAGAGTCAGAAGAAGAATTTGAGATTTCAATAGTAAATTTAGAAATGCAACAAGAAATAAAGTTCTCATGACCATTGAAGAGTGGTATTTAGCTGGTGGTGGAGGCGGTAGCGATGGCAACCGTCTACTATGCAACAACTACCAAAAAACTCAAGAGTAAAGATAACACAGAAAATGGCATTTTTTTTTTGTTTTCAAAACATAAAAAATGGCCTAATTTTCCCATATTCCACATGCCCTCTACCTCACAGTTGAATCTCAATGGGCCTCAGTTTTGTTTTGTTTTTTTAAATGCTTTAACTAACAGTTAAAGCATGCTGGGCTTAATACCTCGGTGACTGATTGATAGGTGCAGCAAAACACCACAGCACATGTTCACCTATGTAATAAACCTGCACCTCCTGCACATCTACCACTGAACTTAAAATAATTTTTTTAAAAAATGATTTAACTTATTTAGGTTATAATATGCTTTGTTCCTTTGTATTTTTCTACTCTTAGTTATAGCCTCTTGAGAAATGCTAATATCAATGATGCCAAAATATACTAAATAGATCATTATACAATGGTAGCACTGCTAAAGGAAAAACTTAAAAATAGGAAATTAAAAACTTAAGTAGACATACAACTGTCCATTTCTATCTGTATCCTCTACAACCAAAATGCCACAAGACTGCAGAATTTTTAAAATAGAATATTAAAAGATCCAGGGCTTTTGTTGCTTCTTCCAGAACTGTTTTCCAACTGTCATTCATGCCTTGTCAACCACAGCAAATGAGAGAAACCCAACACTGTCCATTTATCAGCAGCTGCTGTTATTGTTTAGTCTTTCTTATGAATATCCCGCCCTTCCCAAGCAATGTTCCAACTAGATAAGTTCAGCAGTATTAACCATATAGTCCAATCATAAAGGGATGGCTTTAAAATATTCATTGGTGATAAACATGACCCCTAATGTTACTGATGCAATCTGCAACATAGGAACAATTCATCGTCTAAAGTTACCAATGCTGAAGGTCAGAAGAAAGGTTTCTGCATGCCACTAAGGTTTAGGAATCTATCCCTTTCCTGGTGAGTGGGGTGAAAGTGAAAGAGGGAATAAGAAATAGAAATTTCCTAATATTGGGCCAGAGAGATGGTGCAAATTGAATATTGCTTTTTGGGGCTCATTTCAAAAAATAATCTTATGACTGTTTTGTGGATAGTAACAAATGAAATATATAGTTTGTAGTTCAGTGTTATTGCCCTGTTTGCCTGTAACCATGCCTTCTTCTCAGAGCCATTTCCTAGAGCTCTGTTAACTATGGTGCCTTTAATCCGTACTATGTACATGCAATTACCCAGGGAGCTCCCATTTTCCTGTGTGACTCCACTCCTGGCCCACAGTGTCTAGAAGAGTCTAGCAGTTACATATTGCTGCATTAAAACAATAAAAACAGATAAACAAAACCACATGCCAGAAGTTAGTGGCTTAAAACAATAACCATTTACTAGCTCCCATGACTGGAGACATGGGGGGTATTCTCTGAACTTTCTAATACAGAGGCATTCAACTACAAGGTCAGCTAGCCTAGAAGGTTCAAATGGCCACATTCACATTTAGCAATTAGCACTGCTGTCAGCAGGGGATTAGGATCAGCTGGGAAAGCCACACTTCTTTTTCTATTTAGTCTTTCATGTGGGGCCTTCATGCCTTCATTCTCTCAGGGCAGAAACAAACCTTAAAAAGTCTCTTGAGGCTCGGGTGCAAAACTCACTCAGTGCCACTTCTGCCACAATCAGTTTGTCAGTCAAGGCAAATGTAAGACAGGTCACAGATTCCGAGAGAGGGAACATTTGATCTCTTGATCAGAGAAGCCGGAAAACCAGATTACAAAAGAGCATGGGAGAAGGTGTAGCAGCCATCTCTGAAAACAATCTACCAAAAGGGGACTCAAGAGTTTCTATAATACAGCAGCCAAGATTTTACACTAACCCAAAGAAAGTAGTGAATTAACTCTGGCTCTCTCTGGTTAAAACTCAGATTGTGTTGGATCTATCTAGTGGAGAGAAAAAAACCAATAGATACTCTTCAGCATGAAAGCAGTCTGGCACATATCAGAAAGGAACAGAATTGAAACACAGAAAGACTCACTATGTTTGTTTCCAGCTTTGCATGAGGCCTCTCAGTGGGTGCCTTAAGACCCCCATTCTCCATAAGATACTGTGAAAGAAAAACATCTTGGGCCCCCAAAATCCTAAGCTAAAAGGAAAATTTACGCTGGAAACTGCTCAGGGCAAACCTGCTTCCCATTCTATTCAAAGTCATCCCCTCTGCTTACCGAGACAGATGTGTATTCTGATCGCCACCTTTGGAAAGTCTTATCAGAAACTCAAAAGAATGTAACCATTTTTCTCTCACCCACCTGAGACCCAGAAGCCCCCTCCCTGCTTCGAGTTGTCCCCATCTTTCTGAAAGGGAGCAACGTACTTCATACGTATATTGACTGATGTCTCAGGTCTCCCTAAAATGTATGAAACTAAGCTGTGCTCTGACCACCTTGGGCACATGTCATCAGGACCTCCTAAGGCTGTGTCATGGGAGTGCATCCTTAACTTTGGCAAATAAACTTCCTAAAATGATTGAGACTTATCTCGTCATTTTTCTTGATTGACAACACCATCCTCTCTTGCTTAATTCAGATTGGGTTCCCGTCACTTGTGCCTAAAAAAGTCATCTTAACTCACACTTCCATTTTATGGGTTATGGCTGTTCACTCCAGTCTTTCCAGTCTTCATGGCTGTTTCCACATGACTAGATGCCTTTTACAATATTCTTCCAATTCTGGAAGTAAATGGACATGGAAGGCCTATAGGAAAGAAAATCATAAGCAAGCAAGCCCTAAACCTACCTAATCCCAGAGTGAGATAAAGTTCCTAGAATAATATGTTATGTTTGATAGAACAACTGAAAATGCTATATTAAAGTTTTTGAACATTTTTAAAAATTCATTTTAATACTACTGACGATCTCATATGGTGCTAATCATTAGGTATGTAAAAATGGTCGAACATGCTTTGGGAGGCCAAGGTGGGAAAATCACGTGAGACCAGGAGTTCAAGACCAACCTGCACAACATAGTAAGACCCTGTCTCTACAAATTTTTTTTTTTTGTAAATAGCCAGGTACAGGGGCCTGTGGTCCTAGCTACTCTGGTGACTGGGCAGGAGAATCGCTTGAGCTCAGTAGTTTGTAGTTGCAGTGAGGTATGATCATGTCACCACACTCCAGCCTGGGCAACAGAAGAGACCCTGTCTCTTAAAATAAAATAAAATAAAATAAAATAAAATAAAATAAATATTCCATGTTCTCATGATGCTCACAGGCAAGGCAGAGAGAGAGTCAACAAAACACCCTGGACTCATGCTGAAGCCTCATGCTGAAGATGGGAGAGCCGCTCACCAGACCATGCATCCACTTCTGAACTGTTATCTGAGATGGAATTAAACCACTATCTCGCCATCTTCTGTAAGGTACTGTATTTTTTGCATCTTTTTATTAAAGAGGCCTACCATATGCCTTAACTAATTTTATGTGAGCAAACAAGCTGTGGGAACACAAGACACTTGAGAGAGTGAGTCTTCAGGGTTGGGGAGTAGAATGTGGATGGACCTGTTGAAGACAATTTTTTTTTAAATATCAAACTGATTAATGTCTCTACCTTTCCTCTTTGAACCTTAAAAGCTTAGTTCAGCATCTGTCATGTTGTAGGCAGTTAATAAATATTAGTGAAAGGAAGAAAGGGAAGGAGAGAGGATAGACAAAAGGAAAGAGGAATAGAGAGAAATGAATTTCAAAAGTTCATTCTATAGCAAGTCTTCTCTATCCCCTCTGGCACCATCAAAAGAAAAGAAAAAAAAGAAGGGAAGGGAAGGGGAGGGGAGAGGAAGGGAGGGAAGGAGGGGCGGTTAACTTATCCAAAGGCTCATTTTAGCACAAAACATATGAAATTGTTACATCTTTAACACGGGATTTTTATAAGGATGTGATCATAGCCATAAAACTATTATATAGAATTAGCTTTAAAATGTGCAAAACAGTCGCAATGAGAATTCTCAGTTTGGAAGATAATTTTGTATCAACCAGAACAAGGGTCCCTAACCACCAGGCCATGGACTGGTACTGGTCACAGCAGGAAGTAAGCAGCAGGCAAGTGAGCCAAGCTTCATCTGTATTTACAACCACTCCTCATCATCATTACTGCCTGAGCTCCACCTCCTGTCAGATCAGTGGTGGCATTCGATTCTCACAGGAGAGTGGGCCCTCTTGTGAACTGTGCATGCAAGGGATTTAAGTTGCCAGATCCTTATGAGAATTTAATAACTGATGATCTGTCACTGTCTCCCATCATCCCCAGATGGGGCCATCCAGTTGCAGGAAAACAAGCTCAGGACTCCCACTGATTCTACATTATGCTGAGTTGTATAATTATTTCATTGTATATTACAATGTAATAATAATAGAAATAAGGTGCACAACAAATGTAATGTGTTTGAATCATACTGAGACCATCCCCTTACCCCTAGTCTGAGGAAAAACTATCTTCTACAAAAATGGTTCCCTGGTGCAAAAAAGGTTGGGGACCACTGAACTAAGACAATGACTTTTAGAGGACATGACACTTTTATGCTCTGTGGTTTGACTATCAGCTTAATGAATTCTGATTTTTTTTTTTTTTTTTTTTTTTTGAGACGGAGTCTCACTCTGTTGCCCGGGTTGGAGTGCAGTGGCCGGATCTCAGCTCACTGCAAGCTCCGCCTCCCGGGTTTACGCCATTCTCCTGCCTCAGCCTCCCGAGTAGCTGGGACTACAGGTGCCCGCCACCTCACTTGGCTAGTTTTTTTTTTGTATTTTTTAGTAGAGACGGGTTTTCACCGTGTTAGCCAGGATGGTCTCGATCTCCTGACCTCGTGATCCGCCCGTCTCGGCCTCCCAAAGTGCTGGGATTACAGGCTTGAGCCACCGCGCCCGGCCATGAATTCTGATTTTTAGGTATATACTAGTTCTCATTTTGATGCCATGTACAAGGATTAAGTTTACATAAAATATCAAGTTTTAAAATAAGTACAAATCACAAATTTCTTTACTATGATTCACCACATAATAGGTAGTTTTGATTTGGAAAATCAAAACAAAGCAAAACAAAAGCAGCCTTGTCTTTCAATAATGAAAAGTAGGTTGTGATTAGAAATTTCACGAGGTTAGAGGCCAACCAGCTTGATCTGCATTGTAATTCCTGATTTGCCACTAACCAACTGTGTTACCTGGTAATTCTTTTAAACTCTCTGCAATAATTTCTTCATCTAAAACATAGAAAGCTAGATGCTATACAAGTTAAGAATTGGTTTCATTTACTTTGAAGACAGAACTAAGTTTGAAACCAAAAGCTGCTAATAACTGGCTATCATAACTTGAACTTGTTACTTAAGCTCTCCAAGGAGCTCCAGTCTCAACAATAAAATGACAAACATATTATTTAACTTTTAACTAATGGAGTTTAGAAAAGAACATACATATCTCTCTTGGTAATCAGAAATTGAATGGGTAATGTTTCATTTCTTTGTACTCTATTTTGATTTTAAAATAGTTTGCCCATATTTTGCAAATGTTAAATACTGACATTTGACTTAATATGAAGCTATTTTGTGCACATCAAACATAGCTTACTGTATGCAGATAGTATATTTTTGTAGTATGCCTGTTCATCTTTAGTGTTACCCTTATTGTAGTTCACTGCTTTAGTGAGCTTACAAAGATTATGACTTTCATTGCATGTGTCTCCGAAGTTTTGTATTGCCTTATTTTTGTTTAAAAAAGGATGCACTTTCAGCGATTTTGGTGTTGACTAGTTGATCTCTCTTTCAGTTAATTTTCTGCAATTTAGAGACCATCAACTAAATCATATACACATAGCACAATGTTAGGCACTGAGACAGGGAAGCAATCCTCATCTCAAAAATCTCAGACTCAAAACCAGCTTTTCTCAACCTCAGCATTATTGACGTTTTAGGCTAGATGATTCTTTCCTGTGATGGCTGTCCTGTGCATTGCAGGATGTTTAGCAATATCCCTGACTTCTACCCACTAGATGGTAGAAGCACTCCCCAACTTTTGACAACGAAAAATGCCTCCATACATTGTCAAATGTCCCCTGGAGGGAGGTGGTAAAATCATTCACTGCTCTAGATTCATGCTGCCCAGTAAGCTAACAATTTAAAATTAAGTAAAATTAGATGAATTTTAGAACTCAGTAGCTCAGTCACACTAGTCACATTTTAAGTGCTCAGTAGCCACATTTGGTGAATGGATACCCCACTAGACAGCACAGATATAGACTATTTTTATTGCAGAAAGTTCCATTGGACATGATGACTTGAGGGTAAAAGCTATGACAAAAATACAATAATAACAAAGGTAATAATAATCAGGATTCCATTCCAGTATTTCTTCCACTGGGGAACTCCTAATTAATCAGAAGAGTAATTCAAATTTAATCCTTTTGTAAAAGCTTCCTCGACTCATCCTTTAAAAAAGAATTTCTTAAGAGACTTCTGCTGTGAGGCCAGTAGTTCAAAATGTAGCTAATGCTTAAGGACAGCTTCAAAACAAGGCCCAGTTGTAATTATTGGATAGGCACAATGACAAAGCTAGGGATTAATCTTTACTAAGGGCTAAATTAGGAAGGATTATGAAAGGAATTTTTAACAGGTATATGTAATCCAGAAGTTTCTGGAGATGTAATCTGCGTTAAGACTCTGTTGTTACAACAAGACGAAAATATCAACTGACTTTATGGAGGGTTTCACTTCAACAAAACCAGAAGTGGCCTACAGAGCCATCCAGCTTTAACACTTCAGTCCTCTTGAACATCAGAGTCAGCTGGCCCAAGGAAAATGTATTGATTAAGTGACCCTCCGTTTTTGAAGATCAAATATGCCCTCAACCTGGTAACAGAGAAACAGGAGACCACAATGTCCAATCAAGAGGGCATTCCTAAGTCAACACTTTTGGATATTTATTAAGGGGAAAAAAAGAATTCTAAGAAAGAAACTTAAAGAACAGTCACACAGACTGGGCACGGTGGCTCACGCCTGTAGTCCCAGCACTTTGGGAGGCCGAAGCGGGCAGATCATGAGGTCAGGAGATCGAGACCATCCTGGCTAACACGGTGAAACCCTGTCTCTACTAAAAATACAAAAAATTAGCTGGGTGTGGTGGCAGCCGCCTGTAGTCCCAGCTACTTGGGAGGCTGAGGCAGGAGAATGGTGTGAACCCGGGAGGCAGAGCTTGCAGTGAGCTGAGATCCTGCCACTGCACTCCAGCCCAGGCGACAGAGCAAGACTAAGTCTCAAAAAAAAAAAAAAAAAACCACAGTCACACAAGCTGCTTTTCACAAAAGGTTGAGCTGGACTCTTACTGGCTACATGGTATGAGACAGTTTGTGTGTGTTGGGGAGGGAGATAAAGCCTTTGTGTGTATAAAGCTTTATATTTTATAAATCCCCTAGAAACGCTACTAATTAATATTGTCTCCTAAACATTAATCCCTAAAATGAAGGAAAAAACACTCCTTTTATTATTGACAATTTTACCTCCTTTTATAATTGACAATAGCATGCAATGCTATTGTGGACTAATTGATTCAGAAAGTAGTTATTAAATATTTACTGGTGTCTTGTTTCAAGACAAGAAAGCTGGGGCGGAGTCAGAGCAAGACGGTGGAAGAGAAAGCTCCACCGATCACCCCTGTCAAGGATACCAATTTAACAACTATCTCTTCAGAGGAAACATCTTCAAAGGAACCAAAAATCACCTGAGACCTCATAGTACTTGGTTTTAACACAGTATCGCTGAAGGCGCACTAAAAAGACAGTGTCTCCTTCAGTGATACAGTGTTAAAACCAGGTACTATGAGACTTTTCTCTTAAGGCACAGAAAAGTCCTGGATCACTGATGCCACCCCTTCCCCACCGCATGGGAAGAGCACCTCTGGGCACTGGGAAAAGGAGAGCTCAGCAATCCTGAGGAAATGAACTCCGTGCTATCCTGTTAGAGCAGAAGGGAAAATCAGACCAAACTCAGCTGGTGCCCACCCACAGAGGGGACATGTACACCAGCCAGAGGGGAACCACAGATCTCAAGAGGTCTGAACTTGAGTTCCCACAAACCTCATCACCGAATGCCAAAGTGCTCTGGGTCTCTAAATAAACCGAGTCATAGTGCTTAACTGGGTCACAGACAGTGGACTGAAGGGGCATGTGACAAACTGAGATACCAGCCGGGATGACTAAGGGAGTGCTGGCATCACCCTTCCTCTAACCCCGGGCTGCACAGTTCACAGCTCCAAGAGAGACCTCTTCCTTCTGCTTGAGGAGAGGAGAAGAAAGAGTGGGGAGGACTTTGCCTTGCATCTTGGATACCATCTCAGCCACAGCAGGATAGGGCACCAGTCAGAGTCATGAGGCTCCTGTTCCAGGCCCTAGGTCCCCAAAGATGTTTCTAGATACACACTCGGCCATAACGAAACTTGCTGCCCTGAAGGAAGGAGAACAAGAGTCTCTGCCTAGTAATACAGAAACTTCTTCTGGATCTTGTCCGAGATCATCAAGGCAGTACCTCTACCAGTCTGTGAGAATCACAGCACTACTGGGCTTGGGGTACTCCCTAAAGCAGATACAGCTTAGATCACAACAACCAAGTTTTTTTCAAATATCTGGAAAGCTTTCCCAAGAAGGATGGGTACAAACAAGCCCAGACAGTGATCATTAAAATAACTAACTCTTCAATGTCTAGACACCTAAGAATATCTACTAGCATCAATACCAGCCAGAAAAACATGACCTCACCAAGTGAACTAAATAAGGCACCAGGGACCAATCCTGGAGAAACGGAGACATGTGACCCTTCGGACAGATAATTCAAAATAGCTGTGTTGAGGAAATGCAAAGAAATTCAAGACAACACAGAGAAGACATTCAAAATTCTATCAGATACATTTAACAGAGATTGAAATAATTAAAAATAAGCAGAAATTTTGGAGCCGAAAAATGCAACTGGCATACTGGAATGAATCAGAGTCTTTTAATTGCAGAACTGATAAAGCAGAAGAAAGAATTAGTGAGCTTGAAAACAGGCTATTTGAAAGTACACAGTCAGGGCCAGGTGCAGTGGCTCATGCTTGTAATCCCAGCGCTTTGGGAGGCCGAGGCAGGCACATCATGAGGTCAGGAGTTCAAGATCAGCCTGGCCAACATGGTGAAACCCTGTCTCTACTAAAAATACAAAAATTATCTGGGCGTAGTGGCACGTGTCTGTAATCCCAGCTACTCGGGAGGCTGAGGCAGGAGAATCGCTTTAACCCAGAAGGTAGAGGTTGCAGTGAGCAGAGATCATGCTACTGCACTCCAGCCTGGGTGACAAAGCAAGACTCCGTGTTAAAGAAAAAAAAAAGAAAAGAAGAAAAAAAAAATACACAGAGGAGACAAAAGAAAAAAGAATGAAAATCAATGAAACATACCTATACATCTAGAAAATAGCCTCAAAAGGGCAAATCTAAGAATTAATGGCCTTAAAGAGGAGGTAGAGAAAGAGATAGGAGTAGAAAGTTTATTCAAAGAGATAATAACAGAACTTCTCAAACCTAGAGAAAAATAATACGCAAGTAATGTTATAGAATACCAAGCAGATTTAACCCAGAGAAAACTACTTCAATGCATTCAATAATCAAAACTTTCAAAGACAAAGGATGAAGAAAGGATACTAAAAGCAGAAAAAGAAAAGAAACAAATAACATGCACTGGAGCTCCAATACATCTGGCAGCAGACTTTTCAGTGGAAACCTTACAGGCCAGAAGAGACTGGCATGGCATATTTAAAGTGCTGAAGGAAAAAACTTTTACCCAGGAATAGTGTATCTGGTAAAAACATCCTTCAAGCACAAAGCAGAAATAAAGAATTTTCCAGACAAACAAAAGTTGACGGATCGCATTAACACGAGACCTGTCCTACAAGAAATGTTAAAGGAAGTACTTCAATAAGAAAGACAAGGACATTAATGAGCAATAAATAATCACCTGAAGCTACAAAACTCACTGGTAACAATAAGTACACAAAGAAACACAGAATATTATAACACTGACTGTGGTGTGTAAACTACTCTTATCCTAAGTAGAAAGACTAAACCATGAACCAGTGAAAACAAGAAAGCTGGATTTGTTCCCAAGAATGAATTTGCTTTAAAAAATAAGCTCTCACTAAATGCAGTGTGTATTCTGAGCACTAACAATGTACACAAATAAGAACATACTAGAGTAATTATAATCTAGGCAACAGGAGAAGGGCAAAGGTGAGGGAGGATGCAAGTAACGTAACACCAAACGGGACAGAATATACACCATTAGTCACAGTGTTGAGGCTGCATAAAAAGAGAAAGATCACATCTCATTTTAAAAATTCACAAGCCTTTCTGGAGGTAGCCTTTATCTTTGAGGATTAAGTAGAATTTTGGCATATTCCTGTGTGGGGTAAAATTTGATTCTCAGCTAAAGCCAAACTTCAATGTGGGGAAGACAGGTGTGTGTTCTGAAGTGCTTGGCATGCTGGGATGTGGGGATAGATCTTGCTGGAAGGGCAGTCTAGGAGTCCAGCAGCAAGCAACTTTAACCTGCCCACCTCCTATTAAATACAAGCATCTTATTCAATGTGCATATAGAATTTGTATTTTAACAAGCTCCCCAGGCGATTTTAATGCATACAGAAGTTTGAAAACCACTTAAGTAAAGGAACGTTTGAAACTACTTGGAATATTTGTAAGTAAAAGGAATACATGAAGTCAGGGAATGCAGATAATTTAGACAGTTTTAGAAAAAAAGAAAGTACTGGTGACTTATGTTTCCAAAAATGTAACAATAGAGGAAATACTCTTTTCTCTTCTTCTGTCATTATTTAAAGAAAATAAAATCATTTCAACCAAGGTCAACAAATGTTTACTGAGATAAGCATTGAAAAAAATATTTTCACATATATTACCTCATTTCATCTTAACCACATTGTGCACAAATATGTTTTGAAAACAAACCAAAAACTTATGAAATCTTCTTGTTGATGGATGGTGCCCTTCTCCCATTCCCTACATATCTTGTTGAAGCTCTGACCCTTAAGTTCCATTTTTTTTCCCCCCGAACCCTACCATAACCTCTAATTACTCTCACTATTTCTAACACATATGCCTACTGAATTCCAAGCAATCCTACCAGGCTGTCACCTCAGGTTTTGGTCCACATCTTTTCCTCGCTTAGTGAATCCTTTGTAAACCTTTCTGTTATCTCTTTACCTAGGACAGACAGGGTAGTCGGCTCATGCCCTTACTCCCTGGGACCACATTCTAGTTTTAGTCTATCTAAAGCAAGACGGAGTTTTTTAAAAAGGCAATTTTTAAGATCCTGTTTTTCAAGTCTAGGAAATAGTTGTCTAAGCCACCTATTTATTTTTTACTTTTTACTGGACCACTCATATCTCAAAGACTGTTCTGTGGCATTTGGAGAACCAACAAGGCTTTTCCCGATGAGCCCTCAAACTTATCAAGGAATGCAAATCCTGTCTTTGTTTCTTACAGATGAATTATTTTTGATTCTTAAGGATGTAATTTTATAAACTTTCATTTTATCAGGGCTAAAGTGCTATAACAAACTACCTGAAACCTCAGTAATTTAATACAGTAAAAGTTTATTTCTCTCTCTTGCCACAATCTAATGAGAGAGAAAGATGGGGATGAGGAGACCTGGTTATTTAAGGGCACTGACTCCATTCATCCAACAGTTCCATTCTAGGGCCTGAGTCTTGCACAGGATTCTCTTCATTATTTAATAGGGAAGAAAGAAGGCAGAGGATGGCTTGGGTGTTCTAGGGGCTGGGATTGGAAATGGCTTACATCACATCCATCAACAATCTATTGGAGGAAACCTGGTCACATGGCCTCACCCAGCTGCAGAGGAAGGTGGTAAATATAACTTACTTTTATGTCAGGAGGAAAATGAAATCATTTGGAGAGCAGAGCTTGCTACCATACATCGGAAGTATTGATAGCTTCTATTATGCAACTTAATTCTAAATAAAAATTTATTTAACTGCTTTATTATCAAACTAGTGTACTGTGGGTTGTATGAATAATGTTAGTGATGCACAAATTCCCACCAGTATTTTTTGGCCTATAGTTTTCAACATTACTAGACTTCAACCTATGTATATGCATATGTTGTAATTCTTTCCACATACTTATTGCTAATGTAAATATATTTTTATTAGTTGAATCATACTTCTTTAGTGATAGGTTGCCTATAGTTTTGTATAATTGACATAACACGAAATACACAGCTAAAATAAGTAAAATCAAATTATTGAGTTATCTTTAAATTTGGAAGATAATATTCTTTAATATGAAACCTTCTGTATTAAATACAAGGTGATTCATAAATATTGCTAGCCAAATTTACTGTATGTTTGTTCAATTAATTCTGCTCCAATTTTTAACACTGAGTTTTTCTTTCCCCACTGAGGAATAGGAACGGGTGATATAAGTTACAGCATCTGTTTTCCCTCCTATGTGGACCCACTGTGATCATCGCTTAACTGTGTAGCTGCGTATCTGGGGGATACCATCAGCTCACTTTATCCTTCACCAGTTTGGCTTTTCCTGTTCTTCATGCAGGGAGGGGAGTGGATGGAGTGGGCTGTTGCGTTAACTCTAAGCCTAATGCAGTCCAAATACTACACGGACAACAAAAGCTTTTAAATACAACTTATATCCATTTGATAACTTCATATTAAACAGCACAGAAGAAAGACTATCGTACCTGAAAATCTACTTCCTAGTCATCTTATTCCTCTAATGAGCTGTGGAATCCAAGGGGAAACTTTCTAGCATTCCTCATCTTTAGAATATCAACAAACAATGCAACCGCCAAGTTCCTTTTCAGGTCAAAAATTATATGACTCTGTGACTGTGGCTTTATTACAAAGCAGAGGGATGATATTACCAGATCATATTGTTTGATGATGACTACCATAGAGATGGAAAAACAATGCTGCTATTGCAGAGATGTTGAAAAACTATATAAGAAATAATAAGTAGTTTAGTACTTGTAAGAATACTCCACCTTTTATGTTGCAATGCCCTTTGAAATAAAAGAGAAAAATAGGATATAAACAGACAATACCGATTGTCAAGGTGAAAAAAACATACACATCATAAACACCAAAACAGTTACTTTCTGGATGGAGAAGATAATGGAGAAAAAGCTACACAGAAAGAAGCTGTGGATCAAAGTATGCAATAAATTCAAACCAATTGCTGCTGCGTGAAAGGAAAATATCAGGGTCTGTGCAAGATGAATATAAAGCTGAATTATTTAACAAAACAAGGAGATACTAACATTGATCTTGGTCTGCATCTGGAATAACCGGTTTAGTTTATAACTTCATTTTACCATATAGAAATGAAAATTGAAGATTTAAAAAAGATAAAAATATTAGCTATATAGACTTCCTTAAGAGGAACGATAAAAGGGGAAAGCCAAATTATTACTCCCATTGTCAGTCACAAAACTGTCAAATAAAAGAATTGTTTCTAAATATCTGAAAGATATAAAACTGGAATAAGACCCCAGATTAAGGGGACGAGAGCACTTGGGTTAAAGTTCTAGTTAACTAATAACTAATTCTGAAAAACAGTTTGCTATAGAGCCTGAGAGTACAGCTAAAAGCCTCTGACACTCTTGGAATAGGAGATACTCATTCAGAATCAAAATCACCAACATAAAATTGTGTAGATGCATGAGATATGAAAAACGAAACCTCGTAAGAACTCTACAGAACTGAATTTAAAGTCATTATCATTAAGCTCATACCATTGCCCATTTTGGAATGTATATTCTTCTTGAAAGGTGAACCTGAAAGGGCAGAATACAAAGACTCTTGATTTTTTAATCGATTATATTCATTTTCAAGACAGAACGTAAATGAACTATAAACATGAGTTGAAAGATGCTAATTTTTGACCAGGTCTTGCCTGAATACCTGAAGTAGTAGATAAATTATCTTCAATTTTTTTTCTATTACTTATTTTATATTTGCTCTTTAAGCTCTAGGACACTCTATGCAATGAGTTTCTGACCCAGAATTGAAAACAAAACTAATAAAAATCATAAAATCTACTCGTTGTTCTAGGATTACACCTTTTACGCAATGTCATGATCTGTTTCCTGAGGTTGAAATGAAAGAACCAGGAGGGTCTTTTGCAAGGGGGATTTTCTTGAGGCACCTCTCGAAGGCGATTTCTCTTGAAAATGTTCATATCTTGCCTTGTTTTCTGTGTGCTTCCTGACTCTTGACCTGCTGTCAATTGAGACTGGAAGTTCCTTCGGGGCAAACCATACCTGGGTTGACTAATCGAAATCCAACATTGGGCAGTGGATTCAGTCTCAATTCTTCCTCTCTTTTTAAAATACAAGGCAAAAATATATGGTTCAAATAAATATTAGGGAACATCGAATTTGAAGATTTTGTTTCCTAGCTGAGAAATTAAGACCAAAGATTAGATAGACTTGCTCAGAGAAACACAGCCTAATTAATGACAAAGCCCTTATGCCTTGCTTTTCTTGAGGAAAACAAACAGAATATGATGGGGCTCTCAGATTACCATACCAAGAAGAGCAATTGCTTGTTATTTAGAGCTTTTGGCATAAAAAAGAGATGTATTAGTTATAATACTCACATTTATAGTTAAAGACCATATTTTAAATTTATTAGGTAATATTGCAGATGACTGCTACCATTTCGGTGGAAGCCCATAGAGAAATAGGTCAATATTTTTAATCATGACATTTAAGGTATTACCAAAGCAGTAAGTTCATAAGGCTCACAATTAGAAGTAAACCAATTAGTCTCTTTCCTTTCTGCCTACACCAAAAGATCATATTCTAATGAATGTAAACATTTAATCCTTTTGACCTTTCATCCCTTAAATACTCCCAGATGAATCGGCATCAGGGAACTATAATATAATTATTATAAGAAGGAACAAACTGCTTCTTCCTTTATGCAGCCCATACAAATACGTGCACATTTTAAGGGCTTTTCAAAAGGCAATATTATTAAATACTTTTATGCTTTAAAAAGACAAACATACTTGAGCTCAAACTTTATTCCATTCACGAGAGCACAAGTACAAAGAGAAATGACAAAAACACTAAAAATATTTCAATAATATGCATTGACTTACATAGCATTAGTTATTTTTAGAAATTCAAAATAGAAGGCCAGATTGGCTTAATAGCACCACAAAATTTAAACTACCCTTGGGTTGTTAAAACTGTTTTTGTAAAGTAAGACTTCAAATAAATCATGCCAACAGCTCATTAAATCCTTATGGTCACACACACTGAAATGGCAAAAAAATGTGAACCTAAAACACAGATGTGACCAAAAATGGAAAAATTATCTATTTACCTAAAATATACAGCATTTCAGCTTATCTTCATTTCTTAAAGGAAAAATCATGTCTTTAAAAGCAATGTAATTTTCACATATTCAATTTTAAAAGTGCTTCATGTTTTCCCAAATTCATTCTGGCATTTATCTAATTCTTGGAATTTTATAGATTAGATGAGACTGGCATTATTATTTGACAAATATGAATTGTGACACATAAAGGCTGACTTGCCCCAGGCCATATATTTGGCTTTTGGCAAACCTGAGTCTCCATTGTACTCAAGAGGCACACGTGACACCCTGCTTGGTATCTACACCCCACAGCCTCCATTTGGTAGGACAAGAGTTTTCCTGGAGAAATCTGGCACCAAGAGGCAATTATTTCTAAACGAAGGGCCATGAACACTGCATTGTGTCATAGAAATTTAGAATAAATAAATGCACTTTTATACATGTACAATTATTTCAAATTGGCATAGCATTACTTATCAATTATTAGCTATTGTGATGGTTAGTTTACTCTGTGAACTTGGTCAGGCATTAGTACCCAGTAATGCAATCAAACACTAAGCTAAGGTATTGCTTTCTAGACTTTTTATAGACATAGTTAACATTTAAGTAAAGAAGATTCGCCTTGATAATATGAGTTGGCCTCATCAAACCAGGTACAAGGCCTTAGAAGCAAAAACTGAGGTTTGCTTAGAAAAGAAATTCCAGACTTCAGCATAACTCCTAATTGAGTTTCCAGCCTGTCATACTGTCCTATAGATAGTGGACTTGTTAGTCCCACAACTGCATGAACCAATTCCTTAAAATATATACATATATAACCTATTGGTTCTGTTTCTCTGGAAAACTCAAACAACTAAAGATTTTATGTGTGTGTGTGTATATATATATGCATTATATATATACACATATATATACACACACATATTTTATATATACATATATATATAATTATTTATAGAGGGGTTAGAAAAGGCCTTTCTGAGCAAACGTCTTTAATTAGCATTTACATAATGCTTCCTATCACTGATTTACATGCCTTGCCTATATGACGATCATTATTATTCCCATTTTACAGTTGATGGAACTGAGGCCTATGAGACATTAAACACCTGTCCAATACCACAGAGTTAATAAATTATTGAGTCAGGTTTCAAATGTAGGCTGTCTAGTTCCGTAAACTGTACTCTTAACCAATATGCTATACTGCCTTAGAATGAATAGCTTTGAGACCTGCTTTAGAGCATGGCTGAGGGTTTTGGATGTGAGGAATGAGGGGGCAAAAAAGAATAAAGTTTAATTCTAGCACTATTGATTTAAGCAACTGGATTGTTAGTCCCATTTCTGAATTGCAAAAAAATGAGAGAGGCTATATTTGGGCTATATTAAATAGCAATATCTATGGCTTGGGCCCAGAAGTAGAAATTATGGAATGGTTGGTACATACAGTAAAATGACTGACAAAGAAGAAAACAAAGCTCAGTTCAGAGCCCTGGGACATTCCAATACATAAAAGTCCAAGAAGATATGGAACCAGAGAAAAGTGGGAGGAAAAGGAGGTATTGCAGAAGTCAAGAGAAGCAAGAAAGGGAATGAGCCAGGGGTGCAGGGCGGGAGCTCAAGTTTGTGTGATGCAACTGAGAGGTTAAGTAAAGGTTTAGGGAAAGAAATATCCAGATACAACGAAGAGTTGAACCCAATGACGCAAAGCAGAGCAAGATTGGTGAGCTTGAGAACCAGAATGGTATGGGAGAGAAAGTGACCATTCATAAGCATCAATTTTATTTTATTTATAATTATTATTATTATTGAGATGAAGTCATTCTTGTCACTCAGGCTGGAATGCAGTGGCATGATCTTGGCTCACTGCAACCTCCGCCTCCCAGGTTCAAGCAATTCTCCTGCCTCAGCCTCTCCAGTAGCTGGGATTACAGGCGCGCATCACCAAGCCTGGCTAAGTTTTTGTATTTTTAGTAAAAATGGGGTTTCTTCATGTTGGCCAGGCTGGTCTTGAACTCCTGACCTCAAGTGATTCACCCACCTTGGCCTCCGAAAGTTCAAATATGTTTAAAAACTTACGGGAAACAGATTTGTGGTAGAGCAAGTATGGCAAAATGCTAATGCCAGATTGAGATGTTGGTTTTGCATGTCCAGGTATTCCCTGTAAAATTCATTCAACTACGCTGTACGTTTGAACAGTTTCATAATAAAATGAGAAATATGGACACCAAATTCAGGATTGTGGTTCCCTGAGTGAGGTTGGGTAGTGGGACTAGGAAGGGAAGGAAATACAGACATGACAAGCACGCACAGCAGATTCCACTGCATTAGCAAGGTATTATTTCTTAAGCAGAGTGGTCTGCATACTGGTATTCTTGTAATTTCTCATGTTTTGCCTAAATTATATTATACCATAAAAAGAAGTTAAGTGACTATGAGGTAAATAAATTGAACGAGTGAGTATGGATTATTCTTTGAAAAGTTTTGCTCAAAAAAGTAAAAAAAAACGGGGTATTTGTTGGGGGAATTTACAATCAGGTAAGGTTTTTTGTTTGTTTTAACACATAATGTGTTGGCATGCTATTTGGACTGTTCCAGTAGAAATGAAGAAACTGATAATTTAAGATTAGGTTGATCACCCAAGCAGGGTCCTCAAAAAATGGCAAGGGACCAAGAGCTCCAGTAGAGGGATCAGCCTTTCAGAGAAGTGGCTTTTCATTCATTTTTAACTGTGGGAACAAAAGAATAGGCATACAGTGTCAAGCATTCTGATTTTTAGTTTAAGAAGGGGTAATTCAGCCCCTGCATTTCTTTCTATTTACTACTTAATGATTAATGTGTCTGCTTAGCCCCACAATGCTGGGGTAACACCTCCATAATTTATTGTAAGATCTGATTTTTCCATATTGCCTATATATCACTCCAAAGAGCTGGTCATCTGGGATCTTTTATTAACATGCAGCTAACAAGATTCAGCATGGTTTTAGCCTTGCCCTGTTTGTTTTCTTTTCAAAAGTAGACTCGTAGAATCAACCTAGGTACTGATCAACAGTGGACTGGATATAGAAAACGTGGTACATAAACAATAGCAAATACTACAAAGCCATAAAAAGAATGAAATCATGCCCTTTGCAGCAACATGAATGCAGCTGGAGGCCATTATCCTAAGTGAATTAATGCAGGAACAGAAAACCAAATTTCCCATGTTCTCACTTGTAAGTGGGAGCTGAACATTGCATACTGATGGACATAAACATGGTGACAATAGACACTGGAGATTACTAGAGAAGGAAAGGAAGGAGGGGGGCAAGAGCTGAAAAACTAACTTGGGTACTATGCTCAGTTACCTGGGCGACGGGGTTAATTGTATCCCAAATCTCAGCACCGCACCACATAACCAGGTAACAAACCTGCGCATGCACTCCTCAAATCTGAAACAAATCTTGAAATAATTATTTTTGTTTTAAAAAAAGAAGAGTCACATCTAGAAGCATGCTTGCCCAGTCTTGGTTTCTGAGAGGTCCAGAGTTTATGAAGACTGCCTGGTTTGCATCAAGTCACTGACATCAGAATTAGGAACACATCAGTGAATCAGCTTTGTCTTGAACAATCTTATCTGGTTTTTATTCAAGATGTTTATATCAAATGCATTTTTGATTGAATTACAGACTTAGCTTTTAGAGAGAAAATGCTTGATAGCCAGGTTTCTTTATGTGGTAATACAGAGTATTTTATGCATAAATCAAACACTTTGTTTAAGGAATTTTCCTTAAAGTGAATTACACATGAAATGGAGGTAGTTTCATGATCTATCTGAAAGACTATTTTATTTTATGATTAAAAACATCATTTTGTCATAAACTTTACAACTGATGTGTTAGAAAGCGTAAGAGCCCAATCTATTGTCCAGTTGTAGCAAGAATAATAATGATGTTAGCAATAAAGGCAACGTCCACCAGGGTTTTCAAGCCTGAGGTGTGCTAGGTCTGTTGCTAAGTATTTTACATGCATCCTGTCATCTGCTCTGCACAGTAGTCCTGGAATGAATGTAAGATGAGCCCCAATGAACTCATGAGCACACTGGCACAGAGTGGGTAAATAATTTTCCCAGGTCACACAGCACCGGCATCGTAAAAGCTGCAGTTGGAATTTGAACCTGAACTCTACTGCAAAGCGAGCCCCACCCACTGAGCCTCCTGTGGCTCTGTTCTCAGGTGGACACGTTTGCACAGGTTGCATAGGCACTAATGTATATGTGCATTAGTCACTTCCCTGACTTTTTTTTTTTTTTTTTTTTTTGAGACGGAGTCTCGCTCTGTCGCCCAGGCTGGGGTGCAGTGGCCCGATCTCAGCTCACTGCAAGCTCCTCTTCCTGGGTTTACGCCATTCTCCTGCCTCAGCCTCCCGAGTAGCTGGGACTACAGGGGTCCACCACCTCGCCCAGCTAGTTTTTTTGTATTTTTTAGTAGAGACGGGGTTTCACCGTGTTAACCAGGATGGTCTCGATCTCCTGACCTCGTGATCCGCCCATCTCGGCCTCCCAAAGTGCTGGGATTACAGGCTTGAGCCACCGCGCCTGGCCTCCCTGACTCTTCTTGAGTCTTCGACCATATTTGTCTTTTCTATTTTCCATGGATTTCTCATTCTCTTTCTGTATTTTGTATCCTTGCATGCCTCTTGAAATGTTTTCTGTGAAACGCAAGAATGGCTTTACTTAGACTGGTAAGTTCAGACTTCAAAAAAGAGTATTAAAAGAAACAGTCCTGAATTGGCAATCTTCTAAACTAGATTTCTGATTCGTATTCATACAGATGTATAATTTACCATTCTTTCCAAGTCAGCTTAAAAATAAGAATAGTTTGGCATTCACACTGTGTTTGTTCTTGCCATTTTTGCTAAGCATATAAGCAGAAAAGTTTATAATTATGGTTTATTATTATGCTCTGCTAAGTTAATAATCTATCAATATTGGTTTATTAATTGTGACAAATAAGTGTAGAGTATATGTAATTTTCTGTACTATCCTTGCTAATTTTCTGTAAGTCTAAAATTATTCTAAGTTTATTTTAGAAAATGGAACAAAATTAGGTGATGTCATATAAATAGATGTTTTCAAATCAGCGGAGTAAATATATAGGGTTGTGATTACTGAGTTATAAGGCAATTAAATCTATCTTTAGTTTTATTTTAGAAACTGCCAAACTGTCCTTCAAAGTGGCTATGTCATATTACCTCCGAATGAATGAGATCTTTGTTGCTCCACATATCACCAACATTTTGTATTGTCAGTTTTGGAGATTTTAGTTATTCTAGTAAAGATATATTAAAATCTCATTGTTGTTTAATTTGCATTTTCCCAATCACAAATGATGCTGAACATTGCTTCTTATGCTTATTTGCCATCTGCATGTCTTCCTTGGTGAGGTATCTGTTCAGGGCTTTCACCCATTTTTATGTTGAGTTACTGGTTATCTTGTGGAATTTTAAGAGTTCTTTGTATATTATGGATATAAGTCTTTCATCAAATATGTAATTTATCAATTTTTTTCTTGCAGTTTATGGCTTGTTTATATTCTCTTAGCATTATGTTTCTCAGTGCCAAAGTTTCTAGTTTTAATATGAAATTCAAATTACCAATTTTTTTCATGAATCATGCTTTTGGTTGTTTCATTTTTAAATTGTACTTCCATAACCTATAATCATGTTTCATATTTTACTTATTTGTCTCATCTCAAAATGTAATATTCTTATTGGCAGATAATGTCTGTTTTCTTTATTCCATATTCTCAGCACCCAAAATAGTGCCTGTGCATAATACTCAAAAAATATTTGTAGAATTAATCAATGCACATGGAGATCAGTATCAGTGTCATATTATACAAGTATGGATGATACTTCAAATGACAAACAGGATGACTTTGAGAGAATATATACAAAGTTTCTTACAAATGACGTGGCAAACAATAAACCATTGCTATTGTTGCTGTTATTTTTGCTGAAAGAATACAGCATTTTCAAAAGCCAAGGGTTCCAGAAAGAGAGGCCAGGTGAAAGAATAATATGTCATTATCTCCCAATGTCTTGCAATAAAAGCCACACAAAGGGCTCTGTGCTGACCTGGAGTACTCTTGGGCCCTCAGCTAATGCAAACTTTGGCATACAAATATATTTTATTTAACAAAATATGCAACAGATGAACTTATTGCAAATGTTAAAATTTGCATTAAGATGAATCCTAAGGGTATATGACATTTTCATGTTTATGCATTTTTCTTCATGATATTTTCACATCAAACTTCTTTTTGTCTTTTTGTCATTGTGTGTATCTCTAGGTTTTTTGGTATTTTTTAAACTTCTGATGTTAAACCTTCCGAGAATTGATTTCATTCCTACATAGCATACTTTTCCATGGAAAAGAGCCCTAAACTAATTGAAATGATGTTGATAATGATGTACTAAACTTAGTGATTCTCAAACTTTAGAAGCGTAAGAGTCACTTGGGGTGCTATCTAGTAATAAAATTTACAGGGTCACCCCAGACACACTGAATCTAGAGTTATGGCTAGACTCATCAAGATGAATTTTCATGGACTCCTCCCATACCCACCCAGGGAATTCTGAACCAGGTGGTCTGTGAACTTCACTCTGAGAAACACTTGTCAAATGAAGCTTCTATAAGGAAGGGGAGGAGAAGCCACTGGAAAGACAGTGAGTAGCAGCGTACGGCCATAGGGGAGCACCATCAGATCTCTAGCTCAGCTGCACTCATAGACTGAAGAAAGACATCCTCCATTCCAACTTCAAAGTCTGCCTTTGCTGGATCTAGTACACATGCACTTTACTACATTACTCAAACTGTATCTTTTTTTTTTTTTTTTTTAAGAGACAAGGTCTTGCTTTGTCACTCAGGCTGAAATGGAATGGCTCACTGCAGCCTGAAACTCCTAGGCTCAAGCTATCCTCCTGCCTCAGTCTCTAGAGTAGCTGGGACCACAGGTGTGTACCACCATGTCCAGCTCATTATTTTATTTTTTGTAGAGATGGGGGTCTTGCTATCTTGCCCAGGCTGGTTTGAACTACTAACCTCAAGCAATCCTCCCACCTTAGCATCCCAAAGCACTGGGATTACAGGTATGAGCCACAGTACCTGGCTGTGAATAGTATCATTGTAAAAAGTAATGGATCTACACTCAGCAGAGTCCAGGCTTGATGAAGTGAGATCCGTAGAGAGAATATAAATGAGTTATCTTCCCGTCTCTTACCTAGGATTTGCCTGTTGTATCTCCATTTTCTGTCCTAGAATACTCTTCTTTCCCAAAGGTATCCCCCTTCAGTGGAAATAGCCCTTCCACTCCCCATATAGGAGTGAAATCTTACCCTAAGACCAGCAAGAGCCCATACTAGAACACAGTAACTAAGGTACCACCCACACAGAGGCAGTCAGGCAGCCGTGAAGTGTCAGCGCACAGCACAGAAAGGAAGCCCAATATCCTAGGAGACTCGAGTATTCAGGGTATAAGGAGTAAAGGCATAAAGCCAGGGATACTTAAGAAAAGGACACACAGAGGAGTAACAGAATCCTGCCACCTCCTGCAACTCTCGTTTTTAGAGACGCTGATCCTTGGGGAAAGTGCTGCAGTAGCAAGGACACGCCCACCACACTCACACCCTGCTGCTTTATGTATTTATAGGGCAAATGAAGGAGGAGGGGCAGGGCTGTGTGACAGATCAGGGAAATAGTCTCTGACCAGCTCTCAGTCTAGGAGTTCACACAGCTGGCATCAACTGAAGTATCTGTTGGGTCCTCTTATTCCACTAACACCACAGGACCAAAGAGGGTGAGAAGCAGGGAGGCACCAGGTCATTAGGAAGCAAGGGCTTATGACCTCTCAGATATGTGAAGGAGACCTTTCTCTCATGCTCTGTCACGTTTTCTGTCTTGCTCTGTCTAAGCCCATTGATCATCATTTACTTAATATCGATTGAATGAAAATGAAAGGCACAATGGCTCAGGCCTGTAATCCCAGCTCTTTGGGAGGCCTAGGTGGGCAGATCACAAGGTTAGGAGTTCGAGACCAGCCTGGCCAACATGGTGAAACCCTGTCTCTACTGGAAATACAAAAATTAGCCAGGCATGGTGGCACATGCTCCTGTAATCTCAGCTACTTGGGAGGCTGAGGCAAGAGAATAGCTTGAACTTAGGAGGTGGAGGTTGCAGTGAGCCGAGATCACGCCGCTGCACTCCAACCTGGGTGACAGAGTAAGACTCCATCTCAGGAAAAAAAAAAGAAAAGAAAATAGTGGAACTTGTTGATATCACCATATCACTTCAAATTTGAGGTTGTCATAACAAAGAAAACACTGCATGAGCAGTGAATGGCTTGGCCATCACTTTCATTTAGGAAATGGTCCCATGAAGAGGCTGCCTCTTTCACCTGCACCTCTTTGTCGCTCTGCTCCGTAAGATTCGCCTTAGTTTTGAGTTAGGACCATGTGCATCTCATCTGCACGCTGGCCAAATACACTTCGGTGGCGTGGTCGTGTCTTAGCTGCTTGGATTTGTCATTGCTCAGACAGAGTGGGCAATATGAAAATGCTGTTGTCGAATGAAGGCAGGAAATGTAAGCAACTGCTCCGTGGCTTAAGAGAATGTGGAGAGACAGTAAGGGGTGACAGAGGAGGCGTTTTAAGGATTCTCTATAAGTTCTATGGCATACAACCAATGCCGTGTTACACCATTAAGTGGATTTGCCTATTGAGAAAATTTGAGAAAGGATGCCTATCATGCAAAGCACAGCTTTCTAATCTATTTCAAATTGAATAAGATTACCGACTACCATATGTGAACACCCCATTTCTAACAGATGCAGTTACACACCATATAAATGAATTAAATACAAAATTCTTAGGCAAATTATGCCTCATAAAAATTGCCCTTTTCAGCAGCATCCCAGAAAGGAGTAATCGTCAGCTGTACTCAGTAAATAAAATCCCTTAAAAAATGTATGGGAGACCCACACAGATGGCAGTAACAGATGAAAAATAGAAAAACATCTCCAACAGTGGTCAAGTATCAGCTACCCACGGTCCATTAAAACAACCTCTGTCTTTGTTCAAAATAATTGAGATCATTTCATCCAATCTGCTTTTGCTCTTACCTTTTCTACAAAACAGTTTTGGGATTATCTCTCCTCCCTACCTGCTTTCTAGATAAAGAAATTTCCTCTCTGCATCACTTCATGCAACCCTGAACCTTCTTTCTTTGTATTGTAGTTATGGTTCCTTCTCTTCATATATACCCTGATACTTCTTTTTTGGGCTGGAAACAATAATCAAGCAGGCAAATAGTTATAATTTTGTGCTTGCCTTTAATGTCTCCCCATTATTCCTCTCCATTTCTCTCCTTACATTCTGCGATGATCTTCTAAAGCATGCCTGAAGTGTTCACTATGTGCAGGCTTTGTGTCAGGCTGCAGAGATACACAAAATAATAACACAGAGGCCCTTGGTTGAGTACCAGACTATCTGCAGAGGCAAAAATAAATACTTTCAATACGTATTGCAATGATAACCAAAAGAGAGTCTAGTTAGCATTCCTGCCTACATCAATTATTTCACCAACTATTCTGTTTTTTCAGGATGGATTCCTTCTTTTCATTTAGCGGTTGCCCTTGTGGCTTCCTGAAAATGCACTTTTGAATATAATTAATGACACCTGTCTAGCAAAATCCAAAGCATTTTCTCATTATTCATTCTCCACAATCTCCGAACACTCTGATATGACTACAATAACATTCTGGAGTCTAGATTGATCACTATCTCCTTTAAGAAATATCCTAGTCCCTTGGATTTTAGTATTCTGTCTTTGTTCGCTGGGTACTTTTCAGGAATTGCTTTCCCTTCCTAATTTATTTCTATTTCATTTTCTAATACTAGTTTGTTCTTTCTTCCAAAACTATACCTTCATCCCTCTAATCCTGTCTCTCTATTGGTAAGTACTTCCAAATTTCTCCATTTCACCATGGCATTGCCCTTCTGCCAGGTGGTCGTCCCCATTCATCTATGTTTAAAATCAAACCCGTACGCTCTCGCCTGCCCCTGTCACTCCTAAAGACTTCCCAATTAACTAGCCTAGGGTCAAAAATTTAGAACAAATTTTGGCTCTTATCTCCCCCTTCAGTAAGTTGAAAAAGATCATATATGTATATTTTTTTTTTGTAATGTCTGCAACTTTTTTTAGCTTCTTTCTGTTCCCATTACCACTTCCTCAATCCTGGACCCTCAAAGTACTAGATTTTGTTTCATTTCCCTTGACATTATGAACACACCTAACCAATCTGTTTGGGTGCAGTTTTTCTCTGATTTAGTCAGCCTTTCATAATGTTGCCAAATTAATCTTTCTAAAATATCATTTAAGTGGGTAGAAGCCAGCCAGCCAGGTAGCTAGCTTCTGCCCTCCTTCCCTTTCTCCCTTCCTTTCATCATGTTGTCTATACTTTTCCCAATCTGGGTCTGTTCCATCACCTTATCATATTTCATTTTTTTTTTTTTTTTGGGGGGGGGGATGAAGTCTCTCCATCACCCAGGCTGGAGTACAGTGGCACAATCTTGGCTCACTGCAACCTCCGCCTCCCAGGTTTAAGTGATCCTCCTGCCTCAGCCTCTCGCATATCTGGAACTACAGGCATGAGCTACCACACCCTGCTAATTATTTTGTATTTTTAGTAGAGACAGAGTTTCACTATGTTGGTCAGGCTAGTCTCAAACTCCAGACCTCAAATGATCTGCCTGCCTCGGCTTCCCAAAGTGCTGGGATTACAGGCGTGTACCACCGCGCCCAGCCATCTTATATTTCCAACTGTACCTGAATATGAAATGTTTCATCAAATCAGGGTTTCTTTATCCAACCTCCAATTATCAATGCCATTCTTGTTTCTTTGCCTTTGAAAATTAGATAAAGCCTGAAATTCTTATCCCACCAATCTTAAACCTGAAATTCTTGTCCCACTAGTCTTTGCAAATTTTTAATCAATGCTCAGCTGAAGCATTACCTCCTTCTTGTTAATTTCAGCTATATATCTTTCTTTTTCCACAACTCCTGAAATACTTAACCGCCCTATAGATTTGACTGCCCAGCATATACTTAACATATATTCCTGCGTACCTACAGAATGTCAGGCTTGGTAACACATCATTTAGCATAAGACAGAGTCTCACTCTATTACCCAGGCTGGAGTGCAGTGGTGTGATCTCAGTTCACTGCAACCTCCACTCCCTGGGTTCAAGTGATTCTCCCGTCTCAGCCTCCCCGAGTAGCTGGGACTACAGGTGCCCGCCACAATCCCTGGCTAATTTTTTGTAATTTTTAGTAGAGACGGCATTTCACTGTGTTAGCCAGGATGGTCTCAATGTCCTAACCTCGTGATCTGCCCCCCTCGGCCCTCCAAAGTGCTGGGATTACAGGCGCAAGCCACCATGCCTGGCCCTTACTTACCTACTTCTAAGTAAACAGTAAGCTCATAAACCTTGTATAATGACTGCCTGTTGTCACCTGCCAAATGTAAAACACTAAATAACTACCATGGGTTGACAAGTAATCTAAGCTGGGCTGATAAGCAAGAAGGGGCTTAGTCTGCTTCTTCACAAATTGGCTGTAAAATGAAATCACCTGAGGAGCTATAAACATCTTGAAGCCTGGGTTCAACTCCAGAGATTCTGATTTAATTGAAGAGGAGTGAGGCCTGGACATAAAGAGTGCGAGATCTTCCCTAGTATTCACTAAAGTTTGAGAACCCCTCAATTAGTGCATAGTCAAGAAAAAGTTTTCAGTCTAGGAAAATCTTCGTGGTAAACACTAAAAACGTTTTGGAATTCCCCAATTTAAGCTTTCCTTGGCCCAGAGCTTCAATATGAAGAAATGATTGTGATAACTCCTTTGCATTCCTTGTTTTCAAGATTTTCTATGAATGGTTCACTAGCTGCACAACTATCCACTCATAGTTTGCAGGCACCGCATGCAACTACCACCAACTTTAAGTCATACCGAGCTACTCAGTCTTCTTCATGAAGGCTATTAGATACTGATTCAGCTGTCTAGCATCCTGCTTGGAAAGGCTGGGGCTTGTTCACTAACCAAAAGGTAGTACACATTGCTATAGGTAGTACACACTGATTTAATAAATTATAATTAATAAATCTACTCTGACATCTATAGAACATTTAAAGTTATTTTTAAATCCCCTGTGACTTCATTTAGTAAAAGAAATCATTTAGGTAAACACAATAATTGTATGTGAAAAATGGAGAAACTGAAGCTAAAAGTGGTTAAATGACTTTGCTTTTCAGCTAGTTATTTGTCAAAGTAAGATTAGAAGTTGGATATCTTAACCAAACTGCCAATGCTTCCCTGATTTCACAAGACTCCTTCCTTAATAGCACCTACCGTGTGCTAGAGGACCACGCCAAGTGCTTCAGGAGAAGAAAGAAATATATAAATCTCATTGTTCCTATTCTGATACTGTTTAAACTTACACTAGGAAGATAATATGCATATATCACATACTTTAGTCATAATTAAACAGACAGGAAGGCAGAAACGCAAACACCAAACTAGATATCCTGTTTTTCCCAAAGTCTAAAGCATCACAGTTCTAAGTTTTGAATACAATATCTTTTAGACAATTTAGTTTTGTTACTTCTTTTAAATATAAATGCTATCATAAGCCTACTGTATGTAAATGCACCTGAGAGCAAAAACTTACGTATACTCCGAGAATGACCCTGTATGGCAGAGGCATCTGAATGTGTTTGCTGAGCTAGGGAATCTGGGAGTGGCCACTCCAGAGATTCATTCCTTATCTATGAGTAACATCTGAGCCCCTAGCCCAGCCCGTGGAACATGGGGTACAGAGGGGCTTTTGGGTTGAATGAAGGTTGCCAGGTGAAGGTTGTTAGGTAAATGGTGCTACATGAAAGTGCTATATGAACTGCATGCCTCTCACAAATGTTTGTGGTTCTTCGGCCCAGCCTGCTGCCACTGGACTTCTCCCCTGTAGGTAAGCCCCCCAATAAAACTCCCTGTCTCATTTGCTGACTCTGGGTCTCTTCTTTGGTCCCGTGATCCTGGCGTCATCCCCACTGGAGTCCATAGGAGTTCAGCACAACACCTACTCCAATATTTTTTACAGATATAGGGAAATCTTCTACTGGAATATTCTACAGTAAAAATATAGTCACCACTCATACTGAAAACTTTTAGAGATCTGGCATGCAGCTTAGGTTTAAAAGAGAATATATATATATATTTAATTATATATATAAATTTAATATATATATAAATAATATATATAATAAATTCAAATAACACTGTTTAGCCATATGAGATACAACAATAACATAGTTAAATAGACAATTCTATCTATAATCTTGACAGATTGGGTAATTATAATGAATGCTGTGAAACTTCAAAAGAAAAAACAGTTGTATATTAAAAATCTGAAAATGGACATGTACAATATGAAAATTGGCATTTATGCTGAAAACCAAAAGTGACAATACTTTTTAATAAAAACAGAAGAGGCCGGGCGCGGTGGCTCAAGCCTGTAATCCCAGCACTTTGGGAGGCCGAGGCGGGTGGATCACGAGGTCAGGAGATCGAGACCATCCCTGGCTAACATGGTGAAACCCCGTCTCTACTAAAAATACAAAAAACTAGCCGGGCGTGGTGGCGGGCGCCTGTAGTCCCAGCTACTCGGGAGGCTGAGGCAGGAGAATGGCGTGAACCCAGGAGGCGGAGCTTGCAGTGAGCCGAGATCGCGCCACTGCACCCCAGCCTGGGCGACACAGCGAGACTCCGTCTCAAAAAAAAAATAAAATAAAAATAAAATAAAAAAAAATAAAAAAAAATAAAAACAGAAATGATGCAATAGTAAAGCTAACAGATTTCATTCCCCACAACATGTCATTTAATAAATAAGTCATGTATGGATGCTGGAGGTTGTTTAAAAGAGGTTATTGTTTCTAAATGTCAGTGTGTCCATAATTTCTGAATATCATCTTCCAAATTAGAAAATAGATTTCTATGATAGAAGGAAAGATACAATGTTTTAAAGTTTCCATTAACTAAATATCTCGTCCCATTCCATATTCCTTACCCACGAGCTCCTTTCTCTCTACCTCTCTGAAAATCAATGCAGGCTCTCATTGGTAAATAAAATTTGGGTAATGGGCAAGCAGGAGAATCAGGTAAAGCCAGATAAGCTAAGGGGATTACATAACAACGAGCTGTGCTAGAGAATGCAAAGAATGGAGATAAGAGCTTCTGGGCATCAAATTCAAACAAGAGACTAAGGACCTTGCTGTCAGGGAGGAGGTGCACGACTCACACCTGAGAGGCATGTGCAGCGGATGGGAGAGACTGCAGAGTGAAAAATAACAAAGCGAATTTTAAAGACTTTTACCCATTTTTGGGGTTATTTTGCATACTATAGTAATGCTTCCTTGAATTTGACACTGTTCAAGAGAAGGAGTATATGGCATTTGAGCTTTATAAAGGTTAGACATGGCCATCATTTCTGATATAGAATTGTTTTGTAACAAGAAATGGATACTATAAAAAGCAAGCTTGAAATATCCTCTAGAAGAGCAACCATTGTTAGCTGTCTTCAATTAGCATCTGTAGAAATTTGTTACTCTAATACTCCTAGGATAGTCTGGTCAAGAACTGTGTTGCTTATTATATTATATCCACAAGAACACCATTTCATGTAAGCTTCAAGAAAATGAAAAGATTAGTTTCTACAGAATGTGTGAAAACCAACTTGTAATGACAAAAGAATTCTTAAGAGGTTTTGGAGAAACTAAAGGGAAAATTTTCTCATCATAAAAGACAAACGTTTTCAAAAGAGGCCCAGAGGCCAATCAAACCAGTTTCTACCATGAATACCTTTGCTATCTTCATTGCAAAGATGGATTCATGGATGTATACATTTGTCAAAATTTATCATATTGTAAATTTTAAGTGCATGCAGTTCATCATATGGCAGTCAACCTAAAGAACCCACAACAAAAGAAAAAATAAAAGAACCATCCAGCCTATAGATGCAGGAAAACAAACAAGCATCCATCTGCAGTTCAGAAGGAATATCAGTTTTCAAATGCACCTGAAAACTTAGAAGATTTCGCATTGCCAAAACACATACGCAAATATACTCTGTCCACAATTGATAAAATGTGGCACATTTAACATTGCAAATTAAAGTAATAATTTAAATTAGTACCATAGAAATGAAATTAGGTTTTAGGAGGAAGGACAGGATGAGGAAGAAGAAGAGGACAGCATGGGGAATGGTATTTGTTAGTGTGGAAGGAGGGTGCTGTTTCCAGGTACTAAATATATAGCTGTGAACTGATACAGTGCTAGGTTTGCAAAAAGAATTGGAACAGACCATTCATTCACCTCTTAATTCAATAATTCAACAAATATTTAATGAGTACTAAGCATTGCAAATCAATGATTAGCAAAAGAGACATGGTCTGGTCTCTGCCTTTATTAATTTATAGTATGGCATGAAAGACAGTCACCTCACAAATACTTAATTATCCTGTGAAAAGTAACAAGGAAAGGACCCATTAAAAAGTATGACAGGAGTTTCAGATAAAGTTTCCCTGAGAAGGTGTTCCTTGAGCTGGGAAGTGTAGAAATGTGTGAAAAGGACAGCATATATAAAGGCCCTGGGGCACGAAAACATAGTGCCTTTGAATAACTGAGACAGGAAGCGGTCCATTAAATAGATATTTAGGAGGTAAGATCTAGGAAACTTTACAATAGACTACATTTGGAAGGAAAGGGAAGTAACAAGAATGGCACCAAGATTTATGCAACATGCAACTGAATAGATATGCATTGCATTCTTCAAGATAGAAAATGCAAGAGAGAGACCAAGCTTGGGAGTAGGTGTCTGTTCTGATTTCATGGTCCTTAGAACTTTCAACTACAGATACTGCGTAGGACTACATCAAAATTTAAAAATTCTCTGTGTCAAAGGACACAATAGAGTGAAAAGGCAATCTACAGAATGGGAGACAATATTTGCAAATCACTTTCTGATAAGGTGTTAATATCCAGACTATATAAAGAACTCCTATAACTTAACAACAGCAACAAAACCGAACAACCTGATTCAGAAATGGGCAAAAGACTGGAAATATTTCTCCGAAAAAAATATTCAAATGCCTAAGAAGCATATAAAAAGTTCCTCAACATAAGTAATCATTAGGAAAATATAAATCAAATCTACAACGAGATATCACCTCACACCAATTATGATGACACAATTCACAAAATAAAACAAGTGTTGGTGAGGATTTGGAGAAATGAGAACCGCTGTGCACCATTAGTAGGAGTGCACTACTATGGAAATGGTGCAGCCACTGTGGAAAATAGCATGCAGGCTCTGAAAAATTAAAAATATAATTATCATATGATCCAGTAATACCACCTCTGAGTCTATATCCAAAAGAACTGAACTCAGGGTATTAATGAGAGATCTTTACCTCTATGTTCATAGTAGCATTATTCTCAGGAGCCAAAAAGTGGAAGCAACGCAAACATCTGTGAATGGATGAATGTATAAACAAAATGTGGTATATACATACAATGGAATTTTGAAACATGCTACAACATGTATGAACCTTGAAGACATTACATTAAGTGAAATAAGCCAGTCAAAAAAATACTAATATGTATGATTCCACTTATATAAGGTATTTAGAGCAGTCAAATTCATAGAAAAAAAAAGTAGAATGCTGATTACCAGAGGAGGAGGATATGGGGAATAGTTTAATAGGTATAGAGTTTCCGTTTGCAAGGTGAAATAGTTATGGAGATTGCTTGCTCAACAATATGAATATCATTAACACTATCGAACTGTACACTTACAAGTAGTTAAGATTTTTTGTTGTTGTTGTTAAGAGACAGGGTCTCACTCTGTCACCCAGACTGGAGTACAGTGGTGCAATCTTGGCTCACTGCAACCTCCGCCTCCCAGGTCCTAGCAATTCTCCTGCCTCAGCCTCCCGAGTGGCTGGGACTACAGGCACATGCTGCCATGCCTGGCTAATTTTTTGTATTTTAGTAGAGACAGGGTTTCACTGTGTTGCCCAGGCTGGTCTTGAACTCCTGAGCTCAGGCAATCCACCAGCCTTAGCCTCCCAAAGTGCTAGGATTACAGGTGTGAGCCACTGCACCCGGCCATAGTTATGATTTTATGTTGTATATTTTACTACAAATCAAAATTTTAAAATGCTGAATCAACAGCATGATAGCTAGCTAGCTAGAGGGGTAGTTGATTCATTAATGGGTAGCCAGCTTGCTACGTTTGTGAGGAAATCTGTGAACTGAAAATATGAATTTGGGACTCGCAGAAAAAGAAGAATAATTCTCTTACAGTACCTTACATTCTTCTCCCTCTTCATCCATAGAAACTTGATTTTACCATGACTCTATAAACATTAGGTCTTCCCATCCCATTCTCTCTAAAACCTGAGTTTGATGCAAAGTCTCTTTTCATTTACCAAGAAAAAACAACTTGAAGGTTTTGAAGTAACAGCAGACATAGAGTGTTTGTAGCTGTACCACACTGCAACAACAAAAACAGCTCTATGTACCACATCCAGCAAACATTAAAAACAAGTGCAGATAGAAAGGAAAAAACGTAAGACTTCCTCTTTGAGTAAATATCCATTGATTCTAAAGAAAAAGTCATTGTTTGCACATCCGTATAGATTCCCCTCGAACAATAACATCATTCTGCCTACCTTGTTTGCGCACATCCTCTACAGCAGCCACCAACTCTTCTTTGAGATCTTGACTCTCCTTAGCGATCTGTTCACCCTTTTCCAGGAAGTTCTGAGTGGCTTGCTCTACAGAGGCAGCTAGTACATGGGCTTTCTTTGACCTCCCTTTCTTTTTACCAGATGGGCCTTTGTTGCTTGTGTTGACAAGTGTAGTCACCTTAAATAGAAAAGAAAAACTGTAAAACTTCTTTGCAAAACTGTCTAGAAGTGTCATGTTATCTCACAATTTCTAAATCTCTGTGTTTATTAAATCATGGGATTTCATTATTAAATCATGAATGCACATCACTTAGCCTCATCACATAGCCTTACCAAGGAAAGTGTGGAATTATATGGATTAGCATACAAATAAATGGTTATCATTTTTTTCCTGTAGAAAAACAAAAGCACATGAATAACCAGAAATAGCATACTTGCCAGTAGCTCAAAGTTTCAAGTTCACTCACTTTTACAGACTGACAAGTACAGTGCTCCTTGGAGTACCCAGCGTCAGGGTGGCAAGGAAGCAAAGCAAAAATGGAAGTGCCTCTGAGTACTGAGCCAGGAGAACCAATATCCAGTGCTGAGCCCTGTAAGTCAGGGCAGAGATGAATGAGCAATTAATAAATAATGAGTAGCCAACACCCAGTACTTACATGTTATTTTCCAAGGACTTTTGAATAACTTACATGTTATTTTCCAAGGACTCCCAGCACTTTGGGAGGCTGAGGCAGGCAGATCGCCTGAGGTCAGGAGTTCAAGACCAGCCTAGCCAACATGGTGAAACCCCATCTATACTAAAAATACAAAAATTAGCTGGGCGTGGTGGCAGGTGCCTGTAATCCCAGCTACTCGGGAGGCTGAGGCTGGAGAATCGCTTGAACTCGGGAGGCATAGGTTGCAGTGAGTTGAGATTGCACCATTGGACTCCAGCCTGGGTGACAAGAGCAAGACTTCATCTCAAAAAATAAAATAAAATAAATAAAATGGTAAATTTTATGTGAGGGGAATAAATGATTCAGACTCAATGTTTAGTTAACCAGCTAAAATTCTAGAATCATAATGAGATATGAATCGATTATCACTGTTTTTCTAAGTATCATAATTTGGACACATATCTCAACTGCCAAATTTCTTTTAACACTGTATCTAGAGCTATTTAATTTGCTAACGAGGCTATTACTATCTTTTGAGCAACTTGCTATCTCCTATAAACTTCTGAACCTTTATTTTCCACCAGTGAGAAGTTTGGAGGGGAAATGAATGCAACTGTTCCATATTCTGTTCAACAAAAGTTGCCAGTCATGTTTACTGCTGTATTTTTTTTTTTTTTAATCAGCTTCACAAGAATGTAGGTTCTGTGGTTTATTTTCATTGATATTTACCCTGGTTAGCAGACTAAAGATGTTATTGGAGGTTAAGAAAGCCAGTCTACAAAAAAGTTCCAAATGGAGTTAGCTTCTGATGTTTACTCCAAATCCCAGAGCAATCAAAGCAATTACTCAAAGTCACAATTAATATCTGGTCAGTTTATAGAGAAAGAGATAACACTGAAAGAAAAAAAGGATTGAATAAATGTAAACTAAGATGATGTGTGTAGATAGAACCAATACTTAAGAGGTGATTAGTGCAGGGTTGGGAGCTGTCATATTTGGCTTTCTTTTGATTGCTAAATAATTATGTACAGTGAACTTAAGAAAGATTCTATAAGGTCATTTAAGTACAAACACTAGCCAAAAAATGGCAAAATCATTAAATATAAGAATATCCGATAATACTGGTTTAGCTGTAAAATGTGTATGCAATGAGGAACACATTGTAATCTTTTCAGTGCCACCCACACGAGGCAACCATTAAAAAAAAAAAAGACAGCTTGTCACGAAGATTGCTTTTCTGAGGTGCAGGAGCATTCTCCTTAATGAGGATTTAGTCTAACAATGAACATACTACTCTTCCAAGAACCTCAACTCCCCAGAACAGCCAATACCTGGAAACAAGCACAGAAGTCCCCTAAGCAAACACAGCAACCATCTCTATCATCTGCATTTAGGCCAGGCACCTTTTATCAGAGGAAAATACTCCCTATTCTCACTGAGATGTAATTTATTCTCGTTTTATACATAATTATGAGATGTTTCATAATCTACTTTTTTAGACTTCACAAATTAGAAAAAATAGGGTGGAGAGGAGCTATTAATTTTAGATAAATTGACATTTTTAAGAAGTAGAAGCTGGTAGTGACTCTACCAAAATTGCTACACGACTATAATGTGGGTTCATTTTCTGGAGGGGCTGACACGTTTCTAGCCTTCTATATGTCATGGTGCGTTACTGCATTAGGCATAGTTTAGGTGATGCAAATAATAGCAAACCAGTAGAAAATGTCAGTTTTGTGGGGAAAAAGAAACCATGGAATATTACCAGGAAGTTCCTAAGAAAAATGTGATTACTTTCAGATGAAGCAAATCAATCCTTATTTAGTAAAAGCTCTCATGCAGTCATGGTAGAAGAGCACAAAGGGAAGAAACGGAAAAGGGGCAAATAGAAAGAAAGGGATGGGCTTCCATAAAGGCTCATGTCTTAATCAGCTTGGAATAAACAATTGTCAATGCTTTTCACTGCTATTCAGTGTTTTATTGGAGGACAAATTAATAAATTAGATAAGAAAAAGAAAGAAGATATGTAAGTATTAGAAGAGTAGACATTAAATTACATCTTAACTTATAGAGAATATGATTCTTAAGAAAATAAAAAATAATTAAAAGACAAACAAGTCCAACTACTACAAGAGCAAACAGCAAGGTGGCTAGATACAATATAAACAATAAAAACCTAATGGAAGAGCAGTAACAAAGGAGAAATGTGGTTTTAAATATGCCATTCACAATAAGCATACATTTATATGATCAGAAATAACCATAACATAACATGTAGAAAGTCACATGGGGGAAAATAACATTTTAGTGAAGAACATAAAAGAAGACGTACATAATACAGAGACATCCCATGTTCTTGGATGGGAAGACTCAAGATTGAAAAGACGTCATTTCTGCCCAGTTTATTCTAAAATTAGCATTCTAGATATTTACATAGTAAATAACCAAGAAAGCCTCTCACTCCGTTCAGATGTCTTTTTTTTTTTTTTTTTTTTTTTTTGAGACGGAGTCTCGCTCTGTCGCCCAGGCTGGAGTGCAGTGGCCGGATCTCAGCTCACTGCAAGCTCCGCCTCCCGGGTTCACGCCATTCTCCTGCCTCAGCCTCCCGAGTAGCTGGGACTACAGGCGCCCGCCACCTCGCCCGGCTACTTTTTACTGTAAACTTAAAATATCCTCTCATTCAGTTTGGTTCTCTTTTTACCATAAACTTAATAAACTTTTCAGTAAATTAGAGACAGATTATTTAAGATTAGCATATGCAGGACTCTTGCTCCTCACTTCTGGCCAGTATATCAAATGTTTAAATGGAAGTAGCAAAAGTAGTTTAGATCCATTAGTAGGTGAAAAAGTTGGGTCTATCTTTTTAAACTAACCACTCTTGGGAATTCTCAACCTAGCCCTTGCTATGCAAATGCACTGATTTAGTCCCACTCTCCTACCTTCCTCCTGAGTTGTCCTGCCCGTTCTCTTGCCACCCTATGACAATGCGTGCCACTCTACACTACTGCACACTTTCCTTTTCTCCCACCTGAAGTGTCATTTTTTCCCAAGTATGTTAAAGGCTTTTACTCTTCTTGAGCTGTGCCTATATTTACACCTAAAATTCTGAAAGTTCATATCCATCTACTTCGGTTCTATCTTGTTATTTTACAGGTAGGGAAACTCAGCTTAGAGAAGTTACCTTAGGTGAAAAAAAGAACTTCTTCAAATTCACATGGCTCCAGAGATACAAAAGGCTAAATTATTCTTGTGTTCTATGCTGTATCTTTGGAACTTGAGAACTCACCATTCTCCTCTTGTTTTTCCTTCAAACAATGAGAGGCTGCTAAAAGACAAAATAATCTTAAAATGTATTTATTCTCTACATTTGTCTCACAACATTTATTTGTGTCCTATTGGTTGTCTTTTCATTCAAAGGCATTATTTATATATGTTAATGTATATTTATAAATGTTAGTGAAATGTTAACCAACTATGTTATCCCATCTTCCTGCAATGCCCTGTAATATCTGATGTATTCAACAGTCTCAGTCTAGAAAATGCATATTAGGGCTCTTTGTGTCAGCTGAAAGTAAAAGAAGGACAAAAGTATTTCAAAAATCTTATAACTAACCAAATAGTAGATCTTAGGGTTCCTATGTAACAATGCTCTTCTATGGGTAAATCAAAGAACAATAAGGAAATTCATTGCTTAAAAAAGAACAAGATCATGTCCTTTGCAGGATCATGGATGGAGCTAGAGGACATTATCCTTAGCAAACCAATGCAAGAACAGAAAATCGAATACTGCATGTTCTCACTTACAAGTGGGAGCTAAATGATGAGAACACATGGACACATAGAGGGGAACAACACACACTGGAGCCTATCAGAGGGTGGAGGTTGGGAGGAGGGAGAGAATCAGGAAAAATAACTAATGAGTATTAGGCTTAATACATGGGTGACAAAATAATCTGTACCTCAAACCCCCTTGACACAAATTTACCTATATAACAAACCTGCACATGTACCTCTGAACTTAAAATAAAAATTAAATTAAAAAAAAGAAATTTATTGCTCAGTCATGAAGAACCAAGATATACTAAAGATCAGGAATCAAAGATTTTTAGTGAAGAAAATGACTACCTAGTCCCATGGATCCACCCACCACCTCTCAAGTCAGTTAGGGAATATCAGAATTATTAATTCTAATGAATAGTGCCGTCAGCTTCTGCATACGAATATAGCTGCATCCACAACTGGATGCCTTAGAGAAGTCAGAGCAGCAGGAACACATTTTGATCAAAAGGTGGGAGCCACAAGGTGGCCCAGTTGCTGGAATTGCAGGTATCTGTGCGTAAGTTTGATATGCAGACTGACAGTAGGTCTTGGTAGATGGTACTCAGAGACTTTTTAAGTGTCTAATGCAGCTTGTTGGCAGTCTTGTAAGAAATGGCTTATTCTGGACTTCACCACCACACAATATATCCATGTAACAAAACTGCGCTTGTACCCCCTGAATCTGTATTTTTAAAAAGGCAAATGTCAGCATGTTTTCTTGAACATTCATCATAAGCTGTTTTCTTTCAGTGAATGAAAGAGCTTGACAGAGAAAAACTTTTGTAAGCAGACATTGAGAATATGTTACTAGAACATGGGCCCTATGAGGACAAGTAGAGAAATCCAGAAATAAAAGGCAAATGTAAGCACACTTTCTTTAAGATACATCAGAAGCTGTTTTCTTTCAGTGAATGGAAGAGTTTGACAGAGAAATCCTTTTGTAAGCAAACACTGAGAATATGTTATTAAAACATGTTTCTGTCTCAAAACAAATGTTTCATTCTATGGAAATCCTTGGTTGGATGTTAGGTCTCCCTCTGCCCCAACCAGGGATTCTCTCTAATTCCCACTCTTAACTTTCACCCAAGGCAAGGATCACTCAAGATCCACACATTCTTCTTTCCTATCCATTTGCAAACAATAGGGAGAAAAAAAGGGGGGGGGGGCCGGTGGTGGGGGAGGGGGGTGCGGGGGAAGCAAAGTCCCTGCAACAAAAACTGGTAGTAATAGCATGAATATTGACACATCTCAAGATGGAGTTCATGTTTTCCAAGGCAGTAAGGAAATCAGTCTTACTTGAGAATAAAGCAAACCTATAAATCATTTGGAAAGTAAGGTTAGATAGATGTAATGGAACAAAACTTTGCAAGGCTTTGAAAGCCAAGTTAAGAAATTCAGATTTTATTAGTCACTGCCAAGTTTTTTTTTAAAAGAAAAGCGTGGGTTCAAAGTGTCCATTTCTCTTTCCATTCATTTCTCAGCCCAGTGAAATTTGCTTTAATCCTCTCACCTCCTGTAGCAGAGTCCTCTTAAGTTAGTTAACAGGTTGTTAAATCAAATCATTTTTATCTTATAATACCATTCTACCACATTTAGTGCCATTGACTCAATTCCACTTCCTCCTAGAAATATCTCCTGGCTAATTTTCTTAGCAGTAATCATTTCCTTCTCCAAATTCATATAGTTTTAAAAGGAACATATATTACCTGCCACCAAACTCACTTATTTCTGCACCCATCTTTATCTCTATCCCTCCTAAAACAGGAAAAGCCTGCTATTACCATCACCCCTTTAACTAATTTCCTAATCACATCCTCCAGAACTGTTGCATTAGCTGTGCCAACTTCCCGCTAAATCTTCAACATCCTCCTCTCTGCAGACTTCCTAACCACAACCTATAAGAATACTCAACTTTGCCCTAGCCCTACCCCAAATATTTCCTCAATCTCTCTGCCTCTCCTTAAAGAGAAGAAATTCTGCAGGTCACAGGTAAGAATGTAAGTGTTCAAGAGTCCTTGGACCTTAATCTAATAATGGTCCCAGGAGAACCTTGGCCAGTGGAAAACTAAGAAATAGTCAGATAATAGGCACCATTGTTTTCAGATATGTTAATGGTGCGATCTGAGTATAAAACTGAGACCCAGGCTGGTATAGACTGCTCATGACCTAAAGTCCTAAAGTAGACCCACCACTCCTGCACAATGGCAGTAGTGCAGTGGCCAAGACCATTTCATTCATTTCTCTTTCTTGCAATGTGTTGTATTTTAAGACAATTTGTCAACTTGACTATGTCTCTTCTACCTGATCAGTACTCTACTTTTAGGCTCTAAAAGCTCAACAGACATGAAATACTTCTTTCTCCAAAATAATAATAAGCAATAGTCAGGGCATTAAGGCACTTTGTCTTGGAAACTCCATTACACAGATTTTGAAATGTGAGAAGGACCTGAGACTTGTGACAGAGCAACTCTGTTGCTTCCTGAAACCAGCGACAGGACAGTGTAGTTTGTCTAAGCCTTACTCATGGGGCAGCCAGCTGAACAACTTTAGCACACTGATACTCCAAGTGAGCTGTGGAGAGCATCAGTGTTATCCAGGCTTGTTAGAAATGTAGAATTACGGGCTCCATTCCAGACCTACTAATAGTTGATTCATATGCATATTAAAATATAAGAAATGCTAAAATTTGGCATGATTATTTTCCAACTTTATTATCCCTAACATTCCCCTAGATTCCTGTAAGAAGGCAAATTTCTGGACTCTACCCACAGAGCTTCTGATCAGGTAAGTCTGGGTGTAGGCATTTTGCATTCGTTGCATACAACTAAGATTTGTATGGATTATAAACTTTACTTTCAGAAACATTTATCTAGGAGTCTAGCTAAAGCAAAAAAAAAGTGAAAGACAGAGCAGTGACTTTATTTTTTTTTTTTGAGACAGAGTCTCGCTCCGTTGCCCAGGCTGGAGTGCGGTGGCACAATCCTGGCTCACTGCAACCTCTGCCTCCTGAGTTCAAGCTATTCTCCTGACTCAGCCTCCCGAGTAGCTGGGATTTCAGGCACCCGCCCCCAAGCCCAGCTAATTTTTTGTATTTTTAGTAGAGATGGGGTTTCGCCATGTTGGGCAGGCTGGTCTCAAACTCCTGACCTCAGGTGATCTGCCTGCCTCTGCCTCCCAAAGTGCTGGGATTACCAGCATGAGCCATCGCGCCCGGCAGCAGTGACTTTTAACAGGTAAAACCATCCTCTCATTTTAGGTGCCATGATACATCATGATTCCTTACAAACAGCGTGGTGAAGCAATTCACTGTCTTTCGGTGGGAAAGCATCTCCTCTATTACGCAGGTACAAGGAACTTGGAAAAGTGAGAGTGTACATATATAAATGCGGTGAAATTGTTGAGCTCTCCAGAAAAACCAATAAAGCCGAACCAAGATAACTTGGGCATTGTTTTGCTAGATGCCTAAAGACTCATGCACTTTGCAGATATGAGTAGTAACTTTTTGTGAATTCTACTGCGGTGTTGCTCTAAAGTAGTTCAATCTTCATGATTACTCAGCTAACACAAGGGAAGCCTTCAATTGCTGCCGAAACCTATAAAGATTAAAATTTAAAACAAGTAAAAATTAAAAAAATTAGAAATTCCAAAGCAAGACATTTTTGGGGTGAATGTTTGAAGACAACATTACACAAAACACTCTATTCCAGGATCAACTGAAGATAAATGAAAAATTCCTGAAAGAGGAAAACTTATGTAACTAACTTGAAATATGAAGTTAAGTCTTCATATAGCAATATATTTGATAATACCAAACTTCTAAGGAGAAATCTTGTCAGGTTTTAATGACCAGTTAAAAATTAACTGCCAAGTAATACATCAAAATGATGTTTTTCTTAAAGTATCCTTCCTTGAACCACCTGATTTATTCATTTAGCAACGATAGAGTAAGTGCAAATATGGCTTGTGCCTTTTCTCATAAAATACATAAAAAGATACATGCTTACCTTCTGCTATACTCTATTAGAAGTTATTTCCTAGAGCAGAATATTTGTGAGATTTAAAGAGATATGTATGTTATATGTTGTACACATCAGACAGAAAGGCGGACCAACAAAGTTATACAAATTCTGACACAAAAGGAGGTGATAATACAAACTTATTTCAACTTCACTAATAACTAAGATAAAACTTTCACAGAAACTACTACAATAGAAACTACCACAATAGGATCTCTTGTTGAACGGATCATTTCTCTCAAGCACAACTTCACACTTTATTTCAGATTAAAAAAGAAATCTTAAGAACCACAGTTATTGATGCTTCCACAGCCTCAAAAGTCAGAAACAATGACCTTTTAATGATGCATTAATAATTTATAGAGGAAAAATCCCCAGAGAATTAGTCTGTCTCTTTGTCTTTGAAATTTCCTTCCCATTATCTGATAGTAACTGCATAGAATTCAGATGCATGCCCACTGATACTGAGACCTGGAAAACCAGCTTTCTGAAACCTTGAAGATATGGTCTTATGATTTAATTATCTAAGATAGGACTGAACTGGCACTAATTAATTATTGCTATAAAGAAAGCCTATAATTAATGTATTATACTTATTAATTATTGTAGATGCACCCTCAACTTTTAAATAAGGCCATGAGGCAAGCCTTATAACTCAGTTGCTGTGGTATACATTTCCTGAAGAAAATAATAGCAAGTAGAATTCAGAAATAACCCCCCAAATAAATATCTATGATTGGGTGAGATATTTTTATGGCCAACACGAATAGCCAGTCATATGTATATTAAAATTTTTCTGTGGCTGCAAATTATGGAGTAGAGCATTTGGGAACTGGATCATCCTTCCATGTTGTAGGTGAGATGCGATTTGAACTCATTTCCTAGGAAGTGTTTCAGTAGCGTCTATGAGCCAATACAAAGTACAGCAGCCTTTTCTTAACTTTTTTTTTTTTTTTTTTTTGAGACGGAGTCTCGCTCTGTCGCCCAGACTGGAGTGCAGTGGCGCGATCTTGGCTCACTGTAAGCTCTGCCTCCCGGGTTCACACCATTTTTCTGCCTCAGCCTCTGGAGTAGCTGGGACTATAGGTGCCCGCCGCCATACCCAGCAGCCTTTTCTTTATGCACGTATTCTTCAGACAAAACTCAATTTTCCCTAGAGAATATCAACTAATATTTTTTCCAGTCTCTATTAGGGCATGATGTTTCATATTTAAACAGCAGCATAGATAAGCTCCATTCTTGGTAACCTCCAGAGAGTATGGTCTAGATCACTGCCATCCAAAAGCTTGCCTGAGAGAAACATTTAGTTTGCTTAAGGATGTTCAGTCCATCTCTCTCTCACCACCTAGTACAAAACACCAACTACTCTACATTAAAGCAGATAAGCCAGGAGAGAAGAAGTATTATACTGGACACTGGTAAAAGTGTTTCTACTGACTTATTGTGATACCACTTACCTCAATGGGAGGATACTACTGCACAAAGTCATAGGATGCTCACTGTGTATTCTCTAAGGTTATTGATGAGATATTATTGTTGCTCACATTCTACATAAATTTTTGTTCATTTCAGTACCAATGATATTGATACTTCTTCTTAAAAACTGGTTTGATTTTGTTTTATGATTTTAAGCTGCACAATAAATTAAGATTTCCTTTTCCTTTTTGTACTGACTTCAAAACAGTTTCACCTAAACTTATGGTCCCTTCAGGAAGGCATATGATGTAATGATGATTGTTACCAAATTAGTCTCAATCCTGCTCCTTATTTGTTCTTACATTCATCTTGCTTTCTTAAAAGCATTTTCCTTTAAGATGTTTTAATCTTTCTGTACTTTATATATCCTTAAAATTTCCTGAAACCTTTGCTGGAAGACAGTAGAATATTTTGTATTTCATTAATTCTAAGGTATACCTTTTCACCAAGGTTTAACATATACAAAATAAGAATGAGTGTTACAATTTATGTCATTTTTAAAGATATACTTGACAGAACTTATTTTTTTTTCTTAGAGTATCTAAAATATATATCTTACAGTTGATGGCATCTTTGATTTGATAAAACACAATAAACCAAGCAACGAAAAGAAACAAACTTGTTTAAAGGATCTATTACCAACCTAGGTTACCCTAAAATCTATACAACTTTCAGTATCTACACTTACAGCCAATGAAAAGTGAAGCTCAAAATTAAGACATCAAAATAATGCCAGATATTCACTGAAGAAGCAATGCTTAGAACCAAGGATTTTAAATGGGTAATGAGGCATTCCTCTTTTTCAAATTCCAAAACATTTTAACGGTCAGTGCCCATCTGAGAAAATCCATGCTGTTGAGAATGTCCCTAGAAATTAAAAATTCAATTCCATTCATGAGTCACTATTTTGCATTTACTAAGGTTAAAACAAAATAAAACAAAGTAAAGCCAGAGTGTTCCAAGAAAGAGTAGAAACAAATCTGAAAGCACGACAGACACAAAATATTTTCCAATCAATAGTATGTTAGGCAAAGGATTCAGTTTACCCAAATTCTCATTCCCCCAACATTAATCATCTTTTTATTGTACTCTTTGATTGACATGGGCACAAGGTTTGATATTTTCTTTTTTTAAGGTTAGTGGACTCCAGCACAGGGTGCACACACTCTATAGGGAATAGGAGACGGTGGGATGCAGGAAAAATACCAAGATGCTATATTGATTTTTGTCTACAAATATAAAACAATGTAGCCTGACTACTGTTTCATATAAGGACTTACACTAGGACCACCACCCATCCCTACCTTAGATGGTCACATGTCACATATGATAAATGGGGTATCTTGAGGGAAGGGTAAGGGCCCACAAATCCAGGAATTGCAGGGGTGACCTTACACATTGATGTGTACCTGGTAAGTGGATTTAAGTCTTAAATATCCTAGTTTTCACACACACTTGCACACACACACACACCCATGCATAGAATGGAACGGACTTTAAAAGACTATAAATAAACTGGAGATCGAAGATAGTACTAAAAATACAAGCATAAGTAAACTATAAGAAAACACATAGCCGACATTAACTTTATTCATAATACAACCTCTTTGCCAACTAGGTTATGAGGCTGAAAAAACATATAATCTCATCAGAGCTGAGAAGTACAAATATGTGTTTGCATCTATTATTGCTGACAATGAAATCTCATCCCAGGGTCCTTAAGATATTAGCTTATGATGGTTTAAAGCAATTATGACTTGCAAATCTTTAAAAAGAGAAAACACCCAGCAAATTTAGCCATTTGAGATATACTTGTTGATTTTTATTCTTAGTGAAAAGCAAATTTATCATGTTTGTAATTGTTAGTGGAGAAGACCGCTGGGTACCACCAACCAACCCACTTCTTTTTCCTGTGGACACAATGTGAGACTGTATTTTTCACTCTCATTTGAAGTTGATGTGGTCAACTGACAAATTCCAGCCAATGAAATGTGAGCATCAGTGAGTGCTGTTTATTCTTCTCAATCTGGTGCATTAAAATCATCCTCCATGTTTTTTGTTTGTTGTTTGTTTGTTTTTCTCCCAACTGGCAAACTTGGAAGCCAGGTGTTGAAGATGAAGAAGCCACAAGTTGAAAGGAGCCTAACTTCCTGAAGTTTCCCTTGGAAGAGAGTGACCTATGGATCAGAAAGACCCATTGAGATATTATGTAGCAAGAAGAAAACTTCTGTTAAGTCTCTGAGATTTTTAAAGATCCTCTATTACGCAGCTAATATCACTGTATACAGTTAATAAATAGAATGTTGTTTTCAAAAGTTTACGCCATTCTTTTAAATGTCTTTTGTGTATATTGTGTAATGTATGTAATACATTATTAGTTCAGGAATGTAAGCTAATTTAGAAAAATAAACACACACATTCTCTATTTGTATGCACACAGAGACATACACAAACTTTTTTTTGTTTTACTCTTTTAGGTTATTAAGAAAATAGTTCTATTATAACATTTGGTGGATAAAGCTTTGCCTGCCAGTCTCGTGCTTTTTAGGTGGGTTTCACACACTTTTTTCTATGAGTTGCTAGGAACAAAATCCCCCCCGCCTTTTTTTTTTTTTTTTTTTTTTTTTTTGAGATGGAGTCTCGCTCTGTCGCCCAGGCTGGAGTGCAGTGGTGCGATCTCGGTTCACTGCAACCTCTGCCTCCCGGGCTCACATCATTCTCCTACCCCAGCCTCCCGAGCAGCTGGGACTACAGGCACCTGCCACCATGCCTGGCTAAGTTTTTTTGTATTTTTAGTAGAGACAGGGTTTCACCGTGTTCGCCAGGATGGTCTTGATCTCCTGACCTCGTGATCCGCCCGCCTCGGCCTCCCAAAGCCCATTTTTTATATGAAAAAAAATTAAACTGCCAAGTCCTTGTTCTTATACAGTTCTGGGAATCCATTCTCTTCATTTTTCAATGACCTGAGAATAATTCAGTTGCCTCTCAGAGCAGAAAACGAACAACAGGGAGACAAATATCACAAATCCAAAGTTTTTCAAGTCAGATTGCAAACTTTTTCTTATGGAAAGACCCAACTACTGACTCTAAAAAGAATTATTGAGAATGAAATTTCAAACAGCTCAGTTAATGGCTTTAGTAAATTATGACATTAGTATAGATTTTTTAAATAAGCCTACAAATACAGGTAGATATAGTTGGTATGTATACAGTCCAATGTATTTATAAATTTTTCAAATGTTACTTGCAGACTTTAAAAGCTTTTACTCTTTTTAGTGTCATTTTAGGAGAAAATGAGTGATTTCTGCTAACTGGAAGAATTTTGTCTGAATATTTATTTTTGTTCTTAAAGAGACAAACTGCATTTGATGGTAAAAAACAAAAATAAAGCTGTAGAATAAATATTTTTCTGCCACCCTCTCAACTTGAGAGCACGTTAAGGGCTATGGCCAAATGCCTTAAAGATATCTCAAATGTCTGATCATCTCCCTCAATACTTCCAGCCCAAATGCAGCTCACCGACAACCAGTCAGATTTTCCACTCACTAAAATCCTTACCAAACCTCCACTAGCAATGAATTTTCTATTTCTATCCACTCACAAGCATCTCAATGTATCCTTTTCCTTTGGATGAAAATGATAAGCAAAACCTAACATGTAAGTGAACTCACATCCCTCTAACACAAACAGTTCTGGTGGGTAGCCACAAGCTATCACATCTCCTCTTGTCTTTTACACCTGTATGGGTTTTGCAGAGGGATTATCAATCAGTTTGAATGCTGGATACAGAAAAACACATTAGTCCATTTCAGAAATCAGAAAAAGTTTTTCAGAAAACAGATCAACCACATTTGGCAACACTGCTGATGACCTGAGAATACAGGGCTCACTGAGACCACACTTCAATAAGCAAATCTAAATCATCAATGAAAAATCATCAAAATCATCGTCAAAACACAGGAGATTCAAGTACTTTATCACCATGCCCTGTCTGTTCTTATTTCATTGGCTGAAGCTCGTATTTGTTCCTACTAATTATAGAGGGTAAAGGCAACATTCAAAAGTAACACAATTCAAAACAAAGAAAATTTCTAGTAACCTAAAAAAACAAACCCATATTTTGATATGGGGGATTATAGCTTAAATGACTGACCTTAAAAAGTAATAGTGTTTGAAATTAATTTATTTATTCTTGTTTAATATTAGTTTCCTTGATATTAATTTCTTTTAAATTTCTTAAAAGAAACATCCAAGTAGGAAAGTATGGATATAAACCTCATTGCATCAAATAAAAATGATTTATTTATTTTTCTCATTTTTTTTGTAGTAACCACTGAATTTATTTTTTATTTATTTACTGTTTTGGTCTATCTCTTTGTCTCTCTCTCTGTAACATGAAAGGAATTCTAGCCTATATTTGTGTCCTGTGTATGTGTATATGTGTGTACACTCTACCTTGAGTTTCATGGTTTTGTCATATGACATATATTTTTAAAAATACTATATCAAATCATGGTAACTATGATATATTGAAAATGTAAATTTCAAGCTACCTTTTAGAAATAATGAAAAGGAGCTTTAGATTCTTAATAAGCTTGAACATTAATAGCTGGAATTAATACTAAAATGAAAAATATAAATAATCTATTATGATTTCTTGGAATAAAACCAACAATACTAGTCTCCTATAAAGAAAATTATACTTGAAAGCCACAGGGAGCTAAGTTTAACACAAGCCTACTAAGTTCTAAGAAAAAAAATCTCTCCACTAGCATATATAAAAACAGTTTCTTCCAAATATTAGAAGCAGAAAAATCTCAACAAAATCTCATCCTTCTATTGTTTATTAGTTTCTACTCTAGAATTAAAGTAAACTGTGATTAATAATGCTACCTTGCTCTTTGCTTAATAGAACATTAAATACTAAGTGTTCTCCAGATATGCTCAGCTCATTACACATACAGCACATGTTTGTGAGAATAAGGAAATAAAAGTATTATCCCTATTACTCAGATAAGAAAATCAAAGCTTTGAGCAATTTGCCTGCCAGAAGTCATAAAGCCTATCAAAGAAGAAGAATTCAGGTTATAATTTGTCTGACATTTGTAGTTTATTACCCTAAGATAATGATCAACACATATTAGTCTCATTTTACATAATACAAATTTTTAAATCTATAATCAATTGGTTTTATGGCAAGACAACTGATGTGGTTGCATAATTTTATTACAGTATGCATGACACACTCGATTTTAAGACATTCCCTTGTTTTTCAAAGAAACAATTACATCATACACTGACATTTTCTGATTTTGATGTGTAAGTGTACATTATTATTCTTCCATTAAATTACAAACTGCTGGTAAAGTGCCAGTGATGTGAAAAAAGGCCACATTGATATTTTACTGTAGGGTCATCTTCATGGATAGAATGCCAGCCTTCCACTTGAATGCACTACCATATTGTCAAGCTGCATTCCTTAAGCATCACTTCTTGGAGGCCTCAAGCTTCTCGGGAATGTTTGATGACTTAAAGGGGAAATGAGCAGGTTGTAATTATGCTTGTCAAGGTTCTTCTCGTGAATCTTTATTTGGACAACTCACACGCAAAAAGAAAGCAGCTCATTTTCTAATTCAGGATATCATTTCTCTTTAAAACTGGTATTAGCATTTCTGAAACTGCAGAATGGGCCCTGGGTAATTAGTACGGAAGCATTCAATACTGCAGAGTGAAATGTCAGTGAAAGGAAGCAGCATGGGGCACGGGACAGAAACAATACAGAATTTGGAACTTGCCATTTCTTACTTAGGTGACAAATGATTGAATCTGAGACTCAGCTTCCTATTCTGAAAAATGAAGACGAAAATATACACCTTATAGGGATGCTGTGAGGCTTAAGTAAGACAGTTTATTTAAGGAACTTAGCTCTGTAACCAAAGGAATGCTCCAAAAAATAATATTGAACATACAACCACAAGGGGAAAGAGTGCCGGACATGAGGTCAGAATAATTGAACTTGAGCCCCAGACCAGCCACTTACTGTATAAAATTGAGTTCAATTAATCTCTTTGGGATACATTTTTGTCAGCTATAAATTATAAATTATCCTTAAGTTACTTCACATTTCTACATTCTATGTGCAAATAAAGTAAAATTCTTGACTCCTGGTTCATGATGGTAAGTTTTATATACAAATATCTGAAATCTGTTCTCTGTATTAACTGAGATAAACTAAAATAAATGGGATAGTATTGATTTTCAATGAATTTTTATGTCAAAATTAAGAGGGATTCACAAAAAAATATGGGAGATCTCCTTTTCTGGTATCTTTCCAAGTCATTTAGGTGGCTAAGCTAAAGACATTCTGGGGCTTACAGGGAGTCCTGCAGATCTCAGGACCACTCCTGTCTTTCATCCAAGTATTTTATGGAATTCCTCAACACATGCCATACTTATTGTCATATATACTCTTTCTTTTGTTCTAATGTGTTTTTAATAAGCTTTCAATCTGATTATATTTGTATAGTACCACTAAATTAGCTTAATTACAAAGTCTAATCTTTTTGTTTTAAGCAATGCATAATTCCCATGTATTTTCTTTACATTTTTCATACAGAATGTGCAAAACCAACAATTTTTCAAATTAAAGTTATATTTTTAGCAATGTGCTAGTGATTTTGAGAAGTCGAGGGTTTGTTAAGCAAGGAAGTCTAAGACAGGTGTTTAACTGGACTAATTAAGCAACATGTAGTCACTTCCGGTTTTCATTTGCTCTTTGTGAATGCAGATAAGCAACACAGTGATTGCCTAATTACACTATTTAAAACTGACTCACTTTTTATAGCCAAGGATTTTTTTAAACCAACAATAACAAATCCAAAACCTAATATGTAATCTGAGGTCTAATGTATTTCCTCATGTTCTAGCCATTATTTTATAAGTAAATCAATCAACCTAACTATGCCAATAGGCAGATAGAATCTCTTTACCCCATTTTAAAAGATATGCCTTGTTTTCCAAAGAAATACTTACATCATATACTGAAATATTATTATTTTGATATGTAAGTGTACATTATCATTCTCCCATTACACCAGCGGTCCTTAACCTTTTTGGCACCAGGGACGGGTTTCATGGACAACAATTTTTCCACCGGGGGAATGTGTCAGAGGGAGGAGGGGTGGTTTCAGGATGAAACTGTTCCACCTCAGATCAGGCATTTGTTATTACAAGAAGCAGCAACCTAGATCCCTTGCGTGTGCAAGTCACAATGGGGTTCGTGCTAGTAAGAGAATCTAATGCCCCTGCTGATGTGACAGGAGGCAGAGCTCAGGTGGTAAGGCTCACACGCCATTCACTCACCTCCTGCCGTGGGCTCCTAACAGGCCATGGACAGGTACTGGTCCACAACCACGGGGTTGGAGACTTCTGCATTAAACCACAAACTACTTAAAACACAAACTATAATAGTACAAACTAAATATTTTATCTATCTATATATATAGATACACACACACACGCACACACACACGCACACATACATTCATATCTCTATCTATTGACTGATGGACCAAAAGAAAGCTGTGTAGATGTGAACATGAAATTCAACAGAAGCTCATTTCAGTGTTTTCTAATCACCGGGATTACACCAATCTAGTGTCAAAGGTTAAGAGTATGTCTTCTAGAAATGAAAACAGATTTAGAAAAAGGCTATGCCTGGTAAACTGCAACCTGCTGGCTAACTTTTATATGGCCTATGTGCCTAAACCCAAGTTTGCTCAATCTCAAACCCTATACTTGCAGATCTGCAGACCTAAGGTCACCTGGCAGAGGGAGAAATATCCAGACAGCGGGATTCACATGCATTTCCTTAGTAGGATCAGTGGACTCTCATCATTCACTCACTGTGTTTCAACTACTTCCTCCTGGACTCACACAACAGATGCTGGACGCAGGCCACAGGAGAAAGAGGGATTATAAATGACCTATGGAAAAAAATCTATAGGTGGTAAAGTTTTTGTAGAAAGGAACTGGGGAGCATCTTCAAGGTTTCAAGGTGCAGGCACTGACAACTTAGAAAGAAACAAAAATGTGAAGAAGGATGGAAAAAGAGGACAGGAAATGACAGGAGACAGTCTTTTCTAGGGAGTACATGATTAGATTTTTTTAAACTTTTATTTATTTATTTTTTAATTATACTTTATGTTCTAGGGTACATGTGCACAACGTGCAGGTTTGTTACATATGTATACTTGTGCCATGTTGGTGTGCTGCACCCATTAACTCGTCATTTACACTAGGTATATCTCCTAATGCTAACCCTCCCCCCTCCCCCCACCCCACAACAGGCCCCAGTGTATGATGTTCCCCTTCCTGTGCCCAAGTGTTCTCATTGTTCAATTCCCACCTATGAATGAGAACATGAGGTGTCTGGTTTACTGTTCTTGAGATAGATTGCTGAGAATGATGGTTTCCAGCTGCATCCATGTCCCTACAAAGGACACAAATTCATCCTTTTTTATGGCTGCATAGTATTCCATGGTGTATATGTGCCACATTTTCTTAATCCAGTCTGTCATTGATGGACATTTGGGTTGGTTCCAAGTCTTTGCTATTGTGAATAGTGCCGCAATAAACATACGTGTGCATGTGTCTTTATAGCAGCATGATTTATAATCCTTTGGGTATATACCCAGAAATGGGATGGCTCAGTCAAATGTTATTTCTAGTTCTAGATCCTTGAGGAATCGCCACACTGTCTTCCACAATGGTTGAACTACTTTACAGTCCCACCAACAGTGTAAAAGTGTTCCTATTTCTCCACATCCTCTCCAGCACCTGTTGTTTCCTGACTTTTTAATGATTGCCATTCTAACTGGTGTGAGATGGTATCTCATTGTGGTTTTGATTTGCATTTCTCTGATGGTGAGTGATGATGAGCATTTTTTCATGTGTCTGTTGGCTGTATAAATGGCTTCTTTTGAGAAGTGTCTGTTCATATCCTGTGCCCACTTTTTGATGGGGTTGTTTGTTTTTTTCTTGTAAATTTGTTTGAGTTCTTTGTAGGTTCTGGATATTAGCCCTTTATCAAATGGGTAGATTACAAACATTTTCTCCCATTCTGTAGGTTGCCTGTTCACTCTGATGGTAGTTTCCTTTGCTGTGCAGAAGCTCTTTAGTTTAATGAGATCCCATTTGTCAACTCTGGCTTTTGTTGCCACTGCTTTTGGTGTTTTAGACATGAAGTCCTTGCCCATACCTATGTCCTGAAAGGTATTGCCTAGGTTTTCTTCTAGGGTTTTTACGATTTTAGGTCTAACATTTAAATCTCTAATCCATCTTCAATTAATTTCTGTATAAAGTATAATGAAGGGATCCAGTTTCAGCTTTCTACTTATGGCTAGCCAATTTTCCCAGCACCATTTATTAAATAGGGAATTTTTTCACCATTTCTTGCTTTTGTCAGGTTTGTCAAAGATCAGATGGTTGTTGATGTGTGGTATTATTTCTGATGGCTCTGTTCTGTTCCATTGGTCTATATCTCTGTTTTTGGTACCAGTACCATGCTGTTTTAGTTACTGTAGCCTTGTAGTATAGTTTGAAGTCAGGTAGCATAATGCCTCCAGCTTTGTTCTTTTGGCTTAGGATTGTCTTGGCAACATGGACTCTTTTTCGGTTCCATATGAACTTTAAAGCAGTTTTTACCAATCCTCTGAGGAAAGTCATTGGTAGCTTAATGGGGATGGCATTGAATCTATAAAATACCTTGGGCGGTATGGCCATTTTCATGATACTGATTCTTCCTATCCATGAGCATGGAATGTTCTTCCATTTGTTTGTGTCCTCTTTTATTTTGTTGAGCAGTGGTTTGTAGTTCTCCTTGAAGAGGTCCTTCACATCTCCTGTAAGTTGGATTCCTAGGTATTTTATTGTCTTTGAAGCAATTGTGAATGGGAGTTCATTCGTGGATTGACTCTCTGTCTGTTATTGGTGTATAAGAATGCTTGTGATTTTTGCACATTGATTTTTGTATCGTGAGACTTTGCTAAATTACTTATCAGCTTAAGGAGATTTTGAGCTGAGACGATGGGGTTTTCTAGTTTATTTGTATAGAGGTATTTATAATATTCTCTGATGGTAGTTTGTATTTCTGTGGGGTCGGTGGTGATACCCCATTATCATTTTTTATTGCATCTATTTGATTCTTCTCTCTTTTCTTCTTTATTAGTCTTCCTAGAGGTCTATCAATTTTGTTGATCTTTTCAAAAAACCAACTCCTGGATTCATTGATTTTTTTGGAGGGTTTTTTGTGTCTCTATCTCCTTCATTTCTGCTCTGATCTTAGTTATTTCTTGCCTTCTGCTAGGTTTGAATGTGTTTGCTCTTGCTTCCCTAGTTCTCTTAATTGTGATGTTAGGGTGTGCATTTTAGATCTTTCCTGCTTTCTCTTGTGGGCATTTATTGCTATAAATTTCCCTCTACACACTGCTTTAAATGTATCCCAGAGATTCTGGTATGTTGTATCTTTGTTATCGTTGGTTTATTTCTGCCTTCATTTCGTTATGTACCCAGTAGTTATTCAGGAGCAGGTTGTTCAGTTTCCATGTAGTTAAGTGGTTTTGACTGAATTTCTTAGTTGTGAGTTCTAGTTTGATTGCACTGTGGTCTCTGAGACAGTTTGTTATAATTTCTATTCTTTTACATTTGCTGAAGAGTGCTTTACTTCCAACTAGTGGTCAATTTTGGAATAAGTGCAATGTGGTGCTGAGAAGAATATATATTGTGTTGATTTGGGGTGGAGAGTTCTGTAGATGTCTGTTAGGTCCGCTTTTTGCAGAGTTGAGTTCAATTCCTGGATATCCTTGTTAACTTTCTGTCTCGCTGATCTGTCTAATGTTGATCATGGGGTGTTAAAGTCTCCCATTATTATTGTGTGGGACTCTAAGTCTCTTTATAGGTCTCTAAGGACTTGCTTTATGAATCTGGGTGCTCCTGTATTGGGTGCAAATATATTTAGGATAGTTAGCTCCTCTTGTTTCATTGATACCTTTTCTATTATATAACGGCCTTATCTCTTTTGATCTTTGTTGGTTTAAAGTCTGTTTTATCAGAGACTAGAATTGCAACCCCTGCCTTTTTTAGTTTTCCATTTGCTTGGTAGATCTTCCTCCATCCCTTTTATTGAGCCTATGTGTGTCTCTGTGCATGAGATGGGTCTCCTGAATACAGCAAACTGATGGGTCTTGACTCTTTATCCAATTTGCCAGTCTGTGTCTTTTAATTGGAGCATTTAGCCCATTTACATTTAAGGTTAATATTGTTATGTGTGAACTTGATCCTGTCATTATGATGTTAGCTGGTTATTTTGCTCGTTAGTTGATGCAGTTTCTTCCTAGCATCAATGGTCTTTACATATTGGCATGTTTTTGCAGTGGCTGGTACTGGTTGTTCCTTTCCCTGTTTAGTGCTTCCTTCAGGAGCTCTTGTAGGGCAGGCCTGGTAGTGGCAAAATCTCTCAGCATTTGCTTGTCTATAAAGAATTTTATTTCTCCTTCACTTATGAAAATTAATTTGGCTGGATATGAAATTCTGGGTTGAAAATTCTTTTCTTTAAGAATGTTGAATACTGGCTCCCACTGTCTTCTGGCTTGTAGAGTTTCTGCTGAGAGATCTGCTGTTAGTCTGATGGGCCTCTCTTTGTGGGTAAACTGACCTTTCTCTCTGGCTGCCCTTAATATGTTTTCCTTCATTTCAACTTTGGTGAATCTCACAATTATGTGTCTTGGAGTTGCTCTTCTCAAGGAGTATCTTCGTGGTGTTCTCTGTATTTACCGCATTTGAATGTTGGCCTGCCTTGCTAGGTTGGGGAAGTTCTCCTGGATAATAACTTGCAGAGTGTTTTCCAACTTGGTTCCATTCTCCCTATCTCTTCTTGCTTCATTTCATTCACTTGATCTTCAATCACTGATACCCTTTCTTCCAGTTGATCGAGTCGGTTACTGAAGCTTGTGCATTTGTCACGTAGTTCTCATGTCATGGTTTTCATCTCTATCAGGTCATTTAAGGACTTCTCAAAATTGGTTATTGTAGTTAGCCATTCATCAAATCTTTTTTCAAGGTTTTTAGCTTCTTTGCATTGGGTTCATAGTTCCTCCTTTAGCTCGGAGAAGTGTGATCATCTGAAGCCTTCTTCTCTCAACTTTTCAAAGTCATTCTCTATCCAGCTTTGTTCCATTGCTGCTGAGGAGCTGCATTCCTTTGGAGGGGTAGAGGCGCTCTGATTTTTAGAATTTTCAGCTTTTCTGCACCGTTTTTTCCCCATCTTTGCAGTTTTATCTACCTTTGCTCTTTGATGATGGTGATGTACATATGGGGTTTTGGTGTGGATGTCCTTTCTGTTCTTTAGTTTTCCTTCTAACAGTCAGTACCCTCAGCTGCAGGTCTGTTGGAGTATGCTTGAGGTCCACTCCAGACCCTGTTTGCCTGGGCATCGGCAGCAGAGGCTGCAGAAGAGTGAATATTGCTGAACAGCAAATGTTGCTGTCTGATTGTTCCTCTGGAAGCTTCGTCTCAGAGGAGTACCCGGCTGTGTGAGGTGTCAGTCTGCCCCTAGCGGGGAATGTCTCCCTGAGGTTACTTGGCGGTCAGGGACCCACTTAAGCAAGCAGTCTGTTCATTCTCAGATCTCAAACTCTGTGCTGGGAGAACCACTACTCTCTTCAAAGCTGTCAGACAGAGACGTTTACATCTGCAGAGGTTTCTGCTGTCTTTTGTTTGGCTATGGCATGTCTTCACAGGTGGAGTCTACAGAGGCAGGCAGGCAGGCCTCCTTGAGCTGCGATGGGATCCACCCAGTTCGAGCTTCCCAGCCACTTTGTTTACTTACTTAAGCCTCAGCAATGGAGGGTGCCCCTCCCTGAGCCTCGCTGCTGCCTTGAAGTTAGATCTCTGACTGCTGTACTAGGAATCAGGGAGGCTCTGTCAGCATGGGACCCTCCGAGCCAGGCACAGGATATAATCTCCTGTTGTGCTGTTTGCTAAGACCCTTGGTAAAGTGCAGTATTAGGGTGGGAGGGACCTGATTTTCCATGTGTTGTGTGTCATGGTTTCCCTTGGCTAGGAAAGGGAATTCCCTTCCCCCTTGTGCTTCCCTGGTGAGGCGATGCCAGGTGAGCGAGAGCCCTGCTGCGGCTCTCACTCGTTGGGCTGCACCTATGTTCTGCACCTACTGTCCGACACACCCCAGTGAGATGAACCCAGTACCTCAGTTGGAAATGCAGAAATCACCCGTCTTCTGTGTTGCTCACACTGGGAGCTGAAGGCTGAAGCTGTTTCTAGTCCATGATTAGATTTTATTGATCCTTGAATGAGTATAGTTATGAGATCCAAAATAACTCTCAGACCTTACCCAAAGCCAAGCTTTATGTTATCTCTTTATCATTAAGATTTGAATATTAGAAAGATGTAAGTGAATATTCAACAGTGTCCCTTCTCCAGTAAGGAAAGAACACTCTTGGAGCATGTGTTTTGTGATGGATTTTTTGCTAGGCACTTACTATGCTTTCTCTCAATTTGCACAACTGTCTTGAACAATGGTATCAACCTATGTCAAAGAGGAGAAGTAACATTCGATGAATTCTTGTTTAAAGTCACATACAAGTCAGTAGCGCAGCCAGGGTTTGTAGCCAGATATGAGTTTCTCTGCCATATCATCTGGACCTGATCATCTTGTCTTGTTTTATGTTTAAATATCAAATAGATTTTAACAATTTAGACAGAGACGTTTTGTTTCACGATATAAACTCAGGTAAAATGAATATTTTGGTAAGCTAAATCTGAAAGACATATATTATCATGGAATTGAAATTATAAACTTAATTACAATGAAAGCTTATGTAGCTCCCTCTATGGACCTAAACTCTATAAAATATAAAATATATGCAACGGGAGTGCTGGACCAAGGCTTTTCTTCATCTCCTGCTTGCTGTGACATGCTACAAGTAGCATTCTACAAGCAGGAGAAAGCCAGAAAGTCAAGAGCAGCATAAAGACCAAGGAGTACCACAGAGTAGATGTGCTAATGTGCTGCACAGACAAGCCACTAAGTCATAACTCACTCATTATTTCTTTTTTTCTTTTTTATTTTTTTGAGACAGAGTCTCCGTCTGTTGCCCCAGCTGGAGTGCAGTGGCATGATCCCGACTCACTGAAAGCTCCGCCTCCCGGGTTCATGCCATTCTCCTGCCTCAGCTTCCCGAGTAGCTGGGACTACAGGCACCCGCCACCACGCCTGGCTAATTTTTTGTATTTTTAGTAGAGACAGTGTTTCACTGTGTTAGCCAGGATAGTCTCCATCTCTTGACCTTGTGACTCGCCCACCTCAGCCTCCCAAAGTGCTAGGATTACAGGCTTGAGCCACCGCACCCAGTCCATTATTTATTTAAAGTGGTGCTAGCGTTGAACACGAACATCTTGGTGGCTAACACTGAGTCCACTCAATCCCCTTATTATCTGAGAACAGCAGACCATCCTCCTGTTGTCATGAAGGTGCCTAGGGAAACCACCAACTAAAGCACAAATTAAATGAACACATCTCCTGGAATGCACAGAGCATCAAACCCTAACATGTATTTTGGGGTCCTCTTGTAGAGAACTTCTTGTAGTTGTTGTTGTTGTTGTTGTTGTTTTCCCCCCAAAGGTGTCACTTGTCAAAATATGAACAAGCATACTAGACCAAACCCAGAGCCAAAAGAAGAGAATGGAAAAAAAAACCTGAAGGAAACCAACTGGAGAAGGAAGTTACGGCCATCAGAAGTTATTCGGCACTATGATGCTCCATGAAACCAGCTTCTCAAGTGTCAGCATCAGTAACACCCAACAAGGCAGTCCAGGACTGAGATGGTGGTTGAGGAATTCCAGGCTGCTGATACTCTAGACAAAACAGGTGGAGCTGAAGTCATGATGAATCACAGCAATATGTGCATCAGAAGCAAGACCTATAGGCAGTAGCTGAAGGATCTAGAGGCAGGATTCAAGTTTTCTCATCCAGGCAGGAAAAGACCCAGGCAGGAATGCAACTGGCCGTCAGGCCCCATTCCCTTAAGAATTAGTATAGAAACAAACTTCAGCACTAATAGAAAAGATGCAGGGAAAATGAATCAAAAGATCAGTTCTAAAAATTGAACCATTAGAGCGGGGTCGAGAAATGCTAAAACTCACATATATTCATTTCCTGGACAGAAAGTACCATATGTATGAGCAGCAAGACTCAGTTCCCTAATCTATAAGGTGGAGATCATGTTTCAGAATACTTACTAATTCTATTGTGACTGACCTAAAAGCTACATAGGGATTCTGCCTTTAATCCATCCAAGTATCTTCTTGTTATAAACAGGCCTAGCTTTCTGCATAGAACCAGAGTATATCCAGATGTAGCTCATGAAGAAGTAATCAGTTGATGAGTGGCATAGCTGTGCTCTGAGTTCAAAGAAAGAGTAAGACATTAATATTCTAACATATATCAAGCATGTTTTAACTCCCAACAGCTACACTGATACCAGTAGGGAAAAGCAATCTACATTTGGAAATACCTCTTCATAAACAATGCAACTGAAAAGTTCCTCTTCACAAATGAGAAAGTATTGCCAAAGAAAACAGTAGAATTTCTAGAGATCCCTGGTCTAAATCTTTTCATTTTTCTCTAAAGCCGTTCAATTTCTACAGGACCAAAAGGACTTGTGCAGGAGCCGTGAGATGAAGAACTATGCAGGTGTACAGGGGGTAGGAAAGACACTCACCTAACTGCTTGTTTCTTAGGCAGAAAACTTTTCTTATGGAAATACTAAAGCAAAACTTAAAAAATAAAGTATTTTTATAAATCTTACAATATTTTTCTCTTACTCTTTGGCTTTCTTATTTCATCACATTTACTTACCTTCATTTTACTTTATATGAAATAAAAATAAAAAGGTGGTTCACTTTTGTAGAAATGCTAAAGATCATAAAGTAAAATACAGCATAGCAATTCAAAATACCACAACTCTCAACTACATAATCATGATCTGTCACAACCTGGATGTTTACATTTAGCAACTGATTTTCAGGCATTAATAAATATTTATTGATCACCTACTTTGCCTATGGACCAATTAGGACATAGGCAATGACTCTACTCAGGTGAACAAAACAGACATAATTCATGTCCTTGTAGCAATTCCATCTAGCAGTGGGGGAGAAAACATTAAAGAAGTAAACTGTAATAAGTACGTTATACAAATCTGAACCAGTGAGATAAAGGAAAAAGTATGCTGTGAGACAGAATAGAAGAGAGGAGGGCTCCTTTAAATAGGTGGTCAGGAAAGACTTCAGGACTTGGGTTAGATAATCTCCGATATCCGAGATCCTGTGAGATCTCTGAGAAGCACTATATATTACTAAAGTAATTGCTAACCACTCTGGATCCCAGGTTAACACTTCCCCTAATCACATGTTCATGTAAACTTCATGTACATTTCTGAGAGCAAGTTCATCCCTTCCTTAGATTCTTACCCTCCAACAAAACAAATCCAACCAAGGCTGCCACATCAGACAATACAATTAAGTCCATTTCATCTCCTCGCACTTTGGCTGGCCCATTTTCGTATTTGGCTTAATAAAACAAATATGAAATATGTTAAATATGTTCTGCCTGCTTATTGATGATGAGCCCAGGCCTATGTTGCTCATCATTATATGTCCCCAGCCTTACAAAGAGCATGAACCATATATAGCGGGTGTTCAAAAAATGTAAGCTGAATGAATGAATCAGTGGTGACATATGCTTCTACTAAATATTTATGTAATTCAGTTTTTAGAAAATTGAATCAAATTCAAGTGTAATTCTGCTGCAGAAAGTTTATTTGAAAAGTAAAATATTGAGAAATATTATAAACACTCTTCATTTTTTTCTTATTTCTTTGTTCTTATTTAAATTCAAGCCCATCTGCACTGTATTTATTCTATTATTGTCAAAACAGAAAACATTTTCCACTATATTACATAATACATTTTCAAAAAAATTGCTATTGTTTCAGATTCTCATTCAAATTTATTAATTGAAAACCATAATGCACAATGGTGGCAGTATACTTTTCTAATAATGAGGACTTTCTGTGATTTGAGAACTGAATTTGAACATATTCAGCAGAAGAACTGCTATATTAAAAGGTTTTGATAGCAGTCCAAATTATTTAGTACCAATTACAAAGAAAGTGATTTTATTAGATAATATTCAGGGAATAAGTATATGTGTGTTTGTGCATAGATAATACCATTTCTATCTGCAAGCAATTTATAAACAGTAAGGCAAAGTAGGCCTGGCAATGATATGAAGCTTACAAGCTGCTAGGATTTGAATATGTCCCCAACATTTCATGTGTTGGAAACATAATCCCCAAATTCATATGTGATTGGAGATGGGAGGTAATTAGAATTAGATAAGGTAATCTGGATGGAGACCCCATTTTAGGACTGGTGGCCTTATAAGAAGAGAAAGAGAGACTTGATCTGAGAAGCATACTTTTGCTCTCTCAACATGTGATGCCTTCTGCCATTTTATGACACAGCAAGAAGGCCCTCACCAGATGCCAGATCTTCTATCTTGGACTTCCCAGAAGAAGTGTAAGAAATACATTTACTTTCTTTATAAATTACCCAGTCTGTGATATTCTGTTATAGCAACACAAAACAGACTAAGACATATGCAGAGCAGAAGTCTCTAGACACAAAATGGAAAAAATACCAAACTGCAAACTACATGAACTGAGCTTAATGGTTGAGATTTCAGCCTGAACAAGAAGCATGATGTGATTTAAAAAAAAAATCATACTTTTCTGGGCCAATGATAATTTAAAGTATAAATTTTGGCTCTTAAGCCCCATATTAATTTATACATGATGTTCTTTTTATAAAACACATGTAAGTACACTATTCCATTTGGCCTTTCCTTCCCTAAGCTTTTGTATGGTGTTAAAACAAAGTGAGAAATAAGTCTTAGACAGAGCAATAGGGAAGAGAAAGAAAAAGCATCCAAATAGGAAAAGAAATAAAACTATCTTCCCTGAAGATATGATTCTATATCTAGACAACCCTAAAGACTCAGTGAAAAAGCTATTAGAACTGATAAACAAGTTTAGCAAGGTTTCTGGATATAAAATCAATGTACAAAAAAGGTAGCATTTCTATATACCAATGACGTCCATGCTGAAAGTCAAATCAAGAACACACTACTATTTACAAAGTCACAAAGAAAATAAAATACCTGAAAATACAACTAACCAAGAAGGTGAAGGATCCCTACAAAGAGTACTACAAAACTGTTGACAGAAATTAGAGAAAACACGAATAAATGAAAAGCATTCCATGTTTACGGATTGGAAGAATTAATTTTGTTAAAATGACCATAGTGCCTAAAGCAATTAAAGGTTCAATGATATTTCTAGCAAACTACTAATGCCATACTTCACAGAATTAGAAAAAAAAATATTTTAAAAGTCATATGGAACCAAAAAAGAGTCTGAATAGCCTAAGCAATCCTAAGTAAAAAGAACAAAGCCAGAGGCATTACACTACCTGACTTCAAACTATACTATAAGGCTACAGGAACCAAAACAGCATGGTACTGGTACAAAAGCAGACACATTGACCAATGGAATAGAATAGAAAACTCCAAAATAAAATGGCACACTTACAATCATCTGATCTTCCTCAAGGTCAACAAAAACAAGCAATGGGGAAAGGACCCCCTATTCAATAAATGCTGCTGGGATAACCAGCTAGCCATATGCAAAGGAATGAAACTAAACCCTCACTTTTCACTATAAACAAAAACTAACTTAAGATGGATTAAAGACTGAAATGTAAGATCACAAACTATAAAAATTCTAGAAGAAAATCTAGGAAATACCCTTCTCAACATTGGCCTTGGCAAAGAATTTTTGGCTAAGTCCCCAAAAGTGATTGCAACAAAAACAAAAATTGACAAATGGGGCCTAATTAAACTAAAGAGCTTCTGCACAGCAAAAGAAACAGTAAATAGAGTAAACAGACAGCTTACAGAATGGGAGAAAATATCTGCAAACTATGCATCTGACAAAGGTCTAATATCCAGAATATATAAGGAAGTTAAACCAACAAGCAAAGCACAAGTAACTGCATTAAAACAGGCAAAGGACATGAACAGATAATTCTCAAAAGAAGACATACAAGCAACCAACAAACATATTAAAAAATGGTCATCATCACTAATCATCATAGAAATGCAAATCAACACCACAATGAGATAACATCTCATACCAGTCAGAATAGTTATTACAAAAAGTCAAAAAACAACAGAAACTGGTGAGGCTGCAGATAAAAGAGAATGCTTATGCACTATTGGTGGGAATATCAATTAGTTCAGCCATTGCAGAAAGCAGTTTGGAGATTTCCCAAATAATGTAAAATAGAGCAACCCCATTACTGGTTATATACTTAAAGGAAAATAAATCATTGTACCAAAAAGACACACACATGCATATGTTCATCACTGTACTGTTCACAACAGCAACATCATGGAATCAACCTAGGTGTCCATTAATGGTGGACGGTATAAAGAAAATGTGGTACATATACACCGTGAATATTATATATCCATAAAAAGAACGAAATCATATCCTTCAAGCAACATGTATAGAGCTGGAGGACATAATCCGAAGTGAATTAACACTGGGACAGAAAACCAAATACCGCATGTTCTCACTTATAAGGGAGAGCTAAACACTAAGCATATACGGACATAAACATGGGAGCAATAGATGCTGTAGATGACTAGAGCGAGGAGGAAGGGAGGGAGGAAGGATCAGTTGAAAAACTATCTACTGAATACCATGCTCACTACCCGGAACCAATATACCCATGTAACAAACCTGTACATGTACCCTGTGTATCACAAATAAAAATTGAATGAAAAAAATCAAATAATTATTTAACCACATATGTTTAACCGTCCTTATTAAAACAGGTAAAACAACAATCACCACCACCACCACAAAAAAAAAAGTGGGAAAAAGGTGCCCTAAATATTTGCTGTACATTTATCAACTCTCCTATTGAAAGCATCAGGCATTGTAGATAAAAATCTTTGCCATACATCAGCATATTTACTTAACATAAAATAAATATGATGGCTACTCTTTCAATGTGTATATATGACCTTAATCTATTTTTTATAAACCAACAAAGAAGACAACGAGGGTAATCCAAAGGGAAAGAGATATGTCTTCTGATCAAGCGAGGTCTAATTTTTAGATAAAATTCATTTCTGGAGGCTTTACCTTTAAGTCACAGTTGGAATTACATGACCTCTCAAACTAATGAATAAATGTGGCAAGAATTCTAAAGTGGAGTAAAGTGCGGAGCACATCGTTTTTATTTCTGTTTATTACCTGAGTCAGAGGAAATAAAATTTTTAGAACTAATGAACCAAATTCATCAATAATTAATTAATTAATAGTGTCAAATTTTATGTTAAGCATATCATAAGTCTCTCATATGCTCACAATATGCTGAATATGATCATTCCAATCTCTATTAGTTTTTATTTTGAAGAAAAGAGAGAATTCTTTTATGAAGCTAGGCCAGATATCTCATAAATGCACTTGTTAACTTCATTGGAGAAGTAATAAACATTGTATCAAAGAGGAAATCAGAGTATGTAGTTGCCTGCAAGGGAAACACTATTACTATAGGAAGATACCACATCTGCTGACTTTTTTTCTTTTCCCTTTTATATAAACAAAAGCAACCCGCAAAGATCAAACCTGACCCAAGAGTTTATCCAGAAGTTCTAAAGCCATATGGCCTTCAAGAAGTTGCAGGAAATCTCAGTCCTGGCAGAGCTAAGACACCTAACAGGGGTACACCTAACCATCTGGGACTTCAAGGCTCTACCAAAATGATAATGACCCTCTGCTGACTTAGGTCCCCCAGTGGCACATATTACAGAGTGAAAGGAGGTTCCACTTTAAGTCCATGAAGCAGCATTCACTCTCTCCATGCTTTGACATGACCACGTCCCATACAGTCTCTGACATCAGTCCTATCCCCTCACCTGCTATCCCTAGATACCTACCTTGCCATTAATTCTGACACTTCAACTGTTTTTCTGCCTTTCACTTTCAGTTATATTTTGACCACATTTACACCTAATTTTTTTCCTACCATGGGACCAGTGGTGGTCAGTTCAGTTCTGGAATCAGAGTCATTACAGAATAGCAGGCACTGCTGTTTAGATAGCTCAGGACAATGGAATCTGAGGAATGATCAGGTCAAGCTCCAGCTACCTGGGAATCCTTCCAGTGGCTTCTCTTGGCTGCTGCTGTTGCTGCCTCCTCCCAGGCCTAGCATACCCAGACTGCTTTCATGCAGCCTGAACCACACGTCCCTTAGCAATCCCACAGTGCCTCAGGTTGACCAGAGAAAACAGTACCAAGAGTCATGCCTTTCACTACTTCTTCACAGTGATTAAAAGTTGAAGGACGCCTAATAAAACTGAGAAAAAGAGTTGGAAGGAAACTTCTGCATGATTCTTTCTAAATCAGGAAGCTGACTTATTTCCAAGGTAGCCTGTGGAGTTTCTTTCCATCCAATGAATGTTTACTTTTATCAAAATAAGATACTTACATAGTTAAAAATTTAAAAATTTAAATAGTGCCAAAAGGCTTATACCAAAAACAGCAGTCTCTTGTATAATTCTCTCTTTCCCTCTGCAGGGCTCATACACAAATAGAAATGACTTTCATTTCTTAAAATTGTTTCTTCTGGTATTCCTATTTATATTTGCTATGTCATATGTATATACTATATCTCTTAATTATTCAATTTTAGATGTTCCCTATGACTTCCTATTATGATGATGAAAATTTTAGCACCTCCTTTCCTTCCAACATTAAAGCACAATTATTTTTTCCAACCACTTTCAGTGTCTTCATGCCTTTGTCAATGTTTTTTGTTTGTTTGTTCCTGATACAAGTAGCATAATTACATTTTTTCTTGTACATCTTATTTTTTTTTCCCTGAAGTCAATTGGTACTTCCTGTTAAAATTTGATTGATTTTCTTGCAACTATTGGCTAAGTCTTCCTACACTCTTCAATGGCTCTGTAAAATTCTCATAAAATATCACAATTTCCCATGTTTGTGTGTTCCCAGGACACCCCTCCTGAAGCTCCCTGACCACCAGAGTTCACTGTGAACTGCCGTTCCCTAGGCCCACCATATCCCTTCAGTCTTCAGACTGCCATTATCCTCAGCAAACTAATGCAGGAACAAAAAATCAAACATCGCATGTTCTCACTTATCAGTGGGAGCTGAACGATGAGAACACATGGACAAGAAACACGGGGGCCTGTTGGAGGGGAGTGTGGGGGAAGGGAGACCATCAGGAAGAATAGCTAATGGATGCTGGGCTTACATAGCTTACATAGCAATGGATGCCAGGCATAGATGCAACATCTAGGTGATGGGATGATCTGTGCAGCAAACCACCATGGCACATGTTTACCTATGTAACAAACTGGCACATCTGGATATGTACTCTTGAACTTAAAAGTTGAAGGAAAATAAATAAATAATACATCAATGACATAAAATAAAACTAAAATAAATTGTTTGTGTATTGGCAAAAAGTTTTTAAGACGTCTTCCTTTTGCTGTCATCTGAGTATTCCCATCCTGCCCTCTCCCACAACTCCACCCTGCCCCTGTACACCCAATTTTGTTCTTAATTAGTTCACTATCTCATCTAGGTGGAGCATATCCCTGTGGCTTCCTAACAAGGGGAGGATATTGTCTGAAAATGCTGTTTTTTCAATCCTTATAGTTGATTAACTGGCTGTATATAAACTCCAATGATGAAATTTATTTTCAGCCCACATTTTGAAATCGTGATTGCACTTTGTCAGCATTGATACATTGGATGTAATTCTTATTGTAGAGCTTTTCAGGTAACCTGGTCTCTCTCAGGATCTTCTACTTATGCTTAGATATTAGATATATCTATGCTAGTATACATTGATGTGGGTCACTCACTTTTCTGGGCATTCAATTGGTTAGCAATGGGTCCTGATGGTCCAATGGCTCCATATTTATATATATATATATTTCTTTTTACCAAGTTTCATATTTAGTCCTCTCCCTCCAAGCATTTCGTCTAATTGATGAATTTAATTCCTCAGCCTTTCCCAGGCTTTGTAGGAGAGATGTGGCTTCTCATCAGTGTTCCCACACTATGAAGTCATTTGCTGTTTCTGCATCCATTGTGTACCCTTACATGTATACCGTGGTTTGAGACTACAGATGTCCCCTAATTTCATCATAATTGGAGTTTGGATTCTTTTTTGTGTTTTTTGTCACCTTAAATCTGAAAGTACTGTTTCATTTCTTGAATAGCTTTATTCATTGGAAGACTCTTTACTGTACTGCCCCCCAAAGCTACCTGTCTGTATTTCTATTCATTGGTCCTTGATCTACCCTATAAAGAAAGGCAGAACAATTCTACGGTGCTTTTCCATGACAGTTCTTCAAATATCTGCAGATGTTAGCAAGGCTCTCCTTCATCCTTTTTCTTCAAGCTAAATACCCCTAGTTCCTTAACTCTTCCTCTATGGGGTTTTTTTGTTTGTTTGTTTGTTTGTTTGTTTTGATGGAATTTTGCTCTTCTTGCCCAGGCTGGAGTGCAATGGCATGATCTTGGCTCACTGCGTCCTCCTCCTCCCGGGTTCAAGTGATTCTCCTGCCTCAGCCTCCCGAGTACCTGGGATTACAGGCACCCACCACAGCTGGTTACTTTTTTTTTTTAATTTATTTTTTATTTTTTAGTAGAGACGGGGTTTCACCATGTTGGCCAGGCTGGTTTCAAACTCCTGACCTCAGATGATCTGCCCACCTCGGCCTCCCAAAGTGCTGGGATCATACGCATGAGATACCGTGCCCGGCCTCTTCTGTGGTTTTTAAGATCTTTCCCTAAACACTTCTTCTAAGAATGCAGGCTAGTTGATGAACCTCCTTTATAATTTATACAAAAAAAAAGAGCTGTAGTTAATGTTTCAAAAGTGGACAGATTAATAGAGATTTCAAGGAGTTTATTATCTATCACAATTGAGATGTCATCCTGTCATGACTGGAAAAACAAAAGCTTTCTCTCCACCTGACGCCCAGTGCCCTACACAGATCTACTTGAAGATGATAGTCAAAATCTAAGAATGTAATTAGGCCCCTAACGGTGGTGGTTTGAAGTTCAGCTGGGTGAAAGATTGGACATTGAGATATATATGGAACACACATTTGCCTGTACATTGATAGGACAAGGGGTAGTTAGAAAGTTATTGCTCTTTCTTCTTAGGTTGAGCCAGCATAATCTATGATAGCCACATTTTATCACTGAGAAGTTAGTACATGTCTAATACAATTGAGATTGGGAAGACAAACTGGGAAAATAAATAGCATGACTGCAATTCTCCAGTGTGGAGCAACCGCCTTGACTCCACACTTGCCTTGAACAGCATTTTTTTTTTTAAAGTTGTGGTTAAAAAACACATAATGTTAAATATATCATCTCAGTAATTGCTAAGTGTTCAGTACTGTAGTGTTAATTATGTGCACATCGTTGTGCAGCAGATCTCTAGAAAAGCCCGGGCAGCTTTTTTAAGTTGCATGGACTGTCCTGCAGGAACTCTGGAGCTCTAGTCCAGTGTGTCTAACTCGGGTTTGGAAACGAGCCCTGCTGGAGGAAAGGCAAGGCTGCTCGCTAGAGTAGAGCAGGTTGGACGGTACCCAAAGGCACCAGGTGGAGGCACAAGCAGAGTGGAACTCAGTTCTTGCTCTACTTCGTAAAGCCCATGTCAAGGATCACCCAGAGGAAGGGAGAGGTTTTTTTGTTCATACATGAAGACAGGCGAGTAAATTCAGGCAAGGGAGCAGGGCAGACAAGCAAAGAAATCAGTGAGGGGCCGCTAGGTAGAATTTAATTTCTTGGGTGCTTTTCATTTCAACTTAGGCATAAGTAATAATTAATGTACTTTTTAAAAGTTTTTATCCTATCCCACGCACTAATTTTCTTCAATTGAGCCAGCCCTTCTGTCAAGCCTTACAAGTCTCTCTACAGTAATGGTAAAAATTTAAATGAACTGGGAATTCAGTGGAAATTTAGCTACCTCCCTGTTTACCTTTCTATTGGTGCCCAAGTCAATGTCCTGTCAAGACCACTGTGTCACAGGAAGTGATTAGCAACAAAGGCTGCGGGAACCCCTGGTAGAGCTGGGAAGCAGCAGAATCAGTACTGGAATGATGTAATTCCCATGAGGGCAGGGATTTTGGTCAGTTTTGTTTACCAACATATTGCATGCAATTTTAGCAATTCCCTGCACAGAACAGGTTCTTAATGCTCTATTTAAATTTTATTTATTTTTTACTCTTGCTGTCACCCCAGGCTGGAGTGCAGTGGCATGATCACAGCTCACTGCAACCTCAAACTCCTGACCTCAAGCAACCTTCCCACCTCAGCCTCCTGAGTAGATGGGATTACACGCATGAGCCACTGTGCCCGGCTGCTAAATATTTTTAGAACGAACAAATGATTCAAGGGAATGTGATAATTTGTGGAACTGTATTAGAATTGCTATTTCAGATTATTAAAGAGAAATGATCCAAGAATCTGACCCAACATTTTATTCAATGATTTCTGCCGTGATATTCAATAAGGATAGCATGATTCAATGTTTTAAAAGTCTAGTCTATAAAGAGAAATCAATTTTAACTTAATTTATTTCTTTTCTTTTTATTTTAAAGAAAGCCCAGGCTGGATACCAGTGACTTTTTCCCCTGAGGACTCACATACATGCTGCTTAAAAATCTGTTGATGAATATTGCTAGGCATCTTAATTAGGCAAACCAATCTGAGTTTCTAGAATTAATGTATTCCTATTTGTGAAAATTATGGCAAATCTAGAGTTTTGGGTCTATACTTAATTTATCTAGGATATCTTAAATATTATCCTTAAGACTGCATCCACAAATTCTTTCAAATTTCAAAAACAAGTATGGTAAATTATGACTCACTTATACATGCCAATAGTAGAAATTTGCATTGAGGAATATTTTTGAATATTTAATATACATTAATATACTTTTGCCATGGCCAGCTCATCTTTTTCTTTAAAAGCTGCTTTACCTGATTATAATTTTTTTTCTGATTTTCTGATTTCTGATTTCGAAGAGACATTCTTCACTGTCTCTTAGTGTCTCTCTTTACCAATTGCATAACCAATTTACACTCTTTCATTTGTTGACATTATTGCCTCATCCTATTGCCTCATCCCAAGGATTTGGGGAATGATTTTTCCTTCACAATTAGATAATAATATTAATTGATGTAGGATAGTACAGCTAGAGGAAAAAGCAACTTAATACATACATTAGTCTGACAGTGTTCATAATAATTTTCTAAAGTTGCAAAGCTATTTAGAGCTTTGAGAATTACATAAGCCTCAGCCCAACTACATGGCAATGAAAGTAAGAATGATACATCAATTTTATAGATGAGGAGATGAAAATCCAAGAAAGCAAAGGGTTTTATCTAGAGTTGCATTGCTTGGTAGGAGATGAATACAAATCTTTTGACTCTTAAAACAGTGTGATATTTGGCAAGTTTTTCAACTTCTCTGAGCTTCAATTAGTTCACTAAAGATTGAGCTAATAATGTCTAATACAGAATTCTTTACAGGTTAATTGAGATGACATATAAAGTAGTCAGCACAATGCCTTAGATATAGTAAGTGCTCAATAAATGCAGTTATCGTCATTTTTATCAATGCCTCATGAACAGTATAATATTCTTTCTTTTTATTCTGTAGTTGGCAAACTATAGCTCTGAGTGAAAACTAGCCCACCACTTGTTTCTAACTTGACTTGCAAGTGAAGAATGGTATCTATCTTTTTAATGGCTAAAAAATTCAAAGAATTGATCCAGGACACCAGAAACTAGTATGAAATTCAAATTTAATTGTCCATAAATAAGTTATATGGGAACACAGTCACACCTATTCGTTTACATATTGTCTGTAGCTGTTCCCCACAACAGCTGAGTTGAACAGCCACAACAGAGACTAAACGGCCAATAAAGCATACAATATTCACTCTCTGACCCTTTACAGAGAAAAAAAGTTCTCCAATTCCTGTTCTTAATAATCCACAGTATTCTGATGAGCTATGCAAAAGTCGGGATCATTTCTCCTTTCTACCTTATTTGTATATACCCATTCCAATTCTTATTTGCAAGAAAATGAGAAAAAAAGTATGACAGAGGAAAGACTAAACAATTGCCATTATTAGGGAAAGTTATGAAGATCTGCGATATACTCGTTGTCTTTTGTATTCAGCTATTTTATCTCAATTTCTCCCTTCTGCCTTCTGGGATTCGGCAAAGGAGAAAGAGAGAAATCGGGCCAGTTCAAGTTCAAAAGCTATTAATCAGATGAGAGCATAGGAACCAGGTACTTCTTCCTCCAGCATATCTGGAATTCAAGCAAAGTAATAGCAGAAGAGATGAGGCAACACTATTGAGCAAAATGCAGTGTCAACAACAGTCCTGAAACCACTTAATCTTCATCCCATTCTCATTCCCACCAGACAAAAATAAGGAATAAATCAAATAATATCAGTCAAGAGACTGCCATAGGTTTTCTCATTTCAAACAAAGGTAAAGTTAAGCTAGAGTTATCATTCCACTTTACAGCTACACACAGCCAAAGTAAGTACACGGAGTGCCTACTTTTGTACACCACTACTTTAGAAACAATATCTAGCCTTTAAAACAAAAAGGAGAAAATGAGGGCATTTTACGAATAATACAACATCTCTTTTCCTCTTGTTCAGCTAGCAGCACTGTATATGGTTATGTTTCATGCAAAAAGGCATTCTTTTGCTAAAAATACATTCAGCTCATAAAACCTGTGGATAAACAATAGCTCAAACTGAAAAGGAAAACAAAAAAATAATGGAAATATTCATGTGGGGTATTAAGTCTCCCTAGACTTTTCTCTGAAAGTAGAGTATGTTTATATCACTAAGCAAGAATATGTTTACTCACAGACAGCTCATATGCACACACAACACAGACACACATCACACACACAAACATACACACACCTACTTTCTCCTCTTATACCAGGTTTGAAAGCTGATTGGCTTGTGGCTGAAACTAATTTACAGGCCCTGCAAACACCTCTGTGGCATCTTTTATTAAAAAGAATTGAGGTAATAAAAATAAAATGTTTGACCTAAATGTTCTCACCAGGTATAATGTGTCTCCCACCACTCAAAGCACTCTCCACTGGGTGGAAATGGAAACACTTCCGTTCACTATCCCTTTCTCATGACTAATAAATATAACATTTCTTCCTACAAACAGAAGATCTGTCCTTCATACATATCCCTAGACAGTTCAAAATAGGTGTAAGCACTTTCTCATAAAGGTTTGAGCTAGTAATTCAGTGTCAGCATATTAGAAATACAGTATTTTTAAACATGAACTATGTGAGATAATCATTATTTGTAATAATGTGGATAAAAGCAATAGCAACATTATGGAAGGATTTACTTTTCATCTTCATATGATAAGGCAACTGTGAAGTCTCTCCCATTTTTTGTTTTTGTTTTTGAAATAATGCTTTAGAAGAAATGTAACTACTCAGAATTAATCAGGCAGAAGCTGACAGGCTCAAAGATACAGTGCCTAACGTCTTCCCACCAATTCTGCAGGATGATTCAGAAAACATCATTTCTCTTGATGCAAACAGGTTTTCAGAATTCAAGAGGGATAAATATTGGGATTCTCTCCTCACCAAGCTCTACTCTGGGGAAAAATGACCAGTCCAATGTTAGCAGCCAATCAGTGCCATTCTTGACCTTATTATGTCCAAATCAGAACCATTCCGCTTTCTCCTCTCCCCTGAATGCCCACCCCTGACCAGGTGTTTTCTGTTCTTGTTAATGTCTCTGTCATTGTCCCAGTTGCCCATCTGGCTTCACAAAAGGGGCTGCAATTCCTTTGAATTTGCGGCTTTAATATTTCTCCTACTCTTCCTTGTTTTGGTCTGGCTCTGTACGCCCCCTACCCCATCCTATTTCTCCATTACCACTTCCTGCTGAGAATATTGCAATTGTCTTCTAACTTGTTTCTGCCCTCTGTAAAATATGCCAACAGTTGCTGAGCTTTGGCATACTGCAGCAGTCACTCCTGCTCAAAAACTCCTGCTCAAAAGACCCCCACTGCCGACAAGAAAAATGCAATCTCCTTAGCCTATATTCATTATTATTGAGCAGTAACAGCCAAAATTGGCTTTGTTTTGGATTGCCAAGTAGTTTATCATATTACCCCTCATCCCTACAGTAACCCTGTCCGAGATGCATCTCATCCCCATATTACTGACAGAAATATTGAGGCTCAGAAGAGTGCAATGACTTTCCCATTGCCCTGAGTCCTTGGAATATCTTTTATGTACTCAATATTCCTTATGTAGTTATTAAATAAGTAATTGTTTTTTCTTCTTCCCCTCTCTGTCTCTTTTCATAGTAATTTTAAAGCAGATGATATTAGGACTTGTTTCTTTGTTAAATTATTCATCCTTAGATAAAATGATCTTTGAGTAACTATTAGAACTCTCCTGGTGCTAGGTTTAAATGTAAGAGCTGTCACCTTCCCTAGGGTCAAAACCCTCTCGATTCAAGACATAGATGGCACTTCATTAGTCGATATGGAAATTAAAAGCCCCAGCTGTAATGTATAAGGACCAGTATAGGAAATAAAATTTATCTTACTTTTCACTTTTATTCCACTCTGGACTCCTAATTGAAATAGAAATCATCACACTAAACAGTTAAAACTTTAACAGGTCAAGAGTATCAAGGACTCTCTTCAAATTGTTATTCAATTTGAGAAAGGAAAAGACAATTTTGTACAAAGTTAAGTAGTACATTATTATCTTTGGCCAGGAAGGCTGCCATGATTTTTAAACCTGTTCTGCCATGTCTCATAGAAAAAGAGAACAGATCTAAAGCCATAGTCCTTATATATCAATATATTTTGATCAAGATGAACTATAGTTCATATAGTAAATTGAACTATAGTTCAATAGTAATTTGCAAAAAACATTAAAAAGACAGGTATATGGTAACTCTTTACAAAAATGGTATAATTTTCTGAAGATTTATTTTCTTATTCTTTGATAAGTTATCCTGAATTATCCTTATAAAAATTACAGTATATGAATTGCAAGTTAAATAATATATTTTAATTTAATATAGTATGTAAAGGTATATACAATTTTATGAAAGTTTACTGCTTAAAGCACTTTGTAGCTTTTTAAATTTTTGAACCATTTTGAATGTTTATTTATGAAAGAATAGATAAAAGATTTAAGACATTTAAAATGGCTGAACGGGGTGTGAAAACTGAGAAACCAGAACACAGATCTCATGAAACATTGAGAGATCAAGTAAAGTAAAAACAGAAATAAAGCTCTACTCAACATCACAGAAAGAGAAGAAGGAATATAAATCAGATGAAAAGGAAAACAATCATATATAAGTTCCCACCTACTTACTGGGGGTACTAATCAACATGCTGTAATCAAAGAGATAAAAGTCAACATAGGAATATTTATTATAGCTTTCAGAAGAGCAACTTGAACTACTGGCGCAAGAGTGAAACACTGAAATAAACATAGTACACTGTATAAACATGCCGTAAGAAATCAAATGGCATAATGTAACTACAATCACTTGATCTAACAATCAGTGTGCATTACCACAACACTTGGGCATTTTTAGAACGTTATATTGCTGCAAAATTGTACACGAGAAAGGTCCATAATTTAATGGTTAATGACTTGGCACAGAGTAAGCTCTCAAATCCTTGTTGAATATTAATTGACATGGTAAATCCCCAAATGGCTTGAGGAAGGACATGTGTTTAGAGAAGATACACAGGATCAGGGTATCTAGAGTTCAATGGCATTGAAACAATGTAAGGAGCTATCCTCAGAGCCCACTCAAGCTGGAAAGTCTCTCGAATTGTCAAAAGGAAGAGTTGGCTGCAAGATATCTATTTCCACGACCTCAATGGATGTTGTATCAGGATGGCTGTGGTGAGGAGGAAGACAGTGCAGTAGAACTGTGCAGACAAGTAATGTGTAGACAAAGCATGTGCTTCTCAATGAGAGCACTGAAGGAATAAAACAGATATAAGTACTATGGCTAAACTTAGAAATGGCATTGATAGAGACACTGTACAAAGAATGCAACTGTAGAAAAAGTCACAGGAACTCCTCTGTGTAGTAATAAAGGATTTAGTTAAGGCAAAAAGTATGCCAATGCAGGAAATATACAGATTAGGACTGAAGAAGTTACCAAAGCTACATCCGTTGGGGTGTTGTTCACTTTCCTAGTGAGGTGGGTGGGAGGTTAATAGCTGACATAGTTCTGTATACACATGGACTCACACAGACATGCCCACAGAAAAACACACACTTGGTCTTTCTCTACGGGTAATTACACTGTGTGTATTACCCATATACAATATGGATTATGCCTCTCAATTCATGCTTGTCAGGGTCCCCGTGTACCATGTTAGTTTATGGTGTGCACAAAGGCATTTAGTAGAAGGGGGTGCAAGTGGGTCTGAAATTCAACCATCTTCTTTTCACCAAGCCAGTAACTGGAGCCAGCACAGGTGTCCTGGCACAGATGTTGCTGAGCCAGGCAAAAGCAAAGACTCTCTAAATGGTCATCCAGAGGGGTCCTTTCCATGCTTCATAAAAATGCCACAAATGTGCAAATAGCAGTTCTAATCCTTTCTGTGTTTTATAACATACAATGTTGGAATTCCTCCAGGGTCGTATGTTAAAAATATATTTGCACCAAATTCCTTTGACTGACAAGCTCTGTGTGTCAGGATTCTGTGGCAGAGAGACCAGATCAGGTAAGCAACATACCTGACCATATTGGATAAAGGTGCTTATTCCTCTCTGGGCAATGAACTTCAAAGAAATAAAGTAAGAAAGAAAATATACAGCTCCAAAAATACAAAATATCACAAGAATGCCCACTCAATGTCTGTAAAAGTAGGAATTAGGCATCTATGACCTGGGCGCCTGCCCACCACCCCAGATTTTCTTATTCTTTCAAGTCCCTGCTTGTACTCACTTTTACCTCCTCAACCATCTGGGACTCTTAGTATCATGTGAGTCAGTTTCATTTTCATAACTATATTTTGTTCCCTGAAGGTCTTTCAGAGACATAAAGTATCTGGACATACTTTTCCTCCTTAAAGATGATGGCAAGGAAAGGGCAATTTTTAAACCACATGGGAAGAATTTCCGACAGTGAAACTTCAAGCATTATGGTACACAAGTGGGAATCTTGGTGGGTGAAAGATTCTTTCCCCAATCCCACATTTACCCTCAAGTAACCTCTCGTAGGCAAATTGGGAATCCACACATGCTAATTTTTAGTAAGACCACACTAAGGTCTTCGGCTCTTCCATGCCCCTGGTATAAGGTGATCTCTACCAAGAATGCCCACTCCCTCTTCTTTCCCACCTGACTAACTTCCGTCTACTGTTCAGGTCCCTTCTTACATATGACCTCTTCTCTGTAGCTTGTCCTCTTCTCCCCAGACCACCTCAAGGCCTAATGCCTTCCTCCCTTGTCTGCATTCACCTAGCAATTGATACATATTTTAGCACACTACTTAATGGTTCATAATTATTTATCTCTCTATCTCCCCAGCTGGATAGCTGGCTGCAAACAAGCATACTCTTTTTAATCTCTGTTACAGGCAGTGTGCTAGATAACAGAGAAATATTTATTGCAATGAAGCCTATGCAATGCAGTATCAAGTGTTATTTTTTTATTTTTTTATTTTTTTTTTGAGACGGAGTCTCGCTCTGTCGCCCAGGCTGGAGTGCAGTGGCGCGATCTCGGCTCACTGCAAGCTCCGCCTCCCGGGTTCACGCCATTCTCCTGCCTCAGCCTCCCGAGTAGCTGGGACTACAGGCGCCCACAACCGCGCCCGGCTAATTTTTTGTATTTTTAGTAGAGACGGGGTTTCACCGTGGTCTCGATCTCCTGACCTTGTGATCCGCCCGCCTCGGCCTCCCAAAGTGCTGGGATTACAGGCGTGAGCCACCGCGCCCGGCCCCTCAAGTGTTATTTTTTAATATTTACAATTTGGTGATGTTATTTTTCTATCCAAATTGCCATTTCACATGGGTCCTCAAGTAAAGGACAAACAGCATAAAGTAAGGAAAATCAACACTTGGACTCAAGCATAACATAAACCGTGTATCTGAACAAATCTCTCCACCTCATTGTCTAGTTTCCCTATCAGCAAAATCAGTACAGTCATTTTGGAAAAACTCCTGAGTTTATACATACATATGTTCCAGAACCCCAGTGGACACCTGAAACCATGGATAATACTGAACCCTATGCATACTGTTTTTTTCGTATACATACATACCTATGATAAAGTTTAATTTCTAAATTATGCACAGTCACAGATTAACAACATTAACTAATAACAAAATGGATCAATTGTAACAATAAACTGTAATAAAAGTTATGTAAATGTGGTGTCTCTCCTTCTCTCTCTCTTTCTCAAAATACTGTGACATTTTTGGACCATAGTTAACCCCAAGTAACCAAAGCTACTAAAAGTGAAACAAGGGATGAAGGCAGAACTACTGTAATTGTAAATCTACAACAGGATTTCTCAGCCTCAGCACCATTGACATTGTGGGTCAGATAATTCTGTTTGTGGGGAGCAGGGAGTGGAACCGTCCAGTGCATAGTAGGATGTTTAGTAGCATCCTTGGTCTCTACCCACTAGATGCCTGTAGCACCCACCCAGCTGTAACTGTCAAAAATATTACTAGACATTGACAAATGTCCCCAGTGGTGGCGAGAAGGTTCTTAAAATTGCCCCAGGTTGAGAAGCACTGGTCTAGACCAGAAGTTTCCCATACTTTTGAGCATCAGAATACTTTTTCCCAAAGAAATATTAAATAGCACTCATTGTATAAATGTAGACAAATTGCAGGGCTCTGCTTGAAAGGGGTAGAGAGAGCACTGCTGAAAACTCTCTACTTTTTATGATTCTCGGATTTTAAAGAAGGACAAGTGAATATGCTCAGAACATATGCCAGACGGTGCTTTGCAGTTTCTCTAGGATATTTACCATTAAACATTGAGATTTGAAAAGATCACGCTGAAAATACGCACAAAAGAGTTTAACATCAGTCACACAATGGAAGACTGTGAAGTCAAAATATATTTCCTTTTACCCACAGAAGGGAATCCTCTGCTATAGTAACAATAAAGGAAGAAAATAAGTCACATGTCTCTGACATTTAAAAAATGTTATGGCCGGGCGCGGCGGCTCAAGCCTGTAATCCCAGCACTTTGGGAGGCCGAGGCGGGCGGATCACGAGGTCAGGAGATCGAGACCATCCTGGCTAACATGGTGAAACCCCGTCTCTACTAAAAAAATACAAAAAACTAGCTGGGCGAGGTGGCGGGCGCCTGTAGTCCCAGCTACTCGGGAGGCTGAGGCAGGAGAATGGTGTAAACCCGGGAGGCGGAGCTTGCAGTGAGCTGAGATCCGGCCACTGCACTCCAGCCCGGGTGACAGAGCGAGACTCCGTCTCAAAAAAAAAAAAAAAAGTTATTAATTTATACACAAGATTCACTAGGCAATAAACCTGTTAAAAGGCTGACCTAAGTGAAGGTTTCACATTTCCAAATTTATTTTGCAAAATTTATGTGTATGAATTTTGTCAATTGCTTGATGTTAAAAATACAAAGATGAATATATATTTATACGTGTGAATGTATATATCCACATGTATGTATCTGTATGTGCATAAATATGTCATATATTTAATGTAATTTCTTTTACTAAATATATATATATACCAACTTTCTAGCAATAATAACCTTAATTTAGATAAAAGAGATCTAAAACTTATCACTTATAAATTTAGAAAAACAAATTATATATGAAAATATAAAAGGAAATTATTACTAGGTAAACATATATATTCTTTCATTCACTATAATACAAAATACTGTAATTTTTGGACTGCATGTTTTAATCATTTTAATCATTGACTTTCCCTGTTACCAGAATAAGAGATTTTAATGTAAAGTCCTTAAAATTTTTTGCTAATATTTAAAAGTTTGGTCTAAACTAAAAACTTAGCCAACATCCAAATAAATACAAATAATTCAGTTCAAAATTATTCCACGTTTAATAATTGAGAAGAACAAAAATTAAAATTAACACAGCAGAATTGGCAGATGTACCTAATTGGAAGGCAGTAGATAAAAATCCAGAATGGAGAGTTTAATTTAACATTCTAACTGTAAATATTCAGGGGAAATATCAACATTGGCACCCACATTAAGTTTCTCTCTGCCTATGGAGACCCAGAGCAAAAAAGTACTAGGAGAAAGGATTTCACTTTCCATATACGTAAGCGATAAGAAAATGTTCAGAAATGCTAACACTTAAGAGAAATTGAATGATCCATGAGTTCAACTGATTACTATCACCTTATTCCAAGTTTGAGGGGAAAAAAAATAATAACCAAGTTATAATCTTTTAAGCTACTAATGTCAAATAATAGACTTTTGAACCTATCTGCTTTTCAACTAGATGTTTAATCCTTGGGTAAGCAATATTTCAAAATAAACATGCAGATTAGAACTCACCCACTTGTCAAACGTAGCAGAAAAAAGCCTCCCTGCTAAGCTGGAGAAAGACTAATTGTCCCTCAGGGAGCTATGACAAGCTCTCCAGATTTCTCTTCTGTGTTTCAGACTCTAGATGTCTGGACACAACTGTTCTCTATTTCCCTGTGTTTATTTCACCAGTGCTTCCTCTGCATGGAGTGTTTTCTCTAAGGGTAACTACAAATATTATTGACCAGTAATACCCACTGGCCTCTGCTGTGTGTGAAGGGCTGCGGAGAGGGCAAGGGCACACACATCTTTAGGACCCAGAAGTTAACATCACAATTAAGCCCACAGTTTAGGTTTTCATAGCAGTAACATATGGTGATGGTCTAAAATGGATAATAGAGAATTCTAGTCCTACTTTCAAACAGGAAACCAGTCAATTTAGGCAAGTTCTACATTATAAAAGGGGCAACCTATAAATGCTATGACTGCTGACTTAGGAAACTCCAGAAATTGTCTCAGAGTCAATAAAATCATTGCAGGTAAAAGTGGTTCCCCAGGAACCTAATACAAGAAAATACGAAAGGAGGCAAATTAACTAAGAGCCAACCTAAGAAACACGAAGGCACTTAAAACCCTTTAGTTACTCCCCATTGCCTTTCAGAATCAAAATCAAAATCTCTCAATGTGAACTACAGGGTCCTTCATGATCTACCTCCATAGCAACCTCCCATCCTCTGCAGCAGGAGTCAGCACACTTTTTTCTGTAAAAGGCCAGATAGCAAATATTTCAGGTTTTGTAGACCATATGGTCTCTGTTGCAACTACTTAGGTCTGCTATTGTAGCATGAGAGTAGTCATATACAACATGAAAATAAAGTGGGTATGGCTGTGTTCCAATAAAACTTTATGAACATTGAAATTTGAATTTCATATATTTTTCACATATCATGGTATATAGTTCATTTTTTAATTTTTAAAAAATCACATAAAAATGTAAAAAGGCAGGCCATACAAAAGCAGACAGCAGTCAAGACTTGGTCCACAGGTCATAGTTTGCACTGCAACCCCTGACTCACTCAGTCATCATCTCTGATTCCACAGAATGAAAGACTTTGAGTACCCCATTCATGCCATGCTTATTTTGGATATTGTTACCTGTTCTTGTTACCACTCTTGCAAAACTCTTTCCACATCCGTCTTTTTTTTGAGACAGAGTCGTGCTCTGCCTCCCAGGCTGGAGTGCAATGGTACGATCTTAGCTCACTGTAACCTCCATCTCCCGGGTTCAAGAAATGCTCATGCCTCAGCCTCCTAAGTAGCTGGGATTACAGGCATACACCATCATGCCTGGCCAATTCTTGTATTTTTAGTAGAGACAGGGTTTCACCATGTTGACCAGCTGGTCTTGAACTCTTGACCTCAAGTGATCCGCCTGCCTCGGCCTCCCAAAGTGCTGGGATTACAGGCGTGAGCCATCATGTCGGGCCTATATCCCTCTTTAACAAACTAATTTCAGTTCATCTTTCAGGAGTCATTAACTTTCCTGAGATGCCTTCCTGGCTTCCTCATATGTCCTGAGGCAGCTTCAATATGCCGGATAATTCTAGCTTTTCACCATCATAGGACCAGTGAGATCATGTCTAGTCCTAGATCCAGTATGGGCTGGGTCAGAATTGCTGTCCAGTAGATCTCCTGTGCCTAGACACTAAGTTGGTGCTCAATAAATATTGTTGAATGCATGACTAAAGGTGGGATCTGAAGAACATTACAGTGACAAACTGACTTAGATACATCGGTAAAAAGGTTAGACTAGCTTTTGGGGTGCTGGGGGGCTTTCTGCAAGGTCAGATTTAGATACATGATCATAGCTGTTCAGATGCAGCAGTATGGCATAAGTCCCTGACATCAAATTGTCTGATCCCTGGATCCACCACTCACTATTTATGTGATTCTGGGCAGGTAGTATAAGTGTTCTATGCCCAATATTCTCATTTATGGGATACAAGTGGCACTGTTTCATAAGAACTAAATGTGTTCATACTAGTGGAACATAGTGGTTGACACGCAACAAGCTATCAACAAATCATAGCTATTATTAGTACTGATGTCAGCCGAAAAGGACTCTATTCTCATGGATTCTAAAAACTAAAAGTGGGAACCCACATTTTGTTTTTCATAAATACATTTCTTGACTAACTCCACAAACAACTTGTCCAAGCAGAACCAATCCGATTAGGAAAAATGGAACAAAAATAGACAACGGATTTCTCCTCCATCCTAGTCTGCAGCTACACAAACACATTTATGATTCTCTAGATATGAATATGTAGTGTGTGCCGTTAGATTTCTCATATGGCACTGAAGTACTCGAAGTGGCTGACTGAGGGTACGGAGCTGATGATTCAGTACAACAGCCTAAGCAAAGAGAGACAAGAAGGAATGCTGCCTTCCCTATACCACATCCTAAATTTCCCTTTCCCACCTCTATTCCCTCAATTCCCTGGGTGGTGTTAATAAACAAGAGCCATGACAAGCATGAGGTGCTTTGGATTGAATATGTCCTTAATATTCTATCATGCTGTCTTATAGCCCTGTCGCCATTTGTTCTTTTTGTGGCATCCCAGTTGCTACTTTTTTTCTTTTCTTTTCTTTCTTTTTTTTTTGTTTTTTGTTTTTTGTTTTTTGCCATTCTAAGGAGGGCAGGCAGGCAACAAGGCTGTCTTTAGGCCCCTTGATCTCAAGGGGGTCGAGCCCCCATGGCTGATATTGGGGAAGAAGGGACCAGAGATGGCCATTTCTGTATGGTAACTAACTACTGAAGCCTGGCCCTCTTGGCATGCCCATTATTTCCACAGGCCCCATCTGTCTCTCTCTCTCTCGGGCTGTAGTTATGGCTAAACAGAAGAGTATCAGCATCAGAAATCTATGATAGCAAACCTTACTATTCCCACAGGTGGCAAACCTTACTATTATGTTAAAATTTCAAAATAAATTTTATGATGAGTATAATACTACCTACAATACTTTGATGATTATTGCATAGATATGTTATATTCATAACTAGCTGCACTGAAATTCTCACTAGCAAGATTAGTTAATTGCTATCACTGCAAATGGATACAAGTTGGATATTGATTACATTTGAATAATGTAATGTGTCCCTGTCTTCAGCAAAACTATTCTCATTACTATGTAACAAGAAAACCAAATACCTCCTGAACTCCTGGCAGCATCTTGCCCTTCCTCACCTGTTACCAGGATAAAATATATATTTATTATATTATATATAAAAATATATGTGATATATAAAAATATATGTATTATATATACATATATACACTCATATGTATACACATATATATATATACACATACACACAAATATGTGTGTGTGTGTGTGTGTGTGTGTGTGTATGTGTGTGTGTGTGTATTGTTTTGTTTTTGGACTAAATTTTCATTGGAAAATATTTCCTGGCTTTTAGCATCAAATTTTTTTAGTTTATTTAAAAAGAAAAAAATACAAAAAAGATCCCCCCAAAAAGGTCCAGGGTACTGTTGGGGTGTCTAACATGGAGGGTCTTTTTGAAAGGTCTCTTAACATAAAATATTTTGATTAAAAAAGGAACTTTGCAAAGTTGGCTCCATATGGGAATACCCCACTTCCTTATCCCATTATGCTATAAATATGGATCTTTGTATAATTTTTAGAGAGAGATTTTTGGCCTTGAATTTCAGATAAATTTCACTATAATATTGTTTATAATTATCAGGTAATATTAAGCCCTTACAGTGTACTAAGTACCAACATATCCACTTATCTATCACCTATGTGTAAAATTTATTCCTTAAAACAAAACAATGAGGTCTGTGTTTTTATGATCCTCATCTGATAAAACAGGAACAAAAATTGAAGTGAATTCTCCAAGGTCACAGAGCAAGTAAATGGCAGAGCCTTGCTGTTGCTCATCAGTCTATATTTCCCTACTTTGATTTATAATTTTATTCATTATTATGATTTTAATTTGGAAAATTTATGAAAACTAGCTTTTCAGTATGTCCTACAGGCATATGAGAAAGTGGCTTTTTAGTTTTTTAGTTAGTACTATATTTTATAGTACAAAATTTATTTAAGTTACTGAGCCAAATCACAATCTAACAAATAAGTGCTGAAAATATATCGGTTCACCAAAAATCCTGGTCACCACTCAATTTCATCACATAGGAGGATCAAATAGAATTAGGTGCTTTTTACTCGCTTTTGATAAATTTCAGCAAATGTGACAGGCTAGGAGAAGGCTGCCCTTCACTGCTGTATTGCTGAGATAAATATCCTCAGAAAAGTCTTCCTAGCCAATCTGATCTTAGTTTCCTGTTTCCAAAATGGGGATTATGTTTATCAGGGCCAAAGTGTGGAACAGTCTACATTTATCTCAAGATCAGATACATACCACTCACCCATATGCACACATGTACACACATACACACATTCCCTTTTGTTATCTTCCTCTCTGCTTCTTGTGTGTTACCCCATTCCTAAAGAACTATGTGCTGAGCGAACTAGCAAATAATTTCCATGAATATTTTGGGAAAGAATTACCCCCAAATGTTATTCTCCTGAGGGAGGTGCAAACTTAGTTTAACCACTGTAATAGGCACCGCTCTGTACTAAACAATTATATTGCAAGTACAATCATTTTTAAATGTTCACTTACCAAATGAAAATATTATTTGTTGCAACTCACACACTGTGTCACTATTTTAAATTTGAAACACAAAATTCAAGTGGTCACATACAACGAAAGTATTGAAACAATTCAAGTTCTGCTTTTTCTTCTTTAAAATTTCTGTACTATCATTTTTCTACTTCCAATTTACTGTCTAAATGTAGGACTATATAGTACCACTAGTTGTAGAGACATGAACTGCATCCAAACAGAACTTGAACAATTCCAAAATATTAAGAACTTAAACGTACTCTTGAAACAAACACATAATTTACGAACCAAGAGTACAACTCAGAATTATCCAAACTAACTCCCATGTAAAAAAAAGAAAAAACAAAAAACAGTGCTTAAAATATAAAATATACTAATCCGAAGCTCACATGTATGTTATTATAGCACAACGGCAACCACAGCCACCAAAAATAAATAAACAAATAAATAAATAAATAAAGGTTTCTTGGACAGGAATATTTTATCACTAAGACTGTTTAGAATTGCTATAACAGTAATAATAAAAAAGCAAGTTAATGTTAAATGGTTTTGTCACTGTTTTTAAAGTCATTGTTTTAAAATTTTCTAGTGTATACCTTCTTATTGGTTGTTCCTGGGACAGACTGTTTCAACCGCATCCTCCTGTGTAATAAGTGGTATGCCACTTATTATAAAGAAAATCTATTTGATGAGTTTCAACTGAAAAAAAATGTGAAAGTGATGTATAATTTGTAAATCTGTATAACAATGCAAAGTGCTAATTTTTTTAAATCGTATACTCTGGCAGAATGAAAGGGCTCATTTTAGGAACCAAAGGAATGATTCTATATTGACAAAGTTTCATATGCTTTGGAGGAGAAAGAGATGCGTTTGAGAATGAGGCCATGCCTGGCCTCACAGTTTGGCTTAATGCCACAGAAGTTACCATCCAGAAAGCCAGGCAAGGAGGCCTGCAATGCAATTAAACGCTTAAATCACAAACCTGAAGACTGACTATTCTTTGCAACACATTTGAAAAGGCAACTCAAATATGTAATTTCTACTTACATGTGCTTGATATCCAGGAAAATATAAGGAGCTAAACTTGATGGCTTGTGTTGACAGAGTGTCGAAACTGCAGGCAGAGTTTCCAGAAGAACATGTGGGCGTATAATACACAAGAAATGGAGATGCATCTCTGATTCTGTTTTTAATGCAAGGAAGTTTAAAGTAGCAGTGACTGACTTCAGACTGCAGCTCTACAAAGTTTGTCAGGAGTGACATTGTGTAACTATGGAGAAACTATTTTCAAACTCAACTAACATTTTGATGATTTTGGATTTTTAAAATTAGGATTCAGATGAAATTTGGTAAATTCTATTCAAATTGTTAAGACTCATATTGATACGCCCTCTGCTCTAAAAATGACTATGAGTTTACTAACCGGCCATGGGACCCTGAGAAACCCAGGTCTCTTTGGTCCTAGATTTCTTCATTCGTAAAATGAGGGTATTGATTTGATCATCTCTGACCCTCCAACTTTATAATTTTTAGATCTATGATCTTATTTACCAAATGAATTAGAAGAGATAGCAATTAAAGTCTCTTGAATGTCTGCCTTACAACAAAGGAATCTGAACTCTGTTGAAACCTGCTTTTCTTAGTTCAAAGACCCATATTGACTTGCCAAAATTAAGCTATAGAAGGCAAGTCTTCCAACAACAAGTGATTCTCAAGGTACTCTACATACCAAAGATGATTCAAATCAGCCTGCAATTCTCCCACATTTGGAATCCCACTGGGCCTGATCTCATTTTCATTGTCAATTCCCTGTTGCTGAAACTATAAAAGCAGCCTCCCTTTAGGCCCAGGGAGTACTACAGAAGAAAGAGATGGGCATGTGAGATTGTAAGTGCTGACTTTGAGGGATAAAATTAGTTCAGACCTTCCAAATCAAGGATGGGCACACACATGCCTAAACAACTGAAAGACTGAGAAACTCTGCCTCTTGGGCCATTATGTGGCCCCTTTTCACCCACGCCAACCATAAAAATTTTCCTGCTTCTCACAGACTTAAAAGACAATTACCAAGAGGATACCAAGAAACCTGGTGACACCGTCTTCTGGCTATTGCAGTTGCCCGTTATGGGTTTTATACCAATAGAGATATACATTTTTAAGCTACCTTAGGACAAATCAGTGGAGACTGCACAAAGCATTGTGGCACAACAAAAGTCTCTAAATTCCTTGCCTTCAAAGGTTTTAACAGAATGCTTATGTTTTACATAGGGAATGGCTACAAGCCTTTAACTAATTCTGAGATTACAGTAGCTCAATGCATAGAATTTACAAGGCAACTTTGTAATCTTGCTTTTTGGCTTTGGTTTTTGGCTTTTATATTGTTTGTTGATGAATGCCTACCCACTTCCATTCCCATCTGACCTAGAGTGTTTAATTGGCTGTAACTCTTTTGCCTTTAAGTCCCTTGTCTATAGGAGTCTCACCAAGGGACAAGATAGACCTGGGACAGGTAGCCACACCATCCTGGCAATGATATGAGAAAAAATAAAAGTTTAGCCATCAATGCTGCCTCTAGCAAATATTGGCCAAAAGAGAGAAAATGAGAAATCAAAATAAAATCCTAAGTCCCCAAACCAACTGAGCAGACCTCCTCTTGGTAGGGGACCCCGTAGTAATCTTGAAAACTGAGTTCTCAGCCAAGACAAGATAGGAGGTCAGACATGCCTCATTATACATCCTGCACCTCTCTAACCGCCATTAACCTTTCTTCCCTAAGAGCTAAACCGAAACCAGCATGCTGCACCTGCTCCTCCTTTTTTATCTGATAAGAGACCATGGAGTGCACCGGGCCAGTCTATGGAGAACATACAGTAAGAATTTTCACGTCCTCTGCTTCACGTTTTGATGACAGAGGGCTGAAAACTCCACCCTCGGTTCATCCTAACGCTGCCATTTTTTTGTACATAGGACCCATGGAGAGGCTTAAAGCTTAATTGCTCATGTGCATGTTTCTCCTTTCATAAATATTCATGACTCCTCCTATAGTTTATTGAATATGCATATTCAGCCATCCTGCTTAGCATAAATTCCTGTTCCTTTTGCCCATCCCTTAAAGTATTTGTTTCTGGCTTACCAGCGTGTCAGGATAGCCAGCCTGCAGGCTGTAACCCTTCATAAGAAATAAAATCTCCTCTTCTACTTGAAAAGCAACTAAAACATGTGATTTTAATTATGTAAGTTTGGTTCTGGGACTATTTTAATCAGTAGTTGCATACACTAAAGTGTGTTCAAGATGACAACTCTGCCCTAACCCCAAGTGCTTGCATGTGAATGCAAATAAATCCATGATCTTCCAAAGATAATGGAATGGAGCTTAGCAGTTTTTAAAATTCTAAATCTTCTTAGTACTTCTTCAAATGTAACATTAAAAAAAAAAAAGTAATGTGAAAGAGCAGGTTTTTTGTTTTTTTTTCCCACAATACCAAAAAAAAAAAAAAAAAATTTAAGGCTTAGTTTCATATGGCCTTGGAGACCTCGCTAAATGATGCCGCTTTAGGCAGAAATAAAGCAGGTAATTTTCCTTTAACAACAGATGACTGTGTTTTGTTTCTTGAGTTTGCCATGAATCACCAAAGAATTCACAACTGAGCAAAGGAAAATGTGCTCTTTTCTAGACTCCCACCATTTTTAACTGAGAAGTTCTCAAAGACAGAAGAAGATTTAAGGAAGCCACTTGTTCTTTACTTTCTATTAAAATCACTTTTAGTTCTTTATGTGGAGACATGAAAGAATTTGGAACAATAACTAATTGACACAGCAGAAAAACAGAGAGTCTTTCCAAAAAGTCCTAACATCTAACACTCAAGTAGCCTATTATGATGTCAACAGAATCACTACATATGCTTTGAGGCTTATAATTTGTTATTTCCCTGACATCCTCTATTCATATGTGAAATCATTTTCCAATGTAAAATAAAAACAGAAATGAAACTTAAATATTACATTTTATAAAATATACAGAGTTAAGCTCAAATAGTTGACAAAAAAGTGCATAGCATTTCTTGCTCTGAATCAAAAATAAATTCAAAAACCTCTTGCATCTTGTTTATTATTTCTGGAGAAAAAAAAAGCTGGAGATATGATTGCAATCACCATGCTGCCCAAACAAACAATGTCAGAAAATCAAATGGTTGAGTGTTTTCTTTCATAATACATTTTTTTTCTTTAATGGATAGTCTAAACATTTTTCCCTTTCTGAACTTTACTCAGCATAAAAAGATGTTACGAATAGTTTTCCTAACTCACAGCCATTAAATGTCTCCCTTAACATTAAAGTTTTATGTGTAACATTTCTACATTAGGCGAGGCAATTTGACAGCACTATAAAAAAACATTAAGTTTGTGGTTGCTGCGAGGTTGTCTAAGAAGAAGACGCTCCTGTCCATGTCTTTGAATAATGTTACCGAAACATTATTAATCTATTCATATAAGTATGTGCAAACACTATATGAATATAATATTTGAAAAACCAATATTGCTCTCAATTCTTCCTAAGTCATCTACATTGGTAGCATAAGAAAATATTCATAACCATGTACCTAAAGTAGGCTTTAGGGATACTCTAAAATCCTAATTTTATTTATCCCCACGATTACTTCATAGCTTTTCCTCAATCCTCAATCCAATTCTGTCTTCGCAAACTTTATTCCCTGCTGCTAATTTCCTACATCATGTTTAATATTTCTGAAGAAGGTAGAACAGGTGAGAACATCCACATACCCTATTATCACCTCTGCCCACCACTTTCCCCTGACCTTTATGCTCTGACTTTCCCCGATGGAACTTCCATCTTGATAAAGTGCCTGAGGTCCTCCCGACATCTTTTCCTTTCTCACATGATCCCTACCCATCCTAAGTTTTCAAGGACATTGTTTCAGTGATTTTCCCACTCTTTCTGAGAATCATCAAAAGATTTTCTCTCTTCTGAATTATTCCCATTAGTCCCAAAACATACTGTATTCATTGATGCTTGTAACTGACTTGGAAATTTGGAAAAGATAGATGCAAGAATGAACAGAAAAATGAATAGGTATGTGATCAAGCAAATGCAGCAAAATGTGTAGACTCTAGGTAACTGGGATATAAACATCAATTAACAAACGCTTTCAAGTTTTCCATAGTTTTGAAAAATTTTCATAATAAAGTGTTATTAAAAATCTTAATGCAATTTTTGCCAACTTAAAAGAATGCCTCATCCACTTCTAACACCATCCATTTCTAGTTTCTCATTATTCCCACAAATCATTGACTGTAATTGTACTTCTTCCCACACATTTTGACTTTAATTCTTCTTCTTCAGTGTAAAAATTTCTATCAGGGATGGCATGGAAGGTCTTTCCAACTCTTTATGTCTAAATTTTCTGCATCTTTATAATTATGGCATGTCTCATAAGTAGAATATAATATACAGGTTTATTTTTTTAATTTTAATTTTTTATTTATACTTTAAGTTCTGGGATACATGTGCAGAACGTGCAGGTTTGTTACATAGGTATACACGTGCCACAGTGGTTTGCTGCACCCATCAACCCGTCATCTACATTAGGTATTTCTCCTAATGCTATCTTTCCCCTAGCCCCCTCACCCACCGATAATCCTAGTAGGTGATGTTCCCCTCCCTGTGTCCATATGTTCTCATTGTTCAGCTCCCACTTATGAGTGAGAACATGTGGTGTTTGGTTTTCTGTTCCTGTGATAGTTTTCTGAGAATGATGGTTTCCAGCTTCATTTATGTCCCTGCAAAAGACATGAACTCACCCTTTTTATGGCTGCATACTATTCCATGGCATATATGTGTCACATTTTCTTTATCCAGTCTACCATTGATGGGCATTTGGGTTGTCTCCAAGTCTTTACTATTGTGAACAGTGCAGCAATGAACATATGTGTGCATGTGTCTTTATCATAGAATGATTTATAATCCTTTGTGATTTACCAATCCCAGTAATGGGATTGCTGGGTCAAACGGTATGTCTGGTTCTAGATCCTTGAGGATACAAAACACTGTCTTCCACAATAGCTGAACTAATTTATACTTCTACCAACAGTGTAAAAGCGTTCCTATTTCTCCACATCCTCTCCAGCATCTGTTGTTTCCTGACTTTTTAATGATCGCCATTCTAACTGGCATGAGATGGTATCTCATTGTGGTTTTGATTTGCATTTCTCTAATGACCAGCGATGATGAGTTGTTTTTTTTTTTCATATGTTTGTTGGCTGCATAAATGTCTTCTTTTGAGAAGTGTCTGTTCATATCCTTGACCCACTTTTTGATGGGGTTGCTTTTTTCTTGTACATTTGTTTAAGTTCCTTGTAGATTCTGGATATTAGCCCTTTGTCAGATGGGTAGATTGCAAAAAATTTCTCCCATTCTATAGGTTGCCTGTTCACTATGGTGATAGTTTCTTTTGCTGTGCAGAACCTCCGTAGTTTAATTAGATCTCATTTGTCAAATTTGGCTTTTGTTGCCATTGCTTTTAGTGCTTTAGTCATGAAGTCTTTGCCCATGCCTATGTCCTGAATGGTATTGTCTAGGTTTTCTTCTAGGGTTTTTATGGTTTTAGGTCTAACGTTTAAGTCTTTAATCCATCTTGAGTTAATTTTTGTATAAGGTGTAAGGAAGGGGTCCAGTTTCAGTTTTCTGCATATGGCTAGCCAGTTTTCCCAACACCATTTATTAAATAGGGAATCTTTTTCTTATTGCTTGTTTTTTTCAGGTTTGTCATAATCAGATAGTTGTAGATGTGTGGCTTATTTCTGAGGCCTCTGTTCTGTTCCATTGGTCTATATATCTGTTCTGGTGCCAGTATCATGCTGTTTTGGTTACTGTAGACTTGTAGTATAGTTTGAACTCAGGTAGCATGATGCTTCCAGTTTTGTGCTTTTTGCTTAGGATTGTCCTGGCTATAAGGGTTCTTTTTTGGTTCCGTATAAATTTTAAAGTACTTTTTTTTTTCTAATTTTTTTCAATATAGTCTGAAAGTCTCTGTCTTTTAATTGGAGTATTTTGCCTCTTTGAGTTACCATTGTTATACCATTGCTAATATATATCTTACTCTTCATTCTTCGTAGAAACTGCAGATGATAATCTCTATGGTATCCACTAAATGAGTAGTGAAATAATGTATTTAACTCCCAAGCTAATGTAGGAGGTCACTGACTAAAAATAATTATATTATTTGGAAAAGGAAAATAATAAGAAAAAAGTATATAGAACAAATTATTACTTTTATCACATTCTAGGCTATGCAAAGATTTAGGCTAATTTACTTCTACTTCCTGTATGACCACACTTTTTTAATGCTCTGTCATATATATTTTAGTTCTTTCTATATTTCACCTTAAAGTAGTTATTATAGTTTTACAGAATCAACAGTTATTTAGAGCTACCCCATATTTGCTGTTTGTTCTGCATTCTGTATCTCTCCTGCATGAAGAACATCTTAAGTGTTATGTTTCTTTTTGTGTGTGTGCTTCAAAATTGCATTTATAATATTTTTTCTTATTACATATGATATCATGTTCATAATGGGTACATAACTTAGATGCACATAAATACAAATAAAGGCAAAATAACTGTATTCTCACCACCTAATTCAATCTGTTAACCCTGTGTATAAATAGTTGAATGTTTTCAGTATATGAACACACAACCTACTGTAAAAATTCAAGAAACGAGTGTAATGATGATATAAAATGCAGGTTCACCTCTCCTGCCCCCACTTCCTCTGCAGCCTGGGTGTAAATCCTCACTCCACCACCTGTTCTCTGTGTGAACTTGGGCAAATCCTTTACTCTCTCTGGGCTTTCCTTTCTCATTTGCAAAATGGAGCTAATAATACATACCTAGCTGATCTACTATAAAGATACATGCACACGTATGCTTATTGCAGCACTATTTCCAATAGCAAATACTTGGAACCAACCCAAGAGCCCATCAATGATAGACTGGATAAAGAAAATGTGGCACATATACACTACAGAATACTATGTGGACATAAAACAGAATGAGTTCATGTCCTTTGCAGGGACATGGATGAAGTTGGAACTATTTCCTTTCATATGGAAATACTGGTGACACATTCTAAGGTTTTTTTTTTATAAGAAGTGTCTTTATTTCAACTTTATTTTGATTAACATTTTGCTAGTATAAAAATAATAGAATATCAGTTATTTTCAGTGCTCTGATAATTCTTCCATTGAATTCGGTTTTCATGTTTCTAATGAAAAGTCAGACATCTCTATCATTTTAATCCCAGAATGCAAGCATCTTTTTAAAAATCTCTAATTGCACTTAACTTTGTCTCTTCACCTGCGGTTTTAGATATTTTAATATGAAATAAGTATTAATACATGCAGTTTTCTTGCAGTGCCTAGAATTTCTTGAATCTGAGGCTTAATGGCTTTCATCAGATTTAGAAAATCCTTACCAGTTATCTATTGACTTTGTCCCTTTATTTCTGTTTTCTTCTACGGGTATTTTAGGTATGCATATGCAAGATATTTTTAACTATGCTTTATGTCTTATATTTTTTTCTGAATTTTCATCATTTTGTCTATGTTTCATTCCACAAATTAATGTTAATTTATCTTCCAGTTAACACATTCTTTCTTCAGCTTTGTCTAATCTACTGTTAAAACCATGATTCAAATCATTGAATTATTATCTTTCAATTCTAGAATTTCCATTTTATTCTTTGCTACAGCTCTCTTCTTCTGCTATAATTCTCCATCTTGTCATTTAATTTCTATAGTATTACATTAATGCAAAATTACATCAATCTATTATATTTAAATAACCCCGTTTGGTAATTCTAATATCCACATCTTTTGTGGACTGCTTTTTTGCTATGTTTTTCTTTGTTTTGGCCATTATATATTTTTGCATACCTCATTTTTTATTTAATGCCATACACTGTGTATTAACTGCAGACCATTTAGAAAGTTATGGATGATAATATTTTCTTCCAGAGAGAAATTTTCTTTGCTGTGAGAAGAATATTATACAAGGAACACAGCCAACTTAATGCATTATGAGACCGAGCTGATTTAAAACTGGGCTTCAGTCCTTGTGATATCTGATTTCCATGTTTCAGCCATTTCAGAATCCAAAATAAAAGCCCAGGGTCTTGTGGCAGATTATATTTTCCAAAGATAATCTGCCTTTAGCCATGTCTATTTCCATTGATCCTGAGTGTATGCTCAGAATATGTGACAACTCTGTCCATAGAGAATGACAGAAATCCAGACATGTGATTTTTGAGGTTAGATCACAAAAATGCCTTGTACTTCTGCTTTTTTAAAGTGATATCCTCAGTCTTAAAGCCCATGCTGTGAGGAATCCCAAATAAGACAATTTGGAGATACTAGATGAACAGACCATATCTTGTATTTGGGATGATGTCTTCAGCTGTGTTTGGGAAGACAGGTCCCAGCTGACAGCCAGCATCAAGTCTCCCACATTTGAATGAATACTCCTCCAGATGATTCCAGTCTTGTTACCCCCAGCCTTTGAATCTTTCTAGTTGAGGCCTCAAGCACCACAGCACAGAGACAAGCCACCATGCTATGTGCTGTGACTTCCCTACATTTATAAACCATAGCAAATAGTTTCACAACACTACATTTGGGATAATTTGTATGCAGCAAGAGTGATGGGAATAGGTGCCTTCCGGACCTTGTTCTTGATCTTCAATTTCTGTCCCTCCGGATCAGTGAAACTGCCCAAAGCTCTTCTCAGCTTCTTATTGCTCACTCATTGCTTTAATTGGAAAATGTTCACATTTCTGAATTTCTTCTCTTTCCAGAAGAGAATCCTGTTCACTTAATACTTTTCTAGTGCTATAAAAATGTTTATTATATTTTAATATTTGGTTATTCTTGGTTGAGAGAATTCATCTGGAACAAATCAATTCTTTTTTTTTTCGAGCAGATATATCTCATTTCCATTGAATTTTTAATTTAAGTCACTACATACATATATACATGTAGTGATTTACATATAAACATATACATACATATTTTTTAATTTCCAAAAGTTCTATTTGATGTGTTTTTAATTATGTTGTTTGTTTTTAATATCTCTTTATTTGCTACCTTTTTTAAAGCCTTTCTTAATTCTCAAAACAGAGTACACAAAATTATTTTTTGTATTTATGTCTGATAATTCCAACATCTTTAGCTTTTATAGATGTAATTCTCCTGTGTTTTGCTGTTTGTTCTACTGGCACTCATTTATGAGCTCTACTGATATTAATTGGCTTAAACCAACTTTCTTGAAATATACTTGTGGAAATTATTTAAGACCTTATAAGAAACTTCATATTTCTAGAAAATTTGCTTCTGCCAACTACTTATTTCACTACCATCCTGGACCACCTTAATTAAATTCTCTATTTGGAGGTTGTTCACATAGAAGGCATGAATTTTGGCTGAAATTTTGTTTAGGACCAACTCAAATTTTCAAAGGAACCTTTTTTTCCCTCTACTCAAATCCAAGTTGACACAAACAAGATGCTCTCGCTTTATAGTTTGTTGTTGTCTCTTTGTATTCCCACTCTATACGGATATTCTCCTGTTCAACTTCCCATCTCAAGCACAAGCTAGACTTCATATCTTATCTATTCCAGGCCATGCATCCTTCAAATAAAAACTGAATCAGGGCTTGCCAGAAACCCTAAGTGTGAAATCCAGTTTGGGCACTTGTATTTCAAGCCGACCATCTTCACTTAATTTTTAGCATTTGGGATATCTTTATTTTTTTTAAAGATCACAATACATCCAAAAGATGCTTTTATATTTCATCCAGTTTTTAAGTTATTTTCATGAAAAGAGCTACCCAATTCAACAGGTATCCTTTTTTCAAGATGACAGTCAGCAATCCAGATTTATGTGATTTTCATGTGAAATACTCAGTGGAAAAAAAAGCATTGCAAGACAAACAAAACAAGGCATATTCAGTTCTGGTGGATTCTAGTGTGTGCCCTCTGGCTAATGCAAATAAAAATGAAAGCTAATCAAAATTATCTTAAGGTACAAAAAAAAAGCAGATCCAAATGCCTTTTATGGCTTTATGCTGCTCCTCAATACTATAACAGTATCTAAAATATTTTTGTTCTTAACTCAAATTTTCTTTTGTACATTTATAAGCACTGGGGGTTACTGTGCTCCTTAGAACTTGGAAAAGAAGAATACTATTTTGAGTATCACTTTTTCAGAATTAAGCTAAAATTTAATACAGAAAACTGCCACCAGAATCTAAAGTGAGCCAGGGTGACCATACTCTCTCACCAAGGGGTCATTTTATTCATCCATCACTCTTGATTCCATGCTTACCAAGCAACCTCCCCATTCTCACACAAACCTGTCTATGAGGACAGAATGTGTACATTCTGCTGACACAATTATTTCTAGTATGAGTTACAGTGATTTCTCCCAGGAAATTGATGAAGTGATGTCTGACTATGATTTGGCTTCCCATACAGCTTGACTAAAGAACAACATAAGACATAAGCTGATTATGCTAACAGAAACATTTCCACTGGGTATAACCACTCTGTTCCTCACTTTAAATTAATGGAGTGGCATTTGGGGTGTTTCCCTAGTTCACTCATAAGTTTTAATTATCTCTCAGGCCTCTCTCACTCTAGATGTTGACCATATTAGTATTTTTTTTCAAATTGGGACAACCACATCATCAGGAACACACTGCAGAGTAGTAGGGTGTGTCAAATGCCTTAAAAATAATACAGGGTGAGGTTCCAAGATGGCCAAATAGGAACAGCTCCAGTCTACAGTTCCAAGCATGAGCAACACAGAAGATGGGTGATTTCTGTATTTCCAACTGAGGTACCGGGTTCATCTCACTGGAGCTTGTCAGACAGTTGGTACAGGACAGTGGGTGCAGCCCACAGTCTGTGAGCCAAAGCAGGGTGAGGCATCGCCTCCCCCAGGAAGCACAAGGGGTCGGGGAATTCCCTTTCCTAGCCAAGGGAAGCTGTGACAGATGGCACATGGAAAATCAGGACACTCCCACCATAATACTGCACTTTTCCAACAGTCTTAGCAAACGGCACACCAGGAGATTATATCCCATGCCTGACTCGGAGAGTCCCATGACCACGGAGCCTTGCTCACTGCTACCACAGCAGTCTGAGATCGAACGGCAAGGTGGCGGTGAGGCTGGTGGTGGGGCCTCCACCATTGCTGAGGCTTGAGTAGGTAAACAAAGCAGTCTGGAAGCTCAAACTGGGTGGAGCCCCCCCCCAGCTCAAGGAGGCCTGCCTACCTCTGTAGACTCCACCTCTGTGGGCAGGGCATAGCTGAACAAAAGGCAACAGAAACTTCTGCAGACTTAAACATCCCTGTCTGACAGCTTTGAAGAGAGTAGTGGTTCTGCAAGTATGGAGTTTGAGATCTGAGAATGGACAAACTGCCTCCTCAAGTGGGTCCCTGACCCCAGAGTAGCCTAACTGGGAGGCACCTCCCAGTAGGGGCTGACTGACACCTCATACGGCCAGGTGCCCCACTGAGATGAAGCTTCCAGAGGAACAATCGATCAAGCAGCAACACTTGCCGTTCTACAATATTTGCAGTTCTGCAGCCTGCCTCTGCTGGTGATACCCAGGAAAACGGGTCTGAGTGTGGACCTCCAGCAAACTCCAACAGACTTGCAGCTGAGAGTACTGTTAGAAGGAAAACTAACAAACAGAAAGGACATACACATGAAAACCCCATCTGTACGTCACCGTCATCAAAGACCAAAGGTAGATAAAACCACAAAGATGGGGAGAAACCAGCGCAGAAAAGCTGAAAATTCTAAAAATCAGAGCGCCTCTTTTCCTCCAAAGTAATGGAGCTCCTCGCCAGCAACAGAACAAAGCTGAACGGAGACTGACTTTGAAAAGTTGAGAGAAGGCTTCAGAAGATCAGAAATAACAAACTTCTCCGAGCTAAAGGAGGATGTTTGAACCCATCGCAAAGAAGCTAAAAACCTTAAAAAATGATTGGACGAATGGCTAACTAGAATCAACAACATAGGGAAGAGCTTAAATGACCTGATGGAGATGAAAACCAGGACACGAGAACAACGTGACGCATGCACAAGCTTCAGTAGCCGATTCGATCAACTGGAAGAAAGGTTATCAGTGATTGAATATCAAATGAATGAAATGAAGTGAGAAGAGAAGTTTAGAGGAAAAAAGAGTAACAAGAAATGAACAAAGCCTCCAAGAAATATGGGACTATGTGAAATGACCAAATCCATGTCTGATTGAAGTACCTGAAAGTGAATGGGGAGATGAAACCAAGTTGGAAAACACTCTTCAGGATATAATCCAGGAGAACTTCCCCAACCTAGCAAGGCAGGTCAACATTCAAATTCAGGAAATACAGAGAATGACACAAAGATACTCCTCGAGAAGAGCAATTCCAAGACACATAATTGTCAGATTCATCAAAGTTGAAATGAAGGAAAAAATTTTAAGGGCAGCCAGAGAGAAAGGTCAGGTTACCCACAAAGGGAAGCCCATCAGACTAACAGCAGATCTCTCAGCAGAAACTCTACAAGCCAGAAGAGAGTGGGGCCAATATTCAACAGTCTTAAAGAAAAGAATTTTCAACTCAGAATTTCATATCCAGACAAACTAAGCATCATAAGTGAAGGAGAAATAAAATCCTTTATAAACAAGCAAATGCTGAGAGATTTTGTCACTACCAGGACTGCCTTACAAGAGACCCTGAAGGAAGCACTAAACATGGAAAGGAAAAACCAGTACCAGCCATTGCAAAAACATGCCAAATTGTAAAAGACCATCGTTGCTAGGAAGAAACTGCATCAACTAATGAGCAAAATAACCAGCTAACATCACATTGACAGGATCAAATTCACACATAACAATGCTAACTTTAAATGTAAATGGGCTAAATGCTCCAATTAAAAGACACAGACTGGCAAATCGGATAAAGAGTCAAGAACCATATTCAGGAGACCCATCTCACGTACAGAGACACACATAGGCTCAAAATAAAGGGATGGGGGAAGATCTACCAAGAAAATGAAAAACTAAAAAAAGCAGAGGTTACAATCCTCATCTCTGATAAAACAGACTTTAAACCAACAAAGATCAGAAGAGACAAAGAAGGCCATTACATAATGGTAAAGGGATCAGTTCAACAATAAGAGCTAACTATCCTAAATATATATGCACCTAATACAGGAGCACCCAGATTCATAGAGCAAGTCCTTAGAGACCTACAAAGAGACTTAGAGTCCCAAACAATAATAATGGGAGACTTTAACACCTCACTATCAACATTAGACAGATCCACGAGACAGAAAGTTAACAAGGATATCCAGGAATTAACTCAGCTCTGCAAAAAGTGGACCTAACAGACATCTACAGAACTCTCCACCCCAAATCAAGAGAAGATACATTCTTCTCAGCAACACATAGCACTTATTCCAAAATTGACCATATAGTTGGAAGTAAAGCACTCCTCAGGAAATGTACAAGAACAGAAATTATAACAAACTGTCTCTCAGATCACAGTGCAATAAAACTAGAACTCAGGATTAAGAAACTCACTCAAAGCCACTCAATTGCATGGAAAGTGAACAACCTGCTCCTGAATGACTACTGGGCACATAACGAAATGAAGGCAGAAATAAAGATGTTCTCTGAAACCAATGAGAACAGAGATACAACATACCAGAATCTCTGGGACACATTTAAAGCAGTGTGTAGAGGGAAATTTATAGCACTAAATGCCCACAAGAGAAAGCAGGAAAGATCTAAAATTGACACCCTAACATCGCAATTAAAAGAACTAGAGAAGTAAGAGCAAATACATTCAAAAGCTAGCAGAAGGCAAGAAATAACAAAGATCAGAGTAGAACTGAAGGAGATAGAGAGACAAAAAACACTTCAAAAAAATCAATGAATCCAGGAGCTGTTCTTTTTGAAAAGATCAACAAAATTGATAGACCACTAGCAAGATTAATAAAGAAGAAAAGAGAGAAGAATCAAATAGATGCAATAAAAAATGATAAAGGGGATATCACCACCATGCTCCCACAGAGATACAAACTACCATCAGAGAATACTATAAACACCTCTATTCAAATAAACTAGAAAATCTAGAGGAAATAGATAAATTCCTGGACACATACACCCTCCCAGGACTAAACCAGGAAGAAGTTGAATCCCTGAATAGACCAATAACAGGCTCTGAAATTGAGGCAATAATTGATAACCTACCAACCAAAAAATGTCCAGGAGCAGACGATTCACAGCGAAATTCTACCAGAGGTACAAGGAGGAGCTGGTACCACGCCTTATGAAACTATTCCAATCAACAGAAAAAGAGGGAATCCTCCCTAACTCATTTTATGAGACCAGCATCATCCTGATACCAAAGCCTGGCAGAGATACAACAACAACAAAAAAAGAATTTTACACCAATATCCCTGATGAACATCGATACAAAAATCTTCAATAAAATACTGGCAAACCAAATCCAGCAGCACATCAAAAAGCTTATCCACCATGATCAAGTGGGCTTCATCCCTGGGATGCAAGGCTGGTTCAACATTCGCAAATCAATAAACATAATCCAGCATATAAACAGAACCAAAGACAAGAACCACATGATTATCTCAATAGATGCAGAAAAGGCTTTTGACAAAATTCAACAGCCCTTCATGCTAAAATCTCTCAATAAATTATGTATTGATGGGACGTATCTCAAAATAATAAGAGCTATTTATGACAAACCCACAGTCAATATCATACTGAATGGGCAAAAACTGAAAGCATTCCCTTTGAAAACTGGCACAAGACAGGGATGCCCTCTCTCACCACTCCTATTCAACATAGTGTTGGAAGTTCCGGCCAGGGCATCAGGCAGGAGAAAGAAATAAAGGGTATTCAATTGAGGAAAAGAGGAAGTCAAATTGTCCCTGTTTGCAGATAACATGATTGTATATTTAGAAAACCCCATTGTCTCAGCCCAAAATCTCCTTAAGCTGATAAGAAACTTCAGCAAAGTCTCAGGATACAAAATCAATGCGCAAAAATCACAAGCATTCTTATACACCAATAACAGACAAACAGAGGGCCAAATCATGAGTGAATTCCCAGTCACAACTGCTTCAAAGAGAATAAAATGTCTAGGAATCCAACTTACAAGGGATGCAGAGGACCTCTTCAAGGAGAATTACAAACCACTGCTCAATGAAATAAAAGAGGACACAAACAAATGAAAGAACATTCCATGCTCATGGATAGGAAGAATCAATATCGTGAAAATGGCCATACTACCCAATGTAATTTATAGATTCAATGCCATCCCCATCAAGCTACCAATGACTTTCTTCACAGAATTGGAAAACACTACTTTAAAGTTCATACGGAACCAAAAAAGAGTCCACATTGCCAACACAATCCTAAGCAAAAAGAAAAAAGCTGGAGGCATCAAGCTACCTGACTTCAAACTATACTACAAGGCTACAGTAACCAGAACAGCATGGTACTGGTACCAAAACAGAGATATAGACCACTGGAAGAGAACACAGCCCTCAGAAATAATACCACACATCTACAACCATCTGATCTTTGACAAACCTGACATAAACGAATGGGGAAAGGATTCCCTATTTAATAAATGGTGCCAGTAAAACTGGCTAGCCAATGTAGAAAGCTGAACCTGGATCCCTTTCTTACATCTTATACAAAAATTAATTCAAGATGGATTAAAGACTTAAACATTAGACCTAAAACCATAAAAACCCTAGAAGAAAACCTAGATGATACCATTCAGGACATAGGCATGGGCAAGGACTTCATGTCTAAAACACCAAAAGCAATGGCAACAAAAGCCAAAATTGACAAATGGGATCTAATTAAACTAAAGAGCTTCTGCACAGCAAAAGAAACTACCACCAGAGTGAACAGGCAACCTACAGAATGGGAGAAAATGTTTACAATTTACCCATCTGACAAAGGACTAATATTCAGAACCTACAAAGAGTTCAAACAAATTTACAAGAAAAAAATCAAACAACCCCATCAAAAATGGGCAAAGGACATGAACAGACACTTCTCAAAAGAAGACATTTATGCAACCAGCAGGCACATGAAAAAATGCTCATCATCACTAGCCATCAGAGAAATGCAAATCAAAACCACAATGAGATACCATCTCACACCCGTTAGAAGGCAATCATTAAAGTCAGGAAACAACAGGTGCTGGAGAGGATGTGGAGAAATAGGAACACTTTTGCACTGTTGGTGGGACTGTACACTAGTTCAACCATTGATGAAGACAGTATGGCAATTCCTCAAGGATCTAGAAGTAGAAATACCATTTGACCCAGCCATCCCATTACTGGGTACATACCCAGTGGATTATAGATTATGCTGGTAAAAAGACACGTGAACATGTATGTTTATTGTGGCACTATTCACAGTAGCAAAGACTTAGAACCAACCCAAATGTCCATCAATGATACACTGAATTAAGAAAATGTGGCACATATACATCATGAAATACTATGCAGGCATAAAAAATGATGAGTTCATGTTCTTTGTAGGGACATGGATGAAGCTGGGAACCATCATTCTCAGCAAACTATCACAAGGACAAAAAAACCAAACACCGCATGTTCTCACTCACAGGTGGGAATTGAACAATGAGAACACTTGGACACAGGGTGGGGAACATCACACACTGGGGCCTGTCGTGGGGTGGGAGAAGTGGGAAGGATAGCATTAGGAGATATACCTAATGTAATGACGAGTTAATGGGTGTAGCATACCAACATGGCACATATGTAACAAACCTGCACGTTGTGCACATGTACCCTAGAACTTAAAGTGTAATTTAAAAAAATAAGCAAGAAAAAATAGTAATAATAATAATCATACAGCATATCTTCCTTTATCCAATATTTAGATGTTACCATAATATCCAGATTAATGTCTTCCATTATTTGTTTGTTTAATGGCTACTGTACTTTTTTCCTTATTTATTACTTCTCTCTCTCATTCTGTTGATAAATATATTTATAAGGCTCTATTTTGTGTCATTGTAGAATGATTTTTTGTTTGTTTCTCAGGGTATACACTTTATCTAGTTCAATCAATGGTATGAAATAGAGTAGAAATTCAATTATCATTAACTAAATGAAGTATTTTGCAGCTAAATAGTTTGTGTGAAAACCACACTGAGGTGTACTGTAAGCTTTTATATTAGCTTCATTCTAGAGGGTTGAGCAGGAAGTTTTCATATTTTGTTCCTTCCTTCTTTGGCCACAGGAATTAGTGTAGCAGCTATAACTCAGACTGGATTTGTATAATAAATAGCATCCATCCTTCTCCTGAGTTGAACCCTTGAACAAATCCTTCTTGCATTTAGAATAAAGTCCAATCTCCTTAGCTTCGAGTAAAGCATGATCTTCCTCTAGCTAACCTCTCAGAGCATTTCTTGTCATGACTTTCCCTGCAATGTGTCTACCAGCCAAACTAAATTTTTCACGTTTCTTAATCACTCTATGCTCAGCCTTATGTCAGGGCCTTCAAATTTCATGCTTCTTTGCCCTCCAACAACCATTGGGTGATTGACTTCATTCTTTAGACCTCAGCCTAGATAGGAAAGTTTCTCTCATCTTGCCTTCCAAGCTTGGGTTAGGTACCCCTCACATTTGCCCCTTGGTGGTCAGTACACTGCACATACCTTTTCATTGCATTTCCAACACTGCATTACAAAATTGTCCGTTTGCTTCTCAGTATCCTCTTTGGAACTGCAAGGTGGATAGAATAGTCTTTCTTACTCCCTATACCCTTCCCCTGATTAATTCCTATTTACTCTTTTAGATATTAGGCAGAGAATGCTAATTGCTCTCCTTTATCCAGTCTTCCTTCTTCCTTTTGGTACCCTAGTTTCACCAATTACCTGGCTGCCCAATACAGACTATATTTGCCAGCCTCCCTTGCAACTAAGTGTGGATGTGGGATGTGAGCAGAAGACTTGTGTACAACTTTCAGGTTATCTCCATAAGGACACTTGTCCTAGACTCTGTGTACAACTTCTTGATGGCTGGCCTGGGAAGGGAGAGGAATGGAGCTAACCCTGGGGGCCGCATATTGAGGTTGGCGTAACTACCCCACTAGGTCTATATGCTTCACTTCAGACTGCTGTGTAGGAGTAAAAGAAACTTCTATCTCTCATTTGAGTCAGTTAAGATAATCAGATCTCTGTGTTACAGTGCCCCATTCTAATTAACACAGAGGTCAATTTGGATGTCACTTCTTCAAGGATACTTATATGTATCTACTACTGGACTATAAATTCCATAAAGCCAGGCATGATTCAGATTTGTTTAATGATACATAATAAGTGAATGAATGAATCCAGGAATCTGAAATTATATGCTAATCTACTTTATGAATATAATTTCAAACATTCCAAATGTATGCTGGCATAAGAAATTAAGTGATATTTTAAAGAAATAAATTAGCAAAAATATATTTAATTACAGAGTAAAAGAATATTTAATATCAGGAAATCTATTAATAATATTCCATAGGTCAAAGTATAAGAAAAATTTAAACGCTCTAAGGTTGAAAACTTGGAGCCAAAGAAAGAAATTAATCCTCACTTATGAAGCAGGTGTACTCTTTCCCCTGTCGGTATTGATGTCAGAATGTCCCAGCTCATGACGAACTGGGAAAGAGGGCTGAGCTCACAGAGTCCAGAAGAAGGGATAGGAAAGAGGTCAGCTCGGTAGTGAGAAAGAAAGTTAAACATTTAAAGGAAATTTGGACAAATCTTCAATCTCATCTATTGACATAAATAAACAAAAGGAAATGTGTATATTCATTTCATGGCAAATAAAGAAGCACATACTAATCAATGAACAGTGGATCAAACTCCCCTATGTAGTCTCCAAAACAATTATTCTACATGTCACAGGTGTTGCTATTATCATTTTTATTTTGGCTTGGTTTTCAAATCATACAGTGAAGTACTGGAATCCTTCATGAAAATAACTGTCTTGATTTATATTTTGAACATAACAGCCAATAAAAAATGACTTCATAGTGTGTGCCAGAGTATTTACTAAGCACTTTACATACGTTATGTTTGAAAATTGTTAAACACAATCCAGTAGATGCTTATCATCAGTTTTGATTCACGTTATTCTTATTTAACTAAATATATTAGCAATAAACTACAGATTTTCAAACTATAGGTCATGATCCATTAGTGGGTTGCATAAGAAATTTAATGATTTGAGGTCAGACATTATTTTAATAGCTATGTAAAATAAATTATACAAGAGCAGAATAGGGCAGAAGACAGAATAGAAAATATCATAAAGTACTGCATGGAATATGTATAAATGATATTTCATGAACTTTTATTTTGGTTACATATATTTACTTGTAGACTGGTCCAAAAAAGTTGGAAATGCATCATTCTAAGGTATCCCTACTCAGTTGTGCACACCACAGGTGCAATGAGTGTGCTCTTAATTGCTTATTATCCTGGCTCCATTTTTTCACCACATCCTGTCCAGCTTTGAGCCTCATCTGGATGGCTACACCCTGGGTTCAGACTGCCCCCTCTCCTTGAGTGGCATGGAGTAGGAAAGATTAGCAATAGGGCAATAGTCTCTCCTTCAGTGACAGCAGATCCCATGTCTCTGTGGCAACCTGCTGTTTTCCACTTATAAAAGTAGGGCTTCAAGTTGTGTGACAGGGAACACAAAAACTCCAACTGCTTTTTAAATCCTGAGCCCGGTTCTCCCATCACTCCGTAGATGTGGTTGCCTTTGCCTATATGCATCTGTGTTGTCAGTGCCTTTCCCCCAGCATCTGCAGCTCCTACAACTTGTGGGAACTCTCTCCAGATTGTGTGAAGTTCAAAAACTGACAATGACAGAGGTGAACAAAGGGAGCTAACCTGGCAAAGTAGAGTCTCTGGTGAGTGCAAACACTTAACAATTTAAAAGAGTGCTTCCTGGTGGCTAATATGTGCTAATGATCTTCTAAGTATTATAAATATAGAAAACACATCACATACTCTTCCCTGAATGATGGCTGGAGAACAGTCATACTCAACAGAAACAACACTTCTAAACAAAAGAGGCCAGTAGGTGTTTTGGTGCTTACATCAAGCTGGTATCTCAAATTACTTTATCTTTGACTTCCAAAGACTGACTTCTTTAGGGAAATTGAGGCAGAAAAAAAGTACTGTGCATTGTTATTATTTCTGTATGTTTAAGTCCCGAAACTGTAATGAAAATAAACACATTCTAGGAGATGGAAAACCATGTAGCATTCAAGAAAGACTCTAAGGAGATGAGTGGATCTAATCTTTGAAGTTGTTTCTCAAAGTGGGGCCCATCAACCTCTAGTACCAGTTACCTGGCACGTAGGGGTAGGGGATAGGCCCAGTATTAAGCAGGCAGAGAGGTAGACTCCGAAAGTCTAACTCCCACAGAGGGTTCTTAGTTTCAGGAACACAGATTTCCCACCAAAATAAAGTTAAGTACTAACACAATCACTGAATTGTAAAGAACCAATCAAGTCATTTCAAAAATCACCAACCTGCATGTATAGACTTTGGTCTAATATTCATGTTTTAATAAATGCCATTTATACTATTCCTACAACTTCTTCTGAAAACCAAATATTTTGTATTTATTTGTATTTTTGTAAGGAGGAAAAGTAATATTCCTCTTGCTAGTGAACTCAAAATTTGTTTTTTTATTTAATGTAAGGCTTAGGCACAAATCCACAGGCAGTTATGACAATTTACAGAGAGGTAAATGAAAAATCAAAAATCACAAAGCACATATACATATCTATTTTACTTACACTGAAAATAAAAAACACCAAAGTACAAATGTAATAGGCTCCATTTAAAATTTTTTAACTCATCTCTGAGTAAGTTCAGGAAGGTTCAAGGCTGCATTTGTATATAAATTTTCCCCCTTATATTTCACAACTCACTTATAATTCTAGATTGTTAGAACATTCTAAAATGTTTTATTTATGCTATGGGGTTTTATGAGCACATTTGAAACTGTGAAAGCTACAGGGCCTTTTGTTCAGGCTATGTATCTTAAGTCTTGACAAAAGAATGGAACCATATTACTTCAACCCAAACCAATATAAATTTGGATTTTTTTTTTTTTTTTTTTTTGGATACAGAGTCTTGCTCTGTCGCCCAGGCTGGAGTGCAGTGGTGCGATCTCGGTTCACTACAAGCTCCGCCTTCCGGGTTCACGCCATTCTCCTGCCTCAGCCTCCTCAGTAGCTGGGACTACAGATGCCCGCCACCTCACCCGGCTAATATATATATATATATTTTTTGTATTTTTAGTAGAGACGGGGTTTCACCGTGTTAGCCAGGATGCTCTCAATCTCCTGACCTCATGATCCGCCTGCTTCGGCCTCCCACAGTGTTGGGATTACAGGCGTGAACCATCGCACCTGCCCAGATTTGGATTTTTCAAGCAAATTCTTATGTATAAATATTTAGCCTAAAAAGTTTTAAAGATCGTTTCACACAAGAAACAGAAAGTAGATGTTAATCTAGACAAATCCAGTCCTCCCTCAAACATTTCTGCTCATTTGAATGTATTAATCTGAATGGTAATGACACTTCCTAGGAAGAAGAATAAAATTTAAAGTGTAATTTCTCACTAACAAAGATTTTCTGACAAACCTCAAAGATACTTTGTTTAATCCACTGAGGGAGATTTAAAGAATTTTCTCACAGTATTGCTATAGCCCATGCCTTTTCCCCTCCAAAGCAGTTAATTTTTCCCAGCTATATTCCATGTTACTTGTACATAATAAGTCTGCTCATTTTCATGCAAACCATATCTATATTAATGAAGTTAAGTAGAAAATGAAGGTACAGAACCATGTAATTATGTCTTAAGAGATGCTTTCATTTGAAATAACAAGAAATTTGGGCAAAGGATTTTGATGCATGTGTGAAGCTGACTTGTCTGCACGGTCTAGTTCCATATTTCATTCTGCTAAGAATGCACTAATAACGCTTGTGGACAATGATCAAATAGCCATGTTCTTTGTGCTTGTCTCATTTAACTCTTGTAAAACCCAATAGTGTGTATACTATTACTACCACCATTCCCACATTACAGGAAAGAAAAGAGAGAAAGATTACATCACTGGTGCAGAAGTCTAGGGCATGGAAGCAGATTTGAAAACAGGTCAGTGTGAGGCCAAAAGCTGTCTACTCAACAGCTGTTCTGATGTGGTCTCAGTGGAAGGCCGTCTAATAACAGAAAAGAAGGTTATTCAAAAGTAGGAAAATCATTCAAAAGAAATGCCTCCAAATACTGTCTATTGGATCAGGAGACAGGAGAAAAATAGTGCCATCTAAAAAATTAGTAGAAAAGTGTTAAAGGTGATGAATGATATGAAAGTGAAACCTGCTTTGTGTGTGTGTGTGTGTGAGACTGGATCTCACTCTGTCACCCAGGCTGGAGTGCAATGGCATGATCTCAACTCACTGCAGCCTCAATCTCCCAGACTCAACTAATCCTCCCACCTCAGCCTCCTGAGTAGCTAGGACCACAGGTGTGCACCAGCCACCCAAGTAATTTTACTTTTTCTTTTTTTAAACAAAAGAAAACAAAAACGTCTATGGTTCCTTCAGTCTCCTGTTGCTGTCCTGAAGTTCCACGGTGGCTAAGGTCCCGGTTCCACACTGCAGCAGCCATTCTGGACAGAGGATGTGTGTGATACACAAGCAAAGCTTTGCTCTGATGAAAAAGCCAGTTTACCTCTTTTCAGAGTTTTACAGTGATCCCCTGGCACTAGCAGGAGCAGCAGTAATACTTCACATTTAGGTTGACTTTTCACATTACTGAAAGCAGTTTTAGAGAGAGCATTTAGATCAAGAATGCCCTGTGATTAAGGGTCCCTGGAACTCTTTTGAATCAATAGTACATAATTGATGAAATTCTAAATCAATGGCCTCCATGAGGCCTAGCAGTGTTTCTGGTACTACAAAAATTCAAGAGGCTCCAATGAGAAGGTCCTGACTCCCAGCAGCTTAGGGTCTACCTCAGTGTGGTACATTCAAGGAAAAGGCTTCATTTTACATATACACTCAATGTTTTCTTGTCTATTACACATTTTTTTTATACCTCTGTGAACTCCTTTCAATGTGAGACAAGAGATAAGAAATGCAAGTACATCAGTAGGACGGTCTCCTCCCCTCCTGGGAGGTCCCTAGCAGAGCAGGAGCATCTACAGTAGAAAATGTCCTTTGTTGACTGGCCTCAAACTAAAAATAACATTCAAGTAACCCATCTTTTCAGTTTGAAAGAATTAGCTGGATCTATAGTATAAATATTCATGAAGGAGGGATATCCTAAGGGAAGATAAATCTCTAAATCCCAAGATTTTCTGTTTGATTTGCTGCCTCATTTAAAACAACACCAAAACCAAAACATTCATGGTAAAAGTGGCCACTGAGTGGCAATAAGGGTCAGTCCAAAAATAAGAATAAAACAAAAATTTCCCAAACAGAAATATTTTAGCATTGCTTTCTCTTCCTCTCTTGCTGCTCATCCCCTTTTCTCAATTTGTTGCAAAACATTTCCAGTTCCTGAGATGATACCTGGAGGAATCCCCAAGTTGTAACATTTACTGTAGAAAGAGCCTAATCTGGTGCAGAAACTGCCAAGTGGGCCTGGGGATGAGATGCCATGGAGACTGTCTCTGTGTTCCAATAGGGGATCGGGGAGAAGACACAGGAGGCTTCTCTTCACACTGTATCACAGAGACCTCACCCAGAATGAGAAGAGAGTGAAACACTCACGGGTCCCTCTTATCTTCCTCCAAACAGAGGTTTTGCAAGCCTACAGTGATGTAGGAAGCAGAGGCTGCAGGACATTGAAAGAGTTAAAATACTAGGAACATTAGAAGACATTAATGCAACAAACGTTCACCCTAACTCCCCTGGATGGTGTCAGCGGCCACAGAGCAGAAACAGAAGGCCAGGACCACAGAGATGGGAAAGGGGCTCCAGCAAGGGGCGGTTTGCAGCTGCATGCTGAGGGGCAGGATGGCTGCAATGAGAACAGGGCAGAGACTCCAGAGCAGGAAGTCTTTCGTGACTGCCATGGTGAAGGTGTGAGCCACCTGGGATCTGCCAAGGGGAAAAAAAGGGCTTGGGGACATGGTGAGGCTAACAGGCAGTGGAGTGAGGAACAAGGAGGGATGCCAACCCACCCACCAAGGGGGCCTTTATAATTAACACACCTCTAGTTGTATCTCCCAGTAGGTTGTGACCTAGGGAATATGTGCTCATCTGAAAAACAAATTCCTTATATTCATCCCATACATTATTCTCTAGGTGTAAAACAAATAATTTAAAGAAAGTTAAACTATATTTTAGATACACCAGGAAAACTCACTCTTAAAACTAAATTACAGTGAATGCTCTAGGAAGTGAAAAACAGTTTTACAATGTTAGTAATCCTTCCTAAATTACTTACTTTATATGTATGCATTTCCTCATCTCAGTTTTCTGTAAAGTAGATCATACAGGTATACATTGTTATATAGACATAAATATAACTGAGCTAAAAAAAAAAACCCGTAAATCTGAACAGTGGAGGGAGAGCCAGTGAAGGCAGTGGTGGCAGAAACATTCCACTATAGACGCAGAAAGTGTTGCAGAAGACGCTGTAGATTTTAAAGAGCTGTCAATTGCATTTACAGTGGAGAAGAGAAGCAAGTGAGTCTTTTCAAGAATGCCCAAAGGCCTAAGAAAAATATAAATTTTTCTCTGAGCCTAATTTGGAGAATGCTATTCAACGAGACTCCAAGATCACTGAGGCCACAATTCTGTCTTGAAAGATGCAAAGGACCCAGGAGGTAAAGGTCAATGACCTCTTAATATAGGCCCAGTCAGGCAGGGAGGGATCTGCAGCTGGGGCAAAATGAAAACAGGAGACTAGCTTCCTGGAACTCAGACAGAACACAGCCTACCACTGGGGTCAAAGGAAGAAACTATGGGGATAGAGGCTTTTTCCTTTTTTTTTTTTTTGTTTGAGACAGGCTATTGCTCTGTTACTCAGGCTGGAGTGCAGTGGTGTGATCTTGGCTAACTGCAACCTCCACCTTCCAGGCTCAAGTGATCCTCCCACCTCAGCCTCCCAAATACGTGGAACTACATCACCACACCAAAGTAACTCTGGGATTTTTTTGTAGAGACAGGGTTTCGCCATGTTGCCCAGGCTGCACTCGAACTCCTGAGCTCAAGTGATCTGCCTACCACGGGCTCCCAAAGTGCAAGGATTACAGGAGTGAGCTACCACGCCCGGTCTGGGGATAGAGACCTTCTACCTTAAAGTGTGATGATGCTTGAAATTGGAGCATTAAAATTAGGAGTTGATTGGCTGGAAACTGTTGCCTCATAATCAGGCAATCTATGGGAAAGCACAAAATAGTCGAATCTGGAAGTAACTACTCTCCGCCTTCTGTATATAATTTGCTTTCTGTAGACAGTGTCCTTTCCAGACCTTAAAGAATCATCACCACCGTCATGACCATAGCAACGAATAAAAACCAACTGTTATTTACTGCGAACTTACTATGAGCCAAGTACTAGGTCAAATTTTTGTTTTGTTTTGTTTAATTTCATCTATTCCTCAATGAGTTGCAAAATATCTTAAAAGTCTTTCCGGAGGACAGGATGCCCATGTTATACATGTCCATACAATGTTACTTAGTGGCACATTGTCATTTTTCCACAGTATTTAGTGTCTTCTGAATTCTTTTCCATCCAACACACCTTTTAAATTTACTTTTTACAAGTTATTGTTACTCTTATCTCCTCTTTTTACTTCATTCCTTAACATTTCCTTTCAGTGGCTGGATAATCACATGGCAAAGATATTTGGAAAGAAGGCCTATAGGGGCTGGAAGGTTGAGCTAATTCATCTCCAAAGTTCCTTTAAACGCTAAGCTTAATGATTTTATCATGAGAATTCAGCGAAATCTTAGAACTCTGGTACTTTTCAGATTAGAGCACAAATGCTTAAAGTAAGTGATTTTCCCAAAGGCCATATGGATACCAAGTGCGCTGTCATGTAACCATGTTTAAAATATTAACATGTGTGCGTGTTTCCTATTGCTACTCCACCTTTTACCTATTGTTTCTCCCATTTGGTCCACCTATGCCATTCTAGATTTGTTGTTTAAGATTAGGACAACTTTAGCAGAAAATAGAGGGACGAAAGAGCCCAAAGAAGGGACTCAGTGGACATGCAATAGGCTTGGCAGATTCCTTGAGTAGGAAAAACTAGTCTCCCCATCCCCAACCCTCCGCCACACAGGACTCTGTAGCCTGAAGGAAGGTAGGGACTTTGAAGGGGAAACAGTGGTGTGCAGCCATCACAAGACTCTGAGGAAAGGGTCCCAGGAACTTGTCCCCGTCTCTCAGATAATCTTTGAGTAGAATAACCATATCATTTATTGTCAAAAGAGACAGTATGAATAACTGTACCTCGAAAACAAGTGTAAACCTCAGACCTGGGCACGTCTGATGGAAAGTCACCCTAAGTCTTTGAGGATGAGAGGGGAATGGCACCTCCCACAAAAGGTGGAGGGAACCTGTACCTCTTTTCTAAGCAAAGCTCTAGGGAAAAAGAAAGACTCCTGAGAAGAAATTTGTCCAGATAGCCGATGTATTTATAAAGCTTTTCACAATTTCTCACATCTCAGAATGAATCCCTTCCATTCCAGGGTGGCTGTGAGTATATTTTCCTTTGCAGTGTACACTTTCCTCAAATGTTTGTGGAGTCTTGATGGTGTGCTCTTATTTATAGTTGAAATGCCCTTTTGGACTGTCTACTGTTTCTGTTTGTGCCATCCACTAGTCAGGCAGAGGCCATAGGGGGCATCTGGACAGAGTATTCAAGGACAGTGGTAGGGTGTTGCTGTTGACTATCACTTCCAGAGCCAATCACCTAGGCATGGAAATGGGCATACCGTATTCCTCCAGGCTGTGGATACACATGTGCTCCATGAATCTCACCCTGGGTACCACCCTAGACCCCGGAAACCAAGCTCCCACACTTGCTGCTCTCAACTGGACACAGAAAACCACGGTGAGTGTCCAAGTCCAGGTAGGGATGTGACAGTTGGTATGTGACCTGGCTGCTGCTCCCAGAAGTCAGCCCCTCATTGGCCCGGCTTAGGTCTAATGCTGTGGGCACTCACAGAGGGCCTGAGCTGTTGTTCCCTTCTTCAATCCAGTCCTATCCTTTGAGGATTATTTACAGTTCTTGATCCACCAAAAGTTTCCAACATTTCAACTCAGCTATATAGACATTTATTGTTTTAAAATATCTTCTCTATCATTCCCAGGCTTCCAGGAGAGGGAGGCTATAGCCTGTGCTCAGTCAGCCATTGTAATGTGAAAGCCCAAGGACCAACTCAGCGCAGACCTGCACGCACCAAGAGCTGGGACCAGGTGGGTCAACAGGCATGCCTCAGGATGCCCTCACCTACAGATGACCCTGAGGGTGAGACAGCTGACCCAATACCTTGACACTCCACAAACTCCTGAGTACTTGGCTGTAACTCCAATGGGACCTAGGATGTACCTGAAATTGATTAGGAACATGTTTTATCTTGTCTAGAGGAATAAGGGCTTAAAATAGAAGTTAAATTTAAGAAAGAAGAACTTACTTTTTTTTATATCCTTGTAAAGGTAACAGGGTCAGAAACATATTCATGCATTAATTCTGGAAATTCTTATTCAGCAACTACTACATGCCAAGCATTGTTCTAGGCCCTAAAGATCACACGATGAGACAGACAGACATCCAAGTCTCCTGACTTCCATTCAGTTTCTTTATCCATGGATCCCCAAAAGGACCTTGTTTTACATAATGCAACTGAGTATTTTGATAAAGAAATACCAAATGCTTAAAAATAATTAGGAAATAAAATTTTATGTAGTTAAAACTGCATTCTATGCACATGTTTCAGCAATCAGATAAAGAAGTATATTTGGTTTTCCATAAGTTACAGAACAGCCGTATAATTCCCAAGCCCCCAAAAGTGTTTCTGAGTAATGCCCAGCATACATCTTTCTTAGAAGACTAAGTGCCTTATTTCAATTTACCTAAATGCCTTCTCTACTCTCTTTACCAGAATCCTAAGTCTATTAATATTTTAAGAGGAAATAGGCATCAGCCAACCGCCATAAAATTAGGTGAGATGGGTTTTGTACAATTCGAATCAATACCAATTATATACCTCCAATTCTCTCCATTATTACAATGGCTTCTATTCAAGCATTAGGCAACTAATTCTCCCATTGTTCTTCAGTTAAAAGTAAATTGTAAAGAAATCAATTCAGTTTGGATAATTAATGACATTTATTGTATTCCCACATTTTATATCATGGAATAGGTGATCATTATTGCAGCTGATCAAAAAGATATATAACTGAAAAACATTCACTGATAATATATCAGCCTCTTATTTTTTAAACATAACAACTACTGTCCCATACAAGATACTTAAAAATGAGAAAGCCAATGTCAGTATGTTCTGTTAACAACTAGAAATTATTGAAAAGAGCATAAGCAAAATGCAATCGATAAATATGTCCTGTGCTCATTTTAGATGGGAATAAACTCAACTGACAATAAAATATAGAAACCTTGGAAAATGATTCTCAGAACCAAGCACTTCTGGAGAATGGGGACTGTTTCTGAATTTCAGTTTTGGTTGCCAATAATAAAAAGTATCAAGTGAAAAATCGCTTAGTGTACATAACAGGTATTTTTTGGTGGCATTCAATACCTTTAAGTTGTTTCTCCTTAGCCATTTCCCTTTTATATCTTTCATCTGTTCGTTTAAATAGGAAATCTACTTACTAAAGAACTAGACATTTTTTTTTACTAGAGATCTTATCATGAGATAACTTTTTTAAGTTCCCTATTTATCTAAGTTCCCTATTATCTAATAGGGTATTCTCATTTTTACGATGATTTAGTGATAGGGTCATGCCATTTATAAATTTCTTATGTATTTTTTCTATCCTGTGAATTATTTGAAAACTGTTACATTCCTGGGCTAGACAATAGAAAACAAAGTCAGTTGATGGATTACAAACAAACTGAAGTTACATAGGTGGCTCCAGTCAGCAAAGACGGAAGATGAGGGGGTTCTGTAACACGGTCTGTTTATCCTTAAAATTAACTGTGACCTTCTCTCAAAAGAATAAAATTCTACCCTCAAGGCCCAGCTCAATATCTTCTTGCTTTAAGAAGCTTTCTCTAAAATAGGGCTATTGACATTCTAACAACCTCATGGAAGTCTAGGGGTCATATTTGTTTAAATATACTATTTGACAGTGTGATTCAGGAACCGCATGTCTCAGATCGTGCAGACCAATTTTTTAAAACACAGGTTGCCAAGTTTCACCCCAGACCTATTGAATCAGAAATTCAGTAAACAGTGACCTGGAACCTGCATTTAAATGATTCTTCTACGTATTAAAGTTTAAGAACCAGTGCCTCACAGCTTCCAACACAGATCTATGCATGTTTGAAGTTCAATAAACAGTTTGAAGTTCAATAATTAGTGTCTGGGGTCACAGGAAAGAACATATTCAGAAGGAGAAAACGTGAGCCTGAAGATTGACTGTGGCTTATTAGGAAATAAAACACAGAGCAGAGACAGAGGGAGACTAAGGAAAGCAGACATTAAAGAAGGAAAGTAATTGCAATTACACACAAAAAGGATCATAGAAGTAATCAAACACTCAAAAGAAATGCTAGAACCACACATACACTCTCTCTCTCTCTCTCTCTCTACTAGGAAAAAAAAATTAAGATAAAACGAGAGTGTTTTTTGAAAAAGGCAAATGGTCATTCATTTATTTACAAAATCACAAAACTGCCAAAAAATGCTGAAAGAGGTAATTGAAAAAAATGTTTCCTTATTTTGTATTCACAGAGCAAGATAAACAAAACAGTTATTTCTAGTCAAGGTCAATTTTTTAAGGAACAAAATGATTACATGTTCTCCCCTGCCACCTTTTATATTCAGCATAGTAAATTTAACCTGATCTCCTACAAAGCTATACTTTATTTTTGTACTTTAATCCCAATATGTGGAAATTCAAGTTTATATTTTTAAAAAGATAAAGGTAACCATTTACTTTAAAATTTATTTATATCAGTGTTTTCAACCCCGCCCCCCGGAAAGACCTAAAAGATTTTAAGGAATCCACAGAAAGAATAATGAGGTATAACTTTGCTCTATAAAGTCAACCAATCATGGCACACACAAAAATATGTTAACTGTACAAAATTTTGTAATAGAGCAAAACTAAATATTAAATCAATAAAAACCCAGTTTAAAAAGTCTTTAGAAACTAACCCAATATAATAACATTCAAACTGAAAATTCACACAGAAGAATATTTAATGTCACTGGCAAATATTCACAGTATAAACTATTTTTTTTTTAACCTCAATCATGTTGAAAATGTTGCATAGAGGCCGGGCACTGTGGCTCACACTTGTAATCCCAGCACTTTGGGAGGCCAAGGCAGGCAGATTACCTGAGGTCAGGATTTGGAGATCAGCCTGGCCAACATGGTTTGAAACCCTGTCTCTACTAAAAATACAAAAATTAGCTGGGCATGGTGGTGGGCGCCTGTAATCTCAGCTACTCAGGAGGCTGAGGAAGGAGAATCACTTGAACCTAGGAGGCAGAGGTTGCAGGGAGCCAAGATTGTGTCATTTCATTCCAGCCTGGGCAATAAGAGCAAAACTCCGTCTCAAAAAAAAAAAAAAAGAAAGAAAGAAAGAAAAGAAAGAAAATGTTACATTGGAAAATATTAGGAAAAATCTATGTTTCAGGTAGTTATCCTATTTTTTGTTTCCTATTTTTTTTTTATTTTCAACTTTTAAAAAACATACATTAACTTATGTGATTAAAATATATGATTAAAATATTAAAAGGCAGAGGATAATTGCAATGTTGACTTCTTTTAAGTTCACTGTCCATTATGAAATTTTTCTTTTCTTTTTTCATGGTATTTCATGAAAGTGGCAGTTTTCTTAGAACTGATTACAAAAAAAGGGAATAATTGGACTTTTCTATTCATGTTCTATTTAACTTGATTAAATTTGCTTTAATTTTCGTGACTATTGTTAATGATCATGAGTGAGTAATTTCTAAAATTCTAGTTTGGTTTGTTTCCAGAGAAATATATTTTTTGTTAACTTTTCGTGATGCCAGGGCTAACAGATGTATTAAATAATGGCTGAAAATAACTACGTACTTCAAGAACCCAATTCAGGGGCCAGGGATTTTGTTAACCATCAAGTAATGTCATCTTGGCTTCAAGGCTTTTGATGTCTATTGACTTGAAAAACATATTTTTAAAAGAACTTTTTGTTATAGAAAATAGGTATTTTTGACCAGGATGAAACATAGCCTAAAAATAAAAATAAAATAAAATAAGAAAATAGGTATTTGTTCAGGTTATAGAGTGTGTATGTAAAGAAAATTGAATTTGCTCATTTGAGCCGTAAATTAATTTTCCAGCCTTCTGCTTATTTATGTTCCACTATACATGCAGATATTGTTAATCTGCCTACACAAAAGAAAGCATTTTAGCTTTAGCTGATAGAATCACCTATGATACAGGTAATCCACATGCCATGTGAAGTTCCATCTCTTAGCGACTAAACAAACAGTAATCCAGAACAAGATCTCAAAAACTTGGTGACTCTCATATTGCCTTCAGATATCATTTATGCTAAATTTATACTAGAAATCATGTGCCCTTTCTTCACCTAACAGCAGCAAAAATGCATTAAGCATTTACTATGTGCCAAGCAGTAAGAGGTTCCCAGGCATTATGTCATTTGTTTCTCACTGTTTCTTCTGGCACTTAAAAAACTGAGAAACCCATTCCTTTTCAAAAGATACATGTTCAAGCCTTAGTCTTGATTCCCTGCTTTCTTCTGAATTCTGCCTTCTCTTTTTTTCCTCCTCATACGAAAATATCTAGGTCAAAACTATGTGCTTTATTGATAAGAGCTTCTTGCCATCTTTTTAGATGTTTTTCAAAATATACAAGTACATAGGCAGGCTTCAGAGGCAGAGCGTATTGGGGAAAAAGTACTCAAGAACTTGAAGATGGTACTAGCATGAAAGCATCCATTCTATGCTCTGATGCGATCACTTATCTGAGCGATGCTGAGCTGCAGCTAGTCAAAATGCTCGCCCTTTGATCCAGCCTTGGCTTCCAGTGGCGTTTCTTTCTCCATGTAACATTTTAACACAGTAGATATAGTGTAAGAAGAGGTCATCAGCCAGGCAAAGACATCCTTTTCCCAAGGATCCAGTGCACAGGCCTGCTTCTCTCCAAGTGCCAATCTCATTCATGTGCTCATGACAGCCCCGTGCATTCACTGTTCCTGTCTGTGCTGTAGGCAGTTAACAGGCGCATTCTTGCTTCTTAGAGGTGTGAGGAACAGAGATTTCACCTTACACATATTCCAATTCTCAGCCTTTTATTTATTGAGATGATTTTTAAAATATCGGTCCATGACTTGTGAGAAAACTTCTTTACAGTCTTAATTTTGAGGGTAGAAAAGGAAACACGAACTACAAAGCAAGGCAGTAAACCAAAATGAAATATCTTGAAATCTAAATAAACCTCCAAAATGTAAGCAAACAGAACATGATAGGGTCAAACACGTGATCCAGAGCCAAAAGCATTAATCACAAAACTCAGCTTCAATGAACCAAACTCAAATTGTCCAGAACCACTGTGTTGATACACTGGTTTTGCCAAAACCTAAGTATTAGGGTTTTTTAAAAATTAAGATTATGGAGATATAGAAGAAAATCCACTAAAGAACTCAAAAGTAGGAGAAATCAGGCATCCAAACTGGTAAACCACAATTATTATTATATGTATTTATTTATTTATTTATTTCAGCCTGTTAATGATGGCAGTGGCTGCTGCCATCATGCTGGCTGCAGCAGGGAAGCACCCTGGGTCTGCACACTCCATGGAGCCAGTCTTCTGAGTCCGGACGGGAGCTCCCGTGCCGCTTCAGCCCCGCAAATCACAACTGCAGACCCAGGTCTTTTGTTCCACTGAGCAGGCAGGAGCCCCGCCCAGGAGGGCGGGGCTACAGCTCCCCAAACTGTAGCTGTGGATCCGAGCCTCCCTGTGCTCTTGTGGGGAGTGAGGAATGGGTAGGATCTGCCCTTCCACGTGCAGCTGCAGCCACAGCTACTGGACAGCTGGCTGCAGACCTGAGCCTCCCACTCCAGGAAGGAAGCAGGAGCCGGGACAAATGGGGACCCTGCCTCTTCCAAGTTGGCAGGACGGGAGCTTCCAGGTGCAGCTGTGGCTGCCCTCCCAGGCACAGGACTAGGGCATCTCTGCAGCCTGCACCCTCAGGGGCCCCAGAAAATACGCCCCCCAACCCTGTCCCTGCAGGCTCAGGGGTGTTTGCTTCCACTGCCTGGCCTCTCTCCTCCCAGCGTCTGCTCTGATCTTGGAGTGGGGTTGGGGTCCCCAGTAAGGCCCCACCCACAGACCAGGGAATGGCTGGGGGCTAGGCTGCCAGTCCCGCTGACTGGAGTGGAGACTCCTGGTGCCTCTTCCTGGCCGCCCATGGACCAATGGGCATGCACTTCCTCCCCTCTGAGGTCCATAAAAGCCCTGGGCTCAGCCAGAACAGGCAGAGGACAGCCAGAGGACAAAGAGGGCAGAGAGATGACAGGATCATCCTTGACCAGCTGCAGAGAGGAGTACCCACCCCGCTGAGAGCTGCAGAGACGACCTGCCAGCAGAGAGAAGCTACCTTCTCTGCTGAGAGCTTCAGAGACTTGCAGAGACATCCAAATGACTTGCCTGCAAAGAGTAGCCACTCTCTCCAGGGCCTCCTCTCTGCAAAGAGCTGAACACTCGACTGGACAACCTGCCTACAGAGCGGAGCTGCCCACTCCTCAGAGTTTGTCTAATACTAAATAAACCTGTTCTTCACCCTTCAATTGTCTGCACACCTCATTCTTCCTGGATGCAGGACAAGAACTCGGGCAAAGGTGCTGTGGTCACAGAGGTTTCCAACCAGAAAAATCGATACCCCCAGAGGTCTTGTAACTTTAAGAGACCTGACTAGCCCGCATGATCAAATTTTATTTTCTTTCAACAAGCTATGTCAGAGTGGAAAGTAGCAGTGGGAAGAAACTTAAAACATTTGCATCTGGTGGTTTCAACTAGCAGATATTTGACTGATCCTGTTACCAACATTTCTCCTGCTTTTCTTCACTTAAAAATCTTAAGAATTACTATCATACTGGTTTCATTGCCCTTAAAGTTAGTCCCCAGTGGGGCATATCTAAGAAAGGTTTAAATTATTAAATATTTCAAAATGCACTAATGCTTCCAACTGGAATCAGTATCTGTCAGTAGATCTCAAGGTTCACCCTGCAAGATCTCCACGTGAGATACCATCTACACACCTCACCCAGCCTGCTGGGATTAGCACACAGCAGTTGAAGGTGGGACTTGCAAAAACTACATCCACCTTTTTCCCAAGCTGCATGTGATGATCCTTATGGTTAGAATAAGGAATGCGTTCCTCCGCTTCACTGGAAACTTTTGGTTTAAATGATCACACAATACAGAGTATTTAAAAATTGAAAACAGCATAGCAACCACGCTGCTATGTCTTATGTTCTAAAAATAAACCCGCAATTTACAGATTGTGGCTGCATCTGCATTCCAAAACAGCAGGTATTTTTTGCTCGCTTAACTTGGACACTGTGTTACTTTTAATATCAAAAGTTTAAGCTTTTTTTAAATAGAAGGTGAAATTGTGGAAAGAGTTATATAAATAATGACTCACTGTGTCCAAGAGGTGCATTTCTTTATGAGAAAAGTAAGTAGAATACTATCTTGAGAAAAGAAAGGAATATTCAAGGAGGCGGTTCTTATTCCCTACAACCTGGATTTAAAGCCATGCTGAACATTAATGAGAAACCTAATACTATTATTCACTGACGTAGATGTAGAAATACAAAAGGTAATGAGTGTTCAAAAAACTAACAGAGTTTTAAAAGATGTGAGGGAAATGAATTAACTTATACATTCATTTAAATATCTTAAATCACAAAAAATCCACCTGGCTAGAAATAAATGAGGGAAAGAAATTCCATGATTTTCCAAAATGACAGAAAAGAGAAAGATGTTCAAGTTTTTACTATTATGAATTTTAGTTGGTATAGGATTTCAGAATAATGTATGATTAATTAAAATACTACACACCATGCATTAAAGTTTAATCACCCCTTTCTATAGTTTTCACAGATGTACTTAATTTGCTGTGCAAACCTGAATACATTAATAAATGTCTTCTGGAAATAACTCAATATCTAGTAACCACTCAGTATGCTAGGATTGATTATGCTTCTACATGAATAGCTAGTAATAAAAGAACCTGCTATTAGCATACAAAGATATAATTCATTTTCATGTTACAGAATAATATGACATGAATGATGAACTATAATTCTATTTTGAGGACTTATCTTTTGTATGCCTTCCTATTATAAAGGTTTTGGACTTAACCCATTCCTACCAGATTGTGTTAGGTATAAAAATATAGATTTTCATTTACTTAAAGACAATTCAGTAAACTCCCAATGAGTTTAAACTGGAGGACCATTTATTCAAAAGAACTCCAAATACATGCTAAAGAGCAAAAAAGGACCCTCCAGGTAAAAGCAACCTATTGGATATTCATTTGAAATACAGATCTATATATCTCTCTGAACATGAAAACAAAGACACACCAGAAAACCAAACAACCAACCAAAAACAAAAGAAAACACTGATTGCTCTTGCTTTAATGATCTCCTGCAAGCACACAAAAGGTTAACCTTCCTGACGGCCCAAGAGGGACTACTCTCCAACATGAAGGCTGCCACCAGTTACTACATTTTGAGCTGCTCTATTGTAAATCAGATATAGAAGACATGGTTAGTTTATCTTTAAAAGAAATTACAGATATTAAATTTAGCCAAAGTTAGTTCTAGTCATTCGAGTGATTTAATTTATATTTGAAGAGCCCAGCTTTAGGGTTTGCATGGCAAAGAAATGGAAGAGTGGCCTTGTTGATCTTTAAGTGTTTTTGCTTCTTCTTTCAGACTCCTTCTTGAGGTTCCTTCCTGATTTTTTTAAAAAAAGGAGACTTAGAAGCCAAGGCCTTGGCCCTTTCTGCCATCTCTGTAGGTTTCTGTGAGGACACCATGCTTGAGAGGTGGCCATTCTGTCTCCAGGAGAAGACAGGCAAACTGGAGACGTGACTCTGCTCAGATGTTCAACTAACCTAAGTTAAAGTGAGCAAAACAAGCCCCGCTTATGTAAGCCACTAAGTTTATTATTCTATCATCAAGTATTTCTTACTCCTGAAGTTATCAATTTTCCAGCCAGATCTTAGCATATACATTCATTAACCACTTTGCAACCTAGCTCAGTCTCAATGCAAAAAGAATTTGAAGTAACATCTGAAAATCTCCTATGTCAGCACTTATCAAGCACCATCCATATTTGTGTGGTTAAAAATCTATGAGATTCTGAGTAATTATGACAATTCCAGAAAGCACACACAAACTACAATAAACAGATGACTGTGGTTTATGGATATCTAAAAGAATAGTAAAAAGCGAATAATGAATAGAACAAAGACAAAAATGCACATGAAAATACTAAAAAGAGTCCCATGACATCAAAGTCGACCACAAATTCTGCTATTAATAAACTGATTATCTATTAATGCAAAGAAGTTCACAAAAGAAAATAAATTTGGCAACTTTAATATTATTCTACCAAAGTGGTCTGATAGGAGCCACACTAAGAAATCATTTTCTACAAATAAAACATTAATTTTCTATAATGTTTAATGATTTTATGCTTTTGAAAGTTTATTAAATTACAGAGCCTGTTTTATTCTGGAAAAGAAGCCCATGTGAAGAATAAAGTATGGAAACCATTTTTTAAAAATGCAAAATTCACCAAAATATCCTGAAATTTTTAATAGTTAAAGGAAAATCATTTTTACCATGCTTGAATAAGTCCACAAAAGAGATCTTTGTCTCATCTCTTTATAAAATTCCCCCTGGGGATAAAAAGAAGCTTGAGAAGTTTCAGTCAACAGTGTAAACTGGGAGTTCGTGTTAAATAAGCCATTGAAAACTGCAGTTTAGAATGAAATTACCATTTGAGCCATTACCACAGGGCTCCATAGTACATTTACAATAACAGCTACATTTGGTAATAACATCATATTCAAGTAGTTTATACTTTTTTTCATTTTTGAATTTAACTAACGTGTTCCAGGAGATTCTAAAAATAAAAAATAAAGTGTGTTTTCTACTCTTTCCTTTTCCTAGGCCCAGATAATAATATGGCAATATTATTCAAGATAATCAATACTCTTAAAACTATAAAGCACAAAATTACTAATAAAAAGACTGAACAGTTAAAATGACATTCTGCTAAGCCCATTAATGTTTAAAAATATTTTTTAAAGGTAGTATAATTTTCTATTGCTCCAGAACTGTATCTTAGCTCTACTTAACTTGGTGTCTTGCCTTAGTGAAGACAGACAGAATGGGAAACAAGAGACAGTCCCACTTCTCAGAGGAGGGCACTTTCACGTGTTAGCAAAGAAATCATTCTTCTAGTCATTCAACAGAAATATACTAAATCACTATTATATGCCATTCCGAGGCAGAGATATTCAGAAAGTTTGTGGTCTTACAGGTAATAAATGTAACACATACAAGTATGCACGCATACTAAAACACACACACACATACACATTTCAAATCAGGAATCAAAACTCCATGAGATAGCAGGGAACATGCACAAGGTCTGAGAGCATAGCAGAGACCACGCCCAGTTGTGTCGGTGTCAAAAAATCAGAAGGCAGTGTCTAAGATAAGAACGAAAGGATGCATGGGTGCTGGCCAACACAAAGGAAATGAAAGAGGAGGAAATTTTCATACACTTGTGAAATGAAAGACCCAGAGTTTTAGAGGTTGAAAGAAGTTATTTCTGGATCGAGAGTGGAAATCAAGGCAGGAGTGACAAGAAAGGAAACAAAAAGGAAGACAAATGAGGAAAAGTCTTAAAGAAGAATGTGAATTTTCCAGAATTTACAAATTAGCAATGTATGGTTTCAGAGATGAAACTACAATAACATTTATTTTCATTTAAGTATGTTTCAAATATTACACAGAATATTTATACACCACAATGGTTTATTATTTATCTGACATTCAAATTTACCTGCAGGTCTTGAATTTGTATCTGTTGAATCTGGACACCATGGTCAAGAGGTAGTCAAGGGAAGATTTATTTAACTAATGAACTAAGTGGCACAAAAGTGATAATGAATATATATTGTCTCTGTATTCCAGTGCCAGTTGGAATAACAGAAAGTTCATAATGGTTGAGAAACTTTAATGATGATAATTTTGTCCAACATCATATTTAAAGTTCATAAATGCCTTTGAACAGTAATAAATAAAACTGAAGGTTTCATTCAACAAGAGATCCAGCAAAATTAATTTTTAAAGAAAATATAGAGATTATGGACAATATGAAAAGACATTAATTTTGTCTATGTGGACATATGCATATGCAATATATAAGAAATATATTTATACTATGCCTTTTATTATGAAGATAAAATATTCAACATAGAAAACACATTTCATTGCTTAGTTAGGTCACTGGGTATTAAAACATTCATACACACTTTTTAAAAGCTAATAAATATATTTATCTTTTAAAATGCACAATAAACAGTTGTTGATTGTCAACATCTTCATAAAACAAATACTGCAACATACTATTACTTTTTACGATTAGCTAATTTTAGAAGAACGAGGCAGACTAAAAGAAGATACACAAGTTGCATTTTTTGAAAGAGAATGGTTTATTTAATCATTCAACAAATATTTATCAAACACTTTCTATATCAAAGGTAGTGGAGATAAACATATGAATTAGATTGGCATCATTTCTACCCACACGAGGCTTCCTGCTTAGTGGAGGAGTCAGAGAAAATCCACACACACAAATACACATTAATACAATTACAAATGGTAATAAGTGTTCTGAAAGAAACACAGAGAACTACAAAAGGTGGGGCAGGAGTCATGTACTTTTAAAAAAAAGAGTGGTCAGAAAAGGTCTCCGTGAGGTCGGGAGAATGATACATGGTAGCTGATACATGGTAGCTGAAAGATATAAGGGAGCCAGTCATAGCAGTAGAAGGGCAGAAGCCGCCCATGCAGAGAAAACAGCATGCACAAAGACCCTGAGGCCAGAGAGAACTCAGTATGTCCAAGAAACTGAAAGAAGGGCTGTGAGGCTTGAGCATTGCAATTGAAGGGCCACCAGCACTGGATAATTACAGCAAGGTACAAATCAGGACATGGTTAGGAGTGTTAATTTCATCCTCAAATGTAATGAAAATCATTTGCAGATTCTTAAGCAAGAGAATGACATGATCAAATTATACATTGTTTTCAATGATCACTCTGGTTGCTGAATAGAGAATGTATCGGTAGTGAGTAAGAATGGGATTGGTGGATAATTTGGTGACTGTACTGATCATGATGAGAGAGGACTTGTGTTTGGAACCAGGACTTTAGCCCCAGAGTTGGAAAGTGGCAGATCTGAGCAAAGAGGAACAAATGAGAATTCCTGGGTGTGTGAGTAGGGCTCAGCAAAAAAGTGTGGGCTGAAGATATAAATTTGAGTGCTGTCAGCATATTGATGATACTAAAAGCCTTAGGGATGGGTAGAATCACCTGGGGGGAAAATGCAGAAGAAAGAAAGGAGGAGTACCAACCAAGTCTAAGGCCTGAACAGCATGAACATTTAAAGGCTAGGCCAGGAAACAGTAAAGCAAAGAGAAGGCACAGCTAGTGGGGGAGGAAATAAATCCCATGAGATGGTTACACCAAAGTCAAGATATCCATGTTACAAGAAAAACTTAAGATTTTTGTTTTCAGAATGAAAGAAAAATCACTGGTTAGATTTTTTTATTGCTTGTGCTGGCCTTCCCTCTTTAGTTATGTGAAAATAGGGTTTACCTTTCTTACTTTCAATTGGATGACAAGAAACAGAAAAGCAGGTGTGTTGACATGCCCCAATCCTTTATCTCAGATCTCTGACAAGCTTTAATTAGTTTGCCAGTTGAGAGCTTCCTGAGTAAATTCAATTCTGTCACTTTGTAGGCATTTTCCTGCTTGGAGTAATGGATTTTATGGTCTCCAGTTCAGATAATGTTTCTACTTTGTCCAAAATAGTTAAAAGCAATTTTGTTAGCTAATCTCCCCAAATCTTTCCCTTGAATTTTTTGAATTAGCATGCATAAGATTTCACTAATTGTCCCATTTCAAGCACATAAAGATATCATCATTTTTCTCTGACATTACTTGCATTTTAAATGTAGTTTTAAAATCCATTTTTTCCCATGGAAAGTATTTGCTAAGTATTCACTGGAATGGAAAATACTTTTAAGGTTTGATTTTATTGCAAAACAGAATAAAAGGAAGAATGTATATTCATATGCATTAACCATTTAATAGGAAAAAATGGGTTTTTAGTTTAATTTATTCATTTGGCTGTCGAGGAATTTGTTTAGGCATTGCGTGCATGTCAGCAAACAGCAGATTTGGACAAAGAGTAGGTGATACAAACAAGAAAAGGTACTAAATCCTTACTCTAAAAATCTGTTTCATCTTCTGTTTGTTTCCTTTCCTTTGTCTGTTTAATGTTGGTAGTTCTTCCCTTCTCACCTATTTATTTCCTCACTCTCTTCCCTTTTACCCTTCACATTCTCCATGGTTAATGTACTCCCAACTTACCATTTCAGTATTTTCAGCCCACATTTTCCTTAGGAACTTCAGATCTACTCAGTCTAACTAATCTTAGACCTTTAATTATGTGCTCTATCTTTTTTTTTTTTTTTTTTTTAATCTGTAAGAAAAATAAAACAACAATGACCTTACCAAGTTGACACAAGAAGTACTGGAAATACCTAGGTCAGCACCAGGCATTTAGTACCTACTCAAGAAACATTAGCACTTCTCCCCTTTTTCTCTTCAGGGATTATCTGTGGTCAGTTGCATACTCATTGAGAGGAGCTCCTCCTAAGACCACAGCAGTAATAAGCATGCAAAGCAAAGATTCTAACGAAAGTAGTTTTGAAAATCTAGTCCAGCATCTTAGATCACCCCTATGGGTGAGCCCCAACCTACATATAACTTGTAAGCGAGATAAGAGAAACCAGGATTGGTGTACTGGGCCTTAGTATCTTGTAGGGGAAACCCCAAGAATGTCTTTTTAAATTAAAAATAGGATTTAATCAGTTGAATAGTACATTGAACACAGTCATTTCATAGACTCCTCTTTTATCTTCTACTAAATGGCATTTCTCTTATTAGCATTCATAAAATAATCACTGTGTTTATACTAGAAATTATTGAAAGTAAATATTTTGATGGAGGATGAGGTAGTTTTATCAATGTTAGTATAGTTAGCTTGTATTCTAAAGCTATCACAAGTTTTGCTACTTAACTTTCATTTCCCTAGGCTAATAAGAAGGGAACAAGGGCAGATGCCACATGTTAACTGTGAAAATATTTATGTTAAACAGAGTGCAGTGATACCATGGTGCACTAAATAGCTGTGATTTGCAGTAGGTGGTTCTAAAGGTGAGGAAAGAAGTGACTTATCACATGGCACAGGGTGGTGTGTGTTCACCAAACACAAAAGACAGGGAGCTAGAGCAGTCACCACCAATATTTACGTCATACACAGTGATTTAATTTCAGCAAAACAATATCATCCATCAAGTCGATGTTGATTTTAATTGCTTTGTTTTTGTATTTTTTGTACTTATTTTGTAAATTTCTTTATGGATAAACATACATGCATTACATAATTCCATGTTTATACTAGTTTAAGTGCACTTTGGAATTTGGGTTTTTTTTTTTTCCTTTTTTCCTTATTTTAAAAGGGTTCTGTACGTTACTAAGTTTCAAAACATGGCCAACACAGCTGGCCATATAACAGAAAGAGTATCACTCCCATCTGGTGGCAGACATTAAAATATTGAGCATAATCCCAAAACAGAAATTAATCTAATTCCAGACTACACACTGGTTAATTAAACTCCTATTTCAGAAGTGGAAAACACACTAACTACCAAACAAATTACCAGAGGACCTCAATTCAAAGAAGTGCTTCCAATATATTAACCACTTTGGGTATACACATATACATTATATATGTGTGTATACACATATACATTATATAAGTGTGTATACACATATACATTATATATGTGTGTATACACATATACATTATATATGTGTGTATACACATATACATTATATATGTGTGTATACACATATACATTATGTATATACATATACATTATGTATATAGTATGCATACATACATATATACAAATATATACTATATATACATAGCATTTGTATTTGTAAACATGCTATGTCTATACGTACATACTACTTGTGTGTGTATATACACATACTATTTGTATATGTATTTATTTGACAAGGAAAGATACAGAGATTTAGCATTTTTCAATTAGGTACTTCATTCACCCTTAAGTTTTCTTTATTATTATTCTTTTTAGAGATGGGGGTCTCATGCTGTTTCTCAGGTTGGAGTGCACTGGCATCATCATAGCTTACTGTAACCTGGAACTCCTGGGCTGAAGCAATTCTCTTGTCTCAGCCTCCAGAAAAGCTGGCATGCGCCACCACACCTGGATAACTTTTATTTAAAAACTTTTAGTAGAGACTGGTCTCGCTGTTTTTCCCAGGTTAGTCTCGAACTCCTGGCCTCAAGTCATGCTCTTGCCTTGGCCTCCCAAAATGTTGGGATTACAGGCATTAGCCACTGCTCCCAGCCCCAAAACCTTCTTTTAAAGACAGATAAACTGAAATACTTTTCAAGGCAAGAAAAATATCATCCAAAAATGAAAATGGAAACTAGTATGAAAATGAAGGTAAATAAATAAACATGGGGAAATATACTTGGAAATGGGTTAATCATACTACACTGAAGTGAATCAAAGATCAAACAGTCTTAATGGAGTTCACATCATTCACTTTTAGCACATCCTTTACCTTTCATGCAGTTTCAATTCTTTGACAAAAATGCATGCACAACTTATGGTAACACTGTAGTGTCACCACAGAAACAACCCAAATGTATTCATTTGTCAATGTCATGAATAAACCACGAATTAAGGTGATTCTCAATAATTATATTCTCTGGATAGATGGAAAAATGAGTATAACGATGCTTCACTTTATATTTTGATTATTTCAGTGAATTCTTGCATAAAATACTATATTTTGTAAATTCTGTAAGAAAGTGTATAGTGTAGCAAAAAAAAAAAAGGTACTGGATGAACTCTCAGAAGTTACTTTGCTTCTAAGTGTTCATTTATTTCTGGAATCACTTTCAGCTCTAAATCTAATTTTAAATATAAACCTCCTGTTTCCCTGATTTTAATTGCACCAAAGTAATGAACTATTGTTGTGAGTCACAGAAAATTTACTACTGGTATAATAAGTTATATATAAAGAGGGAGAAAATTGATTACTTTTTAAAACTATAAAATTGAAATTTTAAATTTTAAAATGTTTTTAAAATATATAAAGTGCAAATTATTTAGCTTGAGATAATTATTAACTTTTGGAGTAAAATTTAAAATGGTCCAACTATAAAATTCACCAGAGCCTCATGTCACAGGGCCCCACGAACATTACTCAAAGTAATATTGGAAATGATTAAAGAGAGCTCCTCTTCTCAGGAGGTCCCTTCTCTATCTGGCTACTTTAGAACAGCTAATTAAACATTAATGATATTCCTTTATCAGATGTTTAGTGTTATTTATTAAGTTTCAGGCTCATCTTCTATTTAAAAAAAGAACCAAATTTCAGCAAATTCTATTCTGTCTCATTTTGATGGCCAGTGCTTCATTAGTGCCCTGAAAAGGTAAAGGTTGTATTCTCAATAACTTCAGAGGTTTCTGTTTTAATTATCTTTTGTTAATGCAATAAGCAAATCAATGTTTTCATAAATCTCCATTAAAATATTTTTTCTAAAAAGTGTCCAAAGGAATCCCTGTATTAGATATGACACCTATGTTTTATTAAGTGAAAGCCATTACCATTAAATGGTAAAGAAAACGGTACTGAAAGCAAGCCTGTATTACTATAAGCATAGCACTAGGCATTTCTAGTCCCTTTAAACCATCTCACTTAATCTTTCAATACTGTTATGATGTAGAAATTATTATTATCTATATTTTACATTTAAGGAACGATTAAGTAATCTCCTGAAGCTATCACCATGAATACAGGATTGACAATTGAGCCTCTCTGACTCTAAAGCCTATACATCCACAATCTCTGCTCCAATGATATAATAAATTACAAAATTGCAAATGAAATTAAAACATTAATGTGTGCTTCATACAGAAAAAAAAATTGACCTTATAATTTTTCAATTATGAAGAAATATCTTTGTTTTGAATTCTTTCCCTTTGAATAGATACAAAATTATTTTTTTGTATATTTATCTTATATCTAGCAACCTAACCTCATTTTCATGTTACTTGTAATGATATAAAAATTATATCCCACAGAGGGCTTTATTAGTCCTTTTCCAAAATTTACAAGGTACATTCCTTTATTTTAAAAGACTGATCCTAGTCTTAGAATTTTTATTAGAAAGAACTGCAAAATTCTATTAAATATCTTTTTAGTATATAGTGATATAATCTACTGATATACTAAAGTATTTTTATTTGTTTTCTAAATATAGGCTACCAATATATTCTTTAAAAATCCTATTTTTTCACACATATGCTGATCTTTTCATATACTGCTGGGTGCTATTTACTAATAGCTCATGTAGGGTTCTTTTTTGCATTTAAATTTTCAAATGAGATAGAATCATCATTGTCCTTTTCTTTAAAAAGTTTTAGAATGTGACTTAAATTTTTAAAGTTAAAATTATGATTCTCTAAAAAATGATTAAAGTTCTCTATATTTTTCTATGGTTGGAATCGTTTAAAGAACATGGGAATATCAGTGCTACAAGCGTCGTAATATTCAACTATACATCCATCTGTTCTGGTGCTTTTTTGATAACTGATCTTTAAACAGCTCTAGTATTTAAATGGCATATTACAGTTTTCTACTTTCTCTTGAAAATATTTTAGTAATTTATTTTTTTCTAGGAACTAATTCCCTTCCTTTAGATGTTCATGCTTCATCAGTGCAGAGCCACACCTAATATTCTACTAAACTTCTTTTAACCTTTCTTGCTTCTGGAGTTACCTCTGCTTTCTCATTTATAATTTTATATATTCTTTCTTTATATATTTTCCGTAATTTGTGCCTCAAGGGGTTTATGTTGGCCATTTCAAAGAATAATCCAATTTTGCATTTATTTAATCATTTTTACATTTGCATTCTATTCTAGCAATTCCAGTTTTCATTGTTACTAAATTCTGTTTTCCTAGTTTCTTTTGATGCTCTTTTTCTAATTCCTTAAGATTCACAGTTTATTTTTTATCTGTTTTCTTTCTTCAAAGCTCTCTAAAGCTAAAATTCTATACTGATCATAGCTTTTACTGGATGTGTCTATTTTGTTAGGAAGGGATCTTCTTTTCCATTAACTCATATATAGTTTGTAATTTCCCTTTGGTTCTAAGAGTTATCTAAGAGTGTTTCTTAATTTCCTAATAATTTTTTTTTAGTTTTGTAATAAAGTTGCCTAATAAATTGTGTTAGTTTTCTAATAAAGCTTCTTAATACAGAATGTGACCTACTGAAACGCCTTCCTTTTTTGAATTTACAAACAGTTCAGACACTTTCAAGGACTAAACTTCCTAAAATGAATCCCTTCTCATTAGCAGTTTCATAATTTTAATAATGTAGTTTCTCCAAAAGGAATCTTGCCATTTCAACATTATAAAATAAATGTATAGGACTCATATATATCATTACTGATATAAGGTAAGGTTTTGTGGGATACTTTAAATACTCATCAACAGTAAATTCCTAATGTCATTTTTCTCATGACAGTGAAAGAATTTTACTCAGAACCCCATAACTTCTGTTTCTCACTTCATCCCTTATCCATCCTTATTAGAAACTGTGGGATAGCGATGGACATACTGTATCATTGCATATTGCTATGAATTTTGTTCAATTCATAAAGTTGTGTATGTGTTTGATACAACAGGGGCCTTGGTTTGGTTCCCTCTCACAGTTCCACAGTTTGCTTTAAATGTTGAGTATGAAGTTTATAGCTAATATTTCCTTATCTCTTCTTTCTTATTCATAAGTCCTTTAAGGGTCAACAGTCACATCAGTGCTATCATGAAGGTTTAATTCCAAGGGAAGAATTGGTTAGTATTGATAACACAGCCATGTATTGTAGGGAAGTAATATCATATGGAAAATCCCATCTTAAAATTCACATATTTAATTTTTTTTAAATCAGTATGGAATACTAGGAGGAAATATAAAGCACATAGATAGGAGACTGGAAGGATATTAAGACTACTTACAGTGCCAAATCTCTGCATGAAATTCAAGAAAAGTTTTAAGCATTCTACTGTATTATGTGAACATATATGAATTAGCCACTTCACTGTCCTTAATTTGAGAAAATACTTTAATGCATTGTTTTTGTCTGCAACCGAAGGACTTTTGATAATTGGACTAAAAGATACACGAAAAAGACTTTTTTTTTTTTTTTTTTTTTTTTTGAGATGGAGTCTCGCTCTGTCACCCAAGCTGGAGTGCAGTGGCATGATCTCAGCTTCCTGCAACCTCTGCCTCCTGGGTTCAAGTGACTCTCCTGCCTCAGCCTCCTAAGCAGCTGTGTTTACAGGCATGCACCGCCATGCCTGGCTAATTTGTGTAATTTTAGTAGAGACTGAGTTTTGCCATGTTCACCAGGCTAATCTCAAACTCCTGACTTCAAAGGATCTTCTTCCCTCAGCCTCCCAAAGTGCTGGGATTACAGACATGAGCCACCACTCCCGGTCAAAAATAATTTTTAATTATAATCTTAGATGTGCTATTATTTAGATAAGCTAAACTCAAGGGTAAAATATAAATATATAAATTTTAATACATAAGGCTACATAAGTGTAATATTGTGCTAGCCCATGCCAAATTCACTTATATCCTTCTCATATATTATACAGTATTAGGTTTATAACTAGCATGAGCCTGAATATATAGCCATCAAACAGGAAAAATAGAAGCTACATTTACTCAACGTTTGTTTTATACCAGGTGCTGTATTCTAATATTTTCTTTCATTTAATCTGTATGATAAGGATTAAATATACTTATATGTACTCTGAAGCGTAAACTCCAAGGCTAGGAAAAGGTCACTCACTTTTTAACTGATCTGGCAGAAGTATCTTTTCGACCAGATTGTTGTGACTCCAACATATCTCCTAAGCCAGTCTTTCTCAAGCTATCTATGATGAAAGGCTACATTTTTATTATTCCAATATCTCACAGACCAATATTTTGTAAAATGCAACATAATGAATAATTTTAAAAATTAAACATATACAATTATAAGTACATATTTTATATTTAGGTTCAGCAGACAAAAAATTACTCTGTCAAATTCCTATAAAAATTTCAAGTGTTTATCCTCAATTTTGTTCTTACTGCAGACCATTAAAAATTCATGAATCAACCCTAGGCCACAGGGTACAGTCTGAGTAGGTGGCCAACATATTTCCTATGAGTATTAGGTGAGCATATCAATATTAGGTGTTTCTTACAAAAATTTTTATAGAAGATTAACAAGAGTCATGACTGAATGAAAAATATGCATGAATTTCATAAAATGTTCTCCAATTACATACAAAGATGTCCACATTCAAATCCCTGGAATTTGCAAATGTGTTACCTGAAATGGCAAAAGGGACTCTGCAGATGTGCTTAGGTTAAGGATGTCAAGATGGAGAGATTATCCTGGAATATATGAATGAGCCCAATGTAATAACAAGGGTCTTCATAAGAGAGAAGCAGTGGAGTCAAGATTCAACAAAGGAAATATAACAGTTTAAGCTGAAATCAGAGAGATTTGGAGCACTGTGCTGCTGGCTCTAAAATGGAAGAAGGTGATGCAAACAAGGAATGCAGGTGGACTGCAGATGCTGAAACAGGCAAGGAACTAGATGCTTCCCCTACAGCCACACTGGTCTTAGAACTTCTCACCCCCAGGACTACACAATAAATGTGTTTTATATTAAGCTAATAAATTTGTGAAAATTTGTTATAGCAGCACTTGGAAACTAACACAGATGTTGGTACTTGGAAGTGGGGCACTGCTAGTAACAAATACCTAAACATGTAGACAGTGGCTTTGGAATTGGTAATGAGAAGAGGCTGGAAGAATTTTGAGAAGCATAATACAAAAATTATAGATCTCCTTGAATAGACTGTTATTAAAAATAAAGATTTGGTTAAAGGCTCTGCTGGTGCAGACTCAGGAGGAAGTGAGGAGCATGGTAGAGAAAACCTTTAACTTCTTGGGGAATATCTAAGTTGCCATAAATAGACTGTTGGTAGAAATGCGGACATTAAAGGAGATGCTGGTGAGGCCTCAGAAGGAAATGAGAAACATGTTATTGGAAATTGGAGAAAAAAGAATCTTTGTTTTATAGTGGCAGAAAGTTCAGCTGGACTGATTCCTACAATTATGTGGAAGTCAGAATTACAAGTGATGAAGTTACATATTTAGCTGAGGAGATTTCTAAGCAAAGTGTTGAAAGAGTGGCCTGGTTGCTTCTTGCTGTTAATAGTGATGTGTGAGAGGAAAAAGATGAATAAAGGGAATAACAATTAAGTCAAAAGAGACCAGGACTTGATGATTGGGAAAATTGTTAACCTATGAAGACTTCAAAAGGCTAAAATTAGATGTGTTTTCAAGAAAGCATACTTGGAGAGAAAGCCAATTTTATGTCTGGATAACATTTTGCTAGAGACTTATAAGGATTAAAAGGTCCGAGTGAAAGCAGGGCTCTTTGAAGTGATTAGGCATGTGTTCACGGATCCCCTCAGCCACTTCGACAGAGGCCAAAAATGGAGTTGAAATTATCCAAGAAAGATCTGTAGAGGAGCCTGTTTTACTAATGGAGTGAATCCTAGAGATGTACACAGGAAAATCACAATGTTCTTGAGACTCCTACAACGGTAGTAACACCATCAGCTTGGACTGAAATAGGCAGAAAAGGGATGAAATGCAAGAAGGCTGATGGACACTCAAAATTCTACAGGTAGGAGATGGCTGACAAGAATACCTGGTTGAAAATATGTGCAACCCTTCATGAAAATGCAGAAATAATTCTGGACTAGGCCCAGAGAGCAGATTCAAGCCACAGAGGATTATTCACAGGCCTTGAAATCTAATGGAATTTTCAAATGTAGGTTTCTACATTTCTTGAGACTAGTAACTCCTTTTTCCTTCCACTTTATCCCTTTTTATGTAGGAATGTCTGTAACTGTTATCCTATGCCTGTTCCTCCATTGCATTTTGGGAACATATAATTTGTTTTGTAGTTTCACAGCTCCACAGATGGAGAGGAACTCTGCTCAAGGACAGATTATAAACAGATCCTTAGGCATACCTAATTTAAATAATTTGGATAATGAGATTTGGGACTTTTAAGCTGATTAAATTTAGATGACATTTTGAACTTGAGTTGATGCTATGATTGATTGAGACTTTTGGAGACCTGAGAATGTGGTGAAATGTGTTTTGCGTGAAGGAAGGATCTCAATCTTTGGGAGCCGGAGGGCAAACTATGGCAGATTGAATCACGGTCCTCAAAGTAACTCCATCCTTATCCCCGGAAACTGTAAATATGTTACCTTAAATGGCAATAGGAACCTTTTTGGATGTGATTGGGTTAAGGATCTTGAGATGGGAGGATTTTTCTGGAGTATTTGGATGGACCAAACATAATCACAAGGATCCTTATAGGAAGGAAGTAGGAGAGACCATTTTCAGAGATGGGATGCAAGGACAGAAGCAAAGGTCAGAGTGCAAGAGAAATTTGAAGATGCTACATTGCTGGCTTTGAATATAGAGAAAGGGGTCAAAGAAGTGACATAGTTTCTAGAAGCTGGGAAAAGCAAGAAAATGGATTTTCTTCTAGAGGTTCCAGAAGGAATGCAACCCAACCAATACCTTGACTAGGATATTTGACCTCTAGAATAATAAATTTGTGCTGCTTCAAGCCACTAAGTAGATGGGAATTTGTTATAGCAGCCACAGGACAATACAAATGCCTCTATTATAATTTGGGTAAAAAAAAATCACATCCCAGGAATCTCAGAGTTAAAATAGCAAAGAGTATGCTTAACAAGACACTAAAAATTAACTTATAACACTTAAAAATCCTGATGATATTTTTCTGTTGACAGTTATCTTGTGGAAATGTGACAACTGTGACAACACAAAAATGGAACATCTCATCATTCCAAGAGGATGAATTCTGCTTTGTAAACTGAAAGAAAAGTAATTCAATAAATATAGATTGCTGTTGTATAGTCAACACAGTTTTTCCTAACGGTGCATTAGCATCTGAAAGTGCAGGAGGAATGGTTTATTTAGACTTTGAATCCATTACCATAAATGAGGGCCCCCTTCACCAAGGACCCCTCTTCAATTATCTCATCAACTTAATTTCAAAAATCATACGAATAGTTTTTAAAAGCCACTTCAAAGTTATAGGGCAATGAGATTGCCCATAGTTCAGGCAGTAATATATATTCAGTAATTGGAATTATGGCATGATTTATTCTCTTTTAAGGATGTCTAAGTTCTTTTAAGAGTCAGGATATAATCACAATAGAAACACACATAACACAAAGTGGTTTCAAAGCATCCCTTACCTGTGTAACAAGTGGCTCCAACAGCCTTTCCACTGTCAGTGTCCGGATTTCCAAACTTTTGGGGTCCCATTTCAGAATGATAGGTGAAGTTGCCGAAGTCATGCTCCCTGTGGGAACACGTGTTATCAGTTAGAAATAATGATCTTGGAAATAAATTGTAACATTGGTAATTCAAAACGAGTAAATCACTGAAACTTAGAACATACTGGAAGATAGCCTCTCTGGTCCAACCTGGTCAAATTAGAGATGGGAAAACCAGACCAGTACACTGTGAGGTGGCAATTTTGGAATCAGATTAAAAACTGAGGTCTCCTCAGCATACTAGTGTACTTTAGGCCCGCTTCTGGGACCCAATAGCCACTGAAATATTTCATTTACTCAACAGTGAGCATGCATACCTATCTGCTATATGCTGCAAAAGATTTTGGTCTTGCCCTCAAGTAGCTAAAGGTTTAAAGTTAGAGACCGCCAAATATGGGAACAATTAGGTCTCACTGTGACACATGTTGTGATTAAGAAACACAGAGAGGACTATGGGAGAGGTGAGGAAGGGGCATCGATGTCAGTCTGGAGAGAACAACAAAGAATAGCAGGAAGCAAAGTAAATCCACCAATGATTACTAGATGTAGGAACCCCTTTAAAACAAAAGTCTACTTTTTTCTTCACATCATAACTGACCCATGAGAATATCGTACTCCTTGGAGCAAGAGTTTCAGTGCCTTAAATAAGAAAGACATCTTGCAAACTAAGTGCCAATGGTTCTAAAAATTATCTGCTACTATTTACATGCTCTCTGATTACTCACTACATTTACATTCTTGTCCCATAAAATCAGTGACTGATAAGGTTATTTATTTCACTCTAAAGCAATCCTCTCTTACCTAAGAACCACTGACATGCAGATAGCAGTCTCCACATAACAAGCAAAAAATTACAGTTCTAGACCATCCCCCCCGAAAAAAAATTATACATTCTATCAGGTGTGTGTTTCTTTCATCAAGAAATTGCTAAATACATTCTGACATCTAACCACTGGACAAGCAACCTTAGATTGTACAAACTGAATCTGAATCATTTGTCTTAATACCAACATAAATCAAAATGTCCACGTCTGTTCTTTTATTCTGAACCAATGTCCCCATTCAATTCCATCCTTATAAATCAATATAGATGATTATTTCTACTAGAATTAACACAACAAAGAAGGCCTATCACAATAGGCACTAGTAGAAATGTGCCTCTTTACTGGCTCTCCTACAGCTAAGGCTTTTGCAAATAGACCCAACCAATTTGCTTAAAAAAAAAAAAAAAAAAAAGAAGAGGCAAAGACACAGTGTGCTGGTATTTTAACTCTCTCCAAATGCCATGTTTTAAATAAACTGAGCATAGCAATCCAACCATACAGACCGATTTAGATTTGGGTTTCTTCATCACAACAATAGTTGGCACCGACATGCTGCCTGTCCTCCAAAAACCTAAAAACACTTTACACATTTTCCATTCACACTACCAGCTGCCACAAAGCAGCTCTGTCATATACAGAATTCTGCGGCTGGGCAACACACCTTCTCATGCCATAGAAGGATAAAGATGCCAGATGCTTCCTGCAGACACTGGGATACCTTCATCCCTACTGAAGCCAGAAGTACCTACGTGATCTTAGTCCAGTACTTATGATACAGCTATTGCAAGTTTCAGGAGAAGTTCCCTGAGAACCTTTTTCAAACTCTGATGGAATCACAAGTGGCATAATAATGATGATGAACACGGAAGTTCTGTAGGAAAGCTGGATACTCAGTCGTGAAATCATTGTAACATGATAGTGACAGGTACTGGGTAAGACTGCACAGAGAATTTCCATAACATGAACATGCTTGTAGACATATGCTGATAGATCAAGGAAGACACATAAAATTACAGCTGTTCCATTATGTAACTTTTAAAACATGACACAAAAATGTTGGGGAAATCACAACAGAGACATGAATCTAGCATGCATCAAGCAGAAGTGAGGGATACTCCTCAAACAAAGATCTCAAGCCAACTATGAGCCAAGAAGCAAGAGTTAATTAGGGCCTTCAGTCCTGAAGGTCACAGAGCCCTTATAAATCTAAAAATAAAAGAATAATACTTCCCAGAAAAATCACTCAAATTAATTTATTCCTTTGAGGATCAATCTTTTCAGTCATTTCTTGTGACAAAGGTAGCAAAGAAAAGGTTACATGGTACTAATTTGTTGAAGTGGAAAAACAAGTCATAGAAACTTTAAATGCTGTTTTCCAGCCATGCTGTTTCTGATACAGTTGAGACTAAAACCAGGAATTCTGTCTCTACCCCATAATCTTTTCACTATTTGGTTTACTAACCACATTAGCAACAAACAAAAGGAGTGGTGGTGGGGACTGCAAAATCCCCACCTCTAAACCCACGATGTTGATATGTAAGATTCCCTTTGAGTTGCCTCTAAGGGGCATTTTAGCTTCATATCAGCTATTGAGCACAAGGTAAGAAGCTCCCCTGCCTGTGATACTTCAGCTGGTATCATCTTTACAGTTTGCTGTTTCTAGAAAATGTGTTCTCGGCCGGGCGCGGTGGCTCAAGCCTGTAATCCCAGCACTTTGGGAGGCCGAGATGGGCGGATCACGAGGTCAGGAGATCGAGAGACGATCCCGGCTAACACGGTGAAACCCCGTCTCTACTAAAAAATACAAAAAAAAATAGCCGGGCAAGGTGGCGGGCGCCTGTAGTCCCAGCTACTCGGGAGGCTGAGGCAGGAGAATGGCGTAAACCCGGGAGGCGGAGCTTGCAGTGAGCTGAGATCCGGCCACTGCACTCCAGCCTGGGTGACAGAGCAAGACTCCGTCTCAAAAAAAAAAAAAAAAAATGTGTTCTCGTCCTGCTATGTCCTGCTACTTTCAAAACATTTGATTGCTTTCTGCTGTCTGTGTTAGACCTTGTAGTAGGAACAGTTTCCTTACAAAAGCCTTGGCCAATTGGAATTGCACGAAAACAGAAAAAAAAGATTCTATTCCAAGATAGTAATCATAACCATAATCTTCTAGATTCACTCATTAATGATCTTTGCCTCCAGTGTTAAATTATGAACAAATTAGGGCAGAGAAGGCAAAAATGAGTCAAGCATCTCTAGAGCAAAAAGGGAGGCAATGGTAGTCAGAAAACAGGAATTGATGATTTGGTATGTGGCCCCTCTGATGAGCACACACAATAAGGTGACTCCTAACTGAGAATGTCATCCCACCTGTATATTCAATATTTATGAATTAGGAAGGACAGAGAAAATGCATAGGCGTTTGAGGTAGATTGGAGGATTTTTCAGTAAATAGTCATTTCCACCCCATCCTCACCTCCATGAGAAGAGAATATTTTCCTATTCCATTGCTATTGGGCTTTGGCTAAAGGGATGTTAAGAAATATGATGTGAGTAGACATTTGGAATCTGCTTACTTAGTTGGGCTTCTCCTCTGTGCTACTGCCTTCTGCCATAAGAGTCACATATAATCTACTGGTCCAAAAAGAAAGAAAGACACATGGAGCACACCTGAATCCGAGCTGCAGCTGGAGCCAAGCACAGCTAAGGTAAGCCTAGTCAGCCAACTCCCAACCAAACCATCAACACATGATCAAGAAGTAAATGCCTGCTGTTGTATATTGCATGCCATTGAGATTTTGCCATTAACTATTAATCAGCAATAGTTAACACAATGGTATCAAATAGACTTTTGTTTAAATTGAAGCGCTGCAATTTATCAACTCTGTGATATTGTCCAATTGCCTGCCCTTTCTGAGTTCCAGTTTCCTCAAATGAAAAATCAGGATAATAAGGATTTTATAGGCTTATTGTGAGGATTAAATAAGTTAATGTATAGAAAGCATGCTAACATTTCTGGAAATATTTGTTATTATTGTTATGTTGTCATTATTTCCCCAAATTTAAATTTCCTTTTTTTTGCAATTCTTTATCTCTGAAGTAACAGGTAAATACTCATTAAAATAGAGATCCAGATTTGCACTCCTTTGTGTGAAACAACCAAATTGACACAAACGAGAAAACAAGAGAACAAATCAAGTGTGCAGTCTCACGAGCCCTTCATCTTTCTGAGGATAAAATGATATATAGTCTCAATTCCATCGGTGCAATTAATACAGTCTGTTTGCCCACAAAAGGAAATTTACATAAAGCAAATAAATTTTTTCTCACTGATTTGAATTCAAAGTAAAAAATCATATTTTACTTACCTTTGGTAGAGAGAATACAGACTGGATACAGTCAAAGAGTGAAAAACAAGATTGTAAATAACAAAAGACAACAAGATTGTCTTCTTCCATACGGCACAGTGTTACAAACCTATGAGAAAGCTCTCAGAATTTTAATTTCTGAGAAGAGTTTCTTCATGAAAAGTTTTAGCTGGGCACAGTGGCTAATGCCTGTAATCTCAGCACTTCGGGAGGCCGCAGTGAGTGGATTGCTTTAGCCCAGAAGTTTGAGACCAGTCTGGAGAACACAGTGAGACCCAATATCTACAAAAAATACAAAAATTAGGTGGGCATGGTGGCATAATATTGTAGTCCCAGCTACTCAGGAGGCTGAGGTGGGAGCATCACCTGAGCCTAGGGAGGTTGAGGCTTCAGTGAGTCATGATTGTGCCACTGCACTCCAGCCTGAGCAACAGAATGAGATCTTTTCTCCAAAATAAATAAATAAATAAAATTAAAAAGACAGAAAGAAAAGTTTTAAATTGTGTATCCATGTAAGGTAATAATATAGCCCACCTGGTAATACTTTAGATAATTTCATATTCTTTCTGTGGTGGTAAGAAAGAGGCACAGGCCAGGATGCTAGCAGCCACTTGTCACTCATAATAGAAAATACAAAACCTGACAGAAAAGAAAAGTCACAGTAAAACGAGCTCCTCTATGAAGCAACCAAGGGTTAAGGGGCTTGTTTCCTTGGACAGTGTCCTGATAAGTAGAATCGGACTCGAGTTCCCATACCCCAAGGAATGCCTTCAAATGCCAGATATGTTAATGCAATGCATCATTCACTACAGAAATTCCCCTTTTCAAACCTTCCTGGAAAATGTCTTTGGAATTCTCTGCCTCACCTTTCTAAGTTATCCCCATTCTTTCTACTGTTCTTTCACATCGCGATAGTCCAGGATGCTTTCCATTTGCCGGGGGGACCACCCAAACCTGCTTTCTCTCCACGAAGCTCCAGCTTCAGATTCTCCTCATGATTTTTTTTTCTTCACCAACACTGAGCACTACTGCCATCAAACTCCATGAAGTTTTATTATGTGATAGGCTAGCTTTAGTTGATACAAATTCAGAAGTTAACGACTAATAATGCCTGTCATTATCAGAGAGCTGTGGAGATAATTCACCTGCCTCTGCACGTATGATGTTGAGTCAGTTACATTACCAAAACTTCAGTTTCATTGTTTGTAAAACAAGGATGGTGATAGCATTATATTATTAAAAGATTTGTTCTGCAAATCAGTGGAATAATTACACATGCAAAAGTTATGGTTTTTCTTCTTTGCAATGTTGTCTACATGAATATCATCCTAACCCTCAAGACACCAACTGGGGTAGGGATGCCACTGGAAAATCTCACAAGACAAGATGCCTGAAAAAACAGATGTACTGAGAAAGGGAGAGAGATGAGATAAGGTGAATTTTCTAAATTTCCTCAGCATTTCAAGAATCAAGTCTGAAAACCTTGAATTGCTTTTTTTTCTGCCTTTTTTGCATTTATTTCTTTAAATTTCTCCCCTATTTAGGGTAGTTGGCAGGTATTATTAGTACCGAGTCTCCTGTACATTAAATTGCTTTTTCCATGAGTAAAATAATATGGGCTAATGAGCTTTTACTATTATCTCCCATTTATCAATAAAGGAACTACAGTATAAAACAGTTAAGAAAGTTGCCCATGGTCATAAAACTTGAACCTTGGCTGGGTGCGATTGCTCATGTCTGTAATCCCAGTTCTTTGGGAGGCTGAGGTGGGAAGATTGCTTGAGTCCAGAAGTTTGAGACTAGTCTGGGCAACAATGATGAAACCCCATCTCTACAAAAAAAAAATACAAAAATTAGCCGGGCGTAGTGGCGTGCACCTGTAGTCCTACCTACTCCAGAGGCTGAAGTGGGAAGATGGCCTGAGCCCAGGAGGCAGGGGCTGCAATGAGCCGAGATCATGCCATTGCACTCCAGTCTGGGTGTTAGAGTAAAACCTCACCTCAAAAAAAAAAGAAAAAAAAAAAAAGAAAAACATTGAACCTAAATTGTCTTGACTTCAGAGTTTATGCTCAAAACCACTCTGGTGTACTGCTTCTAGAAAAAATCCCAAGGCTTAGTTACACCATGGAGCTTCTCAATCATGGGAGGACATAGAGGTAAGGACACAAATTTAAAAATGAGGAGCCAGCCATTTCTGGAGAATGAGAGAAGAAGAGGCAAGAGAGAGAGAGAAAGAATGTTAGACTAGATGAGGGAGACACCAACAGCAGGTGTTCTAATACATGCATGGGGCTCATGGGCAATGTGGCTGCTTTTCCTGGTGAGACAGAGCAGGTCTAGAGGTCAGTTTCCCCAAGTTGCCATTGGTCTTACGTGGTGAGAGTAGGATGCTGGCTGTAAAGCTGGGTCAGCTAGTGAGCAACACAGGGGCCTGGTAAAGTCAAAAGAAGGAACCTGTGAGGTGTAAGACAAAGTAGACAAAATTTTGGCCCAGTGACCTCAGCGCCCTTGTGTTATGCTTGTAAATATCTTATATTACATGATCAAGGGGATTTTACAGATGCGATTAAGGTTACCAATCAGTAGCCTTTAAAATAGGGAAGTTATCCCGAAGTATCTGGGTAGAACCAATGTAATCACGTGAGCCCTTAAAAAGCGGATCTTTTGGCCGGGCACGGTGGCTCACGCCTGTAATCCCAGCACTTTGGGAGACTGAGGCGGGAGGATCACGAGGTCAGGAGTTCAAGACCAGCCTGGCCAACATATTGAAACCCCGTCTCTACTAAAGATACAAAAAAATTAGCCAGGTGTGGTGGTGGCCACCTGTAACCCCAGCTACTCGGGAGGCTGAGGCAGGAGAATTGTTTGAACCCAGTAGGCAGAGGTTGCAGTGAGCCAAAATCATGCCATTGCACTCCAGCCTGGATGACAGGGCGAAACTCCATCTCAAAAAAAAAAAAAAAAAAAAAATTCAAATCATTCTCCTGACTATCGGTGGAAGAGAACATGATAGAGATACAGCAGAAAAGGATGCAGGATGGGTAGGGCTAAGCGAAAAGGCAGAGGGATTTGAATTGAGAAAAACTTAACCTAGTTGCTAGAGGGGCCACATAAAAAGCATGGAAAAGAATATGGGTGGCCTCTGGGAGCTGAATGAGTTCTGACTGAAAGTCAGCAAAGAAATGGGGGTCTCAGTTCCACAACCATGTGGAACTGAATTCAGTCACCAACCTAAATGAGGTGAGAAATGAATTCTTCCCCAGCGCCTCCAGTAAGGAACACAGCCCTATCAAGTTACCAAGTTACTTGATGTTTATCAAGTTAAACATACTAAGTTTGTGGTAACTTTTTTACTGCAGCAATAGGAAACAAATACAAATAGTTCTCAGATTTGTGTGTCCATGACAATCACCTAGAGGCCATGCTAACACACAACTTCTCAGACCCACCACAAGAGTTTCTGATTCATTAGGTCTGGAGTGGGTTGGAGAATTTTCATTTGTGACAAGTTTCCAGAGGATGCTGCTGCTGCTGGTTCAGGAATGACGCTTTAAGAACTACTGTTGTAATCAGGACCCATCACCACACATGCCAGTGGGGAAGTAGTTATCAGGAAGATATGATATATCTCTGCTCAGACCAGATGACCAGTAAGAACAACATCTCTTTATTTGGGGACCATAAAACTAAGTCTTCCAACTTCCCTATATGTTGTCTGAACTATGACAGTGGTTCTAATTTTCTGTTGATATTTTTTTGAGATGGAGCCTTGCTCTGTCGCCAGGCTGGAGTGAAGTGATGCGATCTAGGCTCACTGCAACCTCCACCTCCCCAGTTCAAGCGATTCTGCTGCCTCAGCCTCCCAAGTAGCTGGGACTACAGGCGTGCACCACCACACCTAGCTAATTTTTTTTTTTTTTAATTTTTAGTAGAGGCAGAGTTTCACCGTGTTGGCCAGCATGGTCTCGATCTCTTGACCTCGTGATCTGCCCGCTTCGGCCTCTCAAAGTGCTGGGATTACAGGCATAGCCACCATGCCCGGCCTGTTAATTATTTTTTTAAAGTACCTCTAGGATGTGGATACTCTATTGTAAGAGGAGCTATTCTGGAGCTGAAGAGAGTATCTGTGTGTATGTATCACAGATAGGAGCAGAAGTTAACGAATGAAAAACAGGAGAAATCTTTTGTTTATTATCTACATATCTCTAGAAAGTAAAAGGCATCCTGGCTCCCACAAGAATACACTCTGCTGTGACAATACCATGTCCAAATGGAGGTGGGGGGAGAATGGCATTTGTCACTCTTCCTGGTGCTACCATGTGTATGAAAATTGCCTGCTCTGGTGGCCAAACTATGGGAAAGCCCTGCATCTTATCTTCCTCCATTAACTCTGCTCAATTCAAGCTCATTTCCCCTAACTTTGACTATAACGAGGTAGTATATCACCCATCACTATTCTTTACATAATAACCATTCAAAGCCCTGGCTCAGTGAACTGAGAAGTGACCCAAGATGCAAGCTGCTGCTGTAATTACAGGATCTGTCACCCCTTTTATTCAAAATTGAAGTGATATGCAATGTCTAAGTAGTTTTTGCTATTTGCAGTGAAGGCAGGGTGGGGTGCGGGTATCTGCTATTGCTAAAGTGTAGTTCAGTACTTTCCTCAAATATTACAATATTTGCAAGACATCTATTCTTGGTAAACCCATACCTTTTAACAAAACACTCAAATGCTGATGAACAAAAATATCATTCTAATAATTTGAAAATATTACTGTAATAATAATCAATGTCAAAGTATAAATGCATACCCTTTTCAGAATCTCCTTTTTCTTCTACCCAAATAAACAAAATGTTACCAAAAATATATAAACGAAGAAAGCTCCAAAGCCTCAAGTCCTTCAAGGTGGTAAGTTGAGACTAATAATATATGGCCTAGAGTTTGCTGATTAAAAAGAAATAATCATGTCCATGTCTCACTGAAATGGGTTTTTATACTTACAATAGCACACTCATAAAATTGAATACTATGTGCCAATTTTATAGAAATTCACCACTTCTGGAGTATGCTAATAGAAAGTCAGTAATTTGAAATTGAAAATAAAATTTAGTATCTGTCAAATTCATTTCCTTGCTTTTCACCGCATTCATAGTCTTATCATTTTAATTCATTTTGGAAACATACACAGACTCAGTCTACTCCTAAATTATGGGTTGTTTTCCACTTGAGTGTGAACCTATGTGATATCCAGGTAAGTAGGACTTACTCTATATGCCACGCAAGGTGTCCAGTGTCCCATCAAGGACTCAAGTTGTCTAAATGAAATTTCTTAACTAATTTAGGTTAACATTTTTCAACTTGCTTATTATCCTTCAGCAACACCACAATTCATATTTGGACAGTAGATTCCAACAACTGAAAATCAGAACTGTTAGTATTCCAGGTAACGTATCTTGAGGAATTATCTTTATCGTCCAAAAGTAACTAAATTATTTGATAGGAACATAGCTTCTTTGGCAATTAATTTGTTCTTTGTTCTTCTGTCTATAAATTAGAATTTCATATGCATTAACTACATATCTCAAATCTTCATCAGAATCTCATTTCATATTTAGATTATAGCAAAATAGCTATCAAACTGCCTTCCTTTAGTCTCACTGTATAATTTAGCCCAAACTAATTATCCTAAACATTGCTTTTCTAGAAAACCAAAATAACCACTTAATTCTCTTTTCCAACAAGCCCCAGTTCCTCTTTGTAACCAGGCAGATATTCCATTTTCTGATCCTGCTCTATTGGATCTTATCTCTTTAACAAAAGTCTTCTGCTTTGATCAGGTTACATTACAACACATGGTACATGCCTCTTCCTAAAGTTTCTACCTGGGACACTTTCCTTCTCATCCTCCAATATCCAAATACTGACATCTTCAACCTGCACCTTCTTCATAATCCCTGTATTTACAGTCAGTAACAGAAGATCTTAACATTTTTCTTAACTGGCTCATTAAGAAATTGACATTAGTTTGACATAACCCACCAGGTTATAAACCCATTATGACATAAATTCAGTTTTTCATTTATTTTCTCTCATCTGTAGGATAGAGAGTTAGGCCCTTCATAAATGTTGTTGATTAAATGTGAACTTACGACATATCCAAATATTTATCTGTACTTTTCAATTAACAATTCTTTATCTTTTCAATTGTGGGGCTATTTCCTATAGAATAATAGCTTTTAAAATATCTTTCAGATATATTTTTAGACATATTCTTTGTTCAGTACTTCCCCAGACCCCGAAAACACATGACATTTTGGTATTATTTAGAGAACATAATTTATATTTCAGGTTTACTTTTATTTATGCATTTCAGAAAAATGTATAGTACATATTAGAAGAGGATACTAGTTTATTTAACATGTTAAGTTGTGCCCCAATTTTGTTCAGGAAAAAGTAACTTTGAGACTAGTGATATTTGATTCAGTTCTGATTTCCACATGAGTAACTTTGGGCAAAGTATAGTAGCCCACAATGCCTCCTAGGAAGTTTTCCTTCTCATTGACTCAAATTCCATTTTGTCTTCAAGGTCCTCTCAGGTTCCAACCTCTTTACGAAGTCTCCCTGTTTACAAAAGCCCTAGTGACTTTTCTTTTCTCTGAATTCCACTAGTATTTAGAATGACTACCATATAATACATGATTCAAATACAAGTTGCCTGTGTTGTTATCTATTTGATTTCCCTAAGTTTTGTGTTCTCTAATGCATTCAGGAACAGAGACTCTTTGCTTTCACAGTGATTAGCAGTGTTGGGCATTACTCAAAATGCTATGAGTACTCATGAGTTTAATTCTTTGTCAAGTTCAAGTTTCTCTCTCTCTCTCTCTCTCACTCTCTCTCTCTCTCTCCCTTTCCACACACACACACACACACATACACACACACACACACACACACACAATTATAGTTAAACTATAATGCAAATGTTCTGATGCAGAAAAGAGATTTTTTACTGAATGCACCACTTTAGTTACTACAGACCTGGAAAAAAAAGTAAGTTTTCTTCTTCAGAATGCTTTCAACATTCTCTTTTTAAAATGTAGCTTTTATTTTGTTACTAGAGTCATTTGAGTTATACTAAAACTAATCCTTTTGATCCCAACCCAAATTTCCTACAATAGTTACCACAATATAATTTGAATCCCATTCCACAAGGCATTGAAAACCTTGAAAACCCTCAAATTATAACCAAGTCATACAAAAGTTAATTTTTAAAGTAATTTTCATACTAAAATATCTTTACTTAAAAGTTAGACAACAAATTTTAAAAGAAAAAAAAAAGCTTTTAATGAGGACTTATGTCCAAAATGCATTAGAAACTCAAATTTAGTGTCTTTAAATAATTTATATAAATAAATTTTACTTTTAATGCAAGAGTCTAATGCTTCTCAATTATTTCTGTGAAAGCCTCTGATATTCTAGCAGAAAAGTGCAATCCCATAATGCATTATTAAATAAAAGTTTTCTGTCTCTTCCTTCATTCAGTTATCCATCCATCATTCATTCAATGCCTATATACTAACTACCCACTGTGTGCAAGCTCCAGTTAGGTGATGTGGAAAACATTAAAGTGAATTAGACATGCTTAATATTGATTAGAGAGATGAGCTTTGTTCTGACTAATCAGATTGTAAAAGCACTGCCCACTCACCAAGAGGGGAGCCCTCAGAGAATGAGCTCTGCCAGGGATGGGCATCTCTGGGATCATTAAATCAGTTCATTTCAACTTGGCATTCAGATCAGGCAGTAGAGAGGTAACCAACGGCAGCTCCAAATTTTGAGTGTCTTGATGGAGCCATGTTAAGTAGTTTGTGCAACACAGTAAAGGGGAAATAATCAATGATCTTTTGAATTGCTGCCAGAAAAAATGCAGGAAACAAATTAACCAAGACTATGAAAAGGCATTCAAGTAACTCTAGGATGGAGAGTCAAGAAGACAAAGTAATCATGATATAAAGAAAGAAATGCAGATATTTAAGAGCTATTTTCAACAGTTAAGTGGTTATAAAAACACTTAATTAGTACCTAAGGACTTGAATTTTCAAAGCAAGCTCTAGTGATTATTATGTTTTATTTTAAAAGTCAAAGTTAAATCCACACATGTACTGGTGAGTTAAAAAGGAATTAAGTAGCAGAAACTCATAGGGAAATTATTTAAGCCTAATAGACCCACCTCATGCAGTTTCCTATGTCATAGACTGGCTGATTCACTAGATCTAAAGTAAACGGGTACTGCTTTGCGTCCAGTGGCAGCTACAGTAAATGGGAAATAATTCTCCTGCATTGTGTAAGCCTTGCCCCTTTCAATTGCATTATGAGTCTCGAAAGGTCATAACACATTACAGCAATTATATTTGCTTAGAAGTCTTTCACAGTGAGGATTGATATTTCAGCACAAGTTCTGTTCAGTATATACATTCCTTAGTAAATCATCTTATTAAGCTTTCGATACAGAAAATCATATGTAAGAAAGAGAAACAATAACCTAGCTTTCCTTCTGGTCATCTGTGGGATTTAATTTTGTATTTATGAGCCAAAAACTACCTCAGGTAATATGCTTTTGTAAATATAAAAAAATGAATCTACCATGGCTTTAGGAAATGCAAATGAGGCCCTGTTAATTTTGTACATCTCAAGATAGTATAATCCTTTCCATTAATTTCATGATATTTACATTTCACAACATCGATTTCACTGAACACTACAGGTCACTGGCCAAAGTTTATTATAATTATCAATAGTTTCATGTTGCTATCATCAAGTCCTAGTATGCTGGAGTGAATGGGAGTCCTTGATCAATCACTAAGAGTAAGAACATGTGTATAAGACAGTCATGGAGGAAGGCACTAACACATGCTAAGCACACTGTCTAAGCAGTTACTGTTCAGGCACTTGACCTACGTTACCTTACGCAATCTTCACACTGCTGTCAGGTCAATACTGATGGTATCCCAATTTTACCCATAAGAGAACTAAAGCTTGCTTTTCCAAGGTTAATGGAATTCAACCAAAGTTTACTCCAAATCTGATTTTTTCCAAGATACAATTCAACTTCCTGAAATGTGTTCAGTATGTTATTTCACGGGTGGTAAGTCTTGTGGGGCAGAACAGGCTAAGAAAATACACAGCTTCAAGAAACTTCACAGAAATATGTGGATAATAAATCCTTAATGTATTGTTTAAGGTAACTGAGTGTTTAGGGACCATTTTTGACCTTTCAGTTTGTCAGAGAAGACTAGACCTTTGTAACATGCATCTCTTGTTACCACTCTGAAGATAAAAGTGAACACATAATGGATCTAATCCAATATGGAAAGTATTTGTTTCCTGCAAATTCAAAAAAGCATCAAATAGCTCAATACCTGTGGGCATCAGCCATAGTCATTCTAAGGTGACCAGCATCACCTCAGGTGACACATCTACAAATGTATGAAACTATCTGTTTCTACCCTTATCTCCTTCCCAATTGTCTTATTAGAAGATGGGGCTTGGTTCTTCTTTCCGGCATCCCATCCCTTCCTGCCTCCTGACTAAGGCCTCATTCCATCAATTGTACTCTCTCTTCTGTATCCTCAATTTCACCCCTTTTCTGGCTCTTTCCAGGCAGTGGAAAGTATTGTCCAATTAAAAAAGTAAAATACAAAATAAAAAATATATATATATCCTTCACCATCCTACTCCTCACTTGACATTCCATACTTCCCTTCTCCTTCATGGCCTAGCTTCTTGAAAGTGTAGTCTATAATGCCTGTTCCACTTCCTCACTACCTACTCATTCCCCATCCCACAACAATCTGGCTTCTGCCCTCGCCATTCCACTGAAATTAGCCTTGCAAAATTACAAATGATCTTCTAGTTACTTAATTCAATGGACATCATGTGATTTGCCAGCTTATATACTAAAATTAGAAAGGTGTGGGGAAGATTATCATGGTCTCGGGGAAGAATGACAAGGAAATTTATGCAGCATCCAATATTTTTATAGTATGAACTCATTTTGTTATATATAGACATATATCTGGATATAGAGAATATATTTGCATATAGAAGAAGTCTGGAAAAATACACATCAAAATTTTAACAGTAGTTATGCTGGGCGGTGGGATTTAGGGTTGTTCTTAAATTATTCAAAATTATTCAAAATTATATATATTTTTCACCTTATACATTGATATATATATTCTAGTTACATAATGATCACACATTCCTTATCTAAATAAAAATCAATAAGTATATCATCTCAAAACACCCAGGGTCCTCTTTTAAAATCTTATCTTATTTGATAACATAGAAATATTTGACAATGTTGTTGTTTCTTTTGTTTCAAGAATACCACACTCTCCTGGTCTTCCTGTACTCTCTTAACATCTTATTCTTAGCCCTCTTTGTACCCTCTTCTTCTAGACCCATGCCCTTCATGTTTCTGCTTTGAACTCCATCACTGTGTCTCATCTCTCTCTGCTCTAGTGCCTGTGTGGTCTCATTCATGTCAGTGTCTTACTTTATGCTGAAAACTCCCACATCGATTTCTTTAGCTCAGTGCTCCTTCCTGGGTTCCAGCCTCCTATATACAACGCGTTACTAGGTTTCCAAGCACTTCAAAATGAACAGGCTTAAAAGTGAACTCATCTTTCCACAACATTGGTCCAACTCCTGTGGTCATATGTCAATGAATAGTACTATTATATATCGGCCCGGTACGGTGGCTCACGCCTGTAATCCCAGCACTTGGGGAGGCCAAGGCAGGCGGATCACCTGAAGTCAGGGGCTTGAGACCAACCACCTTGGCCAACACGTTGAAACCCCGTCTCTACTAAAAATACAAAAATTAGCTGGGCGTGGTGGCGGGCGCCTGTAATCCAGCTACTTGGGAGGGTGAGGCAGGAAAATTGCTTGAACCTGGGAGGTGGAGGTTGCAGTGAGCCGAGATCGTGCCACTACACTCCAGCCTGGGTGACAAGAGTGAAACTCCATCTCAAAAAATAAAAAAGAAGAAGAAGAAGAATTATCAAGAACTATCATGTATCAAGCCCTGTCAGAAATGCAGTAGTCATTTATTTTTTATTTTTATTTATTTTTCCGTGAGGGATTCTAGCTCTGTCACCCAGGCTGGAGTGCAGTGGCGCGATCTTGGCTCACTGCAAGCTCTGCCTCCTGGGTTCATGCCATTCCCCTGCCTCAGCCTCCCAAGTAGCTGGGACTACAGGCGCCTGCCACCAAGCCCGGCTAATTTTTTTGTATTTTTTAGTAGAGACGGGGTTTCACCGTGTTAGTCAGGATGGTCTCGAATTCCTTTCCTTTCTCTTACCTCCTACAATAAAAAGTTCAAGTCTAATAAATTCTGTCAGCACCTGATTCACAACCATCTCTTCTTTCTCTCTCCACCACTGCTGCCTTAATCAAGGCTCTTGGCATTTCTTTATTAGATTATTGAAACAGCCTCTTGACTGGTCATGTTGCCTTCAGTCTTACTCCCTCTAATCCCTTCTTTATCCCACAGCCATAATGGTTTTCGCAAATAGGAATGACATCATGTCACTATCCCATTGAATAGCCTCTGATGACTCCCACTGCCGAAGAATAAAGTTCTAAATATATTAACTGTACCCCAGTACAGTCCCATTACTCAGTATTTGCCAATTGTGCATCTTAAGTCTTTGTGAACTCTAGACCTAGTGAACTGCCAGCTGTTCTCCAAACATCCCATATTCTCCCATTCCTCTAAGACTTTTCTTGTGTCATTCCTTCCATAGGCCTGCTTCATCCCTGTTTTCCTTACTTGACACACTTTGGTTATGCTTTGAGACTCAACTCAGGCGTCACTTCTTGACCATTTCAATGTCACCCTCGATCTTATAGGACACAATGTTTCCCTCAATTGTGCCATAAATCTCACTCTATTTTAATCATTCAGCTCATTCTCTTTCACACTAGAATACTTAGATCCTTGAGGATGGAACAGTGAATTTGATATGTTTGAATAAACACATAAGTAAATGATGGGCATTAAGGGAGCAGCCCCTTCCAAACTGAATGAACTATATGAGGGAGATGCAAAATGAGGTCTTCTGAACAAACCTATCCACAAAATAGTACAGTATCATTCTCCAAAAGTCACTACAATAAATACAGCTGCATCTAAAGGTATCTGTTCAACCCCAGTACTGACAGCTTAAAGAGCTCAACATTCAAGAATAGCTCCAAGAAAAAAATCAGAACCTGAGTCAGAGCCATCCCTACTGATAAGCATAAGGTCTCTTGCAGGCATTTTGCTGCAGGAATACCATGATGTAATTCAGGGAACACAGCAAAACAAAGTGGGAAAACCAGCTTCTAGTTATATCTGTATCTCCCAGCCACCAAAATTATTCTCTTGACAAATCACCTGCTCCATCTGAAACTGTAGGGCAGCAACTTTATGAGCTTAAAAGAATCTATCGGTCTTCTGTATTCCCTTTAGCACTAAAATGATTATATCATTTCAGTGAATATCATTCAGTGAAAATTTTTTTCTTCAGTGAAAAAAATTTCAGTGAAAATTATTTTCAACTCTTATAATATAAACCAGATTCTATACTAACTATGTATAATTAGCTGGGGTTTATTTGAGAGGTTCCTTAAGGACTGCTAAGTGATGTTTGTTAAGCAAGTTCAAACACTCTTTCATATACTGGTTTTACTGACCTCGCAGAAGGTGAGCATAGGCTCTGTGATGGTTCTTCAACAATAGAGACGGATGGCCTGTCATCAGTGGGTAGAATGTTGGTCTACACTCCTCCCTCTCCTCTGACCAAAGATAGGTGGAATGAAATGTTCCCTTGGACTACTTGGGAAACAGAGGGAAACAAATGGACTCAAATACCATCTAAGACAGAATTATATTTGAGTGTAATTTAGTTAACATGGAAAACAATGCATCTCACTGACATCCTTCTTCACTCACCTCTCAAAGCCGCCTGCTCTTTCTTACCCATGTAATCACAGCTCATTCAAATATTGGTTATCTACAGGTATAGGTTAAGGCTGAATCTGTCTCTCCAGGCTAAGGAGGAGAATCATAATTATCCTATGTAAAATATATGGGATCTTTTCCTTTTTCCATTTTTTTTTTTTTAAATTCACATTTGGAGATGCAGCCAAACAAGATGTGATAGCAACTCAGCTGGAGACTTCTGGGAAAGGTTTTCCTGGAATATATGGACATGTCCTTCTCCCCTGTGCATTGTTGTAAGTAGGCATGACACTGTTCCATCTATCTGACACTATGAGGGGAGATAATGACAACAAGTGAGAATAACAGAGTAGAAGGATGAAAAGCGCTTATGTCTCTTATGACAATCACACATTAAATTAACCAAGACTGAAACCACCCTATCTTTAGAAACAGCAAATATGATTTCATATTATTTGCAGCCCCAAACCCTGCTAACTAACATAATACTACTGATTGTTTTTCAAATAGCATTCTTTGTGTTCAGATTGATGGACTTGTGGAACTTATGAAGGGATTGGCAAACTACAGCCCACAGTGCAAATCTGCCCAGCACTCACTTTTGTAAATAAAGTCTGTATTGGAAGACAGCTACTCTTTTTCATGTCATCTATACTCTAGTTGCTTTTTCACCAAAATAGCCAAGTTGAGTAATTGAGACAGAGACTGCATGGCCCACACATATGAATATTTATTATCCACCTCTACAGAAACATTTTGCTGGTTCCTATTCTTAATCAGTGGATTTCAGGTAGCCGCTGTATTACTCACATAATATTTTCCAGGGGCCATTTTGGATGTCCCAATCATTGTGAAGTAATTAAAAGGCCAGCGTTGTTTAATGTTCAAGTCCCACATAACAATGAATATTCTCACTCAAAATACCAATAGTGATCCTACTGAAAAATACTACTCATAATCAATATAATAACCCATAGCATAACTTGGGCCTTGGGCCACACGAATTGCTTTTTACATTATACCTACTACCATGGCAAATGTAGGTCTGGTAGATTTATTAGCATAGGTAAATGGCAATCTAGAAGCATTGAACTATAAAAACATTATTGATCCTCATTAGTCATTTGTCGATAAACAGAAAAAATATATTTATTGTTACTTTAGAGGATTTTTTTTCATTAAAATTTTCTGGTTAGGGGTTTAGACAAACTGAATATTCCAAGTTCTATTCTAAAATACAAGTTGTTTATGCACACAATTTTTATCAAGGAATATTTTATTTTATACTCATGAATTTTTAAGTGCTTTTTACTTTCAATTTTACAGAGTGATTATAATTTCTTTGGAGTTCTTTTTATGTTAAGCAGTATTTATAAATAATGATAATTATTCTAAGTTCTGCTTTAATAAAAAGACTTTAAAATATTTTATTGGAATGGACTAAATTTGCCTCACTATGGGATTTGGATTTCAAAGAAAGACAAAAGATACGCATCTAAAACCACTGCGACTGTTTCACAATCAAGAAATATATACCCTTAAATATATAGTCTGCTAAAATATATGAAAATTATAGGGATTTTAAAATATGTGAATTGCCTTCAATTTAAGGAATATAAAACAAATCTATCCTCAATGGAATAAACCATAAGTCCAAAAAGTCATAATTCACCTAGAATTGTTATTTTCATACAGAGCTTGCAATACTAATAACCATGAAAGCGAGGGCGAGGCATGCTTCAGTAAGACAACGAGGTGAAGGGACAAGTGGTTTGGTCCTTTAGAAAATAATCAAATGGCACTTCAGCTTTTCAGATTTTAACTATTTACTTTTTTCTGCTTTAGAAAGTATACACGGTGATAAGAGGAAAGCATTTAGGTGCTCTAAACTTCGTGTTGCAAATACTATTCCAGTTTATTCAATCCTTTTTTGTATACTGAGAGTTAGCATTTCTTGTACATGTATAGAACAAAACCACCTAAAATTCTCCTAAACATTCAAGAAAGACATTCCCCCAACTCCTCCATCTAAAATGTGTATGTTACATATACATATGACATTGAGTATATAACAACCCCCTGGCTATTCAGCAAACAATAAATACTAAGGTACTGCTATCTGGGAGACAGGTAGTGGTTTGTTGACACTGGGCAGTGTCAAAGCTCTTTCAGCGTGGGCCCCAAGTATGAATGATCCTCACATATGAAATGAGTGTAAATTATTCCTCAGTTGGGTATACAGAGAGCACTGATCCTACAGAGCAAATCTCTGGCAGAGAGATTACATACAGGACTACAAACTCAAGTAGACAACTATTTGATTCAACAGACAGATAAAAGCAAAATCAGGAGTTACCACATAAGGCATTCAACATTATGAGCACAGCACACAGAGGAAAGGAAAGCCTCTAAAATGACTCTGCTTAAGAGAAAATGCTGAGCAAATATACTTGAGAAACTCTAGGATCTGATAAAATAAATGCAACAGAAAAAAAAATCTGCCATGGGGCACATAAAACAGGATTCTGGGATTGATGAAAAAAGAACTCAGGAAGATAGACTTCACAATGAAGGGTTTCAACCAGCTTTCAGTGAGGAAGAAGTGGAAATTGTTATCTAAATATCGTATAAATTTTTCATACTTTATGCATGCATACAATAAAATGTACATTATTCTCAGTTTAGAGCACAAACTCAGCCATTTCAAAAAAAAAATCTATGTTGGTTGTAGAAATAAATTGTAGGCTCACCCATATAGCATTGTTTAATGTGTGTGTGTGGAATTGATGGCTCCTATGTCACCATCACAATCAAGGTTCTAATGCCCAAAGGAGCAAAAGATACATAAATGACACCACGTTACAGCAAGACTTGGAATTACACAAAATAATTCACAATTCTTGGAAGATAATTTTAAAATACAGAAAACAAAGTTATCCCAAATTCTGCTCTTAGCACTTTGGGTATCTTATGCTGGACTATTTGTTTCTGTGTCTTACACTATGTACACTAAAAGTTTTTCTTTATAATTGGGACCAGTGTACACACTGTTTTAAAAACCTGGGGTTTTTTTGTTTTTTTTTTTTGTTTTTTGTTTTTTTCTTTTTGGTCTCTTTTACATAAATCAGATTTCAATGTCAATGTGTGTTTCTGTATAAAAATACAACTTCATGATAGACTATTAATATTTAATTTTCCTGCCCAATTCTCTGAGGGTCTCCCACTGTTTTAAATGTTCTTGGAATTTAATTCATAGAGGTGACTGAGTATCAACACAAAGACGTCAACGCCATTAAAAGAAGTTCTATGACTCACAGTTAGAAAGTCTGTTAACTCACAGTGCCCAACAGGAGGGGGCACACTATGCCATGCCTTACAGTGCCACTTGAGGAAGCACCTGGGTAAGTAAAGGAGGTGGCAAGGGGAGAGCAGGTCCCAGGGTCTGTACTGTGGTAGGGCAGGAAGGAATGAATAAAGCAGGGTAGGCAAGTGTGAGCAAGGTTAAGACTGGACAATCTGAATACTTTCAGCATGCTCTGAGCTATAGAGGTGATCCTTGGTTGTCTGATACCTAGCCCTGGGATGATACAGGGCAGGGGAAATATTGGCTTAGGGTGTGAGAGAGTTAGAGAAAGGAGCTGGCTGCTGTGACTAGGATGCGGGCTTTGGATTTGTTGGTTTGCAAGTGAAAAGTGTGCTCCCAGGCAAGTTGTTTGATATATTTGGGAATCTGCTAGCTCTGGAGAGACAGTCTCTCCAGGTTCAGCAAGGCACAAAGATGCCAAGATATCACAAAATTCAGAAAATTAAAAAAACGTGATTAATACACCCATACAGACAGCTGCTCACCAAGCTTCCCTTCAGCATCTTTTCCTCCCTCTCCCATCTATCAAGACACTGAGATCCTAAATGCCTGTAGCACCTGGCTTCCATTCTTCCTTATCCCACCCACTTCTGGCGTTATTCCTGATGATCTCAGCATCCCTGTGTCTGAACATCTGACCCCCCAACCTGCCTGACTTTTCCTTTACTCATCTTCAGCCACACGTTCCCATAACCACATCCTGAGCCTACTAATCACCAGAACCAGCACCACCTCTAGAGAACAGTGCTTGGGACCATGATGGCAAAGGTTTAACTGCTCAGAACTTTAAAAATAATTAATCCACTCAAAGCTAGGTCCTATTATGTTAAAAAGAGGATGGCCAATATGTGGCCAAGATCAAAAAGTCTGAAAGAGCATCATTACAGGTTTGGGAAACACGTACTCCTTATTCTTCTTTATATGCTTTATAAACAGGTGTTTTGAAGGTAGGTTGGTACCTTCAAAGGCAATTTTATGTTAACCATTAAAACATTCATTGTTGTATCTTTTAACTTAGAAATTAAACTCCCAGCAATTTATCTTGCTGATAAAAACTTTGAGAAAAATGATTCTCACAATATTTGGGAAACCACACGAGGGTCAATATGCCTGGCATAGTGGAAGCAACAAAGGGAAGGGATGGAAGTGGAGGGCAGGGAAGGAGACAGGAGGTCTCAAAAGTCCTAGGAAAGACAGACTTTATTCTTGGTACAACAGGAAACAAATGTGGAGTTTTCAGCAGTAAAGCTAAATGATTAATCGGCTTACATCAATTTTTATTTTGTCCTCCACAGTGCACAGTGCCACTCCAAAGGCAGAGTTGTTAAGGTTTCTGAAAAATTAACTGCAGAGCTGTTAAGGTTTCTGAAAAACTAACTAAAGTGTCAGAGCTGCAAAGAGTGGTGAAGAAAAAGGAAAGAGGACAAAGCTCCTGCCCATGAAACAAGAGTCACAGATCATGAAAAAATCTGAAAGGCCAGGAATAATGTGACCTTAAGAAAATAAAATTAATAAAGAAATTGCAAGTCAGAGGCTGTCTTAAAGCTATGGGAGAAAAACTCCATTAAGGAAAAATACTTTAACAATAAATTAAGTGATATTTATGGTTGAAATTAGAAATCAGCAGGAATTATCTGAGCTGCTTCTGTGGAGCAAAAAATAATTCAGTTAGGACCACACACATTTTAAATGTTATTAATTCTTTAAAAGCATAAATACTTACCTATCCTATAAGATTTTTATAAAGAAAAAATGTCATTGTTCTACAACTGACAACCAGATTTTGAAGCAAATTCACCACTTTTTTTTTTTTTTTTTTTTTTTTTGAGACAGAGTCTCATTCTGTTGCCTAGGCTGGAGTGCAGTGGCTCTATCTTGGCTCACTGCAACTTCCACCTCCCAGGTTCAGGCGATTCTCCTGCCTCAGCCTCCTGAGCAGCTGGAATTACAGGTGCCTGCCACCAGGCCTGGCTAATTTTTTGTATTTTTAGTAGAAACGGGGTTTCATCATATTGGCCAGAATGGTCTGGAACTACTGACCTCAAGTGATCTGCCCGCCTCGGTCTCCCAAAGTGCTGGGATTATAGATGTGAGTCACCATACCCGGCCGACCTCACCAATTTTTTAATGTGAGTGTTTAAAAAATATGTTTTCTGGAATAGGAAAAACGTAGGTCAAAATACTAATTTCCACAAGTCAAGAATGACTTAAAATCATAAACATGCTTTTTAAAATAAATGGACTATCGATACCTATGTGTATACTATAAAAATATATATTCAAATAATATATATATATGCAAAGAATTCATCATTCCACATTACAACACTTATGAGATGGCACAGTGTCAAGGCTATTCAAAGAACAATATATTTCCCCTCATTAAATAAAATGTCTGTTTTGAAAAGTATATTTTTAAGGCATCAAATATCAAAAACCTTGAACAAATAATGTTAACACTTCCATAACGTGTAGTCAAACACTAAATAAATTAACAATAGGCTCTAAGAATAAATCATCAATTGAATATTCTGGAACCAGGATTTACTTATGCAAAACATTTCTAAATCATTTGAAGCACAAAAGATCAACTGTAAAAGTACACTATAGTAGAATTCCATTTTAACAACAACAGAAAGCAAGATTTAATAGAGACGCACCATGATATTACACGGGAGATAGACCATATGTTTATCAAGACAGAATTGAATTTGTGTTGTATTTTCAGTTAGTTATAATGGGGCCCGGAATAGTGAAGTTGCACTTTATGTGTTCTACCGGATCTGTCACGCAGGACAAGAAATCTGCTATGAGGGGGAGGCAGCAGGCAGCAGGCAGCACTGTGCTGGGTATTTACAGGATGACAATCATCCCACAAACTTCCCTTAAAGTGGCTCTGAGAACATGGATGCCAACCCCTCCATGGCACATTTCAAACAGCTCTGGGAGCTTCTTCACTCCCTGGATTCATACTCTAACTTGTTTTATGGTTTACAGCAAAATAGAAATAACTGAAGAAGCATAGGCTTTTAGAGTTGGAAGAAACCTGATTCTTTGACACAACACATTCTTTATTTGGTGGCAAAACCATCTACATCTTTAGAGGCAAGTCTGTAGCACTTGCCTTCATGTTTGGGTGGTGATCTCACAAGATGATAACGCTAAAATGCATTCCCAGAGCTGTCGCCCATAAAGCTTTTGGCTTCAGAAGCTGTCTTGAAGAGAAGCAATCATTTAGGAAGTGAGACCTAGGGATAGGCAATCTTAGAAAACCTGAATATAACCATACATCTTTATCAGAGTCACCATCGATGCTCAGGACCTCAGCAAAAATTGTTAAATATTTTAAATGTTATTGATATAATATTTCCATAAGCATTATGGAAAAATTGTTTATCAGTCTCTGTATTCCAATCTCCCTGCCCTCATCTCAGACCCCTCCAAGATAACCCACCGCACCAGCTCCACAGCATCCATTCTAAAATATAACGCATGTTGTCTCCCTACCTAAAATCCTTCATCAGTTCCTCCAATCACACAAGGCTGTTCAGTCAGCCCTGTTTAGCTTTCCAGATTCATATTCATTTCCCACACCTTTCCCATGTCTTCTAGACTCGACACACACACACATGCACATACACATACATGCACACGCACACACTCTGACCATCTTACCATTCCTAGTGTGTTTTTGAGAAAAAGAACTACATATGCACAGGATTGGTAAAATTTGCACAGAGCAAGTTCAAGAAGTTTGGAAAGGCTTTACCATCAGAGTTTGGTGAAGGGAATGGTGAAAGTTCAGGCTAATGGTACAAACTTGGTTATTTTTCTCAAAAACATACCCCTCTCACTTCCCCACCCAGTGGTCCCGTTTCCTGGCTAACCTGTAATTAGGGTTTAACATCAAAATCACACATCCCTTATCCTGAAAAGCCTTGCCTGAAGCCTCTGTTCTGAGACCACTGCTCCCTGGTTGTGCCTTCTGTATCTAAGAACAGAGCACATTGTATCACAGTTGATATCAGGGTCATCTCAGAAGGCCACTTGCTGTGTTCTATTAAAATGCTGCTTGAAGAACTGATTCCTGGGCTTCAACTTCTGGTCAGCAGACATAAAAGATGATGTAGCTCCCACAGGAGACTTGTTTTCCCACCATTTAATCAAAATAGAGGAAGTAGAAAATGGTCAAATGTCCCCCCTACCACCACCCATTCCTTATTCCCCCAAGCTGGGCCAGAAAAAATACAGACCTGCTCCAAGAAGCCCAGAAATCTCTAAACTCTGCCAGAGGGCCAAAGAGAAGTTTCTGTAGCTGGACATTTAACTCATCAACTATTTACAAGGGGCAAATACCTACCTTGAGTTAAACATTATTCTCAATTTATCTGTATCACAACACCAAGGAGGTAACTGGTCGGTTTATGATTGTTGTCACCTTGGGTCCAAAGCAAAGTGTTTTCACTCTTGTTGACATTGGGACCGGATGCAGATGATTTGTTCTTTAGGCTCAGGAGCAAGAGCCTCAAGTCTGTCCAGTTCCTGATCTTTTTGTTGCTTCTCCAGGCCCCTTTCCTCAGCATGAAAACACACCTGAGAAACTGGATACTTCCACCACAGCGACTTTCAGGCTTCTTTAACTCCAACCCACAATAAGAAATACAGTTTCCACGTTTTGTCTGCACCCCAGGCGTACAAACATGTAGCTATGAAATCGAAACAAACGTTTCATAATATCTACTTATTCAGATGCCCTTTTCTGTCATATTCTACCATTGTTCACTGGACTTCAGAATATTGATTTCCCAGCGCCCTAATATGACTCTACACTCTCAAACATCTATACTTTTTGTAGAGACATGTAAGTACCTCATTTTAAACTATTAAGAGCCATAATCTTCCATTTCTCAATTATAGCAATTATCATATCACCATTAACTCATCAAAAATTGAGTCTCTAACTCATGATAAAATGTGTTCTTCTTGATCAGCCCCTCTTTTTTCCTGTGTATCTCATTTTATAATATCCCTTCACCAATATCTGGATCCAGTAACACTGAAGTACTTAAAGTTCTTTCCTATCTTTTGAGACTTTATTCAAAAAATTATGGAATATCTCCCCAAATACATCAATTTGCACACTCATGCCAATCCTTCTGGACTTGGTTTCTATGTCTTTTGTGTGCCTTCCATGACACATGTATAATGAAATGAAGACTCCTACTATGCTCTCAATGCAGTATCACAAATTGCCATTAAGAGCAAAAAGTATGCTCTGCCATAAATATTTGCATACCTGGCTCCGGAGACAAGAACAAGGGATATATTGCTGAGCCCGTGCCCAGACTGGGGCAGAAATTCCTTCCCCTACATCACACATACCCACACAGTTCTGCTCACAGTACTCTACACTTCTCACCAGAACTGATCTGAATTATGTTTTATTTCTATCTCCCTTTCTAGAGTGTAAGCTTTATGATTATAGAAATGGTATTCCCCTCAATTATTCTCACAGAATCTGATGCAGAAGTCAAAGCACAATAGAATTTCAATCAATATTGATTGAATTAACTAATTAATTCACTTCCACCACCAAAAAGATGCTGGTGACTTAGCTTCTACAGGCCAGTCTTGAACCAGAAACATCTATTTGATTGCAATCCTCCCCGGCATTACCTTTCCTAAAATATCTTCCAAATTACAGAGTGCTTCCTGAATTGCCCTTCTTTGCACATTTTCCAAACCTTTCTCAAGACTCCTTTCATCAACTTCCCTCACCTGGTAAACATTCTTCAATTTTAATTACATGCTTATTGTGGATGAATCACAATTGAAATAATTTTAGAAGGTGAGATATTTGCTAACTGTAGAGGAAAAAAAAAGCCTAATGAAATTCAAATATCTTTCCTTGCTTATTATCCAAATTTGCAGCTGTTTGCATTGCTCTTCTTAATGAATATAGCTATTTTCATATCCAGCTGAATCCCCAATCTCTTTTTTGTTTCTCTTTAAAACTGTCTATCCTCCCTCAGAAATCAGGGATAATCTTTTCTTTTTTTAAACTGGATTTGCCTAGAGTTTATCTCATATTTGCTATGAAAAAGAAAATGGGGAAGTTCCCCTGCAAAGTAGTAGAAGGAAAGTATAGAAACAAGGGAGGGAAAGAGAGGTGGGCAAGGGGAAAGGGGGTATGGGGGAAAGAGGGAGACTGTGCAGGGAAGAGAGAGAGAGATATATCGTCCATATGACTCAAGAATTCTTCCACAAATGATTTAAGTCAAGTTACAGAGCTACTACTCAGTATGAGTCTAAAACAGATTGGTTCAGTGGCAAAGCTCTAATAATTTTATTATAACATTTGAAACAAAGTAAAAATGTGGTGAAATCAATCTTCAAGCCATTTTTATGTATTTTTTGGCCTAAACTGATTTTCTTTTTCTTCCATTTACAATCATGAAAAATTCAACTTCTCACCTAAAAATAATATTTATAGACTATATACATGCATCTGAATTTTGTTGTATGCTTTCCTAAAATAGGGGACATCAATTACTTGAGATTACAGGTCTATATTCTGACAATTTGAATAATTTTCCCAATCTCCACATGGAATCCGGAAAGCACATATATAAAATTGAACTATGATCCATGTGATGATTATAAGACTTTCTGTATCAAATTTATGCAAATTGCAGGCTCATGTCATTTCAGAATGCTAAGGGAAGAAATAGATGGAGTGAGGTGGGAGAGACTCTTATAAGAGTCTAGATCACAAATAGCTGATTAGTGTGGCTGTTTCCTCTCCAAAGTGACTGGTTAAAATTATACGTAGGCTACTTGTCTTTGTAGGTTTATATGCTCAAGTCTATATGAATAACCCTGGCAAACCTCCCAGAAAATGCAGTAGTCACAACTGCACCAAAACGATGAGCACAAATTTCTTTCTACCATCAGAAAATGGCAAATAACATATACAAGGTTCAAAACATCCTCTTTATAGAGAACAGCTAACATGCCATTATTATCTCTAAAACAACCAAAGGCTTTTCATTGTAACAACAACAAAAAAATGCTGATAGACTATGATTCATGAACATCTATCTCCTACAATCACCTCTTAAAAGGCTTATTTATTTCAAAACAATAAAAACCTATTAAGATAATTTTGTGTTATTTATTGAACTTCAGTGTCAGTCCTAGCTCTTAGTCATCTGTTGGTGAGTTATAGAACTTGTAAGCAGTTAAAAACAGATGCTATTCTAAGAAGGGATAATACTTCCTTAAAAATTAGTTTCCTTCTGTTATTCAAAGTACTATATTTCAGTTTTATATATTCGTGGGAGTAGGAGTGAAATATCCCTTACAGACTCGGCCATTAAAAATCTCCATTACGGTCCTCCTCTCAACTTCACTCCATCCTGCCGCTCTCTGCATCTAGAAGGCTGGGAAGGAAGAACTCCAAGTCGAGAGGGAATGGCTAAGCCATGAGATAGAGAATGTCTAGGTCTCTGAGTCTCCCTCATGAACATCCAAATAGAAAGGCCTGTGTTGAACTCTGCCTGTGTTGAAATAAACTGAAGTGGTGTGAGGTGGGGTTATTAAGCATTTAATTTTCCCTAACCTAATATACCAATTGAAAAATAATGTTTTCTTATCATTGTTATTTGGATAAACAGTTTTTTTTGCTAAGAGGAATGTTAAAAATGTCATTTATCAAACACCCATATTTTCATCACCATTTAAAGGATCATTACATAAATTCTTCCTCTTTCTTTAAAGCGCTGCTACTTTATTCCAAGAAGTTAAGTTCCTTATCTGTTCATTGTTTCAGACTTTAATGCATCCAGCTTAAAAGGATTGAAAATTTTCAGCACCACATAAAAGGAAGAAATATAGAGGGGGATTTTATAAACAAAACAAATCAGGAAATTTAGGAAAATGGAAGAAGTTCTGGACACTGGTTCACTAATCATTTCTTAAAGACTGATGTAGAGCCAGTCTTCAAATTCAAATTGAACTTTGGCGAAGATCGGAAAGATTGAAAAAGACTTTGCCATTCTTAAGGAGCCATTTTTGTTTGCTGGTTTAACTAAAGTATGTACTTTTATTCAGATTTCCTCAGTTTTTGCCTAATGTCCTTTTTTAGTTCAGGATCTCATCCAAGATAACACATTAGATTTAGTCTTCATGTCTCTTCAGGTTTCTGAAGGCTGCTGCAGTTTCTCAGACTTTATTTGTGATGACCTGGACAGTTTTGAGAAATACTGGTCAGGTATTTTGTAAAATGCTACTCATGTAAGATTTTTCTCATGATTATTTTGGGGTTATGGGTTTCCGAGGAGAAGACCATGGATGTAAAGTGCCATTCTCGTCATCACATAAACTGTCCACATGGTTCATCACTACTGCTGTTAAATTTGATCACCTGGCTGAGATAGTGTTCGTCAGGCTTCTCCACTATAAGCTTATTCCCCACTTCCATACTGCACTTTTTAGAGGTACTCACAATGTGCTTAAGGAATGGAGAGTTATGCTACATAAATAATTTGAAATTACTCTGCATGGGAAATTTGTCTGCTCTCCCCCATTTATTTATTCAATCACGTATTTTTATTAGTATGGGCTGAGAGATGTTCATTTCATACTTGAGGCTATCATCCAATACTACTGTATTGTATTGCTCAAATTGTCCCAGCTTCACCATAGGGAGATTTTTCAATTGTCGCTTTTTAATTGTGTCCCTTTGACATGTGTCCCCATCATTGTGTTTGATTATTTCCTTACTTTCTGGCAGTACAAGGTGTTCTAGGTTCATGACGTGTATTGCTAGCTCAAACCCATGGACAATAATGGAGAATAAGCCATTTCTCGAAGGAGCCTGGTTCCTTTTATTGGAGAATGGTATTAGAAATCAAGTTCTGGATGCTAGATGTGCTCATTGCTTCTAGGTCCTCTCAGCCAAGAGAGCACAGAAAAATATCTGTGCAGACTAACTTGCACATATACATGTCTAAAGCATAACAGTTTTATGAAAATGGGGTGAAACTACTCTTTCCTGAAATGCATTCATCATCTCACAGGGAGACATTATAGTAGCATTTTTACCCAAACATATAAAAACTTAAGACAGTCAATGAGGGTCACCACTGTGATGGGTACTATCATCAATTTAACAAAAGTAGGTTATAGGGAGGGGGCTTTCCAGATATACTCCTGCAAAGCCTGCAGACTAGTGATTTGTCATCCACTGCTGATCAACTGACCTGCTTGCTGCTGCACAATGTCATTTGCACAAAGGTTAATTTTTAACGCTCTACTCAGCTTTTTATAACTGGGATTTTTATATTGTCCCAGTCTGGCTCCCACCATGATGCCCTCAACTTGCCCCCATAAGAGTGTCTGCCTCTATTATGCATGTCTATGGCTGCCTATGCACACCAAAACCATAGACTCTAACCTTCAGATTACATCAAACTGATTTTGGCACTGGTTTACCCTAGTTTTCTTGAGGGTCAACAGAACCTCCCTTAGCCAGCCCTTTGCTACAGCATGAGTCCTGACTCAGGGTCCTTACAAATCAGTCTATTTTTGTCCTATTTACTATTTAGTGGGTATGTCTGTCTACTCAGGCACCCTGTTAGGGAGACATCAGGCACTGATGTGAACAAGGCCTAGGTCTTTAGCCCTAAGTAAGTTATGTTCCACTGGGGGTGAAAGGCACGTAAGTATATGAGTGGAGAGAGTGGAGTGTGAAGGACTTCACATATTAAGGCAACATTTCACTACCCTGAAAGGAATGTAGGAATTTCCCAGACTAAAAGTGAGCAGGACAAGGAGGTTCCAGAGAGCAAAGAACACTAAAAAAATATAGAAGCAACAATGAGCACAGTATTTGAGCATGCGAAGGACTTCAGAAACGGGACCCACAGGCGAATAGGGAAGGGCAGTTGGAGAGCTGGTGGAGGCTAGTGAATGGGCTTCCTAAACTGCGATGAGAAGTTTAGACATTATTCTCGGGTGATGGGCAGTTACTAAAGAATTTTAAGCCACATACTGACATAAATAGATTTTCTTCAGCTCTTGGCCACAAATATTTTTCTGCTGTGGCTACAGACTCAGACCATGACAAAGTCACCTCAGAATCTATCACACTAATATTTTTTTTGTTTGCTTAATAAGAAAAAGTCACATAGTTTAGCACCTCATGCACATTATTGATTGTAGATTGTTGTAATTTAAACAGAAAAAAGGTATGAAAATCTGAAAATCAAGTGAGTCAGCAAGAAAAAAAGAAAATAAAAGGAAGAAAATCTTAGTTTTTTTCTTTGTAAGGAGACTGCCTATCTGCAATGGGGAAAATGTTAATGTCTGGATTTAAGTGTAATATTGCTGTGTAAATTTTCTGGTTCTCATATGAGATGCATCTACTTTTAAGTCAGTGAGATTATGAGATGCAAAATCTGTCTGAGCCATTTAATATGAGTGGAGTGGTGATGGCAGCAGAGGTATTTTTCATGACACATGTATTGAAATATGATGCTATATTCAAACACTTTCTTAATGACAACCATTCACCCACAATATTAAGGAGCTTCAAAACGGGCATTTTAAAATCTTGAGACTCAAATCCTGTGTCAAAACAACTCAAGGTATACAGTAAAAAAATCACCGTTTGAAAAATAGCAAAGTAATAAAATTAGAAATATACAATAAATAATGTCAGCAGGGCCCACTGAAGCCAAGGTTAAACAATTGGTTCTTCAGGAATTATTAAGGCAGTGTAACCGGATGTCATGTTAATGTTGCTGTTGGAGGTGCCAGCTTGGACAGCTGGAGCTAATACTCAATTATCACTCTTGGTGGAGGACCTGGCCATTGCAGTGCCCTTCTTCTTTCTTAGTCTTTCCCCATCACCACATAAGGATAGAATATGCTCATTCTTCTCAAAACGGATAACGTATGGTGGCCACTGCTTTTGCTTGTTTGTTTCAGACCGAGTCTTGCTCCATCGCCCAGGCTGGAGTGCAGTGGCACAATCTTGGCTCAGTGCAACCTTCGTCTCCCAGGTTAAAGTGATTTCCTTGCCTCAGCCTCCCAAGCAGCTGGGATTACAGGCGCCTGCCACCATGCCCAGCTAATTTTTGTATTTTTTGGAGAGACAGGTTTTCACCATATTGGCCAGGGTAGTCTAGAACTCCTGACCTCAAATGATCCACCTGCCTCGGCCTCCTAAAGTGCTGGGGTTACAGGCGTGAGCCACCACACCCAGCCTGGCCACCGCTTTTAATTGGGTGCTCATACACATATATTTATGCACATATCCCTTCTCTCCAATAGCCTGGCCCATGACTGAGGCATTTGGAAACTTCTATAGTGTCTAACATGGAGATGGGGCCTTACATGTACTCCTATTCCATTTTCTCTCAACAACTTAATTTTCTGATCAGAGTTTTTGGATTCCAGAATTACGAAGTGAATATAGATAGATGTTCTAGGACCTGGAGAAGAAAAACAAGAATAGTAGTTGTGGAATCCACTGAGGGACTTAAGTTACAGAATGGGATTCGGAGAATAAAAACAAGAATGGGAGTTGGGGAATCCACTGAGGGACTTAAGTTATAGAATGTAAATTCAAAATCTCTTAAGAGCATACCGTGTTTTCAGAGCTTAAGAGGCTTATCTCGGGCATTTTATATTTTTTCTCATCAGTGAACTAAACCTCCCATTAAAAACATTAAACTCTAATACATCAAAAGTAACCTCAAACTAGCAATCTAAGAGCTGCTTCTGAACATGGGGCCAGAAGGAACCAACACAATAACCACTATGGAAAGAGAAGCACTTGCAAGAAAAAGAAACAGGATGGAAAAGGAAAAGAAAAGAAACATAAAATTGCAAACAAAACAATTCAAAGTTCACTGGGAAAATTCACCTCCACGGAAATTCATATGAAATGTAATCTTCTGAAAAAGATTTTAAAATAAGGACATGGCAGACTTTGTTGGTTGCTGTCCAAAGGGCGTCACCCCTTCCTTCATGCTCCACTTGGCACTGGGTGCCCAGCCTTGGCACATGGCTTAACGCTGGATTACCTAACCCATTCCTGCTTGCCAATCATTGGTCCAGGAGTATGTCTGTTGGTAGGGGGGAAGGGGGTGTCCATGACTCAGCTCTCTGATCAAAGAGATATGAGGGAGGATTTGCTGGAGCCTAATTGGAGGTTTTCCTCTCTGGTTGCAGAGACAAAATCCTTTTTGACAGTATCCTTACCACTTTGAACCAGACTCTCATACGAGGACAGGGGAAGAACTGAGACGAGCATTTTATAACCCATAAGAGGAAAAATCACCAACACTGTCAAGTAGAGAGAGAAAGGACAAGAGGAGGCTGAGCACCTGATGGCCTCAGGGAATCTCAAATCTGGTCTGCTTCCCTCCAGACTTCTCAGTAATGAACAAGAAAAGCCTTATGATTTTACCACTATTGGTCAGGTTCTCTTATTTGTAAACAAAACTGAGCTTATACAGTATATGTTTGAAATCTTCTAAAATCTTCAGAAATATGAAAAAATAATATTCATAAAGCAAAACTAATGAGTTATGTAACAAAATGGTGAATATGAATCAGATACAGCTGTATATTAAACATAATCACACAGACATCTGAAAATGAAAATGTAATCACTAACAAAGTAGACTGGATAAATAACAAACCAGAGAGAAAGTTAGTGAATTAAAAAGAAGATATGGTGAAACTGATCCAAGAAATAACATAGAAAGATTAATCCATGGGAAATAAGAGAATTTAAAAGACAGTAAATTAAGTAGCTAACAAGAATTCCAAAAACTAAAGCAGAAAAAAATATTGGTAAGGTATTTCCTGAAGAGGAAGTGGTTGACAAATTTACTGAATTAACAGAAAATTTGAGAACTGAAAATACTTTCACCCCTAGGCAGAGGATGGGGAAAATGCAAAATATCATAGATAAAAGAAAATATTAGAGCTGAGTGTGATGGCTCACGCCTGTAATCCCAGCACTTTGGGAGGCCGAGGTGGGCAGATCACAAGGTCAGGGGTTCGTGATCAGCCTGGCCAATATGGTGAAACACCATCACTATCAAAAATACAAAAAAATTAGCCAGGCATGGTGGTGCATGCCTGCAATCCCAGTTACTCAGGAGGCTGAGGCAGGAAAATTGCTTGAACCCGGGAGGCGGAGGTTGCAGTGAGCCAAGATTGCGCCACTGCACTCCAGCCTAGACGACAGAGCAACACTGTATCAAGAAAAGAAAGAGAAAGAAAGAAAGAAAGAAAGAAAGAAAGAAAGAAAGAAAGAAAGAAAGAAAGAAAGAAAGAAAGAAAGAAAGAAAGAAAGAAAGAAAGAAAGCAAGCAAGGAAGGAAGGAAGGGGGGAAGGGGGAAAGGAAGGCAGGAAGGAAGGAAAATATTAAATATTATTGAGAAGAAAGAAGGAAAAATGACAAACAACAAAAGACAAAGATTAATTGTTGCAAATTGTGTAGGGGAAATAACTATTAACCTAAAATTGTATTAGTAAGTTAAATTCTCACCCAACAGTAAGGGCAAAAAGAAAGTCTTTTCAGAAACATATAAACATAAAGTCTTTTCACTGAAATATCTACTAAACAAGAAGAAAAGTAAACCAAGAGGAAAGGTTGAGATGTAAGAAGCAATGAGATGAAGGCAGGCATGAGTAGGTGAATTGGAAGGTGATGGGTGGACTGATGAGAGAGGAGGGTAGCTGTGGTTTTTACAATGGTAATTTCTAGCTTCTTTGCAGTACCTGTTCTTGTTTTTATTTACTAAACAGTTAGTTTTACATTTTAATAATAATATATGTTTGCTGTGATGAGCTCAAAAACTAAAAAGTGAATAAACAAGACTAACATTCTTTGAATTTCTCTACCGTAAATAGTGACTGTTAGCATTCTGTTTTACATCCTTCCTAACTTAGGTCTCTATAGATTACAACATGCATAATGATTTTAGGATTGGAAGGTGTCCCTAAATGTTCATACTATGCATATTGTTTTGCTACTTTATAAAAAAATCTAACAATATGTCAAAGATACACTTACAAGCCAATAATTTAGACCTATCTTATTACTTTTAATTCATACTTTTAATCATGCATAGAGCAGATACCACCCAACTTGTTCTGCAAAGGGCCAGATAGTAAATATTTTTGGCTTTGAGAGAGACAAGATCTCTCCTGCAACTTCTTAATGCTGGTATTGCATGAAAGGAGCCACAGAAAACATGTCTCCTTCCATTCAGCTCTGTTCTTCTCTCTGTCACACTGCTCCTCATAACACAGGCATGGCAAGGCATGCAGCTATGGGGAAGCTGACTTGAGGAAACATTTAGTTTGGGTGCCACAGATTATTTTTACGTGATTTACAAGTCACCTGCATGTATCACTGAGTTACTGTTATACAACTCTCCCCAACATGCATATAGAAACACACACTTCATATTGTGGAAATCGTTCCCAGGAATTCTCCTCCCATCCACTTAGTGAACTCACCAGTGCTGTGACAGGAAGGCACATAGCCAGAGGTCTCATAGTAATATGAATATGCCTTACAGAAGCATGTGTATAGAGGGAAAAACAAAGTTCGAGAGCCAGAACTTAGCCTGAAGAAAATTCCTTCGACTACTTCAAATACCAGATGCACAAAACTGTGCAGAGATGTAGCTTTCATTGACCCTCTCGTCAAACCAGTTCCCTCCTATCAGGAATATACTCTTTAACACAGCATGTATAATTTAAAATGAACTGTATTTTTATTATCTTTTTGATAGAAATGAAATACTTAATAAAGCTCAAATATTCCACTGTAAATGAAATTTTAGAATATTACAGTTAAAGCAACACAGCTATTATAAATTCTTAATTTGTTTGTGTAGAAAGGCTAACTTTTTTAGTCATAGTTAAATGCATCTTTTTCAGAAAACTAAAATTTCAGGAAAAAATTGAACAGATATTAAATGTCATAAATATGAATAATGAAATTAAATTAAAAGAAATTATTCTGACATTTAGAAATAAACTATACCAAATTTGTTCTCAGATCACACTAAAAGCTGAATTTATTCAGATAAAAATATTTTTCAAATAGTTAATAGGCACTTTAGTTATTTGGTAATCCAATTAAAGAAGAAGACTATATATAGACATGCTGAAAAGAACCTTAAATTTCTTGCTGATTTTACACAACACGTTAATATCAACAAATATTATGAAAAATATTAAACACGCTCTCTCGTCAACCACACACTGGTTAATAAGTCTCATAAGTTCAGAGTATTTAGGGCTAGTCACCGCTCAGGAAACCTTGACGTTCCCTAAAATCTAACAGCTCATACATGAGAGAAACTTTTTGATAGAGGTTTGCCCAAATTTGAAAGCAATCTCATAAATTCATATACATTATCAATGATCAGTTGTAAAGCTAAAAGGTATTTTCCTAAACTGGTAATCATCAAATGCACACGCGTACATTTCAATCAACCACACTACAGGAAAGACTGAATTGTCATTCTATTTTTTCTACAGAAAATATAAAAACATTTTGCATATGAGGAGATAATCAAAGACTATCACACCAAAAATATTGGGAAAAAGCATAACTGTGTTGCTAGGTAGTTAATAAGAATATTATTTTATTTTCTGAATTATGTGACATTTTGACACTGTGGTACTTAGAGCATTTTAAAATTTATATTTTGGTGTGGCTTGTTCTCATTCTAAATAAATATTCACATTTCTACCTATTTCATTTTCATAATTCTTACCATTTTTCTTAAAGATGGTCCCAAATTGGGTATTTTTCCAGGTCCCACAAAACCTGAATCTTTCCCGGGTTATAACTATTTCCTAGGAAAAATTATTGCAGGTATTGAAACAAGATTTTTATATCAGGACTTTTGATGACATGTCAGACAAATGATCATGTGTAACATAATCCAAAGTGGTTTCTCATCAGGAGAATTCACAAACACAAAAATATCTCTGAGATTCCTAGCTATTTTCTTATTTTTTAACATCAGGGTATCCTTATATTGTGACTAACCAGAAATAAATGATATAACACATTAAAGAGGAGTAGAGAAAACTGCTTTTAATGTTGAGTTCATGTTTTATTGTGCTATATCCACAATTAGTCTCAAATTTACAATAAAATATAAATTTGATGAAGATCAGTATATTTACAAAAGAATATCTCGATTTGATAAATGCTAGAGCTATATCACACCAAATTGCTGATTAGCAGCAGCAGAGCCTACTATAAGTAGCACAGGCTGTGGAATCAGACTGTCTGTTCTTGAATGAATCCAGACCTTGTGCATGCTGGCTCACTGACCTACAGCAAGTTATTTAACCTGACTGTATTTCATTGCTCAACTATAAAACAGTTAAAACAACAGCATTGGCACCATGAGATTGGTGTGGAGACTAAATTAGACAATCCATGCATATTGTTTAAAAAAGAATATGTAGCTTGGTACAGTGGCTCACGCCTGTAATCCAGCACTTTGGGAGGCCAAGGCAGGAGGATCACTTGAGATCAGGAGTTGGAGACTTTCTGGGCAACACAGCAAAAGACCCTGTCTCTAAAAATATTTTTAAAATATTAAAAATTGTTGAAAAAAGAACATGATACATACTACATCCTTAACAAATGTTAGTTATGTTATTTTTTTTGTTATTGTTGATAGTCATAATCCTTCTCTATCATTTGGTCTTCAATTATCTAAAGTATTTGAAGAAAAAAGGCAAGCACAGAATTCATTATCTGAAAGAGAAACAAACACAGGAAGTCTGTTTCAAGCATAGTAGATCTGATTCAATGTTTCCTATTTTATTATTATTATTATTATTATTTTACTTTAGGATTACAGGTTCTTGATGACAAGTAGTAGAAGTCTCTTTAAACCTTTTAGTTATCTCTTCCTACTTCAAGAAAAAAAAAAAAGTATGACATTCCAAACAAAGAATACATCCACATTAAGAAAACTGGAAATTGTCTAACTGAAAACAGCATGGTAATGAACTTATCCCAGAAAATCTGTGAGTCTGATATGACTTCCTGAGGTTGAAGCTTGACTACACATTTTAATTTCAGAAGGAGAGATGACTCAGCATGTATGTAAACAAACATTGTGGTTTTTTTGCTCTGAACATTAAACAGTGTAAACATACTAATGGTGATGTTTTCATCTCAGCAAAATTGGGTGGCCAAGTCAAGCATTGCCAAAATTGCTTACTGAAAGTACTTGTGAAGAAATCTACTGAAGTCAACTCCTAAGGGAGGAGAATACTATTAATATATCATGGTGGTCTAAGTATGCAAAATAATGCCAAATTCATTGGAAACATCCTTTAATTACTAACAAATATCATTGTAATCCGATGAAATTTCTTAATTTTAACAGAAGAATGCTTCTTAAATGTGACTATTTTAAATCCTTTTACCATGCTTACAAATTTATGAAAATAATACTGCACAAAGCATATAAATAGAAATACGTCATATTCAAAATCCTTAACAAGAATATGACAATTAACTTCTCCAAACAAGAAGTTTAAATTTTTAATTTTATGAATCCTAGATGTCAGGCTTCTTTTTAAATATTTCACAGCAAATGTAATTTTTAAAAATCCATGATTTTCTTTGGTAACAGTTAACACAGGTAAGCAATGTCAAGTTTTCTTAGTGTTTTTCAACTTTGATTTATTCCTTACATTGCTAGGTAATTTTTTCTATTGTTATTAGGGATAAATTATGTTGTAAAAATCAAGTCATACAAATGCTTTCTTTCTATGCTTTCATCCCCACCAAGTCTTAAGTCATTAGCAACAGAGCTCATTCTACAATCATCTGATTTTTTTTCCAAAACAAATATAAATTGAAATTCAATGTAAAATCCTCACTCAGGCCAAAGAAACAATGTTTTAAGAGTGCATGGCATCATATTCTAATGATGGGGCTAGAAAATGTAGATTGCCTCTGTAATAACGAGGTAGGATTGTACAAGGCAGGTGCTCATATGTTGGTTTGTTATGAAAACAGTCTACCTAACAATAAAACATTCAAATCTCCAGGAAAAACAAAGCCAGGGATTTTGATTTAGAAACTGTTGTTCAGAAATATTTGAGGTCAGCGTTTATTAAAATTCAAATGGCTTCCCCTTAGTTGACAGTAAAGCAAATATGAAACATTTGCTACCTTATACATCTCTGTCTGATACGGATCATTCAAAAAGGATACTGGGGCAAATCAACCATTTGGCCAGCTTCTGACATACAGAATATTGCACTCAGGATTCATTTGTTCTACCAGGACTGGCTACTAACCCATAAACGTGTTTTTGAAATAATCAAACAGTTGCTAAGCTCACAACATTGGCAGAGTGGAAAATGTGCTGAGCATAAAGCATTCTAGAATAACATTTAGTGCACAGTAGGTGAAAACTTAGCAGATTCTGCAGGGTTCTAGCAACCTCGTTAAACTTTGGTGTATATGGGAGATCTGCTAGATGGGAGAAAGGCAACAGAGAAGTGACATTTAAAACAGCCCTTCTGTGACAACACACTGATGGTTGTTCTACTCATTTAACTCATAATGACAACATCTGTATTAACCAAGTCAAAGCGTGGTTTATTTATATCACTGACTTTGTATAATTCAATGCAAAAAAGTAAAATTCATTTTTCAATCATATCAAGGTTTATGCTTCTCTTACTGCAGTAAATCAGATGACTAAAAAAGAGACTAGCTGCAGGAAAGCTAGGCAAACAGAACACGCATTGCAATTTCCTCTTCAAACATCCCTGCCTCAGAACTACACTGCCCAATAAACTCCTCCGCAGTGGCTCACCGTAAACATTCCTTTTTCACAAAAGCCCTTCCTGATCCTCAGACTTAAGAGCAGCAATATGTTTTCAGGATACTTTCACTGTAGAAGCACTTTTCATGAATTTAACTGAAGAATTATTTAATTATATATTTAATACATTCCTCATGCCTAGTCGGGGGACCCCTTGAAGGCAGGAACTGTGTCTCTCTTTTTCATTGTACAAAAGCTCTGAACAGAGGATCTTCCTTGCACAGGTAGGTTGGCTTCCTTGTAGGGCTGGATGACTACTAAAAGTGAAATGTGTGAAACAGAAAAGTATGGAAGTTAACATAATAGAAGCCCAGCTATATTCCTGCCCTCAAGATTAAGCAGATATTAAGTGTGCCAAATTTATTTTAAACGTTTTAAAGAAAAAATATTTCAGAAATAACTCAAGTTTTATCCCATTTTTCTTCCTCCTTCCCAAGAGTAACTGCTATGTTCACCTGGTGGTTATCGATCCCGTGTTTTAGAGTAAATGATTTCCAGCATTTAATCAACGCTTATATATTCATTAGGCATACATACTACTGTTTTGTTTTTCTGAAACCTCCACATAAACTTTTGTACAGATGGTTTACTACATATATTCATTTGCAGTGATTATTACCATTTTGAGATTTATCAGTGTTGGATACCTACAGATCCATTCCATTGTTTTGTGTGCTAGTGTTATTGGTTCTTCAAGATCATATTGTACTCACCAATTTGCATGTTATTTTATTTTTAACAACTTTATTCCAGTATAAAAGAACACATTTAAGGTGTACAATTTGATAATTTGTGGAATATGAGAAATCAGAAAAACCGCAAACAAGATAATGGACATTACCCTCAAAGGTTTCCTTGTGCTCCTTTATGACTTCCTCCCTCCCTCCCTCTCTCCATCACATCCCTTCTTCACAGGAAATCACTGATGCATTTTCTGTCAAAAGTTACTTTACATTTTCCAGAGTTTTATATGAATGGAATCCTATAGTATACATGTGCATTCTTTTCATCTGCCTTCTTTCACTCTGCATAATCATCTTGAGGTCATGCAGGTCATTAGTGTGTATCAGTAATTCATTCTTTACATTGCTGAGTAGCATTTGTGACATGCATTATATATTCATTTGTTGATGAACATTAGAATTGTTTCCACTTTTTGGCTATTATAAATAAAGCAGCTATAAACATTCATCTGCAACTCTTTGTACAGACATATGGTAGGTGTATATTTAACTTTTTATGAAAGTGGAAAACTGTTTTTCAAAGTATTTTTACCATTATATTTTCCCACCAGTGTGGGAAAGGGGAGTAGGAGAGAAACAATTCTCCACACTCTCACAAAAGCTTGGAGTTGAATCGGTTTAATTTTAATTGTGTGAATAGTGTGTATCACATTAAGGTTCTAATTTACATACCCTTAGTGACCAATGATGCTGAAATTATTTTCATGTGCTTATTTGCCATACTTATATCTTCTTTGATAAATGCTGTTTAAATTATTTGTCCAAATGTTACATTGTTTTGTTTTCTTATTGATTTTAAGAGTTCCTTATACATTCTGGACATAAGTTCTTTATCAGATATATACTTTACAAAAGATGTTCTTCCCATCTATGGCTGATCTTTTCCTTCTCATTACCATGTCCTTCAAAAAAATGAAAGATTTTACTTCTGATGAGGCTCAATTTATTGATTTGTTTCATGGACTATGCTTTTGCAGGGTATCTAAAGTCACAAACATTTTCTCCTATGTCTCCTTCTAGAAGTTTTAGAGTTTTCGATTTTATAGTCAGAATCCATTCCATTTTTATTTAATTTTGTTAGATGATGTAAGTTATGGATTGAAGATCATTTTTTTGGCATATGGATATACAACTGTTCCAGCACCATTTGTGGCAAAGACTATGTATGCATCCTGCGAAGAACTGCCTTTGCACCTTTCTCAAAGATTAGTTATCCATATGCATGCTGGTCTATTCCTGGACTTTCTATTTTCTTATGGTCTATTTGTCTAGCTTGATGTCAACACCACATTGGCAAAATTACTGTACCTTTATAGTAAGTCTTGAATCACATACTGTTAGTCCTCCAACATACTTACACCTTTCCGAAGTTATTTTTGCTTTCCTGGATCCTTGGAATTTCCATGTAAATTACAGAATGAGCTTGTCAATTTTTGTCAAAACTCTTACTGGAATTTTGATTGAGATTACATATAATCAATTTGAAGTAGGGTGAACAGATACAGCATATAAAACCATAGGATGGATATACTTATGCTAAAAATTAGTTTTAACATAAAATTTAAAAATTACTGGCTGTCCTATATTTTATGTGACAGCCTTAATTCTAGGAGAATTAACACCTTAATAATATTGAGTTTTTATATGTATAAACAAAGTTTATTTCTGTTTACTTAGATCTTTGCTTTTGTTCAGCAATATTGTACAATTTTTGGTGTATAGATTATGCACTTCTTTTGTTACATTTACCTCTAAGTAAATCGTGTGTTTTGATGCTATTATAAATAATAGTAATTTTTAAATATCAATTTTTGATTTCTTCTGTATACTACAACTTCGCAAAAGTCAATTATTCTAGCAATTTTTCCTTGATCTCACCAGATTTTTTTCATAGACAACCACATTTTCTCCAAATTAGTATGCTTTCCAATCTACATATGTTCTTCCTCCCTAAGTATACCGGCTAGGTCCTCCAGAACAATATTGAATAAAAGCAATGAGAGTGGACATCCCCATTTTGTCCCTGATCTAAATGAAAATATACTCATCTGTCTCTTAATATTAAGTTTATATTTGCTGAAGGATTTATGTAGATGTTCTTTACTGGGTGAAGAAGTTCCCTCTGTTTCTAATTGGCTGAGAATTTTATAATGAATGAATGTGAGTTTTCAAATGCTTTTTGCTGTTCCATTAAGGTGATCACGTAGTTTCACTTTAATCATTTTTAATATAATGATTACATTAATTGGTTTCTAAATAGCAAAGCACCTTTGCATTCCTGAAATAAATCTCACTTAGTCATGATATAGTCACATTTTTATATATTGTTGGATTCAATCTGGTACACTTGGTTTAGCATTTTGCATGTATGTTCATGAAGAATACTGCTATGTTTTGTATTTCCTTTTGGTATTTTCACCCTAAAATTTGGTATCAGGTTAACGCTGGCCATATGGAACGAGATAAAAATTACTACCTTCTCTTCAATTCTGTAAGATAATTGTATAGAACTAGTATCATTTCATCTTTACATGCTTGGGTAATGTCAATGATAAAGCCACATCACATAAAGTTTTCTTTGTAGGAAGATTTCTAAATATAAATTAGTTTTTTAAGAGATAGAGAGTTATTCCCTTATTGATTCTTTTTTTTTTAATTTATTTATTATTATTATACTTTAAGTTGTAGGGTACATGTGCATAACGTGCAGGTTTGTTACATATATATACTTGCGCCATGTTGGTGTGCTGCACCCATCAACTTGTCATTTACATCAGGTATAACTCCCAATGCAATCCCTCCCCCCTCCCCCCTCCCCATGACAGGCCCCTGTGTGTGATGTTCCCCTTCCTGAGTTCAAGTGATCTCATTGTTCAGTTCCCACCTATGAGTGAGAACATGCGGTGTTTGGTTTTCTGTTCTTGTGATAGATTGCTAAGAATGATGGTTTCCAGCTGCATCCATGTCCCTACAAAGGACACAAACTCATCCTTTTTGATGGCTACATAGTATTCCATGGTGTATATGTGCCACATTTTCTCAATCCAATCTGTCACTGATGGACATTTGGGTTGATTCCAAGTCTTTGCTATTGTGAATAGTGCTGCAATAAACATACGAGTGCATGTGTCTTTATAGCAGCATAATTTATAATCCTTTGGGTATATACCCAGTAATGGGATGGCTGGGTCATATGGTACATCTAGTTCTAGATCCTTGAGGAATTGCCACACTGTTTTCCACAATGGTTGAACTAGTTTACAATCCCACCAACAGTGTAAAAGTGTTCCTATTTCTCCACATCCTCTCCAGCACCTGTTGTTTCCTGACTTTTTAATGATCGCCATTCTAACTGGTGTGAGATGGTATCTCATTGTGGTTTTGATTTGCATTTCTCTGATGGCCAGTGATGATGAGCATTTTTTCATGTGTCTGTTGGCTGTATGAATGTCTTCTTTTGAGAAATGTCTGTTCATATCCTTTGCCCACTTTTTGATGGGGTTGTTTGTTTTTTTTCTTGTAAATTTGTTTGAGTTCTTTGTAGGTTCTGGATATTAGCCCTTTGTCAGATGAGTAGATTGCAAAAATTTTCTCCCATTCTGTAGGTTGCCTGTTCACTCTTGATGGTAGTTTCTTTTGCTGTGCAGAAGCTCTTTAGTTTAACGAGATCCCATTTGTCAATTTTGGCTTTTGCTGCCATTGCTTTTGGTGTTTTAGACATGAAGTCTTTGCCCATGCCTATGTCCTGAATGGTACTACCTAGGTTTTCCTCTAGGATTTTTATGGTATTAGGTCTAACATTTAAGTCTCTAATCCATCTTGAATTAATTTTTGTATAAGGAGTAAGGAAAGGATCCAGTTTCAGCTTTCTACTTATGGCTAGCCAATTTTCCCAGCACCATTTATTAAATAGGGAATCCTTTCCCCATTCCTTTTTTTTTTTTTTTTTTTTTGAGACGGAGTCTTGCTGTGTCTCCCAGGCTGGAGTGCAGTGGCGTGATCTCGGCTCACTGCAAGCTCCGCCTCCCGGGTTCACGCCATTCTCCCGCCTCAGCCTCCCAAGTAGCTGAAACTACAGGCGCCCGCCACCACGCCCGGCTAGTTTTTTGTATTTTTAGTAGAGACGGGGTTTCACCATGTTAGCCAGGATAGTCTCGATCTCCTGACCTCGTGATCCACCCCCATTTCTTGTTTCTCTCAGGTTTGTCAAAGATCAGATGGCTGTAGATGTGTGGTATTATTTCTGAGGACTCTGTTCTGTTCCATTGGTCTATATCTCTGTTTTGGTACCAGTACCATGCTGTTTTGGTTACTGTAGCCTTGTAGTATAGTTTGAAGTCAGGTAGCGTGATGCCTCCAGCTTTGTTCTTTTGACTTAGGATTGTCTTGGAGATGCGGGCTCTTTTTTGGTTCCATATGAACTTTAAAGCAGTTTTTTCCAATTCTGTGAAGAAACTCATTGGTAGCTTGATGGGGATGGCATTGAATCTATAAATTACCTTGGGCAGTATGGCCATTTTCACGATATTGATTCTTTCTATCCATGAGCATGGTATGTTCTTCCATTTGTTTGTGTCCTCTTTTAGTTCACTGAGCAGTGGTTTGTAGTTCTCCTTGAAGAGGTCCTTTACATCCCTTGTAAGTTGGATCCCTAGGTATTTTATTCTCTTTGAAGCAATTGTGAATGGAAGTTCATTCCTGATTTGGCTCTCTGTTTGTCTGTTACTGGTGTATAAGAATGCTTGTGATTTTTGCACGTTAATTTTGTATCCTGAGACTTTGCTGAAGTTGCTTATCAGCTTAAGGAGATTTTGGGCTGAGACAATGGGGTTTTCTAAATATACAATCATGTCATCTGCAAAGAGGGACAATTTGACTTCTTCTTTTCCTAACTGAATAACCTTGATTTCTTTCTCTTGCCTAATTGCCCTAGCCAGAACTTCCAACACTATGTTGAATAGGAGTGGTGAGAGAGGGCATCCCTGTCTTGTGCCAGTTTTCAAAGGGAATTTTTCCAGTTTTTGCCCATTCAGTATGATATTGGCTGTGGGTTTGTCATAAATAGCTCTTATTATTTTGAGGTACGTTCCATCAATACCGAATTTATTGAGCGTTTTTAGCATGAAGGGCTGTTGAATTTTGTCAAAAGCCTTTTCTGCATCTATTGAGATAATCATGTGGTTCTTGTCTTTGGTTCTGTTTATATGCTGGATTATGTCTATTGATTTGCGAATGTTGAACCAGCCTTGCATCCCAGGGATGAAGCCCACTTGATCATGGTGGATAAGCTTTTTGATGTGTTGCTGAATCCGGTTTGCCAGTATTTTATTGAGGATTTTTGCATCGATGTTCATCAGGGATATTGGTCTAAAATTCTCTTTTTTTGTTGTGTCTCTGCCAGGCTTTGGTATCAGGATGATGTTGGCCTCATAAAATGAGTTAGGGAGGATTCCCTCTTTTTCTATTGATTGGAATAGTTTCAGAAGGAATGGTACCAACTCCTCCTGTACCTCTGGTAGAATTCAGCTGTGAATCCATCTGGTCCTGGACTTTTTTTTGGTTGGTAGGCTATTAATTATTGCCTCAATTTCAGAGCCTGCTATTGGTCTATTCAGGGATTCAACTTCTTCCTGGTTTAGTCTTGGAAGAGTGAAAGTGTCCAGGAAATTATCCATTTCTTCTAGATTTTCCAGTTTATTTGCGTAGAGGTGTTTATAGTATTCTCTGATGGTAGTTTGTATTTCTGTGGGATCAGTGGTGATATCCCCTTTATCATTTTTAATTGCGTCGATTTGATTCTTCTCTCTTTTCTTCTTTATTAGTCTTGCTAGTGGTCTGTCAATTTTGTTGATCTTTTCAAAAAACCAACTCCTGGATTCATTGATTTTTTGGAGAGTTTTTTGTGTCTCTATCTCCTTCAGTTCTGCTCTGATCTTAGTTATTTCTTGCCTTCTGCTAGCTTTCGAATGTGTTTGCTCTTGCTTCTCTAGTTCTTTTAATTGCGATGTTAGAGTGTCAATTTTAGATCTTTCCTGCTTTCTCTTGTGGGCATTTAGTGCTATAAATTTCCCTCTACACACTGCTTTAAATGTGTCCCAGAGATTCTGGTATGTTGTATCTTTGTTCTCATTGGTTTCAAAGAACATCTTTATTTCTGCCTTCATTTCGTTATGTACCCAGTAGTCATTCAGGAGCAGGTTGTTCAGTTTCCATGTAGTTGAGCGGTTTTGATTGAGTTTCTTAGTCCTGAGTTCTAGTTTGATTGCACTGTGGTCTGAGAGACAGTTTGTTATAATTTCTGTTCTTGTACATTTGCTGAGGAGTGCTTTACTTCCAATTACGTGGTCGATTTTGGAGTAAGTACGATGTGGTGCTGAGAAGAATGTATATTCTGTTGATTTGGGGTGGAGAGTTCTATAGATGTCTATTAGGTCTGCTTGCTGCAGAGATGAGTTCAATTCCTGGATATCCTTGTTAACTTTCTGTCTCGTGGATCTGTCTAATGTTGACAGTGGAGTGTTGAAGTCTCCCATTATTATTGTATGGGAGTCTAAGTCTCTTTGTAAGTCTCTAAGGACTTGCTTTATGAATCTGGGTGCTCCTGTATTGGGTGCATATATATTTAGGATAGTTAGCTCTTCCTGTTGAATTGATCCCTTTACCATTATGTAATGGCCTTCTTTGTCTCTTTTGATCTTTGATGGTTTAAAGTCTGTTTTATCAGAGACTAGTATTGCAACCCCTGCTTTTTTTTGTTCTCCATTTGCTTGGTAAATCTTCCTCCATCCCTTTATTTTGAGCCTATGTATGTCTCTGCGTGTGAGATGGGTCTCCTGAATACAGCAGACTGATGGGTCTTGACTCTTTATCCAGTTTGCCAGTCTGTGTCTTTTAATTGGAGCATTTAGTCCATTTACATTTAAGGTTAAGATTGTTATGTGTGAACTTGATCCTGCCATTATGATATTAACTAGTTATTTTGCTCGTTAGTTGATGCAGTTTCTTCCTAGCCTCGATGGTCTTTACATTTTGGCATGTTTTTGCAATGGCTGGTACCGGTTGTTCCTTTCCATGTTTAGTGCTTCCTTCAGGGTCTCTTGTAAGGCAGGCCTAGTGGTGACAAAATCTCTAAGCATTTGCTCATCTGTAAAGGATTTTATTTCTCCTTCACTTATGAAACTTATTTTGGCTGGATATGAAATTCTGGGTTTAAAATTCTTTTCTTTAAGAATGTTGAATATTGGCCCCCACTCTCTTCTGGCTTGGAGAGTTTCTGCCGAGAGATCTGCTGTTAGTCTGATGGGCTTCCCTTTGTGGGTAACCCGACCTTTCTCTCTGGCTGCCCTTAAGATTTTTTCCTTCATTTCAACTTTGGTGAATCTGGCAATTATGTGTCTTGGAGTTGCTCTTCTCGAGGAGTATCTTTGTGGCGTTCTCTGTATTTCCTGGATTTGAATGTTGGCCTGCCCTACTAGGTTGGGGAAATTCTCCTGGATGATATCCTGAAGAGTGTTTTCCAACTTGGTTCCATTTTCCACCTCACTTTCAGGCACCCCAATCAGACGTAGATTTGGTCTTTTTACATAATCCCATACTTCTTGCAGGCTTTGTTCATTTCTTTTTCTTCTTTTTTCTTTTGGTTTCTCTTCTCGCTTCATTTCATTCATTTGATCCTCAATCGCTGATACTCTTTCTTCCAGTTGATCGAGTCGGTTACTGAAGCTTGTGCATTTGTCACGTATTTCTCGTGTCATGGTTTTCATCTCTTTCATTTCGTTTATGACCTTCTCTGCATTAATTACTCTAGCCATCAATTCTTCCACTTTTTTTTTCAAGATTTTTAGTTTCTTTGCGCTGGGTACGTAATTCCTCCTTTAGCTCTGAGAAATTTGATGGACTGAAGCCTTCTTCTCTCATCTCGTCAAAGTCATTCTCCGTCTAGCTTTGATCCGTTGCTGGCAATGAGCTGCGCTCCTTTGCCGGGGGAGATGCGCTCTTATTTTTTGAATTTCCAGCTTTTCTGCCCTGCTTTTTCCCCATCTTTGTAGTTTTATCTGCCTCTGGTCTTTGATGATGGTGATGTACTGATGGGGTTTTGGTGTAGGTGTCCTTCCTGTTTGATAGTTTTCCTTCTAACAGTCAGGACCCTCAGCTGTAGGTCTGCTGGAGATTGCTTGAGGTCCACTCCAGACCCTGTTTGCCTGGGTATCGGCAGCAGAGGCTGCAGAAGATAGAATATTTCTGAACAGCGAGTGTACCTGTCTGATTCTTGCTTTGGAAGCTTCCTCTCAGGGGTGTACTCCACCCTGTGAGGTGTGGGGTGTCAGACTGCCCCTAGTGGGGGATGTCTCCCAGTTAGGCTACTCAGGGGTCAGGGACCCACTTGAGCAGGGAGTCTGTCCCTTCTCAGATCTCAACCTCCGTGTTGGGAGATCCACTGCTCTCTTCAAAGCTGTCAGACAGAGTCGTTTGCATCTGCAGAGGTTTCGGCTCTGTTTGTTATTGCCCTGTCCCCAGAGGTGGAGTCTACAGAGACAGGCAGGTTTCCTTGAGCTGCTGTGAGCTCCACCCAGTTCGAGCTTCCCAGCAGCTTTGTTTACCTACTTAAGCCTCAGCAATGGCGGGCGCCCCTCCCCCAGCCTCGCTGCTGCCTTGCCGGTAGATCACAGACTGCTGTGTTAGCAATGAGGGAGGCTCCGTGGGTGTGGGACCCTCCCGGCCAGGTGTGGGATATGATCTCCTGGTGTGCCTGTTTGCTTAAAGCGCAGTATTGGGGTGGGAGTTACCCGATTTTCCAGGTGTTGTGTGTCTCAGTTCCCCTGGCTAGGAAAAGGGATTCCCTTCCCCCTTGCGCTTCCCAGGTGAGGCAATGCCTCGCCCTGCCTCAGGTCTCGCTGGTCGGGCTGCAGCAGCTGACCAGCACCGATCGTCCGGCACTCCCCAGTGAGATGAACCCAGTACCTCAGTTGAAAATGCAGAAATCACCGGTCTTCTGTGTCGCTTGCGCTGGGAGTTGGAGACTGGAGCTGTTCCTATTCGGCCATCTTGCTCCGCCCCCCCCCTACTGATTCTTAAGTAAGCTTTGGTAGTTGGTGACCTCGAAAGAATTTTCCCATTCCACCTAAGTTGTCCAACTTACTGGCACATAGTTTTTCAAAATATTCTATTATCCTTTTCATACCTGAAGACCTATTCATGATGAAACCACTCTCATGCCTACTGCTGCTAATTTGAATCTTTCTATTTTTCACTCCCTCCGCCAAGGCTGGCTAGAGACTTACTAAATTTATAAAATTTAATAAAATAACCTGCCTTTTTTTCACTGATTTTCTCTGCTGTTTTTCTTTTCTACCTGATTTCCACTTTGATCATTTTTGCACTTCTTTTGTTTACATTTAGTTTAATTTGCCTTTTTCTAGATTATTTAGGTGAAACTGAATCAATTAATTTGAGATATTTCTTTTTCCTTGCATGTATTGGGTGCTGAGTTGTCCTTCTAAGTGCAATTTTAGAGGCATCCCAGAAATGTGCATATCTTGTGTTTTAATTTTCATTCAACTTAAAACATTTTATAATTTCCTTTTAGAGTTGTTCTTTGGCACATGGATATTTACAAATATATTATTTGGTACCCAAATATTGGGGGGATTTCCCAGATTTGTTATTGATTTCTAATTTACTTCCACTATTGTCTGAGAATATACTTAATAATCAACTTACCAGTTTATACCTTAAATTATTTTTATTTTATTGAAATTTGTTTTATTTACTACAATATGGTCTATCTTGGAAAATTAACTGTTTGCATTTGGAAAAATGTATATATTCTGCAGTTATTGAGTGGAGTGTCCTATAAGCACTGATTAGGTCCAGTTGGCTGATGGCATTGTTCAAGTCTTCTATGTTCTCGCTGATTTTCTGTCTACTTGCTCCATCCAATGAAGCACTAAGATTTCTGATTATAATGTAAATTTTTCTGTTTCTCCTTGCAGTTCCATCAGTTTATGTGCCACATATTCGAATGCTTTTTTATTAGGTGCCTATGTAAAATGTTCTTCTGATCCCTATATCATTATGAAATGAACTTCTTTATCCCTAGTAATAATACCGGCTCTGAAATCTACTCTTTCTGATATTCATATGGTCATTCCAGTTTTCCTTTGGTATTACCATGGTATATATTTTTTCCATTCTTTTACCTATTTCTATCTTTAAATTGTGTTTCTTATACAAAGTATACAGTTTGGTTTTGCCTTTATATACAATCTGATACTCTCTGCTCTTTAATTGGATTGTTTTGAACCAGTTATGTTCAGTGTAATCACTGACACGATTAAATTTAAGTCTATCATCTTGTTATTTGTTTTTACTTCGGTCTATCTATTCTTTGTTCCCTTGAAAACTCTTTTTCTGCCTTCTTTTGAATTAAATACTTTTTAAATTGAATTTTATTTTCTTTGTTGGCTTATTAGCATTGTTTAGTTCATCATTTTAACTACTTTCAAATTTATAGTATGTTTTTAACCTTATCACACTACACTTTCGAGTGTTACTATACGACTTTGTAAGACAGGAATCTTACAATAGGGCAATGACATTTCTATTCTTATAGACTTATTCAACTGGCACACATTTTGCTTTTATATATTTAATAAACTCTATACCACAATGTTGTTATTTTTGTTTAAACACTCAATATTGGCCAGGCGCGGTGGCTCACACCTGTAATCCCAGCACTTTGGGAAGCCAAGGTGGAAGGATCACGATGTCAGGAGATCAAGACCATCCTGGCTAACAAGGTGAAACCCCATCTCTACCAAAATTACAAAAAATTAGCCAGGCATGCTGGCAGGCGCCTGTAGTCCCAGCTACTCAGGAGGCTGAGGCAAGAGAATGGCGTGAACCTGGGAGGCAGAGCTTGCAGTGAGCCGAGATGGCGCCACTTCACTCCAGCCTGGGTGACAGAGCGAGACTCTGTCTCAAAACAAACAAACAAACAAAGAAATTCAATATTTTCAAGAGCCTTGATAAAAGTCTTACATATGTGTTTACTCTTATTTACTCTTAAAGCTACCATTTTCTTTGCCCTTCGTTCACATATGTTGACGCATATTTCTACCCAATGTCATTTTTCTTCATGGTAAAATATATATTTGAATACTCTTTTTGCAAGGGGCAAGGTGCTATTGATTTTTTTCACCTTTTGTATGTCTGGAAAAATGCCTTATGTTTCCTTCATTTTTAATTTTTTTTTTTTTTTGCTGAGTATAAACATTTACATTGATTTGTTTTTCTTTCAGCATTTTAAAAATGTAATTCCACTGATTTTTCTCTTGTATTATTTTATTTTTATTTATTTATTGAGACAGAGTTTCACCTTGTCACCCAGGCTAGAGTGCAGTGGTGTGAACATAGCTCATTGCAGCCTTGAAATGGGATCCAGCTATCCTCCTGCCTCAGCCTTCTGAGCAGCTCAGAGTACAGGCATGTACCACCACACACAGCTAGTTTATTATTATTATTATTATTATTATTATCATTATTTGTAGAGATAGTGTCTTACTATGTTGCCCAAGCTGTTCACAAACTCCTGGCCTCAAGCCATCCTCCGACCACAGCCTCCCAAAGTGCTGTGATTGCAGACATAAGCCACCATGCCTGGCCTTATATTGCTTTAAATAAGAAATATACTGTTTCCACATCTTTTTTACACTGTACACAATGTATTTTTCCCCTCTGACAGCTTCTAAAGTATTCTGGTTATCCTTGGTCTTGAACTATAAGATTATAATATATCCTTTGGTGGAATTTTCTTTACGTTTCTTATACTCAGTTTGTTTCACTTCTTGGATTTCTGGTTTTATGGTCTTCATCAAATTCAGAAATTTCTGGCTATTATTTCTTCAATTTTTTTTTATGCTAGTTGACATTGTCCCACAGCTCAATGAAGCTCTTTTCAAAGGTTTGGATTTTTTTCTGCTCCATCATGATGTTTTTATTGCTATGTCTTGAAGTTCACTAATTTATTTCTCCTATCATGGCGTAACTACCACTAGTCCCATCCAGTGTATTTTTCACACCAGACATGGTAGTTTCCATCTCTACGAATTAGTTTGAATCTTTTAAATTTCTTCTATGGCTCTATTTGACTTATTAAAACATCTAGAATACAGTCATAAAGCTACTTAACGTCTTTGTCTGCTAATTTTAACATTTGTGTCCATTCTAAAATTAGTTTTGATTGATTGATTTTTGTCCTCATTATGAGTCATACTTTCCTGCTTCTTTGCTTACCTGGTAATTTGTGATTGGATGCCAGATACTGTGTATTCTGCTTGTTAGGTTCTGGTTATTTTGGTATTTCTATAAATATTCATAAGCTTTGTTCTGGGACACAGTTAAGTTACTTGAAACAGCTTCATCCTTTTGAGTCTTGCTACAATTTGTCAGGCAGGACAAAACTGGTAATCATTCTGGGGCTAATCATTCCCCCGTACTAAGGTAAGATTCTCATCCTAACTCCAGCACCTCACAATTCATGAGATTTTCCAGTCTTGCTGGTGTAAACATTTGTTATACCCAGCCAGGCGCGGTGGCTCATGCCTCTAATCCCAGTACTTTGGGAAGCTGAGGCAGGCGGATCACCTGAGGTCAGGAGTTTGAGACCAGCCTGACCAACATGGAGAAACCCCGTCGCTACTAAAAATACAAAATTAGCTGAGCGTGGTGACACATGCCTGCAGTCCCAGCTACTCAGGAGGCTGAGGCAGGAAAATGGCTTGAACCTGGGAGGTGGAGGTTGCAGTGAGACGAGATCGCGCCATTGCACTCCAGCCTGGGTGACAACAGCAAAACTCCGTCTCAAAAAAAAAAAAAAAGAAAAAAATTGTTATACCCAAATGTATGTGAATACTCAGCACATTCCCTTCTAATCCTTTTGAGTGGCTCTTTCCCCAGCCTTAGGTCTCTTCCTCACATGTATGCACTGATCAGTACTCAGCTGATTACAAAAGGAGGACTTGCTGAAGATCTCCAGAATTCTCTCTCTGTACAGCTCTCTCCTCTTCAGTATTCTGTCCTGAAAGTATAGACACTTCAGATTCTCTCAACTGCAACTCAGTTCCCCAACTCAGGGAATCCACCAGGATCTGACTGGAATGCATTTCCCCTGGTGTTCCCTGAAAACTCCCTCAGTCTAGTATGCTGGGGCAGTATTATGGCTTATCTTTCAAAGATCACTGTACAATGAAGCCTAGTGGCTATTGCCTTAAAAAACATTGTTTCATATATCTTCAGGCAGGGTTAAATCTGGCCTCATGCCATCCTCCCACCTCCCTTACTCCATAATTGACTTTCAATTTACAATCTTTCAACTTTAACATGGTGCAAAAGTGATACACATTCAGAAGTGGTAATTTCCACTGAATAATGACACACAGACACACAGAAACACACACTGAGAATATGTTTTGTTTACACTATTACAAATTCCACTGCAATCAACATCACTATATATCTAGCTGGTTCCTGCCCCTAGTGTATTTCACTAGGAAGAGAATTTTAGGATCATGGGATTCATATATCTTCATCCGATTTCACTGCTGTCCCCCAAGTCAGGGTCCTCCAACTTTTCTTTGGTGGACTCTCTCTCAGGCTGTGGAATTTCCATGCCCAACATGACCTCACCCTTTAACCAATGCCAGTTGCAGAGTAAGAAAGCCCAGATCCCTGGCTCAAATCAGGACAACCTTGTGCGGTATGTATACACTATAGCTCCTCAAACTACTCTCCTAAGGGACATGGCCTGAGGTCACACGATTTTCACCTTATTTAGCTCTTACTTTATGTCTTTCAATACAAGTTGTATTGCCACCAACAATTTCAGGCAGTTGATCTTAAAATTTACCTACACTATCAGTCTTATGATACGTGTGATGCTCTAATTATCAGTTTGTTTAATATGTATTGGGGTTTTTATTTCCTATGACAGTTGCCTGTTCTGGGTATTCAGAGCTTTTGCCCATTTTTAAATTATGAGATTGCTTCTATTATTACTATGGAATTCTTCATATAAGATGAGTGAAAGTCCATTAGGAAATATGTTTTTCAACGATCTTCTCTAACATATGAGGCTTTTTTCACTTAGTTTTTGGATTGTAAGTTTTGTCAATCCAAAGCTTTAATTTTGAAAATAATTGAATACACTATTTTCCCCTTTATAGTCTAAGTGTGTATGTTGTGTGTACGAAATCCTTCTCTAATTCAGGATCTTAAGGATTATCTTCTAAGTGTTCTCTAAAATGTTACACTTTTTAAATTGGGTCTCTAATTCATCTGTAATTAATTTTTAATATGTGGTATGAGGCACAGATCTAATGTCTCTTTTTTTAAGGACAGTTGAAAGTTCCAGCATCATTTACTCAGTAACTTTTCTATCTTTTTTTTCCCATGCACGTGATGCACTCATTTATATGTGGGTTCATTTATCTGCTATTTTGTTCCTTTGGTGTATTTGACTTTCCCTGCATGAATATCCCTTTGTTTTAACTACTATGGCTTTAAAGCTCTACTAGAAAAAATTGGCTTTTTGAAGTATATTTTTAGAAAAGTATACTTTTAGAAAAGTATATTTTGACTATCTTTGAGAATTTTAACTAATATGTGAACTTCAGATTTGTCTTACAGTCTATGAAAAATCTGTTCCTCTTTTTACTGAAACACCATTGAATTTATGGATTCATCTTTGGGGAACTGACATCTTTACTATATTGATTTCTCTCATCCCAAACATTTTATAAATTGCTTATTTATTTAGCTCTTACTTTATGTCTTTCAATAAGGTTTCACAATTTTTTCATGAAGGTCTAATAAAACTTTTGCTAGCTCTATTCGGAGGTTTAGAGTCTTTGATTCTTTGTTTCAAGTACAGAGGGGTGCTGTTGTGTTTTATATGTTGGTGTAGTATCCAGAAACCTTTCTCTTTTATTACATTAGCTCTAACATCTTGTTTGTACTTTAAACAATTTTAAGAACACTGTTATCGTTTAATAACAGTTTTGATTTTTTGCTTCTAATTCTTATAATTTTCTTTTCCACGTATCACTATCACATCCAGAATATCAAGTACAGTGGTGAGTACAGTAAGTTGATAATGGGTATCATTTTCTCCTGATTTTAAAGAAAATACTCCTTGCCTTTAAAACTATATTTATTTGCTGTAAATGTTTAGTCAATTCCTTGTGATACTTACTGTTTTGGAGTTTTTAAAAAATCATGAATGGGTAAACTGAATTTTATCAAGTACTTTACATGGGCAGTTAACAAGACGATCATGTTATTTTAAACAGTATTTTAATCTGATGAATTATGTTAAAAACCATTTCTAAAACCAAACCAACCTCATATTCCCGAGATAAATCCAGCTTGGTCATTATATCTTTCCATATTCTATACCTACAACTCTAGATGGTCTCTGGCTTATGAAGGTTCAACGTATGATCTTTCAAGTTTAATATGGTGCAAAAGTGATACACATTCATTAGACATTATATCACAAATACCCATAGAACCATTCTGTTTCTCACTTTCGGTACAGTATTCAAAAATTACATGTGATATTCAACACTGTATTTTAAAAACAGGCTTTGTGTTAGATGGTTTTGCCCAATTGTAGGCTAACACGAGTGTTCTGAGCATGTTTAAGGTAAGCTACACTAAGATGTGATGTTCAGTAGGTTAGTTATTAAATGCATCTTCAACGTGGTATTTTCAGCTTATGGTAGGGACACAGATCAGGGAGCATCTGTGTATCTATCTATATTTACAGGGTATTTTCAGTTGTAATTGTAATATGCATAGTAGTCATTATCTGACAGCTTAATTCCTGTGGAAGTCTTCTGTGTCACACCACTTCATAGCTGGAAAGTCTGTATTTTACCAGTGTTATGCTTAACATGTTTGCTTTCTTAAGCCATGTGATGTTTATCATGTAGGGAATATTTGTACTAGTAAATACTGTTGTTCCAACCAGATATTCTTTTTCCAATTTTGTGACTTCATGGAGCTTTTGCTTCTAACAGCTGATACCCACAACCCTTCTTTGGTGGACTCTCTCTCAGGCTATGGAGATTCCAAGCCCACACATGACCTCACCCCTTAACCAGTGCCAGATGCAGAGTACGAAAGTCCAGCTCCCTGACTCAAATCAGGACAACCTTGAGGGGTATGTACATACTATAGCTCCTCAAGCTACTCTCCTAAGGGACATGGTCTGAGGTCACATGATCTTAACTATCTTACTTTTCCCATATCCTTACCAGTCATCCAAAGAACAACTGCTTAGTAAGTGACATGCAGGTGAAGTGCTCATCTCGGGTTATGTTTCTGTTAAGCCAACATCAAACAGTAGTCTTATAAATAAGAATGTACCTCCTGGAAACGCACATTTTAAGGCTTTTGACAAATTTCTTCCCATGAGAATTGATAAATTCATATTTCTATCTGCAATGTGAACTATTCTTTCTCTTTATCCTCCTTAACATTGGAGAATTGTGTGCACATGTATGTATGAGTACATATACACATACACACTGTTATGGACTGAATGTTTGTGTCCCCCTAAAATTTATATGTTGAAATCCTAGCCCACAATGTGATGGTATTAGGAGTTGGGGCCTTTGGAAAACAATTAGATCATAAGGATGGAGCCCTCATGAATGGGATTAGCACCCTCATAAGAAACACCAGAGAGATGATCTCTCTGCTCCCTGTTGCGTGGGGACACAAAGAGAATATGACCGTATACAAACCAGAAAGAGTGCCTTCACCAGATACAGGATTTTCTGGTGCCTTCATCTTGGCCTTAGTAGCCTCCATAACTGTGAGAAATAAATGTCTGTTTAAGCTTCCCAGTCTATGGTATTCTGTTATAGGAGCCCAAACTAAGACACATACATACATATTTTAATTTTTCTTAACTGAAAAGTAAAAAAGATATTTCATTGTTATTTATATTTTCTATGTGTTCAGTAGTGAGGTGGAACATAATTTATACATTTATAATTCCATATAGTGAAGCTTTCACCAAATGTATGAATCCATTCCATACATCAGGTCACGGATCTGCTTCTAACAACCAAGGGGTGGCAGGTGCAGTGACTCATGGCAATCCACCCGCCTTGGCCTCCCAACACTTTGGGAGTTGGGAGGCCAAGTGTTGGGAGGCCAAGAAAGTGTTGGGAGGCCAAGGCGGGTGGACTGCTTGAGCCCAGGAGTTTGAGACCAGCCTAGTCAACATGCCAAAACCCCGTCTCTACTAGAAATAGAAAAAAATTAGCCAGACGTGGTGGCACACACCTGTAATCCCAGCTACTGGGAAGGCTGAGGCACAAGAATCGCTGGAATCCAGGAGGTGGAGGTTGCATTGTGCCGAGATCATGCCCCTGCACTCCAGCCCGGGTAACAGAGGAAGACACAGTGTCAAAAATAAAATAAAATAACTAAGGGGCAAGGAGCTCACTATCTCTTGGTGTAGTTCAAGTTAGGGTGCAGATCTTACTGCTATTATTCTCTTCCTATGCGTAGGAAATTTTATGCATAATTAGCCCTTGATTTGCATTCTGAAAGTAAAAGAAAATTAGCCTAATCTGTCTTTAACAAAATGACTCTTCAGGTATGTGGAAAAACTTAGACCTGTTTCTGCAATCTCTCTGTTCCATTCCCTCAAGCCTTTTCTTCTCTAGACCTAAATTCTTCTGTTGTTCTTCACAAGATATGGTTAGGAATTCAATCAGTATCTCTTCACTAGTCCTGGTCAGTATGGTTCTAAATAGGATGCTGTTTCAAGAAGTCAAAGTAAGAATGACAAAGAAACTTTCCCTCAGTATCAGAAAGAATGTGACTTTAAAGAAATTTTTTAAATGTTTTTGAAATATCCTACTTAAAAATTCTCAGATTTTTCTAAACTGAGTTTTTTGTGTCCTAAGACATTACTCCAAATGTCCTAAAATTACAGATACAGTTTTCATTCCCATTTTTCTGACAAGATATTACCCCAATTTTATTAAAGAATGCTGAAGAAAGACGTTCAGTTCAAATACATAATTCTATTTAGCAGTAGTGTCCAAACAGTCTTATTGCAGGAAAAATCTCATATTAAGTATCATAAAATTAATAGGCCACAGAGAATCTTTGGGTAATCTATAATAAAATAAATTTAGTTCTGTGCATTACATATTCATAAAAATATCCATGAGATTTATTTTTATGTTCAATGGTATAATATCCATAGAGCACCAGACTAAATATTTATTCACATTTCTCTGTTTATATCCTTAATACTTATAGCTTTGTTTTTCTCATTATCATAATACAGTGTTAGAAAACATTTTAGATCCAGAAGAGCCAACTCATTATTGAAGGAGAAGAATGAAGTCAGAGAATTGACACTACCCAACTTCAAGACTTACTGTAAACTACAGTAATGAAGACAGTGTGGTATTAGTAAAAGAAGAGACAAATAGATGAATGGAACAGAACAGAGATCCCAGAAATAGGCCCACATAAATACAGTGAACTGACCTCTCACAAAAGAGAGAAGGCAATAGAATGCAGCAAAGATACTCTTTTCAAAAAGTGGTGCTGGAAAAACTGGATATTCACATTTAAAAAGAGATCTAGATATAGACTTTATACCTTCATAAAAAACAAATCAAAATGGATCACAGATCTAAACATAAAATGCAAAACTATAAAACTTCTAAAAGATAACATAGGAGAATGCCTAGATGACCTTGAGTATGACAATGATATTTTAGATACATCAAAGGCATGATCCATGAAAGAAATAATTGATAAACTAGACTTATTAAAATTTAAAATGTCTATTCCAAGGAAGAGAATGAGAAGATAATACACACACTGGGAGAAAATATATGCAAAAGATACATCTGATAAAGAACTGTTATCCAAAATACACAAAGAATTATTAAAACTCAACAAGAAAATGAATAACCTAATTTAAAAATTGGCCAAAGACCTTAAAAGATATCTCACCAAATTAGATATACAGATGACAAATAAGCCTATGAAAAGATGCTCCACATCGTATGTCATCAGGGAATTGCAAATTAAAGCAACAAGAGGTCACTACATATTTATTAGAATGGCCAAAACCCAAAACACTGACAGCACCAAATGCTGGCGAGGATGTAGAGCAACAAGAACTCTCATTCATTGCTGGTGGAAATGCAAAATCGTACAGCTACTTTGGAAGACAATTTGGTAGTTTCTTACAACAATAAACATCCTCTTACCACACAATCCAGCCATCATGCTCTTTGATGTTTACTCAAATGAAATGAAATCATGTGTTCACACAAAAACCTGCATATGAATGTTTATAGCAGCTTTATTTGTAATTGTCAAAGCTTGGATGTAACTAAGATGTCCTTCGTTATGTGAGTGGATAAATTGGTATACCCAGACAATGGAATATTATTCAGCACTGAAAAGAAATGTGCCATTAAGCCATGAAAAGACATAGAGGAAATTTAAATGCATATTACTAAGAAGCCAATACGAAAGGGCTACATACCATATGATTCTAACTATTAGTTCTGAAGTTTAACTGTATGACATGCCATATGATTCTAACTATATGGTAAACAGAGTAAAAAGATAGTGGTCAGTGCTTGAGGTTAAGGGGGTGGGAGGTATGAACAGGTGGAGCACAAAGGATTTTTAAAGGATTTTTAAGGCAGTGAAACTATTCTGTACGATATCAATGGTAGACATGTTAGTATACATTTCTCCAAATACACAGAATACACACCATCAAGAGTGAATCCCTAATGTAAACTATGTATCTTGGATAATAATAAGGTGTTAGCGTAGGTTCCTCAGTTGTAACAAACGTACCACTATAGTACTGGGTCTCACTGGGGAGGCTGTGCACGTGTGGGAATGAGATATTTGGTAACTCTCCATAATTTCTGCTCAATTTCTCTGTGCATCTAAAACTGCTCTAAAAAAAAAGTTTATAAATTTAAAACTATCTTATAGGACCTTGCAATGGAAGAGATCTAAGGCCACTGGGTCCTCCTTTCAGTTCTATCACGACGAGAGTTTCCACTGTTGCATATTTTCCATCTGTGAGACTCTCTAAGGGGACAGCTAATATTTCTAAGGTGAAAACAGAAAATGCTTCAGTTGTTCACACACAAAAGGCATGTGCATGTGTGTAGATAGTTTATTTTGTGAATATTTAATA